>NC_137896.1:44971642-46183574 GCF_963455335.1 Martes martes | reverse complement strand
TGGCAGTCAATATACAGAAATTGGATTTAGGAACTGTTCAGCTATGCCTGTATCTATCTATCTCTCTCTTTTATCTCTGAGTCATGGAAACAAGAAATCCTTTAAGTTACACCATTACAGAGTAATTATTTCTGTAGACCAAAAGCAGTCAAACAGTGGCAAGTGTACATGGTTCAACCTAATGAAAAAACACTGAGATCTCCAGCTTCATCGATGTGATGCATAGACACTCTCACTGAAAAAGATCCGCCCAAACCAGATTCCTCAAAGTGGCATTTCTTAGTTAGCAAACACACTGCAGATCTGGCAATACACGGGCATGGAGTGAGGCCAAACTGGTGGTTATCGGTGAGATGTAACAGAGAGGAGCTCCACGACACCACCCCTGCAGCCAGTGCATGGGCCACTGTCAGTGGTCTGTGTTCTTGTTCTTTAGCAGGTGCAGCACAGGTAAGCTGCCAGGGTGATCTTCTCATTTTCAAAGTCTTTAAGGCTGAGCATCAGCTGGAGGCTTGGTGAGAAAAGGTGAAGGGGCACTGGGGTCAAGTGATTAAAAAAAACCTTCGCTTACTTTACAATTTCCCTCAAGGGTGGACCTCTGAGTAGGCTGACGGTCTATTATGGAAGATGATGGCACACAGAGCTAGATGCTAAGGAGAAAATGACCTAGCAGGAAAAGAATTAAAAGAATGTCATCCTTGTTTGCTCTGGCTCATTTTTTTAATACACCAGTCACCTTGACATTTCTAAAAGAATTTTTCAAGAGCGTAAGTTCAAAAAGTATGCAACTTGTCCAAATAGAATGTTCAGGATCACCAGGTGGGCCCAACACATTTTGGCTGTGCTAGTCCTCTCCCAAGGGTGTGACTTGGATCTCACTTAACCACAGGCACCAGTACTCTCATTTGCGAGAAAGTATTCTCTATTTTGGGTGACCAGGAGTGCAGGAGAGTCCCTTGGCTGACCATCAGCATTGTTTGGTACTTGTGATGATTGCTCAGTGACCTTAGATAAACACTTCATGCTTAGCAATCCCCAGCCCTTTCCTCTAACATCGGGACAATGGAAATGGTGGGTGTACTCTAACCGTGCAAAAAGATTTCTTCATTTGACGACATCTGATGTGAAAAGCAACTGAATCTCTCTTGGACTTTCGGCGTTGTGTTTTCATGTGTAGATTTTGACGTATCACCCATCTGCCTATTGGGAAATTCTATTTGACTGACTTCCCTTAAAGCACCCAAAAGGGAGAGAGCACGGTTTAATATGAAAATCTATACCCACAGTGTCATGCAGTGTAGTGTGCAGGCATAACACAATGCTGGATTAAGAAATGGCTCATGGAGAAGTCAACATCTGAAAAAGGTTTTTGAAGTGGAGATAGGTTTTGGCCACGGACTGGGTTTGCCAAATCTTGGGCTCAGATCCAGACCCTGTTGTTTATTTATTTTTTTTTTAAGATTTTTATTTATTTATTTGACAGACAGAGATCACAAGTAGGCAGAGAGGCAGGCAGAGAGAGAGGAGGAAGCAGGCTCCCTGCTGAGCAGAGAGCCCGATGCGGGGCTTGATCCCAGGACCCTGGGATCATGACCTGAGCCAAAAGCAGAGGCTTTAACCCACTGAGCCACCCAGGCACCCCAAGACCCTGTCGTTTAATAACTATGTGTCTTTCCAGGAGTTTAGGAACCATGAGGCCACACATTACCTAGTCTACAGTCTGTGGAAATGGGAATTCCTCTCTTGTAGGGCAGCAGCGAGAATTAACAATTTACATAACCCTGTGATTCCAGGGGTCCTCATGCGGTAAGGACTCACCTGTTTTGCTGCTATTATTACCATCTTACCACTTGTGGGAGATTGCATTGTTTGCCTAAATCTCCCCCCACCCCATATCCACACCCTTGCCAGGATGGAGAGGGGTGGGAAACATTTGCCACTTGACTTTGTGCTTGAGTGTGCAACTTGCTTTAACCAAGAACGTGCAAGAAGAAGGGATAGTTTGCCAGTTTGGAGCCTGGGACGAAGGGTCCTTCTGCATTTCTATTTTCCCTCTCATGTTTCTGCCACTGACATGAGAGGCATTCCCCCTAAGTTGCTGCTGCCCCTTCAGCCAGAGTGAACACACACGGGGAAGAGCGACACTGCCAACCCACACACCTGCACCAAGAAACAACACCTCTTCGCCAAGACAGTCTGGAGCAGAACTGGCAAACCCCAGCCTGGATCAGCTAACTGAAAGGTAGACACATTCAAGAGACCTATAAGTGTGTGATTGTTATATTGAGCCACCGAGTTTAGGACATTTTGTTCTGTAGCATTAGCTAACTGATACACTATTCTTGCTAATTTCCTGAGCACAGGAAGTAGACAAGCAAAAGCATAGTGGAGGATATGACAAATGGACATTGGAAGCAGTGGGACAACTCAGTGTGTAAGAAAGAACCATGGAAGAGGATGCTGAACTAAGTGGAGGCCACAGAGGATTTTGATGATAAAAATGAAAACCCCAGGCTTCACCATTTCATAAAGGTAACCATTGGAGGCTCTCGGGAGGCTGGCATATCCGAGCAAGGCTATGGGGAGGTGATCAGACAGCAGCTCTTTTAGATGCAGGTGACACAGGGGACAGGGTGGGCTGCCGGGGACCACTGCTTCCCATACCCTCTTCCCTTGTCACTGGCTGGTGCTACCTTGTGGTGGATCTCCCCTCTTTAACCCTCTCCAGTGTGGCCTTGATCATTTTTTTTTTTTACCTGATTTTACCATTTATAAATACAGAGAACACAGAGATGTGGTGCCCTGGGTCCCTCTCCTTCTGTGGCAAAACCATTGTTCAGAATATTGTGTAGGCCTGGGATTGTGGTCTAGGCTAGCACAACAGAGATACACTGAATACATGACCCACAAACTGTCTTGTGGTGATTGCAGCAGCTCCAGTGGCCTAAGAGTTATCCTCTGAGGAAGGACTTCTGTGCCATAAGGAAAACCTCTAGGACACTGGGGGAAGGTACAAAGAAACAATAGAAGAAATCCAAAGGGGTTGTGACTTGTTGGGTTCTCAACAAACACAGATTTCCCTCACAATGACCTGTCTCTCTATGGCAGACCATTCTCAGTAGGATGGACAGGCCTGGGAGTTTCAGTGAAATGAAGATGAGAGAGAATTAATTATAGGCAGTGCCAGGACCAAGAAAGCCCCGGCCTTACCACACCCCCTTCTCCATGGAGGCAGCCTTCAGTCCTCCTGGGTCATCCCTTTCTAAGAAACCCAACCAGAAGGAAGAATAGAGCTGCTTCTAAACCCATAATCAGACACAATAAGCTTATCATTTTTCAAGATTCAGAAATGTTTAAATTCCTACACAGTTTCTGAAGCCACATTAAAATCATACCTCTACCACCAATGAGCTGCATGCCCCGAGCTCCTCATCCCTCAGCAGGGTTGAGAGGGTCCCTCCCAGGCTGTCTGCAAGGATGACACTGTTAGCACACTGGATGTCCTTGAGAGGGGCCCTTCATGTTGCAGATGACTCAGTAAACACCAGGGGCTATTACTGTGCCTATTATTGTGTCAGTTTGCTAGAGCTGCCATACCAGGGTACCACAGAGAGGGCGGCATAAGCAACGGAGATACAGTGTCCTGTAAGTCCAAGACCAGGGCACTGGCCAGCTTGGTTCTTTCTGAGGGTTGTGAAGGAGAATCTGGTCCCAGCCTCTCCCCCAGCTTCTGGAAGTGTGCTGGCCATCTTTGACATTCCTTGGCTTGTAGGAGTTATCAATGAGACCTCTGCCTCATTCACACAAGCCATTCTTCCTGTGTGCATGTCTGCATCTGAATCTCCTCTTTTTATAAGGAGAACAGTCATATTGGATTAGGGGCCCACCCCACTGACCTTAAGTTAACCAATTATATCTGCAATGATCCTATTGACAAATAAGGTCACATTTTGAGGCTTTGTGAGTTATAACTTCAACATATGAATTTGGGTGGGACATAATTCAACCCATAATAACTCGTGTCATGATTGTTGTTAATATATAATTATAAGATGAAAGGAAATATTATAAAGTCCTAATCCATAGTTTTGGGGGGATTAAATGAGGCTTACTGGGAAACTGATAAACAGAAGGTGCTCAGGAAATTTTCTTTTGCTTCTTTACTACCCCTGAAAACAGAAGATATTTGCTTATATCCCCCTTGGCCCAGCATCCAGACTTGTATTTCTAGTTTTATCTTAGCTTCAGGTGTACATGTGTGTCATCTATGACATTTTGTTTACATAAACTTCTATTCTGCCTCCTTAACACTATTTTATTTTCTTAACACTATTTTGAAATACATTTAACGCATTGCCTTATGTTAAAGTGTTCTTTATTATTTATTCTTTATCATAGTTGGATTAAAAATGCCATAATTTACTTAATAGTTTCCATAACTTAACTGAACTTAATATGTTTAGATGTGTTCTATGATAAAACACCACAACTGTGAACATCTTTGACCTAGTCACCCATCGTGGGAACTAAATTTTGTGTAGGGTGTTTCCTTGTGATTGTGATTTTCTTGAGAACTGAAAGGGTCAGACACTCTTCCCTATAACTGGTGACTATCTGTATTCCCTCCTGTGTGTGTGCTGTCTGTTCCTGTCTCTTGGTGGGTTTACCCTTACCTGCCCCCGAATCTGTAAAAAGACTGGCTTATTCTGCAGTGCTGATCCAAGTCTCCTGGCCTTACACTTATTCCAAATTTACTTAAATCTGATGTAAAAACCCTTCAGGACAGGCTAGACCAGGCAGTCCCTGTGTGTGTGAGCACTCATCAGGCTGAAAGTCCTGCCATCCTCCTAACGAGTTCTCCCATGATTCATAAAAGACGGGAGTGGGAAGATGAAAGACGCTATAGACTGTCTGGGGAATCAGCAGAGGAGAGGTAGACTCTTCCATTACTTAAAATGTAAAACATATTTTTATTTTGCCTTGTCTTTTCATTTCCTATGTAGCACTGTTAAGAATTACTAAAATATGGTCAACTAATCTTTGACAAAGCAGGAAAGAATATCCAATGGAAAAAAGACAATCTCTTCAATAAAGGGTGTTGGAGAAACTGGACAGCCACATGCAGAAGAATGGAACTGTACAACTTTTTCACAAAAATACATTAAAATACATACACAAGGGGCGCCTGAGTGGCTCAGCGGGTTAAGCCGCTGCCTTCGGCTTGGGTCATGATCTCAGGGTCCTGGGGTCGAGTCCCGCATTGGGCTCTCTGCTTGGCAGGGAGCCTGCTTCCTCCTCTCTCTCTCTCTCTCTGCTTGCCTCTCTGCCTACTTGTGATCTCTGTCAAATAAATAAATAAAAATAAAATAAAATAAAAATAAAATACATACACAAAATACACCAAAATAAATTCAAAGCGGATGAAAGACCTCAATGTGAGACAGGAATCCATCAAAATCCTGGAGGAGAACATAGGCAGTAACCTCTTTGACCTTGGTGGCAACAACTCCTTGCTAGACACGTCTCCAAAGGCAAAGGAAACAAAAGCAAAAATGAACTATTGGGACTTCATCAAGGTAAAAAGCTTTTGCACAGCAAAGGAAACAATCAACAAAACTAAAAGGCAACCTATGGAGTGGGAAAAGGTATTTTCAAATGTCTTATCAGGTAAAGGACTAGTATCCAAAACCTATAAAGAACTTAATAAACTCAACACCCAAATGAACAAACAAGTAACAACAACAACAACAACAAACACCCAGTCAAGAAAACATGAACAGACATTTCTCCCAAGAAGACATACAAACGTCCAACAAACACATTAAAAAATGCTCAAAATCACTTATCATCAGGGAAATGCAAATCAAAACCATAATGAGATAGCCCTGAAGCTATTGCACAGCTGGGACCACTCTTCCAGCAGGAAGTCCCCTCTCACTGGCCTGCAGGCGTGTTCTCATTCCTAACTCCACTCTGGGGTCCTCGTGCCCTACAGGAACAAATGAGTAACACAGCTCAGTTCTTCGTAGGCTGATTGGGGAGCATGTGGTGGCCCCCAGGAGGCCTGGCTCCAGCACATACTTTCATCCACTGAGTGGTCAATAAGAAGACACTTGCTCAGCCCATCAGCTGTGTAGATGTGTTGGTTGATGCAGAATATGTGGCACCTGTTGTCGGTGGATTTTGTCTTGGTGAGACAGGATGCATATGCCAAATGACAGAAGGCACTGAGAGGTTCCACTGGGAGGACTGCTCCCCAGGGGCAGGACAGAAAGATCAGTGTGGGTGGCAGTCAATTCCACACTGTGGTAAGGGGCACTTTTATGGACTTCAGACAAAACCAGCCTATCGTGACAGACGTCAGATCAGAAGTTGCCCTGGCTGTGTGGGGAAGAAGGCAGGCTGGAGAGGAACATGCGGGGACCTGCTGAAGCCAGAAATGTAGTCTGTATCTTGATTTAGGGTGACAATGCCATCATCTGCCAAGTCTCACCCAACTTGAGGGAAGGATGCTTCTCTGAGAGTATCCTTTTTTATGTAGTTGTGACTTTTTTTTTTTTTTTAAGGTTTTGTTCATCTACTTGACAGAGAGAGAGACAGTGAGAGAGGGAACACAAACAGGGAGAGTGGGAGAGGGAGAAGCAGGTTTCCCGCCAAGCAGGGAGCTCGAAGCAGGGCTCTATCCCAGAACCCTGGGATCACGACCAGAGCCGAAGGCAGATGTTTAACAACTAAGCCACACAGACACCATTATATAGTTGTGATTTTTGAGATCATGTTAATGTTTTACATATTGAATAAATAAAAGTAAATCAAAAGGATGGAAGAAATCAGCTGGCTACCAGCAGTCAAGAGAAACCCACCTACTCTCTTATCACCTACAAACCAAGTCAAAGATGATAGCAATTTGATAACTAAACCAGAGATCTTGTCTAGCTGGGGATGGGTTTTGAGCAAGGTCCAAAAATCCCCTAAAATAGAATGCAGTATGTTATGTGTATGTTTACTTTTCTAAAAGAAATATCCACCATTCCCATCAAATTTTCAAAAGGGTCTCTGACCCAGTAAGTTTAGAAACCTCTCTTTAAAAAAAAAATTGTCACTTGAGCTTGATGCTGGAGTTTGCAGGAAGTAACACCTTGAGGAATTTCATTCTCCCTGAAAGCTTCTGGAAATCCTAGATGCTAGGATTTCCTGGATCTGGAAATCCTAGATGGCATCATCCTCCCTTGGTCCTCTGCCACCAGTGGGGTGAAAGGACAGATTTCCAGGCAGCCGTCCACCTAGGGTGAATGAGGCCAAAGGCACCAGACTGCCTCCTCAAGTCCTTGTGAGGCTCAGGTTTTAGCTGAGCAAATGTAAACATATTAGGTATTAGAACAAACTCTTTCTAATTCAGGAGTTTGAAATTTCATTTTTGATGTCTTGGCCAGTACAAAGTTGCACTTTGGTAATAATGATCAGAATTTCCCTGCTGCTCATAGTGTTCCTTATCAAGTTTCCTAATCTCCAAAATGGGAATTACTCCCCTGGACAAGACATTGTGATGCCATTTCAAGGGGGTCTAATCAGGAACTTTGCACTTCAGGTCCTGCTCAGCACTAAGCCTGCAAGCTACTCTGACACCAGTCACTTAAACACTAGTCTGAGAAAGGGGAAAACACATCTCCATGGCAGGACAATAACATTGTGCTGGAATGGTTCTTTAGCTGCTCTCGAACTTGAGAGAAAGATGTAGTGGGCACTGACATTGACATACCCTAGAGATGATTTTCAATACCATTCTATGACCTCTTTCATGAGTACCTACTATGTGCTAGGTTTTATTGCTGGCCCTGGGCTTATAGTGGTAGATGTCACAGAGAAGTGACTGCCCTCAGGGGACTCTTATAAAAACTTGCATTGTATTAAAACATTCATTTATTCTCTGGCTCACGGATGCCCAGATTCTGCTGTGGGTTCTCTCAGTGGTG
The DNA here is from genome assembly GCF_963455335.1 of Martes martes. NCBI lineage: Eukaryota > Metazoa > Chordata > Mammalia > Carnivora > Mustelidae > Martes > Martes martes. The sequence goes on along the minus strand of NC_137896.1, from coordinate 46,175,601 downwards.
TTCAGTGGAACACATGCCAGTGTGTCTGGGAGATGCCTTCTATTGCATCAATTTCCCTTGGGAAGATGCAAAAGCACATTATAATAATACAGTCTTCGCAAAGTCCTGCAGTGAAGAAATCTCTTTAACCACTACACATACCCAAAGATGGTTGATCACAAAACAATTTTTCAAATGCTTCATAAAATCAGACAGCATGCAGTTTGGGAAATGTTGGTCTTACAGATAGTTTGTATGTCCTCATGCTGATGTTGAAAACGTGCTGAGGTTGGCTATTTTCCTATCTTCCCCTCTTTCTGCTTTGCTCCTCATTCCTTGATACCATCTTTTGTGTCAGTGTATGGATGTTGTTCCTTTTCCAGCCTAGAGACATCTCTTCTCTAGGTGGCTCCTTGAGCTCTACCTGTGTGCCCCAATGCCTTTCGCTCTACCCCATCTCTCTCCACTGAAAGCCCCCCATTCTGCAAAGCTCATATTCCTCACTGCATTGCCCTGGCCCCTCCCCCTTCCATGAAATCATATCACGGTGGTTGATGGTTTGAAAAGACAGCTCCCATAATTCCCCAGCCCAGGGCATATGACCCATTGGAACCCAACTTCTCCCATAAAAAGGCAGAATCCATTTGCTGCCTCGTGAATCTAGACCAGTCAATGTGCTCTGTGAAAGAGGTATTAGAAAATGCGACACAAGCAGAGACTTGAAGGGCTTGTTCCTGGACTCCTTAAAAAAAAAATAATGATAGAATACATGCACATTAACACTTAACCATCTTGACCATTTTAAAATGTACAGTTCAGTAATGTTAAGTCCATTCTCATTGTTGTGCCTCCAATCTCCAGAACTTTTTCCTTTTGCATAACCACAATTCTTTACCCATTACACAGTAATTTCTATTCCCAGCTCCCCAGTCCCCGGCCATCATCCTTCTACCTTTTTTTTTTCTCTGAGTTTGACTCACACATTGTTTGTCTTCTGTGACTAGCTTATCTCATTTCACATAATGTCTTTCAGGTTCATCCAGTTGTAGCAGGTGTCAGAATATCATTTCTTTTTAAGGTTGAATAATATTCCATTGAATATATATATACCACATTTTGTTCATCTGCTCACCTGTTGATGGACATTTGGGTTGCTTCCATCTTTTGGTTCTTGTGAACAGTGCTGCTTAGAACATTAGTGTACACCTATCTCTTTGAGATCCAGCTTTAAATTATTGGGGGACTATACATAGAAGTAGTAGCATTGTGGGATCATATGGTAATTTGATTTTTAATTTTTGAAGAACCACCGTATTGTTTTCCATAGCAGCTGCACCATTTTACATTCCTATCAGCAGTATACATGAGTTCCAATTTTTCTACATCGCCTCACCAATACCCACTGTTTTTTTTTTTTTTTTTTTTTTTTAATAGTAGCCGTCCTAATGGTTGTGAGGTGATATCTCATGGAAGTTTTCATTTGCATTTCTTTAATGATGTATGATGTTAAGCATCTTTTTAATATACTTATTAGACATTTGTATATCTTTTTTGGAGAAATGTCTATTTAAGTCATTTATCCAGTTTTTAATTGGGTTGTTTGTTTTTGGTTGTCTAGTTGTAAGAATTCTTTATATATCCCGGATATTAATCTCTTATCAGATACATGATTTGCAAATATTTCCTCCCTTTCTGTACATTTATTTGCAAATATTTCCTCCCTTTCTGTACATTGCATTTCCACACTGATAACTGTGCCCTTTTATGCAGCTTTTCCTCTTTTGATACTCAGAATACTGCCACCAAAGGAATGAGACTGGGTTGTCCTACTGGAGAATGAGAGACACATGGCTATTATTCCAAGTGACATTAAACCAGACATGTGAGTGAGACCATCCTAGAAAACCCAACTCCAGCTGAGCTTACCCAATCTGGAAAACCTGCCCAGGAGCTGAGATAACCCAACAAATAAGTAATGTGTGTTGCTTTAAACCTGTACATTTGGCTTGGTTTCTTATACAGCAGACACTGGCTGTTACAGCATCTAATTTACTCTTTCATGTTTTTCAGCCTGATTGTAGTGTCCCCAACCTGGAAATCACATTGACTGACTGATAGCCTCTGAAACTCCATCAGAACTTAGCATCCTGCCTTGATTTCTCAAGGTGTTGGGTGTATGTTTGTTGACTAACAATTTTGTCTTGAGTTTCCACTGAGCTTCAAGGATCAGTTAGTACTTTAATTCTTTTAGAGGCCAATCTATATCCCCAAGCACTAGCAAAAAACAAACCTATCACATGAAATTATTTTGGGGCAAAAGCCAACAGCTCATAAGCTTTGACACCAACCATAGGGCCAAAATAGAACGTCCCCTTCAGACTCACATCCTCTTCCCTCTGATCTGTCCTTCAGTCCCTGAAGAGAATTTGAGGCTAAGAGGAATGGGTAGTTCAAATGAACTGAGGTGGCAATGGTTAGAAATAATATCACAGGGGCACCTGGATGGCTCAATGGGTTAAGCCTCTGCCTTCGGCTCGGGTCATGATCCCAGGGTCCTGGAATCGAGCCCCACATCGGGCTCTCTACTCAGCAGGGAGCCTGCTTCCTCCTCTCTCTCTGCCTGCCTCTCTGCCTACTTGTGATCTCTGTCAAATAAATAAATAAAATCTTAAAAAAAAAAAGAAATAATATCACATAAGCTACAGGTAAGTATATTTCAACTATCAAATAAGGAAGTAAAATATCTCTCTCTGTCTTTTCTTTTCTTTTTCTTTTTGATAGCCAAACTAAATTATACAGAAGAGTTTTGTCTCAAGACTGAAAATGAGAAATTGGACAATATGATCAGGAAGATCCTGTAAACATGAAATTCTACATGTAGTTCTGATATCCTGAGTTGCTGTCCACCTGTGGATAACAAAAAGCAAAGATTTCTACAGGGCAATGTAGAACACAAGGACATTTTGAACATTCTAAATCACAGCCTAGAAGAGGGTAGGATTCCTTAGTGGCTGTGCCATCAGGTTTCCCACAGTATATTACTTATGGCAAGTACCAGTTGCTGTGACCTTGGTAAAAAGCCACTGAAGGTCATCGTCATTCACATGAAGTCCAAACCAAGCCATCCTAATAAGTGATGGAGGAAATACGGAGTTGAATACTAAAAGTTCTCTGCTCTACACAGTGGCTCAGTCATTGACAACATGGAACTTCTAAGGTCACCCTGAGTGTGGACATGCAACCAACAGAGGAAGGGAGATGAGGAAGTCATAAGCTGCAGGCCTAGGCAGTGGTGTCCATCCACTCTGCTGGCATTTTACTGGTGGAGCTCAAGTCACATGGTCACATCTAAGTGCAAGTGGATCTGGGAAATGTAGTTTCACATAGATTGCCACCAATGAATGATCTCTACTCCATAGTAATAGCATATTAATAGCATCACATGGACAGATTTTGTCACATCCAGAGTGGGGAATCGAGGATATTTAGTCAATACGGAGTTTTGGTAGGAAATTTGATGGCATGCCAAAATCCCTTCCTATATAAAACCAATTCATATTGGTTTTAAAAACATATTCAAAAATACTAGTTTATGATACATCAAATTCCTGAAACAAGTTTGAAACCTAACAGTCACAAAAGAAAAATAAACTGCCATTTCTCCCTACTGGGAAGTTATATTTCAATTGAACAGACTTGGCATATTCACTAAAAAATTGGAGATAATACAGCATCTATTTCTTGTTTGGTGTTTGGTGTCATATATGTGTGGATGTTTATACATTTTTCTGATATTCATTACCAGGATATAAGAGTAGAAAATTGTTTGATACAAACAATTGAAAAATAGGTACTTGGGCTAATTTGTACAACATAATAACCAAGAAAAAGATATATGAAAATGGAAAAAGATATCATAGTCTATAGTTAATAGAAAAGTTTGCAAGAGGAGAGGCAAGTTGAGTTTCCAAGGACCTTGATGATATGGCTCTTTTGAAGTGGAAATCAGGGGTCAAGGGTCAGGGTCATAATTGTTGACTAGGAGGACCAGGACACCAGATGTGTGAGAGCCTGGCAGCAGAAAAATTCCTGTTGAGAGTCTTAAAAATGTGTAACAGGCAGAAGAGGATTCAAGTACAAAGGGCCTACTATGTGTAGCACGAAGTTAGCCATTAGGCGCCAGAAGTAGGGAAACCCAACCTGGCTCTTCTCTGTGTGATGGACAAGTGTCTGCAGAGTGGGAAGAAACAGATGTCGACTGGGACCAGACAGTGAGGAGACCCTTGAAGAAGAGCTGTTTGGGGTAGACCTGCAGGCTGAATAGGTGTTATGGGGGAAATCAGTTTCTGGTTCTCACATAACAGGGAGCTACAGCAGGATCTTGAGAATCATAGTGGCTTGATGTAAAAGTATCTGTTTTGTTTTGTTTTTAAGAAGTGTGTGTAGTAAAGGGGCATGGAGCAGAGGCCCGACTCTTTGAACACAAACTGGTCACTGAAGAAATTAGGAAGTACACCTGAATGTCAAGAACAGTCCCTGGGGTCATAAGAGTATCAGACCCTCCCATTCTTCACCTCCCCAACCCCCAAAGTGATGCTTTCCTTGAAGAGACTCAGAGCCAGAGTTCAGCCAACCTCCCCAAAGAGTCCATGGAAATCTTTCCTTCTGGAAGGAGCTGTTCCCAGGTGTGAAGCTCTGAAAAGTCTCCAACCAGCTCTAGCTTTGAAATCGGGAAGCTGAGAGGAAATCTGCATCACTATGCCGCACAGAGCAGCATGGAACCTGGACACTTCCTGAGGGGGCGAATCCACATCCCTGGCCATGTGTGTCTCCCTTCAAAATGACTGTTTGCCCACCTGAGCCCAGCCAGGCCCGCCCGCTCACCTCTGCTTTGCAGGAGGACTTGCAGACAGCTGCGCTCAAAGTGAGGCCAGGAAGCTCTTCACAGTCCCCATGGGGGGCTTTGCATCACAAGGGGAGCATTATTTCCTTCACTAGGAAGGCTGTGTTTGTCTGAGACCCCAGGGAGCTGATGAGGTGATAATGTAGGGACTCTGGGAGCCTCTGGGCTCCGCTGCAGAGCCGCTTGCCCTGCCCTGAGAACGGCAGCCAGGTCTGACCACAGAGCCAGGAGTTGCTGGTGGCCAGGGGTTCACTGATGTGTCATGCTGGAACCTCGTAAACAGTGCAAATTAGAGATCTGCCCTGAGCACCAAAGCCAGAGGTAGTTCATAAGCGGGTGACTGTTTCCATGGGAAACAATGTCCCTCTTTTCCAAGGAGCCCCAAGTGCTACATGTGGAAACTCATCAGACATGTGTGCTGTGTGTGCCTCTCACTGCAGGTCCTTTGTATAGGGCTCAATTCCTCTGTAGTCAGAGGAGACAGGGGCGAGGATTTGACCTTTCAATATCAGTCTAGAAATGGCTAAAAACAGAGAAGAAGCAAGGACACTTACCCAGATTTTGTAAAGCAAAACAAAATCACAGACACCAAGGCAGATTGCATTTTCTATATTAACATGAGAAAGTCACCATAGCCAGATTGGAGGTGAGGGTGCTGTACCTGGTAAATGGGGGTGTTTCACAAGGAGTGCAACATCACCCTGCAGAGAGGAGACGGGCAGAACCCGGGCAGACAACCCCACATCGGTCTGAAGGCATAGCACTCCCCTCGCGCTCCCCCTGAACTAACTGGTCAAAGAAGGAGAACATGAAGTGATCCTGTGTGGGCTCAGGGGAACCTTAGGTCTCAATCTGAGACCTGCCATGTGCAAGCTGACATTGGTTACACCTCAAAATGCATCATGTAGTCCAAATGTGCGGACATCTGTGTTGTGACACGTTCTTCTCAGTTGACACCTTGGACATTCCCATAGCCTCAATTTGGGGGCAACATTCATTTTGCTTTTAACACTGACTTAGACTATACATTCCAGAGCCCAATAGTCATTTAGTGAACCAAGAAATTATTGAGCTAAAATTCAGATTTCCCAATAAAAGGTAAAAGTACAAAAATTAGCATACTCTAGGGGCAACCTCTTGTTGATTCTTTGGTTACAGAATAAGAATACAGATGAGTCTCTCTCATTCCTTCATCCGAGGCAATCTTTTCGACCCCATTGACTGATTCTCTAAGCTGTCCAGTGTGTTGGTTCTGAGTCCATCAGAGGAGTTAGGACCAGTCCTCAGGATCTGGTGCCTGACACAAGCTGTATTTGTAGCAGGCATTCAACAAACGCTGGTCAATGGATGTTCACATTTGGACTGCCTTTGGTTTTAAGTGAGTTCACTTTCCCTGATTGTTGGGGTACAGTGCTTGGAGTGCCTCGCAGAGCAAACCATTAGCTTTGCTGGGCCTGATGACTTCTAGCCAAAGGATCCTGAAGCATACTTGTGTCCTCAATAATGCTTTGCTTTCAAGAAGTTCAGTTCGAGGAACCCTGTACCACATATCTTTCTGGCAAGTTCCAGTACACGTCAAGTAAAATCATCTTTCTGGCAAATTTAGGAAAAATCTGAGGTCACTAAATGTCAAGAGACCAAGTTTTACTTTTAATTATTCTGGGGCATTAGGATGAAAAAGGAGATATGTGTGTGTCTGTGGTGCCCATTAAAGCCTTCAGAAAAATAGTCCATGGAAATAGATGGTTAGGACTAAAAATCAGAGAGAGAATTATTTTCTCCTCTGGCCTTTGAAGGCTTTTTCCAAATGAGGTCCAGAGAGACCTGTCCAAATGTACTCAACAAATTATAAGCAGCCACCACTCCTGCTGTCTTGCTTCTTGTCCTTTTCAGTCCAGAGCAAACACAAGGGGACAGATCTGGTAACGAGAAAAACAGAGCTGGTCCTCTGAGTTCTGCAACCCTGATCTTATAGGAAAAGTCAGGAGGCTATTCTGAAAATGCAGATGTCTTTTGGGTTCACGAAGGGGAGGCTATCTGACCAAGGAAGAAGGGTGTCTCTGCAGGGCCATGGAAGAAATGTAAAGGTGGAATACGAAGAGGAGATGCCCACCGTCTTATTTAAAGAACCAGAATATAAACTAATGAACCAGCATCTTAAACATCACTAAATCTATGATGCCAAGAGGTCTATAAAATCCTCTTTAATTAGCCGACACGGATTTTTTTCACATGTCTGTGTCATGGCTGGCATGTCACCTTGCAACTAGTAAATGCTCTGACCTTTCTCTGTTTATCAGATACATCAATGTTTCAGACCCAGTCATTCAGACATCCAAAAGTAGGCTGTAAAAATACAAGTCATGCTCGTTAAGTGTTTTGGGTGGCTTCCCAAAAGCATCCACCTGACTCCAAAGACTCCTGGGTGGCCTGTTTTTGCAAAGCACTTTCTGAATGTCCATCACGCACATGAATAGTCACAGAAGCAGAAGTATCCCAAATGGATTTTCTGGTCAGATTTGGTCTAGTCGGATTTAAATATGATAATGAATGTGAGGGTGTGCTTTGAAAGAAAGCTGTCAGAGCTGCATGTTGAAGGAAATAGTTTAATATTTGAAAACTTTTATCATAGGTACTTCAATTCCCAAGATGTAATGTTTCTAAGTACATTTTGTTGTATTCTGTGATTTTTGTGGAAACCGTGTTCCTCTTTGGAGCCCAACAGGTAAGAGCTACACACTTCCTAACAGATCTGATCCTTCGCTAATTATCTATAATTAGCAGCTCCTCTGCGACCTTTTTCAGAACCTTCATCTGCTCCCCAGGAGTTAATGATTTTTCACAGGAACCCCTGAAAGGAGGCAAAGAGAGAGAGAAACTGATAGTTTCAACATTGTTGAGAATGAAGGCCTTTTGAAAGGTCAAAACACCAGATAGTTGTATTTTTAGCAACCATCGAAAAAAGGAAAATGTTATCATGAGTTCTGCAACATTTTAAAACAAATTTGAACTTTACTAATCTGCTCTAACAAGATATCTATTTTAACTTGAAAAACAGTGCATACAATATTCCATCAATCTTAAAACATGCTTTTTCCTTTATACCATAGTATCTACAATATTGACAATCGACAACATCTTAGCCATTGTGCTAATAATTTAATATCAGTGTTTATTTTCTAGCAGTGCATAAAATACTGGTGAGCTTTACAACCCTTGGTATCCTAAAGCTGGTGGAATGCACCTTGGGTAGGAAGCACAGTGTTTACTCAGCCCAAAGGCCACGGTCTGTGTGATTTCCAGGCTCCTGGAAATAATTCTCCTTCTCCCCAGGGATCTTCTACCCCCACCCCCAGGCTGGGAAATTACTACTTTGGTGGATTCTATCACTTGTATATCTTTGGTATAAAATGCAACAAAGAGAAGAGTTCTGCCTTCAGGCCAACATGTGTCATTTGATCAGTCTTCATTCACTGTTGGTGTGAAAGGCTTTGCAGTCTGTTGTGTGGGTACCGAGCATCTGAGCATTCTCTCACTCACTCAGCGCAGCATTGCCCAGAGTCACTCTCCAGAGGTTCTTTCAATTCCAACAGACGAGTCAGGGGCCAGAATGTTTTTACATGGCCTGCCGTGTACCTAGCACAATGTCTGAAAAAGTATGAAACCTGTTAGGAAAACTGTTTTCAATAATTTACGGTTCATTTGCTGCATAGCTGCAACACTTGAAGGAGAAGGGAAAGCTATAATGTGAGGTCCCAGCTAGAAGTTTCCAGGGATTTCAGAGCAGAGGCAAGAGGATGGAGGCATAAGGGAGAAAACTTAAATGGAGACAAGTGTGAGTGAGCTAGCGCTAGGCTTTGAAGGGTAGAATCCAAGTCACCATTAAAAAAATTCTGTCCCCAACGAGCTAATCAGATGTGACTCACAATTTAAATACCACTGGTTTATTGAACATCAACCATCTTCTGGTCCTTTACATTTACAATGTCACATTCCTGACCCGATAGCCCCATTTTACAGCTATGACATTTCTCCCATTACAGAGCTAATGAATTACCCAGGGTCTGGCTGATTCCAGAGTCCAGGGTTGTGATTATCTTATATAGTCCCCTGCAGGACAGGCAGGAGCCCAATAAGTAACAGGGAGCAAGGATTGCAGAAGGGGCTGTGGGAAACCAAGGCCCAGGGTCAAGAATGTATGCTTACTTGGACTGGTTTCTACTGGGGAGTTACTGCAGAGGGCTGTGGGTGATACACCCAGGACCTTATCCGTTAGACAGAGAGAAGTGTATTGAATCACAGACTCTATTAGTAAATGTGTATTTGGGGGACATTGCATCTAACACCACTGTGCAAAATGAACGTGACAAGGACAGGTGGTCAGAGCGGGTAGGAGGTCGCAGGGCTTGTGTGTAATAGGAAATACCTTAATGAAGAAATGATCACTGACAGTAGTTGCCAGTCACATAGCTTCAAATCACATTGGCTTGGATTGGAATCCACAGCTGGCATGTAGGGGCTATGTGACATTGAGCAAGAGTTAACCTCTCTGAACCTCCTCATGTGTAAAGTGCAGACAACATTGTTGTCTTCCTGTCTTCCTTGAAATCTTAAATGAGATAATGAGAGTAAAGCACAGTCCCTGGGAATGGTAGCCATTAGTAAGACATAATCTCTGTCACCATTGTTGTTTTGTAGTTCTTGCTCTAATTAGTCCTTAAGGGGCTTTCCAAAACGCCAGCCTGAAAGTTCTGGAAGATGTTGTCCTGTTTCCCTTTGCAATACATGCTCTTATCTCAATGAATCCCTTCTAGTCTTTGCTACCATTTTCAGACATGGCTCTAGGCCAATGAGTGCTGAGAAAACTCAGCCAAGAGTGGTTGAGTCTAAATATCTCTTAAGCAGTCTTTCCTTGTGTGAGTTGGTTTTCACTCAGTCTCTAATTGTTGCCCACTGTCTGGGTCCAGGTATGAAATGGGACTCTTCGGAATGAGGCAGAGGGGAAAAAAAAGATTTTTGTAGGTAGACCTCAGAGCTCCTTTATTTCTCATTCCAGTAGATGGGCATGAATTCCAGAGCTGGTAACCAGTCTTGTAGGTAGTCATGTGGAGAGGACAGCCGGGGAAAAACAGAACTGCAAACTACCACCACATACTCTGCTGATACCAGATGAACCCAGGGTACTGATGCTTAAAATATGGCTCCAGAACAACCAAGGAGGATGAGATATCCCTCATCCTGGGACTCAAGGCTAATGCAATCATGCTAGGTGACAATTTCATGATCTTCACTGTTACCCATTTCAAAGAAAGAAAGACAGGAAGGAAGGGAGGAAGGGGGAAGGAAGGAAGGGAGGAAGGAAGGAAGGAAGGGAGGGAGGGAGAGAAGGAAGGAAGGAAGGATCTAAGAGTACATGGTCACCAGTGTACATAGGTTTGCTTCCACAGGAAATAGCCTTGTTTTCTTTCACAAGATCTTGTCCACTGGGAACAGGAATCTATTTGGCTGTGAGTCCTGGTTCCTTTGTGAGTTGGGGAAGAGCTGAACTTACAAAATGCGACAAGAAACTCTCCCCACCTCACAGGTATAAGGAGCCCTTCACCAGTGGGCAGCCTGGGTTTCCTCTCTCTAACAAATAGGTCTTAATGGCTGCACATTAAAATCACAGTGGGGATCTTCTTTAAAATATATGTGTCCAGCTTATCCCCCACCCCAAATCAATTATATCAGAATTGCTGAGAGGAGGCCAGGCATTGTAATCATAACCCCTGATGGCAAGATTTAGCAGGGCAGGGATCAAAGCCACCCTTCTTGGACTCCACCTACATGGTTCTCTCTCCGAGTTTTCTCAGTGGCAGAGGAGGACGGATGCCTGAGACAGGAAAAGCAGCCACGTTGCTTCAGCTGTGGGAGCCTGATTTTCTGTCTTTCGATTCCTAAAAGAATGGAAGTTTCCCTCCTTCTTTCTACTTCCTCGCAGGTTCTTAGAGAAAGGGACAGGAGTTAGATAGGGAGATGAGAGGAGGGTATGCAAGTTTTGCCCTCTGCATTTCTCCAAAGGTTAACCTATTTCCTTTACGTTGCCTTTTGGGAGAGAAGAATAAAGCAAGTATTAATGTTTGCATTAGTGTTTGCAAGTATTAATGTTCACACTTTCTTAATGCATTCCTTCCCTACTTTCATGCTTTTAGAAATCAACACTACTTCTTCCAAATACAATATCCATATGTAAAGTCAGAGCCATCAACATGACAAAAAAGTAAATAACTGTTCTCAGTTATGATAGTATCTTGACTTACTAAACCCTTCATTTATTCCATGGCACCCCATGGCAATGCATTCACCAGCTCTTAGGTTTTATCAGAAGTGACACATGGTCTAATTCTGCTCCTCTTCCACTGTCTTTACAGCCTCCTTGTCGCCTCTTATGAGGAGAAAATGGTCTCCCAGTTGTTGAGGTGGGTGTGTCTGTGTCTGTGTGTGTCTGTCTGCTGAGGAACTCCTTGGAGAATTTCCAGTTGGAGAAATTCCACATTCACCCAACTCACACCAACACCTATTGGCCCACTGAGAATTAATTCATGGAATCTGCCTCTTTCTAGGAATCCACTTAGAAAACCCACTGAGTCCCAAGGCTTCCCAGCTAAGCACTGAGTGAGAGGGAGGAGATGCTCATGAATAAGCTTGCATGGGCCTCTGGGTCCTGCTGTAGGCTGCTTTAACTGCTCTTCCTGAGGCTTAGAAAGAACTTGGTATCAGAGTTCTGGCCACCCCCCTTACTAACTGTGTGGCCTTGGTGAAGTCACTTAGATACTACAACTCTGAGGTTAGGGTCAGCCTGACAAGAAATCTGCAGTTATTGGGTCATTTTACTTTAAAAAGACTCACAGTTCATACAGCATGTTCACAATAACCAAAAAGTGAAAGCAACCCATGTGTCCATCCACAGATGAATGGGTAAGCAAAATGTGGTATATATGTACATTGGGATATTACTCAATATTAAAAGGGAAAGAAATTCTGACACATGCTACACCACGAACAGCCTTAAAGACATTATGGAAAGTGAAATAAGCCAGTCACGAAAGAACAAATATTGCATGATTCCACTTATGAAGTTATCTAGGAAGGTGGAATCATGGTTTTGAAGCTGGAGGAAGGGACAAACAGGGAATTATTGTTTAATGGACACAGAGTTTTAGTTTTAGTTTTGCACCATGAAAAGTTCTAGAAATGAATGGTTATATAAGATTGTGACTATATTTAATGCCACTGAACTGTACATTTAAAAATGAGTATGATGCTAAATTTTTTAAAAGATTTTATTTATTTATTTGACAGATGGAGATCACAAGTAGGCAGAGAAACAGGCAGAGAGAGAGAGAGGAGGAAGCAGGCTCCTTGCCGAGCAGAGAGCCCGATGCGGGGCTCGATCCTAGGACCCTGGGATCATGACCTGAGCCCAAGGCAGAGGCTTTAACCCACTGAGCCACCCAGGCATCCCCGATGCTAAATTTATATTCCTTATATTTTATCACACAACACACATACACACACACACACAAAAGACTCATTTTTGCATACTCCTCCTTTCTAATTTTTTTTTTTTTCAGTTTTACTGCCTGCTCTGATGACACTGTCATTTACATACAAGGGTGTCTGATTATTCTGGAGAGTGAGTTTTAGGACCCAGATTCAGAGAATTTTAATGTGGATTGTTTATAAAATTCCAAGTACCTTATTATATGACCGTAAGAATAAACACTGAAACGGATGATGAGAACATTAAAATTATTTGACTGGTTGAAAAAGAGGTGTTAATGCTTTTTTATTTTAATAAAATTACTGTAATATTCTGTGCAGTAACAATAATTTAAATGTCCAGAAATACAATCATTTTCCCTATAATAGAAGAAAAGTCACCATCTGTACCAAGATCCGTATGGTGGACCAGCGCTGTCTGGGGTCAGACTTGTGCCGTATTAATGGACTTGCATTTTCCAGGACAACTCAAGGTTACAGAAGAGCTGGTGACTCATTCAATAAGTAATTTCGTACCACATCATTGTGGGCTTCACAAGAAAACACCTGGGAAGAGGGAATGGACACATAGATGACCAGTTTGCATAAGATAAACTTCAGCTGACAAAATACAGGTAATCAAACAGGAAAATGCAAATAGCTCATTAACTTCTGCAAGTCCGTGAAGCTGGCCATGAGGTTTCAACCAACCTAGGAGAACACCCACAGCACCCAGTTGGGCTCAAAAATACTACAGAAGTCATTGTCCTTCATGCTGAGGACACAGGAGGGAGAAAGTAGAAACCTTTTCGAGGGGCGCCTAGGTGGCTCAGTCTGCTAAGTATCTGCCGCTGGCTCAGGTCATGATCCCAGGGTCCTGGGATCGAGCTCCACATTGGGCTCCAGACTGCTTCTCCCTCTCCCTCTGCCTGCCACTCCCCCTGCTTGTGCGCTCTCTCTCTCTCTCTCTCTCTGTGTCAAATAAATTAAAAAATAATTTAAAAAGAAAAAAATCTTTTGACCCAAACTCCAATCAGCATCAGCAGATGCACAAGGGTAGCTGAGTCCAAGCAGGGCTCCTGGGGCAAAGGTGCCCACCAAACTAGAGATGGTAAAAGGTCTTCACACTGTGCAAAAATGTTCAGAAGAATCAGAGACAATGCACTTGTGTATTTGACTGGGAGTTGTTCATGTGTGAGTGTGTGTGCTGGTGCGTGTGTCTGTGAGTGTGTACATGATGAGAGTATATGCATTTGCAAGGACATGGTGCAGGAGTGTATACTGTAAGTGAAGAGATGCATGCATGTGGGTGTGTGACTGGGTATGAGTGAGGATGTGTGAATGTGAGTGTGCCGTTGTAGGCGAGTTGTCTGTGAGTGTGCATGTGAGTATGCGTGTGTGAGAGTGTGTCTATTTCTATGACTGTCTGTCCACCGCGTACATAGATCTGTGTGCGTGTGTGACAGTGTAGGTATATAAGTGTATGTGACTTTGTGCATATATTTGCATGCGTGTGTGAATGTGAGAGTGAACACATCTGCATGATTGTGTGTGCGTCTGTATGGGAGCCTGTGCACATGTGTGCGACTGTGCACTGGCGTATCCCCACAGGATTCTCTCCTGAGGCTGTCCCCTCAGTGACAGGAACGTGCAGGCAGCTGGCCTCGGCCTCGGTAATTGTGTGCTCTCTTTACCGTAGGCGCATGTGAGACCCTTTTGTCCCCCTTTCTTTTCAGTCTGAAAGCAACTCTTGAAGTGTAACGGGGTTTGTTTGGAGAATGTCCCCTCGTTAGGTGAACCCTGTTTGTCCTTGTGAGCGGCAGGCCGTGGACAAGATGTACGGCCCTCTGCTTTAAAATAGCTGTGCACATTTTCCTCTGCCCGCGAGACACAAGTCCGGCCCTGTGGCTCTCAGATTCATTCTCAGGTAAACACCCTGTGACAGGCCACAAGCCGGAGACCAACCGGCGTGGTCGCAGCTGTGCCACACCATGGCGCCCCGACACCAGGCCTGTGCAGGAATGTTTGCCGTCACCCCAGGCTGTGGGCAGCAAATATTTTCCAAAGCTCACCAGGGAGAAGGTTACGTAGGGAGTTCCGAGTAGATCAGTTCTGCTGGAATCTGTGGCTGCCCTGTTCCAGAATTTATGAGCCCCGTCTAAGGATTCTCTTGAAAACATTAAATGGGACTCTTAGTGCTTGATCTTACTTAACCTAAAGCTATAAACTTCTTAAATCTCATAAAAGGCCTTCCATCTTAAAAAGAAAAAAAAAAAAGTTGAGAAGATGAAGTCTTCAGGCTGGGACACGAACCGTGAGGAGCAACCAGATGTCCAACAGCTGTTTACAGGCCACGATTCACATGGTGAAAGGGTGTCTTTTCTCTTCCTGGTACTTGGGGCCCTGAAATACCTTGGCAGGGCACGTTGCTTCAGCTTCATGGAAATGAATTTGTTGTCTGAGCAAAACTCTAAAATGAAGCCAAGTTCCTGGATGTTAAACTGAATGGTTGGTTAAGACTCCAATATATGGGGGCGTCTGGGTGGCTCAGTGGGTTAAAGCCTCTGCCTTCGGCTTGGGTCATGGTCTCGGGCTCCTGGGATCGAGCCCCGCATCGGGTTCTCTGCTCAGCGGAGAGCCTGCTTCCCCCTCTCTCTCTGCCTCTCTGCCTACTTGGGATCTCTGTCTGTCAAATAAATAAAAAATATTAAAAAAAAAAAAAAGACTCCAATATATGGCATGCGGAGTAAAGGTAGGAATTGGCTTCACAGGGCAGGAGTTTTCTACCCAGCGGGGAGTGGAAGGAAGCAACCAGCCTCTCTGACACCTCTGTACCACGTGTG
This sequence comes from Martes martes, assembly GCF_963455335.1. NCBI lineage: Eukaryota > Metazoa > Chordata > Mammalia > Carnivora > Mustelidae > Martes > Martes martes. The sequence goes on along the minus strand of NC_137896.1, from coordinate 46,160,355 downwards.
TGGAGGGTGCCAGAGGACAAGGGTTTGAAATAAACCTCCATCATGCTCTGCTTTTTCATCTTTCTAAAGGATGGGTGAGTGATGGGAAAGTGTGGACCTGTCTTCCCATCCTTTGTACCATCTGTGTGCTTTTGGCCATGGCTTACAGCTCTTTGGCCATAAGCACCGCATCCATAAAATGGGAATACTTTTGTCCCTGCTCCATGGGATGTCATGAGGAATGACAGACACGAAGGGAAAACTGATGGCATCACATCTCCCACTCAGTCCCAGGGGCCAGACATTTGTGTTGCTTTTTCTTCCCCCTTCTCCTAATAATCAATGTCAAAATAAAATGAGAGGCAATGTACTCATTTATTCAAAACACATTACTTAGTACATGCTGGATACAGCATTACCCTGGGTGCTGGAGATAAGGCAAGGGATGAGGCAACTCTAGGCTCAAGGAGCGAAGAGGCAGAATGATACCCTTTGGGTTGCATTAAATCTAATGGGGCACAGGGACACAGAGAGCGGAGCGGTTTCTTTCAGTACCAGAGAGGTGCATCTCACCACCTGCTGAGATTCCTGGGTAGTATGGTGGGTTGCGTTTTCCAGAGAAGGCTGGATTCTTGCAGCTCTCACTGCATATGCTGCTCCTCCAATGCAGTGCTGCCACTTCTCTGTGAGAGGTGAGGTCCGTGTTCTCTCCCTCTAAACCTGGGCATACCAGTGTAACTATCTTAACAAGCAGAATATAGTAGAAGGGAGGTGGCATGGCTTCTGAGGCAAGGTCATAAAGGGTGATACGATGCCACCTGATTTTCTTTCAGGACCTGAGTCTTGGAAGCCCTGAGCCTCCATGTAGGTAGTCTGCCTACCTTGAGGCTGCCATGCTGAAAGGTCTTTGGGATATAGACATACCCTTGCTATGGTATGGATGTGTCCAAATACCAGAAATGTCAGTGAGAGGCCTTTGATCATCCGTCTGAACCCTGACATTATGGAGCAGAGTTGAGTCATCTCTTCCATGCCCTTTCTGAGTCCCTGACCCACAGGCTCTGTGAATTTAATCTATGTCATTGTTTTGAGCTATTAAGTTTTGGAATGGTTTGCTTTGTAATCACAATAATGGGAACAGGGAATAGCATGATAATAACATGTTACATACCCTTATATATAACATACACATGTTATATACATGTACATAACATATACACTTGTATATAACATAAAACATGTTACAAGTGATGTTATCAGAAATAGTGGAATAAATACAGGGAATAATAACATATTCTCAGAATGTTTTCTGTGGGAAGCACTTCAGCTGAGGTTCTGAGCCATGGGAGCCTGGTGACAGAATTTCAAAGTTTATTCTTTCCCATCAGACATTCTTTTATAACAGCAAATCTTATGAACCCTTCATTTCCTCATTATGGTGTAGATCTGAAGAGGGACAGGAGGGGAAAACCATAATCTAAAACTTCCAAGTGTAAATCTTAAATTTCCAAGTGTATTCTATAAAATTTTTGTTCAACATGATGTTAATAGTTGTTATGAAAAGAAAGGGGGGAAATCCATAAGGGATGGAGAGGGAAAGGACATTTTATGGTCAACGAGTGTAACGGAGATGATGGTGCCCACTTTCGTCTCCATAGCGCCCACCTCTCCAGTGCATAGTTACAACACGCTGCTGCAGGGCCCTGTAACCTAATGCCTAGGTACTTCCTCTCAGCTTGCACAGGGCAGTCCAGAAGAGCCACAAGAATATCCTGCAGTCAAAGATGAATGGGAAGGAAGGATAGTCAGCACACCTTCCTGACTCACTGCAGGGATGGTCTCCACCCAGCCTGGGCTCCTTGGCAGAGACCTGTTCAATAGCACATACTCGATCAGCTCTCCCTTCCCATCCTTCCTTCCTGTGCTTCCTGGCATCACCTCCACCAATAACTACTTGTAAGTGAAGACTTATATCTAGCTCTCTAGACTACACTGGCTCTCTGAACTATTTTTTCTAGTTATTCTGTACAAATCTTTCAAGATAGATTCACTGAAGTTTATTGAGAACCCCCAAGGTGGATATTAAGGGCTCAGTGCTTCAGAAACCTATCTGACAATGAAAAAAATTTTTTGACTGAATATCTTGTAGTGTTCCTACTCCCTGATACCATGTTGCAAACTATTGCTTTAAACAGCTTTTCATTGGCCAAATGGTCTATGTGAAATGAACGATTTATTCAGTAGCAATCTTTCAACCATTTTATAATCTTTGAAGTAGGTGAAATTTTCAAATCAGACTTGAAATTATGCCTGGTTCACCTGCACATGAGGAGATCAGATCATTACGTATAAATATGGGAGCTGTTGGCTCTGTAGCAACTTAAATTTCCTTGTCTATACCAATATTCAGCCTTTATTTAAAAGAACAACAGTACTGTCTCTGGAAAAGGGGAAATTTTGGGTATCTGAAGCACCCAAAAGATCTGAACTGAAACTGAAGAATTTTGACCCAGAAATACTATCCAAGTACTTGCTTCTAAATGTCAGCATGTTGGTTCTCCAGTGTCAAATGTTAGAAAGTAGCAGACCAACCTAGGAAAGGCCCTGGGGCAGCAGCATGCCCAGTGTGTTTGAGGAATAGCACAGAGTCCACCATGTGTAGCGATGAATTAAACAGTGATAACAGAGATGAGGTTAGATAAAGACTCCAACTTTTATTTTGAGTAAAGTGGAGAGGAATTGGAGGTCTCTGAGGTTATTGTTAATGTATAATATGATTATATTTTAAGAAGCAAAACATAGGGTGTGGTATATGGGTAAAAATGTGTGTGTGAGTCTGTGTCTGTGTGTTTGTCTATGTGTGTGTAGACGAATGACAAACTTTGTAGTGCATGGATGAAGAGAAAAAGGCTGAGCAGCTATGAAACTGGTGATGGGCTTCCTCTGAAGACTAAGACAGTGGAGGATGAGAAGGAAAGGCACACTTCACTTTTTATTTAACGCATTCCATATCATTTGAAGGTGAGCATCTGAACGTTAATACTTTGCTATTTGTTAGCCCAGAGCCAAGAGAAAGCAAGAAACTCATCATGAACATAACCCCAAATGTTCTGTGAAAGGCAGTTGGAGTATGAGTGATCCTATTTGAATATTAGTTATGTAAGCAAATATGTTTTCATTTAGGTAAATCATTATACCTTCATCTTAAGTGCTAAATTAATGAAAAAAATTGTCCAAGGTTTCTCAGAATGAAATATAAGAATAAGAAACATTTCAATAGAGGTTACTATTATTTTCTATAAATTCATAAAAAGCAACCACTTTAGGGCAAAAAGAACATCAACAAAATCCCCAATTCCACCATGTTGATAAAAAATCAGTTCAGGGTACTAATTGTATTATAAGCATCCCACATTATACCTGAAAAGATTTATAGGTAGTTGGAAGTCATGTAACCACTCCAGACCTCATGGATAAGGCAGAAAGAGCTATTGGACAACTTGACCCACTCTAAAACCTTAACCTTCCATTGGACCAAGATGGCAGACAACCCATCTTCATACTCTGAATGTTCCTTCCTTATCACCTCTGCATTGCTTATCACCCCAAACTCCCCACCAGGGATTCCTAGAATATCCTTTCTCTCACCACCCCTACTTTTTACTGATGACAGAATGGTTTTCTGGTTTGTCTATTAGAAGCATCTCAGAAGTCTTTAAATAATGTCTACGCAGACAAGTCTGCAACTCCAACACTACCAGGATCTCAAGCTCCAGCCCATCTTGAAAGGCAAATTTTAAAATATTCCCCATGACCATTAGATAATTTTCTCCCATAGCTTAAAAAATTAACTCATAGTCAGGCAATGACAAATATTAGGAAGCATTTTTGTTGTCATTTCATTTTTTATTGAATTTTTTAATTTAATCTTTTCATCTTATAAAATGAAAACCTCTATTGAGTACATTTACTACAAAGTCCTACCCATGTTCCCTATTAGTTTTTCAAAATGTTAGTTATTCTGTAAGATAGGTATTATTATTATCCTCATTTCTTTTAAGATGAGAAACTTCAAGTTACTTGAGGGAATTTTGTGCATTTCTTTTCCCAAATGACTTGATGTTTCTACATGATAGTTGCACATACTAGCTATATGTTTTTTTCTTTGTTAAGCCTTGTTGACTCTGAGTGACTTCCATAAATGGGTTATTTGCCTCTGCTTTACTCACCTCTGCAACTGGCTTCCCCACTAATGAAAAACCTTCAGATAAAAGATAACTGTCTGGAAACATGCTTTTAATAAAACATTTTACAAGTGGTCTTATCAGGAATAGTGGAGCCAGTTCTGCTGAAAATCCTCTCCTCCATAAAAGCAACAAGAGCACTGACAAAACTTACCAGAATAAACTTTTTCAGAACTATAGAAATTAATCAATTGCTTGGAACAATGTGAGGAGCATTGAGTCAGGTAAAATAGCTGATCTCAGTAAAAACAGAGAGCTTTGAGGCATTTTCACTGATCCTTTCCTATTCCCATCTTTCCAACCCCATAACCACAGTGAAAACCAGAAGTCTAGTAGATGCTGGAGGAATCAGAATGGGGTCAGAGCTACTATAAAGATCCATTCTGTGAAAATCATCATTATTTGATCTCCCTGGCAGTTCTCTGGAAAAGCATGTTCACAGGCTTGTCTTTATCAACTCTGACTCAGAAGCCTACCAATGAAAAAGACTATTTCCCAGGAGGCATTTATCAAAAACAATCAGTGACAATTTATCTAAACATTGAAGCTGAATGAGGCAATAAGAAAAGTTGAGGCAAAAAACTTAGAAGTAAAAACTGGATCATGGAGTACTCAGAAAGAGTTCTGAAAACTCACACATCCCTGGGAATCCAGAAGGCATGTGCATGTTTAAGGATGAGCACACGTTCAGGGAGAACTTGAGAAAGGCCCAATTTCTCATATTTGGCTAACTTTGGGACTCCACACAAGTTGGAAATGGAGGTTAAGCCACAGCTGTAAATTGCCTTTCTGCACACTGAAAGCATACACAGAGCCCCTCACAAAGGCTAGGAAGTTTCTTGGTCCAGGCATTTAACGTTAGACTTCTTAGACCAAAACAAACAAACAAGAAGCAAACAAACAAAAATGCCAAAAACAAAACAAAACAAAAAAACCAAAACAAACAAATGAAAAAACCCAAAACTGTCAACAAGAAAACCTTTGTATCAAGTGTTTTAAAGATATTTAAAGAGCTATAGGAAACTCTATGTATGTATGTCTCTTACCGAAGCAAAGTATGAGAATGTTGTCTCACTACATAGAGAATGCCAATAAAGAAATGGGAAAACAAAAGAACCAAGTACAAACTCTGGGTTGGAAAGTAAATTAATTGGGGCACCAGGGCGACTCAGTTGGTTAAGTGCCTGCCTTTGGTTTGGGTCATGATCCCAGTGTCCTGGGATCAGACCCATACAGGGCTTCCCACTTGATGGAGAGCCTCCTTCTCCCTCTCCCTTTGCTTTTCCACCTGCCTGTGCACTCACTCACTCTCTCTCTCTCTTTCTTTCTCTCTGTCAGATAAATAAATACAATCTTTAAAAAAAAAAAAAAAGTAAAGTAAAATAATTGTGAAAAATTTACTGAATAGATATTGGCAATTTTGAGCTGGTAGAGGAAAGAATCAACAAACTTAAAAATAAGTGAGCTGAGATTATCTGGTTAGAAAAACAGAAAGAAAAGAAATAAAAATGAACAGAGCCTCAGAGACTTGAACCTGAGCATGATCAGGTCTATCAACATATGTATATTGGGAGTCTCAGAAGATAAAGAAAGAAAGGTACAGAAGGACTGTTTGAAAAAGAAGTGAACAAAAACTTACAAAATTTAATGAAAAATATTGATATATACTTCAAAGAAGTTCAATGAACACAGGTATATCTGAACTCAGAGATGTATACCTAGACACAGCATAATTAAACTGTCAAAATTCACACACTTGGGTGGCTCAGTCAGTTAAGTGTCTGCCTTGGCTCAGGTCATGATCCCAGGGTCCTAGAATCAAGTCCCACATCAGGGTCCCTGCTCTACGGGGAAACTGCTTCTCCCTCTGTTTCTGCCTCCCTCTCTCTCTCTTTGTCTCTCACGAATAAATAAAATCTTTAAAAAAAATAAAAGGGCACCTGGGTGGCTCAGTGGTTTAAGCCTCTGCCTTCGGCTCAGGTCATGGTCTCAGGGTCCTCGGATCGAGGCCCGCATCGGGCTCCTGCTCAGCAGTGAGCCTGCTTCCTCCTCTCTCTCTCTGCCTGCCTCTCTGCCTACTTGTGACCTCTGTAAAAAAATAAAAATAAACTGTGAAAATCCAGAGAAAGAGACTCTTCAAACAGAAAAAGAGAAGCTATTCATCGTGAATAAGGGATCTTCATGAGATTAACAACAAATTTCTTGTCAGAAACTAGGGAAATTGGAAGGTAGTGTGATAACACTCAAAGGGTTGAAAGAGAAAAAAGAGAAAAAAACTGCAAACCAAGGATTCTATATCCAACAAAACCATCTTTCAAAATAAAGGCTAAAAGAAGGCATTCCTAGATAAACAAAACCTAATTTACTTCTAGCCTTATAAGAAATTACTAAAGGGAGTCCTTAAGGTTGATATAAAAGGACACATCAAATCCACATGAATAAACAAATCTGCATGGCTAAACAAAAAGCACCAGAAAAGGTAGTTACATGGGTGAATATAAAAGTAGAGACATTTTTTATTGTAGCACTTTCTTCTCCTGTCTAATTTAAAAGACAACTAATGCAAACACTAATTATAAATGTGTGTTGAAGGTCATGCACAATGTATAAAGATGTATAAAGATGCAAGTTTTAGAAGTAATATCATAAAGGAGAGGGGGGAGAATGGAGCTGTCAAGGGACAAGCTTTTTGTATACTATTTTGTATACTACTAATACTAAGTTACTATTAACTTATTTTATTTTATTTTTAAGATTTTATTTATTTATTTGACAGAGAGAGAGATCATAAGTAGGCAGAGAGGGAGGCAGAGAGAGAGGAGGAAGTTGGCTCCCTGCCAAGCAGAGAGCCCAATGTGGGGCTCGATCCCAGGACCCTGAGATCATGACCTGAGCTGAAGGCAGAGGCTTTAACCCACTGAGCCACCCAGGCACCCTAAGTTACTATTAATTTAAACAAGATCTTTATAAGTTGTTAATTGCAATCTCCAGGGCAGCCCCAAGAAAACAACTCAAAATAATATAGTAAAAGAAATGGTAAGAGAATTAAAATGGTTCTCCAGAAAATATTTATTTAACATGGAAGATAGCAGTAATAGAAGAATGGAGGAAGAAAAAAGACTTGAGACAAAAAAAAAGAAAGAAAGAAAGAAAGAAATTTAAATGACAAATGTAAATCCAACTATATTAATGATAGTGTTAAATGTGAATGCATTAACATTGCAACCAAAAAGCAGATACTGGAGGAGTGGATAAAAATGATCTAATAATCTGTTCTGTAAAAGAAACAAACTTTATATTAAAAAACAAAAACAGAAATCAAAAGTAAATGGATGGAGGGGCATCCGGCTGGCTCAGAAGGTGGAGCATGTGACTCTTGATCCCGGAGTTATAAGTTCAAGCCCCACTTCGGGTGTAGAGATTACTTAAAAAAAAAAAACAAAAAAAAAACCCCAAAAACTTTTAAAAGTAAATAGATGGAAAAAGGTAAAACCAAAAGAGAGCTGAAGTAAATATATTAATATCAAGTGGAATAGGTTTCAGAACAAAAATCATTAATAGATACAAAGGACATTTTATGATGATAAAAAGGGCAATTATCCAAGAATATCTGATCATTATAAACATATATTTACCTAACAATAGAGACCCAAAATAAATGAAGCAAAAACTGATAGAACTGAAGAACAGACAATTCAAAAATAATAGTTTGAGACATCAATACCTCATTTTCAATAATATAGCGATAATTCTATCCACAATTAAAAGATTAGGGAAATAGAAAACTCAGAACACTGTAAACCAACTAGACCTAATAGGCATATTTAGAACATTCCATCCAACACTGGTAGCATGCACATTCTTCCTAAGTGCACATGAAACATTTTCTATGATAGACTATGTACTGAGCCATAAAAGAAGTCCCGATAATTTAAAGAGACTGAAGTAATACAAAGTATGTTATCTGACCACAATAGAATGAACTTAGAAATTAATAATAAAAGAAAACTTGGGAAATCCACAAATAATGTGAAAATTAAACAACACATTTTTTTTTTTAAGATTTTATTTATTTATTTGACAGAGATCACAAGTAGGCAGAGAGGCAGACAGGGCAGGGGGGAAGCAGGCTCCCTGCTAAGCAGAGAGCCTGATGTGGGGTTCAATCTCAGGACCCTGGGATCATGACCTGAGCCAAAGGCAGAGGCCAGGTGCCACCCAGGCACCCCCAAACAACATACTTTTAAATAACAAATGGGATAAGAAAATATAATCACAAGGGAAATTGGAAAATTTCTTGGGATGAATGAAACAAAAACAAAACACACTAAAACTTACAGATGATGTGTAGTTACATTTACAGAAAATGTGTAGTTATAAACACCTAAACTAAGAACAAAGAAAAACCAGAGATCAATAACCTTCTACCTTAAGAATACACAAGAAGTTGACAAATTAAACTCAAAGCAAGCAAAACAAAAGAAATGTAAAGCAGAAATAAATAAAATGAAGAAAATTCAGTAGAGAAAAATAATGAAATAAAAAACTGATCCTCTCAGAAGATCAACAAAATTGACTGATTTTTTGTTAAACTAATCATAGGGAAAAAAAGAGAAGATTAATATTACAAAACAGTGAGATTACTACAAACCTCACTGAAATTAAAAAGGATTATAAGAGAATACTATGGGAGTAACTGTATGCTAATATATATATAATAAATGACAAATAAAATGGACAAATTCCTTGTAAGATACAAACAACTAAAAATGTCTCAAGGAGAAATGAAAATTTGAATAGACCTATATAAAAGAGAAATATTGAAATAGCAATCAAATGAACTACCCACAAAAGAGACCCCAGAACAAGACTTCTTTGCTGGTAAATTCTACAAAAGGTTTAAAGAAAAATTAGTACCAATTCTTCACAAACACTTCTAAAAAGATGTGAAGAGGGATACTGCCTACCTCATCCCAGAAGTTATCATTACCCTGATTCCCAAAGCCAAAGATACCACAAGAAAAGAATAATACTGGTTAATATGCTTTATGAATATAGATGAAAAATATTTTTAAAAACCCTAGTAGGGACACCTGAGTGGCTCAGTTGGTTAAGAATCCACCTCTTGATTTGTTCTCAGATCATGATCTCAGGGTCATTAGATCAAGCCCCGTGTTAAGATTTTCTCTCTCCCTCTGCCCCTCACCACTTGCAAGTATATGTTATAAATAAATAAATAAATAAATAGTAAATCAAATCCAGTAACAAATAAAGAGAATTATACATCATGACCAATCGGCTTTTATCTTAGGGATGCAAAGATGGTTCAACAGAAAATACTTCTATTGATATAATACACCTTAGTAACTGAATAAGAGACAAAAATAATATCATTTCAATAGATGCAGAAAATTTTTTGAAAAACCCAACACCTTTTTATGATTAACAAAACACTGAACAAATTAAAGATGGAATGGAAATTTATCTACATAATAAAGGACATCTGCAAAAAAACAAACAATGCTATATTTAAGATTAAAGACTAGGGGCACCAGGGTCGCTCAGTAGTTAAGCACCTGCCTTCAGTTTAGGTCAGGATCCCAGGGTCCTGGGATTGAGCCCTTTATCAGCTCCCTGCTAAACAGGAAGCCTGCTTCTCCCTCTGCCACTCCCCCTGCTGTATTCCCTCTCTCGCTGTCTCTCTCTCTCTGTCAAATTAATAAACAAAATCTTAAAAAAAAAATGAAGGACTAAAAGATTTTCTCTTATCATCAACAACACAAGGGTGCCTGCTTTCACCAGTCCTAAGTAATAATGTACTGGAGGTTTTGACCAGGAAAATTAGGCAAAAGAAAGACCTTCAAAAATAATCCATTTGGAAAAGAAGAAATACAACCATTTCTATTTGAGGATAACATATCTTTGTATATATATATAAAAAAAAAAATCCCAAGGAATTAACAAAAATACTAGTGGAGCAAATACATCAGTTCAGCAAGTTTGGAGCCTCTAAGACCAATAGGCAGAATCAATCATATTTTCATACACCTCAATGAACAATCTAAAAATAAAATTAAGAAAACAATTCCTTTTACAATAGCACCAAAAGGAATAGAACACAGGGAAGTAAATTTAATAAAGGAGTGCAAGCCTTGTACACCCCAAACGGGAAAACAGTGTTGAAGAAAAATGGGAAGACATGCTGTGTTCATGGATTGGACCTCAATATGATTTAGTTAGCAATTTTCCCCAACTGGTTTACAGATTTAGAATAATCCCCACTAAAATTCAGCTTTCATTTTTTGCGAAAAGTAACAAGCTGAAAAATTTCATATGAAAATGGAAAGTACTCAGAATGGCCAAAACAATCTTGAAAAAGAAAAACTGAAAAGTTTTTGTTTCTCAATTTCAAAAGTGACAAAACAAAAACAACAAAAAACTATAGTATTCAAGGTCACCTAGTACTGGCAAAAGGATGAACATGTAGATCCACAGAATGGAACTAAGAATCCCCCCAAAAAACCTTTATATTTATGGTGCATTGATTTTCAACAAGAATGCAAGACTATTCAATAGGGAAAGAAAAAAGTATTTTCAACAAATGGTGATGGGGCCACCAGCAGTCACATGCAAAGAGTGAAGCTGGTCCCTTCCCCCACTTAATATACAAAAAAGTTAGCTCAAAATAGATCAAAGGCAAATAGTTTTTTAATTTAATTTTATTTTTAAATTAACATATAATGTATTATTTGTTTCAGGGGGGCAGGTCTGTGACTCATCAGTCTTACACAATTCACCGCAGTCATCATAGCAAAGGCAAATATTAAATGTATAAAAATGTTAGAAGAAAACATAGGTATAAAACTTTGTGACCCTAGGGACATCTGGGTGGCTCAGTGGGTTAAGCCTTTGCCTTCAGCTGGAGTCATGATCTCAGGATCCTGGGATTGAGTCCCACATCAGGCTCTCTGCTCAGCGGGGAGCCTGCATCTCCCTCTCTCTCTGCCTGCCTCTCTTTCTACTTGTGATCTCTCTCTCTGTCAAATAAATAAATAAAATCTTTAAAAAAAAAAAAAAACCTTTGTGACCCTGGATTAGTTATTTCTTTCTTAAATATAACACTTAAACCCCAAGCAAAAATGAAAAAATAAAAAGAAATACATAAATATATGCACTCCATCAAAATAAAAAAGATTGCTTGAAGCAACACCCTCAAGAAAGTGAAAAGACAGCCACAGATGGGGGAAAATATTTACAAATCATAACTCTGATAAGAGCTTATATCTACAGAACTCTTGCAACTCAATAATAAAAAGCGAGTTAACTCAACGTAAAAAAAAAATGAGCAAAGGATTTGAATAGACATTTTTCCAGATATGATTACAAATGACCTACATGCACATGAAAAGAACTGAAAATAATGTCCATACAAATACTTAAACATAAACATTTGTTGCAAAATTATTCCTAGTAGCCAAAAGAGAGAAATAACACAAATGCTCATCAACTGATAAGGGGATAAACAAAATCTGAATCATCTATACAATGCCATATTAGCCAACAATAAGAAGTAATGAAGTACTGATACTTGCTATCAGGTGTGTGTACCTTGGAAAAAATGATAAGCAAGAAGAGCCAGGCACAAACTTCATAATGTGTGATTCTATTTATATGAAATGTTCAGAATAATCAGATTGCCGGTTTCTAGGGATGGAGGTGGAGAATGGGGACACATTGCCAATAGACAAAATGTTTCTTTTCATAGTGATGGAAATGTTTTGGGATTATACAAATAGAATTATATCTCAATTAAAAAAGATCACGATACAAAAACACTTAATGGACTTGAAATATCCCAATCTTGACCTTCAGCTATAATCTTGAGTTAAGAGCTGTTTCATGTTTCTTTCCTCTTTTTGAAAATTATTTATTTATTTAAGAGATGGGGAGAGAGCAAGTGCAAGGAGGGGGGAAAGGGACAAGCAGATTCCCCGCTGAGCCTGGAGCCCGATATGGGGCCTGATCCCACTACCAGGAGTTCATGACCTAAGCCAAAATCAAGAGCCAGTCCCTCAACCAACTGAGCCACCCAGATGTCCCTGTTTCTTTCCTCTTAAATTCTATCCCAGTGCACTCTGCATGGGGGTCCAGTCACTCATTCCTCCAGCAGCTTCACTTGTCTTACACCATTAAAAAAACAATAATAAATGATTTCTATTCTTTTCACTACATCGTAGTGAAAAGCAGCCCCAAATGCTCTGCCTTCTCATACTTTCTGCTACCATGTTAACTTTAAAATCAAACAATTGGATGTGAAACTACATTTACACAACCACAAGCAGATCAAATTTAAAGGTAGGAATAAAAACAGTGCCTATGACTTGCCTTGAACTGCTAGCACAGTCCCTGGGAGAGCGAGCTCTTAGATCTTGCTTCTTAAATGGGTTGATCCCTTAAAAACAACCCCCCCCCCATCCTTCTGCAGTGTTAAGGGTTCTTCTGAGAGAGTTCATGGGCCTTATTCATTGTTCTTCAGGTGTAATGGCAATTCATCCTGGTTAGCCAGGTGAAGAAATAAAGCATGACACACCAGGTTAATCATTTCAGAATCCCAGAAATTTAAGGCTTGGGAGACTATCTGGTCTTTTACCTTATTTTGCAAGTGACAAGACTGGCACCTGGAGATGGTACCCTCTACATCTCCAGAATGGAAGGATGGAATTCCACCTTCCGTCCCTCTTCCACCACAACTTAACCAGGTCTGCACCAAATGCACCTTGTGCACTTGTCCGGTCTCCTTCCCAGCTCTGACTCTTCTTTGGTTCATTCTGTTTCAGTCCCGCTACTGGTCCTTGAACATACCAAACAGACTCTCACCTCAGGACCTTTCCACATTCTGCCTCCTCTGCTGGAATGTTCTCTGCCCAGACATTCACACCATCTGGTCCCCGCTTATAGATCACCTTCTCAGGAAGACTTTCTTAATCTAAAATGTCTTCCACCTAGTGCATTGCTCTCTATCCCTTCAGCCTGCTCTATTCTTTGTCTCAGACAGGACCTGAGATCCACCTCTGGCTCCTTCCCTAACTTAGCCTGCTTGACTTCCTTCTCCTGAAAATTTTTTCCCAGTAAATGCCAAGCATCTTAATATCTATCTCTGGCACTACTTCTGGGAGTCGGCTTTACATCTGCATGAAGAAGGCAGCCTGGGCTTTTAATGGCATTGCCTGGAGATGCTCTGTGTGGATACAGCCCCACCTGTTGAGATTAAATGTTTGTGAAATACCCAGTGAAACTGTTAAGAGAAAATAGGCTGGTGCTTAAAAATAAAACCAGTGCTGGAGGGGGGTCGCTTTAGTAATTACGGGATCTTTGGTTTTTAATGCCAAATGTTTGGTTCTGGAGCTGTCTTTGGGCCTCTGCGAATCGTGTTTACCTAACTAAATGTGTGAGGCGCTGGTATCAGACCCGAGGAGATCATGTGAGCTATAGCAAACAGTCAACAGATGCATGCTATTTATTTTGTTTTTTAGTCTTTTCATATTTTTTCATAAACCACACAGTCATTTTGCTTATAGGTTACCCTAGATTAATCTTCACTGAGGCATGTTTCCTAAGTTACTGACTATGATGTCTGTAAGGCACTGACTCTGGGCAAGAATCGGTACCTGTCACGTGTTTCCATAGCAACGTACACTGATGTGGACTGGTTCTGGGTCCTGCACCGCACGATGCCTTCATGGGGTTTCATGGGGCTTACATGGGTCCTCCCCAAAACTCCAAACCATCTCATTGCTAACTCCTGAATTTTCTCTGGAAATGAAACTGTTTGCTTAAAAAATCGCACATGCTTATAGTTAAAGTAGCGTCTGTTTTCTTCCTTGTCTCTGCTCAAAGCCTAAGAATAATATCAAAGGAAGAATACAAAGACTCAGAATTGGAGGCAAGTAATTTAATGAAAACTTTCAGAAGAAAGTTTCTTTAGTTTTGAAAGTGTTGATTTCAAATTAAGTTGAGAGTTTCTCCATGCTCAGAATTTCAGATCTGTTCACCAACCCATCATTTGCCGTTCCACAGCCCTACATCCCTAGAGGTCCCGAGTGCAGAGGTAGGACTGACTGAGCCAGAATGCAATTGCTCTAACCGAGACACTCTTGTGGAAACCTAGTTTAGCACATAAGGACAACCACGACAAAGCAAAAATGTAAAAATTTTTTTAAAAAGTGGTATCATCCTTGCAAATACGCTTGCATCACAGTTTAGAAACACATAAAAAAATTTATTTCCTCCAAAAGCATGTTCTTTAAAATGGTAGTAACATAATGTGCTCCAAGGGCAGAAGGGGTATACAAATTACTTGGCTGCATGTGTGCGGGGAACATTGCAGCCCAAGACCTTCTGGGTGATCATAGGGCAGGTGAGCTCATTCTGGATGGGAGCAGTCATAATGAGGAAGGAAATTCTTTGAATTTTGACACCAAGATGGCCAACTTTCTGGATCGTGGAATCCTATTTTTAAGTAATAGGTTTTAACATCTCAGGGAGTGAGTGTTCTAAAAGACATACTTCAAGATTCCTGGTCTTAAAGCTTTCTCCTTAATACATTTAAACAAATTCCTTGGACAGTTGCAACATACAGACTACTACTGTATCTGTGTTCAGAACAGGACACTTTTATGGTTTTCTGTTTTGTTTTTCTAGGAACAAATAATAATGATAAATAAAAACAGAAAATGTTAAAAATCATCCACTTTACCCAGAAAAAGATGGGAAAAGCTTTAGCTCCAGAATTTGTCAGTGACTAAAGAAAAGGAACAGTTGGAAATATATCTAAATTTCTAATTTTAACCTTTAAGAGTCAAGAATACCAGTGATTTTTCTCTGCTTACTATTTTTCTAAACTTATGTGGAAAGAACATATTGTTACATTGATTAAAATATACTTTATATAAAAAGAAGAGATTGTAGACCACCCGGCTGGCTCAGTTGTGACTCTTGATCTTGGAGTCATGAGTTCAACCCCCTATATAGAGATTACTTAAATAAATAAAATTCTAAAAAGAAGAAGGAAAAATGGCTTGTGAAAGTGATATTGGGTATCTGGACCCCCAAAAAGAAGACTCTGGTTTCTGATTGTACATATTCTCTAAACCAAAGGTGGGCATTGTTAACAAGGCCATGGGCCATCACGTTCTCATATTTGAACTTCCCTTTGACTTTTTTGTACTTGGGTTTTCCAGTTGGTTGCTAACACGAATCATGTCAGATAAGACTGGAACTTCCATGTCTCCAACATTTAAGACTTATTTCCTAGCCTTTAGTTTTTTGTTTTGTTTTAAAGATTTTATTTATTTAATTGTCAGAGAGAGAGCACAAGCAGGGAGAGCAGCAGAGGGAGAGGGAGAAGCAGGCTTCCCACTGAGCAGGGAGATGGACACAGGACTCTGATACCAGGACCTGGGATCATGACCTGAGCCAAAGGCAGATGCTTAACTGACTGAGCCACCCAGGCACCCCACCTAACCTTTAATTTAAATTCTCTTTGATAAAGGTCTTTCCAGGTAGACTAAAGAAAATGGAGAGGTCCACAGGATGAATTTTACTATGATTAAAAATTGAGCAAGTTTTACAGAAGAGAGGACAGTGGATGAGAAATTACACACTCAGTATTTTTTGCCTTTCCATTTGTCGATCTGATAGTTCCTGTGTTCTAGTGGGGCCAGACCTACTCCTAGCCTTTTGTTGGATGTTTTACAACAACATTAATAATGTACATATAATTACAGTGTTTACGGTGGGTCAAAAATGAATGTTTGAGAAAGGAAAAATATTCAAGAGTGAATAAAGTCACAAAAGAAATAAAATAGCCGGGTGAATTCACAAACCCTCCAGGATGTCAAAACTCTTACCAGGCTCCATTTTCTCTCCAGCCACTTACAATCACCCCCTAAGTTGGGTGGTGACCCAAGCAAACAACAGCACCAAGAGTGGCAGGTGGCAGGGCCCAGCTGGCCTTTTTGCAATGTGTGTATTCACACCCCAGCCCCTGCCAAATGCACCCGTGCTTTATTTGCTCCTACCATGCCAGCCCTGATTCCAGTATGTAGAGCTGCAGGACAAGAAATAATTATGGTGAAGGTCTGCAGGGATAGGAGCTGGAAACACATCATACTGCCTTCCGGGCAATTTTAGCTTAAACAGGACCCCGATTAACACATAAAACCCAACTCCAAATATTTATTTCATTTTATTTTCCTTCTGCATCTTCACACATTTAGATTAGACATAAAAGAACGGGATGAAAGAACATCACCTAGATTAGTAACCAAGAAAATCCGAAATAGGCTATCTTTAGAAAATCCCACAATAGGCTATCTTTACCTTCATCTACAGCTATGCTTTGTAGGCATCTCAGCCTCTAGAAGTGGTCAATGAGATCATCAAACAATGCTGTTTCCTTAGTTTCTTTGGCTTGATAAAAAGATTGGAATGAATATTTAACTTATTATTATGGTCATCTAGGTGATAAGCTTAATTCAGTGTGAGGCATCAAACTACCTAATATAGAATAAAAGACATAGTATCTTCTAGCCAGGGACAAAAACCCTGAAATGACCATCATAATATTTAGCTCAATTGTGTCTTAAATGACCGCCTATTAATTGTAAGCTTGACTCCAGAAATCCTAGAAATTTAAAAAAAAAAAATGGAGAGAGGTATAAATACAGAATACATATATACACACCCACATACATACACGCACACACATATGTTATATAAATAAAGATAGATACTAGTGTTTTTGTGTCTGCGTGTGTGTAACTAATAGTAACTTTTTATCTTGGAGTTAGCTTTCCAATTCAAATTGTCTGTGAAGAAGAAGGAAATATTTCCTGTCTGGCACCATTAACAACTGCATTAGCATAAAAATACCTTGGATGACACATCTTATAAATGCATAAGAAGTGGGAGACTGATGGTATTTGCAAGGTCAAGGAACAGAAAAATTGTATCAGTTCTGGAAATGAAATAAACAGAGAGCACCCCTACCAGCCACACAGCGTTCTGCCTGATAAGATGAAACAACCTGGAAAGACCAGGAGAAGTAAAGCAGGTACAGCCATGCCACCCCATTCAAGCCAACCCTATACATCTTGCCTCCTTTCTGCTACCCTCTGCACAAGTAGAAAAGAGAGGCTTTCCCACTTTGTAAAATCCACGTGTTTCAATAATTACAGCTCAGTCACCTACCCATTTCATTGTTCCATCCCCGGAAAAATATGGAAAATTTTGGTACTATCAGAAGCTCTTTCTGTCTACTTAAAACCCATGTCTCTGGGCTCATTTTTCTTTGGATATACACACAAACATCGTTGCCACTGCAGAGCATTCAAGTGCCATTGAATGCAGCACAGCCCTGATGACACAGACCCTTCTCTGCTCTCTCTGTCCAGCTTCTAGAGATAGAAGTCAATAAGTCACAACTGCTGACCTCACAGAGGCCACCATCGGGGGTGGGGGGGGAGCAATTTTTTGCCCTTGTCTGAAATTTCCTAGTTTCTCTATTCTTCTCCATAAGAACAAATAGAGGTAGGTTTCTAAATGTTGAAGAAAAAGCTTGACAATAAAATGACAATATTATATAGAAAAATCCACCTCTTCTCTATTCCTTCCCCTTCTTTTGTTTTTGTTTTTTTTTTTTCCCAGCAAACCTAGTTAAAAATTTGAGCTGGCATAACTAGTATATAAAATAATATAGAGGGGTGCCTGGGTGGCTCAGTGGGTTGGAGCCTCTGCCTTTGGCTCGGGTCATGATCTCAGGGTCCTGGGATCGAGCCCTGCATCAGGTTCTCTGCTCAGCGGGGAGACTGCTTCCCCTCTCTCTCTCTCTGCCTGCCTCTCTGCCTACTTGTGATCTCTGTCTGTCAAATAAATAAATAAAATCTTTAAAAAAATAAATAAAATAAATAATATAGAGAAGTGTTTGGTTTCTTCCCAAAATTATTTTTATCAAGTGAAGTCCCTACCACTGAACAGGTCAGAAATACAGAAATGGCGTGGCTCTGATTTTGATAGGGCCAAATGGGTTTTGGGTCTTATAAATTTTCTAGTCTCAAACCCTTCAATTTTTGAGGA
This sequence comes from Martes martes, assembly GCF_963455335.1. NCBI lineage: Eukaryota > Metazoa > Chordata > Mammalia > Carnivora > Mustelidae > Martes > Martes martes. Next base: position 46,141,996 of record NC_137896.1, on the reverse strand, counting down.
ATTATTTAAATATGTGACTAACATGCTGCACTCCTGTTTTATCCGGATCATTAAATCCTCTGAAAATATTTTCCATGAATTAAGAATAGCCATTAGGTGGAGAATCTAATTAGCAAAGATTCAGCTATTGAGTTCTTCAAATAGCTGAGTCAATATTATCCAGTGTAATTGTGATAATTCCCTATTATGCCTTCTCATACATGGTTAGTACTATGGAGATAACTTCACAGACCAGAGGACGTTCTGTTCAAAACAAAGAGCATTGATTCTTTAAACGCCATTTCCTGATGCTGGGGGTTAGGAAGGGTGTCTGTCCCCTCCAGCACAAATCTCCATTTGAGCTCCTCATGTTCACACATGTAGCACTTGCATGTTGAAAATCTAAGATTTCTCTAAACTACTATGCATTCATTTGAAGGTTTATGTCCTTCCAAAAGAAGATTTGAGGTTGTATGTCAAGTGCCTTCCTATTTGTGTTTTATCAGAAACATCTGAAACAGATTCAATAATCCCTGATTCTCTAGTGCTTTCTCACTTCATAGACATGGTAAAATGTAAGTCTTTCCCAGGTCAATTCTCAGGGTGGGAAAAAGAAGACTTTGAAAAGAAATTCTCCTTTCTGTTTGTGTAAGTGAATCTGACAACAGCTCCACGTTTGGGGATTTTTAAAATCAGTAAAATTTTAGAGCCATTTCTTCAGAATAGGTCCACTAGGCAGAGGTTGTTCTTCTAGCCTTCCCTGTCCACTTGGCCATTAACACCTCCCGCAGCACTAGGGGGCTGGGACAGAGAGCAGGGAGAAGAGAATGCCACAAGAGTCTAGTGAGCAACACACATCACTAATATTTTGTGCCCCCCCCCCCCCAATACCTACCTGCACAGGTTCTGTAACTTTTTTTACTGGGGAACAGTGCTGAGGAACCTGAACCTATAGGCTGCCACAGCCCCTGGTGGTCTCTTGGGGGTGGGTGCTAGGCCAGAGACCTCACCCCTTTTCATGCTGCCCTCTATCTGCAGAGTTTCCTGTCATGTTCCTAGCAAAGCAATTGTACATCTTCAATCTGAGATTTCCCTCCCGCTGAAGCGGAGAAATGGGCTCTGGTATGGGCTGGAGGCTCCCAGACTCTAACATATAGAGGGAGAAACAAAGGGCCAAGGTTAGTCAAGAAGCTCCTGAAAAAAGAGGTTCCTGCTACTGAGGCTATGATGCAAATTAAAATTCTTAGCATTGCTATGGGAAGGGAAAAATAGACAAATGGCCTTATGGGAGCCTAGACATTGACCCACTTATATATGGAAACAGGGTGTTTTTTTTTTTTTTTTTTTTTTTATAAAGTTGAACATTTTTTTTTTTTTTTTAAGATTTTATTTATTTATTTAACAGACAGATCACAAGTAGGCAGAGAGGCAGGCAGAGATAGAAGGGAGGAAGCAGGCTCCCTGCTGAGCAGAGAGCCCCATGCGGGGCTCGATCCCAGGACGCCGGGATCATGACCTGAGCCGAAGGCAGCGGCCTTAACCCACTGAGCCACCCAGGCACCCCGGAAACAGGGTGTTTAAAACAAGTGTCAGCTACACCACACCCTAAATATAGCACCAAGCACTAACTTAAGTGCCTAGCCAGCAGCCAGAAGGGAACCAAGGCTAATCGTCCTGCTGGTGCTAAGGAACCATGCAAGTGAGCTTAGAAGGAGATCCTCCCCTGACTGAGCATTCCCATAAGACTGCAGCCCCCATCAGTACCTTGCTTGCAGCCTGTGACAGAACTTGCGCCATAGACAACCCATTTCCTTATCTGTAGAATCTGCAATAAGAGATGCTGTTTTAAGCTACAAAGTTTGGTAGTAGCTTGTTACCCAGCAAGGAGTTGCAAATATAGATGGCACCTAGTATCATACTCACTTTATAGACAATGAAAACAGCCATGCACCATTAGGTCATGTAATAAATAGAATGAAAAAAAACTATATATCCATTAGACAAAAGGCTTGACACCACTCACAAAAAACAATTATAGCTGGATTAAATAGTAAAATAGTAAAAATGAAATATAGTAAATAGTATGAATGAAATGAAAATAGTAAATGAAAATAGTAAAAATTTAATGAAAATAGTAAAAATGAAATGAAAATAGTAAAAATTGAAATGAAATGAATGAAAATAGTAAAAATTTAAACTATGAGGAAGAAGTTATAGAAAAAGATATAACTATAGAATATAGAAGTTCTGAAACAGAAAGCAAAAAGTAAAAATTAAAGAAAAGTTTGATGAATCCAAATACATTAAATTCAGTACTTCTTTATACACCCCCAAAAACCTGCCAATTGATCGAAGATATTTCAACATATGTAACTGATCGAGGAAGAGTAGCCAAAATTAATAAGATGAAGCAAAACTCTATAGAAAAAAAGAGGCCAAAGACATGAACAGACTTTTTCAAAAGAAACAGAAAAGATTATTATTAAATATTGATAAATGCATAATATTTAATACTATATATAGACATTAATAAATAATCTTTAGTATTATATTAAATACCAAAGAAAAGATGCTCAAACAAATTAGTAACAAGGAAAATAAAAGTTAAAATCATAACAAAACAAAATTTGTACCTAGCAGATAAAGTTCTGGGATTTCTAAATCCTGACAGTGAGGAAGAGCAGCTCTCTCATACCCTGCTAGTGGGAATGTAAAATAGTGCAACACTCTGGCAGTCAGTTCTGCTAGCTCTCCTACCCTGAAACCATTTGAAGATATTCATACTTTACATTCCAATACGCTCTTAAGTACCGAGAAACTCATATAACAATATTCGCGGTGACATTAGTTATAATAACAAAAACTATGAAAACCTAAATATCCATGGGATGGGGGACAGATAGTAAGTTGAGTAAAGTCATATAGTATAACAACATACAGCAGTGGAAAGAAACCACAGAGAGATACATCAATGGGGATGAATTTGAAAAAGTTGAGAAATTTTTGTTAAAGAGTCACTCACAGAAAAATACATATGGTATGAGTTCATTTAGGTAAAGTCAAAAACAGCCTAAAAATAAGCAGCATAGGAGCTATACCTCTTGTGGTGCTCTGTGTGTGTATGGCGGGGGTGGTGACAGTGGCAAAGAATGGGATCTACAAAGTATTGAAGGTGTTCTGTTTCTTAACTTGTGTGGTGTGTAGACAGAGCTTGATTTTATTATTATTCTTTCTATTGTACACTTATAGTGTATACATTCTTTTGTATAAATAGAAAACATATTTGATTAAACATAAACCAAAAGGAAAAAGGAAGCCCTTCTATTTTTCTGTTGCACTAGATCTGAAGAAGAGGTTGGGTGGAGAGCACTGTAGCGTCATTAGCCGGGCTGGGAAGGGAGAGAACATGCAGGAAACACAGGTGAAAAAGAGGAATCCTGTGAGTGGCAGGGGGTGGGGGAGGGGGAGACAGAGCAAGGGGAAGAGGAGAGACCTTGTTCCGGTGATTTCATTCCCAGTTCTGAATCAAGTCTCACCTAAAGCCAGATCTACCTTCATGGATGTTTTATTCATGGCTCATCCTTGAGCCATTAACTTACCTCATTTGCTTGAACCAAAAGATGAGGAGAAATTTGCCTACATGCACACACACAGACACACACACAAGCCTAACTGATACAGAATTTATTTTACCTGCTAATCCAGCTGTTGGTAACCTTGGTGGCACCAGAGAATCATTTGGAGGAGCTTTAGAAACCCCAGTAACCAGGCCAGATTCCAAACTAATGGAACCAAAAGCGCTGGGATTCCAGCAGGGGCCCAGCAGGAGCACGTTTAAAACTCACCAATTCATATCAAGATGCAGCCAAGGTACATAACCAGGCTCCAGACAATGCTTTATTGCTGTGTAAGTAAGACCTCTGACATGCAAAGAGCTACTATCTGTGAGATGGAAGTCCCCATATCAAATGTCCAAAATGTCTGCAGGGGCTACTGTGAAGTAGATTTGCTGACCTGCTACCACAAAGACTGCTATTGTCAACCATAATCCATTTGCCCTTCTTCACAGTAAGGACCTGTCACTCGGATGTCACCTGGCACATGGAGGACCCAACTAGATACATCCCCCAGCCTCCCTTGCAGCTCTTCATGATCATGTGATTTGGCGTTGAACATGAAATGCGAGTAGAGGTGGTGATATGTGCCATTCTGGGTCTGGGTCTTAGGACAGTGAACTATACCCCTCTGCTCCTCTCTTCCCTTTCCCACCATCTGAAACTCACCCACACAGCAGAGCTTCAACCATGGAGCTGTTGACAATGACTTTGGGGATGGCACAAGTGCAAGATGGAAAGAACTGGGACCCACCACTACCACCACCATCACCACATAGACTAATCCCATAAGGACTGTCCCAAGAGAGACAAATGCACTTCTGCTCAGCTCTTATGGTTAGCTAAACACTATAACAAATATGCCCATGGAACCCTGCAGAGAGCTGCCCAGTCCAAGGTCACAGCCATTTCCAGGGAGACCAGTGACTATTGGTCATGGGAGTGCTGAAGTCTAGCCATTTTGATCCTGACCAATCTAACCCAAGCAGTCCCATGGGATTGGCTGAGCCTGAATCATAGCTCAATGACACACTCTGAGCCTGCATCACAGCTCAATGACACACTCTGAGAACTCCAGATTTCCTCCCCTCCCTTCCACAGGTGGTGGGTCCCAAAGGCACTCCTTAATAAGCTTTGATTGTAATAAACTCTTTTTCACATCTGTTTCCTGAAGAAGCCAATCAGCAACCCATGGAAAATGATCCATAAATAGTGTCCAATGAATGAACATATAAATAAATACACAAAGAAAGCCTAGATTTTCCCTGTGCCAATGAGAAATATAAAAAAGTAAAAGGCACATGGAAATGTTGCTGATTACTTACTTCTAAGAAGAACAAATATTCTAAGCTAATTTGAGTGCTTTGGATTCCTTCACAGGTTTGCGTATGATGAATAGAATTCCAAGTTATTAATACTCCAAGTTAAGTATTAAATATCCCAAATTGGGAGAGCTAGATTCATGCTAGCAGACAGTAAAAACTATTTACATGTTAGTTTTATTTTGATAAAACTATTTCCGAGAAGTTTGTTGTTGTTTTTTTTCCCTTGCCATTTTTAGGGGTCAAAGTGAGAGGGGAGCTCATAGATGTCTAAGTTTTGAGGCTTTTACAACAGATGCCCCCAATCGATACCTTGTGTCTCGTCTCCATTTTCCATGGAGTTTCCTTTCTATACCATGAGCTTTGAAATATCGAGACATGAACTGGAGAACCACCACCTGTGATTATTCTGGTAATGGAGGTAGGAAAAGAAACATGGGTGGACTAAAATTAAGTCTTACAGTTTTCTATAGATTTCAATCAGTAATGATTTTTAAATCTGATTTTCTGGCAAGGAACAAAATTGGGTGATATTCAAACTCAAAGTTTTTTAAGCTTTTGGATACTTGATGTAGTTGTTTCTCTAATTCCATAGTGAAAATATCCCAGTTTTCATTTGTTTACCTTGTCACTCAGTCCAAAGCCACATGATCTGAACTCCTTAACAGCTAGTAATGATGGGAAATAATTTCAGGTTAATAAATTATGAGCAGAAACTTCACAGTAGGGGGAACCATGAGGACAGGACCACCCCCTCATACTGGTAAAATGGACATCTATAAGAAACCTTGGTCATGGAAGACTTTCTCATACCAGTCTTGAACTGTCTGGATCTACATATTGCTTTACACAAGAAAATTGCATCACTGGTATCCAGGTTACTATTTGGGGAATCTTTGCTACTCGTGGTTCACGGTAATTACTAAGGGGTGAAACTCAGAACACAAAAATCTTTATATGAAAAGTGAGTGAAAATTTAATCATAAAAGTGATACAAAAGATAATCTGTGCATCTTCGAAAAGAAATAAATTTATGTTTTGGAATGTCATAACTTGTCTTAAAGCTGATTTTTTTTTTTTTAAATATGGCACTTGAAAGTTGTTCAGTTAAGGCCAGTGTTTCTTGGCACACAGTTTTAGAAATCTAATGGGCATTCTATCCGTGCTATGTATGGGAAAATACAGAAGTTCAAAGGGTCCTCTAAAATTTGACCATTTGCTTCATGCTATGATATGTATGCTAAATAGTCATATTTTGAATAGTGCCATTTTAGGTACACAAAGAAACACACAGAGAGGAGAAAATTGGATTGAGTGGGCATTCATTGAAATGAAATAGATATCCCCCCTCAGTTAGGTGCTTATCAGTGATGATTTTTATTTTCTTTTTGCCTCAATCTACTTTCTACTTTTTGGACAATCATGTTTCCTCTGGCATTTGAAAACTTTCACAACATATATTCCTTCCCCTAGAGCCCTGGCCCTTTCCTGTTATCCTGGGAAAAATGCAGGGAGTTGAGCTGTCTGGCTAAAGTCCAGTGTCCACTCCAACTGGGGCAGGCAAACAGGTTTGGGGAGGACCAACTCCCAGCTCTCAGAAAGCCACCTACTCCTTTTCTTAGGTTAGAAACATTCAGTTAATTTTGTTGCTTTGCTCTTTTTCATTTCTCGGCAACATTGTGCTTCCTGCTTTTAACTACATGGGTTGCTTAAGCAGCCTGAGCCCTGGAGAGGATATCTGTGGCTTGTCAGGCCAGACAGAATCTGCAGGGGGGGAGGGGATCTCCAAAAGTTTGTATGTAGAGAAGTTTGCTATAACCCTAAGTAAATGTAAGCAAATAAAAGCCATTGAGTGAGAATCAGACAGGCGGGGGTACAGCCCCGAGCAGGGCCAGTGTGTGGGCTCCCTGTTGGCCAGCCCAGAGGTGCGTTCCATGTGTGGTGAGGACAGGGCTGGCTGGTGTCTGACAGTGATTTAATACATGCTCTACAAACTAAGAGACTTCAATAAATGTTGTTGACTGACTGCCCAACTGGCTTCGTCCTTGCCTGAAAAGGAGAAAGGGTGCTAAATAAACTCAAGGTATTATCATAATAATACCTGCTGACCAAGAATGTTGTCAAGATGAATGAGCTCTTTTGCAAGGGCAAAATGTGCTTCTCTGAAGAATGGCACTAGGTGAATACTAAATTTAACATCATTTGAAAAGAACTTTATATTGCTTCAACTCTGCCCCGATGACAATATCAGCTAGAGGTCTCCTGGAAAGACAAACACTATCTTATTGAGACAGTTCGGCCAAAATGTGACCTATCTTGGCACTAGTGGTTTGTTCTGTCTTTATTATCTTGGAACCCTAAGATGAAATGGATCTTGGAAGATTGATACTTCTCATCCACTCAAGGCAAGACTGCACTGAAATCATCTAGAGGTGAGTCCCCTCTCCTTACTTCCATTCCCTTAAACCCTTCCCCCCAGAAGAGAAATTCCCCAACTCTCCTAGGTAACCATCCCTAGTATTTGCACCATACCCTCTGTCAGGATGGCCCCTTTGTGTTGAACCCTAATCCTTTGAGAAATGATTTGTCAATTCCTTATTGTTTTGTGTTTAATAGAAATAAAGAGAATCTGATACTTTGTGCTTCCGTTGGGATCCAGACTGACTGAAACCATACACACACACATACTCTCTTTCTCTCTCTCTCTCTCTCATTAATTCACCAACTTGGGACTTTAAAAATGGATTTTGTCACTAATTCAAGATAAACTCTAGCTCTTCACTGTACATTTATTTTTTTTCTAACCTCCCTTGTGCATCTACTACCTGCCGAGTTTTCAACTCAAGCCACAACTTGGCATTTATTGTGAAAAACTAACATGTAACACGTAACCTCTATCAAAAAACTGTTTAATGCCTTTGATGCAGCATTTAGGTCTCTTTTCCTTTTTTTTCTTTGGAAGGTTGGGCAGCCTTGTGAGATTATAGACAGGAAGGGTAATTCTGCTGTCCTGCGATAGGGTTATTTACCGAGTGAGTAATGGTTCCATGTGTCACCCTTGCTGAAAAGTCACAAGGTTGTGGCTCTCTACAGAGAGAGTCCCAGGAAAACAGCTGAAAAGTGAAATTAAATTTATCAATTATTTACTAACTGGGGAACCTATTATTTTTCACAGGATAAAAAAATGTGTTTTGTATCTGAATCATTCAGCATGAATGGAACAAAATTACACCCAAACATCAGTGATTTTCTACTCATTTCTATGTGGCTGTACTTAACTGATCTGTTGTGTGTGTTACTGGTGTATTGTATATGCAACAGAATCCTACAGCTCATATTATTTCTTGTAATGCCCTAAACATCTAAATAGAGAGAATGACTAAACACCTGGTCAACAGACAAGGACTGTGATGAATTTAAAGGGACCAAGGTGAAACTGAGTCTGTCCCACCACCCCCTGCCCCCCGCACTTTATTAGGAATAGCTTCCTGGAAGAAGGTATGTGAGAGCAAAACTGTGCTAAATTATAGGAAGCTAATTTCATTTGTGTGATGGATACATTTGGGATTATGTCAGGGAAAGAGCAGTTTTTTGAACATCCTGATTTATAACTCCCAAAAGATGACGTGTGTGGGTGATGGACAAGAAGACCCTTTTCTTCTCCCGACCCAATGTGCCCCTGAGTAAAGGTTCCCTGGAAATTTTAATGACTAGTTTACAGGAGTAAAAACAAAAACATATGAACAACTCAATGGCCTCCCTTACTTGCAAGAGACTTCCCCAGAGAGTCAAAGTAATCATTTATGGGGTATTTTGCTGAGTTGTCCTGCTAAAACTTTCTGGAACTTTTCTGTTAGCATCCCCTGCTTTCTGAGCTTTTAACAGTCTTTTTCAGAGGAAGAATTTAGAATACATCTTTTACAGCCCTTGCCCCCCCCCCACTCCATTTGTCTTATACACCCAGATTCTTTATTGAAATGTATCTTCTCGAATGTGGTTTGAGCAAATTGCAAATCTCAGCTCTTAGAGCAGCTCCCTGGAGACCGGGAATTCAGATCAGTTCGTGCTTCCCCAAATGTATTCAGAACTAAACAAGAAAAGAAGAAAGAAAAAGGAGGGGAAAACAGCTATACAGACCATTTCTTGTTGCATTGCATTGTGGTTAATGCTTTTAATATTGTGTTGCATTGTGTTGTTGTTAATGCTTTTAGTATTATTTTTGCTGGCATGACTATATATGCAAAGTTTAATAGAAAGTTTTCTATAGGGGTGCCTGGGTGGCTCAGTCAGTTAAGCTTCTGCCTTCAACTCAGGTGTTGGTCGTGGGGTCCTGGGATCGAGCCCCACATTGGGCTACCAGCTCAGCCAGGAGCCTGCTTTTCCCTCTCCCTGTCCCCCACTTGTGCTCTCTCTTGCTCTCTCTCTCTCTCAAATAAATAAAATATTTTTTTAAAAAAATTCTTCTATGTCTCTCTTTTCTAACCGTTAGTATCACTTGTTTTATTTAAAGATTGTATCTGAAATAAAATTGTATCATATGATACAGAGATATCTGTTTTATCTCAAGATTGTATCTGAAATAAAATTGTATCATATGATGGATTGTCGAAAAATGGCCTGTTTGTGGTACAAATCCACCAACTATTCCATTGTCTGGAATGCAATAAGCTCTTAATTATGCTAGTTATTACCATGGTTGATTTTATTAGTGTATAGCTCTGCTTAATGGTATCCAAGAAGGATTTTGTTCATAAGAGCCCACTTTTGTTCACAAGAAATATGTCAGCGTTCTCCTCCTTATCGACACCTCACCTTTGGTTCGAATGCCCCCACCAGATACCATTCAGCATGCCATGTTTGTCAAGTGCTTTATCATCAGCCAAGAGCTCTGCCAAGAAGCAGCTTTGGAAAGGAAGGCCAACTCGGTGGTGCCTGTTGGAGAGATAAGGAAACAACTCTACAGGGGAGAAGGTCAGCAACCCTGCCTGGTATCAGCTGAGTGACCCAAGAGCCGACTTCAGCTTCCTGGTACGAATTATTTGTGCACACTTGGCATTTGATTACCTACAAAATGGGTCATTTTCTCAAGTCTACGCCTGGGGAAACAGAGGCACAAAAAGATTAATGAATTTAATCTAAATCAAAAGAAATGGTAGGGCGCCTGGGTGGCTCAGTGGGGTAAGCCTCTGCCGTTATGATCTCAGGGTCCTGGGATCAAGCCCTTTATGGGGCTCTCTGCTCAGCAGGGAGCCTGCTTCCCCCACCCCCACCTCTCTCTGCCTGTCTCTATGCCTACTTGTGATCTCTCTCTGTCAAATAAATAAATAAAATCTTTTTTAAAAGGGGGGGGCACCTGGGTGGCTCAGTTGGTTAAGCGACTGCCTTCAGCTCAGGTCATGATCCTGGAGTCCCAGGATTGAGTCCCACATCAGGGTCCCTGCTCGGCAGGGAGTCTGCTTCTGCAACTCACCTCTCTTCTCCCATGCTCTCTCTCTTAAAAAAAAAAAAAAAAGAAAAGAAAAGAAAAGAAAAAAGAAAAAAGAAAAGAAATGGTAAAGTAACAAAGAACCAGTCAGTGGTATTAAGTATTGAGCTGAATTTTTCTTTTTCTTTTTTTTTTTTTTTAAGATTTGTTTCTTTATTTGAGAGAAAGTGGTGGGGTGGGGGGGGGCGGAGGGAGATGGAGGGAGAGAGTCTGGAGCCAACTCCCCACTGAATACAGGGCCAGAGACATGACCCTGCGATCAGTACCGGAGCTGAACCAAGAGTCCGACACATAACCAACTGAGCCACCCAGCCACCCCTGAAAATTTTCCAAAGATATTAACAGTAACTAGTTGTTACTGAAGGCAGAACTTGAAAGGGTTACCTCTAGGCCATTCCTTTATATTTGTCTTCACAACAAGCCTACAAGTTGAGTCACAACAATATTACCTCCAATTTACATAGGAGGAAGGACAGCCTACTAGGAAGTGAGGAAACTAGGTATTAAACCCTGGTTTGTTCCATTGTAGCCACTGCCCTTTGAGTACCACTCTAGTATCAGAGACCCCCCTTGGAGTGTGACTGCTAATCCATTTAGCATGCACTCGCATGTCTTTAACAGACTATCACATTGTGCCCCTAGGAAGGTGCTTCCACAAACTGCAAGGAAAACCAACCAACATTTGATCAACCCCACCATATGCTGGGGACTGGGCTGGCTACCTCTTTCAGTTTTTGAAGGTGTGTGTCTGTAGACTTCTTTGTTCCAGTCCATCCTCCAGGTGAATACATGTGAGGCACCTCCTGTCACAAGTACCCCATAAACTCCAAATGTTTATATTTATGGGTGTTTCATTTCAAACTCACTTTTGCTCTATCTTTTCCCCTCAGTGACATCCCCCTGCTTTGGATCATCTGTTCAAATCCAGGACATTATCAGTTGTGGGTCTTATACTATGTACAAAGCATGGTGGTAGGCATGAGGACTTACAGAAGGAACAATGGAAAGAATCATTATTTCAAATTCTAGGGTTTTATTCATGTGGAAACATGCAACACACGATGTTCTTACTTATCACATCCCAAAATATGTAAGATCTTTTGTTTTTTTAAGATTGTTCTTTTAATTTTTTTTTAGGAATAAAACACACACTTGCTTTAGGATTTCTGAATTTTTAAAATTCAGAGCAGGACAAAGAAGGTGGAAGAAACCCCCCAAAATTCTACAAATTCAAACACTCAGCGCTACACGTTGGTAAACACCACTCAAGCCATCCATCTCTGCGTATAGGCAGACAGACAGGTAGATAGTCAAATAGGCAGATAGACACACAGGCAAATAGACAGGTAGACAGGCAGAAAGATAGATAGCCAGACAGTGAGAAATACATAACTTAAGAGAGATTGCATCATATTACCTATGGCATTATAATTGGATTAATTAAAGTACTTATACTTTAACCAAAGAAAAAGATGGTGAGGCACAATCTGAGGAATTGCTAAAATTCAGATATTTTCCCACTGCAGGGAGTGATAATTTCTAAACAGTCCTTCTAAAAATTAAAATAAGAGGAATATAAAAAATAACTATGAGATTATAGACATTATTTTGTAATTACATTTCCCCTTTAAATAATATCTGACTCCTGCTATGAAAGGTGAAGAAAATAGCAAAATTTTTGTATATTTTGCCCTCTATAATATTTCTACCATCTAATTATAGTTAATTAAGCTTTTTTTTCTGGGTCACTTAGATAACTGTAGCTCTGTCTGTTCTATTCCTTGTCATTTCTATTTTGTTATAAATAAGAATATTTTATCAATTTATGTTCTTAGCTTTAAAAAACTCTCCATTTGGAGGCACCTCGTGGCTCAGTGGGTTAAGCCGCTGCCTTCGGCTCAGATCATGATCTCAGGGTCCTGGGATCGAGCCCCACATCAGGCTCTCTGCTTCCCTTTCTCTCTCTCTGCTTGCCTCTCTGCCTACTTGTGATCTCTGTCTGTCAAATAAATAAATAAAATCTTAAAAAAAAAAACCTCTCCATTTTATACTATTCTCTTTCTTTTCTTAATTTTGAAAATTTTTTTTTAATTTTTCAATTTTCATCATGAAACAATTTTGGACTTAATGAAACATTATAATAAAAATAGTACAAAGAATTTCCATAGACCTTGTACCCTGCTTCCCAAATGTTAACATCTTACAGAGTCATAGTACAATAACCAAAATCACAAAATTAACACAATCCTATTAGCTAACCTCCCAAGCTCACCATTTTTCTCATTACTACAGTTTATCTAGTCTAGGAGCCAATCTAGGATCTCACACTGCATTTCGTTACTGGGTATTATTTTTGTCCTTAATTCGTGTTTTTAATAAGTCCTCCAATAATATGAAACAGTCACCTCTGGGAAATGTTCTTCTCTTTGGATTATGCCTGCTTCCAAACTGGATTCTTCATCTCTCTTTTTGGCATGTTGTGCAGACATGGTGGCTGCTCACCCAATACCTCCCTTTTTCTCAGATTTTTTACAGAACCCCAACCTTGTTCAAGTCTTGAATAGAAATTCTCAATCTCAGACAACAGGTGCCAGACTGGTGGGCTGGAGTGGCTTTATAACACAGTTCTGGCCAAAGAGACTTAGGGTAAAGTCTGGGCTCTTCTGGGAAGATGCTGGGAAGGAAAGATACTTTGTACTAAGAGGATGGTAAATACAGAGAAGAGCAATGCCCTGCACCGCCCTCCATGTCCTGCCTCTGAGTGCACTGTGAGGACATGATACTTTGAGCAATGACAGTCAATGAAGTCAATGAGCCATAAACCAAGCCTAGAGCTCCCTACCTACACACTTGTTATATGGGGGTGGAGGGAACCCTACTTGTTTAAGACATCTCTAGCCAAATGTTCTGCTAGTTGCAGCTGGACATATCCTAATGGACAAAGCATATCATATCTCTTAATTTTTTTCCTTTTTGTTGAAGTTAATTTGCATAGTTTTTTGTCACTTTAATTTTGCTTATGTTTAAAGTAAGTGGTTCTAAGCTTTCTACTTCTTCTTACCCAATATAATTAACTTCCAACTTCTTTACCACTTTTATTTGAATCCTCCCTTTGAGTTACAATTTACAAGCTGAGGGTTGCAGTTGATCTACATTTCCGCAGAATTTGTATTCTAAGTTCAATGTGAAGTCATTGGTAGTCTTTAAGGACAGAAGAGTAGTATCAAATTTATACATATCTAAAGAATTTCTCTGCTTGCTGTGGGTTGGGGGCAAGCAAAGACAGGGAAAGCCCACTTAGCAACTCCTAAAATAGTCTTGAGAACTAACAAAGAAATTGTGGTTGTTTGGACCATGGGAGCAACAGTGGAGGTGATGGGTGGTATTTGAGGGTAGAGCCAAAATATCTTGCTTGTGGATTAAACATGGACTGCGTGGGAAAGTAAAAACAAAAACAAAAATGAAAACAAAAACAAAAAAACAAGGATAAGACTCAGGTTTGGGGGTGACTCAGTGGGTTAAGCCTCTGCCCTCGACTAGAGTCATGATCTCAGGGTCCTGAGATGGTGCCCTGCATTGGACTCTCTGCTCAGCTGGGAGCCTGCTTCCTCCCCCCACCCCTCTGCCTTCTTCTCTGCCTATTTGTGATCTCTTTTTCTGTCAAATATATAAATAAAATCTTAAAAAAAGAAGACTCAGGTTTGGTGTCTGAGCACCTATGTCAATGGAGAAGACATTTAGTAAAAATAAACACTGAGGCGGAAGGACAACTGGACGTGGGATGGGTGGAATGGGAAACCAGGAGCTCTTAAGCACAAATGAGAGAGAATCGTGACATGGAGGACTCACTATGGGAAATTTTCTTTTCTTTTCTTTCCCTTGAATTAGGCTTTTCCCCAATCTGAATTCTTTATATCTGCTTTGTTTCTGCAAGTTGAGGAGATGGTGTGGTTGCTTACACATGGGGCAATGCACCCACTTCTTTTCCTTGCTAACAGAGCCCCAACTTTATTTGAGTTGTAGAAAAAGACACTGGTCCATGGTAGAAACTGGTTGGAGGTCATGAGGGCAGGACAAGGAGGGACAATAACTTTATTTCTCTTTTTTAAAGATAGTATTTATTTATTCATTTGAGAGAGAGAGTCAGAGAAAGAGCACATACAGGGGCAGAGGGAGAAGGAGAAGCTCGAGCCCCCTACTGAGCAGGGAGCCCAATCTTAGGCTTGATCCCAGGACCCTGGGATCATGACCTAAGCAGAAGGCAGACACTTAACTGACTGAGCCACCTAGGTGCCCCAACACAACTTTATTTCTTCCTTTGTGCCAAAGAGTGATATTATATATGAATTCCTTCATTAAGTATTAAGTCTCCAGAGACCAGATGAGATGGCAATCTCACCCTCAATTCATAGACAAGGAAATTGGTGTTCAAGGAAACTTGAAAAAGCAGTCATTTGTGATATGACCCTTAAACGCAAGCCAGTCTTAAATTACTTGAGTCCGTGTTGATCCAGTACACGTCACTCACTGCCTCAAGACCCCTCCAAGCCCATGGGAAAGCTTCAGTTACATTACCTGAACCAGAATTTAAGTACCCCATCTACATGATCATATGGGACTTTCCAACGCAGTGGCAAAAATATCCCTGCTGTGTACTCACCATCTCTGTCCCCTGCCACCCTGGAACAAGTCCCTTTGAGAATGGTGTTGGGCAGTAATGTTCTCTCCTTCATAAAAAGACTTCTAATAGACTGCCACCTCTGCTTCTTCTGCCTTCAATCTCCTGCCACAAACAGTCCAGCACAGAGACACAAAGATTTAAGAGAACATTGGTGTTCAGAGATAGACTCTGGGGAAGAAGCCAATGAAAATACATGATAGAAAAACAGGCTTTATAATTTTCTGTAAAAATGGCCATTCCTACCAATGGAAGAAAAGCTACCCTTGATCAAAAGCAAAAAGTACTGACCAGCTCAAAGAAAGTCTGTGGACTTTCAGCAAGCCCTAAGCACTCTGAAATTCCTTTGTTTGAACGTGTCTTCTTGTTACAGTAATGAGAAAGGTGTTGCCTTAATGAGTCATATAATGCAAATTTTAATGGTAAAATTAAATTTTGAATAAACACTATGAAAAATCAAATATTAGAAATCCATTTCTTAAAAGCTTACAATAGTGACTTGTCAATGTACTAGGTGAGCTTAAGTAAGATCATTTCAGATTATGTATACAGTGCTGAACTATTTCAATCTAATTATGGTAAAATTGTGTTTTCATTAAAGCTTCTTACTAATGCAAAATGCTATTAAAATTATTTTCATTGACATTCTCCTAAGAAGTTGGCTTAGCAACTGCATTTACACTTGACCAGGTAGTTGTTTTCAGAAGTGGGCATGCCCCAGTAGGAATGGATCCTGCCTCCCACTCTTGATGGGGCTGCAGGAAGGCAGAAAGGAGGCACTACCACAGAGAAAGCACACAGCTGAGAGCCTGACACACAGCAAACACTTTAAAAGCTTAGCTCTTACTTTTAGTATCATTACCATTACCAATCTCCATCTATAATTACCTCATCTATGGCAACAAATATGCAAAGAAAGAGGATCAGTTGTCATGCTCCACACTTTACTGCTCTTTCTTGGCTAGAGCTAACATATGGCAGCCATTCACCAACACAGACTGGAGATGGGAAGCAGCTTCCAGATCTTTACTGGAATATGTCTTGGTCCAGCCCTTATAATGCTCAGTGACAGTGAGGAGAGAGTGAAGAGTGGGGAATGCTTAGAACTTACCAAAGCAAAAGTCAATAACACTAGGATGACAAAGTTTAAACTTATACCCAAGTGAGCACCTAGGAAATCACAGTGAGAAATGATTAGGGCCAAGGCAGCAATGGTGCTTCCTTCACTTAGAAGATTCACAGGGCACAGAGTCTGCACTGACTAGCCCAATTATGTATTCTACACGTACTTGTTAAATGTTTACCATGTGCCAGGAACCATTCCTGATCCTGCAGAGGAAACATTGCCACATTCCTGCATCCCACCCTCTAGAGGGGCAGCCAGTAATAACCAGGAAAGCAATCAAAGCAGAGACCTTCAGATGGTGATTACTCTTATGAAGAAAATGGAGAAAATATGATATGTAGTGAGTAGCAGGACAGGGGTACAGGCAATAGGCCAGCTGCTACTGTTGACGGGAAAGTGGTACTTGAGCTAGGAACCAGAGCCCAGAGGAGTCAGGATTACTTACTAACTGCTGGATAGTCCCATCCCTTCTTGCTCCCAAGTCAGTTTTCCTCAACCCTTGGGACTGGAGGTGGGGGATTCAAATGAGGAAATAATGGAATTAATCTTTCAATATGGGGTACCTTCATAAGACAAAGTCCAGACAGAAAGGAGATACAGGAATGAACACAGGATGGGTGGAAAGTAGTCTGGAAAGACTGCAAGGAAATAGTAAGTAATGGGAAAAATAAGGAGTCCATTGAAGAAAAAATCATCTGTGGTTACAAGACTTTTCTGATGGAATTCCTTTTGGGCTTGCAGAATGTCAACCACACAAGTTCACAACTGTAGTAGACTCTAAGGTCCAATGATCTCAGCTGCTGGTATTCATGCCCTTACAATGTTTCCCTCCGTTCGAGTGTGAGCAGGACCTGTAACTTGCTTCTAACTGATATAAAAGTGAGGAGTTGTCACCACCATGATGATGTTATGATTGTAACATCTGGCAGACATTCTCTCTGCTGACTTTGGTGACCTATAGAGCCTGAGACAGCCTCCGGCCAACAACCAGTTAGAAATGGAAGACTTCAATCCAATAGGTGACAGGGAACCAAAGGCTGCCAACAACATCCTGAGCTCACAAGGTGATCCTTCCATTGAGATAGATCACAGCCCCAGCCAACACCTTGAATTCATCCTTGTGAGCCATCCTAATGCAGAGATCAGCTTACTGTGTCTGGACTACTGACCATAGAAATTAAGATAATAAGTGTGTGTGTTAAGACACTAAGTTTGTGGTCATTTTTTATGAAGCAACAGAAAACTAATGACATTAATGAAGGTTAGAAGGATCACTCTAGTGTTTAAAGAACCCAAGAGAACCTCCCTTGGGAATGAAGTAGTCAGGATCACAGTCAGCCCCTGAGGTTTCACAGAACATTTATAGAAAATATTTTATATGATAAGTAAGACTTGAGTAGGGGAACACTGAAAGCAAAGACTTGTCCCCTGTGCTTAAGAAACTGAGCCAAAAAGAAGTTGTCAGAGAAACTGAGGTGAGGGTGGACCATTAGTGGTGTAAACAGGAAGTGGTCTGGATTAATTTAGAAGATGTGGAGTCATAGACACAGCTGAAGTTTGTTGCTTGTTTAAAAAAATAAGCTTGAGCATGGTAAAATAATATATAATGCTTTTTTCAAAAACCAAGGTAAGAAAAAAGGTATAAAATAAAAAGCAAAATCTCCCTCTTCTCTCCTTATATCCCCAGTTTCATACCCAGAGGAATATCAGTCAATACAATTTTTTATCTATCCTTTCAGAAATTTTCTGCACATATGCAATGCCCATGTACACCATTCTTGATACAAATAGGATTAAATTATACACACAATTGAACAACATGGGTTTGAATTTTGAGAGTCCACTTACACACAGACTATTTTTTTAATTCTTTATTTAAATTCAATTTGGTTAACATATACTGTATTATTAGTTTCAGGGGTAGATTTAGTGATTCATCAGTTGTATACAGCACCCAGTGCTCCTTACATCAGGTGCCCTCCTTAATCCCCATTACCCAGTTACCCTATCCTTCCATCCACTCCCTTCCAGCAACCCTGTTTGTTTCCTGTGGTTAAGAGTCTCTTATGGTTTGTCTCCCTCTCTGATTTTGTTTTATTTTATTTTTCCCTCCCTTCCCCTATGTCCATCCGTTTTGTTTCTTAAATTCTATGTATGAGTGAAATCATATGGTATTTGTCTTTCTCTGACTGATTTATTTTGCTTAGTATAATACTCTCTAGTACCATGCACATCATTACAAAAGGCAAGATTTCATTCTTTTTGATGGCTGGGTAATATTCCATTGTATATATTTATTACATCTTCTTTATCCACTCATCCGTCAATAGACATCTGGGTTCTCTCCATATTTTGGCTTTCTGGACATTGCTGCTTTAAACATTGGGTGCATGTGCCCCTTCAAATCATTTTGTTTGTATTCTTTGGATAAATACCTATATAGGAGCACAGTTGTTGGGTAACAGGGTAGTTTGATTTTTAACTTTTTGAGGAACCTCCATGCTGTTCCTCGGAGTGGCTGCACCAGCTTATATTCCCACCAACAATGTAAGAGGGTTCCCTTCTCTCTGCAACCTCGTCAACATTTGTCATTATCTAAGTTATTAATTTTAGCCATTCTAACTGGTGTGAGGCAATATATCATTGTGGTTTTGATTTATATTTCCTTAATGGTGAGTAATGTTGAGCATTTTTTTATGGACTTATACACAGACTTTTTACAGTACAGGACTATAAATGTATTTTCTCTTCCTTATGATTTTCTTTTCTTTTTTTTTTTTTTAAGATTTTACTTATTTATTTGACAGACAGAGATCACAAGTAGGCAGGGAGGCAGGCACAGGGAGAGGGGGAAGCAGGCTCCCCACTGAGCAGAGACACCAATGCAGGATTCGATCCCAGGACCCTAAATCATGATGTGAGCTGAAGGCAGAGGCTAAACCCACTGAGCCACCCAGGCGCCCCTCCTTATATTTTGTTTTGTTTTTTTTTTTAAGGATCTTATTTATTTATTTGACAGACAGAGACCACAAGTAGGCAGAGAGGCAGGCAGAGAGAGAGAGGAGGAAGCAGGCTCCCTGCTGAGCAGAGAACACCCCCCCCCATGCGGGGCTCGATCCCAGGACCCTGGGATCATGACCTGAGCCGAAGGCAGAGGCTCAACCCACTGAGCCACCCAGGCGCCCCTCCGTATAGTTTTCTTAATAACATTTTCTTTTATCTAGCTTACTTTATGGTAAGAATACAATTTGTAATACATATTATATGCAAAATGTGTTAATTGACTCTTTATGTTATGGGTAAGTCTTCCAGTAAACAGGAGGCTGTTAGTAGTTAAGTTTTGGAAGAGTCAAAAGTTATATATGGATTTTTGATTATGCAACAGGTCAGTGCCCCTAACCCCTGAATTGTTAAAAAATCGCCTGCCCTGTTTTTGCCTTGCTTTTTTTTCAAATACTATGTCTCAATGACCTCTCTCTCAATATCTGTACACTCTAATTAGCTCTTCATTTACAGGGTTGTGTAATATTCATTTGAATGGATTTACCTTAATTTATGTAAATAGTCCCCTGTCAATTAGCATAGAAGTTGTGTCCATATTTTTGCTATCACAACAAATGCAACATGTAAATCTTTGCTTGGTTCTATAGCTAAAGGACAAATAGCTAGAAGCGAAATTGTGGGTAGGATGAGCTGCCAATCTATCCTCAAAGACTGCATCTACATTACTCCACACCCAATCTAAAAAGCCGTACTTTCAGCCACACTTTGGTCAGTGGTACATGTTAAACAAATTTAAAAATCTTTGCAAGTTTAGTAGATAAAAATGATACCTAGTTTCTCTGGTTTTGTTTTGTTTTGTTTTGTTTTTGCATTGTTTTTGTTTTGTTTTGTTTTGTTTTTTAAACGTACATCTGGGGGCACCTGGGTGGCTCAGTGGGTTAAAGCTGCTGCCTTCGGCTCAGGTCATGATCCCAGCGTCCTGGGATCGAGCCCTGCATCGGGCTCTCTGCTCAGCGGAGAGCCTGCTTCCTCCCTTCTCTCTCTGCCTGCCTCTCTGCCTACTTGTGATCTGTCTGTCAAATAAATAAATTTAAAAAAATCTTAAAAAAAATAAAATAAAATAAAATAAAATAAAACATACATCTGAATTTTTACAAACTCCTCACAGGTAGAACCCACTTAAAGGATCCAGAAGGATCCTTAGGGACGGATGGAAAGAAGAAAGAGTTGTCATTCACAAAGACTCACTATAGGTAGTGTCCCCAATACCCCACAGGAAATCACCCTATCAAAATTCCTTTTTCCACTCCAAGCCCCCACATGCTTGGCTTGGAGTAAAACTAGGTCATTATAAGAAAAACAAATGCATCATACACAATAAAAATGTATATTGAGTAATTAATGAAAGTCAGAGATGAGTTGTAGCTGGAAGGTCCTTCTACAGAAATCTTCCGGAAAGGAGAGCTTGTCTTTCTTAGGTAATTGTCCTAAATGTGGTCATGTTTGAAGGGTAAAAGGACTCAAACACTTTCTCTCCACTTTCTAGTTCTTTAAAGCTAAAGCTCGAACCAAACAAACTTACTTAACAGGACCCTCTCTTTAAGCCAATAGAAGTTATTAAGAGAATAAACCTCACAGATTTACAGAAGAAAAAAAAGGGGGGGGATGCTTAGTTAACATGTATTAATATTCTGTTTCAACTGAGTTCAACAGCTTTGAAGTAGCCTATGAGCTCACAAGGCTGTGGGATCACTGCAACAGTAAACACAGTGAAATTAAAGGGGCTACTCAGGTCTCCCCATCCTGGAAGAGACTTTGCCAGAGACTGGACTATTTTTTAAATCTATTTTTACAGTGAAAGGAAGCCACAGGAATCTGGATACTGGCTCCCTAGTCCGACACCTAATTTCTGCCAGGGCATGAAGATCACCTTCTAAAACTGCACCTCGGGAATTTGGGTGGGTTCAAAATGAGATCGGAGCATTTGGGTAGCTTTTGTGTTTTTTCCTACCTGGCTTTCCTTCATCCTGGTATTTCTTTCCTCCAAAGGACACTGTGTACTCACCACACTCACTCCTGATCATCCCAAAACACAAATCCAGATTCATTTCTTAAAGACGAATGACTGAGGGCTTGTCCTATATTTTTGTTTTCCCCCAGCTATAGACTACCTGTGCCAACAAAAATGAGTGTATTCATTTATTTTTAAAAACCTCCTACAAATCTTCAGTGACTCTTTGAGTATAAAATATTCATACCTTGACTCCAAATTACAGTTGGGAGCATAACCACTCAACAAGTACTTTTAGTTCAGATTCATTTTAGATTCATACAAGCTGGGGAAGGAAACATAGAAAACACAAAGCATCCTTTGAAGGAAAGAAATCCTGAATGAAGAAATGGGTGGGAAAATACTGCCATTTCAAACCAACCCAAATGCCCAGGCCGCAGGTTCAGAGCTATTTAGAGTGGAGAAGCCAGCTTTGGCGAGTACAAAAGGTGGCCACAAGACGAACACAACTGAATCAAGAAGCTTCTTGAACACACACACACACACAAAGCCTGCTTTAGAGAATTAAGGTAAGTCAACTAAATATGACTGTGTCTTAGCCACACCCACTTTTATCACAATTACTCAGTATTTGTTAGGAGAGCACTTAGCTCCATGGATTCTAGATAGCTAGAAAGTTGATTTTACTATGAATTTGGGTGCTGGGGGAAAAAAATGACCTCGCTATTCAAAACCCACTTCTTCATTTCCATGAAGTGCTACCTGGCAGGTCTGGTTGCAAATCATTTTGCAAATGCAAATTCCAATACCAAAAGTTTCAGGACTTTTTCTTTTTAGTAATCCTTGTAATTATTGTAATCCTGATGCAGATATGTTTAGAAGAAAAATGTTACTTTGGTGTAAGCCTCACCAAGTTCTTTTAGAATGGAGACACTTTGTGAATTAGAAAGGGGCATTTGTATTTGACAATGTTTGGAGGGAAATCAACCAACACTTGTGAGGTCTGAGGGCTATGGGGTCTTTGAAAGGTGCAAACATAGAAAAAGGTGATTCTTTCTGCCAATAAGGTTCTATTTTACTAACATTTTAGCTGACCTAACTAAGCCCTAACTGGGAATGGCCACCCCCAAACCAGAATGCTTCTGGCTCACACCAGAATGAGCTTCAGAGATCACATCACTGGAGGCCCAGGGGAGGGAAGGATTCGAGTTTGTTTGATTCAAGGGTACAGTAAGAAAGTCAAGGCCCTGGATTCATTCTGTTTTTCTTGCCTTCCCTCTGTGTGGTCAGCTTCATGCAGGGCTGCAAATGGATCCCAGAACCTTACAAATAAAACTTTCTTCCGCCACATCCAGGACAGATAGCAGAGATCACTTCTCAGAAGAACAAAACAGGTTCCCCCCACTCCATCCCACATACTCCAAGCACATGTCCCCTGAGACTCACCAGGGGTGCAGAGCCCACCCCTGAACTTATACCCATGGCCAAGAAGTAAAGTTGAGCTAATCAGCTCAGGCCTGAGCCCCAAGATAGGACCAAACACAGACATTAGCTTCCCCAAATGTAATGATCACACAGAATAGGTATGAAAACCTACAATATAGAGTTACCAAGAGTGGTAATGGATGTTGTGGGGCCTACTCATCTAGAAAGGATAAGCTTGAATAGTCACAGAGTGGGCCAGGACTTCTAATACTCTCATAGTTCCCTAAACCTGGGTAGGCTCAACAGTGGCAAGCCAACTTCTAGGGCTACTGGAAAGGTTATAGCCACTTCAAGAAGAGGTCTTCCTGAAATCTCCCTCACTTCCTTTGTTCACTCCTGGACCAACTACAGAGCTATCCCAGCAACGTTGTCTCTAGCTTTGACCCAAGCTGCCCCCAGGATCCAAGGGCAGGTAGATGCTATCAGGTTGTGGTTCACAGAACCTTGGCAAGTGACCCCAGCATGGGCCAGCACACCACATGGCAGCTTACTTCTTCAAACCAACAAGGGGGAGCCTTTGGCTTTGGTGAGGCCCTAGCCTGTCTTTTCAGACTCACCTGATGAAGTCAGGCTCAGTTGGGATCATCTTCCTTTTGATTAACGCAAACCCAATTGATTTGCGACCTTGGTTTCATCTATGAAGTCCTTTCTTCTTTGCCATATTCTTTTTGCTAGAAACAAATCACAAATCCCTCCCACACGTAAGTGGAGCAGACTGTACAGGCCATGAACACCAGTGGGTGGCAGTCATGGGAGCTATTTTAGAATTCTGCCTCCCTCAGGCTGCTTTTTTCTCACTCCAGCTACCTTCTTCCCATATACAGTGTATCTACTGGGTTTTTCATAGGATCTGCCAGCATCACATACCAAAATGGGAGAAAGCTGCCCTGTATCCATGAAATATGGGAATCTAGAGGAAAACTCATGAAATATGGGAATCTAGAGGAAAACTCAGAGTATGCACATACTTTCCATGGACAGAAATCTGTAAGCATTTAGTATTTGTGTTCCACCATGCAGGATCTTACAGAGAGATTTTTGGGCATGTTCCTCTTTTTTTAAAACACACCCCTGAATCAGTGGAAATAATAAGGTTTATGAAGGTGCCCAATGACAGCCCCTGGTTCATATTTCTCACTGCTCACTAGCAGTCACTCTTATAACAATGGGTCAATTGACATTGGAACCGGTGTCAAATATAAACAAATAGGTCGCTTTCAGGTGGTTCAAGTTGAATTCACTATATGGCATTAAGGATTGGGGCATTATGTGGAATTACTGGAAAAAGTGAAATGGAGTAAACAAAGTTCTTCAAATATCTGTACCCCAAGTACAGCATTATCAACAACCAGCATAGCCCACAGACCTATGGATTATGTGATCTACAGCTGAAAAATTAAAAAAAAATAAATCTTGAATGTCCTAGTGAGTCCCAATGCCCTAAACACCAATTAGGGGTAGAGTAAGTGGAGCCCTACTTCCCCTGCTCTGTTCCCACCAAAGATATGTATCATGTTTCTGGACAAGCTCCACGGGGAAACATGTACCATCATGATGGACACCTCATTCTCACAATGGCTCTAGAGTGAAGACTCAGGGCAGAGCTTTCATCTGAATGGACACCAAGGCCAGAGTTGAGCTAGGTAATTCAAATCAGTACTGATATCCCAGTTCTTGTTCCTCATAAAGGATATTCTCCTTTCAGGAACCACAAGACCAAAAACACATTCTCTATGTGATGGAATTTCAGCTATGGGAAGATGAGATACTTCAGTGTGAATTCACTGAGCCCATCACTAAACCCCAGTGTATCACTATTAATAACAGTCACCAAGACTTACTCCTCCACCAATCCACAAATTTCCTACCAACGAAACACTTTATCTTGATTCATTTTAAAAAAATGGTTTTATTTATTTATTTGAGAGAAAGAGAGCATGAGTGGGGTGAGGGAGAGGCACAGCAGGAGAGGGAGAGCAGACTCCCTCCTGATCAGGGAGCCTGACACGGGGCTCAATTCCAGGACCCCAGGATCATGACCTGAGCCTAAGCCAGATGCTTAACCAACTCAGCCACCCAAATGCCCCTCTATCTTGATTCTTAAGTGCTATCTGAGTCTGAGTTCTATTATAAATATACTAATGATTGACAATCAGCAGACCCAGTGAGGTTCATTCCAGCCAGCTTCAGAAAAGGCAGACACCTCCAACTCTTCACCCTTCCAAACTTGGCAGGTCGTAATATGAGGAAGGATTCCAAACCATATAGAGTATTTTCTTTACCTGTATATAGAAAAAAAAAGGAGGGTGGGTGGGAGGAAGCAAGTTGCCAAATCCTGTACATCCTTTCTTTCCAGGTTCCATCATGTCCTCTTCTCTGTTGCCTTGTGCCTGGAGTGTTGCAATGTCCATCTATGTTCCTATTTCTAATACAACACTCTATATCCTGGATGTTTCTAGTGGGTCAACATATCACTTTCATCTTTTGACTTCTCTGTTTAAAAAAGACAACTATTGGGGTACCTGGGTGGCTCAGTCATTAAGTGTTTACCTTCAGCTCAGGTCATGATCCCAGAGTCCTGGGATTGAGCCCCGCATTGGGTTCACTACACAGTGGGGAGTCTGCTTCCCTTTCTCTCCCACTCCCTCAGCTTGTATCCCTCTCTCACTGTCTCTCTCTCTCTCTCTGTCAAATAAATAAATAAAATCTTTTTAAGAAAAGACAATTATTCTGGTATGGTGAGCGTTGTGAATTGTGAAAGACTGATGATTCACAGACCTGTACCCCTGAAGCAAATAATATATTATATATTAATTAAAAATAAAACAAAATAAATAATTATTCCCCATTCCCCATTGAATAAAATCTGGGATTCTGGACCAGGCATTTTTGCCCAGCACATTCTAACCAGTACCTAAACTCCCTGCCCCTGCTCTGCCCATATTCCCATCCTACTGTTTAATCACTATTTCCAGATAATGTCTTGACTTTCCTGTCTGCACATTATTGATCACTCCATTCCTCCCAAATAGAATCTTCTCCCACCTTTCCCACAAACCAGTCAAGATGCCCCTCTCCCTGACTTTCCCCTTTGAACACTCCAGCAATTTTTATACTTCTTATTTGAACTCCCAAAATGCCAGGTATTGGGGGCGGGGGGCTTACATGTGTGTATAGCCCTTAGGGTGGGGACTGGCTCACAATCATAGTCATCTATGTGACTCATAACATCTGTTGTGTCTTAAATACAGAAAGCAGCAAGTAAGTACATGTTGGATGGGTGACCAAGAACAATTTTCAACTCTTAGTCATCTTAACTTATTAGATTACTATCTGGATGCATCACTTATTATAAAAGGAAGATTTACATATATTCCTAATATATATACATTATTTACATATATACTAAAGTCTATATATATGCATATTTGCCATTTTTCTCAATAAATGGCAGGAAGGTTGAATACATAAAAATGAACATGAAGAATTCTAGGCAAAGCATAGAAATATTTTGAACACAATGCCCAATTTTAAAAGATGGTGAAATACCAAGTTTTCTATCATTATTAGGTAAAATATGTATGTATGAGATATAATCTAGAAGAAAGAACATAGAAATTAAATAGTTTTCCAGAGTGGTGAGATTTATTTTATTGTTGAATTGATTAAATGACACTGTAGTAGGACTGACATTATACATTACTATTCCCATGTGGAAAGGAAAAACTGGTTTCCTTATTTCCTATAATTGAACTCAACTTCGAAGTCCCTCCCACCTGTATACCCTCTACAGACCAGGGGCAGTCTGAGCAACCTGCTAATTAAAAGACACACCATATCCTCTATGAAACAGCCTCTATCAGCTGATTACCCCATCTATTCTAAAGCTACCTTCCCCTAAGAGCTGTTTATCCTTTTCTTTCTGCCTCATCAAGATGCCTCCAGTTTCAAGAAATGTTCATATATCCTCAGGTAATGGGGGTCCCCTGCAGGAAGTCTTCTAGGTGTCACTAGCTCCCAGGTGAGGAACACTCCCTCTCACTTGGTCTAGACATTAGCTCCTGGTACCACTGCTGAGTGCTGGCCCTGTTCACTTCTGCAAGGAACTGTGTGAGCTCCCTGTGCTGGAGTGTCTGCAGAGCACGGTCCTGAATCATGGCTGGGGGGTCTACACACAGGCTGACTCTCACCTGTGTGGGTCACAGATCTTGAGTCTCAGCCATGTTCACCTTCAGGTTCAGCTTGAAATCCTCACCAGACAGTCTTTTCCTCCAGGGGGCCTGCCAGCCCTCTCCCTGTCAACCCACAGCAGGCAAGATGAATCTCCTGCCTCAGCCATGGTGCAAAACCTCCCAAGGCTCCCACAGGAATGCCTGGCTCCCTTTCTCATAAGGAGGCTGGAGAAGAAGACAGAAAACACCAGGTCAGGACCTGCTACCCCAAACTCACTTTCTTCCTTGCTCTTCTACAGCTGCCCTATCATGTTAGAAAGAGGTGCATGTACCAGATGTCTTTGGAGTCTCAGAAACACCTTCTAGATGTTTCCATACCTTGCTGTCATCCTGAGATTCACCTGTTATTCCACTCCTTCTGACTCTCTAGGGAACCACATGCTGTTTGCTGGGCAATGGTTTTACATTACATTCTACAACCTCCCTTTGCCTTATGGTAAAATTTATGGTAAAGCTTTAGGGTCTCAATCTACCCATCCTCATTCTTGATATGTAAATGAATATTTTAGAGTTTAAAATATCTTCTTCTCTTCCCCCAAAACTTGGCTTTCAAAATAATTTCCTTGCTCAAGAAAGGACTCAAGAAAGAGAGCTTCAAGCCTCAAAACAGGTTAACGGCTACTTTGTACTTCACTTTTGATGCTCCAAGATGGTACTTGGAATGCTAGATAGGCATTGCCTGGGAGCTTGTCAGAAATGCAGAAGCTCAGGTCCCCATGGACCTTCTGAATCTGAATGTGCCTTTGAATCACCTTTGACCACTCCAAATGATTATTGTCCGTAGTAAAGTTTGAATGACATTGGTCTAGAAAAATCTCTTCCTTCATGGATTCACTTTCATAGTGGGTGGATTGAAAGAGCATGTAATTTACAGAAGGACCAAGAAGGCACTGGTTTAATTTTTTTTTTTTTTTTTTTTTTTGATAATAAAAGTCCACTCTTAGTCATCATGAATAGATGGTACCTTTGCAAGAAAGCAAACCCTGGGCAAGAGCCAAACCCCTTCTATATCCTGAAAAATGGCAACTGGTTAATAGGAGGAGTTCTCAGACCCTTTCAGCTTGAACCTTCCCATGCCCCTGAGTACCAGTGTGTGGGGCAGAGATGGTATCATGTGATCTCACGTCACCTTGACGGTCTCTGATCATATGTGTGTCCTCGCCCTGTTTTAAACGTTAAACTCCAGAGGCTCAGTGAAATTAGCCAATTCACTCGGGGTCACCCAGCCCCTAAGAGAAGAGCTGGGGGGAGAGTTGGGTCATTCCAGTTGGGCATACATCCAATATTTAGCTGTTCAGAAGAAGAGAGCCAGTAAAAACCTTGTTTCTCTGGTGTTAAAAATAACCACACACACACGGAAAAAATAAAAATAAAAATGCCTGTCTTGAATTAGAACAATTGGGTCTTCTATATTACCTTCTTTGGGAGAGTAGGATTTGCTTCCATGATACGAACTGCAGACATTAGGATCCTTGTGTCCATATGATGACAAGGAGGAGAAAGAGGAAGAAGAGGAGGAGGGGGACATAAAAACCAGTTAAGTGTCCAGTTTTACCAGACAATCCTTAAAAAGCATATATTCTTGCTACTTTTTTTCTCCTCCTAGAATAGATACCTGGCTAAACGGGTAGGTAGCATGGGACACACAAGGCAAGGCCTTCAGCTGCCTTGAATAATGTCACCTCTTAGAACTTCTCAAAGGGAGTTTCTTGGGCACCACGCAGCCTGTATTACACGTGAGACCACTTCCGAATTCACTCAAAATCTATTCAGGTGTTTCCACAACCTGTGATGGCCATCATATAGAGAAATATTACTGTATTTTTATAGATCATGATTAATACAGAGATTGTCCTCACTGTGAGCCATCACTGGATACATGACAGCCATGACCTCCACAATGCTTAGAGAAAGGAATAACTATTATCTTCTTTGAGAGATGAAGAAACAGAGTCTCTGGGAGGCTAAGTAACCTGTCCAAAGTTATCCACCTCATAAGTGATAAAATCAGAGACTCAAGTCAAGGTGTTAGTTCTAAAAAGCTCATGCTCTTTTCCACTACTATCCACCAATTTAACTTCTCAACCAAAGAAAACTTTGATCTAGACCACCTGTTAGATTGGGTGCTAAGCCTCAGGGAGGAGCAGTCACTGACAGAGCTCTGAGGGAAAAGAACACCCAGCAGGGGGTTGATGAGGGATCTGTGGGGATAGAGAGCCAGGAATCCCCAGACATCAAAGATGGTGACTAACAGAGAAGGTCCTGCCCACCATGTTGACACAGTTGCAGAGAAAAGGTGGTGCTGATGAATACGGTTAAGCTAAAGCAAAGTTGAGGTTTTTCCCAGCCCCCATTACAGCTCCTTCTCACACACCCCTTTGAGAAACAGTGGTTTCAATATGGACTAGTGGTGTTGCTTTCACCTTTTCTTGTAAAATTTTAAATAAACTCAACCATAGCTATTCCAGGTACTGGGGATATGCTGCAGTTTTAGCACAGACCACGGAACATTTTAATGTGAGTTTCCTACCAATATGATGACCAAAAGTCCCTTTCCCATTTCATTTTCCAGCACATTTTCAGAACCAACCCCACCAACCACCTCTCAATGCTACACACACACACACACACACACACCCCTCTTGGGGTAAACTACCAGCCACTCAACTCATCCTTTCCTGCCCTTCCAGGTCCACCAAGATGGAGTTCTCTGTTCTGGCGCCTTACCATTGGCTACTGCTCAGCACTGGCTCCCAATCAGCTCACGGAAGAATGCAGACCCTGCGGCAGATACCAGCAATTGAGATGAATATCAATTCCTCTGCAAAGACCCCTGGAGAATTCATTATGCGGGTTGTTCTTCTGAATACTCCTTTAAACATGCAAATCCCTTCAGCACTGCTGTACTCATGGATGAATAGAATATGAATCAAAGGCTCAGCCCTTTCCTTTTATGCTCAGATCATAAAGTCTGAAACATCTCAAGTTTGTGTGTGTGGATTTTTTTTTTTTTTTTAAACCAGAGGAAGTTAAGACTTTACTTATTATTCAGAGCTGTCCAAAAGGAGATTAGGAAATGGGAAGTTAGTCCTTCAGATGTTATCCAGATTTAAAAATTAAAATGATTAATGTCTGGAACATAAAACTCAATTATAAGAAAGACCATTGGGATAGTGATAAAAATAAAGAAAGGGTGGAATTTCCAGATAAATTCTGAAGAGTCTTGTAACTGATGTAAGGTCCCATTAACCTCATGGGGATCTAATCAAAGGCTTTCTGTTCAAAGTAAATCTGAGACTCAGGGAGTGAGAGTTCTTGCAAGGACAGGTGAAATTCCATCAGTACTTTGTAGAAATGGCCCTGAAAATGGGATGTCCCTTCTCACACGTAGTGAGAATATCACAGTCCCAGTTTTTGAACAAAAGTGTTTAGGGTCAAATTGTAAGAGGTTTCCTCTGTGATCTATAGTCTAATTTGAGTCGCCAGTACATTGTACTTTCTGGCCTCAGGGTTCAGGGAGCAGCTGGAGATCCAGTCTTCACTATGAAGATTTTTCACGGTGAGATAATTTTATCTTGAGTCCCCATTTACTACAAGTGAATCATCTCACCAGGAAATGAGAAGCAAGAAAATAGTTTACCTTCTATTTAATAAGGAACAAAGTTCACCATTACTCAATACTTCAGCTGACTCTTACACCACTGAGTGTTGGAAATGCATAGTTTTAGAATGTTTCTGTTCAAACTTGGCATTTCTGCCTGCCTTCCTTCAAGTAATGAAAGACCTTGTGGTTCAGGGAGCATTGCAGTGGAGACATAATCCTATTAACTCTCTAGTTGACATCGACCTCACTGATCCTAAATGTTATACCTAAAAAGTGAAAAGTGGAAAATGTTATACCTAAAAAGTGAAAAAAATCACATTACTGAGTTCTGAGGCACTTTTCTGAGGAGCACAGTTCATAGTTCCAGTGCTTGTTGGGAGAATATAACTTCTGGTGAATACAGGTGATTCACTTTACATGCTTCTGAAAATCACATTTGGAAGGTCAATCCTATCTTGAAGGAGTTGGAGGGGACTCCTGTCCTCTCCACTTTTGGGAATGCAGTGCTGGGGTCCAGAGCATGTGATAACTGTTATTACTATATGTCTACATGTCTCTCCCTTCCCTATCAGCCATTCTTAAAGATATCTTTTGAGAACTAAAGCCAAGTCACATTGAAAACTTCACAATGATGATGAGGCACTTATCATCATTATCCTTGTTTTATGACAAGGACAAGGCCTTTAAAATCTTGGCACTAGGAAATGGAGACAGTAGAACTTAAACAAATGATGTCAGAGCCCCAAATATATCCCCCTAAGCCCACCCTCCATCTGCCAGCTTTTACTGTCCGCAGAATCCTACCTTTCCCACACAGGACTGGAAGTGCCTAGAGAATTATGACTGCCCAGCAGCAGCTGCTGTCAATCAATGACTGACACAACTTGGTGTACAAATACCCCAGTTCCCTCTCCCCTTGATAGGAAGAGCCCTGTTCTGTTGTGTCTACCAGGGTCCCCAGCAAGATTAAACCTCAGTTGCCCTTAGCAGTAACTAACTCAATGGCATGCCCTTTATTGGCTACCTTCCCTTCCCAATCTCAGTTTGTACCCCTTTCCAAATGTTTCCTGGCCAAACACCATGTTTGTACAGAATGCTTAGACATATTTCTAGGGGAACCAAATTGAAACATAGACCTTTTGACTCCAGTTCTATATTTTCTTTCACCCGATGCTTTCCTGGCTTCCTCAACAGTTTGGAGTTTTCTGGAGAGACTGTCAAGAGGCCAGAGGTAGATCTCTCCTTCCAGAATCAGGCCATGTCCATTACTGCATAGTAGAAGCCAGAAACAATGTTGGTCTCAGAAGTGTAGCTTCCCCACCCAGATTAGTGCTATAGCCTCCTAAGTGGTTGTGTTAGCTGAGTTCCCTGAAGGCAGAGCTTAGCATGAGCCATGGTTAAGAAGCAGGGGTATCAATGACTTGTGTGGGGAAAGGAGGCAGGAGTGTGGGGGGGTAGATATTGGCTCCAAAGCAGTCTTGGTCTACCCCAAAGAGAGCCCCAGAGCTAGTGTGGCCCTCAGATTTTTCTGGAATTGTGTTGAGATGACTGGGCCATACGTACTGGATGTGGACCACCCAGGAAGGGCTGTGACCTCAAGAGAGGTTATCTCTGCAGATGAGGTGACTCCAAAGGGACTGACAGCTGACTAACTCATCATTCTTTGATAAGGACCAGTTTAGTAGTGATCCTGGGTCCCACCTCACCTTCTTCCATACTACTGAGAGAACAACTATTCCAAACCCTCAGTGATTCCCCATCCTCAAGGCAAGAGGTCCAATTCCTTATTCTTCAGCTTCTCTGGCAATCCTCCCATCTCCCACCAGCAATCTGTTTCTCCCAGGATGCTCCCAACCCCCACTGTTGAGCCATACCCCTGCATTGGTGTTTCTCTCCAACTAGAGAGAGACCAGAGGAACCCTCTGGGTTGGGGAACAAACTGTTCCTCTTCCCCCAGGATTTGACTTAAATATTGCCCCATCAAACAGGAGGCACCTCAGCCTTCCCAGCCAAGGAAGAGCAAAGTGCTCCTGTCTCGGGGATACACGGCCTACTGTTGCAGCAACACATTGCATTGTGTTCAGTTTGTTCCTGGCCTACTCCCAACCCTGTGAACTCCTTGAAGACATTTGTGGTGCCCATGAGCTGTGAATCCACAGACATACTGGGGATTCAGTCCATGTTTGTCTAATGCATTTTGGTAGAGCTTCTCCCAAAACACGGATAAATGTGCCTTTAAGTGGGAGCTAAGACCAAGATTAATGCACACCCCTGTCACAGCTGGGGCAGGAAAAGAATGAGGGCCTCTTCAGGAGCCTTGGACTCACAGAATTCCTAATTCTTGAGCTTGCAAGCAAGAGAGGAGGAATTAGTTCCATCACTGCTATCTCTGGCTCCAACCCAAAAGGAAGAGGCTCAGAGCAGAGACACTTGGCAAGCCTCTTGACCAGAATCGCTAACATTTAATTGGTTGATGCTCTTGGAAATATTTTAGCATATGTTAAATACAAAAACAACACATAGACATATTCTTCTTGCAAAAAACTTAAAACATTACAAGTAAGGGCAAAGTCCCCTTTAACACCCCCCTTTAACACCCCCAGTGCACACTTTTTCCTCCCCAGAAAAGAATGGTGTGGATCTTTCCAGATTTTCCGTGCACTAGAGAAACACAGTCACATGCATACACAGACATGTAAAAAAATATTCATTGCACTACTGTCTATTTAGCAAAATGTACAGTTGTCCCATAATGTATACAATTGGTACACCAGCCAGTTTCCCTCTTTCCATTTTTGTCATTTGGTGTGGGGTTTTCAGTAAGCTTTTGTGCCTGCTATTCCATCAGAACCTGCTCTTGGGCTCTGAGAGCCACTTCATGTGCTCCCACAGAGAGTTCCAAGTCCTGGAGAATGTGTGATCTGACCCCAGGATGTGCCTAAACCAATGATGGGCACAGGAGTGAGAACTCATACAGCTCCTGTCTGCAGGGCTTTGCCCAAGATGGTTCTTTGCTGGTTTTTGCCTCCTTCCCCCATCCCTTACCTGGGATGATTAGCTTAGTAAATCACAAGCAAATGAGCCCTCCAGGCTCTGCTTCTAGGGAGCTCATCTGAGACACCAGTAGTAGTAAACTGACTAAATACTGGTGGAATGTATATATCATACTGTAGTGAAAAATAAGAGGTTGTTGTGCATGTGTTAACATGGGAGAATCCCATATCCCCAAGACATACCTTTGTGTAGAAAAAGCCAATTGGAATGTAATATGGATCTCTGTGTTAAAATACCATTTCAGGGAAAGAATAACTCTGAACAATCTTATAAGAGAGATAACCAAGTGGGGCACCTGGGTGGCTCAGTGGGTTAAGCGTCTGTCCTCGGCTCAGGTCATGATCTCGGGATCCTGGGATTAAGCCCCAAGTCAGGCTCCCTGTTCTGTGGGGAGTCTGCTTCTCCCTCTGCCTCTCATCCCACTCTTTTTCCTCTCTCTCTCTTTCTCAAATAAATAAATAAAACCTTTTTAAAAAGTTAACAAAGGCATAATTCTCCCCTCACACACCATCATGTGCTCCTGCTTTCTTTCCCTCCACCGCCCCCTGCCCCGCTTTCTTTTTACCAGCCTGACTTTTTCTGGTTTTCCAAGCAATGAGTAAAGCAGCAGCTCCTTATGGGAAC
Organism: Martes martes; assembly: GCF_963455335.1. NCBI lineage: Eukaryota > Metazoa > Chordata > Mammalia > Carnivora > Mustelidae > Martes > Martes martes. Next base: position 46,107,779 of record NC_137896.1, on the reverse strand, counting down.
TTCCATTCCTGCTCACCACCCAATCAGGTCCCATGGAAAAAGGGAGAATTTTCCATTGCTAAGAGCAAGGTTTTCACTTTCTTGTGGAACAGGTGGCTATGTTGATCAGCTTAAGAGAGTGAGCTCTTTCAAGTTACCTGACTCCAAGTAGAAGTGTTTGCTGTCGTGTTTTGGTTTGGTTTGTATTTTATCTAAGATGGAAGTTGGCAAATGTTTTTTTTTTGGTTTTTGTTTTTTGTTTTTTTTTTTTTTTCCCAGAGCAAGTTTTCCAGGCTGGGCTGAAACAGCCAGTGGGAGGAGCAGCAGCCTGGCCGTGGTAGCTGAGGATCTTTCTGAAAAAACGAATGAAGGAAGCTTCTGCCAGATTTGGGTAACCCAGAGAACATCACCTGGGTGGAAGTTAGCTTTGTGGGTGAGAGAACAGCATAGTCTAGAGATTAAAGGAATAGGAAGGGAGTCAGAAAGAATGGTGAGCAGCATATTACCGTGAAGGCAAAGAGGAGAGTTGCAAAACCATGTGGAAGCTAAGGTTTTCTGGACTTTAGGAAGAAAGCAGGAAGGAAAAGGGGTAAAGGGCCTGGAAATGATTGGGGTTATTATCTGCACAAAAAAATGAAATGCTGAATTGACTTAGCCTTCAAAGGGAGGAAAAGCCATGGAATTAAAGCCAACTGAAGCTTCAGACTGCTTGTCTGCTGAGACAGCCTCCTCAGCTTCTAGCTCTTTGCTATGAAGAATAACAAGGTGGTAGAACCCATTTGCTAAACTTGGAGTTGCCCTTGGCCCAGAGGTAAGCACAGCATTTACATCAGAGTGATTGTTTCAAATTTACAGTATCATTTTGAACAAAAACCATTTTCCTTTAAGAAGGTTATTTTTTATGACAGTTGAGAGGAGAAATTGTAAAATGCTGAGCTCTTCCTCCAGTGTGTTGCTGAGAAACTGTACAGGATACAAGAAGGAAACAACACTGATCCATGTTCCTGATGTACCAAGCAGTGGACTGAGCTATCATCATGTGCCTCAACTGACTTCATCCTCACCCAGGCCAGGGAGGCAGCTTCTGTTCTTCTTCCGGTTTTACAGATGAGAAGTCTGAAGCTTCTTTGAAGGGAGAGCTAATGAGTCCTCAGTCTCCAGTATACCCAATTTTTTCAGGTTCATGGATGAGAACCCACAGTAAGAAATGCATTTTCTATCCTGAAACGGATGCGCACACATTAATAATGGAAATGGGTTGGGGTTTTTTTCTTCAAAAGGACACATGTCTTTGCTATATGAAATGCATTGAAATATTCTTTTGTATTCCTTTCCTTTATTTAATGATAGTATTAATGGAATAAACTGCTGTCACAGCATATTAATAAGCCCTCAATTGAAATTTGAAAAGCACTCGGCTAGGATTTGTTGTAATCTGATTTGATCCTTCCAAAACCAGTCTTCCTAGGTAAAGTATGAGTTTTAAATTAATGTTGCATAGCATCTGTCCTCTATTCTTCCATCTATCCATCCATCCATCCATCCATCTGTCATCCATTCACCTACTCAATAAACATTTACTAGCATGCAGAAGTTGAACCAATTTCTAGATTCTCCATCACAGGAATTGATGCTATCTAATCAACACTCAGCTCCCAGATGGAAAAACTCATATCATCAATCCATGCAAAGAATCAGTAAATGGCAGATACACACCCTAGAAATGCCCAACACAACAATTATACATAGCCCCAGAGCTAACGTCTTGAAGCATAACCGCTCCCCCACCAAACAAGAAAAATCTTCCTTTGGGCAATCAGTCACAAAGACATGAAAATGTGCAAAGGAGGTAAGTGGAAACAATCACTGTGACATTCTGAGACTCCCTGTTGGAGGTCTCACCCAGAAAAGAACACGGATTGGTGACATGAAGAAAACTGAAATCACACCATTCCAATAGATCCCTCATTCTTGCCTCTGAATTTGTTGTGAGTCCTGCTAACCATGACCACAGGCTGTTTAAAATTATACCGTTTGCCTTATTTAATTTTCTTCTGCAGTCATAAATATTAATTAAACTAAACCACAGAGAGCCTGCATTTCGATCCTTTCACTTCCTGAGGTCCATAAGCAATTAAGACCCACAGCCATTTAAGTACTAGCTGGTTCTTTAAGTTCACCTTGTGAATCCACTTTTTAATTTTTTTAATTAGGTCAGATTAACAAATCTTAGTGGTTTCTTTTTTGTTACCTAACTTCTCTTGGCCTGTGGGTGTTCCCAATTTGATTCTCTTCTTGCAAATACAATCTCTTTCTTCCAACAGACTTGTTCTTTTTCTCCAAAATAAGATGCAGAAAAGCATATAAGAAAAGCTTAATAAGAATCAGAGATATTTGTGTGCAGTCTGTCAGCTATCCAGTGATATCCAGCGATATCCAGTGATATCCGGTGACTTTTCAAGTCTTATTCATTGTCATCAAATGGTATTTAGTGACAAAGACAAAAGAGATGATGGTAAAAAATGAAGAATGTATAAAACGCAAGGGAAGGTCTTCTCCCAAACATCCCCAAGGGCCCAACTTCTGGGGTGTCACTGTTAACAGTTTCATGTGACCTTCAAATCTTTTTTATGCACAGACAGACTCAAGGTTTATTTTCATCAAAACTAAATCAAGTCACCTTATCCTGCAACTATTTAACCCTTCATCATAAATGTATACACATTTTACATGATATTAGAAAGATTGAGGTGGGGGCGCCTGGGTGGCTCAGTGGGTTAAAGCCTCTGCGTTTGGCTCAGGTCATGACCTCAGGGTCCTGGGATCAAGCCCCGCATCCGCATCCGGCTGTCTGCTCAGTGGGGAGCCTGCTTCCGCCTCTCTCTCTGCCTGCCTCTCTACCTACTTGTGATCTCTGTCAAATAAATAAATAAAATCTTAAAAAAAAGAAAAAAGAAAAAAGAAAGAAAGATTGGGTTCATTCTGTATAACAGCTGCATAATATTCCACAATAAAGTTGGGTTGATTTTTTTTAACCATATTATTTTGGGCTTTTGATATTGGACATGTTGTAGATACACCACACACCCATACACACAGTGCCAATAAATGGACACTATACCCGTGAGCATTTTCTTTCCTCCCAAGGTTTTTGAAACCTGTTCCATCTCACTAAGGGAGGGTCTGTGGGGAAGGGGAAGAGATCTGGGTCAGAGGGCCTGGGTGTGGATGGGAGGGCTGGAGGACCAGAGGCCAGAGGCTGGTTATTAGCATCTCTCACTCCCAAGACCACAGCAACAATTTGAGCTCCCATCACAGACAGGCCTGCGTGTGAAATATTAGCCCTTCCACAACCTCTCTATTCTCCCTCACCTGTGTCAACTAGGAGATCCAGGGAGAAATGTAGAAAAAATTCTGTATTCTGATATTCAACATGTCAAGAGGGAGAAAAGAATGAAACAACCAGGAAGAAGAGAGAAGCCTTCTCCTTCCAGTTTCTACGGAACTGTAAGGGAGTAGGCCTCAGAGGTGAGGCACAGGACTCCCACCAAGACCAGATGTTTCCCATCATTAGCATCTACTTAGCACTTTATTTTGAAGACTTAGAAGAATGAATTCACCAGGTTTCTCTTTTAAAGGGGAGAGCTAAACTCTCATAATTGTGAAAGCTATAGACCCATTTATGTAGACTACTTTGGAGAATATTATGCAAACTTTATAATTCTTTATATGAGGGTGCCTGGGTGGCTCAGTCGTTAAGCAGCTGCCTTCAGCTCAGGTCATGATCCCAGAGTCCTGGGATGGAGGCCCACTTTGGGCTCCCTGCTCAGTGGGAAGCCTGCTTCTCCCTCTCCCACTCTCCCTGCTTGTGTTCCCTCTCTCACTGCATCTCTCTCTCTGCCAAAAAAATAAATGTAAAAATCTTTTTAAAAAGAAAAGAAATTATTTATATGATATTAAACAATACATCTGAGCTCAGTATCACCTATTGCTGTCCTTTGAGCTGAAAGAGGCAAGCCATGTGGTGACGGACTAGCTGGGTGTGAAAGAGACAGCTGCAAAACCAATTTGTATTTTATATCCAGTTCCAAGCAGCTTCCTACAATTCCCTCACCAGTCTCACTATCACAACTCATGCTGCTTTAAAATCAAACCCAGATTAAGTACTTGGTCTAAAATTCTCACTGTGTTGACATTAATTCTCCATGTGCTTCTATAGGAAAAAAAAAAAAAAAAATTACGTACCCTCCCTTTGAGCAATTCCTACCTGGAAGGAAGGAGCCCTTTTCAGAATGAATGCCTTATTTAAATTCCCACAAGGGAAAGGTGGTCTAAGCACTAATTATGAGTGCATATTGCAAATAGAATAAACATTGAAGAAACATCCTGAATTTTTAAATTCCTCTCACCTTGGAGACTCAGATTTTAGTTCATAAACGTTTTCTATTTTATACAAAGATACATGAGTGGCAAAGCAAGGGAAACAGTGTGTGTGTGTGTTAAAGATTTTATTTATCTGTTTGACAGAGAGATCACAAGTAGGCAGAGAGGCAGGCAGAGAGAGAGGGGGAAGCAGGCTCCCCACCTAGCAGAGACCCTGATGCGGGGCTTGATCCCAGGACCCTGAGATCATGTCCTGAGCCAAAGGCAGAGACTTAACCCACTGAGCCACCCAGGCGCCCCAGAAACAATGTGTTTCTTAACAGGGGGTTCACTTTGGTATTGTCTGTGAGTTCAGTTTTAATTACTTCTGATGATGTTGTTTTTCTCATGCACTGGTGGGCAGGGCCAGTCCAGCATCAGGTCAAAGTCTGTGGAAGAAAATTCCCACTCTCAATCACCATCACGAGAGGCCTATGTCTTTTCCAGGAGGAGGACCTGCAAACCTGCAAACCCATTTGGAAATTCAGTAAACAGGAATCCCCTGTCTCTCTCTCACTTTTGCTCTTTCTCTGTCTCTATAATCTTTCCATTTTTCTTCAATCAAAATGCATGTTGGGATGAGCAAAATGGTTGTGGGATATTTAGGAAAGGTCCACAGGGAGGCAAGACCAGACTGGGTCCCATGGGACCTCTTCTTTAAGACGGAAAGTTAAGGGGCCTTGGTGGACATTTTCTGAAGCATTGTGAAAACAATGGAAACTTTGTTTAGGCCATTTTTCATGCTTGGGAAAGGACAGTTTCCACATTGCAAACTGATCATAGCCACAGGTCCCCTGTCCCTCCTAGCCAAGCAGAGAGGTCCCAGTCTCCTGAAGACTTGTGTGAGCAGAGGAGGTATGGGACCTGTGGGGGAGCATGGGCTAGGGTACTATTTTGCCTGCACCTGCAGATAGGTTCTGACTCCTGTGAGCCAGGAAGGTGGAATCTAGGCTGAGGGGAGGGTCAGCCCTCGCTGACCCTCAGGCCAATGAGGGGAGAACAGACAAAGGTGAAGAAGGACTTAGCACTTGTCATTTTTTCAAGTCACATGCCGCCATCTATCTCCGGGCAGACTGCAGGCTGAGTGAGAAACAGGCCTTGAAGGGCTGAGCTGGTCCATCTGTGGCCAATGACCCACAGCATGGCTTCACCAGGAAGCTTGTTGGAATGCAAACTACTGAGTCCTTCCCCAGACCTGCTGAATCAAAATCTGCATTTTAACAAGTTCCCCAGGGGATTCCCATGCACATAAAAATTTGAGGGGCGCTCCTGGGTCTGGTTAATTACCTCAGTCTCAGTGGATTTCTGTTGCTCTGTTATGCTACCCCTCCCTGTAAAATAAAGCTCCCACCTTTCAGGAAGCTCCACCATCCTCCTTCTGGAATTACTTTCGGAAGCGAAATTGACAACGGATACAGAGGTGTACATTACAAACACTTGAGGGCTGAGAGCTCTCTGTGCCAACTGCTATTCTCACACCCACAGGACTCGGTTCTCAAACCAGCATCAACCACCAGCAGAAGCATCTCCCTGCTTCCTGTTCCTTCTTTCCAAAGCCATAGCCCCCTAGTACCCCATATGCTAGAGGGATCGTAAAAGGTGGATTTATAACAGGTAATTTGAACAACACGTTGCTCCCGTCTGGCTACCTTCTGGCCAGATCCATTCTGCTGGCACCATGCCAACTATTTCAGAGGACTAAGCCCTTGATTTTGCCATCAGTTCTGGGTCAACACAGACAGAACACTTTGTCTTGGATTTTAGTCCATCCCTGTCAAGAGATAGACTATTTCTGAATGGTGAAATGTAGATTACCCTTTGGAATGGGCTGGGCAATTTCTGCATCATGGCTGAAAGGAGACATGAAAACATAAGGAAAATATGTTCTGCTAGAATCTGTGGCAGAAGCAGCAGGAGAAAGTAGAAGGAAATATTTAATCTCTATGAGCCCATGGTGTGCCTACCTTGTTCAGGGCTACATCCTCGCCTCTGGAATATAGTATGTGCTCATTAAAATAGTTGCTGGATGGACCAACAATATATAAATGCTTCTTCATTGTCTCTGCTTAATATTGGAGCAAGTTCTGTATAATTCTTTTATCTTTATGCAGAGCCCCTGTATCATCTTGAGATGGAGACAAAAAACAAGCAATTGGCTTCGAACAACAAGACTCAAACTCCAGGCAGTACTAAGCACTTTCTCATCTCCACGACTGTCACATGCTGTCATATGCTTGCTTCATCCTCTCATACTTACTGGAAGTGTATTTGTTAATCCACATAAATAATCAGTAACTCACAGATCTAATTCTTAATTACCTCTCTGTGTAGACAGTAACTTCTTTGACATCAGCTGTAGCAACTTTTTTCTAGATCTGTCTTCTGAAGCAAGGGAAACAAGAGCAAAAATAAATATGAGAATGACATAAAAATAAACAGCTCCTGCACCATGAAGGACACAATCAACAAAACTAAAAAGGCAGCCTACAGAATAGGAGAAGATATTTGCAAATGACATAACCAATAAAGGAAGGGTTAGTATGCAAAATATATAAAGAACTTGCACGTCTCAACAGCCAAAAAAGTGAATAATTCAATTAAAATGGGGAGAAGACATGAACAGACATTTTTCCAAAGAAGACATCCAGATGACCAGCAGACACATGAAAATATGCTCAATATCACTCATCACCAGGGAAATGCAAATCAAAACTACAATGAGATATCACCTCACACCTGTCAGAATTACTAAAAACAAAACAATAAGCATGTGTTGGTGAGGTTGTAGACAAAAAGGAACCCACATGCATTATTGGTGGGAATGCAAACTAGTCCAGTCACCCTGGAAGACAGTATGGAGGCTTCTCAAAAAATTAAAAATAGAACTACCCTGGATTACGCTATTGGGTATTTACCCAAAGAATAAAAGAACACTAATTCAAAGGGATACAAGCACCCCTATATTTACAGCAGCATTAATTACAAAAGCCTAATTATGGAAGCAGTGTAAGTGTCCATCAATAGACGAATGGATGAATAGATGAATTCACTGAATACAGTGAAATATTATTTAGTTTCATAGTGTAGTGGTTATCACATTCGCCTCACACAGTGAAATATTATTTAGCCATAAAAAATGAAATATTGCCATTTGCAGCAACATGGATGGAGCTAGAGTGAATGCTATGTGAAATAAATCAGTCAAAGAAAGACAAATATCATTATTTCACTCATATGTGGAATTTAAGAAGCAAAACAAATGAGGAGAGCGGGGAGGGGAGAGGCCAACTAAGAAACAGTCTCTTGACTACAGAGAATATGCTGATGGCTACTAGAGGAGAGGTGGATGGGGGGATGGGTTAAATACGTGATGGGGATTAAGGAGGGCACTTGTCTTGATGAGCCCTGGTTGATGTATGGAAGTGTAGAATCACTAAATTGTACACTTGAAACTAATATAATACTGTATGTTAACTAACTGGAATTAAAAACTTTTTAAAAAATATTTTATTTATTTATTTGACAGAGAGAGATCACAAGTAGGCAGAGAGGCAGGTGGGGGAGGGGAGCAGGCTCCCTGCTGAGCAGAGAGCCTGATGTGGGGCTTGATCCCAGGACCCTGGGATCATGACCTGAGCCAAAGGCAGAGGCTTAACCCACTGAGCCACCCAGGGGCCCCTAAAAACTTTTTTAAAGAGAAAAAACAATTATCTCTCTGTGTAACAGAGGATTCCCAAGAAGAAATGCCCAGGGTCTGATTCTTCAGGTCTGTGACCCACTCTTCATGACTCCTGTCCCCGGTGCAGTTTACTGCTTGCCTTTTTGGCAGGAATAACAGAGATTGCCTTCAAGAATAACATTCAAATATATGAAATAGCTCCCAGGGCCACAAATGCAGATGCATCTAATTTAGGCATCCCTCAAAGAAGAGTTAATGCTCACTCACGTTGACATGTTATTGTTGCTACTAAAAGTTGTCATTTCTTTATTTTTATCTCTTCCAATTATGTTAATTACCTGCTATAATAGTCTCACATACCGGAAAAGTGCTCAAAACTCAAGAACAGTGGACAGGATGCTAAGTATATACCAGAAATATTTGTCGAACCCTGGACCCAAAAGGCAGCGTGCTGGCCTTCACAGACCCACACAGATGGAAGCAAAGTTGACAACTGCTCAACCCATCCACTGAGAAAGCCCATAAAAGAGGAACAATCCATAACTGCACCAGCCTCCCAACAGCAATCAAATTACATGTACAGAGAGAGAGAGATCCAGGTGCCAAGTTCATTCTAGTAGCACCCCAAGGACCGTCTTCTTTCTTCTCTTGTGCCATGCTAGGAAGTCACCATCTGTGGTTGGCATGACTATTACTTCTCTCCTTCCCTCAACTCAAGGTGGGACACAGCCCATTTTCTGAGACAGGTAAGAACAAATAATATTGGTTTGCTTTTCGGAACCCAAACCTTTGGTTCGTTTGAACGGTGGCTTCACCCATCTTCTTTTCAGTGTGAGAACTGAATGAATAGCTGTAAGTTAGTTTGCGAAAGTTTCCTTGACATCAGATCTAATATTTTTACTACATATTTCACCTTAAAATAATTTAAACATTTTAATAATAAAATAATAAATAATAATATAAAATGATATAGCAATACTGCAGAAAAGAGGTAGATTGAAGGTATGACTCTACCACTCAAAAATCATATTAACATCATATTTATTTCATTTTATTTTATCCTTATTTGTTATTACTTCTTTCCCATCTTTTCCTGTGAATCTTGCCCAGGAGAGCAAGATTACATTGTATCCAGGGGCATTGCATATTGATCATGTACTGTTGCTTTATGCTTTTTTTTCCACTTTTATCAGCATGTTCCTCTGTGTGTATGCATGTGTTTCTGAAGACTAGGGCATGCTTAATCTTTTCTTCAGTCTTCACATAAATCTCCTGTGATAACACAGTCTTAGCTAATTAAATTTCCGATTGACCTCTCCATAAACAACGGGTGTTTGGGCCATCAAGGATATATGAAAGCCAGCAAAATAGTATCTGAGGCTGTGTTCGGTACCAAATAGACTAATTTTGATGGTCAGGTTTCTTTAAATAAAATTTCAGAAATAACAACCCACCCGCAGAAAGTGAAATGATGATTGTAACCTTTGGCATAACTACATGCCTTTTCTTTATGAAGACCCAAGATTCACCCTGAAAATTCCATTTTGTGAATAAGAGAGCTGTAATCATCTGATTTCTGCCAAGTCAAAAACTTATTTAAAAGTAAAAAGTGTATTTCCACAAAACTGTGCAGTCACCTTTCCTTCTCCTCTGTCTTAATCTCACCTGCACACCTGCCTAATAATGCCCTAGAGCAAGGCCTGCTCTGGACATTTATTCTCTGAAGGGCTTCAGGAATTGTAGAATCGATGAGCCAAATGCCACCCACATCCCGACCCCCACCCTTGGTGTTTTAGAGGTTATTTCTTAGGGAAGTTGGTATCCCTTTCCCCAGAGGCTAGTGTTAGAGCACAGAAAAAGCCCCCAGGTGAAAGGGGTTTTGCTAGGGAAATGCAGGATAGCAGCGTCTTCTCCCCAGCAAGAGCAGAGGAGGCCCAGATTTGAGCCCAAGTCAAATCCTCTGGGGGAACCACCAGAATATAAACCGTGTGCTACCCCCAAGCATAGCCGTCAGTGACAAGGAGGCCTTATACGGAAACGGAGCAGCGCCGAATGAAAAGAAAAGAAAACAGGGAGGACACGGGCAAAGGAAAGCCTCGCAGGTCTCGGTCCTGGGTAGCGCTTCAACTAAGGAGGTATCAGGGGAAACATCTGTTTTCAACCCGAGTTACCCGCGAACTTTTTCCTGGAGAGAAGCTCCCAGAGCAATTTACAGCATTCCAGCCTGAGGCTTTCGTGCCAGACGCTCTGAATAAACCTTTAGAAACCGAAGCTGCCGGGGAGGACCAGGAGTGTGCAGGGGAGGTAGCGCCTCCAAAGACCTCGGCGCCGGGGACGGAAAGCGAACCCCAGGCTGTGTGAACGCTCCTGTCTGCTTGCTCCGTGCAGCCGGTGCCTCGAGCGCACTGCAGGCCGCCCTCGCCTTCCTCCTTGCGGAGCACGCTCGGAGCGTCCCGAACTGGCGGCTCGGACCCGACCAGAGCCCTGGGCGCCTCCGAGGAGGCAGGGGGCGGTTCGGGTTTGTGCAGAACTTCGGGGGTCTCCGAGCAAATGCCAGCCCCGCATCTGAGAGGAAGGGAAAAGGTGCCAGGCATCTGGGTTTCGGGGTCAGGAGCGCAGGGGTAAGGAGGGCTCGGTCAGGCCCGAGGACCGCGCGGCCGATAGGGGGCGTCCTGTCACTGCGGGAGCCGGGGGCGAGCGCTCCCGCTGCGCTGGAATCCCGACCACCGACCCTGCGAGGACTCGAAAGGTCGCTCTTCAGGAAGGGAGCGCTCCGTCCTCCCCCGGACCTCCTCTCCAGGTCCCTTTCGCTCCTTTGCTCGTGGAATAATTTCTAGAGCCATAGTTTCAATCAGGGCCAAAAAGAGAAAGGGAAATGGAATACATACACACGGCGACAGATGAGGTTAACCAGCATGTTCAACTCCATACTCACGAGAAAGCTATGTGTCTTGTCGTTGTTTCGCAGGTTTGTCTGTTTGGGCGTCTCTTTTTTACTGAATTTGAGAAGCGCTCCCTGGCGGGGGAGGGGGGCAGGGGTGGAATTGATAAAGTGTTTTGAGATGTTTGTGTATGTGTATAGCTGCGTTTCTGCCCTGGGCCTCTGCAGAAAGCTTTAAAAAAAAAAAAAAAGGCAACTTACCTCTTGAGTGCCGGTGCGCACCCCTCTTCCCCAAGCCCTGGGGAGAACAGTTAAATTGCTCCCCTCATGCTCTGAGACCCGGTGAGAGATGCCAGGAATCTGTCTCTTGGGCTCCCCGGCACGCACCTACACTAAGTGTGCATATACCCCACAACACACTTCCCAGGTGCACTGGGCTGGCCTGCCTCTCAGGGGAGCCCTCTGGGCTGTGCAGGGCTTTGAAAGCCATTCAGACTTCAGCTTTGGGGGATCCTACCCTGGCACTCTCTAACCCCCTCACTATGAATGGGTCAAACCATTTGAGGTTCAGCAAAAAAGGTGGTACCAGCGACTGCATCTGGTTCAAAGCGATGCAGGCCTGGGATAGGTGGGGAAGAGGGAAAGGGTCGCCTCCCTGCATGGACTGCTCTTCCTCGCTGTCCTTCTAGACTGACCCTCAGACAGTCCTTCCATTTTCGGTGCTGAGCTCCTGTCTTCTGACACCATTACCCATCACTTTGGCAGGTGGACCAGATACCCACTATTTCCTATTTGTTCTTTATCTCTGTGGTGGGGGCACAGGGCTGAATCCTCATGGGCCAGCCTGTTTTTAGAACCAAGAAAAGAAGTCCACATCAAACACCTGCAATAGCCCTAAACCCTGCAATCTGGGCTCACAAAGGCGTTGGTAGCTGGCCCAGGACAGATGATAAGCTGAACCCAGAAGCGGTAGCAAAAAAAAAAAAAAAAAAAAAAAAAAAAAAAAAAGGAAGTATATGGTTGCGGGGCTTCTAATTCTTATAGAAGAGCCCCTCAAGAAAGCAGAGAACAGAGACCCTCCTGAAGTAAATTCCATGTGTCCCATTATTGATTCCTTTATTCCCCTGTCCTCCCGCCTCACCCCCCACCTCCTGCCCTGTTTGTTTTAGTTACGAAATGCTGTGGGCACCTCGGTTGTGACTGCAAAGTAACCTTGAAACACGGCGTCCTGAATGTCAGAGACAAATAGCAGTCTCCCAACCGTCGACTGCAGCTGGCGGGGCCGTGCGCGCCCTGCGCTGGGCGATCGGACAGTGCTCTTGCCCGACAGCCACTCCCCTGCCGGTCGCGGGAGGCTGGGCTCGGAAGAGGAGAAAGCCGCGGCCGCCGGACCAGGCGCGCCCCGCACGCCTTCCGGAGCCGCTCTGGGTCTTAACTGTAACAGGGAGGGGCGTCCCAGGAGCAGCGGCAGGCGAGTTCAAGGTGTGTACACAGTTTTTCTAAATACGACAGCGCTTTGCAAATTGGCTCTGTCACCGTCTTGTCGTTTTGACAGGGAATGAGCACTGAGAGCGGAGAAACCCGGGATGAGTAAATGCGCCGTTTCTAAGGCTCTGTGGAGGGGCAACCGGGCGCGGAGGCCGGGCTCGCCCTCCGACAGGCGCACCAGGCGCCGGGCGCTATGGGACCGGGCGGGGGTCAGAGCCTTGGGCCGCTACTGGGGTGGCTTCCTCCCAGGTCCCTCCTCCCACGGGCCCTCCCCGCGCGGGGGGGGGGGGGGAATAGGGGCTGGAGCAGGGAGCCTGCGCGCCCACTCGCCCCGCTCGCCTGGCCTGGTACCGGTGCGGGGCGCGGCGGCAGTGGGGCGGGCGCCGGGCGCCTAGGGGCAGGTGCCGGGCGCCTGCCGAGGCTCCCTCTCACCTAGGTGTGAGCTGATTATTCAAATGGGCTGCCCCGGGTCTGGGGATTGGAGGCCCGCGCCAGCGCGCCGCGCTATATCACCAGCCGCCCACGTCACTGCGGCACTTGTCCGCTCCGCGGTCCACACCTCCTCCTCCTCTCCTCCTCCTCCTTCTCCACCACCTCCTCCTCCTCCTCTCCTCCTCCTCCTCCTCCTCCTCCCTCTCTCCACCCCCCCCCCCACCCGCCCCCGCGCCGCGCGCTTCCCGCCGCCTCCAGGCAGCTCGCACTGCCAACCTCGGCCTCCGCCCGGCAGCCCGCAAGCGCGGCGGCGGCTGCGGCGGGCGCTCCCTACAGCGGGACTCCGGTCCGGGCCTCCTCCCATCCTTGGCCCCCTCCTCCCGTGGCTGACCCCTCCCGCCCGTTCCAACTACCGCCTCCGGCCGGCCAAGGGAAAGAGAGGGAGTGGAACGGGAGAGAGGGAGTGCGAGAGAGGGAGGGAGGGGACGGTGCCTTGGCTGACTTTTTTTTTTTTTTTTTTAAGAGGGTGGGGGTGGGGGGTGATTGCTGGTCGTTTGTTGTGGCTGTTAAATTTTAAACTGCCATGCACTCGGCTTCCAGTATGCTGGGAGCGGTGAAGATGGAAGGGCACGAGCCGTCCGACTGGAGCAGCTACTATGCCGAGCCGGAGGTAGGCACTCGCCTTTTCCAGGGGGAAGTGGGGTGGTGGCGTCCGCACTGTTCCCCAACCTCAGGACCGTTTCCCTCGCCGGCACCCGCCCCCCACCCCCAGCCGCTCTGGGCAGCCGCCTTTTCCACCCTCCTTCGACTCAAATGGGTCTCTTTTTTATACGACACACTGTTAGCCTTGAGATAATATTAACTTTGTGATCAAATATTGACTTGCGGCGCCTCCAAATCCTCTTCGTGGCCGAGCCACGCACTATCCTAACAGAGTTATGTTTGGCAGCGCGCGGCTGGGGAGGGGTGGGAGGTCGGCCGGCGAGGGGGTGGGGAGCTGGAGAGAAGGTGGGTAGGAGTTGGGGGCTGAGGTAGAGGCAGATTCAAAGACTAGAGACAAAGAGAAGGAAAGTTTGTGGCTGCAGAGCCCAGCCGCGTGTAGTTCAGTTCTCGGTCTCCTCCCTGCCCCTCAACTCAGTGCCTCCAGCTGGCCCCAGACTCTGCGCGGGCACTGGGTTTTGGTTCCCCTGGGGCCAAGGATGGGGTCCCAAGAGGAAGGATGAACGGAGGAGCCTGAGACAATCTCCGCTTGAGGCCGCTGGGCGCCCTAGGCTGTGACCCACAGGTTGTTCACTAGGGTCCGAGGCGGAGACCGAGGCCGCGGCGCGGATTCGGTATGTTGGCCTGAGAGTCGAGGAAAGGAGATGCATTTGGGGTGCCTGATCTAGGGGTGCTCCGGGGGACCCTTGCTTTAGAATCTGAGCAAGGGGCAGAAGGGCTAGGATCCAGCCACATGCAAACAGCAGCAACCTGCTGGCCAACTCCTCCAGGGCGATCCCGGCTTTCTCCGGATGAAACGGACTCGGTGTCCGGGGCCCAGGGAGCCGGCTGAGGGAAGGACTCCCCAGAGGCCTCCTCGCAGGCGGGGGCCTGGGCTAGCCCGGTGGGTGGGAGGTCAGGGCACGCTCTAGTTTCGATGCTAACCCTGTGCGCCTCCCTCCCCGGGCTCTGTCCGCAGGGCTACTCCTCCGTGAGCAACATGAACGCCGGCCTGGGAATGAATGGTATGAACACTTACATGAGCATGTCCGCTGCCGCCATGGGTACCGGCTCCGGCAACATGAGCGCCGGCTCCATGAACATGTCCTCGTACGTGGGCGCGGGCATGAGCCCGTCCCTGGCCGGCATGTCCCCCGGGGCGGGCGCCATGGCGAGCATGGGTGGCTCAGCCGGGGCGGCTGGTGTGGCGGGCATGGGGCCGCACCTGAGTCCCAGCCTCAGCCCGCTCGGGGGACAGGCGGCCGGGGCCATGGGTGGCCTGACCCCCTATGCCAACATGAACTCCATGAGCCCCATGTACGGGCAGGCGGGCCTGAGCCGAGCGCGCGACCCCAAGACGTACCGGCGCAGCTACACGCACGCCAAGCCGCCCTACTCCTACATCTCGCTCATCACCATGGCCATCCAGCAGAGCCCCAACAAGATGCTGACACTGAGCGAGATCTACCAGTGGATCATGGACCTCTTCCCCTTCTACCGGCAGAACCAGCAGCGCTGGCAGAACTCTATCCGCCACTCTCTGTCTTTCAACGACTGCTTCCTCAAGGTGCCCCGCTCGCCGGACAAGCCCGGCAAGGGCTCCTTCTGGACCCTGCACCCCGACTCGGGCAACATGTTCGAGAATGGCTGCTACTTGCGCCGCCAGAAGCGCTTCAAATGTGAGAAGCAGCTGGCCCTGAAGGAAGCCTCGGGCGCCACGGGCAGTGGCAAGAAAGCCGCCTCAGGGGCCCAGGCCTCGCAGGGTCAGCTAGGGGAGGCCGCCGGGCCGGCCTCTGAGACTGCAGCGGGCACCGAGTCACCCCACTCGAGTGCCTCTCCGTGCCAGGAGCACAAGCGAGGGGCTCTGGGGGAGCTGAAGGGGACGCCGGCCTCGGCCCTGAGCCCCCCGGAGCCGGCGCCATCGCCGGGGCAGCAGCAGCAGGCTGCGGCCCACCTGCTCGGCCCTCCCCATCACCCGGGCCTGCCGCCGGAGGCTCACCTTAAGCCCGAGCACCACTACGCCTTCAACCACCCCTTCTCCATCAACAACCTCATGTCCTCGGAGCAGCAGCACCACCACAGCCACCACCACCACCAGCCCCACAAAATGGACCTCAAGGCCTATGAACAGGTGATGCACTACCCTGGCTACGGTTCCCCTATGCCGGGTAGCCTGGCCATGGGCCCGGTCACGAACAAAGCGAGCCTGGATGCCTCGCCACTGGCCGCAGACACCTCCTACTACCAGGGAGTGTACTCAAGGCCCATAATGAACTCCTCTTAAGAAGATGCTGGAGCCGGCTAGCTTGGGACAAGGACAAGAGAGAGGAAGTGGGGTGGAGAGTTTGAGGAAGGGGTGCTGGAGAGATCCAAGGGAGAAGAAATCCATTATATCCTCACCCCCAGGACAGCAGCCTCCCCTCACCCTCAGCAGCTCTCCCTCCCAAACAGATGGGCCACACTGATATCTATTATTCTATATAAGGAGGGAAGGCAAAAAGAGAAATAGTCAAAAACAAACAAACAGAAAAGAGGAAGAAAAGAGCAAAAAGCCTCTGGTTTCCACTACTGTGTAGACACCTGCTTCTTTAAGCATTTGCGAGTTCTGATTTTTTTTTTGTCGTTGTCTTTCTCCTCCATTGCTGCTGTTGCAGGGATGTCTTACTTTATTAAAAAACAAAAAACAAAAAAACAAAAACAAAAACCCACAAACTTTTGTGAGTGACTCAGTGTAAAACCATGTAGTTTTAACAGAGAAGCAGAGTTGTACTATTGTTTAAAAAGGAAAAAAAAAATGTAAGGGTCTGTTGTAAATGACCAAGAAAAGAAAAAAAAATGCATTCCCATTCTTGACACGGTGAAATCCAGGTCTCGGGTCTGATTAATTTATGGTTTCTGCGTGTTTTATTTATGGCTTATAAATGTGTGTTCTGGCTGGAAGGGCCAGAGTTCCACAAATCTATATTAAAGTGTTATTGCCAGTTTTACCCCTTGAATCTTCAAGATTTTTTTTTCCTTTTGCCTGACTTGAAAAATAAACAGGTCCAGAAATTATTTAAAAGTGGGGGGAAGGTGATCCTGTCTGGTTGGAGATTTCATATTTTTTTTGGTGAAGGGAGGGGCATGATGGTTGTTGTTATTAAAACTTTCAGACACACTGAAGTACAACAGATTTTACAGAAAACACACATGTGCCCATTGCCCAGATCCAACAGCTATTGTTTCACTATTCTTGTTATATCACATATCTGTCCAGCTATCTGCACCTCCACTGATCAATTCAGGTTATTTTTTCTAAATGCATTTCAAATGCGATCAAGCTCATTCAGAGTGGTATGGCCATAGACCTAAATGCATTTCGAAGTAAATTTCAGACATCAGTGCACCTACCCCTAAACACTTCAGCAAGCACAATTAAATATAACTCAATATTATTTATGATTGCTTTTGGAGTTTTGAGTTGATCTTCACACACACTGACTCACACAGATCCAAGGTGGACCATTCCCAGGTTTGATGCAGGTTTACCTTTAAAGTTGGGAGAAAACATATATCTTAATTTCCCATCTGGGTCATGTGAAGGAACAATGTAGTTGATGTCTCTTGGGCCCCAGGAGGCTGACTTCTCTGGGGCCAAAGCCTGTATTTTACTGCATTTCCAATCTTAGGCCTCCCTTCAAGTCAGTGAGCCCAGACTGGATTTGCAAATTCCTGGTGCAGCACTTTCATCTCTGCTTCTCTGGCACCCCTTTAACCTCCTACAGAACTGGAACTCTGTGTAGATCCTACAGCCTCAGGTTTCCCACTAGCCTCCACCACCCTATCCTACCCTTCTCCATTTAGGTGTTCTGCCCAGCCCTGGCAGACCTAGCTGTAGCCAAAGAGCAGTGAGATTTTCGGGACCACCTCCTCCCACTGTGGCACCTGATTCAGAGAAACAGGATTTCTCCTGGAATTGGTGTTTAAAGAGATCACTCAAAGTGATGGTCCAAATCTCCTTTATAAAATAAGGTATATTTGGGGTTGAGGTTGTCAAGTGACCCTGGCCAATGGTGAGAGCCCAGGGTCTGTAGATCTGCTTACTCCGCCCTCTCCACAAATACCCCCGCCTTTGGACAGTCGTCAATTAGCCCGGGCTGGGAAGCCAGGAATGCAGACCAAGGGTATAAGGAGGTGTTTTGTGAGCCTTAAAAGAAAAATCTAAAAGTATAAAGAAAGACCAGAATAGATTCTTACAAATCTTGCTGTATCTCCCCACAGATGGTGTAGCCTCCCTAAATAGGCAGCCAACCGGACTGAACTGACTACCCCAGAGGCGAAGCACCGCCTGGGCGGGCAAAGCGGACCCGATTTTGACTTTGCCTGGGGCATGTGCGGGCCTACAGTCTGGCGGGATGAGGGCAGGAGCCAGTGCCCCCGCAGACTTAGAGATGTGCCATGCACAGCTATCTTAAGGTGGATGATTACCCTCTGCAGGCTTCTGAAGCAGGACTTTTGCCTCAAAGTTTCACAGCCCAGGACCCTGTTTTCAGGGACTAGATTTTTGGGCTTGTTGAGCACCCAAACCTGGAGTGTCCCAGGTTCTCCCCAACTCTGGAGACAGCCCCCCCCTTCGCCCTCTGCCACCTTGCAGGGTCTCTGCACCCTCAAGCCCTGGCCTTCCCACGCGCTTGAGGGGGTTTGCCCTCCCCTAGCGACCCCCCCCCCCCCAGCCCAGGCTCCAAATCCCTTTTTAACATGCCACATTGTCCCAGGAACACAAGGAAGAGAAATTGGGGAGGGGTGGGGGGGGGATCCGGAGGCCGCAGCCAGCAATCAAGCCCGTCTTCCCCCTGGCAAGGACACACACGTCGTGAGCCCGGCCTGAAATGTGTTTCATTATCACATAAAAGGCTCCCGTGGCGAAGGAGCGGAGAGGCAGGGCCGGGGGCCGAGTGGGGGACAATGGAGGCTGAAAGCGCTGCCCTAACCTGCTATGTTTCGTATCGCACGCCCATTGTGCGAGGGTCGTTTTAAACTACTTAGCGCTCCCCCCTCCACTGATCCCGGCCGATAAGATATAGTTCTGTCCGAATACATAAAAAGGATGTCGGGGAGCGGGGCGCTTTCGGAGGCTTTTCTGCGCTTCTTGTGTCTTTCACACACACCGCCCCCACCCTGTCCGCCTCAGACCCCTCCCCCAGCCGGGCTCCAAGCTCTCTAGCTCACAGATTGTCCTGCTCCCGCTTTCCCCAACTCTAAGTATTGTAGGGTGCGGCGTTTCTTTTTTCCTCCCTCTCTCTCTTTTTCTTCCCTTTCCCCGCGCGGTCCGCGCGTCGGTTTAAGCAACCGTGATCTGTGAATAAACAAAGTCAGTAAACAACCGAAAAAAACATTCTAGATCCGAATTCCAGGAGGGTAAACTTTCCATGCCACGTCACACTTCAGCAAATTTGCACAGATATTATATTGCCTCCCCCTCCTTTATTATTCTTTTTTTTTTTTTTTTTTGCTAGGATCCCATTGTACTTAACTGAATTTTATAACGCTGATCGATATCTTGGTAAAATATTCATTTTTAAACTAGCGGGCAGTGAAATCTTTGCTTTGTGTGCTAAAGTCAACAGTCGCTCGGTTTGAGCTCAAATAAATGCGGAGATGCCTCGGCTGGGAGCAGTCGGCCGCCTCCCTCCGCGCGCTGGACGCTCCGCCAGCCCGCCGCACCGCAGGTAGGGAGCGCGCCCACTCTGGGGCCATAACCAGGTCCCCTGGGCAGCGTCCGCCCCCCATTCCTGTCCGCGCGCTTCCCCTCCCCCCAGCCAGTCCCTTAACCTTCGAAAAGCTCCAACGCAAGGGGTTGGGGATTCGGGAGTGAGAAACTAAGTCGGTGAAGAGACTTGGGGTTTGGGAGGTGGCCTTTTTTCGGGGATTTCTGAGAATGCACGGTGTGGGTGGATGAAGGGTTGAAGAGTTGCAAACAGACTCAGTCTGGGGTCTGAGCATACAGAGTTTCTTGAGGCCCTGAAGCTGTGGAAGTCAGGACAGGCTCCTGCATCGCCTCTAGGCTGGGGATTCGATCCGACGGCCTCACGTTTCCCAAGGACAGTGAAAGGGTGGGTGTGGAACACCCTTGGCCTCAGAGTCTGGGGTGGGTGCAGCGGAAAATGGAGGGCTGGTACCGGATCGCTGCGGGGCAGAGGCCGGAGAATGGCGAAGCCCTCCCCCAAAACCTGCGCGTGTGGGTTCCAGTTTGGTCTAAGCGTTTGCCCCAAGTCCCTAAGCCGGGCGCAGTGGGGGTCGACGCCGCGAGGCATCTGGGGAGGGACAGGGCCATTCCAAGAAAGGAGTCAACTTTCGTTCTTGCTCCAAGAAGCGGCCGTTGCCCTTTACGCACAGGCGCGCACCGCTACAGACAGGTTCGGAAGACTCTGGGGTTACAAGCGGGACCCTGGGTGGGGAGTGGGGAGAGAAACAGGCCACTAGGCCATTTATCTCCATTTTCCCAGAGGCTGTCCGGCGCAGGGGCGCGCTGCGGTAAGGGAGGACGGGATTTTGGAGGGCGGAACAGAACCAATCGCATCTTAACTGCCGCGGGCGGGAAGGCACCGGCTCCGAAAAGCTAAAAGTTCCAAAGCTGCTAGTTGAAACTGCAGGAACCCCGGGTTCCCAGGGCAAGGCATAGGGTACTGAAAAAGGTATCTTTACTCTGGGGTCTACCAGGTGTCCCCTGAAATTTGCATTTCCCTTAGGGTGTTTGCTTTAAAGAGCTAGACATCCGGCCTTTTTTAAAGCCCGTGCAGACTTCTAGGTATTTCGCCAGGCGGAGAGACAAGCGCTCTTCCCGTCTGCCCCGGGATCACCAGATCCCGAACTCAAAAGGGCAGAAATAGGTCCCTGTGATTGGCAGGGTCAGTTATGTGGGCACCTCTGGGGGGGGGGGCACAGGCGCCCCTCCCCGCCTTCCCTGGCGCCCCGGCCCTGGCACTTTTGTCCACCTCACCCGCGGCGGGCTGGAGAGAGCGCCCGCCGCGCTCCAAAGCCCGGGTTCCGGCTCGCGACGGTTATCTTCCCTAAACAAGATGGAACGCCTGCAGGACACACGGCTAGGCTAATCGTTTTTAAATAATTAATGCTTCCCCGTTCTGCTGGTAATGCGCGGCCTCGAATCCGTCAATTACTTGTCATTAGACGAGTGTCGCCTAACGGCCTTCCCTCGGGCCTTTGATGGCTCCAGGTCACCCAGCCCAGCCCACTCATGGCCGAATGAAAAGGTGTCCGGCCTTTGAAAGCCGGGTGCGGAGTAGCCGCGGCCCTCAATTCAGTGCGAGTTTTGAAAGAAAGACCGTCGCTGAAGAGATGTAATCTTCCAAATGGCCGATTTAAACGCCTGATCTCTATCGCCTGCCTTCTCCCCCCGCTTTATAAAGAGCACGGGGGGCCCTTTAATGTAGGGGTGGGGTGGGGAGAAGCAAGAGATAAGGCTTAATAGAGCATAGGACAGGTGTTTGTTCAAGAAGGTACCTGGAGGTACCTCGGGGTAACTGGTTTTCTCAGGGGCAGCGCGTTCTCCTAAGCGTGGGGCCTGGAGGTACTGCGGGCTTTGCAGGTGAGGTGCGCAGAGACGTCGTCCTGAGTGTATAAACCAGAACCGTCCAGAGGAAGCGGCTGGGCCTTTTCTGGCTGTGAATCTTCACCCTGCCAGAGGCGATAAGACAGGGAACATTCTCGCAGTCACCCACCCACCACAGGCCTGGACCTTGCAGGACAGTCTATGCCAGCTAATGCCCACAGACTTGTAGGCACCAAGTCCTGCAGCATAGAAAAGGCCCCAGGTCACACACACACACACATGCACGCACACACACACACACACACACACACCCTCAGAGCCACCACCCCAATTTGCTGTCCCTGCTGTAGCAGAAGAGCAAGATTTGAGACCCCAAATGCCTTTACTGGGTCAGGGACACTGTGGAAACCAGCCTTGGCCACAGCACCATGGCAACCCCAGCCTGCCAAGGGTTGATGGAGCAAAATTAAAACAGAAACACAAACACAAGAAAAAAACTTCCCCAAAGTTGTAACTTGATTTTCATTACATTTCTGCTGCTCCCTTCCCCCCTCCAAAGTTATTCTTATAGTAACTAAATATCTGAGGCTCTCAGAACATTCCATGGCCCCTTTGAGCAAAACCAATGTGCTGTATCTTCACCACTCTCAGCTTTACAGAGTTCAGATCACAAATTTCTCATAGCCCCCTGCCCAGGATGAGTTTTCCTCTGAGAAGAGGAGAAACATGAGGAATGGAGAGAGGGGGAAAAAAAATCATGAGGAGAGTGGAATAAACTTCAAAAAGAAATAGATGGAGAAAGGGTGACGGAAACATGCCTGTGTGCCTGCTTGCCCCTGGAGGGCCTGGGGCTGAGCTTTAGGCCCTCGGCTTCAGACTGCATCCTTCCTAGGGCATGCCACAACCATTGGGTTGTTTTTGAAAAACTCCTTTTTGATGAGATTCACCGGATATGGGCAGGGTGTTGCAGTCACCTCTAGAGACAAGCAAACAAAAATTGCACAGAATAGATGCTCATCCCCAATGGAACTCAGTGGGGTCCCCACCTCCAGGGGGCTTCTCCCTTTGTCAAAACTCCCAGGGAGCTCCCCACCTCAGAGCTCTCCAGGGGTTGCCTCGGAAGCCTAAATCCTGGGGCATCTTCCCCATTCTGTTCGCAGCCTTCCTGCCCACTCTTATCCTTTTTCTCCTTTCTTCTTTAAAACAATCATGTGTGTCCCCCCTCGCCCCCTCCCGCCATTGTATTTGTTGATGACCTAACACGCTCACACCAAAAGCCACACACAGAAAACCAACAACGTGGGATGGGAGGAGAGACCAATTATGATTGAGGCTAACAAGCGGGGAACACCCAAGTTGAGGCCGGCTGTCTCCTGGGAGACTGATGGAGGCTTATTTTACAAGCTGTCATTCCATCGTGGTCCCTATTGCCAGATTGGAGGTGACTCCTATTCTCCCCTCCCCCTCAGCCCCTGCACCCAGGGGCTCATTCCGGATTCTTTGTATATCCTCTGCAGAATAAGCTGCACCGAAGTCCATCTCCCGCCCAGGTAGAGAGAGCAGGGGTGTTTCACAAGCATATCGTCACAACAGTTTGCTTATGTTTCACATCAGTGGGTGGGTGTTCCTCAGATATCTGAGCTCACTGCCGGCAAGACCTGAACTAGTCACACACGCCTCTGTCCTCCTCACCAGGTTCCCATTAAAATGCTTTGACAACTGACCCTTCACACTTCTCCCTTCTCGCTCTTCCCATTCCACTTCTTTCCCTTCTCCTCCTCCTCTTTCTTTCCTCCTCCTCCTTTTCTTATGTCTCCCCCCACCCACCCACCAAAGAAAGGGCGATCTTTTACTGTCAGATAACACAGTTGAGAGCTGGATTGCTAAAAGAAGCAACGCAAATTAAGTTGTTTTCATTCATGCAAAACTAGAGGTCTCACATTCTCATTGAAATAAGGGCCTGGGGTTTACCCCCCTCTTGAAGCTAATTAGAGTCAGGAACGTTCTCTCTGATGTCAGGACACCTTGCCAGCATCATCATATTTATTTAAATTTAACACATCAAATAAGCGGAGAGGGAAAATTTCAGCATCACCAACATGTGTGAGGAAGAAATACTGGAGTATTTCTTGCCCTTAGAACTTCAGAATGAGAAATTGTTTTCTGCGGTTCAGTTCTCTTTGAAGAAAGGATTCTGCTTCGGCTTGCTTAAATGATTGAGGACTAGACTTCCTGCATAGGTAAATCAGCTTTTCTATTGTTTCATTTATCTGAAAAGAATAAAGCCACAGGGTTCAAGAATAAGCAGGGATGTTTTTGGACCAGGGTTGGTAATGACCCCAGCAAATCAAAACAGGACTGTGTGCATGTGATTTTCAACTTGTTATTTCATTAGAAAGATGATCTCAATCCATTATCCCTTCTTCTTTCACAAAGCAGACATGATTATATAATGAATTTTGATGGGAAATTTTTGCTCACGTAAAAAAGAACACACATTGCTAATCTGAAGACATAGTTGTTAAAAGCACATTACTTGGAAGTGGACACATAATATTGAGAAGTGTTTGGAGGAGAAGGCTTGAGAGGACTTTAAGCAGGATGTGGGTGGCTGGAGAACTGGAAAGGGCAGAGGATGCTTATATGTCATTTCATGATGGAACAGGGTACCGTGTCAGCTAGGGCAGGACCTGAGTCACAGGGAGTTCTGTACGGAGGCCAGAGGCATCTTTAGCAAAGAAATCAGGATGTCAACATGTGGACTCCTTGGTATAATACACACAACCCTCTGCTCAAGCTTAAGCTTTGTCTTCTAAAACCCTATCTAAGAAATTTAAAACAAAAAAGACCAACCCATTACGTATTTTCCTCTGGCTAGCAACTCTGAATTATGTTAAACTGAGCCATTCACAAACAAAAGAAGTTGTAACTTCAGCTGCTTGTTAGCTGAGAAAATTCACCCTCTATGCTGAAAAGTGAGTCAACTTCTTGGCAAAACTTGTGCTCTTCGTCCTACCTTCTTAATGTTTCTCAACTCCCACCACCCACCGCGCATCCCCCCTCTCTTTTCTTTATCACAATTGTATTCACTTCAACCACCAATGAGTACTCTCGCCCCTGTGCCAGACCCTGGGCAAGGTGTCTTCATGAGCATGACCTCATTTAAGTTTTCCCATGCCCCACCAGTAGATGCCAGAACTTATGGGTAATGGACCTGGGGCCGAGAGAAGCTAGGGAACCTGTTCCGACTTCAGAGCTCGGCATTGAACTCGAGTCTTGCAACTTTATATTCTTTTAACTTCTAGTGGCCTCCTCTGACCCTGGGCACAGAACTCTCTGATTCCAATGTAGTAGGAAACCTGCCTTCTCTAGAATACAGTGAGCTGCCGTTGGTAGAAGGGAAGGCTGAAATGTTAGGAGAAAGCTGGAAAGAAACAGGAAGATCTCCAGAAGAATGAGGTCTGTGTCCTCCTTGCTAGGATGGCAGAGACCCCACCTGCTGTCCTAGAAGGGATCAGGATGCATTATGTCTGGGATCTGGCTGGATTCTTATTTTCTCTCTCAGAGCAACACAGTATTCCTCTGTGACCATGGTTTCTCAAAGCGGCCAGAGGTTCAATCAAGACTGGACCTCACTAAAGCTGCAAGGGCTTGGCTGGAGGGGTGGAGACGGCGGGGGTGGGGGGTGGAGGGGGTGGGGTGGGGTGGGGGTGGGAATGGGAATCGGCAGCTAGGTGGCCTCTATGGTGTGATCAGAAAGAGAAAATGCCAGGGAAGAGAAAAAAAAAAAAAAAGTCAAGGGCAGAAAAAACAACCTGACATGGGCTTAAACAATGCACAGAGCCAAATTATTTCTTGAGATGTAGCCTGCCAGTGGTATTCCTTACTGAGGATTCTGGAGTAGAGGCCAGGAATGCTCTGAAAGACTCTTGCCTCTGACCTCCCCCTGACCCATACCTGGTGGCCTGATGGCACAGGTGACAGCACAGCTGGAATGCATGCACCATCCACAGCTGGGCTTCCATGTGCTGTCCCAGCCCCTGTCCCAGCTGCAGGAAGAGCGAGGCCCCAGCCCCCAGAGTTTGCCTCCCCCCACATATATACAAATGCAGATCCGGGTAAACAGGGGCCTCAGAGGTTTGCCCCTGAATAGGATGTTGGCCCAGGAGGACTGGCCTGCTTCCATCACAGAGGGAGGATGGGATGTGGCCCAGCACTCAGTAGGCCTGCGGTCTGAGAGAAGAGAGTGTCCACATAGCAGCTGCACATGGCCCATGGGTGTGTAAGAACTGGTGGCTGACATTCGCCGGCGCTAGGCCCTGGGGACACAGTATAGAATGAACAGGGTCCTCCTGAAAACAGTCTTGGAATAAAGGTCTCCTTTTTTCTTTTCAGCTTACTGGAAGATAAGGGCCCTGGGTTTCCAGGGTTTTTAATGTGCGGTTTCCTGCAGACTTACCGTCTTCCATTTTGGGATTTGAGGGGAGGCTCTGGACAACTGGATTCTAAGGCCAGTGCCACACACAATGATGTCTAGGGCATGGGAATAACCGACTCTAGAAAGTGCATTAGTTCTAGATTAAACGATGTTCCACTCCAAACTGGATACTTGCGGTGTTAGGTTGAGGTGGGGAGAATGCATCCAGAGTGACAGTCGCTCAGTCAGGTTGAGCGCTAGGCCTTCTAAGGACTGCCTGAAAAGGGGCGAATGCAATCTTCTGGCTGTTTATGGGGACACGCAGGGAGCAGACATCCAATCTATATTTTGTCCACCCTCCATTTAATGACCACTCCCCTCCCACCAGCAGTTTGCCAATTAAAGGCCAATCTCTCTTGATTTCTTTGCTTTAAAAGGACATTTCGATTCACCCAGCCAAACAATTAAATCCCCCTCTCGCCTCTCCCTTCCCAGAGCTCAGGAACAAGATGCTTCCCTATCTCGTGCCAGCATCGAGCCGTGGGAAGGAGCTGATCTCAGGTGCTAACCTGCAGTTATCAGAATGCCAGACTCATTTAGGGAGCTCAACTCTGGAACCCGAGGCGATCCCTTCATTGATTGTGGAAAGCGCTGTTTAGATTTTGTCCTTGCTCAGTAAACAACTAAAAGTAACTGCGGGATTTCTTCCTTACGTTCAGCTGAATCCCTCTGCTTTTCTCTCTCTGTCTCAAACAGGCGCGCGCGCCGTGCATGGAGCGCGTGCGCGTGGACACACACACACACACACACACACACTCTCACACTCCTCCCCTCCCTCAGACTCTTGTTAATCAGGAAAGGATAGTCAGACCACTGTCCCTTTATAACAAACACCCCCAGCTAGCTTCTCTCCCCACCCCCAGTGTCTGGGTCTTTCAGGGTGGTAGGGCTATACGGATCCTGCAAGAACTCACGTCTCTCCCAAAGGACATACATAGCCTCCCAAGTTCCTGGATCTGTGGGGAAAGCTCTTGAGAAAGGGTTGTGCCTTTGGGTTCCTCACGCTGCCACCTCTGAAAGCTCCCACCTGGCTAAAATATTTGCCAGGGACTTCCTTGGGCTCTTCCTCCTTGGCCTCCCTTCCCCCACGCTCAGTGCTTCCCGAGATCTGGGTTGTCTTTGATAAGCTCCTTGCAGCTCAGCCCCAGCTGAACAAAGTTGGGGGTTGAGGGGCGGATTCCCTGTCTGCAATGCCGCACTGGACAACAGGGTCCAGGATACAGATCTCTTCAGGGATAAAGGCGAATTAAATTGGCAAACTTACTCCCATGATCAAACTTTTGAGGTTCTTAGCAAGATCCCCATTTACTCCTCAATTACTAGTAGCAAAAGACAAAGATGCTTCCTATTGTCCACAATCTGCAATTCTCTGAATAGACCATTTGTTTTAATTAGGTCCCCTTCATTTAGCTCTATCTGCAAGAACAGGTTTGCTCTGAAGCGATTGTGTTGAACGTGCGCACTCTGCCATCTATTTGTGTAAAATAAATAGAAAGACATAATTGCCAGTCATCACAATATAAAAGATTAGTGCAAATCCTAAACAATGACCATTTAAAATTCAATAATTCTTAGAAAAAGGAATCAAATGATAAATAAAGCACAATTTCTCTGAAGGTGTTAGACACAATCAGCCTGCAACGAATGTGTTCTTAAAAATTAAGGAACTTTCTTTTTCCAAGTTGGTCCTATTTCAAATGGAATTCCTTTTTGTTTGTTTAAATTCCTTTCATATGAAAAAATCATTTCAAATTAGATCACTTCAACTTCACATACAGTTCTTCAATACCAACCAGCCTCCTGCAGAAAGCTTCTTAAAAGTCTTACAGATCTAATTCCTGGTTTTATTCTTCCCAAGATGCCAAAACTCGAATATCTTTTATTTTTTAAAATCCCCAATCTTGTCCATGAGCCATCCACTTTTAGGAAAACAAAACAAAACAAAACAAAACAAACGAAAATAGATATAGTAATGGGTAAATTCTTAGGACTTCAGATAGAGATATATTTCCCAATATCGAGTGTTCCACAATAATGCACATTAAGCAAATATTTTTTAAGTGAGGGATATTTTGCAAATAATTGCTATTTTATTATATAAGGTACAAAGCAATAACGTATGCCATTTCTTTGAACCCCTTCCGTTTTCCTAGTACAGTTTTGTGAAGGAGAATAAAGTACACTTGGGGTTTTGATTTTTTTATTATGTGCCAAACCATCTGCATATTTGACAAGACTCGACTATTTCTCTGCATCATGTACGGTCTATGCTGTGTCCTGAAGAAAGGGAAGAATAACAGAGTGCCCTCCCCTCGACCAGTTGTGTTATGGTCTTGGGTGTAGCTGTTCACATGCAGCTCACAGCATTCTAACTTCATTGTTATTGATAGTGCTATTTTGTTAAATACCAGCTTGGCTATGACTAAAGCTAATTACCTAATTTCACTTCACATTTGCCTCTGAATTTTATGTTTGATAAAATAGCTCAATGATGTTAATTAAATCTCTCCTTTCAGTGATGATTTCTTTGTATTTCTCAAGGTTTGTCTTTCTAGCTATGAAATTTACACTGAAAATATTTCTGGGGTAGCAAATACATTGATCATTTTTTGATTAAGCCCGTGAATAAAGTATATTTTTAAATGTCTCCGAGTAAAAATGGAATAGATTCTGTGTAGAAGAGGAATTTGTTCTATTTACCTCTTTCTTTTTGCAATGGTTGTGCAGATCTCCCCTCACCTGGGTAGTAGTTTAAATATTTTGTAATAGTTCACCTTCTCTGGAGCCCAGGCAAAGCTATGCTAAGTTTTGAAAAATAATTCAGGAGAAACTCGCAGATATTGGGACGCAGGTTGTAACCTCCTATGGCTCTCTGAAATAAGCGATATTCTGTTTGGTGCAAGGGGCGAAAAACACGACCTAACAGTGTTTACATGTGTATTCAGCCTTGAAATTGAATATTATCAAAGTTGAAAAATGCAAATCAAATTAAAACCGGGAAAATTGTCTTTGGAATTACAGCGGCCTGGAGCCCCCAAGTGTTTGCTTAAATTGAAGCGTTTAGAAAATGAAAAACCCTAAATTGCTCCCCTCCGTCTCCCACCCCCCCACTCCCCCGCAGTTATGAAATTTATTCTTTAATTCTCTTAGAAATACATTGAGGCTCAGGCATCAATCGTTCGTCCTAGGCATAACCACGTTGGACTAGAACTTCTTCTTAAAAATTGTCTCCCTTTACTTAGTGTTACTAAAGTCGGGAGCGCTTCAGAAACCGAGCGGCACCCTCTTTCCTCAATTCCAAAATGAGCCCCAAGCCATAGGCTGTCAGGCGCGGTTTTGCCGCTAGTGAGCGGCGGGGAAACCTTGTGCCGCTGCCCGGCGGAAGCCAACCAAGCTGTGCGCTCCTGACCCGGGCGGCGCGGGTACGGAAGGATAGCGGGCGGCGGTGCTGGGGCTCCCGGCCGCACCCCCGGGTCTGCGCAGCCGGGACTGCCAGACCGCTGGGTCCGCGGAGCAGCCAGCAAAGCCCCGGGAGCCTCCTCGTGCTTCGGGCGGGCTTTCCCACGTCTGGGAAGCCTGGAACCTGGAAATATGGCGCTTTGCTTCGCCCCCCTCTCGGTGCTCGCTTCGTTAACGCAGGACTTCCCAGGGTCTTGGTGGAGGAGGCCGAAAAAGGGAAGTGTCAAAAACCTATTTTTTAGAAGAGAAAGAGATCTAAAAAGCAATAGACGGTGGGGAGAAGGAGCGGGGGCGGGTCAGTGTTGCCTTTTTCCAAGTTCTAAAGTGCAGGGAACAAACCCTAAGTGGCCAACCCACCAGATGGGGCCAGTCCCACCCCAAGTAGCCTGCAAACTTTATTCCTCTCCCGCCCCTCCCCCATCTCCCTGCAGCCTGGGAGAAAACCAGCGCGCCCGCCGCTCTCCAGCAGGTGCCAAGTGCGGCCACGTTCGGAGAGAGCCCGCACGGCCCGCGCGGCGCGGCAGGACGCGCAGGTGGAACCGCCGGCGGCTCTGCGTGAACCCGGCTTGGGGTCAAGGGTGGCCCCGGGACCCAGCTGGGGTGGGAGCAGGACCCAGGCAGCCACGCCCAGCAGTGTTAATTGGGTCTGTGGGGAGGCTGGGGATGCCAGCAACGACTTGGATGTGCTGGCGTGGCCTTGGAAAAACTTCTATCTCATTTGATGACCCCAAGGATGTTCATTTCGCCCCGCAGCCTGCCGCTTCCCCCAGTTCGAACACCCAAGCGGGGCCAGGCCGGGGATCGCCAAAGGCGGTCTGACTTTTTGTCCCCAGGGGAGGGGAGACAACTGGTGGCCTCCGCGTCACTTCGTCCTCCCTCCTGGATTCCTCCTCAATCCTTGTAGATTTGAGGGACAGACCCTGTTCCAGAAACACAGTAAGTCCAGTCCCACGAACCCTGATAGGGGAGGAGTGGGGAGTAACGGAAGCCAATTTTTATTTGAAACTTGCCCCTTTATTTCTTTTCCCAGAAGCCCTGGATCAAGACTAGCTAAACTATGGCTGAGTAAACAACCCATGTTCCCCAGAGTTTTAAATCTACCCATAAGTTGTGGTCGTGTTTTGGAGATTCAGGATCCCATTTCCAAGGAGAGTTGTGGGGGGGCATGTTTATGTTTGTTATTTTCAAAATCAAGCAAAGGAAACAGCAGCCAATTAAAATGAAATATTTTTATTTGCCTCCAACGTTGTCAGTGATTTGCCCCCAGGGATCCACAATTTTCCCAAGCCTGTTAACGGGTGACAATGAATGAGTGCCTCCTGTAATTTAATTTTCCTGTCACACTAAATAGAGCTACATTGTAAACCTTAGATCTACTCTTACTGATAGGATCGCCTTGTTTTGCCATTTGCACCATAAAGACCCCCAAAAGGGACACTGTATTGTGACCTCTACTCTTGAATTATTCAAGAACTTAATGACATTTTCCATTTTAAAAAGGGAACTAATTGCCATGGATGTAAAGCATGTGACCTTCTCTCGGTGCCCAGTATGAGAATGTAACCATCTGTATGTGCATACAGGAGCTGCAGAAAGCGGGCAAAAATAGAAGAAAGATGTAAACATAAATGAGCTCCAAATGGACATGGAATTAGCCACATTATTTAATTCCACTCCAAGCCATTACGTAATTTTCCAGAAAGTTCTCTTATCTTACCTAAAATCTTTATAAAATCAGCCATCAACTCAAGCCTGTTTTTTGGGTATGGCATGACTTGTTAGCTAAGACAGTAACATTTGAATTAGTGAAATCCAGTGCGTTTTCGTTAATGGGAAACTACTTGGTGTGATATCAAACAAAATATCTAATGATCTGCTCCCCTTTTTTCCCCTGGCCTTTCTTAATTTCATTTTTTTTTCTTTTTTACTCACTAGGAAAAAGAAACTCACAACTGTAAAGAAATTGCACCTCAGTATTTAGTATTTAAATCAGACTTAAGTTTCCAAGCTCACATTGAAATTCTTCAAGACCAGCATTCTCACTCTTCAGATTCCTTGAAAATGGATGCTTATCTTTCCTCAAAGTCAAAAGACTCCTAGTGTATTTTCTACTGTCCTCTCACTCTTTCCCTAACTCCTAGAGGAAAGCAAAAAGAGAGAAAATGTTCTTTGGCTTTGTAATTTCACAGTGTGCAAAGATGCTCCCATGCTTTTCCTGATCTATCTAGTAAGTCCACAGCCAATGTTAACCATTTTAAAAGGGTGATTAAGTTGGGAAATAAAACACATTCCCCAGGCTGGGCTGAAAATACTTCTTTCGAACCTTTAAGTGATGCTTTCAACAAGGAATCATCATTTGGGCAGAGAACAGACAGTTCCTTTTTAATAACCACACCATGGCTTCATTGAGAACTAAGTAACTTCTGTCTGTGAGCCTGTGTGAATCCATATCTCCATTTTGTAGAATTTGTGGAAAAGAAAATAAAGTACATTTGAACACCTGACTCGATTCTGATGGATCCCCCATTACATCAACCTATTCTACATGATTGTTGCCATTGTAGCTTGGAGTCCTATGCAAAACAGAGTGTCTGACACTCCATCTGTGGAAGGATATTATTTTAAAGGAGTTTGTCATAAAGCCACTATTATTCTCACGTTATATAACAAAACAACTGCTTTCATGTTTCTTCAAAAGAAACTTGTTTCCTTCCTTGGTATTATGTCCTCTTTGTGTACAGTAACATGGCAGAAAAAAGGAGTTGGGACATATAGTTCTTATTGTTAAATAATAAGGACATACTTAAGTAATAAAATTTGAAAACATTTTCAAACCTAGAAAAGTGGCATAGATAGAGAATGAACAAAGATCCTCCTCCTGGCAAGTTTCCTGTGCAAAAAGTGGCATGTGATGGGTCAAATGTTAATTTCACTTTACTGATTTTTTATTTAGTTCTCCAAATTTAAAAATTTTTTGAACAGCTCAAGGTAGATAAGAAGACAGAGACGAAATTAGAGGGTATTTCACAGCATGTGTTAGACACTGTCTAGCATTCTACAGTATTATAATCCAGTAATTTTTCCACAGTAACCATATGTGTTCAAAATGAAAATTTGATTCACCGTCCAAACTGTCACCCTGTGTAAATGACAGTGATTTTTTTTTTTAAATCATTAAAAAGCAACGTTCTTGATCCAGGACCACTTGAAGGAAATTGTAAGTACCAAGGAAAGTTTATAGCATCTTTAGAGCACAGCAAAGCTGTCTCCTCACTCTCTTTCTAGATTGCTTCCTCTTCGGAATGGATTTCTGTGTTGACAATTCAGAGAGCTGGGAGGAAGAATTTTATCTTCACTGAGCTTGAGTGGATGATTCTAGAGGGGTGTGCAAGAGATTCTTTTCTTTTTTTTTTAATTTTATTTTTTTATTTGACAGATAGAGATCACAGATAGGCAGAGAGAGGAAGAAGCAGGCTCCCTACTGAGCAGAAAACCTGATGTGGGGCTTGATCCCAGGACCCAGACCGGAGCTGGAGGCAGAGGCTTTAACCCACTGAGCCCCCCAGGCGTCCCTGTGCGAGAGATGCTAAATGAGGGCCTTATTTCACCCGGTTCCCATCCTCACCTCCCCCTGCCCTCCAAAAAGCAGAAGCAAAAGCAACAGCTTCGAAAAGCATTCCCAGTTTGGCTTCTATGAAGGGTAAACTGAGATGCCTTTCCCACAGTGCAGGAATGGCATTTTAGTTCCTCATCTGTAAAATGGGTTCCTTCTTTCTCCATCAAGCCTGCAGTGAAGGGACACAGTGGGGCTTTGTGACTGTGTCTCTTGGCATTAATGGAGATCAACAACACTGTGCACTTTGGTTATTTTCCAAGATGCTGTGCACACACTGGAAGGGAAAAATGAGGCAATTATTCAGGGGGAAAATAAGGTAGCTTAAGATTCCAAGGCAGATATACTATCAAGCCAGCCTGTCCTTATGCATGTGTAATTTCTTCAGTTTTCCAGGCCCCGTTACGCTTTCAACAGCTGTGGTGTGCCAACGGCCTGGGGTGCTTGTCTTTTTCCATTTTTACCCCCTGCCAGGAAGACCTATGTACACATATTTTCACCCCCATCCCTGAATTTGCTTATACCCTTTGTCTCCTCCTCTAAAGATTTTCAACTCTTGATGTATGGAAAACACCAGAGCTAGCCAAAGTTGATGATAACTTCCTGTCTTATTCTATTTATCTGAATGCATGTGCTTATATATTTATTTATTGAACTTCTGACTATCCATTCTTCTTCCCCTGGGAAATAACATCAAGATAGCTCAACTCTGACATGGTTACTAAAAACCTTTTAAAACACCTCCATTTCTTCTGTGTAGTAAATATTTATCTAATAACATGGATTGTGGTCTGACTCTGTGTCAGGATTCTGCTATTGCATGGAAAGTTGCCCATGACTAACAAAATGGTTATAAAGTCACTCAGCAGTAGCATTTTCCAGCACAAGCAAGCGGGGTTGTGGAAGTAGGAACATCTGGTTCTGGTGCTCAGGGAGTCGTACAAAACTCTGAAAAGATTTTCCATAGGATGGGTGAAGCTCGTGTGTTATACTGGCCCTCTATGATGCCGATTAAGTGTTTGAATCATGGAGTAATAAAGCATGTATAAAATATATCTTCACTGAGGCCGAATGTTCTAGGCATGGAAGGCATCGATTTTCTGATGAGAATATAGAGACTCTTCAAAACGTTCACTTTTCAAACAAAATTCGAATGACTGCCTGATTCTCCTTGACTGCATTCTTATGTTTTCTCTAGATTTGCTTATTCCCAGCAACCAGAACAGAAAGATGAGACGGAGGAAGCTACTGTTTTTCTGAGTCCCACATGTTGGAAAGTACATGAGCTTCTCCCCAGGCTGAACTCTGACCATAACAAGAGTGTCCCCAAAAGGCCATACCTTTGCTGTCAGATTCGAATTGCTCCTGGATGCTTTCCTCTGAGTTTTCAATGAGTATCAACTGAAGAATGAGACACAAAAGCAGACTGTTAATAGAGAGGCGATGGCCCAAGTCCAGATGGGTGCTGTGTATGCACCTGGAGCTCTCAAGATAAAGGGAAGGGGGCACATGGAAATGGAGACTTGCCGCCTTGGACCAAACTACCAGACCCACAAAGCCTCAGAATATGTCAACAAAAGATGTTAAAATATGAAAGCGTTGATTTGCCCTGCAGTGCAAATTGAAGTTGTGATGGTCAGATTGCCCAAGTAGACATTTAACCTCCCATGAAGTCTCTTACCATGACTAATAAAGCTTACTGTGAGTAAATAATGATGAGTGGCCAATTTTTATAAAAATTCCTGGCCTAAAAGTGAGGGACTATCTTAAGATGTCATTACTTTTCAGTGGCAGGGAAAAAAAAAATCCACAGACTCAGAGTGATTGCTTGGGGTGAAAAGTGCTCCAGTATTCATCCTTTGTGGGCCTTTCTTTGCTGGCTGATAAAATTTTGTGGCCCCTGTCTCATAGAAAGCAGAGTGGGCTAGCATGTACATGGGCCCTGTGAGCTCCCTGGAGTAGCAGAGCAGGCGCACTTTCCCCAAGGAACCCTGACCCCGATGGGACCCACGAACAGCCCAGGGCACACACACCAAGGCCTCTGCCATCTCCCCATCACGGCACACACATGGCACACTGGTGATGACACATTCTGAAAGGAAGGGAATCACGGGTCTCAGGGATGGTCAGCTTGGGGACAGTTGTATTACTCTTAGTGCCATTTTCCATTATTGGGGTGAGGTAGGGCATTGAAGGGACAGAGTTCAACCTGTTTCAAGTGAAAAAATGTCAACCCCAAGGCCCACAGAGCACCTCTCCTTTCCTTTTGAAGACTGAGTGTCTTTCACAAGCTGGCCATTTGCTGCATGGGGGTTTCTAACATAATGTGATTTTTTAGTGTGCTTTGTCTCCGTGGAGAGGCTTCAGAAAGCCCTTGAAGTCCTCAGCCTTAAATCCATGTTAATAGGGGAAGTCTTTTTTTTTTTTTTTGGTGGGGAGATTGGTTGGGAGAAACATTGACCCAGACTGCACTCTGGGTAAACTAGGGCAAAAGACCTGATATCATCTGCTGGGTACTTATTAACCACTGCTCATTTGTGGGATCAATATTTCCAGCAAAGGAGTCAACACTCAAGATACACCACTACGTACGTCTCATTTTTTTCCTTGACACACAATTTATTTTATAAATGCATCTGCTGGAGAAGAAAAGGCAGTAGGAAGGACTGTGTCTTTTATCTGAGGGATATGCAAAGCACATTTATTTTCAGCTTTTATCTCTGGAATTGTATGTTGATCCCATACATATAGATTGATTTTGTTCAGGTAGATAATGAAAAGTCAAGTGGAAAATTACACAATGGCACTCACGATCCTAGTCTTATATCGGTATATAAATTGGTTTATTATTTCATTCTATTAAAGAGTTTTTTTTTTTTTAAATACCAGGAAAACTTCACAATGCATCATGTTGTCAGTTTCACTGAATTTTCTTTTGGGGGAGGAGGTAGGGAAGGGGAGCAGAGGGAAGCCATTTATTCTGCTCCCTTTTCTAATTGTATTGGCTAAGTGAGCTTCCACAGAGGAGTATCCTGGCAAATTCTCTCCCCCAGCCTGCTTTAGGGTCACACACACAGTTTCTGTAACTCCGGGGCCTTTCTGGGCCTGAACAAGGATGTTCACCGTACATGTCCTTTTCCATAAGTGGATATTTTTTCCACCCCAGGCAATTCTAAATTTTGTCACGATGACTGAAAAAGGCGAGCCCCTCCCCAGAGTACCAAGAGACCTGGGGCAAGAGGGTGGTCGCCGGATAAAGGCCACCATCAAGGGACAGCTTGGAGCCAGAATCCTGGAGGAAACGTTATTAATAAACATCTTCTGGACATTTGGTAGCCCGTGGAGCTTGCTCCAGCTTAAAGCAATTAATTCAGGACACTGACATAAACTCTCCAGGTCTTTGACAGCTTGGAGCCGAAATAAAAATGCTAGTTCTCCCGGGAAGAGAAGAGGCTGGCTAGCTCTTTTCTGGACTGTTTGCTTATAGGCCCAGAGAGCAACCTTCCTTGCAGAATGAAATGCAAGGGCACAAACAATGTACCAGGGAGAGAATAGGAGATGGGAATGAACAGTTTGAACTATTTGCTCAGCAGAAGGGCACCACAATGCTGGGGTAGTGGTTTTCCCATGCATCCACCGTCTCTTCTTTGGGGTCTTTTGTTGTCCCCTGTCTCCTTTGGCCAGATAAGAGCACAGCTGCAGCACTGCAGCTAAGTAAGGCTGTACTTATCCCCCTAAATCTCGGGGTGTCTTTACTGTAATGGGTTAGGCTCGGCTCCCTTTTATTTTACAAGGGGGTGGTGAGGGAGAGAATGGAAAAATGGAGTGGGGGAAAGGTGGGGGGGGACTAGGACTGTGACATGGTTTGTATCTGATTCTTGATTTTTTTCCCTTTCTTTCTTAAATCCAGGCAGTGATCAGATATAGTCTTTGTGGGGCATTTAAATAGAAGGGTTCAGTGATTTGTAATGGTTGCTGGACCAATATGTTGTTTTTTGGGGAAAGAAGCAGAAAGAGGTGTGTGTATAGTGAAGAGAAGTGGGGGGTTTGAGGCAGAGTTTTTGGTTTAAACAATCAGGCTTCTCTGGTTGTTGGAAACATGGGAAAGTTGTGAATTGGCAATTTAAAAACTGTGTTCATTGATGATCTGTCACTTCTGAAAATCATTTTGGACCCCTCTCTTTTCCAAACTTCTTTTGTTCAGAACAGGAATGGAAAGAGGTTGTTGGAATCTGAGTTAAAACGAGGATGATCTGGAGATGAACATAAAATGTACTTTTGTAATTGCCGTAAATTATACCACTAATCAGAGTAAATGTCACTTAAAATGTAATCAAATGTTCTTTCACATTTGCTCTTTTAAAGTCGGAGCCTATTTTAAATGCCGTAAGAGACAGTAGACATGGTAATAATACAAAAACAAGCACAAAGTATGGTTTACATTAAATTCATTTTAAAGTCAGAATCTAACATGGGTTGCAGTCGTGTGTGTGTTCCAACTCAGTGGGTTTTGCCACCAATGTTGGTTTTGGGAGCCAGGCCACAATGCTTAATTCTATTGTAATAAGGTTTATCTAGCCTGAATGGTTTTATAAGGTGAAAAGGCAAAAAAGTTGAACATGGAAGAAAATTCAAGGTTTACTATGATTCTATTAATTGTTCACAGGCCAGAAATCCACCTGCGGGAAGTACAAAGTCTCAATGCTGTTTTGTTTTTTGGGTTTTTTTTCCACACTGACAAAACTCACAGGGGAAAAAGAAAAAAAAAAAAAACAAAACCTTCTGTATATTTTTCCTGCTGGGTGGTCAGAAGGAAAGGCCACGAAGCCAAAGGCCTCCCATTGAGACAGTGCTCTACGGAGAGCCGACCTCACGTGCCGCCGCGCCGCAGGAGATGAGAGCACCTGTCGGGTCTCCGCCACTCCTTGGTGAGCTCTGCGCGTGCGGGGGGGGGGGGGCGGGGGTAGGGCAGCCACGCACCACCCCCATGGCAGGGGACAGAGACTTCCTCCCCACGAACCCCCACCACCACCGCCGGGAAACGCCCACCCCATGTGCCCGCACGGGGCTCAAGACATCTTGCAAAATGTCGTGTCCTTGTCCAGTAGAGCTGCTAAGTAGTTTTAATGCCAGTGAGTATTAAATTTGTTTAAAAAAGGTGTGTGAGTGTGTGGGTGTGTGTTCTGTCCTGCAGGGAAGAAGGGAGAGAATGTGGGGGCTGGAGGCGGCGGTGTGGGGGTGGGGGGAGGTCTATTTAGACATTTGCAAATGTGTCACGGGACCATGAAAAATGATCCCTTCATATATGTCATTTTTGCTATGCTTTTTTATAAACATATACGGATGGCATAACCTTTTTTCCCCCTATAAGAATTGTAATAAAACTATCAAGTACAAGATGTTATGCATTTGTTTTGCAAGCATAGATTTTAAAATTTTGTGTTTAGTACAGAAATACTACCACATAATAAAGGACAAGCACATCTTCTTTCCTGATTAGGTGCTTAGATTAAATGTATACCATTTTACGAAAACTGAGACCAGGTGAAGGAATATAGTCTGCTTGGGTAAATGTATTTCTTTTCTTCTCCCTAACTCTTGACATGAAGAAAAACTTGTCCAAGGAAAATTTTTCTCCCATGGCATTTTAAGAGAGATCTGAAAATCGTATTGAACCTTTGTGGAAATGACTTTTCTTTTTTCAAGATCATGGATTTCCACAAAAGGGGAAATGGTTTTTTTTGTTTTTTGTGTTTTTGTTTTTTTTTCAATTTCTGCAAAGAATGCCCATACGGCTGATATGCAGCACAAAACTGCATGCGCTGAGAGGCCTTTGAGGGAGAAGGAATGCCACAGTGGAGGGCAAAAGCACAAATAATGAATCAAGTTTAAAAGACTGTGGTCAGAAGCAAGGAGCAAGTGATACTGATCTTATATGAGACGGGCTTGGACATCACACCAGCTGCCACGGGGTTTGATTAATGAGGCATTAAGGAGATCGAGTGACACTTACAGCTAGTTACTTATGGTGCTAATTTCAAAACACTTTGCAATAGACAAAGAGACTCTGCTCATAATGCAAAGTAATTTGTGGTGTGTTCCTGGTGAATGCATTTAGTGAAGCAAATATAGTTATGCAGAATTTAAATTAAGGTTGACACTAATGTAAACAGAGCCCAAGAACCACTGTCCAATAATTTGATGAGGACACAGGTTTTAATCAAGCCTCTTCCACTAAAATAGCAATTTAAATCCCCATCGTTTAAACTGGATAAAATGCTTAACCATGAAGGTTGGGGGAAAAATAGAAATTTACTAGAAAAGATAAAAGAAACACAATTATCTCTGGGGAAACTGTGACTATATTTTGACCCAACAGAGCGTTATCCATGTTGATTTAAATATCGGATTGATTCCAGGGCTGGATTCTAGGAATTTGAGGGCATTTGCCATGTATCTTTTTTGTTGTTGTGAAATTATGGCTTAATGCATTCTGGTATTATTAATCTTAGAATAAAAATGATCCTGCTAATGAGGAAATGGAGACTCCAAATGGATTCTGAATCTCCAGAAGTATTTATTTTATTTATTCAAAGGAGAAATATCACCCCCCATGGGCCCCACAACCGATTTGTATTTGAACTGAAATTTTCCAAATTGCCTGGGGGTGATGGGGATGGAGGCAGGCCTGGTACCTGGAGCTGGCCTGCCTACTTTTCCAGGAAGAACCCACGCACTCATATATGGCTTTTCTCCGGTTTGCTGGTTTATTTATCTTACTAAAAATCATTTGGGGAGGAAGGTGGTCAGTCCAGGCATTAACGTTAATTAAAATGCCAGCCACCCACATTCCAGGGCCTGGGAGGTCTGGTGTATCAGAAACAAAACAAAATAGCAGTTTACTCTGTCACAGCTCCTGGAAGGAAAAAGCAGTGAAGGCTAGAAACAAAATATCCCAGGGTCTCAGGATTTTACTGTTGGCAATGGAGTAGGAGCGTGAAGGCACCTAAATTGTGATCTGACTGTTCCAGATCATGTTAATGATGTATCTTCTGGGGAAGAATTTGTACCGAGGTGTGTTTTTTTAATATTCCGAAGAAAGGGCCCTAAACAATGTAGAAAAAAAATGTGTTAAATGTTAAATGTTAAATGTAAAGTGTTCTGAAAGGCTCCTAGCAGTAATTTTCAAGGTCACCCACTTTATGGAACTTAGTCCAGGGCAAAAGGTGAGGGGAAAACTGGAGACTCAAATTTTGGGGAGAAGAAGTATTTACTTTGATCCTGGTCCCATCTACATGGCAACAGGTCCTGTACGTGGTGAGTAAATCATGCTTCTAAGGTCAGCTGGACAGTAAGGGCAGGGTTATCCCTCTCTGATCCCAGAGCAGTGTCCCCTGTCGTCGGCCTCAGCCCCACAAGGGACGTGTCCTGTTGCAAAGAAGCCGGTGTCCCTTTCTCCACTACTCCTTCCTCTGTGGTGGTTGAGTGGACTGTCAGTGCTGCTTTGGGAAGACTCCACTTCAGGTGCATCACCTGAGGAATACCAAAGGCTCAGACTCCCTTCCTCCAATATGTTTAAGAGGGGAAGGGACCTCTGATCATCTTCATCCCTCTGGAATCAGAGTAAAGGGACTGAAAATGCATCGGTGTGCATCACAGCTGCAAAGATGGGGATTCCGAAGGTAGCGGGGTTTGTATTCTCTGTGTTCAAAACAGACAGACTCTTTGGCATCCTGATGC
Organism: Martes martes; assembly: GCF_963455335.1. Lineage (NCBI taxonomy): Eukaryota > Metazoa > Chordata > Mammalia > Carnivora > Mustelidae > Martes > Martes martes. The sequence goes on along the minus strand of NC_137896.1, from coordinate 46,067,361 downwards.
TGGGAGCTCAGGTGGAGAGGTGAGAGGAGATGGGCTGGGAGGTGGCTCAGAACCCACAAGGCTGAGGCTCACAACTGGACATGTAGCCTGCAGGCTCTTTCTCCCTTCTACTAGAGGAGAAGCTGCAAAGAGCAGAGTGGGATGGTAGGAGGGGAGGAGAGACCTGTGCAGGACCAACACTGCATGTCAGTGTCTTCCTGAATAATGTAAGGAATATAATTTGTTAGGCGATGTCTTTGGGGGTCTCCTGGGTTCGGGGACATATTGATTTCCTTCTGGGCTCTGATTCACAGACTCTTCACCTCCTCTTTGATGCCTACTCTGTGGAGTGCTGTCCCTAAGGGCTGTGATGCACTTGGCATTGACACAGAATGTTGATTTTTGCCCCTGGCAGGCATGACCCTGCCTGGCCTATGTGGCAAAGTCACATCTCATGGCAGTTACAAGATTTGGGGGACGGAGGTAGGTGCTGCTCCTCTGGGGACAGTTCTGATAAGTCCTTAGTGGGGATGGCAGTGAGCAGCCCCACGGCGCTTCTCCTCCTCCCTGACCCTCTTCCCGTGCCCCTCACTCCTGCTTCTTGAGGTCCTGTTCCCAGGAAGCCACATGCACACATGTCCTGCTTCCTGCTGGAAGAGTTGTCCTCCATTTATCTCCCCGTGCTCGCTGGGGCTGGCCAGTCAGTCCATGTGGGAGGAGCAATGTGGGAGAACCATTTCGCTATCCCCTTCACTTTATTCTTCTAACCATAAATCTGGAGACTTTGTGCCTCTGAACTCACTTGCCACACACTCTTGGCTGCATCTTACTCTTTTTTGCACTGACGCATTGGTGCAGAATTGACTGGGGTGGTTGCATTTCACCCTCAGCTCCTGGGAGGTAACATAGGTGAAGGCTTGTAAATGCCAACCAATCTCTTTTGTCCCCTGTTGCTCTCTGTCTGTCAGAGGATAAAACAAAACAATTTCACAGACCATTGTTAAAAAAAAAAATTGGCTTCACAAAATTCCCTGGACATAACTGATTCCGGTGGTACATTCTGGACTCCTTCCTTTTTATGGAAACATGGGGCACAATTGGGTGTGGCAAGGCCAACAGGCTGTCAGCAGTCAGCTCTCTACCTTCACTGAGAAGGACTCGCATTCTTTTGCCTGCTCTGTGAGAGAAATCCAAACCTGTTTCCCCTGCCCTACCTCTAGATTTGGAATCCCAGTGCAAATCCCAATATCAACAAGGTTGCTATGGTTTTTTATGATTATCTTAAGAATTTGTCTCAAGTGAGGCTCGAGTATTGCCAGGGGAAGGCGCTGAGATCACACTCAGCTCAGCACACATTCCCCACTTTCTTCCTTCCTGTCTCTTGCACTCCAAACGCCACCTCCAGGCACACAAAACTTGCTTTCTTATAAGGACCACAATTTGCCATGTAATTCTGGGCCCAGAGCCCTCCACTGATTTCCTCTTAAACTGAAAAGAGATGACAAAGTTCATCTCATCACCTTTAAAGTAGTCTCCATTCCCAATAAACACTGACTCCTTCCATGGGACCCCCTGGACAGAGCTCTTGGCCCCTTCATGGAAGGCAATCCACTGAGAGGCCCTGGTTGTCTGTAGAAGGTTCTTTCTAGGTACCAGGAGACCTAGACTGCCATCCCAATGGACGCCTAATTCTGCATGCTTGTGTGGACTATTCCTCATCAAATGCCAATGTCTGCATTGGGTCACTTCTTAGTGAGGTAGCTAGGAGGGGTGAGACCCTTGCCCCACATCAGAGTTAATTTTGCATCAACGTGGGTATGAATGGGCTGGCAGACAGCCTTTTTTTGGTCTGGGAATGTCCACTGACAAATAGGTTAAGTGACAGGCCGGGGGAATTCTCCATGGAAAGTCTAAACTAAACTGCTGATATTTATTACAGTGTACAGCTTCTAATAAGCATTTTGGGGGTCAGTTTCAGGTCCAAGTGGTGTCTCTCAGACCTAATTTCTAGGTTACATTCTCTGTTCTCCTCTTTCCTTCTTCCTCACCTCCAGGACTCAGGTATGGGCTCCTAGTGTGTCTCCCGACTCTTGTCAGGGCTCAAGTTTCCAGCACCCCCAGGCTCTGCCATGCACTGAATCATTATAACATTGATCATATAGCAGAGAGCATAATTCTGACTTATTCTACAGAATTCTTTATATGCATGGGGGTGTTGCCAGCTCCAGCCCCTGTGTGTTTGCTTAACCAATTTATTACATAGGGACTGAAGCACTGGAGTATTTTCCAGATAAAGAGGTTAATATTCTATTTCTTTAAAATGCACATGACTCAGCATTTTAGGATATCTCTGAGCCATTGGTGTACTTGTTATTTATTAGCAGTTTTCTAAGAAATATCTTTAGATGAGAGGGTGGATTCTGATGGCTTAGGGAAATTTCTGGGGTTATCTGAGCACACCACTTATCTGTGAATTTAGAGCAATACCAATTGGGATGTCCATTGGCCTAAACCAGCAGGTCAGTTTTCATGCTCTTGTGAAATTTCCAAATCACATTCCTTTGTTACTTGAGAGTCGGTTGGTCAAGGTATTGGCAACATCTCAACTCTGCCTTTCTTTAATTATTTACCAAATCCTATTAATTCTTCTTTCGTAATGTTACATTTATCACTGCTTTTCCATTCTCCCTGCCAGCACCTTCATATTGGCCCTTTATGACAAGGAAAATCAGCTTCCTGTACCACCTGTGTTATTACCAATAGTTGGTTTCTGGAAGTTTGTGTCCAGGCCCACAGGGCAGGAGAGTTTGAACAAGCAGCTTATATCCAGTTATCATTGCACTTTTTAGGAGGCATTCTAAATCGATCATTTCAACGTCAGTGACAGACCACATTCTGAACATTGCTTTCATCTTAAAAAAATCAACTATAGTTTGTCATGGATATGAACGTACATTTTTTAAAAAATATTTTATTTATTTACTTGATAGAGAGAGAGAGATCACAAGCAGGCAGAGAGGCAGGGAGAGGGAGAAGCAGGCACCCTGCTGAGCAGAGAGCCCGATGTGGGGCTCGATCCCAGGACCCTGGGATCATGACCCGAGCTGAAGGCAGAGGCTTAACCCGCCGAGCCACCCAGGCGCCCCTGAACGTACATATTTTTTTAACTTAAGAAATATCAATTTTTATATATATTGAACCTAGTATGTATGGAATCTTGAATTTTTTTGCTGTTCAAAAATAGATTAGATTTTCTGTAAGAGAGTAAGAACTTGTATTTCCCCACCAACATAGTGAAAGGAATTGGGAATTCACCATAGATGGACGGGGTAGGTGTCTCTGGACCACACATTAATCTGGACATCACAAAGAGAGAGGTCATAAGACATTTGTACCTACCAATATGATACAATAGAAAACACACATTTTTTGACAAAAATGAAATATGAACCACATAAAACCTCTGGATCGAACTCCCAGGAATATAGAGAACTGAAGAAACTGAATAGCATCATTTGGGTGTTGTCAGTAAAATCCAGGTGGTAAACAGGATATATTAAACATATTACCTTGTTTCTTCAACACATAATCATTAAAAAAAAAAAAGAGAGAGAGAGAGAGACAGGGAGAACTTACAGATTCAAACATAAAGAAATGTATGTTAGCCAGTTGCCACGTGTGGACTTTATCTGAATCTTGATTTTGGTAAAACTCCCCCCTTCCACTTCTCTAGTCCCTGTAATAGTATTAGATAATCAGAGAAATCTAAACACGTATCTAAACTATTCAGGAATTATTGTCAACTTTTTAGATGTAGCAATGGCATGTGGCTATACTTTTTAAAGTCTTTATCTTTTAAAGTAAAATTCAAAAAATTATTTAAGAAAGGTGTGACTTAAAATGTAGAATTAACTTCCAAATGAAGCAGCTGGGGTACACAGTGGGTAGAAGGAAGGTAAATCAGGATCGAGCATGGGTTGGAAATTCTGGGAGTAGAGTGTTGTGATATACTTTTGTCTCTAATGTGTTTGAAAATTTCCAAAATAAAAAGTGACTCACATTTGTTAAGCTCTTCTCTCCTCAAATCTCTCAACAGTTTCGTATTAGAGATAGACTGGAATCTGGGCGGCCATCTTCCCGTCCACTGAAGCCAGATGGTCTTCTCCTAGACTCTTGTCAAGGCCTCTCCTACTGGTAACTGCTGACCTGGTCGAAGAAGTTGTCTAAGTGATGCTGTGACTAACTTACTCCTATGTCCTTTTCAAATCCCCGCTCTTTGGTTTGCTACCAGAACACACACCACAGTTTAACTCTGGAATCACAAACCCAACGGCCGTCTCTCTGTGAGCATGGCAGTGATGGACACCATTCATCAGTGTGTCCTTCTTGAAACTCTTTTTCTTGCTTTCCGTGATGATGCAGCTACTGATTTACTTCTGATGGTGTTATAATTGTTTCCTTAACTCACTGTTCATCATCCTGCCATTGGCTCACAGAAGCCCCTCTGTGGCTCCAGGATTCCGCTCTCTGTTTGTTTTTTCTCTCGACTCTTCCATCCAAGAAGCCACACCCACTCACCATCACCTTTGTGGAGGGACCCTCCACCCAGCCTCTGGCCTTGCCTCCCTCCTGAGTTCTTTAGTCTCATCTCTACAGGTGCTTGTCAGACATTTCTTCTGTTATCCCTAGATGTCATTGCCTCATTCCCAACATTTCCACAAAATGAATTCCTCCTCTCCTCCTCCCCTTCTGTGTTTCTTAAGGCACCATATTTACTGTTAGCTCTTCTTTGTAATGTCTCACCTCCTCTTCCATCCTCACCTCCAACACTCAGGTCCAAGCCCCTCTGTTTTTCCTCCTTTCTGGGTTTTCCCAGCATCTTTTACTCTGTGGCTTGACATCTGGAACATATTCCCAAGCCTCTCTGTTCCTGTGCTCACCAAGGCCATCAGAGGGATCCTGTCTCTTACAAGATGAAATTCTCAATTTATTTCTTCAATATCCTCTATCTGATCTCAATTGCTAGTTCAATTATGACTCTACACGAACCTCCTCAAAGACAACGTCTTCGCCCAGTTCTGAACCTGAACTTCTGAAGGGTGAATCCACCTATGATTCAAGACAGCTTACCAGAAGCCATAGGTGAGGTCTCCATAGTCTGAAATTGTTAGCTTGGCTTACCCAACCTTAACTTGGTATGTCATTACATGCCAAGCTGGCCAGTCTAAGCTGGCCGGTCGTCTACTGTTTGCAGCCTTAAGCCAGTGTTCAAACTCTCTCTATTTAAAAATGAAGATAAACTGAACTTGGATGCCCACCTTCCTGAATAAAGTGGAGCACAGTGCTGGGCCTCAGAACTTATAAAAACTAATTTGCTAAATTCATCCATAGGTATTTTTCCCTTTCTTGGAGAAGAATACAAACATTTTAGAATTGAGGCTATCTCACTCATCGCATGGCTCTCAGTCCTCAGCACACTGTGGGGAACAGAAAGTATTCAATAAAGAAGGTTAAGTAAATGAACCGTTCATGACCTTCTTCCCCTTATCCAATCCTAAACCCAAACCCCTCCTCACAGGCACAGGTATAAAGATGCCTACATACCTGCTCATGTCAGCAGATTTTCTGAGAGATGCCCACTTTTAAATGGTCTGCCGTTTTTTCCCTAGTAAGTACACTGGTCAGATCATGTACTTGTGTTTCTTTCTTTTCTTTTCTTAATAACTAGAAGTTTGTACCTACTAATACCCTTTGCCTACTTCACCTGCCCCTCCCCCCTTCTCTCTTTTGGTAACCACCTGTTTGTTCCCTTTATCTATAAATCTCTTCTGTTTGTTTTGTTTGTTCATTTTGTTTTCAGATTCCATATAAAAGTGAAATCATATGGTATTTGTCTTTCTCTGTCTGACTTATTTCACTTAGCCTAAAACCCTCTTTTTATGGCTGAGTAATATTCCATTGTATATACACCATATCTCCTTTATCTATTTGTCTATTGATGGACACTTGAATTGCTTCTGTACCTTGGCTTTTGTAAATTATGCTATAGGAGTGCATATATCTCTTTGGGTTGGCATTTTTGTTTTCTTTGGATAAATACCCAGAAATGGAATTGGTAGATCGTATGGTAATGCTATTTTCAATTTTTTTTTAAAGATTTCATTTATTTATTTGACAGAGAGAAATACTATGAGAGAGGTAACACAAGCTGGGGGAGTGGGAGAGGGAGAAGCAGACTCCCCTGCTGAGCAGGGAGCCCAATGCCAGGCTTGATCTCAGGACCCATCCAGATCATCTTCCATAGCTGCTGCACCAATGTACACTTCCACCAACAGTGCACAAGGGTTCCCTTTTCTCTACATCCTCACCAACACTTGTCATTTTTTTGTCTTTTTGATAATAGCCTATATGACAGTTGTGAAGTGATATCTTATTGCGGTTTGGCATTTCCCTGGTAATTAGTGATGTTGAACATCTTATTGTGTGCTATATACTTGTATTTCTTGGTTTAAAAAATATCACTAAGTCGGACACTTAGTTGGTTTGCATGCACTGGAACTGTCTAGATGACATCCCTCACTGACCTAGGCAACTTGGGGTGGGTGTGGAGGCCCATAGGGAGGACTGAGTGGGTGGGTACTGGGAAGATGTGTGGATCTTTGTATATAAACACCTAAGTCTAAACCTTCTACTCCTCACTTCTCCAACAGATCTCACTTAAGCTCCCTTTCCCCTTTCCAAATGTTCTCTGAAAGGTAACTTCTTTTCTTTTCCTTTTTCTTTTCTTTTTTCAAAGATTTATTTATGTATTTTGAGAGAGAAAGAGATAGAGTGAGCAAGCAGAGAGAGGGGCAGAAGGAGAGGGAGAGACAGAATCTCCAGCAGACTGTGTGGTCTGCACAGAGCCAGACAGGAGGCTTGATCTCACGACCCTGAGATCACATCCTGAGCAGAAACCACTAGTTGGCTGCTCAATTGCCAGAGCAACCCAGGTGCCCCTGAAACATAATTTTTAAACTTACTTTATATATATACTAAACATTGAAATTGAAAGAAAACTTTCAGCGCTCCAACATTTTTTATAAAACATTACATGTTTTTACAAAACATATCTGGACACTTGTCCTGCTTTTATTGGTGATGCTACCTTCTCTTCTTGAATCCAGGTAGACAGTGAGACTGGTTTAACCATCTTGCTTCCTGCTGTGTTCATAAAGTCCAAAACAGTGCTTGACACAAAGTAGTCACTCAGTAAATACTTGTGAATGATGAGCAAATGACATCCCTGTGCCCAGCTGGGACTGACTGTAGGAAGAGCCATTATCTACTCTTGGTTTTAACATTGTCAACCTGATGCCACATCCTCTTTTTCTGCTTCTGCTACCATCCCCTGGGGCAAGCTTCTCATTACTGTAACTAGGGCAGTAGCTCCATAATTAATCTCTCTGCAGCATGTGTGTGCTCACTTCATTTATCCCACCCACTGCTATAAACTTGGTATTCCTGAAGAGCAGTTAGAATACTTTCTTTCTCTACTCAAAAGCCATCAGTGATTCCCCTGTGTCTAATGCGTCGGCACCAATGCATCTCATTTTCTGGACTTACCTCAATATAACAATTCAACACTTTCAATTTCATAGCTTACAACTTAATCTCTATAAATTCTATGCCCTAGCAAAATGGAAATATCTTCTGTCGCCAGAGCACACTTCTATTTCTCCACCTTAAACTTTTTCTTCGTGTGTTTAACAGGACCTGGAAACTCTCCTTTCCAAGTGCACCCGTTGAGATCTGTCCATCGCCGAAGGTCAAACTTGAGTACCACCACATCTGTGAGTCTTTTCAGATCAAGCTTTCCTAAAACTTTGTGTCCTTCTTATGATATTTAACATATTTATCTTGGAATTGTTTTCTCTGTACCCTTGTACAGAGGCTTGCAGCCTTGAGTAGAGTAAGTATTCTGAGATATGTATGGGACAGAATTCAGCACCAGTTATGTACCAAGCCCTCTGGCAGATTCAGGGGATACTGGAAGAGTGACTTTCTGAGGGTGATACAAGAGAAAGTATGAAGAATTATTCTGTAAACCCAGAAGTAGTACATGCATTTGAATAGTATAAAGATGATGATGATGAAGATGGTGTTGATGATGGTGAATGTGCAGGATATTTGCTTTCCTTCTGAGTCTACTCTCCACCTTTGTCATCCCATTCTGCCCACTGGGAAGTTGATCCCTATGGATTTCATCAGCCAGACTCCCTTGCCTTTTGCTCTTCTCTTGCATTTGGCCAATAGGAACTATGAGTAGAAAATCAGAGTGAGAGGAGAGTTTGGGGTATTTACTCCATCAGCTGTCTTTGCTGGGCTTCAGTCTGACAGCGGTTGCATTCTAGAGGTCAAAGTCCCTTTCAGCTAGTTCCCCCACTTGTAATTAGAGCTCCTGTTGGACTAGTTCCCCTACCCTGTAGTTAGAGCTCCTGCTGGACTCTAGTCACCACTCCCCACCTGGCCTCTTAAGGCCTAGGATGGTAGTATCCCTTCATTGTTGTCAGACCTGGGTGTGTCACTAATAAGTTTGCTTAATCCTACCCTAACCACCTTTAAAAACTCTCCATAATTTCCCCTTTTCAGTGTGGCATTTGTGCTTCTTGCCAGGACCCTGACTTATGAAAACTGATGAGGATGGCAGTAGTAATAGTGGTTGTGGTGTTTTTTTCTCCAAGCTGGTGGTCTGAGAATCCTGATGAACAACTGCTTGCAGAGAAGCTGGGGAATCATGGCAGAGACTAGCAGGGTGTTCACTGTGTTGCTTCACAGGTTACCGCCAAACTTGGTGGCTTAAAGCAATAGCAATGATTTTTTTTTAATTTAATAATTTTTAAAAATTTTTTATAAACATATAATGTATTATTAGCCCCAGGGGTACAGGTCTGTGAATTGCCAGGTTTACACACTTCATAGCACTCACCATAGCACATACCCTCCCCAATGTCCATAACACCACCACCCTCTCCCTACCCCCCTCCCCCCGGCAACCCTCAGTTTGTTTTATGAGATTAAGAGTCTTCTATGGTTTGTCTCCCTCCTGATCACATCTTGTTTCATTTATTCTTTTCCTACTCCCCAAACCCCCCACGTTGCATCTCCACTTCCTCATATCAGGGAGATATGATAGTTGTCTTTTTCTGATTGACTTATTTCGCTAAGCATAATACCCTCTAGTTCCATCCACGTCATCGCAAATGGCAAGATTTCATTTCTTTTGATGGCTGCATAGTATTCCATTGTATATATATACCACATCTTCTTTATCCACTCATCTGCTGATGGACATCTAGGTTCTTTCCATAGTTTGGCAAATGTGGACATTGCTGCTGTAAACATTCGGGTGCATGTGCCCCTTCGGATCACTACGTTGCAATAACAATGTTTTATTATTTCTTATAATTTTGTGGGTCTTTAATTTACCCAGTTACAGTAGGATGATTTATTTCCACCTTATTATGTCTAAGGCCTGCCCTAGAAGCCTGAAGGCTCACTCACTTATAGGTCTGGCAGCTACTCCTGGTTCTCAGCTGGGGAATCATTTGGGGCTATCATCTGGAGCATACACATGTATCATCTCCATGTGGCTTGGGCTTCCTCACAACATGGTGGCTAAAGTCCAAGTATTCACATTCAGAGACAGAGAATGAACCAAGCCAAAGCCATATTGCCCTTTACATCCCAGCCTTGGAAGTCCTACAGTGTCACTTCTACCATGTTTCAGTGGTAGAAGTGGTTAGAAGTGTCCACCCAGTTTCAAGGTGGAGGACAAATAACCCCATCTCTCAGTGGAGAAATGTCAACCTCTGTGATTGATTTTGATTGTACCATGTGGACTGAAGTGATGTAAGCAACTTCTGGACCTACGCATACATATTCATATGCCACCCACTCTTTACATCTTGAGGATGACAGTGACACAAAAGTCAAGGACAACCTAACCCATATCAACCTTTGTAAGTGTGATAACTAAACATTTAGTGTGTTAACTCTTTGAGGTTTGGTGATTGCTCCAACAATTTTATCCATATCCTCAAACTTCATCTGAGCCTCTAGTTTCTTCTTCCTGTCTCATCAGCATCTATCAGGACTACACATCTATGATGTGTAGCAGGGAACTGGGGTTAGTTTCTTCTTCTTCCTCGTTATGGGTGTACCTCTCCCCACTCCAAGGTGTATTGTGCAGTAAAATGACTGGGAAGAAGAAGAAGGTCACGGACTGCCTAAATCATTGAACAGCGGGATCACTGACTGTGTCCAAAAAGGGCTTAGCCAAGCCAAGCAGTGGAAAAGGTGAAATGTTAACATGAATGCAGTAAATATTCAGTCCTTCTTCAGAGAATCTTGAAAAAGGAGAGTGTTGTGTTGGAAATGACTGACAGGTGGATGTCTGCAGGGGCCTACCACACCATGGAAGACTGTCTGGAGGAAAAGGTGTGCCTGATGTCCTTCCCAGTAAAAAGACTGGGAAAAAACATCTGTCAAGTGATATTTAGAACTGACATTTTCATAAGGATCCAGTCTGTGGAGGGTTTTTGCAGGGCTTGGAAAAACACACTTTTCATTCTTCCTCCTCTCCATCTCCCGTAATTAAATGATGTTCACAGTGTTAAATGTATATTTAAAATGACGTGCTACAAGGATTACATTTTAGGAAGCTTTCTATTTGGAAACAAGTTTGACAATAATAATGATCACTTCAAAAAGTAATATTTATTTCCTGAGCCCTTTGAGAGTAAGGTAGGTGCACACATCATGGCTCTTTGCCCCTAAATATTTCCTATTTCCTTCTAAATGTACTCCAAGCTGGGGTCTGAGACACAGAGTGATGCCCAATTCATGGCACTAAGCTTTGGGAAGTGCAAGTCCAGGTTCTGCCTCTATTTTCCAGCAATTAGGATATTCCTGAAGAGGAATGTTGGCTGAAAGATGCCCACATGGAGAGACATCTTCTCTCTTGACACAGGTGCTGCCTTGTCTAATATTTTCATGTTCTGCTTGGGTGATGAAATAGAAGGGATGCTTGCCACCCCACCCCACCCCATTCAGGGATACTGACTGGGAATGGGTGGCTAACATAGTTTCTGGGTCAGAAAAGATCGTGATAAATTGGACCTTTACCAAATTAAATATGAAATATATGTTATGGGGCACCTGGGTGGCTCAGTGAGTTAAACATCTGCCTTCCACTTGGGTCATGATCTTGGGGTCCTGGGATCGAGCCCTGGTCAGACTCCTTTAGCAGGGAGTCTGCTTTTCCCTCTCCCTCTGTGCTCTCTCTCAAGTAAATAAATAAAATCTTTAAAAAATAAAATGTATATTGTATAAGCATAAAATTTCTACTGTATTACTTCCTAGGTTCTAAGAGAGTTTTCTCTACCTTTTATTGTTTCTAAACTTTAGGTGGCCCCTAAAATCTATGTCAAAGGCAGCTAGCTGTGTCATAGTTAAGGGGATTGTAAACAGAAAGCCTACCTGTATGCAGATGAAGGTCCAACTCATTGCCACCTGGGTTTTCTCCACCATTGGCTGTTCTATACAGGAATAAATTTTCTTTGAGATATAATTTACATACACTAAAGTCTATCTTTCTTATTGTATGATTCCAGGAGTTTCAACAAATACACATAGTCATGTAACTGATAACAAAATCAATGTACGGAACAGTTCGAATTTGAATATAAGCATATTGGTATCTCATGGTGGTTTATATTTGTATTTCTTTAGTGACAAAAGATGTCGGGCATCTTATCAAATGCTGATTTGTCCATAAATCATCTTCTTTGGTGAAATGTGGGCTCAGATATTTTTAATGAATTTTTTTTCCTTTTTATTAAATTTGAATTTTTTTAACATATTCTGAGTAAGTTCTTTATGTGTTTTGGAGATATTGTCCCTCAATTTGTGGCTTCTCTTCATTTTCTTAACGGTACCTTTTAAGAACAGTTTTCATTTTGGTTAAGTCCACTTTATCAATTTTTTTCTTTCATGTGTTGTATTTTCAGTGTCATAGGTAAGAAATACATGTCTAATCCAAAGTGACAATGATTTTCTGCTGTGTTTTTTTCTAGAACTGTTATAATTTTACGTTTAGGTCCATGATCCATTTTTAGTTTTTTTTTATATATGACATGAGGTATGGATTGAAGTGTACATTTGCCATGGTGACTTTTCTGTGTGTTTGATTTTTCGCAAGATTATATTGAGACTGTATTACAATATCCTGTCTGTTGGTGCCAGACTGATTGCGGTTCACATTTATGAACAGTATTTCCAAGGTGTGCTTTTAGGAGATTTAAGTGAATTTCAAACTCTGTAGCAGAAAAAAACTGAACCGGAAAAGCAGCCAAGTGCAGAATGGAAGAGAAGTCTATTGCTCAGATCCCATGTTCAAGACTCTGCACACTCTAAAGCTCTTCTAAGGACTTTTGAGGCTCTTCTGAGCAGTTTGAAAGCATCAAAAATGTGATCATTTGGATCAGGTCATGATATCAGGGTCCTGGGATTGAACCCCACATCAGGCTCTCTGCTCAGCTGAGTCTGCTTCTCCTGCTCCCCCTGCTTGTACACTCTCTCTCTCTGTATCAAATAAATAAAATCTTTTTAAAAATATTATAAATTATAATCATAAATATTATATTAAATTTATCACTATATCACAAAATAAATATTAATATAATTAATTAAAATTTAGTTAAAATTTAATTAGTTATTTTAAATTTATACTTAATTTAAATTTAATTATTTAATAAATTTAGTTACTTTACTAACATAATTAATATAAATAAATACTATACATATTATATTATAAATCATAACTATAAATAATATTGATGTAATAGAGTCTTCAACTGAAAGAAATGCAAGAGTAAGGCAGCCTAACTTGTTTTTATGAGAAAGACCTAGATGTGAAGGTGACCACGTCTTCCCCTAAATGGACAGTGTATCTCAGCTCTTAAGATAGGTCAAAATCATGGCATCCAGATTAAAGGAGGCACTAGTCCTATTGCTTTCCATACTGCCCATGCCACATTTGCATTGCTCTTCAGTTTTTGTGTGGTTTTAGAAAGAGAAGTACTGATACAAGAATGAAGATGAGCAAGATCTTGGTCGGTTTGGCCTCAGGTGGGAGGGACAGGAAGGTGAGAGAAGCAAGAAACTAAATGAACATCATTTCTGAGGAGCTATCAGAATCTTTGGTCTTTGGAAAGGCAGGGCTCAGATCTCAAACTCTGACATCAGCCAAACTGGTTTAAAATCTCTATCCTTTATCATTCTAGCTGTGGACTTCAAGTGATTTGATTAACTTCTCTGATTTTTGTTTCCACATATGTAAAATTCAGATAAGGAAACTCCCTATTTCATAGTTTTTATTGTGAGCAAATAAAATGGCATGATCATACCAAACACCTAGCTCAATGCCCAGTGTTGTATGTGTTCAGAAAATGCTAGCTATTTTTCTTGCCACATATTATTTATCTGCTCAAGTTTCATTCATTGAGCTCCTACTGTGTATCAATCATTGGGGTATCAAAATGAGATAACAAGCCCTCAAGAGGTTTAGCCTAGTAGATTTAGAAATTGGACCAATGCAGCCAGGCTAGTAGAGATGAACTCAGTTTTTTGTATGGGGGTTATCTTGTGTGTGTATATATGGTATACACTGTGTGAGATATGATTAAAGATGTATATATTTACCATGGTGAGATTTTTGTCTTCCTGAGGAGATAATATTAAGCCAAGGATGGATCCTATAAATGATGGAATCTTTATTTGAAAGAAGTATGATACATAAAGGAATAGTGAGTCAGCATGGAGGCCAGAGGCCAACGATGAATTTCCAGAAGGCTGACCCTTGAATTAAGACCTAAAGGAATCAGCCAACCTAGAGTGGGGGTGGAGGTGAATATAGAGGGGGTTCACACCGAGCAGTCAGCCAGTTCACTAGAGCATGTTGGTGAGGAGCATAGACAGACCTAATTTTGAAAATTCTGGGCAAGTGACAGCCTTCTTGAACTCCAGTTGCTTCACTAGTGAGACATCAATAATTTCTTCATCCCAGGCAGTTGTAAGGATTACAAGAAACATTTGTGTAGCCCCTGGTGAACACTGCTGTTCTGCACAGTTTTCACAGTTATCTTCATACTTCAAGCTATCCAGGTAATCCGGAACAGAAGGGTGAGGCAGGGGATGGTGAAGGATGAGACTGGGGAGGCAGAGGAACAGAGGGTAAATTGGCTAGGTTTGCGTGCTCAAGAATGTGGATGTTATCCCTAAGGTAATGATTAGCCAAGGAAGAGTCCTAAGCCCGGAGTATGGAATTTTAGAAGACCAGACAGGACAACAAATTGCAGGAGGTCCAACTGGAGACAGGGAGAGGAGTTAGGAGATTTTCAGAAATCCAGGGAAGGACTGAAGGCTGCAGGAAGTGAGGCAATGGCAAGGGGGATAGAGTAAAGGGCAGAGATGAGGAGCATTCAAGAGGCAGTGCCAGCACCTAGATGGCTGAAAGAGGCAGATGACTTCCCAGTGTTTGACTTGAATGAGATGAGAGAAGACAGGTTGGAATGGGTTTGTAGGGAAAGCAAATGAGTTTACAGACATCTTGAGGTAGCTGCAGCCGAACAACCAGAGAGACCCTGTGAAGAGTTAATGTTTGGGTCTAGAGCCTAAAAGAAGGATCTTTACTGGAGACACTTACATGGCAGATGCCAACAGATTCTCAGACAGAATCTTAGACAAGGACAGAATCACTCAGAGACAGACTAGTCAAGAGACAGCCAGTCCATCTATGTTAGCATGCTTTCTCAGACTGACCTGGCTTAGGCACATTTCTTGACTATTCTGAAGCTCAGTTTCCTCATCCGCAAACTAAAAGTCAAGTACATGTGGCCTTTACTTGGGAATTAAATGTATACATGCAGGCGAGATGCTTAGAGTAGTATCTGACACAGCATTTGATAGTCTACACTGCATTTTTACAAGACTGAGGGCTGAGGGAAGCACCAGGGAGCAGCCACAAGTGATGAAGGGCTGAGAAAGAGATGACATGACAGATACTGAGAAGAGTCTTCCAGGAAAAAAGAGAGAGAGAGAGAGAGAGAGAGAGACTCTCCAGAACATGGTGATATAGAAGCCATGCAAGCAGACTCTTTGATGAAAGAGAAGGTGCTGAACCATTTCCAAAGTTCCAAAGAGAAGCTGTGAAAAGAGTCCACTGGATTAGACAGCCAAGAAGCCATTGACATCTTTGGTGGGAGAGGAAGGCTGGTGACAGAAGCTAGAGAGGGGAGGGAGAACTAAGGGAATAGAGTCAATGAATGCTTAGCTTAGGCAAGACAGAGAAGATGACATCTGTACTGATAACTATTTAAAACAGTGATATGGGGCAAAACATGTCATCTCATGGGGTATAGCACATCCAGATGGGTATCAACATCCTCACTTTATAGCTGGGAAAACGGAGGCTCAGAGAGGTTGAAAAATCAAATTTGAATCAATCAAATTTTTCGTATCTGCTTTGTAGGGTAAGCTGGTCAGTGGTTTGGACTCCAAGGGGCTGGACCATGTAGTTACCCTCAAGAATCCTGAGTCACCCAAAGTCCTGGTTGCCTGGAGATGCTAAAAAGGAAGTGAAAAACACTTTACGTATCTGCCTGGACAAGACAAGACAAGAGTGCCTTTGAGAATCATCTCAGAAATGCTTTGGAAATGAAGGGTCAGAAACAAGACTTGTCTTATACATTATATGACTCTGTGCTCACAGCCAACAAACCAAATCTGTTCAATGATCCTCCTGACTTACATGAAAATGAGTGGAAGCCCTGAGAGGTTGAACATCTAGTCTGGGATCACACAGCAAGGAAATGGGGAGATTGCATGAAGCCCTCCTAGGGGTAGGAGAAGGGAAGAGAGTTTCTTAGGTCATAAAACTTAAAATTCCCATCTTCTTTAGTGATATCAATACCCGAGAAAAGACATTGATTTATAATTAAGGCAATCTTTTTGTTGCAGAAGAAAGATTTTGTCTAATAGATCTTGTTCCTTGATTCCAGATTCTAGTGACTCCACTGCATCTCTGGATATGATTGGAATCACTCCCACACGTCAATGTTAGGAATTATCGGGAGGAACATGTCTCAAAATGGTGGGATGGTGGTAAAGGTGATGTGTGTGTATACGTGTGTGTGTGTGTGTGTGTGTGTGTGTGTGTGTGTGTGTGTGTGTTGGTTGCGTTATTCTTAAAGGGTGCTGGGGAGAACTCCTCCTGGGACAAGTTTGGAGAGACTCATAAGGCAGGATCCTCAAAGAAGCTGGATGTCAGTGTTGCAGGCTGCAGGCACCTTTCTGGTTAGCTTTCCAGGCATCCGGCCTAGAGAATGAGTGCTTTGTTCTTTGTTCCCTGCCCCCATAGGTCTTTGTTCCTGGCCCAGCTAATTTGGCTCGGTGGTTGATTAGCAGGTCCCAAAGTTAAGGAGAACAATGGCAGAGGTACCGGTGCTTTCTACCAATACCCCTCTCCCCCGACCCTGGCTTGTCATTTTTTAGATGATGGATAATTGCAGTTGGGAAGGGGTGGTCTCACATTCTCAGCCCCTCTTCCAAGCAATTTTCTTAGTCACATCGTGCGCTAACTCCTCCTTCTAAACGTACCTGTTAGTGCAGTGACATCCTCAGCACAAACATGGACTGTCCCTGTGACCACCAGGATTCTCCTGTGAGAAAGCCAAAGTTTTTTTCTTCTTTTTTCTTGGGAGAGAAACTGCCTTTCTCTGTGGAGGTGGAAGAGGGAGGAGGCCAGCATGATACTCCACGATAACATTTTTTATTTCATAATGTCCCCAAAAGCTGGTGTGGTGGGGCCTGGGCTTGTCCAAGTGCAGGAACATGCACTCATGTTGTCAGGTTTCCAAGCTTTGTGCTACACTCACACAAATCACCAATCTGAAAAAGGTCCATTGTGATCTTTACCAACTGGGGCATGGCCCCTTCCCCAGAGCTAACTCTGAAGGTCACCCAGGCCTGTTTATTTGTGGATTCTTGATAATAGGAAAGGCTCGTAGAGATTGTTTAGTTTAAGTATCATTCTTTCTTACCTTGAGGTTCAGGAAGGCCAAGAAATTCATCAGAGCTCACAACAGAGTAACTGGGACCCTGATCCCCTATGATTTGTGACAGGAACCCCCCCAGCCTTCGTCAACTGACGCAAGAACCTTAGGCAAACCCACACGGCAGTGTTGCCTACTCACCTCTCATCCTCCACCCCCTTCCCCAAATTCCTAGTGTTTGTCTGGAGCCTGGTTTCTCCTAAATTAATTTACACTGAGTGACCAAAGACACCACATTCCATTCTTACAAGGCTACAAACTGTGGAGGTTAAGATGGAGGTGTGGGGCCGCACAGAAGACAGGAAGCTCCTATTTACCACTCATTCACCAGAATTCAGGGTGATTGTTTCCATCCATGACCTCCTTGTGCCTCAGTTTCTTTATCTATAAATGGGGATAAAAGAACCCAATTTGCATGGTTGTCCTGCAGATTAAGAGAGTTATTATGTGTATAATGTGTAAGATTATAAATTTTCATTATCTTTGCCTTTCAAAAAGCAAACAAACAAAAAGGTTGCTAGTGGTATAATTCCAAGAACTTTGTTCCCTGACAGGAAAAACTGTACAGCAGCAGTGGGAAGATGGTTGAAGGTCATTTCAAGGTGCTAAGTATATTAACTGGCCACATGTGAATCTCATGTTCTGTTTTGTTTGTTTTTCCTTTTTCTTTCCCCACTGGCAGGTTTCCCAGATGTTTTATCTCTGTAAGGTGATAATCAGCTAATATCACTGACTACTCAATTTTGACAGGATTTTTTTAAGAGTAAGAATAAAACATTATATAGGAATTTACAATATACAGATGCTTCTCTCTATGTAGCATGCAGTCTCTAAGACGACCCCCAGTGACCCACTTCCTGGTATTCATGGCCCTGTGTAATCTTTTCCCCTTGAGTAACTTGCCTCTGACAAACAGAGTGTGGGCACAGTAAGGGTATGTCTCTTCCTTGATGAAGTTATGCCATACTATGACTCCATCTTGCCAGCGGTCTCCCTGTGTTGTTGCTTTGGTGGGGCAAGCTACCATGTTGGAGAGGGCCTAATGGTAAGGAACTGAGGGTGGCTTCTGGGCCACCAGCCAGAGAGGAACCAAGACCCTGAAGAAACTGAATCCTACCAAGCACTACACATGTGAGCTTGGAAGGTGATCTTTTTCCAGCTGAACTTTCAGATGAGACCCCAAGTTTAGCCAACGTCTCAACTGTAGTCTTATGAGAAACCTGAAGCAGAGAATCCAGCTACACCATGCCTGCTTTCCTACCAGCCAAAAGTGTGAGATAAGTGTGTGTTGATTAAACCACTAAGTTTTGGGATAATTCATTACACAGCAGGAGGTAGGAATAACACACACCAGATTATCTGAGTTCATCTTTGCATCATTTCTCAGAAAGGTGAAGTAACACCTGGCAGATCACAAAGCTAGGAAGTGGTAGACCTGGTCCTTGAACCCACATCATCATTACTTCACAGAAGAGGTTGCAGAATGTAGTGTCCCAGACTGTTTTC
The DNA here is from genome assembly GCF_963455335.1 of Martes martes. Classification (NCBI taxonomy): domain Eukaryota; kingdom Metazoa; phylum Chordata; class Mammalia; order Carnivora; family Mustelidae; genus Martes; species Martes martes. The sequence continues at coordinate 46,048,723 of NC_137896.1, read as the reverse complement.
TATGATTTCCTTTACCCATTTTAGCTCTGGTTTTCTAGAATGATTCTCCTGCTTTCATTTCCTGATGTAGGGAAGGAATTAACACTGACTGCCGACTTGCCAGGGACTCACCTCACGTTAGCACTTCCAATCCTCCCAGCCTGGTAGAGTGGGTGTCCCTGTACCCAAGGTACTGGTTTTCCCAGAGTGGGTTTTACAGGCAGTGATCTCTCAAGGTGCTCTGTGAAAGGTATTCCATGTTTGAGAAAACTGTGCCCCTGTCTTGGAAACTCACTATGAACATGAGTCCATTAAGGGTAGAGAGGAATTGCGCCAGGGAAGCCTGTTGAATGTTTTCTGACATCATTTCCTAATCCCATCAGATCATGAACACACTTCTATCTCATGGCTCAAAACCTGAGGAACATTCCACAAAATATACCTTGGGAAGTGCTGGCTTACAGGAAATTGTCACACTTGCATTTTTTTCAACCATACCTCACAACAATTTTGTAACGACAGAGTAACATTTTCCAATTTACAGATAAGAAGACTGAGGGTCAGGGAATTTTGAAATCATCATCAAATAATATTTATCCTTGGGTGGTAGCTGATCTCTGCAATATTTGATGTGGCTAACCAAACCTTCCTTTCTTCCTTCCTTCCTTCCTCCCCTCCCCTCCCCTCCCCTCCCCTCCCCTCCTCTCCCTTCCCTTCCTCCCTTCCTTCCTTCCTTTTTCCTTTTTATTTCTCCTAGGAGCAGAGGAGATATGTATTTTTAAATTATTTAAAAATAAAATAAAATAGGGACACCTGGGTGGTGCAGTCGGTTAAGCATCCAACTCTTGGTTTTGGCTCAGGTCTTGATCTCAGGGTCATGAGGCCCACCTAGGGCCCCACATAAGGGTCCACACTCAGTGCACTCTCATTTCCTGCCCCCTCGCTTGTGCTCTCTTTCTCTTTCAAATTAATAAATAAATCTTTAAAAAATAAAATAAAGTAAAATAAAATAAAATAATCATCCTATGACCTGGCTGCACCATGTCATGTTCTCTCCCAGAACATTCCTCATTCTCCTCCTTTTCTGAATCCTTGTCATCCTTCTTGTCCCAGAATGTCAGCATTTCTGCTGGTCTTCTCCCTTCCACCCACTTTAGCACCTGTCGCTGAGTGACCATCTGACTCAGAGAGCTTCAGCTTACTCTGAGCAGTGGGAACGTTCAAATCCAGCTCCCTCCCCAAGGCCTGTCCCCAGGGCTCAGGCCCCTGTGTACAGTTCTTCTTCAGTTGTCCTCCCTGATACTCAGTGTCTCACATTCAAGCTACGCTGATCACCTCCTTCCAGACCCGTCCTCCAGCCATCCCTGCCTTTTATTAGATAGCACACCCACTCTTCTGTCTACCTTCTGTGAGCTCTGCTTTCTCATCATCCACCATTCTGCCCATCTTCCCCTCTGCTACCAACAGCTGCTACCATCACACCTGCAAATCTGATCCTACAGGCTTTGGAGGAGTTCCCCATTATCTCCAGAATCGAGCCCACTTCTTCCTCCCCTTGCTTCCTCTCCCAGGTCAACCTGACCATCTGCCAGTGGTTCCAGGGACTTCAAAATCTCCCTTTCTTCAGCCTGGACTCTCCTATATTCTTGTCCACACATATACTTGATTCATTCTTCAAAATTCTGCTTCACAAGTGATCAAATGTTAAAAAACACTCAGCCTTATAGTACAACTTGGTAGATAATATTCAGTCTGTATCAAAATAAAAAAAAATATTCCAACCTCTGAGAACTCAGGCTATAGAAAGAATAATATGTGAAATATGCCTTGGATCTAGAGATGCCAACCACATGTATTTATAGGAAAGAATGTTCTAAAAAATAGATGTTGGTCAATCAATGACCATCCACTGGAAGGAATATGTTAAAGTAACAAATATACAAATGATATAGCAACTTTGTACCTGCTACATACTTAAGTGACATGAACACAAAGGGGACAAATTGTAGTATTTTGTACTATTGCACCTGCTAAGTGAGGGGGGAGAGGAGAGGGCAAAGGTAAAGTATCCAAAACATCACTCTGAGTAGGTTCAGGCACAGAAGTTATAGGAAGATGCCTTTTCTTGAATTAAGAAACATTCTGTCATTTGTTTATATTTTTTTATAATACTGAAGAAGTATGTATATACATTTAAAGTAAAATACATGTACATATATATCTTTAATCAGAAATTTTGAAATAAATAAAGACTTTTACTCTCTGAACCCTTGATCTGACAACACTGAAAAGCTCTCACACTGGAGTAGCAAACTTCCCAAACACCTGGAAAGGTACACTTACCTCCCTGTCCAAATTTAATGACACCTGTGACATCTGTCAATGAGCCATGGCAGTGAGAGGCAGCCTTGGGGATAGAGGTGGCTAGGACCCCAGGCTCTGGAGCCAGACTGCCTGTGCCTCAGTTTCCTTCTTTGTCAAATGCACATAATCATGATACCATGGAGCTGTTGTAACCACGTCACAGAGCTCTTGTGGGGATTAAATGAGTTAATGCAGGCAAATTCCCTAGAAGAGTGCTTGGTAAGTAGTAAAGCCCAACAAATATTAATTATTATTTTTAAGATATTAGCTGTATATATATATTAGCTGTATGTAGCCTATGTATCTCTGAATTCCTTGAGGGCCAGAATGCATTTGATTTATATTTACCACTTTAGCTCCTTATATATGGAAGTTCTTCAAGAAATATTGTTGTCGCCTCATTGAACTGAATGGCCTAGAAAAAAATATATGTTTCTCTAAAACAAAATGGGCACCTGGGACCTTTCCCTAAAATGACTGGGGACAGAGCCAAGACTCTGGGTATTTGAGGCCACTGGCAATGCACCCAGGAGCAGGGCAGAGGTGGAATTCCAGGTCTGCGACTAGACAAAGTGCACAACACAATGTTGCCCTTGAATTATGGCCTTTCAACCTTGCCCAGCCCTGGTTGGGAAACCAGGAGCTTTAGATGGGATCTTCTGAGATGTGACCCTGATTCTTGCTGCCTAAGAACAAAGGGCAATTATGGCCTTTCTGTGAGAGGCAGTTTAAGTGGAAGCCAAGGGGCTGGTTCACCAAAGGCTGGCCTGATCATGGGCTCATTTCTGAAATAAAGGTCCTGCCTGTGTCCAGTGTCCTGATCAGTAACACCCCAGCCCATGGTCACCAATAATTCACATTTCTGTGTTGATTTTGGGGTCATTTTGTAACTTCTTGTTCCCCACCCCCAAATCTGGCTCCAACATAAAATTCAAGCTCTGAGAAAACAGGCTCTGTGAACCCAACTTCAAAGCTTGGTGACATGGCCTCCTTGCAGAAGTACTGGAAGCAACAATGGACTTGAACCAGGACAGGGTAGGGCTGCCCAGCGGGCGCCCCTTAACCTGGCAACTATTGTGTTCAAAGTTATTGATGCAGCTACAAGTGAACAATGCATTTGGCAACCCAACAAGGTCTTCTTTCAAAACAAAGTTACTCTTGCCAACAGTGCCAAATGGAGGGCCCTGGTATAAAAGACTCTATTTCTTTTTTTTCAAAAAGAATTACACTAAATGATGTTAATAAAAACATTTCTTTTATTCTAAATGTAGTATCACCACATCAAAGGGGAAAAAATTGTGAAAGAAAAAATCTTCCTGGAATTCTTGGCCCCTTTATCCAATCACGGTGATCCTTTGGGTGCCTCTACTAATTTTTCTTCTTTCTTTATTTCATCTGTTGGGGATGAGCATGTAAGAGTTTTTCTTTCTTTCTTTCTTTCTTTCTTTCTTTCTTTCTTTCTTTCTTTCTTTTTTAAGATTTTATTTATTTATTCGACAGACAAAGATCACAAGTAGGCAGAGAGGTAGGCAGAGAGAGAGAGGAGGAAGCAGGCTCCTTGCTGCAGAGAGCCCATGTGGGGCTCGATCCCAGGACCCTGGAATCATGACCTGAGCTGAAAGCAGAGGCTTTAACCCACTGAGCCACCCAGGCGCCCCCAGAATTTGTCTTTCTGTTTCTTGTTTTACTTAGCATTATGGTAGGCAGAAAGCTACCATATCATCTTTTATTGTTTTGGTGGGCATTCCCTCAAAATACTATGCCGTAACAAATTCAAACATTTTTCTTGTTTTGGAGAATGATGTGCTATTATAAATAAGATTGTAATGAATATCCAAGAACTATAGAATGTTTTGCTGGGTCAGAATTTATGGCTTTTTTGTTTTGTTCTGCATTTAATAATGACACCAGTTTTTTTCTTCCTTCCTTCTCCCATCCTTTCCTCCCTCCCTTCTTTCCTCCCTCCCTCCCTTTTTCCCTCCTTTCCTTACCTTCCTTGCTTCCTTGCTTCCTTCCTTCCTTTCATTTCTTTTCTCTTCCCCAAAATGGAAACTCTAGATTCATTGTCTTTAGACATGTATGAGACTGTAGCTTTCAGTTAGAATGTTTTTAAAAAATGTTTTAATCTGTCAACATTTTATTATGAAAATTTTCAAACATATAGAAAAATTAAAAGAATTTTATAGTGGATACACATATACTGATTCAGGTGATTTTTGAGCACAAAGATATGAATTTAAACATGATGAACAGAAATTAACCAGTAGATAGAAGCCCAGAAATTATCCAGTAGATAGAGAAATGTGTGTTATCTTCCAGCTAGTCGTCCTTGGACATAATAATAATGGCAATTTGTTATAATATTTTATAGTCTTTAGTATTTTCAAAATATGATCAGGTCTATTTTCTTGTTGGATCCTTGACATCCTCAAGGTATAGCAAAAGTAAGTGTTATCAGGTGTTGTTTGGATATTGATACATGAGGAAACACATGATCAGAGAGGTTAGAGGGACTTCCCAACATTACACAGCAGGAGAGATGCTACTGCAATACCAGTCCTGAACTCTCATTCGAACCACACTCCTATAGAAATGTCTCTCTTTAATTAATTAACAAATTAATTAATTACAATTTTTCTATAGCCCTTTCAGCTCCCTGATTCAGCTTGTCTGTGACTCTGGGTCTTTTCATTTTACTTTTTAAAAGATTTTATATTTTTATTTGAGAGAGAGAGAGAGAGTGCACAAGCTGGGGGGTGGTGCAGAGAGAAAGAGGGAAGCAGACTCCCCCGTTGAGCAGGGAGGCCGATGCAGGACTCCATCCAAGGACCCTGGGATCATGACCTGAGCAGAAGGCAGACGCTTAACTGACTGAGCTACCCAGGTGCCCACTTTGGATCTTTTTAGGCTATAAAGGCAGGTACAGGAGCCCAAAGGAGTCCAGCCACCAGAAATGCCAACATGAGAATTACTGAACAGCTAGCTATAAAGGGAGTTCATAATTGTTGTGGCATGGTTGCCTAATGCCTCATGCCTAATGCCAACACTTTTCTAAAGACACAATTTCTCTTTGCCTGTAAAAGTAGGGCTAACTTAGACAATAATTAGACCCAAAAAGCAAGTGTATGCATATGCTGTGTTTCTCCCTTGAAATAAGAATCCAGGAAGAATCTGGATAGTTTGGGAGGCCAAGGGTTCATTCTGGAAAATTAACCACCAATATCATCCTTCCCAGTTTCATGCCAGAGACTAGCAAAGATCAATGTCCTGGCCTCCAGCTCAAATGTAGATTTTCACCATTCATGGTGGTTTCTCCAGGACAGCTCAATGCTTTCAATTTTCCACCCTGGAATTACAGGCTTCAGCATTTAAGAACACAACCAGAGAGGGGACCTGGTGCTCCCACCTGACATGGCAAAGTGCTCCTGGGGTTGGAGCAGGATGAATTTTCACAGAATCTCACAGGCTGCTCCATTCTTGCTTGAGTACCACATTTTACCCACACTGCGAGTCCATTGCCGCCAGAGGCACCATTAATCCATTTTATGGGTGAAGAAACCAACCCTGGGAAAAATGAAGAACGTGACCATCTCAGGAGAGATCAACTCATTTCAGAAGTGGTCTAGCCAGGCCAGAACCCACTCCTCCTGCTCTGAAACCCTTTCTTCTTTTAGAAGTGGGTCACAGGTCCCACTTTGTGCACATGAGGAGAGGCTATGCCTAGGAAATTTGCTCTCTTCTAGCTCTTTGTGCTATTTTGGACTCTGGGGCTGCTCTCATTTTGTGGGGACAGAGCTATTCTGGATGCAATGGTCTGATGTTGGTGCAGAAATACATACCAGAAGTCAGAGTCAGAAGATCCACCAGGCATAGGAGTGCACAGAGAGACTGCACACAGGGCATGAACTTTATGAAATGGCTTTCTATAACCGGTCAACTTTTTCTATAGGAAAATGCCCTCTGCCCTCTGCATATTCCACAGTAGCCAAACTTAGTTGTGTGTGTGTGTGTGTGTGTGTGTGTGTGTGTTTCTTTTCAGCTTCCATAAGAGCATCTGTTCAATGTAAAGAATAAAGAGCAAGTGCTGGAAAACCATTGGGGAGACCTTTTATTAATGGGGCCATCTGCTTGCACTTGCCCTTTGGAAAAATCAATGAATTTGATTTTTGGACAGTCAGTTTCTTAAGCCTGAAAATATTCATTGGAACACCACGAGTGAGCAAAGTCCACCCTTCCAGCCCTCATTGATTTCTCTGAAGTTGACCGGATGTTTCACAATTTCCCCTTAACAGGCCTGGGGAAGTTCAGCAATGAGAGCAGGACCCAGGAGCTTGTATGAACCAGCAATGAGTGGCTGCAGATGGGATAATTATTACAGACAGATAATTTTTTTTAAGATAATATGTCTCTTCTCAGAAACAAATGCAAATCCTGTAACAAAAGCCATCAGGCCAATAGAAATCCAGCAGCAGTGCCTTCATAATTTGGAACCTCATAACTTGTAACTTACTATCTTTTCCAAAGCTAAATGATGGAGAAGCTCTCTCAATGGGATCTATTATAAAATCCATTGCAAGTTGGCTTCCTTCTGGAGCTGGTAGGCTGGAAAGTGCCATCAATTCTGATGGGTTTGAAGAGACCTCCAAGAAATAAATCCCAAATACTAGGAACTGGGGAGAATTTTGACCAAAACAGGTGTTGTGAAGGCCCACAGAAATTCCAGCACCTCCCTGGAGAGTGAGGTGCAATTTTACCCTTCCCAGAGAAGGATCCAGGAACTCCAAGTGCCAGCCTATTTCTGTTTACACTGTGCATCTGTTAGACTTGTCAACCTCTTCCTTCAGCCAGTGGCCTCAACTTTGTTTTTACCACATCATTATTTTTGTGACCCAAACATGTCAATGAGACTTCGACATCATTTTGATGAGAATTTTATTTCTTGTTAGGATTACAGGCAAATAACATAACAGTTTTCTGCTCACCAAGGAGTCTCTGGTGGGGGGAGTAAAACCCGATAATCCAGGGAAGGGGGAAGGGCACTCACTTTTATTGCACTCCTCCTAAATCCAGGTACTTTACATAGTTTATCTCAGATAAGTTCACCCTAGGCAACAGCCCTATAAGGATTGTTATTCAACAAAGAAAGAAAGATTTAAGGGGGTTGAAAAAGTTACCCAAGCCTCGAGACCAGAGTTTAAAAGCAGGCAGACACAGGACCAAAGTCTAGAATCTGTCTGCTTACAAAGCACCATCGTTGAATACAGAATACCTATAATTCTTCGACCAACACCTAAGGCCTGTAGACAAGCATGGAAAAGAGTGGTGGCAGTCGCCTAATGTCTTGGGGCTGAGTAGAGGTCCACACGGGAGGCCCAGATAAAATGGAACCACCACTGAGGGGTAGTCCTCCTCTAGAATTTAGCTCTTTCCTTACCCAGTGAGCAAGAATGGTCTAAGGTGGGCATGACACCTCAGCCTCGCCTTCGGTTCAGGGCTTCCGCTTCAAGTTCCCACTTGGAATGATCCAAGGCCTCACCTAGCTATCCAGGTATGTAGGGCTGACTTGTCACCTTCAGCCTGCACCAGGGAATAGCCAGATGGTGTTCAGGCTGATTCTGTGCCTCTGGCTGACTAATCTCCCCAGGTACAAGAGTAAACAGAGACCTTGGGGACACCATATGTCCCTGACTCATCGTACTTGCTGGAATCACCATCATTCTACGTGACATATGCTTTCTTGGGCCAAGGTTGGGGGTGGGTCAGAGGAAACTTGTCTTACAGTTGAAGGCAGAATGATTAAAAGCATACAGACATATATAGGAAGTGTGCATCTGTTAGTCCTATCCTAAATGACATTTATTTTTGAAATGTGCTTTGTTTTCAGCAGTGTTCTACTCCGATCACTTCTTCCAGGGTCCAGCATAGTGCTGGCCTTTGCAGATCCTCAGGGATGTGAACTGAATCAAAGCGTTGCATTCCTAACTCATGTCCTTTGTTTACGCATCTGCAAATTCACCCTGAACTGAAAATGAAGTCAACCCTAGTTTAGTTAAAAAATCTCCTGTTGAGATTTGGTAGTGACATCTAACAGGATGCCCCTTCCTTCTAACTCTTCATAGTCCCCCTGGGAAGGAGAATCTAAAGGGGAAGGTTGAGGATGAGGATTATTGAGTCACATGCTCAGGGGCTAAGAAAACCGAAAAGTTTCTGAGAATGGGCACTTAGCACTTATTAGGAAAATAATAGCTCATGCAACTCCCATCACTTGTGCTTCTTAGTTAACCAGAGTAATGGGAGTGTGGATTAGCCAAGGCAGAGTCTTAAATGTAGGCTTTGAAGGCTTGAGCTGGAGGAATTAGACCCATCCAACTCATTCCTTTCCTTCATGCAGAGGGACAGAGTAATCCATCGAGAGTCATACTGTAATGAGAGGTCCAAGTGGGTCAAGAGCTCAGGGTCTCTCAATAGTCCAGTGCTTTCCGTGAAAGAGAGAATCCAGTGGGACCTCTAGTGTTTGAATCACTCTGAGCCATGTGCTGTGGGACCCGAGTGGTGGATGTCTGCTTTCACACTTGAGGGCTTTAGACCATGGCCTTTCGCTCTGCAACCAGCACTGCAGGAAGGCTAAAAACAGTTCAGGTCTATGGTAATAGTAAATGCCATTCTAGACTAAATTTTTAATACTATTGAGAGCTTTTCAGTGTTTTGGGGAATTTCCCATTCCCCATCCCATCCAACCCTGAAAAATTTGTGAGGTGGGCCTATTGCCCCTGCACAGAAGAGGAAGCTGAGACAAATGACCTACCCACGGGCCCACTATTAACTGGAAAGACACGGAATTTGAACTTAGCCCAGAGTCTAAGATGGTCCTAAGGTTCTACTCATAATCTGTAGAAGGTACTTCTTAGACATATTGGATCCCACAGCTATGGAAGACAGACTGGGAATTCAATATGTATGCTTCTAACACTTTGAAAGCTTTCTGCTCCAGGGTAAGAGCCGATAGGTGGGGCTGGATAAAGGTGGTCCAAAAGGAAAGTGCAGACATGTTTATTTCTACTTAATACTGCTGTCTTATTATAAAAGAAGTTTCCCACTCTTCTTTATTCTTGGTTTTCCTATAATCAAGTCTGTAGCTTTTCTTCTAAAATGGAAATTCCAACTCAAATTCAGGAATACTCATAAGGCTTGTCCATGAGACAGTGGCTGGATTCATGGGAACACCTGTTTGTGTAATAGAGTGAAGTTGCCTTTAAGACACGAAATCTTAGAAAACCATTCCTCTCAGAGAATTAGGAATAAAATCCCATGGCTTCTTGTCTAACAAAGTGAAATTTTATCACAGGAGGGGAGTTGGAGCACAAATTAAATCTAGTCTCACCCAAGTTGCTTCAACTGGAGCCTGGTAGATGGAGTGCACACTGGTAGGTCTTACAGACACAGGTGTCTCCCCTGCAAGGGATTTTTTGAAAAGAAGCTACTTTGAAAAGGCTTATATTAAAAGTGGCCAAATACGTTAGGTCTCCAAGTCACTGTCTCTTGCTTGACTTCTCATTGGAACTTCATGTTCATATTCTATGTGGTAGATATTGGCATCTCCTCATGGATCCCTCTCAACATCTCAAGGGGCACCTTTTTACTGCTGTCAGTGTCCCACAAGCATCCTCTTGGCACTTGCCTTCCCATTCATAGACCCAAAGCACCAGAGCTTCCTCTGGGGAGGAGAGAACCTTCCTTCTTGCCTCAAGGCTTTCTCAGCCTCTGGCAACACACGGAAGTAAGGAATCAAGGTTTCTCTGAGAATTGGTGAATAAATATACCAGCTCCTTCTTCCCAAGGTGGATTCTGATGCATGCTCTTTGTTTCTCCTCAAGGGCCCAGTAGGACAAGTGCCCCACAGACACAGCTGGAACCTCCACAACTTTGTATTGGTGCCATTCCTTTCCTGGCTTGCTTCCCCACTGCCCCACAATTTTTCACAATGTCACCTTCCAAATATTCTGCCTACAAATTAATCCTTCTTTCAGGTCAGTGGCTGGGGGAACCCAAACGAAGACATACTTTGAACCCGGCATGCTTGAAACATGTTTCTCTTCCTTGTGTTTTTCCCATCCCAGTTAATAATAACACCTCAAGAGCTCATTTGTATTCTCAGTCTTCCATATTGGAAAGCCCACCTTTTAATTGGGTCACTGATATCTGTGAATTAAACCTCCAAAAATCTCCCCAGTCAGTCCCTCCTGTACTTCTAATTCTCTCCAGTTAAAACCTTTCACAAAACCTTGGGCAATTTTAATAGTTTCTTACCTGTTCTGTGTATCTTCATAGACTTACAAGACCCATTCTTAGAAAACACAAATTTGACTATATACTATGCTATGTTGAAAATTCTGATCTCTCATCCCTGCCTGTGAAAGGTCCAAGCTCCCAAGCTCTGCACACATCCTTAAAATCAAGACCCTGTTGTAGCTTTCTCTCCTCTAGCTGGTCTACCTCCCATGGCTAGCCCACCATCAACATTCTACTTGCAAGTCCCCAAGTAATCCACCTTCTCTGTCAACATCGGGCTTTGCATGTGCTATTTCCCGACCTTAGAATGCCTGTTGATTTCTTTTCTTGGTTTGATGAATTTTTTATACAACCTCAGATAACCAAGTTGAAACCTCACTTGCCTGCCCCTGACAGCCACATTAAGATGGTCATCTCTCTTTCCTTTCACACGTATACCAACACTTTAGACAAGTCTGTCTTGCTACTCTGCCGTGGGTTCCTTTGGTGCAAGGAATATTTGGATTCTCGTATTCCTTGCATTAATTGCTACCTGGTGCAAAAAGTGGATATTCAGTAGTTGTGCCCTTCCAGATGTTTAGGGTGAATCTGGAATTCATCCTTGATTCTTCTCTCCTTTTGTATACCACAGATTCAATCCATCAAGACATCCTGTTAGTCCCACCTCAAAAGAGCAGGACTGTATATTGAGAAACCTGCTACTTCCCACTACTTGCAATGTTACCAATGTGACCATCCACAACCCTGCCCCTGGGTTATTGCCGGAGCTTCCTCAGTGATACAGTGTAGTGCCCATCTACATTCTATTTTCAACAAAGCAAGAAGAATCATCCTCTAAAAATGGAAGGTGATTTAAACCACATGCAACCTCAACAGTTGCCGGTGACATACCCTTCTCCCTGAGATTAAAGTAAAAGTTCTGACATGCTCAGCCCACTACCTCACTGAGATATCTACTACTCTCCCCCTTGGTCACCTGCTCCTGTTCCATAGGCCTCCAGTCCATCTGGAATGTTCTTCCCACATGGTTGACACCCTCAACCCCCTTCATGTCTCTGCTCCAATAGGATTTGCTTACTGAAAACACATTTACAATCATAATCCACTTGCCTGCACCTTCCTCCTTCCTTCCCTCACTCTTTTTTTTTTTTTTCCTGTAGTACTCATAGGATTTGAGCAAGCTCTAAAATTCACTTATTTCTTACTTTTATTGCTTACTCACTGCCTTTGCTCATGAGAAGATAAAACTCAAAGTGTCAGAGAACTGAGGGCCAGGAGCAGTGTCTGGCATGCAGAAGGTGGTCAGTAGCTTTTACCAAATGAATAAATCAATGAATGGGTACAATCTCTTTGAAATAACTTGAACATCACCCCAGATTTCTAAGAACTGATTGTAAATGACATGTTTCAGAAACATGGTACCTTGTTAAATTCCTGGTTAAAATGGTCTTTCCATTGAACAAATAAATGTAAATATTTGATACTTATTTGATAATTATAAAGAGATTTATACAACCAGCTAAATTCTAAAAATATAATTAATCTTTAGAAAATTTAAAAAAACAGGTAAAATTTACTTTAATAATATTTTATTTGACCCAATATAACCAAACATTATGTCAGCAGTTAATCAATATAAACATATTAATGAGATATTTTACATTATTTTTTACATACTAAATCACCAAAATCTAGTGTGTATTTTACACTCAGAGCACATCTCAATTTGCACCAGAACGTTTCAAGTGCTCAATAGCCACATGTGGGTCACAGCTACCATACTGAACACCATAGGCCTAAACAATTCCCAATTAGGTAAAGGTCTTGTCTGAAAGATTGACTTTGTTTGCTTGCCTTTGTACTGAACGAATGACTGGAAATATACCTTAAATTCTAGTGCCATAAATGAGTTAGTTTTTAGAGCAGCCCATTAAGTCTTGTTAATGACTCATACATCATTTCAAAGTTGAGAAGCAATGTAAGAGGAGAAGGGTTTTTCTCCATGACTCTTTCCTCTTACCCATTTGTAAGTGTGGATGGTTCATTGATTAAGGACTGCTGGTATTAACCTGGAAAATTTCCTGATAGCCTTGGTCAAATAATTGTACCACTTTTCCATATTTACTCTTCATTGTCAAATTGTGAGCAACATACCTGAACTATGAGAGGTCATGTGTTATCACAGCTTTAAGAACTTGATATATTGATTACCTGAGCTTTTTTTTTTTTTTTTTTTCAGGGAAATGTTGCTAAACTGACCATGGTGCTAGGCGTTTAATCCTTAATCCTTTCAACAAGTCAATGGGTTAAAGGAGTATGAGACCTGGACAGTTGGGACCCTTTTTCCTTATTTAATGAGGACTTACTATATGCATTATTTTATTGACTCTTCCAAGCCCAAAGAATGAGATTCCCTTATTGTCCCTATTTTGCTGATGAGGTTTGGGAAGGTTAGAACTTAGGAAGATCTCTCTGATTCTCAGTTCAACTCTCAGAATTTGTTGAAAATCATAGTGAAAGGAAATACAGCAAAATGATAACAATAAATCAAGTTGATGATTCTTGCCAACACTTTTATGTGCCTTTTTAAGCGTCATTTTCTGAGATTCTGGCCAGATGAGAAGTAATGAAATGGAGATCGATCTTAAACATGGTGAACCACAGATGGAATGCTGAAGGTTGTTGGTTTTCTCAGTGAATCAGGGAAGCAGCAACTTAGTGGGCAGTGGCCAGGGATCAAAGAAAAATTGGCTGGGGTTTCCGTATCATTTGGTTTCCTTTCCCCACACTTCCCTGGGGAGGATAACTGCTTACTCCATCATCTTGGTGAGGAACCAGTCCCACCAGCCTGTTAGCCCAGCACCAGCTGGGCTGCAGAAGGCATAACAGAAGGCAGCACATGGTTGGTCCCTGAGCACACTCTCCACTCCAGCTCCCACCTGGGCCACATGGGAGATAATTTCAAAGGAGGTAGCTGTGGAAAAAAAAGCATCTGGTCTCAGGAGTTCTCTTAGGAGCTCTCTAGAGCTCTCTAGAGTGGCTCAGTCCCCTGGTGGGTCAATCTGGGTGTGCTCTAGCTGACTATAAGCATCAAAGTCCTCTACTTTGACACCATTTCTGACTTGTGTTCTCACCAGGAAGCAGGAAAAGTCCTGGCCTGGGCCTTATTCCGTTTTTAAGGGACATCTGACCCACAAAGGAAGCTAGTGCTCCCAAGTGTAGGTGGGCTCACAAGAAAATAAAAAGATTTACTGGGAGCATTCTTAAAAACTAAGTGACTTCCACTGGATAACACAACACTGGTAGGTCAGAAGCTTAATAAATATCCTCAAAGAGATCAGAAAGCACAAAACAGGAACACACAGACATAAACTTCAATTGTTGAAATAAAGAGCTCAGCAGAGGGACTGAATAGCAGGGTGGATACAGGAGCAGTACAAATTAAGGAGCAGAAGATCAGATTAAGAACTTCTACAGAGGGGCGCCTGGGTGGCTCAGTAGGTTAAAGCCTCTGCCTTCAGCTCAGGTCATGATCTCAGGGTCCTGGGATTGAGCCCCACATCAGGCTCTCTGCTCACCAGGGAGCCTGCTTCCCCCCAACCTTGCCTGCCTCTCTGCCTACTTGTGATTTCTGTCTGTCAAATAAAATAAATTAAAAAAAAAAAAAAAAAAAAAAACTTCTGCAGAGTTCAGGGAGTTAAAGAGATGACAAATACAAAAGAAACGTTAAGAATATGGAGAATGGAAGTGTCACTATCCATAAAACAAGAACACCTAAAAGAGACAAAATAAACAAGGGTGGAAATACATATAACTTCAGATACTAAGGTCTCATAGATAGTTTGGCAGGAGTTGCCAATATATCTTTCAAATAAAAACTATCTGGGGGTACCTGAGTAGCTCAGTTTTTAAGCATCTGCCTTTGGCTCAGGTCATGATCTCAGGATCCTGGGATGGAGCCCCACATCAGGCTCCCTGCTCAGCAGGGAGACTGTTTCTCCCTTTCTTTCTGTCTGCTCCTGCTTTCTCTCCCTCTTTCAAATAAAAAATAAAATCTTTAAAAAAATAATAAAAACTATCTGATCAAGAGACAAAAAATAGCAAAGATTTGAAATGTGTGAAAAGCAGTTATAAGCATAATTTAATGCGCGTTGTCCAATATGATAGCAGAGAACAACAGGTAGCTCTTCAGTATTTGAAAAATGGTTAATGGGCAATGTGAGTGAGGCAGTGAATTTTAATTCTATTTAATTTTAATTATTTCTTAAAATATTTTTTTAATTGAAATATAATTGACATACAATGTTATATTAGTTTCAAATGTACAACATACAGATTCAACCATTCTATACATTATTCAGGGCTCACCATTGTAAGTGCAGTCACCATCTGTCACCATACACCATTATTACAATATTATTGACAATATTCTTTATGCTGTACTTCCCATCTCTGTCCCTTATTTATTTTATAACTGGAAGTTTGTACCTCTTAATCCCCTTTACCTATTTCTCCCAACTGTCCACCCATCCCCCCACTGGCAACCATCAGTTTGTTCTCTATATTTGAGTCTGTTTTTTGTTTGTTTGTTCTTTTGTTTTCTTTTCAGATTCCACATATGAGTGAAATCATATGGTATTTGTCTTTCTCTGTTTGACTTACTTCACTTAGCATAATACCCTCTAGGTCCATCCATGTCTCAAATGGCAAAATTTCATTCTTTTTTATGACTGAAATCATTCCATTCTCTACATATACCGTATCTTTTTTATCCATTTGTCTGCCAATGGATGCTTAGGTTGCTTCCACATCTTGGTTACAGTAAATAATGCTGCAATAAGCATAGGGATCCATATATCTTTTTGAATAAGTGTTTCATTTTCTTTGAGTAAATATCCAGTAGTGGAATTATTGGATCATATGGCATTTCCATCTTTAATTTTTTGAGGAACCTCAGTACTGTTTTCCTCAGTGGCTGCACCACAGTACCCACCAACTGTGCTGCACACAAGGGTTCCTTTTTCTCTACATCCTCACCAATACCTGTTGTTTCTTTTCTTTTTGATACTAGCAATTCTGACAGGTATAAGGTGACATCTCATTGTGGTTTTGATGTGCATTTCCCTGATGATGAGTGATGTTGAGCACCTTTTTGTGTGCCCATTGACCATCTGTATGTCTTCTTTGGAAAAAAAAATGTCTATTCAGCTCCTCTACCCATCTTTAAATCAGATTGTTTGTTTATTTTGGTGTTGAATTGTAAGAGTTATTGATGTATTTTGGATATTAACCTTTTATCAGGTATATCATTTACAAATATCTTCCCCCACTCACTCCCATTGCTTTTTTATTTTGTTGATGGTTTTCTTCACCATACAAAAGATGCTTTATTTTGGTGTAGTCCTGATAGTTTATTTTTGCTTTTGTTTCCCTTGTCTTAGGAGACAGGGAAACAAAGGTCAGTGTTCAAGAGATTACTGCCTATGTTTTCTCTTAGGAGCTTTGTGATTTCAGGTCTCACATAATTTTAAGTAATTTCAACTTAAATTAAAAAAAAATATTTGATTTAAGTATTACAAAACTTTAAAGTATGTTTGGAAAAACTTGGGTATATGAGCCCACTCTTCCAATTATAAACTGAAATCTAAATATAAATCAAGTATATCTGATGTGAATTTAGTATTTATATTGAGATATACCTTAAGCGTAAAATTCACTCTAGATTTCTAACACTTAATACAGAAAAAAGAATGTACAATATTTCATTAATACTTTTATATTGATTATATGCTTAAATTATCCTATTTTGGATCTATCGGGTTAAATAAAATATATAATTAAAATTAATTTTACCTATGTACATTTACTTTGTTAATATGGATGCTAGAAAATAAATACAATTATATATGTGGCTTGCATTTTATTTCTTTTTTAAATTTTTAAAAAAATTTTATTTATTTTTTAAAAATTTCTTTTCAGTGTTCCAGAATTCATTGTTTATGCACCACACCCAGTGCTCCATGCAATACGTGCCCTCCATAATACCCACCTCCAGGCTCACCCAACCTCCCACCCCCTGCCCCTCCAAAACCCTCAGATTGTTTTTCAGAGTCCATAGTCTCTCATGGTTCGTCTCCCCCTCCAATTTCCCCTAACTCCCTTCTCTCTCCATCTCCCCATGTCCTCTGTGTTATTTCTTTTTTTTTTTTTTAAAGATTTATTTATTTATTTATTTGAGAGTGAGAGAGAGCATGAGAGGGGAGAAGGTCAGAGGGAGAAGCAAGCTTCCCATGGAGCTGGGAGCCCGATGTGGGACTCGATCCTGGGACTCCAGGATCATGACCTGAGCCGAAGGCAGTCGCTTAACCAACTGAGCCACCCAGGCGCCCCCTTCTGTGTTATTTCTTATCGCATTTTATTTCTATTGAGAAGCACCAATCTAATAGATAAACATCAAACATATATCCATAGAATATTCATTTTAAGTTCTCACAGAAAAAAGGAAGCTTCAATAAGTATCACATAATCAGTATATACAGATTGTGCTGCCTGATTATAATGATGTAAATAAGAAATTAGTAACAACAAGAAAACTTCAAACATTTCCTTGGACTATAAAATAACTATACTGGGGTGCCTGGGGGGTTCAGCGGGTTAAGCCTCTGCCTTTGGCTCAGGTCATGATCTCAGGGTCCTGGGATCGAGCCCCGCATCAGGCTCTCTTCTCAGCAGGGAGCCTGCTTCCTCCTCTCTCTGTCTGCCTCTCTGCCTACTTGTGATTCTCTCTTTGTCAAATAAATAAATAAAATCTTAAAAAAAAAAAAAACACTACACTACACAGTGGTTGGTTAAGAGGAAATTTTAAAAGGTATTATAACATATCTAGAAGGAACAACAATGACAGTGTCAAATGTCAAATGTTGTGGCCCACAGCTAAAGTAGCACCTAGTTTTGTATAATTTTGAATACATTAACAGCAAACAAGATATATTAAAAACCAAAGACCTAAGGACATCACTAAACATATTAGAAAAATAAAGAAAAGAATAAATACAATAAATACAATACAATAAATACAATAAAGCCAAAGCGATAAGAAGAACAGAAGAAAGATAAGAAATCAACAAGACAGCCCCAAATCCCTATTAAAATCTAATTAATTAAAAAAGATTTAATTTATTTATTTGAGAGAGAAAGAGCGTGAGCAGGGGGGAGGAACAGAGGGAGAGTGAGAAGCAGGGAGTCTGATATAGGACCCCATTGTAGGACCCTGAGATCATTACCGGAACCCTTAACCCAATGAGTCACCCAGGTGCTCTTGATTTCAGCTAAGGTCATAATCCCTGGGTTGTGGGATCAGCCCTGCCTTGGGCTCTGCACTTAGCAGAGTCTGCTTCTCTCCATCTCCCTCGGCCCCACCCTGTGGTCTCTCTCTCGCTCTTCTCTCTCTCTCTGAAACAAACAAAAAACAAACTAGTAAATGTATCTTTTTAAAAAATGAGATGACAAAAAGATGGGTATGACTCTCTGTGCACCAGTGCATACTGAAACCAGGGTGAATGGACATAGCATGGGGAAAAATAGCAATCCTTTACTGGGCTCCTAGCAGAGAAGGTGACCTGAAGTCAGCAGAAGTCCTTCCACTGTCAAACAAGCACTGTCAGAACAGATAGCCCCATACAACCTTCATGGGTCGGCCCAGATCCCAACCTATGGATGAAATACATTTGGGTGGTGCCTTTGTAACCAAGTGGTTTGGGTCCCAGAATACAGAGGGAGGGTCAAGGGGAAATAACAAAGCGAAAGAAATCAACAGAGGGGCCTTGTGTGAACATGATGTGCCATGACCTGAGTGTTATTATTATTTCAATTCTTTGCACTTGAGATGTACAAAGTACTTTTAAATGCTGTAAAGAATTTTGGGGTGCCCTTCCCAGCCCATGTTTTTCTCCTCTATTGAATTCCAAAAATATGGTAACACAAAATTTAGCACATTGTTTCCCAGTGGGATCTCCTGTCCTGCAATGGGTACCTGATCACCCTGATCACAAAAGCAGTAGTGCTTTGCTGCTGGTGGTTGACTCTTCATGACTACACCTGATACTAAGTGCAGACACTGAGGTCTAGCTGAGTGTGTGTGTGTGTGTGTGTGTGTGTGTGTGTAAAGATAGAGAGAGAGGAGATATATATATATATATATATATATATAGGCTTTTTCTTTGATTCTGTAGATGTAGTAAAAAAGGCTAATTTTAGGGTTTATCCCCTGGGCACAGTATCTCAATTTTATAACTGGAATTGATCTAATTTAGTCTGAGGAGGTTGCCTAAAGTAAATACAGCACTTGTTCAGTGAGGTTGAGTTCCTACACACCACCTATAAAAGAAGATAAAGCCATCTGAGCTGCCAGAAATACCCCATTGATCAAGGCATCGCTTTTTCCTAACATGCCCAGATAATAACTGTAACCCCTTGGGTCTGGGGCTGTAGGCACAGCCACTGGGCCAGCCCCTCTGCATTGCATCCTCTCTCTTTGTCTGCAAACAACACAGAGGAGCAGCAGGTTGGAGGCCCAGCCTCGCCAGCTGACCAGGCCAGGTGCGTTTCCATTGGCTGTAGGGGCCAGGGTGAGCTCTATTTTCTTCTGTACATAAAGATAAGAAGCCAAGGGCTCCCTTCCGAAAGCAAACACGTTTAATTTGAACCACCGCCTCCCCATGATTCACCGGATGGAATTTACGATGGTGTTTACCCTTTTCCACAAAAGTAGCAAATGAATCAGTCCTAATAGGAAATATAAATCCATTGCAGATGCATTTTGAAGCCCACAGGGGAGATTTCACTGAAGAGATTTCACCGTGATTCCAGAGTTACCCCCCTCCTCCAGCACCACAGAAGTGTAAAGACTGAGCCAGGTCTTTGGAGGGAAAGCAACTCCAATGACAAGCAGAACAAGTCTTTTCATGTGCCAAGTTTTACTTGGCCCCTCTTAGCAGCCGGAATCCAGACAAAACTTCAGGAATGCTTTGCTGGGCAGCTGTGGTGCATTCAAAGGGGAGAAACAGCCTTAATCTTTGCAAAACCAACAAAGATAAGCAATAGCTTTCTTGGGGTTGAAATTAGCCAACGCGCTGCTACACAATGTCCTTGTGACCATTATCCAGGCTCTGACCGCCGAATGGCACTGCTCAAGTATGCTGGCAATGTTTAACCAACCATCTGTCTTGTACCTGTTCCCACCGAACAGGAGCCTTTGTCTGAACCCTGGTCCCATCCAGCATGTCTGCTGTCTGCTTGCCGACAAGTGACACATGCACCTTCTCATTGCATTCTATCAATTTCTCAACGCTCTTGATGATGGTCTGTCCTTCTACAGAGTGGCTGCTACCAGAGAACAGTTTTGAAATGAATATGGATTTTCTGTCTGTCCATCCATTACTTTCCATATCACTATGTGTGTAAAACATATATTATATATTTGCCTGTTGATATTTCCCTGGTTTTTCTTCTTTTAGGAGGCATTTCTGTATTCATTCAAAGGTAATTATTGCTGATTTAATTTTCTTTCTTGGATAATTGCTCTTAAATTAGACCCTCCCCAATATACCCAATATACTTTTTTTTTTTTTAAAGATTTTTTATTTATTTATTTGACACAGAGAGACACAACAAGAGAGGGAACAGAAGCAGAGGGAGTGGGAGAGGGAGAAGCAGGCTTCCCACTGAGCAGGGAGCCGGATGCGGGGCTCGATCCCAGGACCTTGGGATCATGACCAGAGCCGAGGGCAGATGCTTAATGACTGAGCCACCCAGGCGCCCCCCCGCCAATATACTTTTTATACCCAGTAAAAGATTTTCTGATGAAATGTCACACTTCACTGATTATGTTACCTAAGGGTTAGGTTGAACTATTTGAACTTTATGCTTCCGTAGGTCTGAAGTGGTCAGGTACTAGCACTGCATACGGTTCAAAATATGTAGATTTCCTTGTCAACTTGCCCATTATGCTTTAGAATAGATTAAAGCAGTTCATGGATTCTATTTTGAAAACAAAATGTTTTAATCAAGCAAATTTCTCTTTTCAGAATTGATTTCTCCTGCTTTACCTTGCCCTGCTTAGAAGTAATGTTTCCCCATGTTCGTTTTCCACATGTCACATGGTAGACACACAGTTGACCCCTGGACAGCATGATTGAACTGTGCAGATAAACTTATATACAGATTTAAAAAAAAATAAAAACAGTATAGGACTGTAAATGTATTTCTCTTCCTTATGATTTCCTTAATAATATATTTTTGTCTCTAGTTTATTTTAAGAAGACAATGCAAAATACCCACAATGTACGCATACGTGTTAATCAATAGTTTGTGTTATCAGTAAGGCTTTCAGTCACAGGAGGCTATAAGTAGTTTAATTTTGAGGGAGTCAAAAGTTATAATGGGGGGCTGGCATCCTTAATCCCCATGTAGTTCAAGGGTCAACTCTTAGCTACAACTATCTAAGGCGTGTCTTCACGTCTTCACAATGGCAACCACAGAAGTCAGCTTCAGGGTGATGGCGTCCTTGAAATTCACCCTTCAAGCCCTCACACCAGCCAGTGTGACCTCAGACCTGGATGCCAGTCACCACCCAGCTGCCTTATCTCCAGCCCTCACTTGGACTCTCAGGACGCATGCTTCTTACCTACCAAGGGGACTGGGTTTGATAAGAGTCAATGTATTAGATGCATGGGGGGCTCCAAGAAGTATAGAGTATGAAGTTGAAAATAGCTCTGTGTTTGGAGATCTTCAAACCTATGTGTCTGCATTCATGTTCTAGCACCAGAGCTCCCCCCCCCTTTATTTCATTGTGTTCATGGGCACATCCTAAACACAGTTTTGTCTTCCAAGCAGACGGATCGAATTGAAGGAATCCAAATACCCATGCCGTCTATCTAGAGGAAATTTGGAAAACAAAACAATTACCTTAAAAACAGCAGCACAACAAATCTTGTCCTTAAATCTAAATCGTCAGTGAAGCCAGAAAGCAAATATAGAGGGTGGGAAATCTCTTCAGATTTTAACTTCTGGACTATGGAGGCAAAGGGAAACAATTGTGAGACTAGTCTAGCATATTGGTGGTCCCCATTGGGGGCTTGAGGAAAGAGAAATTCCTTTATATTTTTAACCTCATCCTTCAGTTTCAATTTTGGTGTGTGTTCTGTGTTTTGTAAGGTAATCTAACAATAAATACCTGTTGAATCAATATACTTTATTATAATATAGATTAGTCACTAAACAATTATATTTTTCAATATATAATAATCTACATATGTATAATTTTATTCATATATAATATATATCTAATATGTATATCTTATATATATATAATTTAATTTAAAATATATATATGTAATTTCATTCATGGATGTATCCATTTGTCTGACATGTGACATCTTTTGGTTGTGATGAATAATGCTACTATGGATATGATGTGCATATATTTGAGCAGCTGTTTTCAGTTTTGGGGGGTATATGCCTTGGAGTGAAATTGCTGAGTCTTAGGGGAATTCTATGCTAAAGTTTTTGAGGAGCCACAAAACAACCTTCCAGAGCAGCTATACTGTTTTAGTTTCCCATCAGCCATGTACAAGAACTGCAATTTTTCCATCTCCTTGACAAAATTTATATTCTTTTTTCTAAAAATGATTCATTGTGGTTTTGATTTGCACATTCCAGGAGTCATCTTTGTCCACATGACCTTTGGAAGGACTTCAAGGACAAGGTTATGCACCCTCTGGTATTTGTCATCTGGAATGATCTTTGGAGCCCTCCACAGGTCCACCTGGCATTTCCCAAAACCACCAAAAGGCTGCATGTGCACATACCTCAACAAGGATCTCCTTTCCAAAGGACATCATTGCCACCACGGGGGGCAGGGTGGGGGGAGAGTGGCATGTACCTGACAACGAGGGGGATTGAAAAAAGGTTTTCACTCCAAGCTGAGAAGAAGTGGGGTCCTGGTGTCCACAGAGTGGAGTCCTGGTGTGCATAGAATAGAGGTGAGCAAGCTTTTTAAAGTCAGAAGACAGAGCATATTGTAAGGCAGATGACTTCATGTTGGGCCAGAATCCTGGAGCCTTAGCTGAACCAGAGAGCACGGAAGTGTGTGTGTTCTGAGTCCCCAGGCAAAGAGGGTGGAGAGACACATCCTGATGCAAGAGCAGGCAGGAAAACATGGAGCCCAGTAAGATTTTAGGTACAGGGGGCAGGTGAGTGATGTGGGATCAGGACAGGAAGAGTCAGGATCTTGGGGTCCAAAATGCATGGCAGGTTCACAGAGAAACAAATCTAAGAGCAATCCCTGCTTATGAGCCTGCAGGTTTCTTCCCTTTCTCTGGGGTTTGCATGGCGGTTCTCAATTTGGCTGCACATTAGAATCACCTGGGAGCTTTGAAAACTCCCAATGCCCAAGCCAAGAAATCAGAATCACTGTGTGGGGGACCCACCACCAGGATTTCAATGTTTCTCAGGTGATTCAAATGGGTAGCCAAGGATGAGAAAAGTAGAATTTTAGGTTTAAAATAGTAGTAGGTTTAAAAAGTAGACTTTATTAGATTGTTGTTTTTACTATAAAAGAAATATGGGCATATTATAGAAGTTTGGATGGAGCAAAGATGTTGGGGGAGGATGCCACCCATTGCCCTGTGGACTTGAGGCTGCTATAGATGGTGCAGCCTGTGCCTTATTTGGGTCTCCATTCCCAGAACGGTGAACGATAGTTCACAGTCAGGGTGGGGCTGTGCTGCTGAGGAACACACAGGATGTGATGTATTTCCTGTGTCCGTGGCCCTGTGTGGGCACAGTGAGGGCTGCACTCAATAAATGTTTGTAGGATGAGTGAATGGAAGCAGGAAGGCATGAATTCATGAAAAGCAGCCTAAGACATGGTCCCTGCCCTCTAGGAACTTACAAAGGGGCAATTGAATAGGTATTATAATGACAATAATCAGATGGCGATAATAGTCCCTGCATCAGTGGCTCTGTGTGTCTGTGCACGCAGCCCTGCAGCCAGGGAAACCAGGGGAAGGTTTTTGAAAACTCTGTTTGGTAGCTAGGGCCTCTCTTATCTTTATTAATGCCCTGCAAGGCACTGACACACTGTCCCCTTCTTGATAAAACAGGTAAACAGGAGCAGAGCAAAAGCCAGTGAGGCAGGTTGCCAGTGGTACCCAGAGCCCACCTGAGTGGTCACAGCAAGGTCCGTGAGAGTGGAGAAAAGTCTGCCTCTCACATGTGGAGTTAGTTATTCTGTTGATTGTTTGCTTTTTGCTTGTTTGATAAAATTTCCCCAAGCACTCTGGCCTACAGATAAATTAAGTAAGTTGAAAAGCCTCAAGCTCCTTGCCAGTTAAAGCTTCCTCCTCAGAAATGGTGGTTGTGGTGGGAAGAACACTAATAGGACACAGGAAAGCTGGGGGCTTCCCTTGTTTTATTGTCAACCATTCAGAGGGCCTTAGCAAAGTTCCACACCTTCTCTGACTTACAAAGTAAGCAACAGTTTATTTTCTGCTTTCCTTACCTGGCAACTGTATCCATTCAGCAAGATGGAATTACTGCACTAAAAGGCACCTTTTAATCCTTAGGTGTCCTCAGCCTCCTGTTACTTACTGGGCTGGGGGTCCACAGGTCCCTCTATCCCAGAGCCAGCCCACAGGCTGGGTGTACTGACTTTGTCAGGGCTGTGGTCACAAACCCCCCAGCCACCTTTCACACACAATGGGAAGTAGGCAGTGCCAGGAACCAGTAGGTACTAAATTTCCTCAATGATGCCAAAAAACCACTTACACACATAGCTTTATTGGTCACTGCTGTTATTTTAATTTCTCCTATTTCCCTCCATTACTCCCAGGCACCCCCTCTCCTACTCAGAGACAAAATGACCTTTCCCCCCATGGCCCATTCTGCTTTTTGTTGCTGCTGTTGTTAATAAATCTAGATCCAAATATGTTTGGGTGGCCTTAGGTGACCCGTGAGGGTCAGGAAGGGTCAGGTGACAGGTGAGTTGGTGAGGAAACAGGGGACACTGACCGCTGCCTGCCAGCCTAGATCTCTTCTATCAGAGGGCACTGACAAATGTGTACTCTGAGCCAGTCGGGTGGCAGTCCACAAGGCAGTTCACCTGGGCTGGTCATCTAGTGTCAGGCTGGTATGAGTCCAAGCACAGCCAGCTTGCCTACCTACTGTTTGAAGAGCTGAAATCTCAGTTAGCTTTCAATTTCTAAAAAAAATGATTTTAATATATTTAAGATTTTATTTGCTGGTGGTTAGCCATACCACAGAGCTACTCTGTGTACCTTCACTTCAGAAATGAATTGGAAATTCCAACTTATTCCTGAGCTTATTGAGGGAGAGAAGCAGTAAAGTAAAATAAAAACCTTAGTGGACCTAGAAGAGAAGATACCACACTGTGCTCTGCTCTGCTGATTAACTGGTCTATGACGTACTACTTACCCTTTCTGGGTCTCATTTTTCTCTTCTGTACAATGGGGAGTTTGGACTATTCTTATGGTTCTCAGGCTTTCTTCAGAAAAATAACTGGCCCTGTTTTCAAATAAATTTGTATGCCACAGACATCAATCCATAAAATTCAAAAAGGAGTCATTTTATTAGTTTAACAACTAGCTGGCATACTAATTCTTAGTTTAAATTGGTAACATTTGCTTATCCTAAAGTCAACAATGATGATTTTATAGTTAACATATAACTTTTATCAAATAAAAAGTTAAATCATATCAAGTGAAGCATGCTATTTTTAAAAACAATTTTATTGGTTTCATGCCCTGCATAAATTTTTAAGTAACAGCACCAAGCAATTGTAAGTGCTTCCTTCCTTTCCTTTTCTTCTCTTCTTTTTTTCTTTTCCTTTCTTTTCTTCTTTCTTTTTAATTTTTAAAAAACATTTTATTTATTTATTTATTTATTTTGAGAGAGAGAGAGTGAGAGAGAGCACAAGGGGGGGGCAGGGAGAGGGAGAAGCAGGCTCGGTCTCATGACTTGAGCTGAATGCCGACGCTTAACCAACTGAGCCATCCAGGTGCCCCTAAGTGCTACTTTTCAAGGCACAATCTGTCTGCAATCTCCATGTCTTTCCCTGTGACAGGAAAGGGCAGATGAACCTATATTCTAAGGCTGGTACAATATGTCTTCAGTGGGTGAGGACTCCAGCGATCTCCAACTCAGTAGAATGTGTGTGGCATTTGTAATTCCAATTTCAAAATCACTTCCAAAATATAAAACAATACAAAAAAAAAATCCAAGGAAATGTTTCCTGGCCCCTAAAACACATGTTAGGCAAGTGTGATAAACAGAAAATTTTTAAGCCCCCTAAGCTGCCCTCAATAGCTGATCCAGACAGCAACCATCTGGG
Source organism: Martes martes (assembly GCF_963455335.1). Lineage (NCBI taxonomy): Eukaryota > Metazoa > Chordata > Mammalia > Carnivora > Mustelidae > Martes > Martes martes. The sequence goes on along the minus strand of NC_137896.1, from coordinate 46,022,682 downwards.
TGGAAATATGAAAATACTTTGACATTGGTACTTTCTCTTTACATTACATAGACAGCATTAAGACAGTGATTTTTTTTTTTTAAATTCCACATTTTTTAGGATCATGTAATGTAGCCCTGTGGACCTACTTCTGATAAGAGACCCCCAGAGCCTGTAACAAATCAGTACGGAAGTGATTTTGTTTTCTGTCATCTTTCTCTTGGAGGTTCAGTCTCCTCCCTCACGTTATCAGGAAAAGAAAGCTCTTAGTGAAATAGCTTGGTTGGGTACTCACCGCCATGAATGTTCAGAACCATGTGCCTGTCCCCCAGAACACTCAGCTGTTGCCACTTTTCTTGCTCCCTGTCACACCTACTTGCTAACACTTCTATTTGCTGTTATTTGAAATCAGGGGCATCATCTTGTTTTGAGGCAACGAGGGGCACTTCCTGCTTTGTCACAGAGACCCTCTCTCCACCTGGCAAAGGGTGGGACTGAAGGCAGAAAGGAGTTAGCTGGCAGAGCTACCTCTGCATTGCAAATGTTGCCTATGTGGACAACCAAGCCATCCAGACTATGGAAATCTGGCCCAGTGGCCTGCCAAGAGTTTGGTCTGGGAGGCAGCGGTGTGCAATGTGGGGGTGATTATATTTATACATAGATAGTTGCCACGGCAACACTCTGGTGTCACATCATAGGTGCACTTAATGCCCATGGGTCCTGCTCTGTAGGTCGAGAGAGAGCTAGCTGGTCCTGCCTGCACTTAGCTGCCATCCCACTGGTTGAGAAGGACTGCCTATGAACTCTGCTGCTCCCTTGGTTCGGATCCCGTCTGTTTCTCCTAGCATGAGCAACTGGTAAGATTCTTGTGTTCTCACAAATGAATACTGGAACTCCAACCAACACTTCACCAGTTGCTTGTGTAAGGAAATAGCCTTTTTTTTTCTGCTGCTGGAGGAGAAACTGATGCTGGAAGTTTGCCCATACCAAGATGCAATATCAGGAGTTACTTTCAACCATATTTGTGTCCTACATACTTACATTAGAAGTCGTAAGCTGTGACTCTTCTGTGCTCAGATCAGATGAAAGGCAATGCCCAAGAGGCACTAGGAGCGACTAGGAGAGTCACCAGCATATTTAATACCTTGTGCTGCCTTTTCAGGTGCTTTCTGTCTCCTCATGGAGATTATGAGAACTTTTTTAGCTGATTTAATAGAGATGGTTTAGTTTTGCCTGGGATGCAGCATGAAATAGAGCCCTGCTTTATTGCTCGCATGCACAAACATGAGTGTGCACATGCCCATGTAAGACACCTATAAACCACTAACACACATACACGAACCAGGTAAGAGAAAGGGAAAAACTGGCTAATTACAAGAATTTTTCTAGAATTCTCTATCCCTAAATTTCTGCTTAGTGGAAAATAATAGGCAGTATGGGATGTGGGAGGGTGATTCCAAACACTTGTGTGTTTAGTATAGCTTATGATGATGTAAAATGTCAGTGTCTAGAGCAGGTCAATAGAATGGTCTGTGATGATGGGAATGTTCTATGTTTGCCCTGTCCAGTATGATAGCCTCTAGTCAAGTGTGGCCGCTGAGCACCTGACACATAGCTTGTGTCACAGAACTGACTCATGGGCTTGAACTCCAGTGTATTCTGCAGTGGGGTTTTATAATCACCTTTATCTGAAATTTCCTACCTCTTCACCAACATGGAGTTCTCAGGCAATCTCTAATTCACACTAGGACTCTGACTTAGGCCAGCATTCCCATGTTTCTTTGAATCTGGAAACTCACCTTCCAGAGTTGGCCCAGTGCTCCCAGCATCTGCTCTGCAGGACCCTGCAGGGAGAGCCATCCCCTACCTTTGTGAGGATGGAACCCTGAACCTCTGCTCTCAAGCAAATTTTAAAGAGGAAAGACAACTTTTGAGTTTCAAGATGTTCAGGTACAATTTAGTGTCTTTTTTTTTTTTTTTTTTTTTTTTTTTTTAGATTTCATTTATATGAGAGAGAGCAAGGGTGAGAGAGATCACAGAGGGAGAGGGAGGAGCAGACACCCTGCTGAACATAGAGCCCAAAGTGGGGCTCCAGCCCAGGACCCTGAGATCATGACCTGAGCTGAAGGCAGATGCTTAACTGAGCCACACAGGTGCCCCTAATTTAGTGCTTTAAAACTTGGGGATGAGATAATTGTGGTATTGCTTCTGAGCAATCTGGACCCCTGAAACATACCTGATCATGTAAACGATGCAAGCAAGCAGTCTCAGGACCGAGCCCAGTGCCCTGAGGACCAAGTCTGGCTTCCTTAACAAGACCTGTAAGTCCTTTACCATGTGGCCCTGCCTTCTAGATTCATGTCATCTCTGATCACTTTCCTGTGTGCACTGGGCAAGCCAAACTGTTGTTTCCCCAAACATGCTCACCTCCGCTGTGTCATTCCCCAGCTGGGCAGGGCTCCCTTCCCTGCCTTGGTGCCTCCTCTGGCTTCAGAGCCTTGTTCCATCCCCACCCAGCATCTGCTGTCAGTCTCCCGGCTACAGACAGGTGACTGGTGGCTCCATCCGACACCCACAGAGGCCTCCTTTTGGGTTCTTTTGTCTCCCAGCTGGCACACCAAGCAGGTACTGGACATTGGTTGTGAAATAAAAAATGGGAATTTCAAAGGCTGCCTTAGTTTCCTGAAAGGCTTTAAGTAGAAGTTTCCTCACTCTGCCCCCACCCCCACTTCCACCCCACCACATTGTAACAAAGGAAAAGAATGACTTCTTTGTTCCCCTGGGGCAAACTTTTTTTTTTTTTTTTTTTTTTAAATCTTACTCAGCCTGTCCCCTATAAAAGGCTTATCTTCACTGCTGGTAGGAGACATTTTAATTCCTTCCTGTTTGCCGATCCTTGCTCCTCAAGGCCCCTCAGCACAAGTCCCTCCCCAAGCAACAGGTAACGTCACCAAGGAGTGTGGAGCCCATCTATCACCTGACACCCTATCTTTATAGCCATGACAGCTTGGGCGCTGGCCACCCAGACTCTTGGTGTAGCTTCTAGCAACATTTCCAGAGAGTAGCCCCCACTCCTCTTAAAACCCACCTCTTAACCTTGCAGGAAAGGTATCTTCTTGATCATTTGACTTTGCAACTTGCTTCATTTCCCATTGGCCATCTATTTTTCCGACCTTTTATGTTTAGAGTGGATTTATGGTAATTATCATTTTAGAATTTGCAACATGGCTTGACATTTATGGAGACCCACATGAGTGTCAGAAATCATTAACCCCTTATCAGAGTCGCTGATTTAGGTTTTAGCCCTCAGTTCTGTTTTGCATGGTTGATCACCCCTAAGGTTTCAGAAAATAAGGTGCCAAGAAATGTCTCTGCCAGCTTGGGGGAAAGGATTCCTCCATTTGGGGGGAAAAAAAAATCAATGACAAATAACTTAAGATGATCTATTTTCCACAGATCTATGGAAAGCTGTTTCCTCTGTAGCTACCACTATTGGTGTCTAGTTCAGTTCTTGGTCTGCAGGGCTGAGGGTCTGGAAAATGATCTAGACACAGAGCAGAGAAGAACCAGGACAAGTTGACCCCGACATGGTACTTCTGCCCCTGTTCATCATTGTATCCAACCCCTTGGCAATCCCTTGAGTGTAATGGTCACTGCTTTGCTTCTACAGCCCAAAACTTGTACTAATTCCTCTGTTGGTCAGCACTAATGCAAAATAATACAGGGAAGGGGACTCTGGAGAAAATTTTTCCCAGGTTAAACAGGTTGACACAGCATAAACCACCGCAGGTGTATATTGAACCAACCACTGGTCCAAAACCCCAAACAGCATAGCTGGAGTGGAAAACAGCCACTGCTGAGAGGAGCTGCTGGAAAAGGTGAGAATGTGGTACAGAGCACCAGCTGAGAGTACAGGGAAGCCAGATGGAAACAGGAGGGAGATTGAGTCTGAGATAGCAGTGCAAAGCCAAGGCTATGAGTATATGAGTATATGTCTTTATGTTTCAGAATGGAACATGCTGAGCACTGTGATGAAGGTGAAAGCCTGAAGACATGTGCCTTGAGCTGACAATAGGTGGTTTCTATAGTGAGCAAATCCTTGATTTCTTGAGGGTGTGGTTATGGAAAGATACCCCTAGGAATAAGCAGATCCTAATGATCCCACTCCTCTACTCCCCAACTTTGCATCCTCAGTTTCCATATCTGAACCACAAGCATGTAACTCCCAAATAAAATCCATAGGTGGCATTGGTGGTGGTTATTATGATTATGTCTATCATTTTTGAGGTGGTTAAAGAGGAAAGGTCTGTGACTTTCCCAACATTGGCCACTAGCAAAACTGGAACTTAAACCCACATGTCCTGATTCTAAGTCTAGTGCTCTGTTCATTTCACCACCAAGTAACAAGGAGATAGCAATTGTGTTCTGTCTGTTGCATCCCAAAGCCACAAAATAAATTCAAGATATATTCAACAGTTTAAAGACATTCCATATAGAGAGCATGATTTTGGAGTTGGTTTTCCAGTGCTGAGGATGGATTATTGTGATCTCACCCATATTTTTCTCATAATGCCTATTACAGACTGGCCAATGATAGCATCCACACAAGTAACAGAAGGCCTTTGGGGCTGAATTGTCTTCAGGAAGCTGTCAAGCTCAACCTCCTGGGTCCCCTGACCCCAAGTGGAAAGCCCAGGGATCCCTGGGTCAGTATAAGATAGAGAGTAATGAAAAGAAGCAACAAGAGGGAATAGAGGGGAAGGCTTGTTCCAAGTGCAAGAGGAAAATGGCAGCCATTTCAAAGGATAATGTAAGAGGAGTTATGGTTTCAGGCTCCTCACCTACACACCTTTTCACTCTCTTTACATTCCTCCTCTTCCAAAATATTTCTCATCTGGGTCTCCTGTGTCCCCTTATTCTACAGACCTCTCTGATCACAGAGGAAACACCTTCCACATCAAAGCCTTAGAGACAGCAGGGTTTACAGGGTAAAATAGACAACTGTAAATATAGGACAAAAATGTTAAATTGAGGTAATTGAAGTTTTCTGGAATTTCCTTAAGTTTCCTTCCACGGCAAGGATGACCCTTGAAGGCACCAGGACCAGGACCATAATGTGAAGGGGAAAGCAGAGGTTCACCATGCTGGGTGAGCTGGGCTTCCCGAAGGTTACTGCCGAGCTGCAGGAGGCTGCAGAACTTGGTCACTGTCAAAAACACATTTCCAGCTTTATTTTCTCTGGTGTTCTGCAGGGAGAAACTTTTGGCAAGCAAAAAATGGATGGATCACCAAGGGAGGGTTATCAGGTCTGAAGCCTGTTCCAGATTCAAGCTGTTGTTTGAAGAAGAAATGTGTTCTTAGAAGCAAGCAGCCCATCGGACAGCTGTTTCAAGTCCTTGACCCACCCCCCCCCCAAAAAAAAAGAGAGAGAGAGAGAGGGAGAGAGAAGAAAACGACAAAGAAAGAAAAACACCATGCTTGTGAAAACAACATTGGCAAAGCATCTGCTGAGCACACAGAGGGCTCCTGGTCCCCGGTAGAGGTGGGGGATGAGATCTGTAAACAAGATCTGAAGCAGGTGTGTCCCCAGCAGCCCATGTTGTCTCTTGTCCCTACTCATACCAACCCACGTTCTAGATGAGGACAAGGCCATGTGGGAGAGGCAGCTGCTGCTGTCAAGAGGGTAAGGTGCCCATCAGATTACCCAAGCACAGCACCTGTGGTTATTAAGCATCATGGCTGGGAGCTTCCTGTAGCTGAGGAAACAAATAGGGCAAGAGGATCAGCAGAGCTGGTGGTGGTGGGGGTGGGGGGAGTGGTCTATTAGCAGGCAGGTGTTTCTCATAGATCCTCTCAGCATTTCATTGCCAGGGCCATCTGCCTGTGGAATCATTACTCATGCCAGCAAGAGATCTCAGGCTTTAACTCCATGGTGTGACTGACAGCCACCTATTACCCGATGGTATAGAGGAACTTCCATGGTGTCCTGCCGGGGATATTCTCGGCTGATGAAAAACACCTTCTCTTCTCCAGAACAGATGAGGAATATAACTACAATAGTTTCTGATGTTTGTAGAGAGATTTTCATTTTTGAAAACATGTTCAAGTCCATTACACATTTCACTGAATCTTCCCATCACCCCTATTCAGTCCCCCATTTGCACTCCAGAATGGACCAGAAACTGAGGTTGGCACATGGGTTCTATGGCCAAGAGGGCTGGAGTTAGAGCTCCACTCAGTTCATAGGGCAGCTGTGTGACACTTGGTAGTTCTCACTTCTGGGAGTCTCAGTTTCTTTGTCTCAAATGGAGCTGATCATTGCACCTACTTCATAGAGTTTTGGGTACATTTTCGCAATTCAGTGGGAAGTTTGTGGAGTAGTGCTTGACACCGAGTAAGAGCTCAAGAAATACTGGCAGTCTTTACTCTCAGCATCTCCTTCTCTCTTCTAAGGATACCGTCCCCACCATGCTGCCTCCATCCCTTCTCACATATATCAACTTGTGTCTAAGGTGCCTTGGGAAGTTACTGCAATGGCATCTCTAGCTATCAATCCAACCAATATCACCTCCATGTTACTGGATCTAGATCTTTTGTCCTTCCCCTCTCTTTGCCCCTGGACCCTGCCCTGTCCATGGTGGATGCCACCTCGGGGCATGTGTTCACACCACCACCTTACAGAAACAGAGAATGGAGATGCTGAATGACTTATCAATGGGGCTAAATAGTTAGAGACTTTAAAGCCACTTAAAGCTGGTGTTTATAATGAGTGTGAATCTTGGAAGTTTTTTTTTCAGAACAATGATGTATTAGTCTACTTGGGCTGTTATAACAAAATATCAGACATATGTTTCTCACAGTTCTTAAGACTATGAAGTCCAAGGTCAAGGTGCTGGCAGATTCTGTGTCTGATGAAGGCAGTCTTCTTGGCTTGACTCCTGACATGGCAAAGAGAGACAGAGAGAGCAAGCAAGCCCTCTGGTCGCTTCTTGTAAGGACACTAATTCCATCATGAGAGCTCCATCCTCAGAACCTTGTCTAAACCTAATTATCCCAAAGCTCCCACCTGCAAATACCATCCCTTTGAGAATTAGGCTGAATTTGGGAGAAACACAGATATTCAGTCCATAATAAATGAGAACTATTTGATTTTAATAATAGTCCATGAGCTTTCTTCACTAAGCATTCCTCATCACTAGAGGCAGAGTGATGCATACTTTGTACATGCCCACAGGTTATGAAGAACCTCCCTATTTGCACCTGGGCTCAAAATGATTGAGCTTGAAGAGTAACCCAGTACATTCTAAATAGATGCAAAACTTGGTTCTGGGGGCACCTGGGTGTCTCAGTAGATTAAGCATCTGCCTTCAGCTCAGGTCATGATCTCAGAGTCTGGGATCAAGCCCTGCACTGGGCTCTCTCCTCGGTGGGGAGTCTGCTTCTCCTCCTCTGCGCACCCCCCCCCGCCCCCACTTGGTGAGCTCATTCTCTCTCTCTTAAATAAATAAATAAAGTCTTAAAAAAAACAAAACAAACAAACAAAAAACTTAGTTCTTGGTATAAACCAAACAGTGTTATTTAATTGTATTCTTACAAAATATTCCTGAAATTCTCTTGCTTATGTAAAGGTCTCCAAAGAGGCTTGCATACAAGAAAATAATTTTTCGAGTTTATTTATTTATTTTTTAGTAATCTGTACACCTAATATGGGGCACCAACTCATGATCTCGAGATCAAGAGCCACACATTTCTCTGACTAAGCCAGCCAAGTACCCCCAAGAAATTAATTTTTGCCATCATAGTTTAGGGGTTGGGGTCACCAAGAAGAGAGGGTAAATTCAGGAATGGCAAAGGGTAAGTGTATCTTTAATGGTTTTCCCTCAGAATCACATAATGAAGAATTTCAAACACATTAAAAAAAAATGGATGCACTGTTCACTGAACAACACCCACAGGCGCCTGGGTGGCTCAGTCAGTTAAGCCTCCAATTCTTGGTTTTGGCTCAGGTTATGATCTAATGGTTCATGAGATCAAGTTCTGCACTGGGCTCGGAGCTCAGTGGGGAGTCACCTTGGAATTCTTTCTCCCTCTGACCTCTCCTACCCCTTCCTCTCTCTTGCTCAAATAAATAAATAAATCTTAAAAACAAACAACTGCCTAGATTCTATAACCCTTAACATTTCCGATTACTCATGTTCTCCCGCACCATCCTCCCTCATCCCTCATTGTTTCTGGTACATTTCAAAGTGAGTTGTACACATCCATATATTTCACCCCTGAACACAGCAGCATGCATCTTATTATTAACTAGGGTTCAATAATTGTTTGCAGTATTTCAAGGTAAAAATTTAGGTATAATAAAATGCACTCATGTTTTATTTAGCATCCACTGCATTTTGATAAATGTAGACACCTGTGAAATCCAAGTCCCTGTCAAAATAATACATTCCTATTAACCCAGTAAATTCTCTCCTGTCCCTTCTTAGTTGGTTTTGTTGTGCCTTCCCTTTTTACCATAGTTTAATTTTAATTGTTTTGAAACTTAATGTAAATTTAATCACACAGCACATAGTCTTTAGAGACTGATTTCTTTCACCCAGCATAACGTTTTTGAGATTCACCCACGTTACTAGATGGATCAAAAGCTCACCCTTTTTTGTTGCTAAGTAGCATTCCATTGTTCAGATATCTCAGTGTATCCCTTCATCTGCTGTTGGACACTTGGGCTGTTTTCAGCTTGGTGTTTGAATGGGTTAACCTTTTCAAGTTTATCGTAAGACTCCTAAGTGGTTGACAGTCACCCCTCAAGTCCATCGGATTTGAGTAAACTTTGAGTAAACTTGAGGTAAACTTTCAAATCTGGATGTGGCATGAAATTATCTGTAATGTATGTTTTGTGTTTGAAACATTACTCTATGGATGGAGTGGGATAGGGACTGAGAAATTATCCTCTACTTGATTATTGAGGGAAAAAATTAGTGTCTTAAGAAATAAATCCTTTTGTGGGGAAGGTAATTATAATAACAAAAGGCACAAAAGCATATTTTACTTTGTGCTTTTAATAAAACTAGGGGAAATGGAGTCTTATTTTTTGGCTGATTTTTTTTTTTTTTTTTGCTATAAATATAGAAAATCAGATGATTTTCCAGTAGCTCATCCAAAATAGTAAGTGGAGGTCAGAATAGTGCAGGGTCCATCTTCTGTGAGGGTCAGGCCCAAAGCTGACAGAGAAGGCAAACTCTACTGCAGTAGACATCGAGATATGTCTCAGGGACTCCCTTTCAGGGCTGAAGGCCTTACTCTCCAGATGGCTGAAGAATACTGAGTGGTCCAAGGCCATGCCCTCTTCCATGGGCATCTCTTACCTAGAGCCTGATCAACATTGAGGTCAAGGCCCAGCTTCCTTGTCTCGAACAGGAAACACCCTAAAGTCCAGCCCAGCTTCAGAACTCCCCATGGGGAGAGCTTAGGTTTTTTTTGTTGTTGTTGTTGTTTGGGGGGAGACTCCTTCTGCCTAATCTGCTTCCTTCCCTTTCCTCTCCCAGCTGGAGATCTCATTCCCTGCTAGTTTCCATTTCAGTGTCTGCTTGCCATGAAACCCACCCGCAACACCTGTTATGTAGATTTCATTCTTAAAAATCCTATCAAAAGGGACCACACTAGAGACTTGTATTGCTCCTTTCAGTGGGTGCCAGGAGCCAGCATTCCCTTTGGCCAGGATAGAAAATGGGGCATTTGGTTGAACTGGAATAGCAAAAGAAGCATGGAGTTTGCATTTTGGGGCCACTGTGTAGACAAAGACACCAAGGGGAGGATACCAGGGTCCTGATGTAGGCATCAGGCATGCAGGCATGGGAGGATGAGCAGGAAAAGGTAGGGCATTTCCCACCCTCATCTGGGGTGTGGTCAGTGGATTGCGGTCAGTGGGGAAGGACAGCAGGGTCTGTGCCCTGCAACTCTGTCACCAGCTCCTTCCTTGCTGTGCTGAGCATGTTGCTGAAGCCCCTCAGATTCCATGCCACTCCATGTGGGGAATGATTTTTCTCGACTGTTCTCCCGAGGTCAAGATTGGTCCAGAGAAGCTAGAATATACCATCCTGCCAGAAACAGACCTAGAGGGGAAGGCAGTTTCTAAAGCCTTAGCTGTTGTTACAGTCAGAGGTGGGCCTCCCAAGTGCCTGTGTTTCTGTGCTTCCCATACATGCATTTCCTATTTGCATGCTTTGTAAAAAATTGAGATGCATCAATGCAATCAAGATATCTCTCCTTCTGGAAAAGCATTATTAACTTGATATTGTATCTTGAAATGAATTCTATTTAAAACTGAGGAGTAAGGAGGAGCACCTGGATGGCTCCATTGGTTAAGTGTCCAGCTCTTGATTTCAGCTCAGGTCATGATCTCAGGGGCAGAAGATTGAGCCCCATGATTGGCTCTGTGCTCAGCAGAGAGTCATCTGCTTGAAATTCTCTCTCTCCCTCTCCCCCTGCAGCTCTCTCTAAAATCAATCAATCAATCTTAAAAGAAATCCCTGAGGAATAAGGGGAAAAAAACTGACAAGCATGCTACAAAAGGTATGAATAAATGCATTTAGTCCACTTCCTGGTTCTTTATTTCAATATGACCATAGCCAACCCACCAAGCTCCCCAGGCTATTGGGAAGATGAGCTCCCATGAGGAACCGCATGGCATACATGGGGTATTTGTAAAGCTTTTGTAGTGAAACCTCCCCAAGCTCATGACGGCTTTCTTATACTTTTACAATAAAACCACTGGACACCTGCAGTCTCTGGCCCTGGTGGAGCCTGTTTCTCCAGGCTGGAGTATGGTCGTATTGCAAATGAAAGACTCCAGAAAGAACGGTGGTTGTCCAAGAAGCAGCATCTTGCTATCTTATGTTTAGAGGTTTCCATGACTGTGGGTGTCCTTATGAGCTCTGTAGACAAGCATTAGCCTTCTTGCTCTTCTCTCCACGTTTGCGTCAGTAAAGTCTGTTGTGGCTGAAGCTGCTGATGCTGCTGATGCCCTTCCCATATCTCCTTGGTCCATCTGAGGTCATCTGCAGATAGTTTCCCTATATACCGAATGCTTCATCTGTGAGAGGGTATTTTCTGAACAGAGGAATGCATTCCCCAGTGAGTGAAGTGGTCAGAGTACTGCCGAGTTTACACCCCAAGAAGAAACCCTCAATCCATGAAGGACAGGAGTTGCTAGGAAAATAGCCCGGGTTCCCTTCCCCTAGTGGGCCAGTCCTGGAGGAGGTTCTGCATGGTTTCTCATTGGGTGCCCTGCAGGTTAGGTGCCAGTCATACACACTGGTAACCTGATAAATAACCCACCCTTTGGTGGTCTTCCTCCCTTCTTTGTCTCTTGTCTCCCTCACTCTGTTTCCTGGGATCATGTTCCAAATAAGCAATCTGTACTCAAGTTCTTGACTTAGTACACTAGGGGTATCCCAAACTAAGACTTCTGTCTTTGCCCCCAGGAAAAGAGACTATGCACAGCACAACTCGCTTCTCTCTTGATTCAATCTACTTTAGCAATTTCAAGAGAATGTCAATATCAATTAATATCAATGCATCAATTTGACCTCTATTATCTGCCCCAAATTGCCATTTTAATTGCTGGTTTAATCTTAAGAAGGTGTAATTCAGATAATTTTTCCTCCAAAAATCACAGAATAGTTTTCTCTTCTGTCCCTTGGATGTAGGGAAATATATCTATCTGAATGCATGCTTAGTCAACAGTTTTGCCCCCTTTCAAAGCCACAGCTTGTATTCTAGACCAACTACATGTGGCAGAGAAACAAAGATGGATTTTTTACAGTTGAGCCAACTTTAACTTTTAACACAAATCTGTGCTAGATGAGCCCTAGATGAAATGAACTATTCAGGGTATAGACTTTGGTCATGCTTCCTGTATGAAATGCATTTTGAAAAGTAGAGGCTGATTTACCACAGACCGTACTCATTATGTTAAAACTGATAACATTATTTGAACTGGATGCTTTCCACATTCTAACATCTAAGCATTCTGAAATCATCAGCTTTTCCTCCCTCTGGAGAGTTTTCAGATCTGGGACAAAGCTCTACCAGGTTGTAAATACTACAGTATTTCTTTATGTGATAGTTAAATGTGGAATACATTTCCTTTGGGTGCTGTATTTATTTGTGGTACCTTTCTTATCTCCTGAGCTACTGCTCGGGGATAGGAACCATATTGTCTCCATCTTTATTCCCTCCAGAGCTGAGTGCTCTCTAGTACATAGTAGATGACCAATAAACTCGGGAGGACAAGCAATTTCCTTAAGAATAAAACCAAGCTTGGAGGCACAGGGTGCCGCCTGCAACAATGAGCAGTCCATCTATCCTAAAACACGGGTCACACAATCTAATCCTCCTGGGATTCTAATCATCTGTCTATTAACGGTTCCAAGATGTTGAAGCAAGTCAGCCAAATTTTACTTCCTCATCTGTTGAAAAAAAAAAAAAAAGGCAATACAATTTGTCATCATCCAGTATGCTTTTGTCGTGGTAAAGATCAACTGGATTAAATCTTTAGTGTATGTGCTGCCTGGATTAAATCTTTAAAGGTATTTTTAAAGGTATTTTTGACTCTGCCTGATGGGAGATCTATGAACATACAACCATGTTTTGAATGTAGTATCTTTACTGACAAAGTCTTCCTACATGATCAGGAGCCATCAGCCAAATGTTTATGTGCTCAATGCCTAGGAAAAACCCTTCTCTTTAAATAGCTCAAGAGTTTAGGGCGCCTGGGTGGCTCAGTGGGTTAAGCCTCTGCCTTCGGCCCAGGTCATGATCTCAGGGTCCTGAGATGGAGCCCTGCATTGGGCTCACTGCTCAGCGGGGAGCCTGCTTCCTCCTCTCTCTCTGCCTGCCTCTCTGCCTACTTGTGATCTCTCTCTCTGTCAAATAAACAAATAAAATCTTTAAAAAAATAAAGTAAAAATAAATAAATATCTCAAAATTTTAAAATGTTTGCCTTTTATAAGCCAGGCTCCAAAGACGTACTTTTAATTTGCTTGTTTCCAACTACTCTTAAAGGACAATGGGGTCCTCAGGGTTTGTATCCTAACAGCCAGTTTGTGGCAGCACAAATGAAAAGAACATTTTCAGCAAGCTGGAGGCCAAAGCATAAATGCGGAGGTCTTGGATATCTTGTTCGTGGGAGTGGGGCAGCTTCATAGAGTCAGGAAAAAGAACAGGTAGCAAGGGGGTTTTAATTTGGTTTTCATTTACCCTGAATGCACTCTTGTTGACACACAAGCGATACGGTGAAGGTGGGTTTTTTCCATTAAAAAAAAAAAAAAAAGTCAGGGAAACCTACATTTTAGTTGCTGACATATAAATATCAGAATATTTTTCCAATCGGTGAAACTCAAAACTAAATTTCGGGAAGAGACTAACCCATTGCTATTAGAGCAAAATGGTCCACCCTTGTGACACATTTAAGAGAACAAAAAACATATTTAGTTTAGTTTTTTTGTTTTGTTTTTGTTTGTTTGGTTTGGTTTGGTTTGACTTTAACTTTAATTTTTCTGGTGAGGGAAAGATAACACCTGGGGAAGGTACACCAGTCTCACTAATGACCCGTCTGGCCTTGCTCTTCGGGGCTCAGGCAGATGATGCGCAGAATCATACAGGACCTAGCTGAGCGGAGGCTCCGTACCAAGCCCCGAAGGGGTGGGAGCACACCCAGGCGCCAGGCGGTGTGTTTGGGGGCAGGATTCAGGCGGAGGGAGGCATCCAGGTCCAGATCTGGCTCTGCGGGCACTTGGAGCGAAGCGTGGAGCCAATGGGCTCATTAGTACCTGGCTGTGGCTGCAGCCGCCCCATGGCAAATACGGGCTATCAAAGCCCTGTCAGCACTCCTGAATGGGACAAAGAAAAGGCGCATTAATGATTAACTCTGCTAAAAGCTCCGGCTTTTGTATTCCCATGGTGCCTGGCCTATCTGGCTGCCATGTGACCGGCCCGGGCCATTTTCTCGCAGATTGGGGAAAGCTAGTGAGCAAACACAGGTGGTTCAGAGCCGGCCCCGCTGTCAGGGACAACCGCGGACAGCACCAGCTATGCCTGGCCAAATTAGCTGCTCTGTTTGCCTCCAGTTTTGCTTCCTGGTGCTCTCACTTTCTAAGTCGAATGTCATTTTGCACTCATTTTCGACTATTCACAAGAGGTGCGGAAAAGGCGGGGGAGAAGCCCCCCGGAAAACGGGAGAGGGAGACACACAGCGTCATGTTCTTTGAACCCCGCAATAACTTCTGGTGACCAAATGCAAAGGCTGGGTAAACTAATTAAAACCTCTCAGGTCTTTAACCCCTGGCCAGAGCAAATTTATTCTTCACAGGGGGAGTTATTTTAGTGATCCATGATAATGACGTCATAAGCCCGCCGGAGTGCGGACCCTGGGCTGGGCGCCCTAAGGTGGGGTCGGGAATGCCCTGGCTCTTTGAAATCGGCCCTGGCACTTGGGGCCACCTACAGTAGCGCAAGGGTAGGGTGACCTTGCCTGGTCCTGGTTGAGAGTCAAGGTCCCTCTAGTGGCATTATTTGTTTAAATGCATTTCTTCCATGGCCTACATCAGACAGACTTTCTTTTTCCTGTTCAAATATTTATATGTGTGTATTATTGCTCGCTGCTGCTTCAACTGCTCCCAATCACACCAGCAGCCATAAAGCACAGATTATCAGGGTCAGGTGATAAAGGCCCTTTGAGTCAACACCAGAAATGAACAGAAAATGAAATAAAGTTATAAAAAGAGGACAGCATAAATGTCTACAAAGAGTATATCAGTTTGCAGATATTCAAGCAATTAGCCACAACAGGAAAGACATTTTATTCAAACTAACAGTACCGCTGAAATGATTACCAGTGCTTGATATTTAAATATAGCGCTCTGTCAGACTCCCCGTTAAAGAAAGGAAACAAGACAAAACAAAACACACCCCTTGCGAGAGGTCTTTCTACTCAGATGCAGTTCCCAGTTGGTTAAAGTTGGGTCAAACACAGCTGAGGTGTGTGGATTCCAGCTGATGCTGACCAAAGAATGAACGGACCCAGCCTCTAGCCCTCGCAGCCAATCAAGGCTACTGTCCTCTATGGGTGGGGCTTGAGGTGGGGAGTTGTGGAAGTGTTCATTCTGTGCATTTCCCCATGATTCCTAAACCTTGCTTTTTTTTTTTTTTTTTTTTTTTTTTTTTCTGATGAAGATGATATGATTGCAGGTCCTAGCTCCAGGGGGACTTGGTCACCAGTCAGTATAGGCACCCAATGTCAGCAAACAACGTTAGCAGATAATTTTTTTTTTTTTCTAGCTGACCCATAATTGGCTTTCCCTTGCAAAGGCTTGCAGATAGGTGATATCCCTGCTCTCGAAGTAGAACGCGAAATCATAGTTAAATAAGCATCCTCTAGTAGCCAACCCAGAAATAAGTGATTATGAGTAGCACAATTATGAAACTGGCATATAGGAACATTTTTATGGAGTTGAACTGAATACTGGTATATCCCCAAAGACTCATCTTCCCTTTTGTGTTATTTTATATTCTAAACAGATCTCATTGCATTCCTTAAATTCTTTAAAGTTACAGGTACAGAAAAGTATCCTATAGCACCCTCTGACAAAACACAATTATGGCTTAAATGATAATTCCTGATTGATTTTTGTTAGAAAACTACTCTTTCACATGTCTATAGATGTTTTCAAGTTATTATTTTTCAAAAAAATTGATACAAAAAATATGGAACAAAATTACACAAAGAAACAAAATGCGTGGTAATAATAATGATGATGATGACACTTAGCTTTTATGTGATACTTATCTGTGCTGACACTGTTCTAAGCACACTTCATATATTTACTCCTATGATCCTTGCAATGATAAGATTTGTGCAGTCATTTATCCCCAGAGGTTAAGCAACTTGCCCAGAGACGCACAGCCAGTTGTGTTGTTGGGATTGAAATCTAAGCAGACTAGTTCCCGAAAAAGGTAAGTTAATCTTCTTCCCACCTCTGCCTCTCAATTCCCAAGTGTTCCCTAGGATATTTTACTAGTTAATAATATATGCATGTAAAAATATCTACAGATACATACATATGTGTGTTATTTTAAAACAGAAACTCTGGGCAGTTAGGGTTCAAATCAGCTGGAGAGTTTCAGAGAGACTGTTGGACATGCCTCAGACTCATCCCACCAAGGGTATTGATCCACTAATTCCCTGCCCTGTTTGATGAGTGGTTGGAATCTCAGAGCTTCCAGCCTGCCTCAAATATATCCCCACACATTCTGGTGGCCAGAGAATTCCTTCAGGCTGGGAGAAGGTGAAAGCCTCCAGTCATGTTTGGATCCTTTGTAATGTGACCCCTGGGGTGAGCTAATAAGGTACAAGAGGAGGGCTGACACTGGGGACAAATTTCCCAAACTCTCTGATCATCAACAGAAGAAGAGTTTACCTTTCTGAACTGACTGCTCTAAAGAATTCTCTGCTCACTTAAATAGTTGTGTTCTGATTAGTTTTTTGTTTTTTGTTTTTTTTTTAAATAGAAGACTCTTCTATTTTTTAAATAGAAGACTCTTATTTTCATTCCTTGTGGTCCAGACAACCTTAAGCATATAGCATATGGATGAAGAGTAATAATGTATCAAGGGCCAGATGCCTGTGCCCTTGGGTTTGGTTCCTGACAGGTAGCATATGGGACAGTCAAGGGCAAAGAGTTTCTCAAGGTCAAAATTCAGGTTATTTCATGCATCTTCACATACTAGGTTCTGCTTGTAATAGGCCCTTTACAGGTTTGGTTCAGTGAATGAGTGAGTGAATTTATGAATGAATGAATGGACATTTGAATGAACAACTAATTTTGAAAAAGAAAAGAAAGTGGAAGGAAACAGTTGATTGGATCTTAAGACTTAATTATAGCTACAGTAATCAATACTGTGTGGAACTGGCAGAGGGATAGACACATGGATCAATGGAACAGAATAGAGAATCTGAAACAAACCCACCATAAATTTGCCCAAAAGCATTTTGACAAAGTTGCAAAAGTCCCTCAGTGAAGCAAAGATAGTCTTTTCAATAAGGTAATTGGATATCTATAGGCAAAATATGAACTTTGACCTAAGTCTCAAACCTTCGACAAAAATTAACTCAAAAGGGATTATGGACTAAATGCAAATGTAAAACTGTAAAATTTTTAGAAGAAAACATTTATGACAAGATAAAGTTTCTTAGATTTTACATCAAACACATGATGCATAAAAGAAAAATTTTTAGAAATTGGACTTTGTCAAAATTTAAAATTTTGCCTTGTGGAAGACCCTGTTAAGAGGATGAGATAAGCCACAGGCTGGAAGGAAGTACTTGCAAAACACTTATCCAAAGAGGACTAGTGTATAGAATATGTTAAAAATTCTCAAAATTCAATGGCAAAAGCCATACAATCCTACTTAAAAACAGGCATGAAGAAACATTTCCTGGAAGAGGATACACAGATTGCAAATAATCACATGGAAATTAATTAGGGATTAGGGAAATCATTACCCATTAGAGAAATGAAATTTGAAACCACAATAAGGAATAGTGACAATACCAAAAACTGGATAGCATGCAAAGAAACTGAATCCCTCTTGTATTTCTGGTGGGAAGGTAAAATGCCACAGCCAGTGTGGGAAACAATTCACTGGTGTCTTTCAGAACAAAAGATGTTACTACCATGTGACTCAGAAGTTGAACTCCTGAATATTATCCCAGAGCAGTAAAGACTACGTTCACACAAAAATCTGTGCACAAATAGTTACAGCAACTGTATTCATAGCAGCCCCAAACTGAAACAACTTTGATGTCCTTCAGTGAGTGGATTGTTAAATATAATGTGGTATATCCAGGTCATGGAATACCACTCAGCAATAAAAAGAAGCAAAATATTGATACATGCAATAACCTGGATGAATTCCAGAGAATTATATCGAAAGGAAAAAGTTAAATCTCTAAAAATTGCATAAAATGTCATTCCAGTTATAAAACATTCTTGAAATGACAAAATATAGATCAGAGAAGCAGAGGACAAATTAGCGGTTGCAAGGATCAAGGGAAAGTGTAAGATGAGAAAGACACAAGCTTACCTGTAAAAGGACAACATGAGGGAGGCTTGTGGTGATGCAGATGTTTTAATCTTATTGCTCTCAATGTTAATATCTCAGTTATGATATTATCCAATAAGGTGCTACCATTGGCTAAGGAATACACAGAATCTCTTTGTATTAATTCTTACAATGCATATGAATCTATAATTATTGCAAAATTAAAGGTAGAAAACAAAATGAAACAAAACAAAACCTGCACCCAGTTTTTAACAAGGGTGACTTTAAGTTTTTAAACCAGAATATATCTACAGAAAAACATGAAGAAGCAATTGTAGCCAGTGATCTTAATCATTGGCTCTCCAGGGACTCAGGTACAGCTCCAAAGCTTTCCTTCTACATTAGTTCCCTTAAAGGATAGATGGACTACCAAGGTTCTCTCCAGAACCAAAATAGCAAAATAAGAAACTGTTAAATTTAATGTCACAATAATTTGTCTGGAAAACAGAAGGTCAGTTCAGGTTAGTCACAGTATGTAACTAGTCAGGAATTAACCATTTTAGACTATGTTTAAAATATCCTTCTTGGGGTGCCTGGGTGGCTCAGTGGGTTAAAGCCTCTGCCTTCGGCTCAGGTCATGACCTCAGGGTCCTGGGATGAAGCCCTGCATCAGGCTCTCTGCTCAGCAGGGAGCCTGCTTCCCCGACTCTCTCTCTACCTGCCTCTCTGCCTACTTGTGATCTCTCTCTGTCAAATAAATAAAATCTTTAAAAAAGTAAATAAATAAAATATCCTTCTTAGGATGCATAATGATGGTTTTAAAATAGAGATAATTTAATTCACCTCTTATATAGGCTCAAAAATCACATTATTACTTATAGGAATCGGATATAAACATAAAAAACAAAAGATCAGAGAGTTGGTGGCGAATCAATACATATTTGTCCATCTATTTACAATTTATACTACACAGACTTCTAGGTAGGAACTGAGGCAGCCTCAAATATTAAGACACTCTCACACCGTAGCTACTCATTAATATGTCTTTTGTAAATTGGAAGTCAAGTTGATATTGTTGGTTTCTCTCTAGCCCTGCCTTTCCATCACTGGCAAAAATAGAAAAACAAACAAACAAACAAATACAAAAACAAAGCAGAACTTCAAAAAATGGAAGGTTTATTTGCAGCCTATTTTCTAGGCCATGAAAAATGTAGACATTTTCAGTAGGGGTTCTGCACTTGGGAAATGCTATTTCCTACAGGCTTTATGCATCCTACGGTGGATTCCACATCTCACTCTGTAGTAACCATTTTGCTCCCTGATTGGCTCCCCCAAGAGCATCTCAGATACTCAAACCAGCTCTGAAATATGGTGACTGTCTTCTCCTTGGCAGAGGGGGTCCCACACTTTCTTGTAGCCCACAGTGCTTCCTAGCCATGGGAACAAGTGGGAGCCCCTCAAAGGCTTGTGTTCCCGAGGGGAGTTTGCTCCCTTTGTGAAAGTGTAAGGAGGGAAGTGATATGGTGTTAATCAATACACCCAGCGATAAATGTTTATCTTGAGCAGAAAGCAAATAAAGGCAGGTTAGCCAACCCTTTATTACCTGCGGAGTGGTCAGATCCACCGTCAGCAGCTGGAGCCTTTTCCAGGTCATGTGGCTTAAAAGTTATCAACCATTTTTTTTTTTTTTTTTTAAACTGGAGAACAAGTAGGGAAAGATTAGCCAAATCTAGTACTTAAGCACTCAAAAATTTTCACAAGTGTTTAGTTGTTTTGATTTTCCAAAGGCACAGGACCAACACTGCAAAACCTGCCTGTGTTAAGTAAGCCTCCAAATGCTGACTGTATGTGGGATAGGTGGGGGGGGCGGATTTAAGATCAGTGCAAGATTCTCAAGGAAGGCTCTCCTATCAGTGTCCTTTGGGTTCCTCTTGAACAGCGATTCTCAAATTTTGCAGGACTCCTGTTGACTGCTGGTTAAAAACAGATTGTTGAATCCTGTTCTCAGAGTTTATGATTCAGTACGTTCGTATAGGGGCCCAAGAATTTACATTTCTGGCAAGTTTCCTGCTGACGCTGAGGTTCCTGGTCCATGAACCTCACTTTGAGAACCACTGCTCTAACCTGCTAGCCTTAGATTTTGCATCAGTGATTTAACTGATGTTCTGAGAATGAGTACATTAAGTTTCTAGTTTTTTTGTTTTTTGCCTTTTTTTTTCCCCCCTGACCAGAGCAGAATTTCTGGGCTAGAGGAAAAGGTGGGAAAATGATCCACTACTTGGAAGCAATTGGAGTGAGCCACCCACAGTCAAAAGCTAAACATAGTTAGTGTGGCTATGAACTACAGAAAAAAATTGGCCACTACAAGAAAAATCAGAGCCCTCAGTGTAGTGGGGCTGTTTTGAATATTCCTGAGAATATTTAAGAATTCCCTGAACTTTGCGAAGTTCAATAAGAAAGCCAAAGCCATGTCCTTGACCATTTATTTGGGAGTAAATTCTACCCTAGCCTGGGGCATACGTGAAGTAGGCAGAGGGGCGTTGAAAAGCTGGCAGTTTAACCCATATTAGTTTATTTATTTATTTATTATTTTTTTTTCATATTAGTTTATTTAATTCAACAACCGTTGAAGCAGAGTTTTGTTTTGTTTTTTTAAATTTTTATTTATTTTTTAAAATTTCTTTTCAGTGTTCCAGAATTCATTGTTTATGCACCACACCCAGTGCTCCATGCAATACGTGCCCTCCTTAATACCCACCTCCAGGCTCACCCAACCCCTACCCCCCACCCCTCCAAAACCCTCAGATTGTTTTTCAGAGTCCACAGTCTCTCATACTTCATCTCCCCCTCCGATTTCCCCCAACTCCCTTCTCCTCTCCATCTCCCCATGGATGGGACTGGAAGAGATGATGCTGAGCGAAGCAGGGGTTTTTATCCTGATGTTAGCAAGGAGGAAATCAACTTGCTAGCGTCACATTGCCTGCATATGGCAGAGCCAAGATGGAGCTCATTCTCCTCCACACGGCCCATCCTCCTTAAAGTTTATAATCACCAAATGGGCATCAGTCCCTGTGGATAAGTTGATGCATGTGGGGTTCCTGAAAGAAAAGGCATGGCCTTGGGTGAGGAGGCCCTCTGTCCCTGAAGCAAGAAAATGATCCATTACAGCATTGGGTCCTGCCAAAAGGACCTGGTGTTGGCACGGATTGATTTCACATGTTCCGAAAGGACTTCATTCAACATGGCAATTAAGAATTAGTCTCAGATTTGATTCTAATTCTGGAATAAGTGAGCTGAGGGATAAAGGCAGTTCCTTCTGGACTTAAAGAGGAAACAGAAATAGCCCTTATTGAAATTAGTCATATTCATGTCTTTGAAATTACCATAAATGCTTATGGTAGAGACTGTTTTTATTCCCTGAGATCCATTCACTCCTTGTCTACAGTAATATACCCCCAGTTTTTAGCAGGGCTCTTGGCTGCTCATGTAAAAGACTACATTCCCCAGCCTCCTGTGTGGTTGGGCATGGGCCAGGTCAGGCCAATAAGACACAAGTAGAAGTGTGGGACCCACTGTACGGATCCTTCCTTCAAAGACAACTGACCCAGCCTCTTGACTGAAAAGGGAGTATGGTTTGCCATCTTGGATCATGAAGACCGGGGCCAGAGTGTAGGGGTGGCTGATCAGTGAGCTCTAAGGGACTTACAGAGCAGATTTGTATTTCATGTCTGAGAAAAATGAATTTCTTTCTTGTTTCAGTCACCCTTGTGAATCCCTATTACCTGTGGTCAAACCTAGTCCTAAGTAATACAAGCACATATATATTTGACAGGTTTGAACCATGATTTTTGTGTTTGTTTATTTTTTGGGCATGAAAACAGCTTGTTCCAAACACAGTAACAGTGCACGCGTTGTGCACACACACACACACACACACAGTTATGAGAGGTTGATGATTTTTGATCATCACCATTTGGATGACCCATTCCTTCTTTCAGACTTTTGATGCCTATATTAAATAGTTCTTTGTTTTTTTTTTTTTTTTTTTTGCTATGTCTAGCACAAATTTTGGAAAAAACAATCTATCATCATTTATATGTTAATTTCATTTAAATAAATGACACTATGAACAAAGTACATCTCTGCAGTGCATGGAAAACATATGGGTGTTAGTCTACAAGGGGTTATTAACTTTACACTTCCCATCTGGAACCCATAAAGGATCTGTTCTCCGAGATAGTAAAGAGCCAAGGTCACACTGTAACATCGCATTTGCAGTGAATAAGAAGGCCTTCTGATGTTTGAAATTAGGAGTTACCACTCCTATAATAATTCTGGAAAGACACAATACTGCCTTCTCATTTACACAAAGGCACTGGCGGAACTACAACCTGTGTGTAGAAGGAAATTCTAACGTGGGTTCTGACGCCTAAAAGCCATTTGACAAATCACTGAGATCCAGAGACTTGTATTTAATCTTCATAATCTTATCAGTGATATGCTAATTAGTTCTCTGTTATTAGCAAGTCAAGTGTCAGAAGGAAACTGTGGTAAGTTACCTACGTGCCATGCTGCTCTGACAGCCCACGTTAAATGGCAGCACACTTGGAGTTTTAATATTTATGACAGCAATCCTGGTGAATAGAAGTATTCCTGCAAAAGACAAAAAATCAGAAAAAAACCCATAAATTTTAGGTTTTAAGGAAATTTGTAAGAATGTGAAAGTAGATGAATTGGAAGAGAAGCTTAACAACCTTGCTTTGGAACTTCACATTCTGCTTTAGCACTTATTGGCTGAAGAAATGGGGAGGCTGCTGATACTCCATGCTCCACACCTTGGCTACCTTCTCTGTTTCTGTGTCCTCTCTCCCAGCCTCAGTGCGCTTCCATTTTCAACAGCCCCAAATATGTGACTCTTGTTTAGTGGCCAGTTCCTGAGCAGAAGCCACTTTGCCCATATGGCAGAAAGAGCCGGAAATGCCTGGTAGTTTTACATTCTCCCAGAATGGTCCATAACCAGCCAACTCAAGGTGTGGGAGGATGAACCCCACTTCCTTTTGGGAGAAACTGAGGGGTAACTTACACCTTGGAATTCCCATGCCAGACCAAGAGAAAGCACACTCTCTGGAGCTTTTCCTAACTCTCGCTAGCTTCTCATTTCTCCTGGGAGCATTTCCTTCATAAACTGCTTGCTCATGATTCCTTGTGTCAGGGTCTGCTTCTGGGGAACCTGATGTAAAACAGTAGTTTTGTGATGTTTGGACAAGTTATTTCTCTTGGTTTCTATCATCTGCAAACTGTAGGCAATAAATATCCTCCATTCCTGGGGCTATTGTGAGCTTTAAAGATCACGTGTGTATCACTTAGCCTGCCTCCGGCATGTGGTTGGGTACAATCAATGTTATCCAAAAAGGGTGCTCACAGAGGAAGGCATGCCACCATCTTGCTCATCTCTATCTCACCCTTCCCTTTCCCCTTTATTTATTTATTATTATTATTATTTTTTTTTTTTTTAAGATTCTCTTTCTGCTTTAAAGTGCATATGCCCACTGAGGAAGTATGCTCAATGGCATTTTGTTCATGTTCTGCGCTGGGTTATAAACTCTTCAGGGCAGAGATGGTACCTAGAGTGAGCCATTATCCCAGTTTGCCCTGGACTGTCTCAGTTTTAGCACTAGAGATCCTGCATCCCCAGAAACCTTTGTTTTGGATAAATCAGGATAGTTGTCACCCTCGACCTCATTTGTTTCTAATTGTGTCTTACCATCTAAGCATGCTGATGGGCATAGAGTAAATGCTTAATAGATACTTGACCAGTGGAGGATCAATCAAGTATTGATATATGAATACCCATTACATTTCATGACGTGCCTTTTGGTCTGTTTTCTCCAGGAAGATTTCTGCGGGTGTTCAATATAATCACAAGAGTCCTTAACAGTGGAAGAGGAAGGTAGAAATTGGGAGTTCCAAAGATGTGACTAGAGAAGACAGGCACAGGGGAAGGACTCAAAACCCCACTCCTGCTTTGCTGGCTTTGAAGATGGGCAAAGAGGCTGCCTCTCAAAGCTTAAGGTCAAACAAACAGTTCTGAAAAGACAAGAGTCTGGGGTGAATGCCATGTGCCCCGTCTTGAGGTGCCATGCTCCAGCAGCAGAGCGCTGGCAGGGGAAAGGGGCCAACTGTATAAGCTTCGGTTTCTCTCCTGTGTGATATGGGGGCAGGATATTCCAGTTTAGAATTCCAAGTTTCAGCTCTGAGGAAAATGCTGTGCTGGGCACCGTGGGGCTAACAAAGATGGGACAGGTAGGGTTTTCTCCTGGTCTGGCACTCTGATAGGGGCCAGCACCACAGGGGCTCTGCATTCTGTCCGGAATGGGTAGATTCAGACTAGAGGGGTCTGAGAAGGCTTGACAGGGGTATGGGATAGTCCAAGCATAGGTCAGAGTTGGAGCAGAGGCCCAGAGTAGAAAGGAAACAAAAATTGAAATCATATCCTGTGAATATATTCAGGAAGTAATGGGACCACTATTTAAAAAAAAAAAAAAAGAATGCAACAAAATAGAAATCTAAATCTGAGTCGATGATATCCCTTCCATTCTTCTGTGTGTGGAATGCTCATTCACCCTATGTGTGGTCCTTCCACGAGACATGGATCACCTCCCTGTACGGCTTCTGAGCATCCAACTCAGTAGTCTTCTTGCCACGTTTTAATTTTAACTACAGAAACTTTTAAAAAATTATTTTTATTAACATATAATGTATTGTTTGCCCCAGGGGTACAGGTCTGTGAATCGTCAGGCTTACATATTTCACAGCACTTACAATAGCACATACCCTCCCCAATGTCTGTAACCCAGCCACCCTATCCCTACCCTGCACCCTTCCAGCAACCCTCAGTTTGTTTCCTGAGATTAAGAGTCTCTTATGGTTTGTCTCCCTCCTGATGCCATCTTGTTTCATTTTTTTCTTCCATACCACCCCCCGCCACGACTCTCTGCTCTGCCTCTCAAATCCCTCATACCATGGAGATCATATGATAATTGTCTTTCTCTAATTGACTTATTGTGCTCAGCATAATACCCTCTAGCTCCATCCACGTCATCACAAATGACAAGATTTCATTTCTTTTGATGGCTGCATAGTATTCCATTGTAGATATATACCACATCTTCTTTATCCATTCATCTGTTGATGGACATCTAGTTCTTTCCATAGTTTGGCTATCGGTGGACATTGCTGCTATAAACATTCGGGTGCATGTGCCCCTTCGGATCGCTACATTAGTATCTTTAGGGTAAATACCCAGTAGTGCGATTGCTGGGTTGTAGCATAGCTCTATTTTCAACCTTTTGAGGAACCTCCGTGATGTTTTCCAAGTGGCTGCACCAGCTTGCCTTCCCACCAACAATGCCTTCCTCACCAACATCAAACTAGAGAAACTTTTAACTATTTCTTCTCTGCTTTATCAAACAATCAGCTCTGATTGATTTTAAACATTTAAACATACGAAGAGTCCTGTCATTTTGGTGAAAAGAAGTATCATAGGCTCTAGGGTAAATTTTACAAACAAGGATTTTTTTTTTTCAAGATTTATTTATTTATTTGAGAGAAAGAGTGCACAAGTAGGGGGTGGGTGGGGGGAGGGCAGAAGGAAAGGGAGAGAGAATCTCAAGCAGACTCCCCACTGAATGTGGGGCTCAATGTGGGGCTCTATCTCATCACCTTGACATCATGACCTGAGCCTGAAGCTAAAAGTCAGATGCTTAACTGACTGAACCACCCAGGTGCTCCCCGCCGACACAAAGATTGTTTTGAATAACATTGGCCTTATTTGAATAGAGAATAGTCCTCTAACATCGTTGCTTTTCAGAAACTAACAACCCTTTGACTGCAAAAGTTTCCCTGTTTATTTAAAATCAGAACAAATCATTGTACCTGTGAAATACAATAAATAAAATGAGTAAAACTACTCTGAAATTACTTAATAGCCTCACAAAGGCTCACTCTGTGGTTAGCATTTACGATTAAATGAAAGCAGATTATAAAAAAAAGTCTACTCTAATTTTAAAGTTAAATTTGCATATGTGTATATAAAAGTCTAAAAATGTATGCCAAAATGTGAATAGCAGTCATTCCTGAGTGTTGGTATGATTTTTATTTTGTTATTTTTCCTTATAATTTCTCAGTTTCTTCAGTAAATATTTTTATACACCTGAAATTTTTTTCCAAAAAATCTCTGTCAGAGATTGGTGTTCCCTGTAGTTTCTTCTCATGTTTTCTCCTGGGAAGATTTTGGGTGATCTTTAGTGGTCTTGTGTTACCTGATGTGGTGACATTTTTCCAGGGCTGTCTGGCATGCAGTCCCTTGCATAGTTCCTGGCATGTTGGGCAGACGACAGGTGTTCTCATCACCGAAGGTAACTTAGAACCTGTTCCCTAGTACAGAGCCCTGGCCAGGCACACCCTGTGGGATGATGTCATTTGGGGTCCCAGGAGCAGGTCTGGCCTACCTTAGAGTGACAAAACTCAGGGAAGGTATATAGTGTCCAAGAGGACAGTTCATGTGCAAGTTATAATGTATTAAGCAAGTATTCCCAGGGACAGTGAGCAGGTAGAAAAAGTAGGGCAGGAGGGGAGGAAACCAAACAATTGTGTCATCTCAAAATTGTGCAGAAGACAGCCTTAGCCTGAGCCCATGGGGAATCTGGTGCATAATGTGTGCCTCAGAATTTTCCTACCCCAAGGCATGGTGGCTACTTTAATACTGTCGGTCGCTGGCCTGCCCCGAGTTGGGGGAGGGTGTAAACTACAAGGCATTTCTGTGTGCATGAGGGGAGCAGGCAAAGGGTTTCTGGTAACTGAAGGTGGATCCCCAAAGAGAGCCTTGATGCTGCCATTCCTTCTTGGAAATGAAGACACCAATCCTCCTTAATTCCCTGTACCATCTATTGTAGACATCATCTAGAACCTGTGCACTTACATCAGCTCTGGGGGATTAAAGTCAATGCAGACTTTTAGCCTCATATCTCCTTAGCTTGATTGTAAACAACAATGCAGAATAATAACACATAAGTGTTGTTTTATGATGTTCAAAAAGACAATGCACTCATCTCATCTTGGCCAATCATTCTCCTTGTTCTAATGGAGTGCCATAGACTTGAAATAGGGACAAACTGAACCCCTTGCAAACAGAAGCATCAGGAAGCTTAAGCTCAACTCAGACTGTTGATTGGATTGTTTTCTTGCCAAGAATTCTGAGGCCAGATGTGAATTTGGAGGGCAAGATGGGTGTGATGGATTAGCGATGTCTGCCAGGTGTGAGTTCAGAGAAAATGGGTGTAATCAATTAGTGATGTCTGCCAAGAGCTTGAGAAAAGGAAGGGTGGGCTCTTGGACCCCTTGGTTTCCATTCTTGCTTTCATCTGGTCAAACCACCCCAGGGCAAACACACCTTATAGTCTGTACCTTTAGCTTAATGTCTTGGTCAAGAAGACATTTCCTTTTCCTTTAAAAAAAAAAAAAAACTCTCTTTCCCTCTTACTCTCTCCCCTCCCTGTTTTATCTCATTTTGGTGCTTATAGGTTTTTATTCTATAAACACTTTGCAGTCTTTGTGACATGGACTCATTCAGGACATGTTTACAGTACTTAATGACATCTCCCTGAGAAATAATGAGAATGCCTTTAAAGGTTGTCTCCTCCCGTGCGTGCAGAGGGAAGGCTCGCCAGGCCTGCAAGATGAGAGCTGAGGGTCTGGCAGGGGGAAAATTGACTTAATTTCTTTTCACCACATGAAATGGAGTGTCTGGGTGATCTGACCTAAATGCATGGCCTAAAAACCAATTAATTCTGAATTGTGAATTTGTGAGCGCATCAAGCTGTGTGTGGAATTCCCGATGAGGCAGACAATGCATACCTGGCTTATTTGCAAAATGTGAAGATTTTTCCACATAAATATACCTAATGGTTGGTTATTAAAGTGCAGCCTCAGTCACATTTCGCTTCAACTCCAAGCCCTGAAGCCGTTCCCTGCCGTCTTCTGATAGAAATCCAAGTCCTGGCCTGGCTTGGCCAGCCCTCAGTAGTCCCAGCCTCCTTCCTTTTGGTTGAACATCCCCTCTGGGTCCTTCACTGGTGTCAACAGAGGGGACCTTGGAGTCACTGGACCCCAGGCACAGAGGTTCCTTTCCTCTTGTCATGGTTCTCAGGTCAGGATGTGTCCCATTGTGGTTATATTGTTGGGAAGGTGATGAGTCCTCGCCATTGCGGACTTAAGAAAATCCACCTCAGCTTCCCTCCAGGGCCTGTGGAGTCCCCACCATTGTGAATTTACTTGTTCTACGCCCTCCACCTGTTAAATTAGCTCCAATTTTATCATATTCAGTTTATTTCACCCAATATTCACTGAGACCACTGCGCCTGTGATGCTGGTTTGTTTTGGGGAACAAAAATTAACCATAGAATCTGCTTCTATTGGCCAAATAAGATAAAGATGTGAGGGGATATAAATAACCATAACATAAATTCAAGTGTGGTGACCAGTAACGGTGCTATAACTAAAACAGTACAAGAATATGCAGGAGGGAGCTGATGGTGGTGTCTCTGTGAGTGTGCATGTGCACACATGCATGTGTAGTATGGTGTATACAGGCATAGGTTGTGGTGGTATGTGTGATGCGTGTGTGGGTTTGGTGTCTATTGTGTGTGAGGTATGTTGTGTGGGGGAGGGGAGGTGTATAGGTGTGTATAGTGGGTGGTGTGTGTGGGGAGGGTGTATGTGGTGTGTGTGTGTATGCAGTATGTGTGTGACATGTGTTTTTGTGTGTTTTGGGGGGATGGGAGGCAGTCTTAGAAGCCTTCATGGGAGAGGTGGAACCTGAAAAATAGGTAGGATTTCTCAGTGACAGAGGTGGTGGGGAAAGGCTGTGCCAGTGAGGGGGACTGTTTGCTGGAGGCCTCAAACTTGGAAGGCACCCACAGGATGCCAGGGAAAGAGCTGGAGAGTCAGCAAGAAGAGCTGGCTCCACGTGGTGAAGGGCTCCAGCCGACAGGCAGGAGTTGGGGGTCATCCTGGGAGAAGCATGGCACCTGGGCTGTATGGGAATCTGAGCAGAGGTAGCTGCTCAGACACAGGCAAGGAGAGGAGCTGGAGGGTCTGGAGGGGATTGTGGGAGCATGGGGGAGGAAGTCCACAGCCATCTCCCAGAAGTGTCCAACCTTGAATCAGAGCTGGGGGAGTGCAGTAACCACGCAGTGGGGCACTCTGTCCTACTTTTCCTCCTTTTCTGGCTCCAGCTTCCTGGGATCACCTCGCCAGTAACTGTAGGCAACAAATCCTTGTCTCTGGCTGAGCTTTGGAGAAGTGTCCAGTGATTCATGAATGCAGAGCTTGGAAGAGGGAGAGGTGACCTTAACACAGGTATGGAACAGCTCTTGTCCAACAGAGGGGAGGGCCAGTGGGTGAACACCCCCCCTTCTGTCCCTATACGGCACACTGAGGGGCTCTGAGGGTTCTCAGGGTCCTGAGGGAACTGAGCCTCAGTTGGCCTCAGTGGAGAGTTTGAACCCAAGTCTTCTAACTTCAGAGTTCAAGTTGTTCAATCCGGGTAAATTAGACTTTGGTGTTTTGAACAAGCCTGCGGATGCACACACTCATTTGTTCATTCCTCCACTTACTCAGTTATTCAATCTGCAGGGATAGCAGTGATGTCTCTACAAGTTCCTCTACAAAGAATGCCAAAGGTTGCCAGCAAACTACCAGAAGCTAAGAGGGAGGCATGGAGCAGATCCTTTCTCCATGGCCCTCAGAGGGAACCAACCCTTCCCACACCTTGATTTTAGACTTATAGCTTCCAAATTGTGAGACATTAAATTTATGTTCTTTAAACCACACAGTTTGTGTCACTTGTCACAACAGCCCCAGAAGATGAATATACCCAATTTCTAAGAGTCCTTTGGTTTATATCTTATAGAGTTACCCTTTGTAAATTCTCAGAAAAAAAAAATGCAATTCCAAGACACCTGGGAGTTGAGATTAAGACCTCTTTCATATATTTCAAGCATTAAAATGTCACCCTTCTTGTTAAAACAATCAAGCAAAACTGTCATCCAGCTGCCTTCTGTAGACATTATTCTGTGCAAAATCTTTTCATGGAGCTGGAAATGCAGAGGTGGGGACAGAGACTGGGAGCAGGGATAGTAGGAGAGGGAACAGAAGTGAAACCAGAAGCAGCAGCCTTTGCTTCTTCTGATACACTCTCCTTGTCTCCCATCCAACTCATGAAGCGCTTCTTGCTTGTTCTCAACAGCCCACGAAGGAGAGGAGAGTTGGCTGAATCCCAGCTCATGAGCTGCCCTTGGTGGGGATGCCAGGCTGTGATGTGGCCTTGACCAAAGCATTCTAGAATGGGCAGAAAGAGTGAAGAACCAGAGCAAGAGGCCAGAGCATAGCTGTGAGTCTCAAACTATGGTGTGGGTTTATTTTGTTTGTAGCTGCTGTTGAAATCCCAAGCACCTTCCTTTGCCACAGCTAAGCTCAATGGCAGCCCCTTTGCCCCCACCTGATCTACACCCCAGAGTCAAGCTGGCTAAAGGTCAGCTGGACTTTCACCTATTCTCTTGTGCCAGGAAAACACTTTTTTTTTTTTTTTTTTTTTTTTTGCGAGATGAGGTTTGGGGATTGGTTTTCTGGTTTGAGCCTCACTGACCCTTCTCTGCCTCCTCCTTGCTATTTCTTTTTGGAGGAAAAACCATTTTAGAGCTTTGCTGAATTTACCCATGAAGACTCAACCAATAAATTCCTAACTCAAAAGATTAAAGACATTTATGTACAACATACAAAAAGAAAAGTCTTCCTTACATCAGAGTCCTGGTGTTTGTATAGCTTATCCAAACAGAGAATAATGTTTGAAAGACAAGGACTGACACAGACATTTCTTGTTTTCTAAAACTAGGCTCAATTACTCAAAAAAATGTTGCCTGCTTTGTTGTTTTTAAATGCTTTTATCTCTTTCTGATTTATGGTTGTTCTCGCTATAGAAATAGATCTCTCTTTAACCACCTTAGGCAGGTGTATCCCTTGAAGCACAATCCCTAAGAGCTAGGATTCATCCATCAACTGTGTTCACTCAGAGCCAGAAGTGTTCATGTTCTTTTTCCTCCATGAACAAGTCAGTAGGTCTATTTCATCACATTCAATTCAAGGTGATGACCAAGGACAAAAAAAGGTGGGGGGGGGCGGTTTGGTGGAAAATGACTGGGATTGGAATTCAGAGAAAAGAAAAAGAAGCTATTATTTTTAAAATATCTATTTGGGGACCAGCAGTGAACCAGAAATCTCCTAATGTTTTCTTGATTCTTGAAAAAACTAAGTGTGACTTTGGGCAAGTTACTGAATATCTTAAAAAAAAAAATCATCTGTGAGAGGTGGATGCACTTAATAAAAAGCCCCCAAAACTAGTTATCTCACATGGCATTATTTTATTTTTAAAATTTATTTATTTTTACATTATTTCATATTTATTAGGTGATTATGACTTTTTTGGGTCATATTTCCCATGATTTGCATTTTGAAATATTTGTTTGACAATCCTAAAATTTGTATGGACCCAGAAGAGACCCCGAATTGCTAAGGAAATGTTGAAAAAGAAAAAACTGGGGGCATTACATTTTCTGATTTCAAACTTTACTACAAAGCTGTGATCACCAAGACAGCATGGTACTGGCAGAAAAACAGACACATAGACCAGTGGAACAGAGTAGAGAGTCCAGATATGGACACGCAACCCTATGGTCAAATAATCTTCGACAAAGCAGGAAAGAATATACAGTGGAAAAAAGATAGTCTCTTCAATAAATGGTGCTGGGAAAATTGGACAGCAATGTATAGAAGAATGAAACTTGACCATTCTCTTACACCATACACAAAGATAAACTTGAAGTGGATAAAATGACCTCAACGTGAGGCAGGAATCTATCAAAATCCTAGAGGAGAACATAGGCAGTAACCTCTTTGGCATAGGCCACAGCAACTTCTTTCAAGACATATCTCCAAAGGCAAAGGAAACAAAAACGAACATGAACTTTTGGTACTTCATCAAGATCAAAAGCTTCTGCACAGCAAAGGAAATAGTCAACAAAACAAAGAGGCAACCCATGGAATGGGAGAAGATATTCGCAAATGACACTATAGACAAGGGGCTGATATCCAAAATCTATAAAGAACTCCTCAAATTCAACACTCAAAAAACAGATAATCACGTCAAAAAATGGGCAGAAGACATGAACAGACACTTCTCCAAAGAAGACATACAAATGGCTAGCAGACACATGAAAAAATGTTCATCATCATTAGCCATTAAGGAGATTCAAATCAAAACCACATTGATATACCAACTTACACCAGTTAGAATGGCCAAAATTAACAAGACAGTAAACAACAAGTGTTGGAGAGGATGTGGAGAAAGGGGAACCCTCTTACACTGTTGGTGGGAATGCAAATTGGTGTAGCCACTTTGGAAAACAGTTTGGAGATTCCTTTAGAAATTAAAAGTAGAGCTACCCTATGGCCCTGCAATTGCACTACCAGGTATTCACCCCAAAGATACAGATGCAGTGAAAAGAAGGGCCATCTGTACTCCAATGTTCATAGCAGCAATGGCCACAATTGCCAAACTGTGGAAAGAGTCAAGATTCCCTTCAATGGACGAATGGATAAAGAAGATATGGCCCACATATACAATGGAATATTATGCCTCCATCAGAAAGGATGAATACCCAACTTTTGTATGGATGGTACTGGAGGAGACTATGCTGAGTGAAATAAGTCAAGCAGAGAGAGTCAATTATCATATGGTTTCACTTACTTGTGGAGCATAAGGAATAACATGGAGGACATTGGGAGAAGGAGAGGAGAAGTGAGTTGGGGAAATCAGAGGGGGAGATGAGCCATGAGAGACTGTGGACTCTGAGAAACAAATTGAGGGTTCTGGAGGGGAGTGGGTGGGAGGTTGGGTGAGCCTGGTGGTGTGTATTAAGGAAGGCATGTTTTGCATGGAGCATAAACAATGAATCTTTGAACACTGAAAAAATAAAATACAATTTAAAAAAAGAGAAATATTTGTTTGAAATTCTTCAACCACATTACTTAGAATATACTTGGAATTTTGTTGAACAAATAAATAAATACTTGAATTAAATATAAAAAATTTAAGTTATGATGCATGAGGCATTATAGTAACCCCAAGATATGAAACTGAACACATAGGCTCCTATCTTCTCATGAGGAATAGAAATAGCTTTTAAAAAAAAATGCTATTTTTTAAACCAACAAATCATGTATATCATTTTACATATAATTTAAGTGCTTTATAAACCTGCAATAAAAAGACACCACATAGATATTGACACACAAGCTTTAGTTGAAAATAAAAGTAACAAAATGGTCTAAACATATTTTTTTAATCATCTTATGCCAAAGAGATAACAGGGTATTCAGGAATTATAAGAGAAGATGGGTGTCCTCTTGTACTCTGCATAACCTGTGTTAACTATTCTCCTGGTGAGTGTTCTGAAGCAAGACTGCCTAAGGGAAGCAGCTTCTTGGCATTTTTAAGTTTGAGAATTTGATTGACAGTTGACCAACAGCAATGACCACCATAGACAACACTGTGTTTTCAGATTATGATCATTAACTGCTCTGAAATTTCGAAGTTTGAGGTTCTCTTCCACAATTGGGGACCTCTCAAGAGCCTTTGAGTCTTAGCCACATTATTCCTAGAAACCGATATATAGGAGCAAACAGGTGGGGTGCTCCTACTTGCAGGGCCCAAGAGTGGGATACAGGTAGCGTCTTGCCAGCCCATCCTTCATCTCCAACTCATCCACCTCAAGGTATCTGAACAGATGCCGTATGTGTCTAAGAGGTATCTCCTGGCATGGTTTTGTTTATTCATAATTTCCTGCAGAGCAGGGCTGGGGACTTTCACTTACTTTGTATCTGCTCTCTTTGGAAGCTCCGAGATGTGTGTGGTGACCAAGAAATACTGTGTGAGGAGGCGGACCCCAAATGAAGCATGTCCTTGGGACCTGACATGTGTCTGCTCCTCCCTGATATAATCACCTAATCTTAGAAGTCCCTTCCTTGAAAGAGTAAGGAGTCCTTAGGAGAGGAGTTAGTAAGACTAAGTCACTGTCCTGCTATGCAGATTTGGTGGAGTCCATGGAAGAGCTTTTGATCAAGGGTTTAAGCTTAGAGCTTGACTGACACACTGGTATTGAATTCCTTCCAGAATTCCTGAAAGATTCCTTCAACATCTTGACTTTCTTGTGATTGAAATTGATGAATAGATCTAGGTAGACCAAAGATTCCACCTTTCACTATAAAACTAAGTTGATGAGAACTTAGGTAGCACTTCAGAAACTTTTTGTTCCTAGAGCCTCATCATATTCTTAAAAATTACCAAAGACCCCAAAGAGTCTTAATTTATGCAGGCTATTTCTATTGATGTTGATATCTACCATATTAGAATTGAAACAGAAAAATAAAAATATTCATTAGTTTATCTTGAAAGAACAATATTGTAAAGCCATTGAATGTTAACATGGCTAATCTATTTTTAATAAAAATAATTATATTTTCCTAATCAAAAAGAGAGCAAAAAGTGTTATTTTTAAAAACATTTTTATGGATCTCCTTAATGACTGGGTTGATAAAGACAACTGGATTCTCATATCTGCTTCTGCATTTGATCTGTGTTATGTTACTTGGGTTGAAGTATATAAAGAAAAAGCTAACTTTATACAAATGGTTGTTGAGAAAGGAAGAGGTATTTTAATAGTCTTTTCAGATAACTGTGGATATTTGTGCTTTTTTGATGCCACAGCAAAGCCCAGTAAAAGGTAGTTTCTGAGAAGTTAGTTGCAATGTAATTTCCAAAATACTTGTCCTATTTTGACACTTAAAAAATGTCCTAATTAAATAAAGGAGGGGAGCTTATTGTATTGTGATTAATTCTAAGGGGTGGGATGGTTGGATTGGTACTGGACTGGATTAGTTGGGTTGGTACTCTGTAGCATAAAGACCCTGCCTACCACCCCTCGCTCAGTATCTCCCTCTTCCTCACTAACCTTGAATTCTAAGTGCTTCATTGACTAAAATGTGATGTGGAGTCAGATTGGAAAGAAGCCTTGCCAGCCTTCTCACCTCATTTATACAACAGTTTATAAAATGTCAGGGCAAAGTCTGTCAGAGTCAACCAGGTGACTGCCCTGGCTCCCCTAATTCTGAAAGAGGTTACTGATGTTCGGTTGGGACACAATGAAGAACCAACCCCTTGTTACATCAAATAAAATGTTCACTGGGTAAAAATGGAGCGTGTGAATCATGGTCAGAAGACATTAAAGGTACATGTAATTGTACAGTAAACACAGTGGTTTTAATACGAGCTCTCTTTGTGTGTGGGACAGCTGTCCCTTGAGCACCTGCCCAGGACTCCCATGTACAACAGTCTGCAGCTTCTGCCTGGAAGCTGCTTCGCACAATGGGGACTAGCGCTGTATTCCCATTCCCTTCCTTTACATTTCCTCTCCCTCTTATGTTTGGACTATTGTTTCCCAACCTTTGTTACCATGTGTGTAGATCTACGTGCTCACCAGGGCTGTGAGCTCAATCACTGGCCACACTATTGAGATTTGTCTGAAGCAGTATCATGAAGCTGAAAAGAGAAGAAATTCGTGAGTGGTCCCTCTGTCCTTCCTCAGAACACCAGTGTCTCACTTCACGCATCCACATGTCCTAGGAAACAAGCAAACCTTGGCACACTCAGGCTCCCATTGGCTTGATCTCACATTTTCATCTGGGTGAGAAGTCTCATACAGAGTCACTGCTCATTGAAAGGATTTGGCAAATGACTTTTCCAGCTCTTTTTCCACCTACAGTGCCAGAACCCCTTTCAATACTTAAGCTCTTACAGTGCTTTTTCCTGTGGTTTTGACCAATACAGGTGATCAGGACATCTTTCTTTTTCCAAGGACTCCAGAAACTATACTTTTTGATTTTTCATTGCAGAGTATTTTTTCTTGATCTGGTTTGTTTCTAGGGAATACAGGTCTGTTTATATGGTTTTAGTTCCTGGGGAACATGTTTGCACTGCCCAGTAGGTGGACCTCCTGGTAGAGAGGCTTTCTGAAAATGACTAATGCACCCCTGAAGGGCTTATCAGCTCTTTGCTACCACCAAACTAGTGCAGATTTGCAAGAGACACACTTACCTTAAAATACAATGAACACAAGCCCATTTATTTTGGGTTCGGGCCAAGAAATTAATCTGACTTATTTGCAGGTGAAGTAACTTCAAGTTCAGACAAATGAAGACCTATTTTAAGTACTTTTGTTCTTTGAACTGTAGAGATGTGACTTAGTGCTGCTTTGCTGGGATACTTTAAACTTGAGGAAGCCACTTCGCCAATGGAAGTCCCCGAGGGAAAGGAAATAAATAGCTCCCTGGTGGACAGGGCCAAATGGCAAAACGCAAGGCTTGACTCTTAAAGGTTAAACTTCACTGTCCATTTTATGCTGGGGTCCACCTGTCCTCTGTTGTTTGGGAAATGATCCCTGTTGGTAATTAACATCCTCTCCCCAGCAGATATTTACAAGAAAAACAGGTAATATTGAGCAATGGAGGCTGGCCTAAATCTGAAAGGTTGTTTTTTACTGCACTTTTCTGAAAAGAGCCAAATGGTCAACAGAACTGTCCCCAGAGAACACTAATCAATATGTCCTCCAAAGGAGGGACACTTCTGATCAGAAGGTGAGACCAGGGCTGATGGGAGCTGGAGACATGCTTCCACAGGGGACTCCTCGGGAACATAGGGAGTCTAAGATCTCCCTCCTTGCATTTGCCTGTTATCTAGAGATACATCATTTTAGTTTCTTAATGAGCAACCCTGAGCATCTCCTATGTGTTAAGAGAGGCCGGGAAAAGACTCCTGTCCCAAACTCTTGTGTTGTGGGGAAGGGATGGGGGCGAGGAGGTCAAGGAAAGATTCAGGAAGAGGTAACTTCCAAGTTGAGTTCTAGAGAATGAATGTTGGCTAGCACTTTCAGAGGTGCCTGGGGTTTGGTTTCCCCAAAAGCAGACTCTGAAACAAGAAAATGAGGACATGGTGTTTTTATTTGGGAGGTGATCCTGGGAAGGACCATGGGTGTGGTGGGGGTGGGGAAATGAGACAGTGAAAGGAAGGGAAAGCAGCCAACAGTGCATCAGGTTTGGATAGCACCATCCTGCTGAAGGCCTTTAGGAGAGCGTGGGGAGCATGCCTCAGAGTCCTGAGTAGAGAGGCTCCTCCACCTGGGGAGATGGAGGTGGGTGCCTATCTGCCAGCACCCATCAGCCATCCTTGAGATGATTTTCTAGGCACTAATTTCCAGGGATTCAGACTGGCCCCATGGGTGTGCCTGAACTCTGAGCACCTGAGACTCGCAGGTTGGTGCTGTTGGAAGATGTGACACAAGCACATGCAGGAATGGCCACTTGCTGTCCCAGGACAGATGGGCATCTCCAGAAGGGACTCAGGGGACACAGGCCACAGACCATTCCTTGCAGAGAAAGCTGCCCAGAGATGGTGGGCTTAAGGAACTCAGATGGCTAGTTGAGCTAGCAACAACCATGCTGGATGGATCCCCCTTGGAGACCTGAGTGCCACCTGGCAGTCATCTTGAATGCAAGTTTCCTGCTGCAGCTCTCAGAATCCCTGGGGAAATCTCTATAACCAGTCCCAGGTAAGAACTTGGCCCAGGATTTCTTCAGCACCTCCCATCAGTGTATCTGTCTCTGCCGTGGAGTTTATATATCTATGTCAGACGCCTGGGAAAAGTGATGGGATTTTAGGAGCAACAGGAACTTGGCTTTGAAACCAGCTGTCCTTTCTTCTACAGCAAAGCAGTATCCTGGCTTCAGATGAAGGGTTGGCATTTCTGACCACTGTACGCACCTAGTCACTAGACTTCCATGGGTAGAATTCCATAGGCAGGTCAGCCCCTGGCCTCCTACCTCCCTTTTGAATTTGCCAAGTGGTGATCCACCCCAGGTTTGTCCTTTCCTCCAGAACATCCAGCCCCAGATCCTTCAGTGATAGCTCCTGCTTTCTGCCCATTGTAAAGGCCGCCACAAAAAAAGGCCACCTCTTGCTGGATTTTGGTTTTGTCTTCCTGTTGATAACGGCATCCCTTCATTTAATTTCTTTCCTGAGCTTGCAAGGTAAAGATTTCCTTTTCTCTTGCAGCTTTCCTTTCTTTCTCCCCTTGCCTTTGTTCCAGAGCACTCAGGGCTCCCTCCCTCCAGTAAGCTGTCAAGATGAGACACACATACACTGGGCAGTGTTGATTGATGCCA
Organism: Martes martes; assembly: GCF_963455335.1. Classification (NCBI taxonomy): domain Eukaryota; kingdom Metazoa; phylum Chordata; class Mammalia; order Carnivora; family Mustelidae; genus Martes; species Martes martes. The sequence goes on along the minus strand of NC_137896.1, from coordinate 45,984,210 downwards.
AATGAACAACTCCCAGTGATTTTGTGTGCCTGTGTTTATTTAGCAGGCTGAAGTTTCACCTAATCCTGAGGAAAGGTCCTGGTTTCGGACTGGAGATTCACAGACCCGAAAAGGGCCTGGAGGCTTGGTTTGCTTTTGATAAGCACTGAGACGTTGGATTCTTATTTAAACGGGTTGGGCCCACCCACCTGGCCTGTTCCTTTCTCTTCTAAGAGATGTGGTAAAGCTCACTTACCTTCTGTTCACCTCTCACTGGCCGGCCAGCTCTTCCCTGAAAATTGTCCCCTGCCCACTAGAAAACACATCACCTGGCAGGTCCACTGTGAATCTCTCCCCTCGCTTCCCATCTGGGGTGTCTTGTGAAGGGGCAGCATGGTCCTCTGCCCTAAGGAAGTAGACAGTCAGATGGACACCCCCTCAACAGCCTTTGTTAAGTAACTGAAATGCCCCCATGCCAGGTGACAGTTGAGGCAGGGTACCTGCGTGTGGTGACAGACCTCACAGGAGTTTTCATGAGAAACAGGCATGTCAGCTTCATGGGCAGACTATCTTGACTGCTAGATGTAACAATTAGTTCAAATTTTAAAAGCCTTCTACAGGCTCACAGACACATCAGCAGGCCTCCAGCCCCTGACCTTGTAAAGCCTGCTGTGTGACCTCTCAGTGGAGTCTTGCTTCTAGTATAACTTACTGTTTCACTTTCTTTTTGATCAAGAAAAGTAATGTTCTCATAGAAAATTCTATAGAAGGTGCAGACAAAAATAGAATACAACAAAGTCTCCCGTAGATCTCACACTTAAAGGAAAACTACCTTCTTAGAGTCAGTGGCACCAATCTCACATGGAAACACTACCATGCATCCCCTTGTTGTGGGTTCTTATTTGATTGCTGCAGAAGGTGTCAGAAGGGGGCAGGGATAGTCATCAGTTTTTTACATTTGCAGAACAAATCACCCCAAGCTGTGTCAAGGGTGGATGGCAAAGTGAAGGAGGGTATAGAAGGACCAGCTAGCTTCAGTGGAAAAGAGGAAGGGGCAAGTGAGGGGTAGAGGGGAGGGAGGACAGGACACACCTGTGCAGAGATGGGTCCCTGGACTTCATCCCTATCCTCCTGCTCGTGGGCATTCTGTGTCCACAGGTTCTGTGGCCTGGGAATGTGGGAGTGGGTATTTGGCAACTCAAAGAGCCCCTGTGTGATATCACAAAGATGTGCAATTCCAACCTCCAGGTCTAGGAAATCACCCAAGGATACTTTCAAACACTGTCAAATATCAAATTATGTTCTTAAATGTTGGTACTCTACTATCACTGGCACCTAAATACACACTGAATTTGCATATTAGCTAACTCTGCCTGGGAGTGGTGGGTGGGGCATATTTCAGGGCAAGAAGAGCTTTCAAGTCAGATTGTGTAGTTATCTATGTTATATACTCATGTTACAGGAAAGATGGTCATTTATCCCACAACTGCCTTCTATAAAATCCATTGGATCATTGGGAAATTCTACTGGTTCTGCTCTACCAAACCAGATGGATGGTGTGTGCAGGTTCAGGGCTGGAAACCATTGGATTTTCTTATTCAACAGAATGGAGAGAATGTGGATTTCTGGGACAACATACAAGGAAGAAAAAATGAACTAAGATGGCAGAAAGTTGGCTGCCACATGGGGGACAGGACCATGAGAATCAGTTATACTATGAGAGGAGCAGTAAAAAGTATTTTTACCTTCTTACTTTTGGGACATAATATGGCACCCCCCAGTTTAGTGTCCAAATATTCACAGAAGTGTAAGGCATTATGAAGTGCTTCATGCAGTAGGTTTTTAAAAAATGGACACGGACAAAGGGTATGTGTCACAATATCGGGGTGAATTTTGGAAACACACATGTGGAGTTGGAGCTGGAGCCTGGGGACAGAGTTGTCCTTGGGAGGAGAAGTCCTTCAGGAATGTACAGAAATATCAGGAAGGCTTTGGATTTCCCTGGGGTCTGAGATGAAGACTTACGGTGATTTGACTTGTGTTCCAGAGATACTATCTGACATTAACCTGTGCAGTAAGTGTAGGTAGCAGGTAATTGATGAAGAGTGAAATGTGCTTCTCCTCGGTATTGAAATCAATATCCATGCCTCAGCCAAACTGGTGTTATTTGTGTAGGGAAAGCAGAGATGGGGAGAAACCCAAATGCACACAGAGTGAAGCAAAAGTCAGCTTTGATTATATCAAGCTGGTGATTTAAGACTAGCTTTGCACTTTGCAAAGCAGCAGCTCTATTTGCCTCTTTTCAAAGTTCAAATCTAAGAACCACTGTGTTTGGGCATAAGTGAATGATGAGAACTTGTGTCTGGAGGAAGTCTTTGGTATGGTGGCTGTCCCAAACATTTTTTGGCCAAATCCCCATAAGTTACAGGAAAGGCATGTACCCTAACACATGCTCATGTATTTGTTTACCTGTTGTATATTATTATACCATAAATAGTATAGAGCATATATAAATTTGATTTAAAAAAAAGATGAAATAAAAAATACTCATGAATATAAATTTTAATATTGTCTTCCCACACCTGTAGATCTGCTGCTGCTTCCTAGGGAGAGGGCGTTACTTAGAATATCCCAAGGAACCACAGGATCTGTCATCAGAGCCTGTATGGGGTTTGAGCATCATTATGATCAATAATGATCTTCTTAGCACTGCCAGCTGCCATGTGATGTATAAGAACAGTGATGGAAAGCACTGCCCATTGTTCAAAGAGCCCAGATAGAGGAAATGGCCCATACCTGTGGGCCTGATCTCTTTAGGAACACGCTGTAAACTTTAATTAAGCGCTTTTTGTTGTAATGTGGCCGTAATTACTATGGAGACCCTGAGAATGGGAAGTGAGGCCTCCAGGGTCTCTTGGGCACAGGGTACTCTGCAGGTCTTCGGCTGTCTTATTTCACTCTCTGAATCACACTGAGAAGAGGGTGTTCTCAGCCTTATTTCACAGAAGAGAAATGGAGGCTCAGAGCAGTTCCATGACATCCCTGAGGACCAGCTCATAAGCAGTGATATGCCGGGAAGGAGTTGTGTTTCTTTGGGTGTCGGTACATCCAAGATTGAGCTAAATTTAGTGCAGCAGTTGGTGTAAAGTGATGGTAAGGATGCAGATATCATAAGTGACTGCCTGGAAAAGGTTGGGTAAGAAGGGAAAAGCAAAACAAAAGGCAGACCTGACTGGACTAGAAAATATATTCAAATAAAAACAGAATTACTGTGAAGAAGATTTTATTTCAAGAGTCCCAATATTTTATTTTACTTTTGTTTCGCTTGCCTCAGGAGATGTATCTAGAAAGATGTGGCTATAGCCAATGTCAGAAAAATGACTGTCTGTCCTCTCTTTCAGGATTTTTATGGTTTCAGTCTCACATTTAGGTCAGAATGACTAAAATAAAAAACACAAGTAACAACAGGTGTTGGTGAGGATGTGGAGATAAAGGGATCCTTGTGCAGTACTGAAAGGAATGTAAATTGGGGCAGCCATTGTGGAAGACTGTACGGAGGCTCCTCAAAAAATTAAAACTAGGTCTACCAGATGATCTAGTAATCACACTACTGAGACTTTACTCCCAGAATAGGAAAACACCAATTCAAAAGGCTATAGGCACCTCAAGTTTATACAGCAGCGTAACTTACAATAGCCAAGTTATGGAAGCAAGTCCAAGTGTCTATCGACTGATGAATGGATAAAGAAGATGTGGTGTATACACACACACACACACACACACACACAGTGGAATATTACTCAGCTATAAGAAGAATGAAATCTTGCCATTTGCAATGACATGGCTAGAGCTAGAGAGTATTATGTTAAGCAAAGTAAGTTAGTCAGAGAAAGACAAATGCCTTATGATTTCACTCCTATGTGGAATTTAAGAAACAAAATAGTGAACAAAGAAAAAAAGAGAGAGAGAGAGAGAGAGGGGGAAACAAACAAACAAAAAAAATGGACTCTTAACTATAGAGAACAAACGGATGGTTACCAGAAGGAAGGAGGATGCGGGGATGGGTGAAACACGTGAAGGGGATTAAGAGTGCACATGACTTGATGAGCACTGAGTAATATATAGAATAACTATATTGCATTCTGGAAGCTATTATAACACTGTCTATTAACTATGCTGGAAATATAAAATAAAATAAAATAAAACCATCTTATCACAATTAAAAACACCAAAAAACCCTGAATTACAAGGATGATTCCCTGAAATGATAGTTACCTATAACCATATCTGTATCAGTGTTTTGTATCTCCATACTCTCAAAAGAACAGTTATGGAAGTTAAATGTAAAATATAAGGAATAAAACAGTTAAACACAAGTTAAAAATGTGCAGAATAAAGATGTCATGGACACTCTTTATCAATAACTAAGCTAAACTTGGAAACAATTTTGGTTTCAGCAATCATTAGATACACACCTCCAATATTAAAAGCGTAAACATTGGGAAAAAAAACAAACTAGGCTAAAATTCCCTATAGTTCCCTGACTCCTGGCAGCCACTGTGAAGGGAGAAACTGTACAATGTATTCCATACTTCTCAAGTGGTGAAAAGGAATCATGACAGTTTTTCAAGAGTTCATCAGTTTTATCTGACCCAATTCTTTAAAAATGTTCTATTGTGCACATCTCTAAACACAGGACAGTGAAGACATTGTAATGAATCAAGTTCACCATAGAAGTTCTTTTCAGTGGGCTCTGGGCATCTCACACGGGGATGAAGGGGCAGGGGTCGTGGGTCGGTGCACCAGGTACTGGGATGCAGGGCTCAGCTTCCCCTTCTAGTGAGGGTCCTCTGTCCAGCTAAGATGACTGGATGGCTGGGGTTAATTCACAGCCGCACACATGCCTCAACTTCTGAGCCCTTTGAGGGTGGCCCAGTGGTACGAAAGCCTGACAACTTCCACTCACTGTGCTGTTCTTCAAACAGGCATAGACTATGCCAGATGGTGCTATGGTTGCATGGCCCCCAAACTTGCTGCCTCCTGTTTCCTTTATTCATGGTTCCTTTATTCATGGTTCCACTGCATGTCTGCTTCCCAGAGAGCCCAACCTGAAAGAGTGACACTAATTCCTAGTATCATTTACGAGGAATGGGTGGGAAGTGGTCCCTATGACCCTAAGTTTTAGGGACTTGCCTATTTATAAACTGCAGTGAGTGTCAGCAGTTCCAGCAGGTCACAGGATGACACTTGTCACTTACAGAGTCCCTAACGAGACTCAATAAAACCTCGTGGGAAAATGACTTACACCCTTTATACCTTGTTCCTTCTCTTGACCTAGCATTTTCCTTTGGACTCTTTCCAGTTGCAGATAACATATTTTTATATCCTGTCTTCTTTCCTAAATATCCCATTTTTATGTGTTTTCCCAGTCTTGGCAAGTTATTTGTTTTCCCACTCATGAGTTCACTGATCCCTTGGGAGTTCACAGGAGGAGAGTCTCAGAGCTAAAGAGATTCACCCAAGTCCTTGCTCATAGATGTTTGAAGATGGGGATCTGAACATGGTTCTTTCAATGCCAAACCCTGTGCCCCAAAGTCCTTATCTACATGAGTCCTTTGGATCTTGCACGGAATGCTGTAAGGTTGAGCTGAGGCCTGAGACGAGTGAGCCTTCAGCAGCTTGAGGTCAAAATAGAGCTGCTCCACCTCTGGAAAATGTGCTTTACCCCTTCATTATTATGAAGGAAAGGGTACCTAGTGATGGCCTTGGGTTTCCCTTTTTCCTGGAGGCCGCTGTTGGATGCCACTCAGACTGACTCACACATCTCACACATGTGCTCTAATTGGCCTCATGCCAGGGCACAAGGACCCTTCTCCATTTACCAGTAGAGGCTGCCTCTCTCCAACCTCCACAGAGCAGCCGTTGCTTTGTCAGACATACTTCTGCATGGAGACAGCGTAAATTCATCACCGTCTTGTTTCAAATGGAACCTCCACACTCCCACCCTGAGAGATGCATGATCTCACACACAAAACCAAGGCTGACATGCACTGGGACCTTGTTCCAGAGTAGGAAGAGGTACAGGAATAGGCTGACTTGCCTGGCCTTTTAACTGAGACAGTAAGGGGCTTGTGGGAGTCTCTGCAGGAACCCTGAGAGAGAGGGCGCTCCTTGAGCTGACAGGCCACCACAAGGGCATGGCGTTTAATTTAACCTGACAATGTAGTCATTTCAAGCCTTCTCTAACTTGCTGGCCTGCAGGAACAAAGGGAAATTCTCCCACCAAGAATGTCAAGGAGGCAGATGGAAAGATCTCCCTGTCCCTGTGCTTTCCCCACCCCCATCGTAAGCAAAAGAGATAGAGATGTGTGTTCATATTTTCATGCACGAAGACTGGGAATGAGGTGGCTGGAATAAAATGATTTTCCTTTTCCCCTGAGAAGAAAATGGCAAATATGTCACCGCGGTTCAAGTGAAAACAAAACGCAGTGTGTTTTTTAGGAGTTTTGTTCAAGTTACAGAAAATATGTGTACACAGGCACATTCATGCAAATGCAGAGAGGTTCTATTTCTTATACTTATTTTTTTCTTTGCAACAATTTACCAATCCAAAACCCAGAGCCTTGTGTTAATTATATTACTAGAAATGCATTCTTACAAACACATCTCGTACTCTGTGTTTTTCTTCAAGTATCTGATTTGGCTTTAACGAAGAATTGGGAGGGCTGCACAATGTGTGGGAATAATTGCCCCAAAGCTCCAAATATTTATTACCAGGGCAAGCTGCAAGCCACAGCCTCTGACGCGCCCTTGGCGGTCCGGCCCCCATTCTTCTTGACAATGGGGTGGACAGAGGGAGAACTGTTGGATTGTTTACTACTTCAAGACATTTTAAAAGGTAATGAATGTACAAACAGCAAGGAAAAAAGAGCCCTCTGTAAGGTGGCTTAGAGTCGGGATAGAAAATTCAAACAATTTTAGCCTCAAAAAGTCAACATTAGACACCCTTCTACTAAGGACCTACAAACAAACAGAGTTACTCTGTACACACATTAACACACACAACTCTGTGCCGCCGTGACTTTCACCTTGCAGAGCCTCGGGTTCATGCAGGAATTTGCAAAGGACTCCACAGGTTTCAGAACCCAGTGCTTCATCTCCTGAGAGCTTTCGGTGTCAGAAATTTCATGCCTGGCTTGTCTGGGGCAGACGAGGGTGGGGGAAGAAACTCCCATCCCTGCTGGGGCTGCATTTGGCCCTGAGACCAAACTGTTTGGGGGTGTGGAGCATTCTTGCCATCTCCTTGCATTTTAGGGAGACAGATGCCTCTTGTGCCCCAATGTCCCACATCCCGCATAATTAAAAGTCAGGGGGTTACCCTTTTAAAAAGTCAATAATTAATAATGGGAAAGGACTCTACCATCTTATCCTTGCACTCACACAGGCCTGGAAAAGTCAGCTATTTGCTTTCCTTCCAAGCATTGACTATTATGACTGAGAAAATAAATTCTCATAGTTTCATTCTTCTCCGTTTTGTGAGAGATTTAGTCTGATGCTACTTAAAGATTGCCCTGTTTAATCAGCCAGGTCTTTGTTTATGACAAACAAGGCTGTCTGGTTGCTCAGATGTTTAGCTGGAAACAGGAGATTGAATGATTTCTGAGAATATTCCATTTACCACACTGATATTAGGAGTCACCCACATACTAATGTGTCTGGTGCTCACTGTGCCTTCCAATTCCTTACAAATAGAACCAAACAAGGACCACACACAAGAAAGATGGGCTCAAAAACACTGTGCTCTGCCTACCTTTTTCCATGTGTTCATCCTACGCACCTTATCATTCTGAAACAGGTTAACTCTGTTTCCTCATTTTTGTAAAATGAAGTCATTTATTGGATCACTTATCAAGAGGAGGTAAAACAAGAAATAGGAAAGAACATTCTTCAAAAATACATTGACTGCGGGGTTTTTATGTGATTATGCAAAAAGAGAAAATTTATATTGCAATCAATAGAGTCCCCCCTTTTATAATACAGGGTCTTAGCACCCATTGATTTTTTTGGCTAGCTGCACAAACTTAGTTATGCATGTAAGAATCTCATGCCACAAAGAAGAGAAAGTGACTTCCTTCCTGCAGTGAAAAATAAGAGCATAACTATGAGCCCATAAAATGGAAGGCTCATTCCCCACCTTCAGGAGGCAGTGTACATCGTTTGGATTATTTTAGCAGATTCAAAAACAAGACAACTTGTAAAATGTGGAGAGAGAAAACACAGTGCCTTTGTTTTTGCAATGATAACATCATATGATCAATGTCATTGCAAGGGTGTTTTTCAAAGATGTTTTCTGGCGCACGTTTCTCCAGAAAATTATTTCTGGGGGAAAGAAATGCCTTAAAAAAAAAAAAAGCAAAAAAATAAAACAAAACAAAAACGGAAATGGAAAGCAAGAAAGAAAGAAAAGAAAAAGAAAGCCTCCTAATTGTGGTTGGCTTAATGCCTCTGCAGAACAAGTCAATAGCACACTTGCCCAGAGCAGTTGGCCTCGGGCCGCTCCCCTCTGAGGGTCTGATGAAGCCGGTCTCTTCCCGGATCAAGGTATTAAGGTATGGGTTATTTGTATTGATTTTATGTGCTGCTACGCTGTGCTGGTCATGCTCATATCTATGGTTCACAAATTCCCCTTGAAAATGTCACCGCAGCCTCATTTCCGCTGCCATCCATCAATACTGCGGCCAGAGGGGCTGGTCTTTAACCCCAAGGGTGGTCGTCTTGTCCAGTGTATCCTGGGCATAGCAGATTCTCAAAGTTTTCAGATACCAGCAACAAGGAGGGCATGGGTGGGGTGTATATGGTCAGTAAGCTATTCACCAAAAACAAAAACAAAATGAAAACAAAACAATAAAAAAAGAAACCAAAAACTTTCAAAGATTTTTGTCTGATATTTAGAAGGATTTTTCTCCTTGTCTGGGGAAATTTACAAATGGATAGGCCCTCTAGTGGTTTACAAGGGTGCTCAGACGGAAGGGGAGGTCTCTTCAGACATTACTTGACATCATTTGAAAGCACAGCCACACCCACAAACAGGTGTATGCATAGGAATTTCAGGACCTGAACAAAGCTACTAGAGGCTACACTCATACCCTCAATTCTAATTGACATAAATATCAATGAAACTTTGTCTTAGATACTGATAATTTGGGGACAATACAGATTTTTTCCCTGGAAATTCTATAGTCTTTCTCAGCAAAATATGTAAACTAAGCCATGGAATAATTGTAAACAGATGCTTTCCCTTCTCAGAGTGGAATAAAACTCTCCTTCACTGGGAGCCAAACAGAAATCTACACCCAGCACAGCCACGACTGTATTTATCAGTCTACGGTGATCCTTTAACAAACATGCACTGGGGTAAAAATAAAACACATGTTTTCCCTTATTTCTCTGCAAGCGCTTACTTAAGGTTTTATTATATTTGGCCATGGGACATTCAGTAAACTTACTGATGATATCAAAGAATGATTTTACAAACAGTAAAAGTTACACTATTGACACCTCCAAATTCTGGAGTATTTACATTGTGTTAGGTGCACACTTGCTCAGGGAGATTAACAAACATTACTAGAAAGGCTGTGGCCAAATCCACCCTGGTTGTTTATAAAACCTTTACAACTCATCAGCCTCCACTAACACACTGGCACTGTTCAATTACCATCAGTTTTAGAGAGCCTTAGCAAAACATCCAGTGCCCATGTAAATAGACAAATCTGAAAACTAGCTGCTCTGTTGGCTTACATACTGTAGGTAATGTTTTCTTTTGCTCAAATTTGTTCTGGAAACTAATCATGCTCTGATAAAGCCATCTGCAAATATGAGAAAGATTGACACCCACATGTCAAAGTTTACACAGCCTGACCAAGTGTACATATAGTGCAGATGATGTAAGGGCTCTGCCGTGCAGAGCTTCTCCGGGGCCATGTTGGAATGGAGCTTGCTGGATCAGAATGCAGGCACCACTGTCCATGTTAAAGCAAAACTTGCCCGTTTCCTTGCCAAGCTAAAACTCCTGCAGAAGCGGTGAGCACTTTGCTCCATGTTCATCAGAGAATTTTAACTTCATTTCCTTGATCATATCAGTCTGGGACCATAGGATGATTATCCCTTAGCTAATCCCAAATACAATTGCTTTTCTAAAAATCGCTAAAGCTTCACTTTTACCCAGAAAATGAGAGTAACTTAGTGTCCACCTGCCAGAAAGAATAGCATTAAAAATTAATAAGAATTATGATATGAAATGACATTGTCCAACAATTCACAGGTTACTAACTCTTCACTGTGCATTATCTATTTTGTAGGAAGGAATTTATATGTAGATTTCTACACCCACACTCAAAGAAAGTCCAGGATGAAAACCTGAATCCAAAGAAGATGGAGTGTCCAGTGAGGAATTCATCTTCATTTTATATCAGCAATGGATCTTTCTGATTTAGAGGTACCTGGCATAATTGTCTTTTACTAAGTTTTTGCCCATGTCCTCCAGAAATAAACCTAAGCTCTACCGTGTGGTCCCAATTTCCCACTTTGGCAACACAATGAGAAACAAAAGCAACAGTCATATGGAAAGATTAGTTTTGTAGTAAACTTATTTTGGTTTCTGATGCTCAGTCCTTATTAAGAGCTCAGAAATCATGTCTAAATTTTCATTTTAGAATTTTTTGGAGGATCAACCACAAATTCTCTTGTTTATCATGCCCAGAATACAGCCTAATGAGTCTTTGAAAAATATAGCAACAATTGCTTCTCTCCAGACTTCTAACAATTTTTCTTGATTGGTGTTTTTGGATTTTTGGTTTGTTTGTTTTGGATTTTTTTTTTTTAAATTACCAAGGATAGCTCTGTGGTTTCATCAACCAGCTATTTCAGTTTCCATTTTAAAATCTGGCACTTAGCATTTCCTCAATGCTGAATTTTGATTTTCTCTTTCAGATTTTCATTTTAAGATCATTCTTCTTGATGGATTAATAAATCTATACCCAGTAATGGGCTCATCCTTTTCTTGCTCTTCTTGATGTAAATATAGCAAAATAAAGCCTTCTGGAGGTTCTTATAATTTTTTTGAAAGCATCATTAATATTAATCTTCTGGTTTCCTTAAAGCTTTTGATGGTGACACAGCTCTGTGTTTGTGTCTGTCCATCTTTTGTGTATTTTAAGGATATGAGCTCAACAGAAGTCTTTTCATTTAGTGACATTCAATTGTTTAGATGTCTTTACCTTTGCAAATCTCTATATTCCAACATTTTCCAAGCTAAAGTCTTATAATCAACAATTTTTATCTCTTACCTAATTACAAAATTTCATGAATAATACTATACCTAATTAACTGCCTTTGTTCTTTCAAATACTTATTCTATTTGCCAAAAATGGATTTAGCTAACTTGCCAAGAACTTTTCAAGGATGCACACCTTCTATTTATGAAGACGTATCTCTTTCACTCTTACGCAACCATTTGAGCTGTTTTTATTTCTTTTTTTTACCATATAATGGCTTCCAGAATCCCATGACCTCACTTGTGCCTCACTACATGCATTGATATGAAATGTATAACAATTTTATGATAATTCTTGTCCAACAGAAGCCTTTTCTGTGTTGGCTCATAAAACTTAATTCCCAATTTCCTCCTCTCAAAGAATAAATGATCTTTGCCCCCATGTGGATAATGGGATCATGGAGGTAGGTGACAGCTTAGCAGTTACCAGGTAATACCGCCTTAGAGGAGGTGGTTAAGGGCAGGCTGATAACTCTTGCTTCTGAGGGGAAGGAGGCAGAGCAGAATGGCAAGAATTTCCATTTCTCAATTGCCTTTGTTGCACCAGACCCCGGTCTAGGTGACTCCTACTATGATTTCTTACCTCATTCATTCTTTACTTGCCCTCTCTCTTATTTCCATGCCGCTTATCCCCTTGCTTAATGCCCTTTAATGGTTTTCCATGGCTCTTTGCACAAACTTCTCATCACAGCCTTTGAGATCTGGCATGCTCACACTAACATTCCCAGCCTCATTTTTTGTCTCTCTCTTTTTGTTGCTTCATTGACACTTGACCTTCCTTCCATTGGCCCACCTGTGTATCCCCAGGCCTGGCCCAACTCTGGCACAGAGTAAACTCTCAGTAATGTTTCTTGGTTGAAGGAGCAGACAAGTGAGTGCATTTCATCCTTTCAGTAATCCTAAGATGAAGAAATAGAGGGTTAGATGGATGCGGTTCTATGCTCAAGCCTTAGTTGGTAGCAAGTAGAAGTTAACAATGTCTTACAATGCTATTTAGGTTCCTCTTATATCCTGTGTAAAAAGTAGAGGAGGACGCACACACCGATGAACTGTGTTGCCCAAATGCAATATAGCGATAAGTGGAAATATGCCGCAACTGCATCCTGAAGCAATTTTCTTTCTGCTCAGATGGATTTGCCGCCATGGTGTTCCTTTGGAGGTTTTATTTATCTGTGGATTTTCTTTGAAAGAAGGCAGCCAGAGGATGTTTTTTAGAAGCCAAGGTGAGAATTAGTAAGATGCTTTGACATGGCACCTTTTATAACATTGAAAAATGGTCATTAGACTCGCTCTCAAGGATAACGGATTTGCATTTGGCTTGCGTTGTGCAAACAGGGCTTTTGTTGATTTATCAACAGGACTTCGCTTGGGGTTTTGGATTAGATTCCTGAGGTTGGCACCTACGCTCTAAAAAATCTAAACAAGAAGGAGAAAATAAATCACCAACTGGCACTTGAAAGGCAAAGATTTATACCAAATTTAATGAACTTCCTGTCTTGCTGAGCATGGGGAAAATGTCATGTTTACCCCAACGCTTTCTGCTCCTGGCATCTGATGTGCTGAGTTGGAAGGGATGCAGAAGTGGGTTGCATTCACCCAACTGGAACTTGGAAAACTCATTAGCAAGAAAGCAATCAGCAAGATGTTGGCCTTCATGGTACACGCCCACCCCTTGCTACTAACCCTTGCCAAACTAATCTAAGGAGGAATGTGAGTCAAGTCTTACTGTCTTGAGTTGTGCACCCTTAGAAGCAGGCCAAAATCAAGGATTCAAGTGCAAGTAGTTTATTTAGGGGGTGGTCCCAGGAAACACTGTTTAGGGAGTAAGAAAGGGAGCCAGGAAGGCAGTTAGTAAAGGGTGTGTCATCAACCCAGTCACCGCTGTGAGCAACTGGAGCTCAGTCCTCAAGGAGACCTCCAGGAGCCAGTATACAAGACTAGTCTCTGTCATCCCAACCAAGAAGCTGGGGGACTGGGCCATTTCCTACTAACTCAGTGATTGGTCAAGATCTGATCCCAGGGGTATTAATTTTTGAAATTCCAGCCAGTAGCACCTTCAGGAAGAACAGACTCCAGCAACCAAGGTCCTCAAGCAAAGAGATGCAGGGATCGGCAGTTGGGAGTGGAGGGACATTCACTGAATTGGTAAGGGTTGGGCAGCAACATGGACTTAGACCAGACACAAAGCAAGCTCTATTATATCCCTATTTTTTCTGTGACTTTTCGTTTCAACCTTTATGTGGTTCATACATGTTGACTGGAAGTACAAACACCTTACCATAATTTCTATCACACACAGTCAAATAATTTTCTTTGAGTCAATCATCATATTTATCCAGAAATCATTTTGGTCCCACAAATGGCATTGCAAACCATTATAAAACTGTAATTATAGCTCTATGTGACAAAGAGTGTACATTTTCTGTCTTCACATCAATAAATGAGGAATACCTAGACGCAAATCTATGTAAATAATCTACCTGCCATTGGACTTCACAGTCTTAAATGTCCTTGATTTATTTCCAAGTCAGGAATAAATCCTTTTGCCAAAATAAGTGTATAGCCAGGTACTGAAGAAGAAATGAGAAATAGGGTGCATGGCTAAATAGTCCCATCATTTGAAAAAATGACTAAATGATCTGCAAGCCTGTGGCATCATGGAGATGCATACCTTCTGCTTGTAAAGGCATATCTCTCACTTGTGATGTACACCACTGCCTAATAGTTGCTGCTGGGTTCAGCTCAGGTAACTTCACTCTCACTTCCATTTACTCTTGGCCAAATCTTATGAGCCTTATAGTTATTTATTCCCTTCTTCTGCCCTGAATACTGCCTTTGAAGTCAGATTTACTGCTTTGCCTTGATACTAAAACCTTTGTTTTTGAATGAGGGTCACCTTTACTCAAACTGCAAATGAGGAAGATCCTTGGGTAGAAAGAACGGTGAGCTAGACATTAGGACCCTTGGATTCTAGTCTCAGGAATGCCACTTGCTAGTTTTGTTTGCTCTTACCCTTGGTTCCTTCATCCTTAAAGTGGGAGTTGGATGGGATTGCTAAAAAATTGCATTATTTTGGATAATTTATTTTTTATTTTCTTTAAAAAAATTGAAGTATGATTAACATGCAATATATATTAGTTTCAGGTATGCAATACAATGAATCAACATTCTATATATAATTCAGTGCTCATCAAGATAAATATACTCTTAATCCCCTTCACCTATATTACCTATCCCCACACCCACCTCCCCTCTGGTAACCACCTGTTTGTTTTCTGTTTTTAAGAGTTTGATTTTTTGGCTGTCTTGTTTGTTTGTTTGTTCATTTGGTTTGTTTCTTAAATTCCACATATTAGTGAAACCACATGTTATTTGTCTTTCCCTATCTGTCTTATTTCGCTAAGCATTATACCAAGTAAATCCATCAATTTTGTTGCAACAGGCAAGCTCTCATTCCTTTTTTATAGCTGAGTAATATTCCATTGCATGTATATACCACATCTTCTTTATGCATTCATCTATCAGTGAACATATGGGCTGTTTCCATATCTTGACTATTATAAATAATGCTGCAATAAACATATGGGTGCATATGTCTTTTCAAATTAGTGTTTTGTTTTCTTTGGGTAAATACTCAACAGTAGAATTACTGGATCCTCTGGGATTTCTATTTTTATTTTTTGAGAAACCTCCTACTGTTTTCCACAGAGGCCACATCAATTTGCAATCCCATCAACCGTGCATGAGGATTCCCTTTTCTCTACATCCTCACCAACAGTTGTTAAGACTTGAGTTTTTTATTTTAGCCATTTTGACGAGTGTAAGGTGATATCTCATTGTGGTTTTGATTTGCATCTCCCTGATGATTTGTCATGTTGAGCATCTTTTCGTGTATCTGTTGAGCATCTGGATGTCTTGTTAGGAGAAATACCTGTTCATATTCTTTAACCATTTTTAGTCAGATAAAAAAGTTGTATTATTTTGGATAATGTATTTTTAAAATGCTTATTCTTATTAACTGTCCTTCCTAATATATATCTTTAATACTGTGATAGGAAGACAGGTTTGACTCTGCTGGAGTGCTCTGTCTACTAATTTCCTCTCTTCAGAAAATGGTCTTACTTCTATCTTTGCCTTATCTCAGGAGATATAGGCATGAGCATCAGTGAACTTCAGGGACATGATTTTAAGAAATTTTTGTCTGTCTATACCTATTGATGTATCTATTGATTAATTATTCATTCTTACATTTTAGAAAGCAAAATGAGTCAAATTATAACCTTTTAAAAAGTCAGTCATGTTAAATACAGACAGGGCTATTCCTTATCTAGATCTCATTCATGTTCGTAAAAGTGTGCTTCCCAGAATGTGTCAGCTATGAGAGAAAAAAATATGTAGTGGTCACATGAAATTCCAGGTTAAAACATGCAACACATTTGGGAAATGCTATAACCTGTAATTTTAAATACCAGAGAAGCAAAGAAACAGCAGGTTTTCTGTTTGTTTGTTAGTTTTTTCAGGAGTTGGAAATTCCTGCAGAAAACAAATCAGCAATCCAGGTAATTCTCACATATCTTATCTTTAATAAAACATGGAGAAACACTATTGTGTAAATCCTTTTATACCCACAAGCAGTAGAAAGTAGGAATGTAAGTTCAACAAATAATACAACTCCTTTAAACCTCTCTAGGGATGAAAGAAAGCCACACTAGCAGTGGTTTGGCATCTGGTCAACTCTCTCTGGGACTTTATGACACTCTGGGTTATGTGGTATATCACTAAGAATTGTAATATACAACTTTTCGTGTAACCAGAGCACAAATTAGAGTGGAAACAGGGTATCATATAACTAATGCTTCTTGAGTACAAAGAAGGAAAAAATATTTATTAGTGGTAGATGTTAAAACACATTTCTCCAGCTGAGATGTAAGAGAAACACGAGGTATTACAGACCAGATTAACCAATGCTCACTATTTCCGTGTCCATCTGTAACATCACACAAATCATAATGTGTAATGGTCACATGGCTGGGATTTTAATCCCTGGTTGGTATTTCCTTATCTTGCTATTGAAACACCCAAAAGTTGAAGAACAAAAGTCAATATTTAGATGCATTATGAAATCGCTTTAGTTCTTCTTGATTGGAAGTTTATTTGAAATTGTTGAATTAATTTTTAAAGTTGGTATTCAACATTGTATAAGCATTACTTTTTGAAATATTTATCAGCCATCTGTAATGAATAATTACTAGTGAAAAATGACCATTAATCTGAGTTGCATCCAATCAGTTGTTAGAGTAAAAGGAAATTAAGTAGTTCCCTAGTTTCAGATAAGAACTGTAAGAAACAAAATATATTTGTCTATTAAAAATATTCCTTTAGCAATGCTGAAAAAGAGGGAAAATAAATATAAAATTGGATTCAATTCAGTAATTTGTTGAATACCTTTGTGCTTGAATATGCTCAATTCATACTCTTTGTAAATGATGTTATTTTAATGTTATTGATAAATAACTAGGCTTAATTGACTGGAACTCACCTATGTGTCTTCGAGACAGTGCTGAGGACGGGCTTTTTGTAAAGGAGAACTCTTTTACCTTCTGATCAAGTGACTTGCCCAGTTCTCTATTCATCATCCTACACAACCCCAAACAGATCTTTGAAAAGTTATCCTTATTTCCAAAATTATTGTTTATGAATAAAAATAAAACAATTCTCCTACTTATTCTCACATCTTATACTTTACCATCAGTGAATCAAATTTCTTTGTCACTGTCTCTCAAGGAGCAAGTGCCAATGTTGTAGTAAGTTAATCAAGTTTATTATCAGGGAATGATCCAGTGGTTTCAATGTTCCCGTTGTGACCATTGTTGTTGCATTAATCGGTCCATTTCAACCCACCTCTATTTGGGTCTGGGCCTAATCCTTGAAAATGTACAGCTTTATCCAGAGAAAGACATTTGTTCTCCATTATTTTTAACCTCTTTATTTGTTGGCTGATACCCTATTCACACCTTTACTCAGGCCAAAAATCTAGGAGTCCTCGTGGAGACTTTATTTACCTTCCTGGCTTCCTCCCCAACCATCCAATAGACATCTATGTTCTGTCTTATTCATTTCTCTGGAAACTGTCCTCTCTTTTCCACTGTTCCCATGACCTTGGTTTTGAGGCTTACTATTTGAGTTTCTTAAACTGTTACAAGAACCCCTATATTCACTTCTAGGTAAGTCCTAGAATCACCCTTCCTTAAATCATTCTTCATAAATGGCCAAGCTGATTATTTCCTCCTGCTGCTGCTGTTTTCAGTGGCTCCTATTAGACAGCGGTCATGTTGAAATTACTCCAAGGAACTCTGCTTCCTCTCATCTCTATTTATTTTAGTCAGTGGCACCAACATTCACCCAAGTGCCCAAGATAAACCTGGAGCCATCTTTGGTTCCTCCTTTTCTCTTTTTCATTTGTTCAATCTGCCGGCAAGACCTGAGCATCGACCCACCGATTCTTTCCTCTTCAGCTCCAAACTGTCCTCCCTGCTTTCATTCTCCTGGCCTCGGTATTTTCTCCACCTACTCCTAGGATAAACTTTAAAAAAAAAAAAAAATCAGATCTCATCTCTGTTCTGTTTCACACTTTTCAGGGATTCTCACAGCATTTTAAGTCACATCCAACCTTTTTGATGTGGTCATTTTGATCCTTTCCTAATATTGTCTCATTCTACCTTTGGAATTTCACCTTGCTCTTGACAAAGGGATATATTATGTGAATTTTGACATGATGTGATAGGACACACACACAGCACCAGTCACATTGCTCCAGACATACTGGCCTGTTATGCCTCCAAAATGGCAGACTCATTCCAGTCTTTGGATAATTGACTGGCTCTTCATTCTGGAAAGCTCTCCCCACTCGACCTCTACCCCAACACTATCCCCACCTCCAGATACTCTTATAGGCAGAAACATCTCAATCACCCACCTTTCAACCTGGGAGGCCTTCCCTATACAGCTTATCTAATCCCTGACTCCAGTCTACAAAGTGATGTTGTTCATTTATTGACAAAGATGTAATTACATAAACTTAAGTTGTCCCTTATTTATTTATTTATTTATTTATTGCCTATTGACTTTTCAATAATGTAGGTTTCTCAAGGTTAGGGCACCTACTTGATTTTCATTTATGCCTAGCATAAAGCGGCTTGGCACCGCTTTGGTATACAAAATATGTGTTGAAAAAATAAATGAATGTTTATTTTCAAACTATGAAAATTTACCAAGAAGATAAGGTAAAGATAGTATCTTAATATTTTAATTTGATCACTAATTATTCCTGTGATGGAGCACTTTTTGTGCTTTTATTCATGGTCACCTTCCTTTTCTAGGAATTCCCTGTTGGCATCCTTTGCTTACTTTCCTACTAGCTGCTTTTCTTTCTTTTTAATTGTTAGTCATCAGCTGTGTTTCTTTCTTTGCGATTATTTATGTTTAGAAAATTATTTTCATTTATATTTTGAAAATACTGTCTCCCTGTATGTCATCTGCCTTACTTTTATTCAGGGAGATATGTGTTGCTACAAAATTTCAAATGTTGATGTGGTAAAATTCATCTTTCTTAGAATTTAAGAATTTTCAGTCTTAAAAATACATAAAATAGAAAGCAACAAAAACCTCCCATCCCTCTAAACATAAACTCTCACGTGAATACACTGATCAATATTAAGATGTATGAAAGGGCCAAAGCTCTGCATGTTGTAGTAAGAAACACACAGCACAATGTATGAAGTACTCTTGCAAAATAAAAAAAAAAAAAGAGTAACATGCATTTAATGAACTGTTTGCATTCAGTCTTAAGTCTATGAGCTGAATGAGTGAATGGGGGATAGGGGAGTCGGTTGAAGGACATCACGTGGGCAAAGTCAGGTGAACCCAGAATGGGACACTCTATAGGCCCAGTGATTTTAACAAGACAATAACATGGGAGAAAAGGGGACAATTTCATATGAAAAGAAACTTAAGAGAGATAACAAATACTTACAATTAATAGACTTTTAAAAATCCTGCTGCGAAATGGCATATATGGATAATTAAGGAAACTTGGAAACATTTAGATATTAGATATTATCAGGACATTTTTTTTGTTTTTTCTTTAAAAAATTAATTTTTTTATTTGATTAAGGATCATATGGCATGGTGATTATATCGAAAGAATTCTGCCCCCCCCCTTTTTTTTTCAGATTTGAGATGTCTCTTAAGCAATTAGGAGTGAAAGAAGTGCGTGGGATTTTCTTTAAAACAGTCCCTCTCCCCAAATAAAAGCTTATGTGCATTGGAGTTGGGGGCAGTTGAATCAAGAATGGCAAAATACTGATGACATTAGTCAAGATTGCTCAAGAGATGGCAACATCCCTAGGCTTAGAGGGAATAAGAGAGGGCAATTTTCTGGCCCCAGAGGCAGAGAGCTCTGTGAGAAGGCAAGTTGACAGGAGCTGTGAGAGGGTGTGGGAGAAGAACATTGACCTCACTCTCCTCCCCACCCTTGTGGTCCCCTGCCAGGTCTCTCCAAGGGCAGATCCATCCAGGAGCCAGAGAGCAAGGAAGCCAAGGTCCATGAGGACCCACCTCACAGAGAGGAGAATCCCTGTGGAGGGACAAACAGCTGGAGGTAGGGGTGGACCGGGTAGGTTGGTACATTACTGATTTGTGTTTTATAATTAATAGTTTGATTAAGAAAAAAGGATGCTCATTTTCTACTTTTAGATATGAAAGGTTAATACATAGTTTTTTAGATCAAGCATATTAATGGTGTAATTTAAATCTCCTTTATTTTTATTTATTTCTGCATATTTGATATGTTGAATTCCAAGAAAAATGTGTTAAAATCTCTTACCTATATTTTTAGAATTATAAATTTCCTTTTATTCTTCATAGTTTATGTTTTATACTGTCAGGATCTGTAAAGATTTGTAAATAATATATCCTTTTGGTGCATTTTTTTAATCGATATGTAATATCATTTGCATTTTAAAGGCTTTTTGCTTGAATTTTGTCTGACATTAGTTACATGGGCCTTTTTTTCCCCTTGTTAGTGTTTGTTTTGCTCATTTTTCTGTTTCTTTATTTTCAGCATTTCTCTTCGTTTTGTTTCAAGTGTGTTTGTCATAGAACATAGTTTTTTTGTTTGTTTGGAGCATCTCTTATCTTTTAATGGGTAAATCTCATTGCTTCATCTTAGTTGTGATTATAGATTTATTTGGACATGTTCATGCCATCTCACTTTTAAATTTTCTTTTCACAGGGCTTACTGTGTGCATTCACACTTTTATGGGATTTATCAACTTTTCTTTGTTTTATGTTTTTTTTTTTTGCAATGTTTTGGAAACTATATCTTTTATTTCTATTCTATCATGATTATTTTTATAATCAATTATACTGTGTTTAAGTGTATTACAATTTTATTTTTACCAATATTGAGCATTAGTTTTCTCTGACAACTTTACTTGGGATTTAAGTTTTATTTGGGCTTCATTTTCTACCCGCTCCTTCTCCTGCCTCCTAGCATGGCAAGATCATCTAGGACTGCTACCCAGTACAGTAGCCACCAGCCACATGTGGCTGACTAAGTTTCGGAAATATGCCTGCTCTGAATGAAGAAGTGCTAAAATCCATGCTATATTTGAAGACTTAAACAAAAAGAATGTAAAATATCTCATTAACATCTTTGAATATCAATTCCATGCTGAAATGGTAAGACTTTCAATATGTTGGTTTAAATAAGTTATATTGTGAAATTTCACTCTACCTTTTCTCTTTTACTCTTTTTGATATGTGGCTTCACAAGGAAATTTGGAATTCCAGATGTGGCCCACAGTATATTGCCCTTATATTTCTATTGGGAAGAACTGTTACAGGATTTTAGTTCTGGGCTACTATTTTTAAACAGTAAAGAGATTTTTCTCCTTATTTTTCTCTGTCTTCCCCCACGACTTTCCCTCTTATTCTTTGTTTCACTGTCCCGCCCTTAGATTACAGTGGACAGAATTCTAGACCAGTATGGAATTCTGGACCCAGGTGCAGCTGCTACATTGTTTCTTGCTGTCTCTGTAGGCCCTTCATTTTTCTTTCTAGATCTTAGGAATTACTCTCCCCTCTTGGTGTTCCCCAATTTCACTCAAAGTGTAGGTGTTTCTTTTTGTCCATCCTTATGTTTCATGCTCATGAAACTCTTGAAGGGTTATTTATTTATTTATTTTTGGTCTTCTTAAGCTCGGGGAAAACTTCTTGCGCTATTTCTTTGCATGTCTTATGCCTTCCGCAATGCCTCTTTTGTTTGCATCTCCCCTTTCAAGGAATTTGTATCTTTTGGATCCATGAACTGCATGTAAACTTTATTTTATGCATTCCACTTGTGCATCTTTTTTCCCCTCATTCTGGCTTCTGACTCATTAATTTGTGGGGTTGCTTGCATCTATCCTGTATTCAGCACATTCTCTGTGGGGGAAGAAGTGGATTATGATTTCAAACGTCTCGATTTACTTTCTTCCCCATAATAGCTCACCCTTGTGTTGCAGGAGTGATCTCCTTACTAGTCCTGGGAGGATTTTAAATTTCCTTCTTGTAAACAAGCCAGATTTTATTGACAGATTCTCTCAGCTGAATTTTGTGTCTCTCTTCTGAGAAATGAGACCAGAACCACAGGACTCTTAAAATGATAAACTGTGCCATGCCATGTTCCACAACACAGATTCTCAAATTGTTTGACCCCAGCTCATGAGGCACATATGCTCATAGGATCACAGGCCAGTTATTGTTACTTATATGCACAACTGGGATTTGTGTGCTCCAGAGACAAAACTACTTATTCTTTGAAAATCACTCAGTCCACAAATTCTGATCAGTCCTGCCTAGACCACAGCAGGGTTAATGTTAATTCTTAAATTCGCATACCCTTCTTTCCTTAACTCCACTCTTTTAGATAATACTGAGTTCGTTCTTTCTTTCTTCCTTCCTTCCTTCCTTTTCTTTTTTTTTTTTTTTTTTGGTAAGTTTCAGGAGTAGAGTTTAGTGATTCATCAGTTGCATATAACAGCCAATGCTGATTAAATCATGTGCCCTCTTTAATGCCCATCACCCAGTTACCCCAGGCCCTCACCCACCTCCCCTCCAGCAACCCTCAGTTTGTTTCCTACAGTTAAGAGTCTCTTATGGTTTTCCTCCCTCTCTGTTTTCATCTTATTTTATTTTTCCTTCTTTCCCCTATGTTCATGTTTTGTTTCATAAATTCCACATAGGAGTGAAATCATATGGTATTTATTGTTCTGCGACTGACTTATTTCACTTTGTATGATACCCTCCAGTTCTATCCATGTCATTGCAAATGGCAAGATTTCATTCTTTTTGATGGCTGAGTAATGTTCCATTGTGTGTGTGTGTGTGTGTGTGTGTGTGTGTATCACATCTTCTTTATCAATTTATCCATCAATGAACACCTGGGCTTTTTTCATTTTTTGGCTCTTATGGACACATGGCTGCTATAAATAATGGATATGTGTGGCCCTTCAAATCACTATGTTTGCATCCTTCAGATAAATACCTATCGTACAATTTCTGGGTCATAGGGTACTTCTATTTTTAACTTTTTGAGGAAACTTCATACTGTTTTCACACTGACTGCACCAGTTTGCATTCCCACCGACAGTGTAGGAGGGTTCCCCTTTCCCTGCATCCTCATCAACATCTGTCATCATCTGAGTTGTAAATATAAGCCATTCTGACTGGTATGAGGTGGTATCTCATTGTGGTTTTGATTTGTATTTCCCTGATGCCATTCTGACTGGTATGAGGTGGTATCTCATTGTGGTTTTGATTTGTATTTCCCTGATGCCAGGAGATGTTCAGCATTTTTTCCATGTGTCTGCTGGCCATAACGGTACTGAGTTCTTTAGGCAGTGTGTAAGTGTTGTAGGGTTAACACATTTCCAAGCAAGTTTTTGTTTTGTTTTATTTTGTTTTTTAAATAGGGGCTTCACATTTACTCTATTATTTACCCTTACATATTGGATAGTTCTTGGTTGCACATTTTTTTCATACTTGATTTCCCTATTAACCTATGTTTTAAGGAGTCACCTGCCCCAATCTTTTTCAGTGCTGGAGTGTGGGGAACATCCTGCTGGCCAGACTGGGATGGAACTTTCCACAGGCAGGAGGACTTGGGCTCCCCCTGTGTATCAGCACGTCCCCACTACTTACCCATATCTTGAACAGGGCTCTGTCCTCCTTCCTCCCACCTTCGAGGGGCCATTTTGCTAGCTGTTGTGCATTGCAACTGAACCATGAGTGATGGGGCCACTTTTACTCAGTTTTCCGAACTACTATCCTTAGGTGGACTTGGGACTACTTCAATCTTCTCTGCCAGGAGCCTCAGAGCTTGGAATCTTAAAAAGAGCTTCTTTCTGCCTTCACTTGAGGTAGGGCTATCCCCTTTCATCCAACTTTATTGGTCATGCATCTTATGAAGATTCCTCAAAGTTTTAGGTCACTGAGCGTTACCTCTAGTTTCCCAGCACTGTTAATGGATTTTCCAAAACACTGTGTATCCCGTCGTTTTAAGGTTTGGGGCAGAACTTGGCTACTGGACCATGTTCTTTGTCAGCCATCCTGATATGGTTCCCACATTGCAGCACTCTTTTGCACATGCTGTTCTCTCAGCCTGAAATGCCCTTCCTCACTTTCTTCACTCTTCTCATCCTCCAAGAGTCATCTCAGGAGAGGCTGTTTAGAAAACCTTTCCTAATTTCTCCAGGCTGATTCAACCTCTTGACTCTGCTGCTTTGATATATAACATACATATTTCCTTATTTTTATGTATGTGTATATGTTCACTCCATCCTATTCTAACACATTTATTTGCACATGTTTGATATTTTTTTGGGTACTAGATCATGTGATTCCTGAGTAAGAATATAACATCCTAATTATCTTTGTTTTCTTTATACTACCACAGAGGGCATATTCAAAATGTATCTATTAAATCTAAATCTGAGGGGGTTGACACTCTCTCTTCCTATCACCCAGGCTAGGAGCAGGCGGACATTTGCTTGATGTCATGAATGGCCCCATGCAGAGACTGTTTAGCAGTCTGACATCATGGGAATTTGTCAGTCTATTTTAAGTGTACAATCCAGCTTTATATCCTCTTCCTCTTATTCCATTCAATTTCCATTATCTAAAATAAAGGGCAGGGATGCTTTATTGTCTTTTAAGAAAAGAAACCAAATTGCTCTTCTTATATAACAGCTTCTTTTAAGGGTGAAAATATCTGCTGAAAATTTAAATAACATATTCCTCCCGCCTTTGTCTCTCTGCTGTGCTTCCCTCCCAACCATGAAAATATTAAGAACAAGAAACGATCTAAAGAGAAAGCATTCTGAGTAGTATCCTGATTTGTCCTTATCTGTAATATATATGCAAGCCAGACCAAGTTGATAAACACAGACAGCCCACCTGACTTCAAAAAACAAACAAATAAATATACAGGCAGACGTTGATTTCCCTGTGGAAATTTTACAGGGGAGTTAAGTTATGGAGTGTACACAGACCTGAAATTGTCATGCAAACTGGGTTGTCAGGGATTTCAGTGTCTATACGTGGGTTGAGTAAACCAGTTCACATAAGGAGACCCTGAGACTTTAGCTAGATATTTAAATGGAAGCAGCTGGAAAGTTAGAGGTGAGATGTTCCCTTCACTTTGTATGCAGCCATCATGTTTGGTTGCTTTTGCTTTAAACAAGAGACATTTACAAGCCACTAATGAAAGTGATCATTAAGGGTATCTGAGTCTGAGGAGAAAATATCCTGAGATGAGAATTCCAGGCAAGTAGTTCCTTTGGCAGGTAATTCCAGGAAGCAGAGCTGAGTGGGAAAAGGAAGACAGCCAATTCAGGAAATGTTAGGATACAAATGACCACAGTGGCCCACCTGGGCTCATTCCATGGGGGACATCTGGGAGCAGCATGGAACACATACTTCTGGACTATTCCACCTGAGGAGTGAGGGAGTAGGGGTATTTATTCACCAAATCCTGTCAGTCATTGGCTCAGGACTGCTCCAAGTTGGTGTCAAATTCCAGGAATTTGGTCGGCTGTGCCATGCTGGAGGCAGGCTGCAGAGCCCAGGGACAGACCTCAGGCAAAGCAACGTGGGGGCTCTTCCTGAAGTCAGGCCAGTAAAAAAACCCAGGATTATGGGAATGACCTAACAACATATAGGTTTTTTGTTTTGTTTTGTTTTTCCTCCATTCAGACTAATTTTTACCATTATTTGCAAAATGATAGGAAAAACAAAACAAAACAATCATCCATTGCTTATGGATTTGTCCTCTGAAATGCTGAGGCCCAACCAAGGAAAGCCAGAGTCACATGTTTCAACTGTTCAACTTAAATCATCGTTCAATAAATTCTGTAACTGCTTAAAAATTCTGTTTTAAAAGTAAACTTTAGGAACAGAGGAAAATGAGGGTGTTTGATCTGTGGAGAGGAGCGAGAAAGTGGGTAAAGTAGCAGAAAGTGTATGGGACGGGAAGTGAGGTGCCCGACGTGGTGCTCCCTGGGTTACTGTGAGAATGGCTCTGCCCGGCCTCTGCCTTCTCACAGTTGAAGCGAATGTGCTGCATGGCTTCCACATTCTCTTAGATGTCTTTCGGCTCTGACCTGCAGTACGGTCTCCACTAAAGATGGTGGCCCAGGGGAAGAGAGTCATTTAGGCTGAAATGGAGTGGGAAAGGGCTTATTGATTGGTATCCCTGAATGGGCTTTGAGTAGCCCTCCTTATTCCAAAACTATTCCCTGATGTGGTTATTGGAATGATTAACACTGCTGTTGCATGTTTATTGTTCCATTCACATTTATGTTTTGCCCTCCCAATGGTAGTCTTATCCTCTGGGTTCGGCATGCAATGGTACTTAGTAAATGCTTGGGATTTGTTTGTTTGTTTGTTTCTTTTGTTGGTGTTGGCTTTCTTTCATTTTTTTTTAATCTTTAGGAAAAAAAGGTAAGTATGAAAGTATTTTTATTTCTCTTTAATTCCTGCTTCCAACTCTGCTCTACCTTATGGGCCTTTCCGTTTTCTTAATAACAACTTGGGTGTATTCCTTAACTTTCTGTCATTTAGAAAAATTTAATTGTGGGTCAATTACAAATAACAACATAAAATTTACCGTCTAAATTGTTTTTAAGTGCACAGTTCAGTAGTGTTAAGTACGTTCACCTTATCATATACCAACTTCCAGAACATCTTCGTTTTGCAAAACTGAAACTGTGCCCATTAGACACAAACTCCTCTTCCACCCAGCCCCCAGCCCCTGGCAGGCATGACTCCACTTTCTGTCCCTGTGACTTTGACTACTCCAAGTACCTCATGTAAGTAGAATCATGTAGTGTTTTTTCTTTTCTGTCTGACTTCTTTTACTCAGCATAATGTCCTCAGGTTTCACTCACATTGCAGCGTATGTCACAATTCCCTTTTTTATGGGTGAATAATATTCCATTATGTGTATGTTCTGTGTTTTGTCTATCCATTCATCCATTGATGGACACATGGAATGCAAATGCGAGGGTTTTTATTTTTATCTTTATTTTTTTAAAGATCTTATTTATTTATTTAAGAGAAAGAGAGAGAGAGAAAGAGAGAACACCAACAGCGGTAGCAGCAGGCAGAGGGAGAAGCAGACTGCTCACTGAGCAGAGACCCTGACATAGGGCTCTATCCCAGGACTCTGGGATCATGACCTGAGCTGAAGGCAGAGGCTTAACCCACTGAGCAACGTAGGGGCCCTGCAAGTGTTTGTAAATGAATGAAAAGATGAATGAAAATGAGATCTTGCCCATTAGTGGCTGGCTTTAAACCTACATATTGGGATATGTCAAACAAGTACTGTTCTATATATAAGACACTCTTTTTTAAAACTTTTGCTATTTTCCAACTTTAGAAAAGGGTTTTCCTCTCTCAGATGAAAAGTCAAAAGAAGACACTAACCCTTATTGAGTGTAGTCTTACAAATGCTGCCACATTTCACAAGTGAGAAAAGAGTACTGTCTTAATCTGATCAGTGGCATTGTCAGTGCCCTCAAGGGCTGCCACATGTCAGGCATCATGTGAAACTGGGGCCCAAACAAAACATCCATCCATGGGACACCACTTTACTTCAATGACATATTTTCTTTCTTTCTTTTTTTTTTTCCTAGTTTTATCATACCGTTGTTAGACTCCCCAGACAGGTGAATGATATATTTGTTATGAGAATTTTCCAGCAGATGGCAATAGGATGTCATGATCTAATGAAGTTTGCATATCACAACTCTTTGACAATGGAAGTAAAGTAACTCTTCTTTTTCACCTAAGGCATTAGGATAATAACCAAATGATTGTGTTAATCTAATACCTGAAATGATTAATGTTTCTAAATAAAGATTCTATAAGTAATGAACTCATTAGTGAGGATCTTTAAATGTAAAACTATTTAAAACCTCATCAACAGTGGCTTAGTGCCAACATTTCTTATTTGTATGATGTCCAGAGCATCCATTGTTTTTGAAGTTACCAAGACAAGATTGCCGAGTCTCCAGTTTAAATCGACAATTACCCTCATTACAACACGAATCATTGTGTGATAACTAATGCCTGCTTATCATTAATAATCCATAATGTAATTAGGACACGAATGTTTGATCAAAATTCTGTATGCTGTTCTGGAAATTTCACACAGTAGAAAAATAATTGATGTTTAAATTTAGTGAAATATAAACTTAGACATTATTTCAAAATGTCAAAAATTCCAGGGTGAAATGTTTCACTATTACAAAATGTATCCCAAGAGATGAAGAAAAAACTATTAAAAGATATTGGAGTCAGAAAAATAAAATCAATCTGTTAGATATTTTAAGGAAAAGTGAAAGAAAAGTATTCAATAATTGAGTCAAGTTTTGAGGAAGATAAAATGGCAGGCAGGCAGGAAGGAAAAAGCAACAGAACTACTGTTCTGGGCCAAGTCTAGCCCAGGTTTTTCACCTGCAGAGCAGCGTGTGCATTTCTCCTCAATTTCTATGCCAGCCAGGCCAAAGAAAAAAGACCCAAGGACTACATTAAGCCAAATGTACATTTTGCCAAATCAGGTGGTGGCCATGTGACACAAACATCCAACAGAGGGTCATGCCACTCTTGTTGGAAATATCCCATCTCTGAAGGACTTCGCCACTTCCCCAAAGACAGTACAGGGAAGAGGACGCCATCAGAAATTCATTGCACATGACTTGTTCCAAGAGGCACGAAAAAAATCACCACAACTTGGGTTCTTCATCATGCACAAATGACTTAAATATTTGTCTCTTTTGTAAATAATGGGGAATAGAAGAAATAACTGAAGAATATGAAATGGACAAAGTCTGACAAAAGCCGGGTGTCGTCCTGAAGCTGGATCATCCTGAGTCTCAGAGATGGTTAGTCTCTCTCGGGATGTGGGCAGGGCATGGCCTGAGGCCAGGGGCTCTGGGCAGCTGTGGTATCCCTGGAGGGGCCCTCCCAGCAGCCAGAGCTACAGGTCCTACTTTGAAGGGGGACGAGGACAGAGCATCACGGCATCCCCATGGACTGTCTCCACATTAAAACCTGATCTGATGGAACCTAAAATGGAGCCAGAGCAGAAGCTAAGTGATGACATTTTATGAAAAAAAAAAAAAAAAAAAAAAAAGGCTGGATTTTCCTTAGAGGTAAGACAGAGAAGAGAGGAAAGGAAAAGGAAGCCAGTGAGGACAACTGACAATCCGTACAAGTCTCTGTACTCAGGCTACTCCGGTTTGTGATCAGAAATGGGTCTTATAATTTGCATTTTCACTTAGGGACAATTATTTTATTTTTTTAAAGATTTATTTATTTATTTTAGAAAGAGAAAGCGTGAGTGGGGGTGGGGCAGAGGGAGAGGTAATCTCAAGCAGACTTCCTACTGAGTGTGAAGCCAGACTCTGGGTGGCTCGATCTTATGCCCTGAGATCATGACCTGAGCTGAAATCAAGAGTTGGATGCTTAATCGAATGAGCCACCTGGGCACCCCAGTAGCAATATTTTTAAAGGAAAAAAAGAAATTAGTTAAGATTGGTCTATTTGGCTCTCTGCTCAGTGGGAAGCCTGCTTCCCCTACCCCCCTGCCTGCCTCTCTGACTGCTTGTGATCTCTGTCTGTCAAATAAATAAATAAAATCTTTAAAAAGAAAAAAAAGATTGGTCTATTTGATTTTAAATATATGAACGACAGCAATCCTATGTAGATTCATATAAGTTGTCTCTAAATTAATATATATTCTTCTATTGTAGCAGACGAAAGCAAGTGCTGTCACATTAGGGTGTGGGCAGGAGAAATGTGCTCTATAATCCTGCAAACTCACCCCTACTCCTTCACCAGAATTCCGGGCCTTCTCTGGTGAAGCAGATACACCTCTTTTGGTACTTTCAGAAAACAACTTCGTGCCATTTTAATTTTTTTTTTTTTCCACTAACTTGATTGCCCTAGGGATGGGAAGGCAATTACCAAGGCCACAATGACTATGGTTTAGCCAGGGACCCCAGTGGAGGTTGCCAAATGACTAAAACCAATTTGCTTTCCCTGAACTCTTCTGGATCTCCTGAGAAGTTAGATGTGGTGAAGGTTAGCTGCCAAGTTATCCTGAGAATGAGTCTCAGAGCAAATTCTCTAGTGCAGGCATTTGCTACCATTTGTTTCTCCCGATTAGTGAGCAGACCCAAGACAATTCCCACTGCCTCCCCTGCAGGTGCTCTATGACATCACAGCTCACTGCCCTCATGGATGCTTCCACCTCCACGTTTCACAGGAAGGGACTGAAGGCAGACATCATAGTGCTCCCAGAGGCTTCCAAGAGTCAGCCCAGCTCCCTGGAAAATCCTCCCCTTGATGCCTGGACACCACCCCAGCTAGAGGGTGCCCCTGAGAGCATAGGGATGGGATTGGCTGGATTTGGGTCCTGCCCATGGTGGGAGGGATGGGGAGGCATCTCCAAATTCATTTTACCCAGCCCACATATCTTCAGAGGCCCTGTGTGTGACTACACTGTCCAAACTGAAGTAGAGTCAACTCTTGTCATTTGTGGTAGTTATGTTCTCGGGTTGTAGCAAATACTGAAAGAGAGAAAACCGAACCTTTGCTCCTAAAGACACACAGAGGCAGGTTACTGACAGGATTTGGTTACAATTCCAACAACTGATCGACACATAGCTTCATTTTATGAGCATTTCTGTTTAATTAAATAAGAAGACACCTTCTTTATATATATTATTGACTCGTTAACATTGCATTCATGGCCAAAAACACTATATATAATTCATGCCTGAACAAAGCTTAGCTAACCTACATATTTGCTTCATGAGGCATATCACAGTCTTCTTGTGTGTAGGGACAGTAAGGCAGCACTCTGGCTTTATGCTTGGGGGTCATTTAAAAAGGGAAATCACCAAAAAAAAAAAAAGCACAAAATGCCAAACAGAACAAACTAAGCAGACTCTGGAAAAGATGCTTGTTTATAGCTTAGAGCTGAGACAAGAAAGCAAAGCATTGCCTCACTCGACCTTAGGGAGATGTGCACATGGGGCAACTTAAAATTGTTGCCCACTATGCTTGTCTTCAAATGGCCCCAAAGTTTCGGGAGTACTGATTTGGGGATAACAAATAAATTTAGCTTGTAGGTCAATTCACAAACATGGAATCTGTGAATAATGAGAATTGACTTTATTAATGTAATTACAGACTTCAGAGCAGTAGGGAAAAGGGGCTCAGAAACAGCATGAGAATACATAGTAACAGATATAATTACCCACTGAGTAATGAAATATTCTATTTTCTTAAGAGAGAAAAAGGACATGTGAGCGCAGGTGGGGAAGGGACAGAGGGAGAGAGAGAATCCCAAGCAGGCTCCATGGCCAGTGTGGAGCCAATGTGGGGCACCTTCTCATGACCTTGAGATCATAACCTGAGCCAAAATCAGGACTTGAACACTTAACCAACTGAGCCACCCAGGTGCCCCTGAAATATTCTAATTTTTAAGAAGAATTAGCTTAGATGACTCCACAGTGCATATGTTTTAAAATGGGATTGCTGGATGATGGTGGTGATCACTGAGTATTTTCTGAAAAACACAGTAACTTTTGATCTCTTCATTTCCTGTTAAAATATATGCACTCATTAAAAAATAAAGATTTAAAGAATGCAGGTCAACATAGCATAGGCAGTGGACATCCTTTCTGATCTCAACCTCCAAGGTAACTAACTCTTCACTGATTGGAGAATTTGATTCCAGAACATTTTCCACGGATACCTGCGTGTGTTTATATTTTCATAAAACAATTATTGCATAAAATGTGGGCGTTTCTGTTTATGTACTTCTTTATTCACTTAATAAAATATCTAGAATAATTTTCCATTGTAGGTTATACAGCTGCAACTTACCGCTTTGGCAGAGGTGTGCTATAGAAAATGTAGTTTACTTCAACAGTCTTCATGGGAAGGACATTTCTGGTGTTGGGAACTCAGTTATTTCAGAAAAAGCCACAGTGGCCATGCTTGGATGGATCTTTGCAAAACTCTGTTTTTCTATTGAACAAATATACAGAAGCAGAATTACAAAGTAAAAAGGATATGTCCATTTACATTTTAATAAAGTCTGAAAAAGGCTTTAGCAATTTGTATCATGATAGCTAACTGATTGAGGTGGCTTGAAAAGCTGTCACATTAGCAGCCAGAAATGTCCTCACTCTCATGGAGTATAGAAAGGTGACTTGTCATTTGCAGGCCTGAATCTTGTCTTTGTTACACATTGCCTCATACTCCAAGAAAGCAAAGGGCCTTCTGGACCTCCCAGCATGCCTTGTAATCTGCTGTATTCAAATTCTGCTAGTCATTAAATGATCCCTCTCTTGTTCAAGTCTGAGAGCTAAATGCTGCTCAGAAACTCCACTTATCCCAGGGATGAAGGTGCAGAATGCCTCTGTTAGGGCTGAGTGCAGGGGAGGCTGTGGGTGGGCAGTTAGAGGACAGATCTGGGTCAGACTAGCTGGTGTTGACCTGGCCTGTCTACACTTCTGTTGCCTCATCTGCAAAGTGGGAAGAATGACATCTACCTCCTAGATTAGCAGGAGGATTCGAATGAACTTGGAAGGCAGGAAGTACTCAGCACACAGCCCATTGAAACCATAACAAAGTACCATTACTTCTATATTGTTTCAAATCATTGATGCAACTGTTTTTCACAGAAAATAAATCTTCCTATCTCTAATGAGGTTTCACCTGCCAGACCAGTAAGAATTGGCAGGAGAAACCCTGCCTGTGCTCACAACCTAGGAGCTCACAACCTAGGAGGTGCAGCAAAGCCAGCTGTCCCAGGCATAGGACCCAGTGATAGGAATGTCCTGATTTCCATTCTGCTTTTTCTTTCACTTACTCTCTTGTCTCCTTTTGGAAACCTTCTCTGTCCTACCTGTAGCTCTCCTCTAGACCCTGACCATCTTTTCCTTAAATAACCATTCAAGCCATATTTTATCAGGAAGGAGGAGTGTTGGTATGTGGCTGACACCTAGATCCGAAATGTGAAGTGTCATACATAGGGTCATGTCGGGATGATCAAAGAACTTCAAGGTGGTCCCAATCGAAGCTCCTCAAGCATCAGAAGCCACTTGCCTCTGAGCATCTGAGCCAAAGGGAGTGCAGTTACCAGGGTTTGGACACGGTCTCGGGCCCAGGCAGGCTGTCTTCGGCAGTCTTTCTAGAAATTAGATCTGGTTTTGCCATCTTTCATGATAAATCCTGCTGCTTCCTAACAAAGGGAAGAACCTGGCTTCCTGGCCAGGGTTTGGAATATTTATTTTCTAAATACAGTTTGCAGGGGTAAATGCTCCTCCTTACCCACCCTTCCCTTCATTTGTGCAGCCGCTAAGCCAGCTCTGTCTCTTTTGTTTGGTATTCAAGGCACAAGAATAGCGGCCATGAATATCAGCTAAGAAAGAGTGAAGGGATTCTAGGTGGAATATTTTAACCCCAGGAGTGTGGCCTACGCCAGGGTGGTCATACTGTTTGTTTACTAGGCTGGGCTGGGCATTGGCAGCCAGAGACTGAAACAGTCTGGATTTGAGGGATTGACAATATTGCATGTTTGGTACAAGCCCCGGGATATTACCATTTTCCTCGACTGTCTTGCCTCTTTGGTCAAGTGGGGTTAGGATATACCGGAAAGGATTTTTTTTTCCTGCATAGATTCAGAATTACCTGAAGCCGACTGGCTGTGTGAAACAGTCTGCACCCGAGCTAGAAACTTTTCCCTGAGCACACCTGTCAGAAATTCCCCTCCTGGTCTTATATTGTTTGCCAAGATAAGTAAATGTAGATAGATAGATAGATCGATCGATAAATAGATAGATAGATGATAAATAGATAAAACAGAATAGTTTAGAAGTTATTTCTGTGAAGTCAGAGTGGGCAGAGGGTCTCATTCTTTTTTTTTTTTTTTTTTTAGAGATTTTATTTATTTGACAGAAAGAGACACATCCAGAGAGGGAACATAAGCAGAGGAGGAGGAAGAGGGAGAAGCAGGCTTTCTGCTGAACAAGGAGTCCAATGCGGGCCTCGATCCCAGGATCCTGGGATCATGACCTGAGTAGAAGGCAGACACTTAATAACTGAGCCACCCAGGCACTGCAAGGGTCTCATCCTTTTTTTTTTTTTTTTTCTTTTAAGTGCTCCAAGATTCACTGTTTATGCCTCATTCTTAAATAGGAAAATAGGGCTAGGAAGCTCCTGCACAATAAAGTAGTTATTGGCAGTGATGCATATGCCTAATTTTTTTTTTAAATGAGCAACTTTGGGATGCCTGGGTGGCTCAGTGGGTTAAAGCCTCTGCCTTTGGCTCAGAGCATGATCCCAGGGTCCTTGGATAGAGCCCCGCATAGGGCTCTCTGCTCACCAGGGAGCCTGCTTCCTGCTCTCTCTCTGCCTGCCTCTCTGCCTACTTGTGATCTCTGTCTGTCAAATAAATAAATAAAATCTTTAAAAGAATAAATAAAGTTCTATTTTAAAAATAAATAAATAAATAAGCAACTTTATTCCTACCCAGACCATTTGGGTCCAGTTCTTTTGTTGCAGAGGGTACATGAACATAGAAAAGAGTTTTGTTACAAAAAAGTGATAATTCATCTCAATCAGATCACCTAGATTTCTTTTGTTTTCATAATCCTATGTCGGCCTACTATTCACAACAATTTTAGAAAATCAACCATATGATTCATTTTTAAAGTACAGTAAGCTGATGAAAAAATAGGGAAATGTTTTTGGGGGAGGTTAAAATGTTGAGATTTTGAATATCAACAAGCACCGATCCCCGGGCCTCCCCACCGGGGCAGATCCAATGGGCCGGGAGGAAGGAAGCAGGGAAAGGCCAGCCCCCTGTCAGCTAGCCTCTGCCACTGAGAACAGCCAGGGCAGTGTGCACAGCTCTCATGCAAAGTGCCAGTCTGGGGCTTGGCCCGGCTAAATCCAACGGACATGGAAACCAGTGACCCTGTAATTGCAGGACTTCCACTGTGTCTAGACCACCAGAGAGACTGGTGGGCAGCGTAAGCTTCCCGATTGCAGTTCACCAGGGGTCAGCTTCTTGCTGTGAGAACAAAGTCCGACTGAGCCAAGGGTCCCAGCTGCACGGTTCTGCTGTGTAAACACAGCGCAGACAACCAGGATGGCCAAATGTTAGGGTCCGCGTGTGATCCATTGTTAGAATATAGACACAGCCATAGACTCTGTCTTCCACTGCTCCCTTTCTCTCTTGTCTTCTGCCTCCCCTCTATCTTACTTGTGAGCATCAAAACATCCTCTTAAGGAACAAATCTTTGGTTGTTTAGCCTATTTTGTTTTCCCGGTGGGGACTGCCACTGCACTCCAACAGAGCCAAATACTTTCAATGGGCCTGGCTTCAGCAGAGGAGGCCCGAACATAGCCCACTGGGTCACTGGGCTCATTCACCCCCACCACTACGACTCACTAAAATCAGGTGAGAAATAAGAAATTGGGGACCGGTCTGTCC
This sequence comes from Martes martes, assembly GCF_963455335.1. Lineage (NCBI taxonomy): Eukaryota > Metazoa > Chordata > Mammalia > Carnivora > Mustelidae > Martes > Martes martes. The sequence goes on along the minus strand of NC_137896.1, from coordinate 45,948,781 downwards.
CCCTGTCCCTTGTAATTGTGAAGCCCGTCTTTGACTCCTGACATTCACTTCCTCCCTGGGAGGCCTGGTTAATAGAAACTCAGAATGCAGGTTCATACCCCTGCTCTTAGGTGTTCAAGGATGCTTGTTGCGAAGCTCCCAGCTCTGTGGCATCAATCACTGTCTGCGGCTACTTGAGAAGCGGCCCTGATGGACTGGCGGGGGAAGCCCCCTCGCCGCGCCGGCATGCTGCAATTCAATTAGTCTTGGTCACAGGGAGGCATTATTATTCATACATCAGCAATTGTTCCCAAAGTAAACAGAGCTGGGATGAGGTCTCTGATCCTCCCAGTGCCTTTAGCTGGGACACAAAAGAAAAAGAAAAACCCTGAGACACCAGGGTGGGACATTTGGTCTGAATTCTGATCCCCCTTTGCAAGCTTCCCATCAGAGCTTGTTGATTTCTTTCTTTCTTTCCTTCTCTCTCTCTCTCTCTCTCCCTCTCTCTCTCCCTTTTACTCCATGACCCTTACAGATAAGTGCGCTGTGTGTGCATATGCAAACCCAGCAGGGTGATTATATTCCTTTATTGCCAACAATGCCAGAAAGCCCCTTTCTAATCTGGATATTCCCCACCCCCAACTTTATAATGGACAGTACCTCCCCCAAATTGGGAAGTAGATCCTTTAAAAGGTGTGAATGATCCTGTTAGAACATAACAGACCAATAACTTCCCAGTTAGCCGTAAATAATCCCCGTAGAAATAAAGGGTGACATTTGTATTTTGTAAAGTGCTAACCAAATTAACCGTGGCCTGGCGAGCCCCCATCTGTTTATCAGTTTTGCCGGGTGCAAGTGAACCCAAGATAAATGCCAGTTTTCCTTGGATAAATTTTACAGCCACGCTGAAACTGCCAAAGCACACAGGAGAAGTAAAAGCAGAGCTGTGTTCTCACTGACAGAAAAGTCAATTTTGCAGGATGGATTTAGGCAAGAGGCTGTAACTCCTCCTCCCGCTCCAACTCAAGTTTTGTGTGTTTATAATAGGGCTGTTTTCTCCGGCTGGGTAATGAGCCAATTCAGTGAGCTGAAAGTTCAATTCAGTGGGCCCTCCTTGAGAGCCTGCCGTCGGGAATGATAAGGCTGGCAGGAACGTGCCAGCGGTAGAAGGAAGAAGCAGGACCCTCTACCAATTCTCGGTTTTGTGGGAATGGCCCACATCCTGACTCAGACGATTCACTGGTGGACTTGGGGGCATCTGGATAATCCGAGGGCTGATTTCCACCTTTGCTGCGTGTGACTTCCTGATGCCCACTGCATTCTAACATTTAAACCGGGGAACACCTTCGGACTCGTCATCCTGGTACCTCTGTTGGCCTCAGGAGAGCCTCGGCACTGTGGTGGGGCGGGGGGAGGAGGGCAGTGCATGGGGAAACCCAGCTGTGAGTTAGAAGCCTCAGGAATGTTAGAAATGTGGATTCCCAGGCCCCACCCCAGACCTACTGAATCAGAATCTCCAAGGGCCAGGACCCAATCATTTGTGATTCACAATAAATCAGTATGATAAGCTGCACCCCTTTAAGGAAGGAATCCCAGCTGCTGGGAGTGTCACCGACACACTGCCTTGGCCAAATGACCCATCGAGAGCCCAACTCATGCCCCTTTCAGGCCAGCATACACATGTCTGCAAAGACCTTTTCATGACCACTCTGAACACCCTGTAGATTCTGCTAAGGGCTCCTTCCACAGGTCCTGGTCCCAAAGCTTCTCTTTAGTAAATATCCTGTACATGAATCTCCATCGCAGAGGGAAACGCTACCTATAATAGTAGTTTGGGGAATGTTGGATGGTCTGGAAACCACCATTCTTCTCCAACACTCAACCCACCATAAACTCTCCGTAACATCGCTAATCTCACAGACAAGTGGGCCTTGGCCTCAACATGGCTGTGCCAGAGGCAGGTAACCCGTCTGCGTCAGACCCTGTCCCCCAGAGCCACCATGGCATTGGTAGTGTGGATCACTTAATTCTTCTGTTTTCCATAAGAAATCAAAGAATTCTGGGCTCCTACTGTTGGCTGCCCTGTAAAGAAGGACTGGATGATTGAGACTCTGCGGCCTCAGTGTTTCCTCTGTAAAAATGCAGCAGTGGTGGGAGACATTTCAAAGATTGAATGGGACTACAATGCTCTCCTTCCTTTTTTCCTGGTTCTACCTTCTGTGACCCATGGTAAGAAAAGGGAGGAGGAGGAGAAGGAAGGAACATGTCAGAGACTGGGCCAGGGGTCCAATTTTGACTTGTGGGGTGGTTGACACACGTTCCCACATTCTTTGAAACCTCCTGTCAAGAGGTGGCATGGAAATTCCCTCCCCGTGAACAGGACTGGCCTTAGTGACTCACTTCTGATGACTAGGATGGGGCAGAGAGGTGTGTGTGTGCCATCTACGGCTAGTGGAAAAAGGTGGGACAGCTTCTACCCGGTGCTCTTTTTTTTAAAGATTTTGTTTATTTGTGTGTGTGTGAGAGAGAGTGAGCATGAACAGAGCAGGGAGGGAGAAGCAGACTCCCCAGGGAGCAGGGAGTTTGACGCAAGACTCCCACCCAGGATGATTGGACCTGAGCTAAAGGTCCGTCAGACCTAAGCTGAAGGCAGACGCTTAAGCAACTTAGCCCCCGATGTGCCCCATACCTGGTGCTCTTTCGCAGGATACCTACCTCAGAAGCCCCGAGCCCCCAGGTCAAAATCATAAGGGGAGGCCACATAGGGACAGAGATAGAGGCCGAAGGATGCCCAGCTATTTGAGACTGATTCCAGCCCTAGCTGCTGCCTGAATGCTACTTCACAAAGATCCCAAGTGAGACCTTCGGGTAGTGCTCAGTCATGTTCCAGAACCATGCAAGATCACCACAAACAATTTCTATGGTTTTATACTAACTTTGGTGTGTTTGCTACATGACAATGGATGAATTTGGGTGGTTAAATCAGAGACTCATTCTTATTCATGACAGATTTTAACCTGATACATAGAAATCATTTAGAAGAAGACAAAATAATTCTAAAACCAGCCAGACAGAGCAAAGCCCAATAGTATTCATGAGATTTCTCTGACAGTCCCCACTGTGGACAAGCAAACACCTAAGAAGCCAGGACCAGGCCTCTGACCATGTACACCCCAGTTCCCTGAAGACTTGTCTTATCTGCCAGAGAATATTCAAGAACTGCAACACCAGTTAACCAGTAGCTAAAAAGATGGCCCATCCAGGCGCACCTGGGTGGCACAGTCCGTTAAGCATCTGACTCTTGGTTTCACTTCAGTCCATTATCTCAGAGTCATGGGATCCACCCACAGGTCAGCCTCTGCACTCAGAGGAGACTCAGCATGAATTTCTCTCTCCCTGTCCCTCTGCCCATTCCCAGACCACATGGTCACTCTCTCAAATAAATAAATCTTAAAAAAAAAAAAAAGAGGTGGCTCATCTATAGACTCAGCACGCGTACTCAGTTCATTGAGGATGCTGATAGGCACTTGCCTGCTTTTTCTATTTTACACACGTAGTTGTCCTAATTCAGGTTGCTGAGGTCCTGGGCCTTGTTGGAAATACCATATTTCCAAATGTAGGTAGAGGCTGCTGCACGTCACCCCTGGAAAACATTTGCTAACACTCTTGTCTTAGTCTGTTTGGGCTGCTATGATAGAATGCCATAGATTGGCTGGCTTTACTGACAGACATCTGTGGCTCATGGTTCTGGAGGGTAAAATTCCAAGATCAATGTACCAGCACGGTTGGGCTCTGAGAACGGCAACCTTCCCACTGCGTCCCTTATCTGGTGGAGAGAAGAAGCCTTGATGTCTCTTCTTCCTCTTACAAGGGCACTAATCCCATTGTGGGGGCCCCACCTTCATGACCCCATCTCTCTGTGGCTTAAGGGCTTCAACATATGGATTTTAAGTGGGCAGAAACATTCTGAGCATAACATGCCTGACCATAATTACACATTTTTCATGGAAATGGTCCTGAGGTGCCATTAAAAATCAATCCAGATTTGAAGTACTCTGTTTAAAAAGGCAGAGAAGAGATTAAGCCTTCAGAATGATTTCCACCCAAAATTGTTATAAGTTCTTAACTTCCTACAGTCTAAAAAGGGAAACTTAGTTTCTTGAACTAAAGTGGTCTTGAAATGAGTTCTCCAGGCTGTTACCTCCAGCGACTAGTAAGGAAGAACCACTGGAGTTCTTGTTACCACGTGAATTGTTCTCCAATATCTGTCAGTACTTTCTGTTTGGTGATGCATCTCTTGGGCTCAAAATGAGAAGACATCCAAACCCAAGAGCCCAAGAAACATTAGGTTTCCTTTCTGGATGGTACAACTGAGGGAAGAGGTTGGTAGAAGGCCATAGGGTAAAGCTTTTTTTTTTTTTAAAGATTTTATTTATTTATTTGACAGAGAGGGGGAGATCACAAGCAGGCAGAGAGGCAGGCAGAGAGAGAGAGAGGAGGAAGCAGGCTCCCCGCTGAGCAGAGAGCCTGATGCGGGGCTCGATCCCAGGACCCTGAGATCATGACCTGAGCCAAAGGCAGAGGCTTAACCCACTGAGCCACCCAGGCGCCCCATACGGTAAAGCTTTTAAAGCAGATGGGGCTTAGGTATTCTTCAGCCATCTAGTCCATCCCATACCAGTAAGGAAAACCAAGATACATAGAAATTCAGGATCTGGAACAAGATCACAGAGCTAGCTCCTCGCAGGGCAGAGCTGGAACTGTGGGTGCGAGGATCCCTGTCCAGTGTTCTTTCTTTTTTGTGAGTCTCAGGGCCAGTGACAGAAATAAAATATTTTCTCTGCATACTTATGGCACATTGAGCCAAGAACAGAAGCTAGAAGTTATGGAGATAAAGGGAATGCATGAAATGGCTCTTCCTTTTTTGAAGAATATTGTTTGTTATCTGCCTTGTGCTATCTACCAGTTTTTCACCTGAGTGGGCTATGCATCCTCAACCTGCTCTTTTATCACTAGTGGTAGACATTCAGAGCAGGCTGCAGGGGCTGTGCTCCCTGTCAGTGAGGGAGGGATTTGAAGGCAATTCACAGAGGCTTTGCAAGTATCTCAAGCTCTGTCAGTGATTAACTTATGAACGCACATTTTAGACCAACAGTCAACTTAAATACATTTCCTAAATTCTTCAAATAGCATGATGTTCCTAGATCTCAAAGTTGACTTGGATTTACCTCCAGGGCCCTTCATTTTGTTTTTGGTTTTGCTTTGCTTTGCATTATTTATTTCTTTTAGAAAATTAAAAAATGCATTCTAAAATTTTGTTTTTTCTTCTCACTGCTGCAGGAGGTTGCTGGTTCCCTCACTAGATGTATGGGCAGATTAGTAACCACAGCAAAATTTAGATGTCCTTTGGTATTATAGAGTGAGTTGGTAGAACAGTGAAGTTGCTTTGTGCTTCTGATTTGTTTTAGTTGAAAACAGTGTGATTTGCAGAGAAGCAACTAGTATTTGATTTTTGAAGGAAGAAGAGTTCATTATTAGGTTTATTAGCATTATTAGGTTTATTAGCAAATAGGTTCATTATTAGGTTTATTATCAACTTGGACTTATTGTGGTGATCATTTTTCAATATATAAAAATATTGACTCATTATGTTGTACACTTGAAACTAATGTAATGTTATATGTGATTACACCTCAATAAAAAAAAAAGTGATAATAAAGTAGGACTTTTTTCTGTAAAATGTAATTTAGGGATGAATGTATGAATGTAAGGGGGAATGTGTGTAGGGAGGTGGGAGTGGGTGGGTGTGCTTGTACATCTACAGATGTAGGTGTTTTTGTTTTTTGTACAAGATATATAAAATTTATATACATATATGTATGAAATATAAAAATATGAAATAAATGCATGTTGATTTTTCAGCAAGTTCTGGAGTTCATCTGCAAGGGAATTTCAGGTCTGTTAATTGTTAACACTCACCTTGCCTGATGCTCAAGCATCATCCTGGCATTTCATGTAACAACAAACTGCTGTCAGCTCCTGATAACCCCAATCGTGGTGCACATTTACGTTCTCCTGATAAAGTGTGGCCTTAGCCTCTGCCCCAAAGGCCACAATTCTGTTTACCTGATTGTCCTCATTTCCCCTAGCTACTTTTCACCAAATAGTAAACCTGCTGTGGGAGACACAAACCCACTTAGAAGCCAACTTGTATCAGTTGCCTGGAGAGTTAGAGAAAGATGCCTACAGGGGGTGGAATGTGGAATGCTTTAGAGGGAAGCATCTAGGTGGAGAACGAATGGAAATCTACCTCACCATCTCAGGAAACTCAGTGCAGCCCTGTAATAGCCCTTTGGCTGGGAGCAAGCTAGTCAACCATTTTAGATCTCACTGTATTTATAGAACACACCCACATGTTACATAATATCTACCTTCAAGGTTGTGATGATATTAAATCTGAGGATATATGGGAAATAGTTTGGCATCTAGAGTAAACCAAGCACTCCATAAGTGTGTTTATGCAGAGGTTCCTCTAGCTGCTTCTATAAGTAGGTGTATGCATGCATGGATGCCCACCTGGGTGTAAGCATGCATTCATATGTGCACACACATGCATACACAAGTGTGCTTGCATGTGCACATGTTTTTCCATATATGTGTGCAAGCAGATATGCTTGTCTAGATATATGTGCATAGGACGTAGGCAACACTGAAGCTGTCAGCGATTTGAGTTTAAGAAAGCCTTAGAGATAGAATAGAACAGAACTTCTGTCACCTCTTCATTTGCCTCTGATCAGAACAGGAAATCCATAACCTAATTCATAGAAATATTAGGAAGGTATAAAAGATATTCAATAAGATTACTTGGCACATTATCTCAATGTGAATATTAGGGTAATAAATGAGATAGTACTTCTCAAGAAGAGGTGTAGAAATTCATTCCTTTATTCAATCAATCAATAAATTTGGGGTGACTAAATATTCTGGGCATCAGAAAAACATAGATGAATTTGTTGAATATCTGGCCCCACGTCCAGGAGTACACCTTATCTTGGGGACACAGAGAGGTGTAGACAAACACCATCCCACCTTTAACTGGTGCTATCATAGGGTCTAGGTGTGACCCAGTAGCAGGAAGGAGAGTGATTAATTGGCCTGGCCTGGTCAATGAGGGCCACTGAAGACATGGCATCTAGGCAGACATTTAAGAGATGAGAAGGCCCTATGGAAGTCAAAGCATAGGGTAGAAAGACATGCAGGCTTGAAAAAGCCATGCAGCATTGAGAAAGGGCAGTGATTTGGTATATAAACAGGGGGCAGGCAGGGGAAAAGGGGTTGTTGTTGATTATAAACCCAGAAGTGACAGGCTTCTTGACATCCTGGGAGATGAAAAGCTTAGACATTCTTACTAGAGATAAAGAAAGATAAAGAGATAAAGAAAGGACCTTTCCATTGTTCTAGGCAGGAGTAGCCAATGTCCAGCTCAGCTGTGCATTTCAGTAAGATAACCAACAGTGTGGGGATGAAATGAAGTGGGGAAATAGAATCAATTCATGCTATGCATGGGAGGCTAAATAATGAATGACCTGGAAGGGAGAGGAAGGAAGAACACATTTGAGATGGCTTTGAGACATAATTGTTAGGATTTGTTGATAAGGGAGACAAATCATCAAAACCACTTATGTTTCCAGTGCAGGCAATCTGTCGGTGGTTGCCCAAAAGCTGAGAAAGGTTATCCTAGGTTGAGATGGGATGAACATCAGAAAAGGGTGAAGATTATTATTTTAATTCCAATATTAGACTTTAAGAGGTACATGGTACATTCTGCTGGAAACACTCTTATTTCCTGACATCATCTCTGTGAATTGAGTAAGCATTAGAACAAGCCAAGAGTCTGTTAGAAACTAGGACTGACAAGAAATGACAGATGCTGGCGAGGATGCGGAGAGAGGGGAACCCTCCTACACTGTTGATGGGAATGCAAGCTGGTGCAACCACTCTGGAAAACAGTGTGGAGGTTCCTCAAAAAACTGAAAATAGAGCTACCCTACGACCCAGCAATTGCACTCCTGGGTATATATCCTAAAGATACAAACGTGGTGCTCCGAAGGGGCACGTGCACCCGAATGTTTATAGCAGCAATGTCCACAATAGCCAAACTGTGGAAAGCGCCTAGATGTCCATCAACAGATGAATGGATAAAGAAGATGTGGTATATATACACAATGGAATACTATGCAGCCATCAAAAGACATGAAATCTTGCCATTTGCGACGACGTGGATGGAACTAGAGGGTATCATGCTTAGCGAAATAAGTCAATCGGAGAAAGACAACTATCATATGATCTCTTTGATATGAGGAAGTGGAGATGCAAGGTGGGGGGGTTTGGGGGGAGGTAGGAAAAGAAAAAATGAAAAGATGGGATTGGGAGGGAGACAAACCATAAAAGACTCAATCTCAAGAAACAGACTGAGGGTTGCGGGGGGGAAGGGGGATGGGAGAGGGTGGTGGGGAAATGGACATTGGGGAGGGTATGTGCTATGATGAGTGCTGTGAAATGTGTAAACCAGACGATTCACAGACCTGTACCCCTGGGGATAAAAATACATTATATGTTTATTAAAATAAAAAAAATTAAAAAAAAAAAAAAGAAACTAGGACTGAGTTTTAATAGCTATAAATCTGTGTAATAAAAACAGATTTTCTGGAAATATTTACTTAAAAATCACATGTGGATGTGTTGAATGTACATACACACACACACACACACATGCCTATATCAATGTGTATTTGGTGTCTTGTTTCCTTGACTCACATTCAGGGTTCTGTTGTTGAATTGTGGGTATTGCGTGTGCCTGCATGTATGTGCAGCTGTGCTGTGTGTGCCAGTGTCTACACCAGTTTGTTGTCCACGAACCCAGTCCTGTAGCGTTGTGCTCTTTTCTTACCTGCCGTGGTTCAAAATTTCATAATTTGAAGCTCAAGAACTATAGGATACAAGATTGTCCAAGTTTCTCTGAAACCGTAGCCATTATTATCTAAGTATGATCATGTTCCTATGGTGTCTGAGGAGAAAGTTCAAAGCTTTCTTAACTTCGCAAAGGAGAAGTTGGAAAACAAAGAAACATGAAAAAAATATAAAGAAATACAGAATTTTAGAAACACGGTCCTAAATGAGTTTCTTCAATTCACCCTGCAATGTATGGGAGAAACCAGAGTCCCACTTGGGGTGGCGAAACTTGCTCAAAGACAGAAAACAATTGTATTAACCAGAAAGATCCCATTTTTTAAAATTTTATTTTATTTTTTTCAGTATTCCAAGATTCATTGTTTATGCACCACACCCAGTGCTCCATGCAACACATACCCTCCTTAATATCCACCACCAGGATCACCCATCCCTCCCCTTCCAAACCCTCAATTTGTTTCTCAGAGTCCACAGTCTCTCATGATTCATCTCCCTCTCCGATTTCCCCCAACTCACCTCTCTTCTCCAACTCCCAATGTCCTCCATGTTATTCCTTATGCTCCACAAGTAAGTGAAACCATACGATAATTGACTTTCTCTGCTTGGTTAAAAGACTTCAATGTGAGGCAGGAATCTATCAAAATCCTAGAGGAGAACATAGGCAGTAACCTCTTTGACATAGGCCACAGCAACTTCTTTCAAGACATGTTTCCAAAGGCAAAGGAAACAAAAGCGAACATGAACTTTTGCGACTTCATCAAGATCAAAAGCTTCTGCGCAGCAAAGGAAACAGTCAACAAAACAAAGAGGCAACCCATGGAATGGGAGAAGATATTCTCAAATGACACTATAGACAAAGGGCTGATATCCAAGGCCTATAAAGAACTCCTCAAACTCAACACTCACAAAACAGATAATCACATCAAAAGATGGGCAGAAGACATGAACAGACACTTCTCCAAAGAAGACATACAAATGGCTAACAGACACATGAAAAAATGTTCATCATCACTAGCCATCAGGGAGATTCAAATCAAAACCACATTGACATGCCACCATATGCCAGTTAAAATGGCCAAAATTAACAATACAATAAACAACACGTGTTGGAGAGGATGTGGAGAAAGGGGAACCCTCTTACACTGTTGGTGAGAATGCAAGCTGGTGCAGCCACTTTGGAAAACAGTTTGGAGATTCCTTAAGAAATTAAAAATAGAGCTACCCTATGACCTTGCAATTGCACGACTGGGTATTTACCCAAAAGATACAGATGTAGTGAAAAGAAGGGCCATCTCTACCCCAATGTTCATAGTAGCAATGGTCACAGTCGTCAAACTGTGGAAAGAGCCAAGATGCCCTTCAGCAGATGAATGGATAAAGAAGATGTGGTCCATATATACAATGGAATATTATGTCTCCATCAGAAAGGATGAATACCCAACTTTTGTATCAACATGGATGGGACTGGGTATGCTGAGTGAAAGATCCCATTTTTTTAATCCTGATAGATTTTGATCCAGACGGGACTTTTTATTTCATGTAGTATGCTGAATTTTAATAAGCTCTGAATTTTAATAAGCTCATATTTTAATATGACCTTTTATTACCTCTGACAGCTTCTATGTTACTTACTATGGTAAATGGAATAACTGTAATAAGTTCAGATAGGTTTTATTTCAGTAGTTATCTCAACACATTCACTGAACAGAATCTGAATCTGCTTTTATTCATGTTTCTCCTTCTTACTATTCGAGAAATAGTAGGATCTCCAAACCTAAAAATTCCGAATTTTCTTGTAAAAATAAATGAACTTGGGCCAACTGAATCTGGATAATTCAATAAAACTGTGTTTGGCCTCTGCTTTAGTCAGTCTGGGTTCTGGCAGGAGCACCCAATAGTGAAAAGTGTTGGGAAACCACAGGGAGGGTGCAGTTCCCCTGGACCACCATAGTGGGGAGCTGTTAGGGCCCCGGGCTGGACGGGACAAGGGGAGGTACCAGCCCCCAGCCCGTGCTCAGACCTTCAGCCATGGCACACAGCCAAAGCATGGTCACTCAGTGGGGAGAGAGCTGGGGAGATTACCTCCAGTCTCCTCCTGGTGGTTCCCAGTGGCTGAGCCCAACCAGAAGCCAGAAGGGAATCAGGCTCCCTAGTGTGGTAGGGTGGGGAAAAGTGGGTATTGCATCTGGAAGGCAAAAGGAAAATATCCAGCATAGCTTTTTTTTTTTCTTAGGAGAGCTAATTGTATGTCCCTGGGTGTGAACATAGTGTGAAAACAGGAGACTTTTCATCCATGTCTTCCTAAATTGCATTCACCCTCATCCATGGTGACATCCTGTTCCTGCTGACTGGGAACTTAGTTGTTGGGTCCTCCAAGAAGATGTCAAAAAGAAGTTACAAGACCAAGCAGTTTACTCTGGTTGACATCTGTGAAGGACAAAGTGGAAAGGCAGCAGACATTGTCTGTGAGAGCCTGTACACCATGATGCAGGTCTGTCACCTGTGAAATGAGGGGGGAAGAAAGAAGGCCTGAGAAAGAAGAGCCCCAGATAGCAGCACGGCTCTGAGAAGTTTCTTCTCAGACCAATAAGGAGCTCTGGCGCAACGATTGATCACAGAGTGGTCTCTTGTTGGGAGGAAATGTCCAAGGCCTGATACAACTGTGTAGTCTCTGTCTGGGGGCCACCCTTAAAAGAAGTGTCACAGCTGGAGGACAATGGCAGACTTAAGGGAGTAAACAGCTGGAGGCTGTCAGTTCACCACATTCCCTGAGGCTGGGCAAACAGTTCTTTCTTGAAGGAGCATCTGAGTGGTACCTCTTTGCATCTGCCACAGAAGCCATGAATGTCACTGAGCCTTCTAGGCAGAGGAGGCTGTGATACAGAGAAGTTCCAGATAGACAGGGAAGGGAAACAGTTTTCTCTCTGAGAGGCAGGGCCAGTGTGGAGGGAAGAGAGTCAAAACAAAAGGAAGTGAGTGGTAAGTTACCTATGACACTATCTCCCCGTGGAGCTGGAAATTTTTGTGGAGGAGGGGTTAAGTTGCGAAAACCAAAAACTGGAAACCCTGCCTGGAGAGCACTCAGAGGGAGGTCCTGTGTTCATGAGGCCTGTCCACAGTTGAGTGACAATCTCATATCAGCCTGATTAGGTGGAAGTAAGGCCTTAATTAGCCCCCTGAGCCTACCTGAGTTGCTGTGTAGTATAAGAAGGATACAGAGGTCCTCACCTGCTTCACAGCAAGTGTGGGGGCAGCTGGCATGCTGGTTGTCAGGTCTATGGGGCAGCACCACGGTAGTGGTGACAAAATGCTCTCCAGCTTAGACTAATACCTTGACTGTAGACCTAATTGGCAGATAAAGCTGGAACGTGAGGAGTCTGTGGGGCTAGGGAGGGAGAACCACTCAGCCAACTCAACAGGAGGATAGACACATATCCACGAGCTGCAGATTTGGCTAGCACAAGCCCATGAGGATCCGGAGGATCAGCTCCCTCCTCTTCTGCCATGCATCCAAAGCCAAAACCACCCACAGTCACCATCTTGGGTCAGGAGAAGTGAAAGGATTAGGAGCTACCCCTAGAGGAGCTGAACTTTGATTCAACTGAGTATTTATCTGAAAGGCGATTGTGTTAAAGTGGAGGATACTAAAACATCCTTAAAGCTAAAGTTCTCTTATCCCCATCTTATTATTTGCACCTTGTTACTGTGGACTGCCAACTTCCAGAAGACCCAAGGAAAACCTGTTGATGAAATAAACCCTAGTTTTCCAATTTGCAGCCGTATGGGGCCCGGCCGTCCCAGTAGTCTCAGCAGTGTCTCAGAAGGTGGAAGTCAGGGTCTGCACGGGATGATCTTATGGAAGTTTCACGGGGTGAGGGGGCAGTTTGGGATGAGGCTGACTTTATGACTTAGCAGCTTTGGATTGGTGAGCCTCTTGAAGCAAATCTCTTGATGAGTAAGCTGCTGGTTAAGTGAACTATTTGAGTTGACTCACCATCTCAGTTCTGAGGATTAGATATTCCTGGAACAAGCAGGTAAGTTATTTCTGTTTGGCCCTAACAAAGCTTCACACAGAGCCACGAAAGAGTAGCTGATGCTGCTTTAAGACCATGCCTGGGAGCTAGGCTAGCTTCAGTTTTCAGGTGAAGCACTGTGGGAAGGATCATATAAATTGGAAAATTTAAAATAAACTTTTTGTCCTTCTGATAAACTTGAAGCATTGACACACTATTATTTAAAAAGTCCGTACTTTATTCAGGCCTCCTTCGTCTATACCTAATGGCATTTCCCCATCCATGATCCCACATTATGTTAGTCACCATGTCTCCTGAGGTTCCCCTTGGCTGGGGCAGCTTCTTTGACTTTCCTTGCTTTTGATGACCTGGACACATCAGAGGAGTACTGGTCACACATTTTGTAAAATGTCCCTTACTAGGATTTAGCTAATGTTTTTTTTTTTTTTTTAATTTTTTATTTCTTTTCAGCGTAACAGTATTCATTGTTTTTGCACCACACCCAATGTTTTATATGGGATTCAAATGGGGAGTTTTGTGAGTTTGGGGGCAGAAGACCAGAGAAGCAAAGTGCCGTTTGCATCACATGATATCAAGGGTTCATGCTATTGAAGTGGTATTATCACTGTTATCGTGAACTGTGAGCACTTGGATGACGTAGTGTCTGTCAGTTTTCCCCACTGTCAAGTTACTCACTTTTCTACATGGGAGCTTTGTCTGTTTTATTTCATTTATTGATTTATTATTTTATTATTTTACATCAATGTAGACTCATCCATATTTATTTTGTATTTTGGATTATAGTCCAATATTATTTTATATATTTTATTGCTCACTCTGGTCTAGCTTTGGCCATTGGGAGCTCTTTCCATGGGCTCCAGTGTCCCTTTGATATCCTTCCATCATTGTGTGCTTCCTTTTTTTTCAGCACTTCCTTGCTTCCTGGTACTGCAAGATGTTCCAAGCTCATCTTGCATATTCTCTGCCCCAGTGTGAGAATCAGCCATTTCTCCAAGAGACCCTGGTTTCTTATACTGTAGAATGGTAATTAGAAGTCAAGACCTGGGTGCTAAGTGTGGCTGTTGCTACTAGGATGTCCTTACTTCTAGTGGCATTTCTTCTTTGCATCTGAGTACTATACTTAACTCTTTTACCTATGAATGTGCTTCTATCCTTCCCACAAGGGTGTCAGTTCAGAGGTCATGGAAGTGAGCTGTAGAGACAGGGACCTAAAACTTGGTCTCCCACAAGGAAGATATCCCGCAGGGCATGAACAGTTTAACCAGAAAGAGTCGTCTGTGTGCTATACCTCCAAAACATTAAAAATGATCTCCATGGAAAACCAGAGACATTTTCACTTTTTCAGCGCTAGTTCTGAGTTTCGAACGAGGTAAATTGGAAGTCTGGGAGACGAAAGCCTCATCCTGATGTGACGGATGACTGCTCACAACACTGTGATGAATGAGTCCCTAAACCAAACACATCAATACCTGATGGGCGTGAGAAGGACAACGCTCATTACCTTCAATGAGGTTAAACCCTTTTTCTCAGGCATCGTGTTAAACCAGGCTCTATAGTTACAATTTGATCCCAAAACAAAGAAATAAAGGTCAACGATTGAAGGCAATTCTTTACCTTCAAATTAAGATGTGACAAATTTGTCTATTCTTCACTGACAATATTTTGCTTCTTCTGCAAAACCAAGATTAAAGTGAAAGACAAATAAAAGAAAGGGAAAGACTAAGCTTTGAAGAAATTCCTATTTCAATTCTCTGGTTGTTTCTGTTTGTTCATTGAAATAGTCTCCATAATTGTTATGGATGTAATAAGATACAGTGGCACAGAATAAAACAAAACAAGGTAACAAAATAACATTAGCAAAGAGAACGAAGTTTGACCTCAGTGATGATTTAGATTTCAACTAAAGGAAGTGGGGCTTGAAGAGACATTACCTACAAAGGAAAAAAAAATGCATGCAGTGGAAATCCCTTCTGTTATTAATCTCTACATTTTGTAATTCTATTAACTAGCATATAGTCACCCTGGGTCTTTGGGGGGCCTTCCAAGTGAGGGGCTTTGAAAGCAAAGACACTCCAAGTGATTTCCTACACCTTGTCATGTAATCTGTTTCATGAGCAGTTGATTGGCCCAGGACTCAGTCATGTTCCCAGTGACCCACAACTGGATCCTGACACTGATCTAGGAACATCATTGTTTGTGAGCTTATTGATGAGTTGGCTCAGTATGAAAATCTGGGAAAACAGTGGTATTCCACCCTGGATTTTGGCTCATCAACTAATCACTCTTCTTCTCTGGGAAATGAGATGGGACCTCCCAGAGTGGCTGTAGGATCACCAGAGCCCCTGTAATAGCCTAAACTGTGGTCAAAAGTGTTTGGGTTTCTAGGGACACCTAGATGGCTCAGTCAGTTAAGCATCCAACTCTTGATTTCAGCTTAGGTCATGTCTCAGGATCAGGAGATCAAGCCCTGCATCAGGTTCTGTGCTGAGCATGGAGCCTGCTTAAGCTTCTCTCTCTCCCTTGGGGCGCCCGAGTGGCGCAGTCAGTTAAGTATCTGCCTTCAGATCAGGTCATGATCCCAGGGTCCTGGGACTGAGCCTTGCATCTGGCTCCCACTGAGTTTTCCCTCTCCCACTCCCCCTGCTTGTACACGTACTCTCTCTCTCTTGCTCTCTCTCTGTCAAATAAATACATAAAACCCTAAAAAAGTCTTCTCTCTCCCCCTCTCCCTCTGCCCCTTTCCCCACCTGCTCGCTCACTCTCTCTCTCTCTCAAAATAATAATAACAACAACAATAACAGTAACAATAATAAGAAGAAGAAAACGAAGAAGACAATGATGACTTTCTGGTCTCCATGAAACCTGCCTTTGGGGCTGCTGAGATTGTTTTCTGTGTTTTCTAATTTCTTGGAGAGCCCTTATGATAAAAATTGCACATGATTGGTTACCTGAACAGGCCCTAGTTTCATCAGCTTAGAAGAGCCTAACAGACTAGAAACCCATTAACAGGATCCAAGAATATATACTGTGGGTTCCTCAAGGGCAGACATCAAGTCTTACTTTTATACCTTAAATATGTGCATTCAGCAAATTCTCAATATGTGATTAGTGAAAGGGTTAATGAATGAGTAAATGAATGGCATAATAAGACCCAAAGAGATTAAGATTCAGAAACTACTGAGAACAGAAACCAATGCCACTTCTTGACCCTGTGTTAAAAATGAGTCCGTCTTTCCTGTCCTTATGTTAAATAATCCTGAGACCAAACAAAAGTAGTTTAGCTGCTTGTTCCAGGAATCTGTTTCTGGAAAATAAGACTATAAACCAACTAGACAATTTACTTATCAAGACTGACAGCTATCTTAGGAAGACTGTCTTCAAGATGCTCTCTTTGCCATGACCACTAACTCAAAGTTATAATATCATAAACTCTGTCCAATACAAGTGAGTTCCCCAAATGGGAAGAAACACCTTAAAAATAATTTAAACTCCTGGTCCTAAAGATGCTACTGATTCCCTACCCTAACTTTTATTTCAAGTCACAATGAAGACCCATCAAGGTGATATTCTTCCCTACTACAGATGTGGCAAATTTGACTGTTACTCACTGACAATATTTTCCTCTTTCTGCAAGACCATATGGGCCTTACAGACATAGTTTTCTTGACCAGTAGGTTTTTCTGGTGGTATTTGAGAGTACTTGACAATACAAAACAACCCGTTTCAGGCTATTTTCTCCTTTTTAAAACATGCTTACACTTTTTTTAATGTACAAAATTTACTAAGCACAGAGAAATATGGATTTTGTTTTTCCTAGAGAAGTTGGAACAGGTATCAAATAAGGCATTGTCTGTGTTACTTTGTCCAAGGAATAAGATAATTGGGCTCTAAGTTATTTCCAAAATCTTTCCAACTTTAGGATTGGGGTTTCTGTAAGTCTATCGAAGTGCTCCTTACATTCTATTTTGAATAAATATCCTAATTGCTTGTGACTGTGTTGAATGTATAAAGAATCTCACATTGTCTCAATTCTGGCATAGAGAGTGGCTCATAGTACACAAAAAAACTATGTTAAGGCCCTATGACCCATTAAACACTGAGTTTAATTTCTCAAATACAGACAAAAATGCACAGCTCTGGACTTGCAGTAAAGTATCTGTCATGAGAGTCATTTTAGCCCAAATGATGCTAAGAAATGGCTGTCAATTCCAGACGTTTCCAACTGGATAGGACAACAGCCACCACATGTCATACAATACACCACACACAATGTAAACATACCATTCACGTCTACAACTGAGATATTTATGGCATTTTCCATGGTTGCCATGTCAACTCATGGAGCAACCGGGCCATTAAATCATGTTGTCAGCAGGCCAAGACAGTAACACTGCAAAAAAATTCCAGTTGCTGACATGAAACATTACATTTATCATTTCAAGACTTTTTTTTTTTTTTTCAGATGCCTCTTGCTTTATGCTCTTCACTGCTTCTGAGCTGGTCTTTCAGGGTACAAGGAGAATATGAATGAGCTGTTTAAAATGCAATAGACATCCCAGCCAACTCTTGATTACTTTTATTTTCCTAGAACTCATTTTCTTAAGGTTATAATCTTGAGGTCACATGCCAAGGGACGAGATGTGTTGGGAGCTGACATATCAATGATACAACAGGCCAATTTTTAACTTAACTTGGATTCATTGCTTCATTTTTCTTCTCTAGATTTTTTTTTTTTTTTTCCTTTCAGCAAATATCCTAGTTTCAAGGGAATTCACTCTGATTCCTTCTGAACATGGTTTGAGAGCCTCTTGGTGAAATTCTTTTCCAAGATCATAGAGAAAATCTAATCAATAGATATGAAATGGACTCCACAATCATTAACAACAGGACTGAGAGTACGTTTTTCTGGGTAATCCTGATTTTACATGATCATATTGAGAAAAAGCAATTTATTGAATGTATAAGTACATATAACTTAAACTTTCTAGGATTATGAGACCTTTCACATAAATTTACAAGTCAGAAAAAGTTCTCTCTCACACATAGTCCCTATAGTTTATTTTTACTTTGTTTTTCTTGCCTCAGGAGACATATCTAGGGGAAAGAAAAGTTATCTGTAACACAAAGTGCTAGGAGTGTCAGACCAAAAATCAAGTTCCTGTGAAACTGCAGTGTATATAAAGACAAACTTCTTACACCAAGGACTATTATGCACATGTAGAACAATGACGATAGAAAGCTTGTCCTGCTTTGCTTCATACTCTTTCCTTTCCTGTATATATTCTTCCTCACTTTCCTTGGCCACCTCCAAGCGCATTCAACATGCGGGATTTTGATGGCATTTTGGCATTTTAGCTGCTTATGTACACACTGTTCTGCTCTTCATTCTTCCTGGAGAACAGTCCTGAGAATGTACAGTCAGCGGCGTTTTCAGAGAACAAGCCTGGACATGAATCTTCTATAACTGGTCAACAGAATAGCTTTACACTCCTCTCTCATCTCTCTATGACCCACAGCCCTTGAGAGGCATGCCTTCCCACAAGCATTGTTCTGGAAAAGAGATGGATGGTCACCAGGGAGTGTGGAAAGAAGCCGGGGTGATGGGATGAACATCCAGAATATCCAGACTGTTGCCACTGAGCAGAAACCTGAACAAAACAGAGAACCTGGAAGGAAATCTGAGGATCTTAGCCCCTCAAAATTCACAGTCGAGCAGGAGAGGCAGATCCTTATAGAACCAACTTTAATATAAGGCAACCTGGGGTTGGGGTTGGGAACAGGAGCTGGGTCTTCAAGGATGAGCTGGCAGTTTCTGACAATCGTGTAAATGACATCCAGGCTGAGGAAATCCTTGAGCAAGTCCCCTGAGGCAGGAAAATGCTGCCAGAGTCCCAGAAGGAAAAGTAGATCCTGTGCTTTTAAAGAAAGGCCAAGACGGGGAGGGCTGTTGGTGCATGGATAAAGAGATTGCAGCAGCAAAGGTTTTGAGGGAAGAGAGATGCGGTCAGATCAGTCCTCTCAGATGATGTTTGCAAGGTGAATCTGAGGAGAAGGAGGATGAAGACACAAAATCAATAGAAGCTCATTGGAATAGGGGCACCTGGGTGGCTCAGCTGGTTAAGCGTCTGCCTTTGGCACAGGTCATGATCTCAGGGTCCTGGGATTGAGTCCCATGTCCGGCTTTCTGCTCAGTGGTGAGTCTGCTTCTCCCTCTCCTTCTGCCTCTGTGATCTCTCTCTCTTAAATAAATAAATAAAATCTTGGGAAAAAAAAGGTTTATTGGAATAATTAGATTGGGAGAGTGAGAAGATAATAAAAAGAGGATTACAAAAATGGTGATTCAAAGCCTGAATGTGTTAAGGCATGGTGAAAATGTCTGTCTCAGAAATTCTAAAGGCAAAAAATGATATATTTAGAATGAATAAGTAGCTACATATTCATACAAAGGAATAGTATATAGCACAAGAAAAAGTAAGATACACATAAGCACAAAATTATGGTTAAATTTTCTAAAGATAAGGTTGAGTAAAAGGAACAAGCCAAAAGAGAGTAAATATGGTGTGAGTCCACTTTTTTAGAATTCAAAAACAAATCTATGCTGCTGGACAGACAGTGGGGGCCCTTGGAGAGGGCAAAATGGGTAGAAGGTACACAGCTGGGCCTTCCAAGGAGCTGGTCCTGTGCTGTTTCTTGATCTGGGTGACAGTTATGGGATGTGCTTGGTTTGTGAAAATTCACTGGGAAACACATTTGTGACGTAAGCACTTTTCTTTATGTTAAACTTTGATTAAACTACTCACAGCATGATATACCTTGTTTTGGAGATCTCACTGTAAGGAAGGGGGTTAGACATCTAACAGGTGGTCTTCAAAATTTCATCCCTTAACTCTGAATATAAAGTGGGTTAATCAAGGCCATGTTTCCTGGATTCTGAGAAAATTAAAAACTACCATTCTGTATCATGCAATGAAACCAGGCATCCCCCAGTTCCAGTGTGCCACCAACCACCCCCCACCTCTGCAACCCCACGCCTTAGGTGAAGACTTGGAGTGTCGAATCAAAACCACAGGCCTGGAAACAGGCAACCACAAGCAGTAATACCAAGAGGCAAACAACCGAGTCATTGTCGGAAGCAAAAGAATAAAATTTGATAAGGCCAAATGCTGCCTGGTAGGGGCTGCGGGGCAGGAAGGGGGGTACGCTATCTCTTAGCAGCTTCAGAACAAAACCAGTGGAGCTCAGTTCCTGCCAGGGCTTGGGTAGAAATCCATCATTCCTCGCCTTCCCCGGTGGTCAGCCCTGCTGTGGAGATTAGCAGAGAGAAACCTGTAATGATTAACCGGCCTTGTGCATACAATAGTGACCCACAGACACAGACTTCTTATCATCAAGGAGCTCAGTACTTTCCTACTGAGTCATGCCTCATGTTCAGACAGGGAAGTTCACAGCATTTAATATGCTTCAAGATCTGGATTCAGTGTGAATTCTTGTAATTCACTAGAACCCTTCCTGACTTCTCCACCTGCAGGAAAAGGAAGATTTGAATTTAAAAAAAAAAAAAAAAAAAAAAGGCCCAAATTGCTCCCAGGTGGATTCCTTTTTTTTTTTTTTAAGATTTTATTTATTTATTTGACAGAGATCACAAGTAGGCAGAGAGGCAGGTAGAGAGAGAGGAGGAAGCAGGCTCCCTGCTGAGCAGAGAGCCCAATGCGGAACTCGATCCCAGGACTCTGAGACCACGACCTGAGCCGAAGGCAGAGGCTTTAACCCACTGAGCCACCCAGGCGCCCCTCCCAGATGGATTCCTAAGAATTTCTTAAATGGGAATTTCCATAATTGTATCTTACAGATTTTTTATAGATTATTATCTCCTCGAGAAGGGAATAGTGACAGAAAATGAAAGTAAGTGCCATAATGACAAATACAAAATATAGTTATCCAGAAAAAAAATGGAACCCAGATTAAAAAAAAAAAAAAAAACCCTCTCCACAGCCACCTGATTTCAAGACATTCCTATAAAGACTGATTGCAATCAATACTTGCAACTTCTCATCAGAACTGGTTTGAGCAGACAATATCTTTGCTTACCTACTTTGATCAAGAATGTATTGCGTTTCCACAGAACTTGATGTTATTGGAAGCTGTTTCACTTGAGATCTCACCCCCTCACTCCCTGCTCTTCCTTTTAGCTGTTCATTCGTTAGCAAATGTCTTTGCTCACCTTCCACATGCCAAACCCTGATAAGTCAGGTCTGATCCAGGCGGACTGGAACTGGAATGACAGCCTGGCAGACTCGTTATTTGGAGACGCCGTGCAGGGTCTCCTCCCCTCCCGCTCTGGCTCTGTAAATTCCTCCTAACTCTCTTCCCCTGTGAGCCAGCTCCCAACCCTTCCAGGACCTGCTGCTTAAAGATCAGATCTGATCATTTTACGTGTTCCCCTTTGTTTCCTGCTAGCCTCCATTCCACAAAATGATACACCAGAACTACACGTACAGGCAAATGATCCCCCACCAAACAAAAACAAAAGAAAACAAAACCTCTATGAGATAAAAGGAAAATTCTTAGGATAAGATAGGCATTCAGAATCCTTCCAAGTCTGACTGTAGATTTCCTTTCCATGTTCCCACCTGGTCTTAGCATCCTCTCTAGGCCCTTCCGTGCCTTTCTAGGTCAAAATATTTTTTCTATTTTGCTTTTATTTGAGATGTATCTTTTGCCTGGAATGTCCTTTCCTCTACTTCTGTCTATAAAATTGTACCCATTTTTCAAACTTCAGGTTCCACTGTCACCTCCTCTGTGCAGCCTGTAGCTAAGAGTGGACTGTTGGTGCCTCTTCCCGAATCCCTGGTCAGTGACATTAAGTTGGCAGCTTGCAGTCTGTGCTGATGAGAGTATTTAACAATGGCAACTGACAAATGCTACAAATCAGAGCTGGATTTATTGTTTTGTTGACAAGATTTAAGAAAGCAGTGGAGAGGATGTTAATACAGCCGATTAAACTTCAAAGTGTGCTATGTTTGTAGATATTCTATTACGAAAACTCATACATTTGAGACTATATTCCCCCAGGATTTGAAAATGATTCTCCAATTCAGTAAAGAAGCCACTCAGGCCATTGAGGGATAACTTGAAGTTCCAACACATGGTTTCATTGTTTCTCTTTCATTTGAGTAGTACTGTCAACAAAAATATATCAACGGACATTCATGTCGGAACCACATGTGTTCATAAAGGTGATGTGCAACTTCTTTACTAAATCTAATATTAATCAAGAATTGATTTGTAGTCTGATTTTTAAAAATCATAGTTGAATCACAACCATAGGTTGACTGTAAATACAAGAGTTCAGCAAAAATCAACAAAAGCATTCTGCTAGAATCAATTGGCTACAGGTACAAGAGTATTTTATATTTTGTTATTGTTTGTAAATTGTGTATTACCCATTCAGTAGAATCTACAACAAGCAAATAAAGACACACATGTGCACACACATGCACACACACGCATTTTTCTTTTCTTTCTTTCTTTCTTTTTTTCAGAAAGCCATTGTTACACATTTACCAGAACACAACTACCTGTGGGCAAATGTCGCATAGAGGGATGAGGAGAAGGAAGGAGGGACTGATTAGCTTAGCTGTTCACCTGCTCACCTGCCCATAATGTGGTTTCTCTTCAGGCTGTTGTAAGGAAAAAGGGGGAAAGCACGTGCAGCTTTTGGCATACCAGCCCTGGACACAGCAATGATAATAGCAATAAGCACCACAACAGTAAATATGGCAAATGTCTGTTGAGAGCCTGCTACACACCGGACGTGTGTGTTCTGCACGCTCTTTGTTTACTCCTCACGGGAATCCTGCTTAGTGGGCTCTGCGTTACTCCCATATTACGATGAAGAAATGGAGGGATCCACAGGTTAAGAGGCAAATACTTAACCAGCTACTACTGAAGTGTTAGATGACATGAAAACAAGTTCCTTGGATATGATTCTCTTCTCTCCTTTTCCCATGTGTCCTTCCATTCTCCCTTATTTTCTCTCCTTGTAGCGCTTCTTCTGTGTCCTTCCTCCAGCTCCGGCCACCTGAAGCAGGGAGAGGAAACATCAAACAAGAGCCTTCTTTTTTTTCTCTTTCTTTGCTGTTCCATTTGAGGTTTTATTGACTTAAAAAAATTATTTAACTTCAAGCTTATAGAAGTGTTGTAATAATTGTACAAAGAAATACCTCACACCCTGTACTTAGTTTATACATTTATTTCAATTTTGTCAGATTTGCTTTATTAACCCTTCTCTCTCCCTTCCACCTACCTACTGTGCGCCAGATGTGAAGCTGACGCTCTCCGCTGCCCAGGCCAAGATGAGGCTGGAACAGCATCTTCTTTCCTCCGTTCTTCCCTACATTCTTGTAGATAAACTCGATAACACCTTCCTTTTCTAATTATGGTGTCCCTCTTTGTCTGTTCACAGCAAAGCCCCATTAACCACAGGGTTTAATGGTTTGTATGAGCATCGCCTTACTTTCCATGGAGTTCTGTGGACCCCACTTTAGACAGGCATGCACTATGCTGTTGGAAACCCATGGATCCAAATGTGTTTCAACATCCAGCAATTCAAGAATTGTACCAGGTAAGATAAGAAATGTTGCATGTATTTAAAGACATTCCCAGTGAAGTCTAGGCAAGCAACCCCATAACCAAACACAAATGTTTCTGCAGCAAATACATTCAGAATAAACAAAGACTTTACATCTTCTCAGTTCAGTTCATGTCAGTCTGAGTCACCAGTTGAGTTTTGGTGTTGATATTCCAGTATTCAGAGCTCTTTGCTTTCTGGGTTTCATGTAAAGGATGTAGAACTGTACTTTTTATGTGAAAAAGGATAGGTGGTAGATATATATTTTAGTAATTGTTCAATTCTGCAGCATCTACCTTGCATGGAAAATTTAGTAAATAGGTCAGCTTTATTTTAATTAACAGTATTAAAAATTGTAATAATCTCAGTGGTACTTTAAATAGCAGGACATTGGGGCACCTGGGTGACTCAGTCGGTGAAGCGTCTGCCCTTGACTCAGGTCATGATCCCAGGGTCCTGGGATCGAGTCCTGTGTTGGGGGGTTTCCTGCTCAGCAGGAGTCTGCTTCTCCCTCTGACCCTCCCCCCGCCATGCTTTTTCTTTCGCGCGCTCTCTCTCTCTCTCAAGTAAATAAATAAATTAAATCTTAAAAAAATAAACAGCAGACCATTGACAACATATTGCCAAATACTCCCCTACACACACACACACACACACACACACACACACCCCAGAGTAAAATTTAAGTCTTGAAGGTGATAAGCAAAGACCAATGCTTTCTTACCGAGGATGGGTGTTTTGAAGTCCTAGGGAATTGAGAACTCAGTTGCAAGGAAGATAGTGGCCTTCTAAGATGGCAAGGACCCATCATAACCTATGGGACTATAAACTGGTAATAAAATTTTGTATTAAAGAATGCACAGGTCTGTATACAGCATCAGAGTCCTTAGTTCACATAATAGGAAACAATATAATAATATAATTTTATAATTATAATTATATACATAATTTATTTTATGATAGCACGCTGGCTATCAGTTTAAATAACCAGCTTTTCAAATGTATTATATGCCTCTCGTAAAATAGATGCCTCTTACTATATAGGATGAATAGTCCCCAGTTAGCAGCCTCCACTGAGAGCTTTTTTCTCTGAAATTTTAATTCTGTTGTATTTCATCCAACATGGGACTGGACGCGATCTCAAACTCTTCTCAAATGACTTGATGCATCTTCCTCACTCAGAACATCCACTAGAATTTTTGTTTCTGAAGCGAAGTGTTGGTACTAAACAAGTATTTGAGGTTGGTTGCCGTGAACTCAAAGGAACAATTGCAGATTTGAGGTGGGCTGGCCTTGAACACTCTTTCTGGATGTGCGAAAGTTTTTGTGATTCATTTCTTGATACATACAGTTTATTCTCAGTATTCATTTATTGAGGTCACCTAACATTATGCCCATCTTAAAGACTAAGAAAATGAGAGGTTAAGCACATTGCCACAGTCATAAGCCAAATCAGAGTGCATCTATGTTTTGTTTTGTTTTGTTTTGTGTTACAGGTTCCAGCTTAACGAGTGGACCACACAGTACATGGCTATGGCACCTGGAATCCGACTCACTAGGTGAAGAGATCAGAAATCACAGGTTTTCAGAAATATCACTCTTTTCCCAAAGAAGGCAGCAAACCCTCTTTCTCAGAAAATTACCTCTAGGTTGATGCTGCCCTTAAGACATGAGCCAGAAGCACAAAGACCTGAGTGCATCCTGGATGTGGGAGAGCTCCATAGCCAGATTTCCAGCACCAGATGAGGTGAGGTAGGCGACCCTGCTGCTCCCCTGTTTTTTCCTTTCTTCCTTTCTTCCTCCCTTCCCTTCTTCCTTCCTTCTTTCCTTTCTTTGATGTGCCGCACCCTCTGAACAAAGTGGCCATATCTGCAGCCACCTGCCTGCCGCCAGACAGCTGGTCTGATGTGAATTATTAACGGAAAGGACTAGGACCTCCCTTAACAATAGAGGAGGCTCCAGGTTTGGGGGTGACACCCTGGCAGGCAGGCACCAAAACCAGGAGAAGAGGTGAGACTTTGCAGTGTCAGTGTTGTGACCGGGGGAGTGCGGGAGTAGGGGGGCGCGGCAAGGCCAACACCAATACGTGCCCCAAAGGTGGCCCATTCCAAGCACTAAATCAGAGGAGGAGAGGAGGGGGGCCCAAGTGTTGATGCCTCATAACTGCAGGCTAGCATGATGACATTTTTAAAGCACCTCTTCTCGGCTCAGACATCAAATTATATTTAAATTTCCTGCCTCTGTGCAATCAAAAGAAGCCAACCCAACTGAAAGAAATGTGCACTTCAAGGCTATAAATCTGAAACTTCCTAATCCCCAAAAGTCCACACTAGACTTCTTGCCTCCATGGAAACAACAAAGCATTCAGCCAACTGATTGGCCTCCAATGAATTTTAGATAAGACAGCTTGGAAGGGAATGGATGTGATTTTAATGCAGAAGAAAGCGCTGGAAGGGAGGTCCACTTGGTTCATATTTGAATAAAGCAAACAAGGCAGACGAAAGGCTGACAGCTGTAAATGACATTGTCAGTACAAAAATTATCAGCCAGTTTACAATCTGTTTGCTTATGTTGAACAAACAGACTGTGTGTGGCATCCTTCGGCCTCGTGAATGGCAGAAATACTTGCGAGCTTCAGAAAAGCTATCTGCTCTCCTGCAGCCCGGCCACAATTAGATCGCCATTTGACAGCCACACTGAAAAGGAAACTGTGTCCCCCGCCTTTCCCCCACACCCCCTTGCCTCTTTGCTTTCTCTTTTCCTTTCTTTCTTTTTCTTCGTCTTCTTCTTCATAGGACAAGCACTGGAGTTGGGCAGAGACACTCGTCTTGTTGTATCGATGGCGTGAATTATGTTAGTTCTGTTGCTGGATCAAGCCGTTTACTGATGTGTCTGACATTCCAAGTGGGAGATCTTCAGTAGCCTAGCAAGGCTCGGAGCCAAAAGTCTTCATTTTTTATTCCTTACAGGAAGCAGAATCCGGGAGCCCCCGAAAGAATGTCACTTCTTCTCCTTTGTGCAGCCCATCTCTGAGACCCTTTGCTTTGAACTTGCTAACATTGCATTTGGTGCAGAAACAAAATACAGCACGGGAAGGACGATGCAGCAAACAGACAGCCCCGTTCCTCGCTGAGCAAGGCCCAAAGCACCCAAATTTCAGGAGGGAACAACAGCTCCGTGGGCTCTAACTCCTCCGGGGGGCTGGGCTCGAGTCTTTAACCCAGCCCCCAGCCGGAGAGGAATGAGTTGTGTGGTCCCCTTGCTTAATCCCCTCTGTGTTCTGCAAACTCATAACACAGAAATAGTTCCTTTTGTTTAGAAAGAATGGAGAGCAAACACAGGTACTAATTTTATCCCTCACGTTCTCAGAGGCTCACCCTTGTTTAACTGCATCAGAGAGATTTAAGCCCCTGGTAGTGGCTTTTCATGGGGCCAGAGGCTATTTGGATACTCTGGGCTTCTTAACCTATGAGATTCCTGCTCACCTTGGAGTAAGTGAGTAACACAGGCTCCTGCCCTGGGGGGTAGGTGGGGTGGGGTGGGGTGGGGTGGGGAGGAGTGGGGGGCACATTGGCCTGCCTAGAACTACATGCTGGAAACAGACTCATCTCAGAAGAAGACAGCCCTTGCCCACAAAAACCAGGGTTTTGATTTTCATGTTCCACTCTGGGTATTGTCATTATTTATTTTGTCTCTTCCTTGCTAGCGCTAGCCAAGAAGTATTCAGTTTGCAGAGAGATCAAGTCTTCCCTTGATAGCCTCCTTTTTTCCCCCCTTTTTTAATAAAAAGAAACTGCTTAAAGGTACTTGGTTTATTTGGCCAGAAAAAAAGAAAAAAAAAAAAAAAGCACCGATACTAGGTGAGTGCTGTGTGTTCCTAGCAGATAACAAGGGGCTGAACAGGCATGCACAAAGCCGGAAGACTGTGGTAATTACCGCTAAGCAGTGAAGCATCAAAACACCTCTTGTATGGAAAGTTCATCCAATTACCACTAACCTAGAAAGGAGGGTTATGTTGCGGCTGTGCTTTTCATTTTAATCTAAATTGCTGTTTCTTTTCCTCTGATATGGCCATCGGTCATAAAGAGTTGACCATCATTAAAACTGTTTGATTTGGAACCCTGTAGTGTTTGGCTAAGAGGGGAAATGCAAATTTGATGAAAGAATAGGGATAAATTTACATATCAGCCTCAGCTCACATGGAGAGAGTAAACATTCTGTTTATCTCAAGTGTCACTTTATGATTTCAGTAGAATATAAAACTGACCTTGGCCCAGTCATTGCCAAAGACCTACATGAAATATATGGTTGTCCAAATACGATTCACTCAAGTAGAACTTGTGGGCAAACCCTGTGGTGCTCAGCAAACAGGGCTGCCTGCTGGGAGCTGGGCTGGGGAAGCACTTTGCTCTGATAAACTCCAAAATGAAATTCTGGAATGAGGGGTTGGTGAATAAGAAAGAATCGAAAAACAAACAAACAAACAAAAAACCCACCAAAAAAACCCTACTTCACGAATCTTATTCAATTACCGTGAATTAAAATAGCCTCTTTAGCTAGTAGTTTTAGTATTTAGCTACCTAAAAGTTAACAAGTGTAAAATCTTGAAAACCAGCCTTAACACTTAACTGGGAAGTGTGCTTCCAATAAACCTTTGTTTCGTTGTTGGGGCCCAAGAAGAAGATCATCATTTGTTTGGTTTCTAGAAACCATAATTGATTTGAGGAACTTCCACACTCCATAGGTAGTTTACATTACAGGGGGATAATTCCTTTTGGCTGTTTGAATCAACCACGTTTGCATTTTCCACAATATTTTTAATTAGTTTTTTTCTCAAGCTAAGTCAACATTCATCAGTGTGTGAAGGAACATAAGACTTCTGTTCATAATGAGGCTTTTGAGTGTGCAGAAAAATATTTAGAGACAATTACAGGCATCTGTGTTGATATTTTACCTCCACTTGCCCACACCCAAAAATTCGTCGTTGAAAATTAAGGAGCAGAATGAGATTACTTTCTCTTATGGCATAATATATAGTAAGGTGATGGGGCTTTTGTATATCTGTATATATATATTATATTGTTATATATGATATAAATGATATATTAATATATTTTTAAAGATATTTATTTTTCATTTGAGCTAGTCTGGAAATTTTGCCCACAGTAGAACAGAAAAATATCTTAAGTCAGAGAAAAGAAAAATGAAAAATATTTGACATATACAAATACTTTTTAATTAGAAAATCAAAGGACATTCTTATGGGGCACATTTATACATTCACTTTTATAGCCCACAAAATAACTATTTTTCAAATAAATAATATATCCACATAGAATAATGCAAAGCTTGGGGCACCTAGGTGGCTCAGTTGGTTGAGCATCTGCCTTTGGCTCAGGTTGTGATCCCCGGGTCCTGGGATGGAGCCCTGCATCAGGCTCCTTGCTCAGCGGGGAGCCTGCTTCTCTCTCTTCCTCTGCCCTTCCCTGCCACTCATGCGTTCTCTCTCTCTCTCTCTCTGCTCTCTCTCAAATAAATATATAAAATCTTTTAAAAAAATGCAAAACTTTATCAGAAGACCCTATAGGAACTTCATATCTGAGTATAGTTTGCATCTTAATTACAAATAATTAAGATTTTTAGCAACTTCTTTGGTCAGAGTTAAGCTGAGGTTTTTTTGAGTGGGATTTTGAGAAACTCATATAAATAAAGAGAAAGCACCCCATTACTACCAAAATTATGGCCAGGTTTTCCAGTGTTTGAAAGGAAATTGACATGTTGCCTACACCGGAAAAAGAAAAAAATAATACATGTTGGGAGAGGGGAGTATATGTTTGAAGACATATAATAATAAGACAGTTAAGAATCTCTCCTTCGGTGTCCTGTACTCATATACATAGAAACCTAGAGTACTGAACACAGCATTGTTTCTGGTCTGAAGTGGTTGTAAAACACCAAAAAAATGGAGGTTTATGTTTGAGTAAAGGATCTCACAAACTCAATAGGCCCATTCTTTCCTATACTCTGAGATGTTCAAACCCGAGTTTTACAGAGCTTCCAGAAAGTAAAGTGTGTTTGCAACACATAGAATATTGACATTTAGTCTAAAAATAATAACTAAGAAATGAAGGAATAATTACCAAAGGACAGAGATCCAAGTTCCATATGAGGACATGGGTGTGGCATGCGGCTGGGGCACCACCACAAACCATGAGCCATCTCTGACCTCAATGTGTCTGTGAATATGTCATTTACTCAAGTATGACAATCCCCCTCTACTTGTCTTCCTGGGAACCTCCTTAAACTAGATCCACACAGCACTGAAAGTGATAGCTAGGAAAAGTGGAAACCATGATGAATAAACAAGTGGCATATCCATACAGGGGATTATTACTTGGGGGAAAAAAGGTGAATCTTGAAAACATTATGTTAAGAGAAAGTCAGTCACAAAAGGCCACACAGTATATTATTCCATTTCTGTGAAATGTCCAGAATAAGGAAGTCTAGTGGTGGCCAGGATCTTGGCGCAGGGGGCAGAATGAAGAATGACTGCTAATGGGTTGGAGGTTTGGGGAGGGACCAAAATGCTATAAAATTAGATTGTGGTGATAGTTGCACGATTCCTTGAATATACTTAAGCCATTGAACATTACATTTTGAATCAATTTTACAGTATGTGAGTTGTCTTTTTTAAAAAAATTATTCAAATTCCAGTATAATTAACATACAATGTAATATTAGTTTCAGGTGTACAATTTAGTGATTCAGCACTTCCATACAACACCCAGTGCTCATCACAAGTGAATTATTTTTTAATAAAGCTCTTTCTTTAAAAAAAAGAAAAGAAAAGAAAAAAGAAAAAAAAAAAAGGAAAGAAAAGAAAAACCAATAGCCAAGACTGTCATAGAACCAAAGACAAGTTTTAGGAAGATTTGTGTAAGACTCCCAGGGACAAATGGAAAACACATGAACATTAATTCAAAGCAGGTCATTCCCCATCTCAGATTATTTCTGCCCATGAGGGGAGTAAACGTTAGAATCAAAGCTGAACTTAAATGCGATAAAGATTTGTGGGTTATCTGTGATGTGCCAGGCATGGTGGGTCACCAGGGGAGAATAAGACACCTTGAGGAACTCAAGGTCTAGAAGGAGAGAGGCAAATACACACGATTAGCTTGGCCACATGCTGGATAACTGTTTATGCTATTAACAGCAGACTTGAAAATCATGGATCCCAGCACAGAGCATGAGAGAGAGAGAGAGAAAGAGAGAGAGAGATATTACAAGCAGGGGGAGGAGTAGGGGAGAAGCAGACTCCCTGCTGAGCAGGAAGCTGATGCCAGACTCAATCCCAGGACTCTGGGATCACGACCTGAGCTGAAGGCAGGTGCTTAACTGACTGAGCCACCCAGGTGCCCAGGACCACATTCAGAAGAATGTGTTCAAGACCTGGGAAGAGCTACAAATCACATAAGATACAGGGAAGTTGAAGAAAATGTGAAAAATTGACTAAACTTACCATAGCGAGTGTTAAGTAAAGCATAGAATTATTAAATCGATATGTGGTACACCTTAAACTAATATAACATTGGATGTCAATTATACTTCAATAATAACAATAATAATCCACATGAGCAGGAGCAAATGGGTGCCTGACAGTGTCTCACCTTACAACATCCTTGCTACGGGGATTGCCTCATTAATTCTCAGAACCCTAAGAGGAGATAATAAGCCATGATGTTATTATCCCCATTTTACAGATGAATAAACTAAAGAATAGAGAAACTAAGGAATTTGTCTAATGTCAATTAGTAAATAACAAAACCACTGACTTCCACCTTCTGAGACACTGCTAAGACTACTGGGACGGCCAGGCCCCATACTGGTGCAAATTGGAAAACTGGGGTTTGTTTCATCAACAGGTTTTCCTTGGGTCGTCTGGAAGTTGGCAGTCCACAGTAACAAGATGCAAATAATAAGATGGGGGTCAAATGATTTTTATGGGTTCTTTCAACCTAGTTAGTGTCATGTGGTAACTATGGAATGTATGAACAGAACTGGATACCTGCCTATGGTTGTTCAGGTTGGGCACTGCACAACTCTGAAGAAGGGAACACGTTTCACATTCACAGGCATTACAGATTTGAGTATTTCTTAAGACTCTGAAAAGATATCTTAGTTTTCCTGAAGGTGTTTGTACAGAGTTTTAAGGGACTGGAGCTATTTCTTACATGCCCCAGGTTTCCATCTGGGCCTTTAGGAGCTCTGACAGCACCTGATTTAGAAAGATAACAGTAGAGGAGGATGAAGGGGCATGAAGGCAGAGACAGAAAGACAAGTTAGGATGTTATGGCTATTGCTCAGAGACACATGGTGAGGACAAGTGATGGGGATGACGAAATGGTGGGGACTGGGGACCTATTTCAAATTTGTATCCATTCAGAAGAGACCTAAGTTTAGGAGTTACATGTATGAAAAGATAGCTGTAACTAAAAGAACCCGTAAGTTTATGTGAGAGTAACAAGGAAGAAGAAAGGATAAGGATTGCATCATAACCCTGAGCAGTATGCAAATTCAGTAGCTGGTAAGGAAACCAGGGGAGATTTTCTGCAGCTGGTGGGTAATCAGCAGGAGGCATGTTTCAGAGAGGAAATGCAGGTGGAGGTTGGAGGTGAAGTTGATGAAGCTCACAGTGGTCAATAGTTGCTGATCTTTAGAAGACCACTTCCAGTGGATTATTGGTGGAGAAGGATAGAAGTCAGATCCATAGGTTATGGGGTAATAGCTGGTCAGAAGCTAGAGGTAATGAGTTCAGAAATTTAAACTGGCTCATGGCAATTAGAGAAAAGAAAAGAAAAGAGAAAAGGAGAGAAAAGGAAAGAGAAGAGAAGAGAAGAGGGGAGGGAAGGGGAATGGAGAGGAGGGAAGGGGAGAGGAGGGGAGGGGAGAGAAGGCACGAAAACTATACTATCATGCAACTGTACTCTTATTATCAAACCCAGGGGAAGGCCATTTTGCAAAATAAAAACCATGGCATGTTATAACTTAGAAAAAAAAGCACAGTGTTAAAGCATGCCATATTAAGAGAGCATAACATGTGGTTTCAAAAAAGCATGACATATTAAAGCATGACACCTTAAATCTTCGTTATTACTCTCTGGCTTCCAAAGTATCATGTTTATTAAAGTGAACAATGGTAGGATTATGAATGATTTCCATTTTCTTCTTTATGATTTCAACACTGAAAGTAACCATTGTCATTATCCTTGTCTTTTCTGTATCTTATTTGTATATAGACATAAATTATTATTATTTATGTAATGAAACCTAGTATTTAATGTGTTGGATAAATGAAAGAATACATTTGCTCTGATAATTTTTCACTTAGAAATACATGATAAATTGTTCCCATAATTAAATACATTTGTTGATTACATGACTTTTACTATCTTCATGTGATTCTTTTTTATTTTTATTTTTATTTTTTTCTTCTTCATGTGATTCTAATCCTGAAAACACACACCATGATTTGCTTAGATATTTTTACTACTGAATACTTAGGTTGTTTCCCTTCTTTTCAAATTATAACTAATGCCACATTGAACATCTCTTCTTCAACCTGTTTGAATCCTTAGGGTAGTCTGATATCCTGACATCATATATCCTACTTAACAGAGAAAGCTATTTTTTTTAAGTGTCTTAGAACAACACAAATTTCTTTTCTTATAATTTTGGAGGTCAGACTTCTAAAATCAAGTTGTCACGAGGGCTGTATCCCTACCGGAAGCTTTAGGGAAGGATTTGTGCCAGGTCTTTTCCGGTTTCTAGAGTCCACCTGCATTCCTTGGCTTGTAGCTCTTTCCTCCATTTTCGAATATCTCTTCCATCTTCACATCTCCTTCTCGATTCTAACTCTCATGTTTCCCTCTTGTAAGGACCCTAGTGAGTACATTGGGCCCACCTGGCTACTCTAGGATAATAAAAAATGCATTCTTAAGGTTCTTGTATTTATTGTAAAAGTACCCAGAGAATGGTTATTCCACTTTACATTTCCATGAGCTGATACAAATGCTCATTTTTTTTTTTTTGCACTTTTACAAAGGGCTTGGAATATTCATTTAAAAAGTTGACCAATTTTTTTTTTAGTTGACCAATTTTTATAGGATAAATGTTGAATATCTGCATCTATATGGTAAAGTTTTGAAATTATTGAAATTCAATTGCAAATGAGATACTTTTTTTCATATATCTATCTTTCATTTCTATCTCTTCTTCAGTGAGTTGCCCATTCATATCTTTTGCCAAATCTTCTACTAATCTTGAGAGGCAACATGGGGGGCTTGGGGGCTAAGGAAGGAAAAAAATGAAACAAAATGGGATCGGGAGGGAGACAAACCATAAGAGACTCTTAATCTCACAAAACAAACTGACGGTTGCCCAGGGGAGGGGAGTAGGGAGAGGGTGGTGGGTTTATGGACATTAGGTAGGGTATGTGCTATGGTGAGTGCTGTGAAGTGTGTAAGCCTGACAACTCACAGACCTGTACCCCTGGGGCTAATAATACATTATATATTAATAAAAAATAAAAAATTTAAAAAATAATTAATTAAAAAAAACTTCTACTAATCTATTGGCATGCTTATCTATTTATTTATTTTCCATTTTAAATCCAATATAGTTAACATACAGTGTTTTTTTTAAATTTTTTTTAACATACAGTGTTATATTAATTTCAGGTTTATGTTATAGTGATTCAACAATTTTTTGCATTACTCAGTGCTCATCAGGATAATTGCACTCTTTAATCCCCATCACTATTTCACTCATCCCCCCAACCACTTCCCATCTGATAATCATCAGTTTGTTTCTATAGTTTGAGTCTGTTTCTTAATTTCTCTCTTTTTTCCTTTGTTCGTTGTTTTATTTCTTAAGTTCCTCAAGCGATCAGAATCATATTCTATGTGCCTTTCTCTGGCTTATTTCACTTAACATTATAAATTTCTAGATCCCTCTATGCTGTTGCAAATGGCAAGATTTCATTATTTTTTATGGACGAATAATATTCCATTATACATATATATAAACACATACACATTTACACACACACACACACACACACGTATTTATCACATCTTTATCCATTCATTTGTCAGTGGACACTTGGGCTGCCTTCATATCTTGGCCGTTGTAAATAATGCTGCAATCAACATAGGGGTGCATGTATCTTTTCAAATTAATGTTTTAATATTCTTTGGGTAAACACTCAGCAGTGGAACTACTGGATCATACAATAGTTCTATTTTACATTTTTGAAGAAACTCCATACTGTTTTCCAAAGTGACTGCACTAGTTTGGGTTCCCACCAACAGTGCCCTAGGGCTCCCTTTTCTATTTTGAAAAAAAATTATTTATAAAATATTTTGTAGAGTGAAGATATTAGTTTTCAGTCTGCTCTGTATATTGTGGTATGTGTGTGTATTTTGAAATTTGATATTTTACATAATCAAATACGCCACTCATTTATTTGGTGGTTATCTCTGTTTGCTGTTATGCTTACCCAACACTTTCTTGTGCTGAAATTATCTACTCCTCTGTCCCCTTGGTTTTTATTCTAATTCTGTTACATGACAATGTTTATCTTTTATTTCTTTAAGAAATCACAATTCATCTGGAATGTATGTGAGTGTAGGTATGATATTTGATATTTTAGGGTTTTAATTTTGATTTCCCCCCATCTTTGACTAATTATCTCATTAGCTTCTATTTTTCTCTTTCTCCATTATTTTGAAAACTACTGTTACCATATCTTGAATTTTTATACATGCCGGACTCTCTAGGTTTCTGCCCTGTTCCGTTAAACCATCTATTCTTATATTCATATCATACGGTTGTAGTGGTATATCAGCTGTACACAGTGGTATCTTCAGAGGAGACCCATGGCAAGATAATAGCAATACAATTAATGTGGCCTGGCAGCGAGGTCTCAACTATCAAAAGACCCACTTTCTAATGCAGGCATTGCCACCACTTTGCTGGGTGATACAGCGTCTCCTAAAATTTTAAGTAGATTTCTTCTTTTAAAAATGGGTACTGGTACACCTAAAATTGGGGTTATAACACCTCTCTTGCCCATCTTATAACTTCCTTAGAATCAAGAGTGACTGGTGGTGGTTGTGATCAAATGCTTTGCTTTTCTTTTTTTTAAGATTTATTTATTTATTTATTTATTTATTTGACAGAGAGATAGAGATTGCAAGTAGGCAGAGAGGTAGGCAGAGAGAGGAAAGCAGGCTCCCTGCCGAGCAGAGAGCCTGATGTGGGGCTTGATCCCAGGACCCTGAGATCATGACCTGAGCCGAAGGCAGAGGCTCAACCCACTGAGCCACCAGGTGCCCCTCAAGTGTTGTTAATGAAATTGTTTTTCCTTCCCATGACAGAGTAAGAAAGGCTGCAGATTTTGTAACACTGTTTTTAAAAGGGTAACCCTGGTTTGAAAGAGGGGAGAAAGAGTGTTACAGGTTAAGTCTTCAACCGTTAACTAATAATTTAGGAGAATCATCATTAGCATTTGCCATGTCACCATAGGACCTGCTTTTTAAAGAAATAAATGCTTCAGAGGAAACAAAACAAAACAAAAAACCTCAAGGCATATTTGTTTCTTTGTCTCAGGAGGAAAAGACTATTTCAAGACAAATCTTCATACTGAAAGCATGCGTGACATTTGGAATCGTCATAAGGGAGATTCAGCTACTACTGAGTTAGTAGATTCGCTAGCTGCTGAGCTATTTCAGGAGAAGGCTGTAACTTCCAAAACTACTTAATGGATAGTAGAAGCAATAAGAAGTTTTTGCCTAAATGACTACTTCCCCTGTATTGGTATTTGGATAAAAACATCCAGCCACATTGGGCCAGTGGGGAGAAGGCTCCTGGAGGTGGAGTGCACCAGGCACAGGGCAGGGAGCACTGGGTCAGGAGTCAGGGAGATGCAGGTCTGATCTCACTCGCCTTGAACTTCCTGCATGCCTCCGTTTCAGCTTCTCCACTTGAAAACAAGGGTGTTGGCCGGCTTAGCTCCCGGTATCTCCCCTGCTAATTTCCTATGACTTGGTAATAGTCAACCCCTGATTCCCTAGTGCCATACAAGATCCGTACTCATCATCTGCTCGCCCAAGTTGGGGAATCACATCTCAGGAAAAGAAAACCAGGTGGAGCAGGCACGGTTTATTAAGCTTGGGAGTTGAGTATGAGCTCTGTGCCCTGCAGAGGTCAAGCTGTGCTGTCCTTCCCTCCCTGCCTGCCCCCAGCATCTAGCACCCTGCAGCAAGCACCCAGTGAATGGTGACAGAAAGGACGAATAGATGGGAAAGCCCACAGGTGATCTACCCTTGGGAAAGAAACTGAAAGGTGTTTACCGTTCCAAGAAGTATGGGAATCTTCTCCCTCTCAAGTAGTCCCCTCAGTTTCAAGTCCTCCATCCCACCCAGGATGAAAGAGAATAGGGCTCTTCCCACACTCAGACCTCCGGCTGGGTTCTATTTGTCCACACAAACAACCCCCTCCTTGTTTATTCTGCCAGCAGGGTCTGCCCCTAGGAGGCAGGACTTCAAGGCAACACCACCTCTCCAGGGGCAGTCCCAGAGCTGATGCACAGCCTAGCCCACCCCCAACACCAGTAAGACCTTCCCTTGAACCAGGATGGGGTTCCCACCTCGGCACCTGGAGGCATTGTCTCTCTACCTCAGGCTGGCGGAAGCAGCCATTTAAACGGGTGGCTGAGCTTTCCATGCACCGATGCAAGTTTCCTTCTTCTTTGGCTTCCAGCTCTGTTTTCCCAATAGCTGAGGTCTGGTCAGACTAGGCGGCAGGGTGGTCAGAATAGGTGAGGTCTGGTCAGAATACGTGAGGCAGGGCTGGAGAGGAGCCTAATCGTTACAGGTCCCTTTTGATGGAATAGGATTACTTTGCCTCCACTTGTCAAGAAACGGAAGCCAGAAGATTGCAGGCAGGTGCTCTGATCAAACACTCCCAAGGCTAGCTCAGACCTCCAGGGGTGCCCCGAGGAGCTCCTTAGCCAGGGAAATCCAGAGCCAGTAGGAAAACACGAGATGGCCATGTTTCTGGCTTCCAGCAATGTGCTTAGTTGCTGCTCTGCCTAGTACATCACTTATTAAACAGACTCAGGCTCAACTTATCCTTAAGGTTCGGTCTTTTGGGTATTCCTCTGTGTGCAGGTGGGGCTAGAAGTCCGGCTCTCCATAGCATCTGGTAGTATGATTTCTGCAAAGATTAGTTTAGTTCTGCCTCAATTAGCAGAAGTCTTGCAAATCAACAAAAGAATGGGGCTGCCCATTTAAGAGGTGGTTGTTTCCTTCCAGTAAGAATTCTACATAGGTAGCAATTTTCAGGGAAGGGGGGAGAGAAGTACATTTATTTCCTGTGCATATCATGGAGTCATTTGTCATGGGTTTTTTATATATGAGAGAAATGTGTCCTGAGGTAGTCATGCATCCCTAAATTTGAAAAAACCACCATAGCAAATAATGTTACAATCAAGTACTACATAACTTAAATGAGAAAGTGATTCTCATCAACTCTGTAATCATTCTGTAACCAGCAATCCTGTCTCCTTTTCTAAGCTTGTGAGGTCACCATTGCATTTCTGGAGATTTTTGAAACAAGCACCTTATACTAATAGCCAGGCAGGTGGGGGTGTTTGGCGCACAGCTGCCTTGATTCAGTAGTTTTGGTGTTTGCTTCTATACATCCATCTCTTAATTTGTCCTATCCAAATTTGTCCCTCTGCCAAATGAACGATTAATACATGGCCCCTGTAAATGTTAAATCTGCAAGTATAAGCCAAACATATAAAATGTTTCCGTAAGTCATAGGTCTTTTGCCTTGTTATCCCCATTTCTTTTAGGAAGGAGAGAGAATGAGGATGATCACTTTGTATAATGGGGAAGTAAAGGCACAGGACACAGAGGCGTCTGCCTGAGTATGAGCTTATGTGATAGAA
This sequence comes from Martes martes, assembly GCF_963455335.1. Lineage (NCBI taxonomy): Eukaryota > Metazoa > Chordata > Mammalia > Carnivora > Mustelidae > Martes > Martes martes. Next base: position 45,910,152 of record NC_137896.1, on the reverse strand, counting down.
TCTGTGCAGAAACCCTATCACAAATCCCTGAGAGAGTAAAAGGGGAGAGGAAAACCTCATGGACCTTTTCAGTCATAACTAAATTCTTATGCAAACATATTTCAAAATGTGAGCGAGAGTGTGCACCCATTCGAATGAGGTTTTATTCACCATGGGGAAGGTCGCATTTTCATATGTAGGATTCAGTGGCTGGGGAAGATGAAACCATCTTCCAAAGAAATGAGGTCATGTAGGTTATGGCTCCTGGAAGATTTGTTAAAAAGAAATAATTCCTACTTCTCATTCATAGGAAAACAGGACTACTCTCATGAAAAATTTTAACTTTCCAACATCGTAGTGTGATTTATTTTATGGATAGACTGCATTTGTGCTTTTATGGAATTGACATTCATTTGATCTCACCAAGCTAACAGGTTTTCTGCAGATGTTTTTTTTTTCTTTTTTTTTTCCCTTGATAAGTCAAACAGTTTCTTACTCAAAAACTCTTTCTGAAATTTCATATTCTGAATGGAGTTTGGGGAAGGACCACATTATAAAATTTCCTGAGGTGTTTAACATTCTTTTCATTTTATCCTTATATTTTTGTGCAGGTGATCTTCTCTTACACCTGGATGTGTTGAAGCAAATTATTTATGTTCAACACAGGCAGAATTTCTTATGTTTTAGTAAAGCAAATATTCATAATTGAATGTTGTTACACAACGAGCCATTAGGCTTCTTTAATATAAGCAAAGCTTTAGAAAGTTCCATGTCATAATTTCCTTATAGCTCCATAAAATTAGGGAATGTTGTTTTTCTTCCTTCTTTTCTATTTATACAATTAATACACGGTGATTTGCAAATACAGCTTAGATGTCATCAATGTTAGCACTTTGATACACAAATATAAATGTATGTATATACATTTTTACAGATTCAGGGTCATAGTGTATGTAGATTTTTGCCTTATTTTCTCCTTTAAATAGTGTATTGTGAGTACCTCCTCATGACATTAAATATTTCTGAAAACATGCCCTTTGCAACAGTGTCTACTTGGTTTGTTGAAAAAAGGTTAATTTCATGAAACCAGCCAATTTTGTGGGGAAAATAACATATATTTAGTATGGTATTGAACTAACAACTATGTAATTAGCTCAATGGTAGGGGTTTTCAACTGCCATTGAAATATATACTTGCAGTAGATCTGGGGGCCACCAGCGTCCTTCTGCAAGAGTCCACTGACCACCATGTTTCATTTTAAGTTGAGTTCTAGTGCAGAAAGGCAGAACACAGACATAAAGGTTGACGGCATTATGCTTTGGAGCATTGTGATAACTGGATTTCTCAGGAGCTTCATGGAGGGTATGAAATTTTAGGACATTAGAAGAAAGACCCAGAATGAAAAGTAAATAGTTCCTTGGTGGGATAGCTGGATAAGGATTTTTTTTTTTTTCTGAAGAAACCATTGATTTATAGTTTCTACTAGTTTTATTTTCCTAAGTAGTTCAGTTCCAACCTAGTTGTTCCAAACCAATCACTATAGTTCTACCAACAATCAGAATTCTAGAAGAGTCCTTTATGGTTTTTTCTCCTTTGAGTTGGCCAATTTGTTACTCCTGCCTTTAAAATATCTCCTACCAAAATGATTCTTGCCTATTCTAGGATGCAGAAATGAATTTCAAATGAAGGCTTAAGCATTATTTCACAGGTGTAACTGCCCAAATCTTTGTTGGTTCTTGCCTTTATAGTTTGCAGGGTATTGGAATGTTAGTGATACCAAGCATCACAGAAGATTATCATGATTATTTAAGGGGAGAATGAAGAACAATTGGAAAACAGAATCTGGGTTTATATTTAAACTTCAATCATAAAACTTTATCCTTGACAATCTCCCATTTTATTTTCTCTGCCATATTGAAAATTTTCCCCATTTCATTGAAACTGGCCCATGATTTATTATTTGTCACAATTGACCTCTAACCTCCTTTTTAAGGTGGAGTGTTATAAAATTCCTCCTCACTTAGAAGATATGGCACTGCACTTATTTTCCACTCATAAGCAGGTCACTATGTCTATGCAGCAAGAATTAAAAGGGAGTTAGCTAGGAGAATGGAAGAACACCTATTAAAAATGACTGAAGTAAAAAGTTCTGATCTGAGAACACATAATTCTCCTGGAAGAAAACCTATGACAATACATTCTCAGTGAGTCAAGCTGCACATTTCCCTTTTCCTCCTCTCTATCTTAGATTGGGCAGTCAGGTGTGTGCCAGGTATCTGCTCCAGCCCAACCTCCCACGTCATGTCAGAGAAGCCTATCATTACCCAACGGAAGCTCATGATTCAGCAGGTACTTGACATGTGCTCTCCTAGGAAACAGTGAGCAGGTATCTAAACAATTCATTGCTGGTTGACCACATCTCCAGCCACCAAATGCTTCCCATAAGTGAGCAGTCATTTTATCCCAAGAGTAGCAGGGTTGGCTTGAGTCCTAGAGCTAATGATGGAATGAAATACTCGACCAGGTTGATTCCCACCACCCAAAGAATTTCTCAGCATTCATTACGGAATTCTGGGTTGGTTTCTGAGCATTCTCTTCAAACTAGGTTACTAGAAACTAACCAAAAGTGCCTGCAACAGCCACAATGACATCTTTCTGACTTTTTGCCATTGGTGATTTCTTTGTAACCACTCAACTATAAAAAACTAACCAAAAAGCAAGACCTTTCCAGCATCCATGTATATATTCATAATCTGTTAGCTGATATCCAGCTATGTTACCTAGTCTTATGTAAGGTTTGTGCCAAGGACAAAGATGAACAAGTTCTCATCTTGATGAACTCAGTCTAATAGGAAGAATGGCTTTATAATCTAGTAAGTGTTCTTCTGGAGTACATTTCAGGGCAGAAGGAGTATAAATAAAAAGCTGCAGAAGGAAGATTTGGGTGAAAGAGGAGAATTGAATGTGTTCTCACTGAAAGAGTGAGATACATAGAGTTGGGTCCTGAGATATGAATGGGAGTTTGGCAAAGAAGGGGTCAAGTCCATTTCTGGACTACAAGTTTTTTGTTACTGCTATTTGAGATCAGTTCTCCACTGTGCAGTTGGGCATAATTCATTTTGTTTTATCCTCAAGAAAGTTAAGGCTACAGGTAAAATGTAGTAACAGACATTGTTTGGTTATAAAATCACCTTTTGGGGGTACCTGAGTGACTCAGTTCATTGAGCATCTGACTCTTGATTTCAGCTCAGGTCGTGATCTCAGGGTCATGGGATCCAGCCCCAGGTCAGATTACCTGCTCAGCTGGATGTCTGCTTGAGATTCTGTCTCTCCCTCTCCCTCTGCCCCTTCCCCAGCCTGCATGCACCCTCTCTCTCCAAAATAAATGAATAAAATCTTTAACAAAGAAGTCACCTGTTACAGTTTGCAACAATGGTTACACTTTTTTCACATTGATGTTTTCTGGTGAGAATTACCTTAAACTCTGAAATGTCAGTAGGTCTCCCAGTTTCTATTTCAGTTTGCTCCATGCAATAACAGTTTCTCCCAAAAACCCTTTTAACAATTCACTTTTTTTCCCCTCTCTCAGGACTTTGCCGTGTTCTTTCTAGCCATTCACTGCAGGGCAACAATCTGGACTCAACTATTCTTTTTATATACCAACCCCCTATTTCTCTAGACATCTCTGTCACTACAATTCTTCTTCTTTGTTCCCACCTCCCTTATGGTGAGCCTTACCCAGTTGAACCTTCCTAGTCATCTATCTTGATTTTCAATAAAGTTAACATTTCAAAATATTTCTTCTTTCTCTCTCTTTCTCCTTCTTTCTCCTTCTCTCTCTCTCTCTCTCTCTCTCTCTCTCTCTCTTTCTTTCTTTTTCTCATTCTCTTATGTTGGGAAATAGTCATGTGGTCTAAAGCCAACACCAGAGGGAGAAGAGAGTTGTGCTCCACATTCTGTATCAGTTACACGAAAGTAATCTTATGCTCATTCTTGTGAGTTTGTGAACTTTTTTTTAGAGGCATCAGTGAACTTTTTTTCAGTGAACTTTTTTTTAGAGGCATCAGTGTAATTACAGAGAGTAGCAGAGACAACGAATTGTACGTGTATGACTTTCTTCCAGTCCTTCTCCTCTCTTTCATCCTTGGTTCTCCTCATTTGTACATCTACCAGAAGATGCACAGGAGTGAAAAGCAACCAATTCACTCTGGCCTGCAGCAGGGATTGATGTTACCAGAAGGTACAAATTCAGATCTTTTATACTCTGGGAGTTACAATCATTGATTGATCCTTCTGTCTGATTATCACGGAAAATTCAGAGTCAACTAGACACATTATTGGTCTGAGATAGGGGTTGTAGGAAATAACTATTTCTTGTGGTCACAAAGTGTGTAAAACTTTAGCCTGTCCCTCAAATAAAGGCCACTCAGCCATAGACAGCCTCCTTGCTCATCTTAAGGAGTCCCTAACGCTCTCTGATTCCCACTGCAAGGTTTTGGGGTCTTCTTGCTACCCAGAGTAGCACCCCTGCTCCCCACATTGTCAATGTCTTTCTCTATGAGTTATCTGCAGTTCAAACCCAGGCCAAACTTTGGGACTGAAAAAATTTTAAAAAGCAAATCCAAACTTATTATTTGACAGGAAGTGAAAAGAGAAGAGGTGAGATTGGTTTAGGAACAGCCCATCAGGACACAAAAGGCTTTGAGCTCTGCCCACTCACCCTCAGTATCTCAGTGACACTGCATAGTCTCTCTTCCGGTCTCATCTCCAACACGAGGATGTACAACCTCTCCTGGAACCAACCCACTGGGGCTCCTCAGAGACACAAATTCTGAAACATTTCTTCTTATAACTGTGACTGCTTTTTCTAGTTCCAAGTCTGAGTCTCTTCAGTCAAGCAAAATTGTTGTCATTTTACATAGATAACAACTAAAAGCAAACAGGAAGGTTGGTAACAAACATTTAGGTATCACTCTATGTCAATCAGTTCAAATGTGTACCTGAAACATTCTATTCCTTTTTTAAATGAATTTTTAAAAATTTTATTTTAAGTAAAGTCTATGCTCAACATGGGGCTCTAACTTACAACCCCGAGATTAAGAGTCACATGCTGTACCAACTGACCCAGCCAGGTGCCCTGAAACATTATATTCTGATCACAAAATGCATATAGAGCAGAGAAACCTTATCAATGTTTAAAACCTAGGATTCTACTGTTTTATGTTGATTCACAATTTCCCATTTTAATGGGGCTCTCTCAGAGAGTTAAACAGAAACCATTTAAGTAACTTCTTTTTTTTTATTAAATTTTTTATTTATTTTCAGCGTAACAGTATTCATTGTTTTTTCACCACACCCAGTGCTCCATGCAATCTGTGCCCTCCCTAATACCCACCACCTGGTTCCCCCAACCTCCCACCCCCAGCCCCTTTAAAACCCTCGGGTTATTTTTCAGAGTCCATAGTCTCTCATGGTTCACCACCCCTTCCAATTTTCCTCATTTAAGTAACTTCTAATTGTCAATCATATTAAAGGAAGGTAGAAAGCCATCATTGGTCAGAGATTTTATTTTGGGTGTAGAAGCAGGGTCTGAAAATGTACAGGTATTGTTTAAGAGATTAGAAACCCTTCTCCGACCAGATATTTACCTGACCAAATATTTTTGTGACCAAAAGAGAGAATGCATGATTTGCTACCATGCGTGATAAACGGATAGAATATTTGAAGTGGGGATTGCTCTGAAATACCCAGGAATCTTGCCTTGGGTGCTTGTGAAGTGTGACTCCCACTCACCTCTCCCCCCAACCCGCCTCGGAGTGGCCAAGATTGTGAAGTCACCTCTGCGTTAATTCCAGGATCACGTTATTACTGAAAAAGTGGAGCAAGGAAATGGAGGGATTATTTAGGTAATTCCCAAAAGAATGTGCTTTGGATGAAGTTCTGACTGTCTCAGAAGTTAGGTTTGCCTGTTAGGTTTGCCCAGAGACAGAAACAAGAAGGTGACAGAAATGACAAAGCACACCCATCTTGGGGAAACTAAATCCCCAAATTCAAAAGGTTATATTGCTCTCAATTTTCAATTGAACTATCTTTCACATTTTGCATTTTATTTTAAGCAAACTGATATCTTGCTGAGATTGTAAAAATCCTAGGTAAAGTCCTAATTTCTTTGTGGACACATGGAGAAAAAAGAAATTTTGGACAAGACTTGACATATAATTAGGATGAAGACAGACCCTCTAAAGGCTAAATGCATTTAGCCTTTAGAGGGTCTGTCTATTTTTAAATGTCCTAAGGTTAGGACCTCGTTAGCAAGTTTTTATTGCTGAGCTATGACCCTATGTGAGAAATGGGGTTTATAATGGAAATGCTGATGCACCACCTTAATTATCAGATGCCACCGGGCACCAGTATAATGAAGGAATTTTCTTATTTTTGCACAAGGAATACTAATTGAAGCAGGGGTTGGTGGGGGTGGGGGGAGGTCTTTCCTGGCTGCACTGCAGTAAAATGGTGCCATCTAAAGGAGAGGAGAGCAAAGCCACAGGGGTGGCATTTGCCAAAGGAACAGCAGGATAGCCTCATCCAGTCCCTGGACAGCTGGATTTCTTCATCTAGATTTTTAACTCAAAAAACCAAACTGAATTCTACTGTGTTCCAAAGATAGCTGGACACTCAATGGAGTCAGGGATGGGGCAGATCCTATCAGTTTTTTTCCGAAATCCCCTCCATAATGGACTTCTCATCTGACAGACTACAGAGAAGTGAGAGGATTGGGCAGGCCAGAGCCCAGGAAGAAGGGAGGGAAGAAGGAAGGAGGAAGGGGAAATGGAGGGAAGGGAACAAAGGGGGCTGGTGGAAGGAGAGATGAGAAAGAAAAAGGAGAGAAGAGGTATGGAAAGGTCATTTTGTAGCAGATACTTTGCTTTCAGAGGGACAGTATAAAATTCAGCACTCAGTCTTCACAAGCTGTCTCATTTGTGCATACAAGGGAAGTGAAACAGGTAAAATAAAGTATGCCATCAGCACGCAACAGAGCAAGTCTACCTGCTTCCAGGACCATGGCATTTCTAGAAGCACAGGGTCATGAGTGGAGTACCCTGGTGGCTGGTCTCGGGAAGGGAAGTGCTTATGCATTTGTGTGATGATTCTCATGTAAAACCAGGATCCACTGGAAGGCTTAACGCTGTCCTTCTTCCTCCCCATTAAGCCGACCTGTTAAAGAGACCTGGAGAAACCAAACACACACAGCTTCACATCCTCACGTGACCATCCCCCTCATCCACAAAGTTCCGGTTTAAATTCTCGCTTCACCTACTTCCCTGACTTGACAGTGGGATTTCTCAGCGCATCAAAAATTCATCTGAGGACAGCAGGACTGAGAAACCCATTGGGTTTTTAACTTTAACTTAGACAAACAGTCTCAGTAGAATGAGCCCCTTTTCATAAGCCAGAGAAAACTTGGCCCTTGCTGTTCAGTTTCATGGAAATATGTGGGAAACAAATGCCACTTGGTGACCAAGGGGTATTAATAGATCTGAAAATACCCTTGCTTGAGCTGTCACCTACACCCTGGAGATCTGGTTAACAGCACTGAATGGATGTGGGGTTTGAGGCTAAAGATAGCATATCCAAAGAGGCTCAGAATCCCAAATGTGGAAAACCACACAGTACATTCCTTGAAGGGAGGGCATTTTTATACAACCGGAACAGGGGCAACGGAATAATTTTAGTCATTTTAACAACCAGATTGACGCACCACGAAAGCTCAGGTGGGAGAATGCACTGTAACTTCGCTAAGATGGTCTGCAGCGCTTATTCCCCCGCTGGCTCACTTGTATTGTCCGAGCCCGGGGTTTTCACCCCTGTCAGTTACGGACATGGGTGACTGGGGCAGGACTGCTTGCCCTTCCCAGAGGTCAGAGCAAAGGGGCCCAGCTGGAATGTCTCCTATTGGTTTAGGAGAAATTAAAAAAAAAAAAAAAAAAAAAAGGATATCGCTTTTGGCTTTTTGCACAGTCAAGATGGAAGTGATTCAAGTCAAAAGTAAAGTGGTTTCTTTTGAAAACGTATATTGACATGTCATAGACTCTTAGCAAGACTTGAGCTTTTCCTTCAAAGAGAAGAAAGCTCTTTGGAGCCTTTAGAGGCAATTGAAGTGATTTCTATTTCTTCCACTGATTCCTTTGAGGGGGAGGTTTTGGCTTAAAAAATTTGCCTCCTGAGGGGCACCTGGGTGGCTCAGTGGGTTAAAGCCTCTGCCTTCGGCTCAGGTCATGATCTCAGGGTCCAGGGATTAAGCCCCGAATCGGGCTCTCTGCTCAGCAGGGAGCCTGCTTCCCCCTCTCTCTCTGACTGCCTCTCTCTGCCTACTTGTGATCTCTGCCTGTCAAATAAATAAATAAAGTCTTAAAAAAAATTTGCCTCATGAACACTGGGTATTTTATGTCAGTGACAAATCATTGAATTCTACTCTAGAAACCAATATCGCAGTGTATATTAACTGAGTAAAATTCAAATTAAAAAATAAAAGTTTGCCTCTATCTGTATTATTCAAGTACAATCCACCACCTGTACATTATACAAAGTGCACCAGAGAGGAAGAAAGGAAGGGAATAGTTACAGAGCTAGGAATGCATTTCTTATTGAAGAGAAAGCTTGGCACTCCTGGGATTTGAGGGTCCAGGGGAGATAAGGAGCCCCTGCCCTGTTTCCTTTAAAGACGTTAATAATATTTAGGTCAGAAAATCTCGGAATACTTGCAGGTGTTCTTTGAAAACGAGTTTAGTAGTAAGTGAATTTGGGAGATACTGTTTAAACGAAGCTAAAAAGGTTATTTTACCATAAGACTTTTTAGAGTCCTTAATCTGTGAAGGTGCCTATGACTTTCCAGGTGGGTCTATGAGTAAGGGCTGCCTTCACATTTTTTTTTTAATTTAATTTCTTTCCAGAGTAACAGAATTCATTGTTTATGCACCACACACAGTGCTCCATGCAATACATGCCCTCCATAATACCCACCACCAGGCTCCCCCAACCTCCCACCCCCCACCCCCTTCAAAACCCTCAGATTATTTTTCAGAGTCCATAGTCTCTCATGGTTCATCTCCCCCTCAATTTCCCCCAACTCCCTTCTCCTCTCCATCTGCTGCCTTCACATTTAACACGCAGCACTGCCATGTGTGGGTGCTAAGGAGGTATGATGGTGGGGCAAAGGGCTCATGTGGCCAGCTAGGGGCTTGAAGGCTGCTCATGGGATGATATTTGCCCACAACAATGAGCTACAAAATGCTTTTTGTGGCGATATTAGCATAACAGAGAGCATGGTGCACACCAACACAAGGAAAGAAAGAAAGGCATCCATTCTCCCAACATGCACAGTATGGCATAGAAGGGAGACCAGCTAGCCACCATGCTCAGGGGAAGAAAGGAGGAAACACATATTCTGAGCTCTTTTAAAATATCTCACTAGCTCTGTTACAAGTATTATAAAGTTAAAACATTAGGGACATTAATTTGTCCAACAATTGGTTTTATGCAAGTTGTCCAACAATTGGCTTTATGGAAGTTGTCCAGCGCTTGGCTTTATGGAAAGAAGAATGACCCAAGACTATCAGGTGGGCTGGGCGTGCCAGAGACCACCGTTTCCCAGGAGCATGACATGGGAAGGAGTCATTACAAGAGGCCCAAGAATCCTTATGCGCTCCAACCATCATCCGTAGTAAATTTACCCAGGTAAATAATATGTCTTGAGGTAATCTTGATTACTCTGTTTCAAACATATATAAATGCTGTTGTGATTGATAAAACATAATTAACATAAACATTTTGTTGAATTCACAGGAATGGTCTCTTCTTTAGGTGTTTTCTCAGTAGATAAGACTAGAGCTAGTATTATAAAATTTTTGATTAAGCAATAAAATCATAATTAAAAAAACAGGAAAATGTCACAAAAGATAGAAAAAAAGATTCTTGTCCAACCCTATCAAAACTCTGACTGGAGTCACCACACCTCTGACTGGATAATATTTATTCTTAGTTTCTTATGCAAACTTTCAGGTTTTTTGTAGGAAACACAAAAGCACATTAAAATGTAAGCTTCTGTTCTGATCAAACAGGTAACGTATTTTAAATGATTTTTTATTTTTATTTTTAAGTCTGGTACAACTGCACTGGTATATTTTCTATCTGTTGGAAGAGACTTCTTCACCCTCATGTAGACCCTAATGCCGAAAGCTCTCTGAATCTTTCACTATGAACAGAGTGCTTGGTCTTATGTATCATACCTCACTTGTTTCTTCTTCCCCTTTTCACAGATCCCCACAGAACACTTCTGGTGATGCATGGGACCAAGGCTCCATCATTTATTTGTGACTATCTGTCCCATCTGCCTTCAAGGGTAGACTACTTCCATCTGTCTCCTGTGCAATGACAAGATATCAGATTATCCTGAATCTCAGAACCTATAGAGGAGCCCATCTCTAAATTCTCAGTTCCACTAGGCCAGATGGTTGCCAATGCATTCCCAGTTACTGTTCTAAACTAGTCTAGGTGAGCTGGACTGAAAGATTACACTGAGAATACATGATGCAGAATCTTAGACCTCATGCCTGATACTCTGGAAATTACTCTCTGGCTGATTTAAAAGGAACAAGGAACCATTCTACCTGTAGAATATTTAGGTGGCCCTTGGTTAAGGGAGAACTCAAGAAGCATTCATTCAAATCCTGTTGATCACCAAAGTTCCAGTGGCTGCAGAGCTTTTGAAGAGTACAGACAGTTGGGCTCTAGTCAGACCCAGGGTGACTCTGACCCTTGGAATCCCTCAGGGTGATATGACAAGGCATGATTACATCTAAGCAACCCAGGTGATTCCAGTGATATACCAAGAAAGAAGATGCTCAGGTAAATCTCACAGCCTTCAGGGATGTCATGATAAATAGGAAAGACATGGCAAGTAAGCCTTTCTCCAAATATGTGTCCAGCTTGTTTGAACATCCTTTCAGTACAACTTTGAAGAAAATAGTCTTCATTTCTAAACTCATGTGATTTGTAAATGTGAATGTATCTTTGGAAATGTATCACCTAGAAATGGAAGAGAGAGAAATTGAGGGTCAGAGTGTTTTCCAACCAACAGAAAAACACTCCAATGTTGTTGTTATTTGTATTAGGATCGATGAATATGACAGAGGAAGTGAATGGCTTGAGCTGAAGCTAATAAGAAGAAATCAGGAAGAAAATCCAGATGTGGGAGAAGCTGAACTCTATGACCAATCATTATGGCTCTGCTGGGTACCAGCAAGGTGTCCTTCTATCTAAGTTCACTCCTCATATCATTTGGTAACCTTAGAACCTGATGTGATGCAGAGTCAGCAAAAACAGAAATCCACAGAGGTCAGGGTCAGGAGGAAATTTCCACAGACAGATGTGAGAAAGGTCAAGGTCTTTATCAGAAGACACATGAGAGTGAAAAGAGTCCGACAGAGAGGGACGAATACTGTATGATCTTGTATGTGGAATTTAAGAGCACTGAACTCACAGAACTCATAGATTGGTGGTTGCCCGAGGCCAGGGCAGGAGGTGGGGGAACCAGGTAAAGGTGATCAGAAGGTAGGAACTTCCAGTTATAAGATAAATAAGTCATGGGGATGTCATGCACAGCATGGTGACTATAGTTTACAATATTATATATTTGAAAGTTGCTAAGAGAATAGACTATAAATGTTCTCATCACCAAAAAAAATTGTAATTATGTTGCAGTGATGGATATTAGCTAGATTTATTGTGATGATCATTTCCCAAAATACATAAATAACAAATCATTATGTTGTACACCAGGATCTCGTATAATGTTATGTTTCAATTATATAAATTGACAATGAACCTGGGGTTGGGGAGAATGAATGGTGAAAAAAAAAAAAGGGTACGAGAATATCTGAGTGTATGTCATGAGTGTGTCAAAATCTGTAGGAAGCACAGAACTATATCTGATCCAAAATACAGAAACAGACGACAACTAACACCATTCTCATCCAGGGCTATTTTTAGTGGATTTAGTGCCTAATTGCAAAACGGCTCCAATTCTCCCCAACTCCCTGGGTTTACATGCTGTGCAATGAGACTTTGAAGCTCTTCCTATCAGGATGTGAAATTTTCGTCCCTTCCTCTTGAATCAAGGCTGGCCCTGTGACTCACTGTGGCCTACAGAATGTGGCGGAAATGTCAGAACTGAGCCTAGGCCTTAAGGCACTGCACGCTGTGACTCACTCTTTTGGGACCCAGCAACCGCCATGGGCACATACTTGGGCTCACTTGCTGGAGGATGAGCGACCACATGGGGTGGAACCATGTCAGCTCAGCGGTCCCCATGGATAATATTTAAGACTTCAAGACACTCCTCAGAGACAGCCAGCAAGACAAGAGACAACCCACAGTATGTGCTGTCAGAGAAGGCTGGGGCAGAAGTGGGGTACGTTTCAAGAAGATTGTGGCTGACAATGTTGGCTGCATTGAACTGAAAGCTCAAAAGTTGTGGAGACAGAGAAACATCCATTTGATTTGATGTTATGAAACTGGTTGGTGACCCTGACATTCTTTGTCTCATTCTTAGTCGTGTGATGAGGACAGAGGCCAGGATAGAGCTGTTCCAAGAGGGAAGTGAGGAGAGTAAGACCATAAACATAGTCTCTGATGAAACAAAGTAAGAAGTGATGATATTGTGTTGAGAATCATTCCTGGAGAGAGTCATTTTTGATGTAGGAACGAGTTGCATGGCAGCAGAGCAGAACCCTTGAAAAACAAGGATTCGGGAGCTCAGCAGACAGCTAGCCGAACTCAGACGTGTTCCCTGGCTAACTCTAAAGGATTATGGGTCAAAGTGCTTTGAGGCCTGACAAAAATGTGTGAAAGTTTATTATTTTTCTTTACTCCTATGAACGTTTTAGTCCTGGACAATGCTCATCCTTAGTCATAATTATGTGGAAACTAACTTTACGGTAACTAACCTGCCAGATGCCACTTTAAGCATATGATCAAAGTTAACATCACCAATAATTGGACCAACCAACATAAGTGCCTCTTGATATGAGGCACTGAGCAGGACATAACATCAGTGCTGCCATTCTCCTGGCAAAAGTGCATCAGTTAAATCTAATTATGAAAAAGTATCAAACACTTCCCCAAAGAGCTAGGTTGCCCTCTTTGAAAGTGCCAAGGTTATAAAAAAACAAATATAGACTAAAGAAATATTCCAGATTAAATGAGACTAAAGAACCATGACAACTAAATGCAACACGTGGCTTGTATCTTGGACCAGATTTTTTTATTGTTTGTCTCATATGAGGGCAATTTGGGGGCAATTTGTAATTGAGACAAATAAGTTCTCTAAAATGGATAATTGTGTCAATTTTAATTTTCTGATTTTAAGAATTATATTGTAGTTCCGTAAAATAATGTGCTTTATCATAGAAAAAGCATTCTCAAGTATTTAGGGTGATAAGGCATTACATCTCTTACTCTGAAAGTACTCAAGGAAAAAATACACATATGGCAAAATTTTAAAATAATCCCCAAGATTTTCATACTCTGTTATACATGCCTGTATAATAACCTTCCCATAAGTCTTGGCAGAGTCTGTGACAATGATGGAATACCACTCTCATGATTAGACTATGCATCAGTTAACTCTGAGTTAATCAAAAGGAAGATTCCCCTGGTGGGCCTGACCTAATCAAGTGAACCCTTTAACTAAAGGTGAACTGTCAGAGAAATTCTCTCTTGTAGGAGGGCAGACTGACATACTGTGGGAAGGCTAACATTCTAAGCATGAGCCCATCTGATATCTGTAAGAAAACAGAAACCTCAGTCCTATGAAGATAATGAACTGCATTCTACCAGTGACCAGCAAGCTTGGAAGAGGACCCAGAAAATGAGAGGAGATTATAGCCCCACTGGCAGCTTGATTTCAGCATGGCAAGACTCCAAGTAGAGGACCCAGTAGACTAGTATCTGGGCCTGAGGGTTGCTAAATTGATGACAGGTAGTTATACAACACTAGAAAACTAATAATGATATCTAAACAAATATGTCAAAGTATTAACAAATAGATAACAATTTATAGAAGCTCTCTGTACATTTTTACAACTTGTCTATAAATCTGAAATTTTTCCAAAATTAAACTTTACCCAAGTCGTAACTCCTAGAAGGCTTACTATGTGCCAGGTACTATTTAAAATATTTTAAAATATATCAATGCATTGAATCTTATTAAAGAAAACAAACAACTTCCTCCTACACTTAGGTATTATTAGGATTCTTGGTTTTTTAGGTAAGGAAACAGGCTCAGAGGATTCAGGTAACATGTCTGAGGTCACACAGCTAATAAAAGGCAGAGCTGGAATGCACATCTAGTTCCAAAGTTTATACTCCTAAGCCTTGTGCTGTAGGGACTCAGTGTCACTGAAGAAATAAAATACCAATTAAGCCATGGGACTAGGTGAATGTGCTTGAGGATAATTGTGCAATCCTCTGAAATCCATGGGGAATCATTTCTGCCTTACCTTCTGTTTTTATTTATCATGCAAGTGTTTGTAGTCATGGTATGACTATCACATCAGAAAGACTCACAACATTGGAATTTAACCAACAGTATGTTTGGCTTTTCTTGGTGATTTTAAGTATTAGCAATATATTCATATATTATAACTTACCTTATCCTCCCAGATACATAAACCTTCTTATAATAAATACATCAAGCTAACAAAATGCCAGTAGATGAGAAATATGACTAGAAAGGAAACCAAATTGGGTCCAGGAATGAAGGAGGAACATAAAAATGAAAGCGTGAAGTTAGTACATTTCACATAAGTCAGTCCAAAATATATGACCAACCCTTTAGTACACCGACATTGTACATTTCCCATATTTCAAGATTTGGAATAAGATGAAGTCACCCAAACTCCATTGTGAAACCCAGCCTCCTCAAAATCCATCTGACCTCAGAGAGGCAAACAGTGAGCAATTCAAAAGATTTTTGAATGAAAGTGTCAGTTTAAGATCCTCAGCATAAAACATACCTACAAAGCCTATTTGCAAAGTAAATTTACTCTGGATTCTTGATACCTATGAAAGTTTTTTCTATTGTATTTATTTAAAATTACAACAGTTTACATTAGAAACAAGCTCAAACAATTAAGGTAAAAGATAAATAACTGCATACAGTTTAATTTTACAAAATGCAAACATACATCTTTCATTGTTCCATTATCTGAGTATTAAGCGCCACATAATTGCACAAGGCATTTTCAAATGTCTTAAAGGTTCTAAAATTACAGAGTTGACTTTGGTGAAATAGTCTTTATTTTCCTCCATTATTATACAAATAATTGACCACACAGATTAAATTTAAATCGGAATTGGATATGTCCCCTACTGAGTTCATTTCTCCTTTATAGCTAAAGGTTGGTGGCTCATGGTGGCTCATAGAGCTTACTCAGGCCCTCGTGGAACACACAATAAGGGTCCAAATGTCCATAATTCAGGATGCTTCAGCTGGGAGGGATCTCGGAGTCCCCTAAGACAAAGGTGATATCACAGCAAATATTTACCGGAGACAATCCAGCTTCTAGAGAGCCAACGGTAATTCTAAGAGTGTCCTTTGTACTCTGAGAAATGTCTCAGCTTGGGAGATATCACAGATGAGGAATGGAGGCCAAGGACTGAAGGTTTGGACCCAGAGACTGGTTGTCTCTGCCCCTGGGAATTCTGAAACCCCACTCACTCCCTGCTGGCTCTAGAGGGGCTACAGCCCTATTTTTGTGGGGGCAGAAGGTGAGGAAGTGAAGGAGAGACTCCTTTTCAACTTTGTCCTGGAATGAAAAATTATCCATCCCCATAATTACTCAACAGACCTCAGAGGAGGACAGAAGAGAACGTTTTTACATTATTTCCTCTTAAATTAAAACACACCACAGGTTTTTGCCAATACATTGGACAATGAAAATGGAGAAAAAGGAAAAGAATTTGACTAAAATTCCCTCCCTTAGAATAGTTAAGTCACAAGTTATAAGTCACAGAGGAGTTTCAGGAAGTGATTGTAATTCTTGGTGGTAGGAGAATATTTTCATGGTATGTTCAACTTTTAGAAATCTGATCCAATGACTCACAATGAGTTCTGAAACACTATCTCTGCCAGCTCAGTTTCTTTGCACCATAACTCTGAGATATTTACCTGTTATAATTACAGGGGAAGAAAAGGAGAGGGAGCAGGGACCCAAGGAGGTACAGAGCTCCCTTGTTAATATGCTGAAGGTCAGAGAAGGGACTCAGGCTCCTTCTTGGGCAATATCAGGGCTCCTGGCACACCATAGCAAGGCCCGTGCAAAAGGAGAGACGAGGAGCCTTCAGAATGGGCAGCCCTGCTCAGCTTGTTAAGCCTAATCTCAGCTGGAAAAAAAGTATCTGATCTCCATATGGTTCCTCCAGGACCTAGCATGATGCCAGGCATGCTATGGACACTCAGAACCTTTTGACTGAATGAGTTAATGAGGCTGGGTTTTCATAATTTGCTACTGTTGTTCTTGGATTTGTTCTAGTCCAAGTGAAACTATAGACCAAAGTGCTTCGAGGTGTTTTGAAATGATTCTTTTCCTCTTCCAAATATGTATGAATGTCTAACGTCTCTGCCAGATGCTGGGGATACAGGAAAGGGGAGCTGCTCTTGAAGCTCCTGGAGTCATGGAAATAACCAAATACTGAGAGCAGCAGCATGGTAGACCTGACCAGGTTTATGAGACAGACTTAGGTTGAAATCCCAGCTTCTGGGATTGAACTTGAGTTGAAATGTTAAGTTTTGTCATCTTGGGCAGGTTACTAATTATTATTGATGAGATCTCCTCAGCAGGGCTGATGATAATGTTAAGTCATCGGTTGTTTGAGGATTAAGTGAGTTATTAATGTGAAGTACCTGGAGGCCTGCCTGGCACATGGTAATCCTTCAGCCAGTGGGGACTATTGTTTTTTAACTGTGCAAGTTCAGACAGATGAAACTGGCTGAGTCTGCTTATTAGCTCCAAAGTGGGTATAGTAATATAATAATTCAAAATGGTTTTTACACTGCAAGTATTTTTTATTGTTCACATGAACTTAAGAGTTATGGGTCTCTGTCCTACTTCCCATTTCAAAGATGAAGCTGGACCATCCACTTAGGTAGTCAGAATCCATGGCTGGCAATGGGGCAGAGCCCTGGGTTGTAGACCCAGAGCTCCGGAGCATTGGTAGTGGATGGTCAGTCTTGGCACTTGGCCAGAGCCCCTTGGATCCCTTTTACTAGCACTGGAATGTCCTTGAAAGCAGAGAGACATGGCCCTTTCACCTACTTGGCCAAAAAAACTCTGAAGTGTCATTTATCATCCGGGGTCCCAGGGAGATCAGGCTGATGTTGGGGTTTCGCCTGAGAGCACACCTGAGCTTGGCTCCCTCCCCTTCCTGGTCCACTCCCCACTCCTTCCCCGGTTCTTCTGGGAGCACATTCTTGATCAGCTGCTTCCACCAGGACCCTAGGTTTAGGATCTGCGGCTCAGAGAGGCTGAATCAAGGTTGTACCTGGCTGGTACTGCTTATGTAACAGACCTCAACCGAGTTCACAGTGCTTGGTTGTTCATCAGTAATTTCAAGATGCCAGATGCCTCTTTTGAGAAGCGGGGCTGACTCGAAAGGCCAAGGGCCTCAAGACCAGCCCTCTTGTAGTTCTCTTCCCAAAGCCACAACTACTTGCCTTCTGCCACCCCCAGTGTCCTGAGGATTTGGAGTGCCTTATTTGCTCCTTGTAGCCACAGCCCTGCTCAGAGCCTATCCCAGAGCTCCTGGAAGATGAATCCACACGAATGCACAAATGTCACAAGTGCCTCACTGATACTAGCTCTAATAAACATGAGAGCGGGCGTCCTGGTCCCCACTTGGTGGATGAAGAATAGAAAAGACTGAGTTTCTCGCCCGGGGTCACACAACCAGACAGGATCAGAGTGGGGATGTAAGGTTGGCCTGATCAGAAACATATTACTTTAGCCTCAGTTGTGTTCTTCCCAGGAGCTCCTTGACCAGGGAACTGTTAAACATATAGATTCCTGAGCCCCATTCTAGAGGGACTCATCTGATCCCCAACAGGGTAGTCCGGAAATGCCAAGAGATTTTTCTGCCCACCAACACTGAAGAATCAGGGGAGGGGAAATTAGGGGATGTAGGTGACATCCTAACTACTGCTTTGTTGGATAGAACTATGTGGATTTTAATTATAAAATAGTCACATCCTATTTACTCTGGCCGAAATTAATGCTTGGTGTCCTGGTGCTAATTGTACGAAATGGGCTGTGTATATGCTGACGTGTTGTTGGACTTGGGGTTGAGGGTGGGAAGGATCCACTTCAGAAGGAAACTATAGCAGGTCACTGCCACACGGTGATCTCCCATGTCTTTTGTCATGGCTTCCCACAGAGGCCCAGTTATCTATTCCTAGCAGACATACCTTAGCACAAAATAACTTCCGGCCTTAGGACTTGCCAGCTCTACAATGACTCTCTATTTCCACTGACTTAGTATCTCAGACATGCCTGCAGGCCTCTCCCTCGCCTCCTGCTCACCAGACTTTCTAACCAGCCTGGTGTCAGCATGCTGCAAGAGGGTAAGAGACAGAGGGGCTTTAGAGACTCTGAAGTTGGGGTTGCCTTTAGTGCTTTTGTTAATTATTCCTTTTTGTCCATTAAGTGTCTTTCTTCAGTCTAGGCCTTTGCCCTTCTTACTTCTGTCTTTTGTCCTTTTATAAATTACTGACTTCTGTATGGAGACGATTATTCGCAACGGATAAGGCTGCTCACTGACTCAGGGCCTTGTGGCAAGAAGATAGTCTACTATTGACTCCCCAGGAGATCATCTAAAAAAACCTGCCGACCCAGCAGAGTTCAGTTTACTTGAACACGTGTTCACAAGAACACGGCCTTGGGAGTCTTGGCCGTGTCTCAGAATGACGAAGTCACAGGAGAACACCTGGAGGGTTTGAGAGTCTGAGCAGTTTATGACATAACAGCTTTGAATTGGTGGGCGCAGCAAAGGGAGAGTCCTGAAGGGAGTCTTGAGGACCAAGTGTTAGTCTTAATTAATACACTATTTAGTTGGTTTAAGGTCTCATCTTTTAGGAACAGAAAACGCATTAGGCTCAGTATTGTTTAACAGATGTCAGGAAATCAATTCTCTTGATTTCAGTTCTCAAGGGGAATAAACGGTATGCACTGGGATAAAAACACAGACTTGACCTCTGAGACAATTTTCACGACTACATGTTCAATAGCCACAAATTTTACAATCTGATGCACCAACTTTACAGAAACTCAAGTTCTTATTAATGTAAACTCCCCCACAACATGATGTGGGAGCAGTAGAACGTGCCTCATAAGCCCACGACCTGCACAGAAAACAGCACATTGAGCCAGTGAACATGAGGACCAGAAGAGAATGTCCAAGAATGAACCCCCAGAGATCCAATGGTAGAAGAAATCTTCAGCAAGTGGCCTAAATGATAGCACTCGCAAGCATGCCCCATTTTCTTGAGATATCCAGTGGAATGGGGGCTGAAAGTAATAGGTAAGTTGTCAATAAAAATAAAGAAAATTGTATTTTTTTAACATGCCTGTTCTTAGGCCCTGAGTTCATTCAATATGTACAAGAGAGAAAGAGATTGAGATCTTAGTTAGGGTTGCCCCGGCAGTGGACCTGTGATGAGGATTTTGAGAGCAGGTAATTGATCTGGAAGATGATCCCTGGAAGCACCAGTAGGGGGTGGGATGGAGGAAGGAAGGAGTACAGGCGGGGCATCAACACCAAGGCTCTGGGAGAGGAATGCACCAACAGGGAATCAAATGGGAGTCCTTGTTCCTGGGAGGTTCGCACTCACACGCAAATTAAAACAACAGGAAAAGTGTACTTCAAATAGAGTAACTTGAAACAAGTAGGATCTTTTGTGGCAAAGAGAAATGCAATCAAATAGCACACCTGCTCTTTCTTCTCAGCTGGGCTTTGGAAACTTGTTTGCGAAGGTTCAGGTTTGGGTCACATTATTGACTTTTGAGGTCTCTACTCAGATGTCAGACTCTGGGTAAGATTTTCCAGCTTCTTACATATTTAGCACAAATGGAAGGTTGGGGGCAAAGACAACCAACTACTTCTCTCTCATTCAACAAGAATTGTGCTTCACCAGATGGACAGTGAGATTTTCTCTGGCATCACCAGTGGGTCATCAGCTCAAAAGCAGAAAACAAGAAAAGCTTCTGGTCCCATGGGGTCCCTGGTGAGGGAAGCAGTGGTTGATTAGGAGAAGTGATGTGATCATCTTATATTCATTCCCCATTGTTTCTCTTCCAACTGGGCTTAAGAAAAAATGTGGACAATTCTTTGTTGTCCAAAAAGCAGGTGTTAGAAAACGAGAAATTTGTGCAGATTGTTGCCTTGTTGACAAAAAAAAAAAAAAAAAAAAAAAAAAAAAGATAATGGCAAAAGGAACACTTTTCTACATTTAGATAAAGGTCCCATTTCCCTCCTCCCATTTGGCGAATGGCAAGTGTTCACCCCAGTCTGTGCATTCTGTTCTTCTTCCCCTTAGAAAAAGGAATATTAGGAAAACTTTTGTGGGCTATAAGTGGATTTTTTTTTAAATATTTTTTCCATGAGTGATGAACTCAGTCCTATATCCATCTTCCAGTGTCCATCAGAGTGAGGACTTTGAAACACTGACATTCTCCAATATCAAAGAAACTTACAATGAGAGTTGGTTAACAAAATTACCAGGGCAGGAATAAAAATAGTCAAATAACAAAGGTTTGTGTTAAAAAGTAACTTCTGGCTAGATGCCATTTAATCAGGAAAATAAATTATCTGCAAAATCTTGTGCAAATACAAACTTACAGGTACTTCAAGTATCTGGGCTCCCTGCTTCTTTCTCCAATGGGAACTGTGGTTTTCCTTCAAACTCCTGGACCACACACAGGTCAAAGGCAGGAACCAAGTCGACATTTTCCTCTTTTCCTGAATTATTACTTGCTTACACTCACTTATTTTTAGCTCTTCATTCCAAAGCAGCAACCCTGGGTATTTTCATAAGAAATAGCTGCATTTTATTTTCTCCGGCCTTGAGATCCTGGAATTCTGTCTAGAACAGAGCACAGGACCCAGGGAAAACAGGGAAGAGGGCTCTCCTATTGGCCACAGGCGTTAGTAGAGATGCAGGCTAAGGCACTGTAACAAAGAGATCGCAAATACAGTGGTCCATGTGAGGTAGAAGCTTATTACTGTTTAACTTAATGATCCAGAATAAAACATACTGTCCAGGTAGGCTGTTTCCCATCGTCAATCCTGGCTACTGTCTCTGGAAGTGTACGAGATGCTTTACTCTATAGCTTTTGGCCAGTGAGAAGGAGGAAAAGTCTCCCTCCTGCTCCTACAGAAGAATGATCACATTCTTTCTGCTTGCATCCCACTGGACAGGCTTTAGTTACAGAACTTGCAAGGGAGTTGGAGCCATGTTTACACCTCTGACTAAGGAAGGACCGAAACTGACAAAAAACGGGCAGCTTCTGCCACTTGGAGCCTCCCCTTTGCTGGTAGTTTTAACAAACTGTGGAGAAAGCAGGTCAGTCAAAGAGGTTTCACTTCTTGGGTAACTCTGATCTCTTGGTAGCGAAACCCTAGAACATTTTCATTATGAGGCCAGTTCTGGCTGAAGAGCAATATTTGTGATGTGTCACAGTGCCTGCCATGGTCTGGGATTGGAGAGACCTACACACAGCACAGGCTAGATATCCCCTGCATGGGGCTTAGGGGATGATTTAGAGCACCTTGTTTCACAGGGAATATGAGAAATGTGGTCACTTTACATATACTAACATTCTCCTACTTTTATGTTCCTAGGTTGCTTTCCTTGGTATAATCCATCAATTTCCAAAGGGTATAAAAGTCCTTGAAGAAAGGAGTCTATAGCTGTCAAAAAGACGCAGTATTAATCTCAGGTGAAATACTCATTTGCAAGTCAGTAGAAATTCAAAGCACTCTCAGAAAGTAGAATTCGTGAATGACATAGGAAAAAAAAAAATGAAAGCAAGGTGGCCAAACATTCATCTACAACCACAGAATGTGGTATAATCTCAAAAATCTGCAGGTGTTTGGCTATCCTCCTAAATGGCCCTGCCTCCTTTTCTATAGCAGCTCTTAGAGATTTTTTTGCAAGTGATAAGGAGCAAGGGAAGGTTGTCTCAGCTCAGCTTTCCAGCAGCTGTTTCATAATACTTCTCTCTGCCAACACACACATTGTTCCCTTGTATTCTTTCTAGTCAAAGGGAGACCACAGTACAGGCTTCAGAAGCCTTTGTGTCTCTCCATTTTTAAATTGAGGAACAGCTGTATCTCTCATGGGCTATTATGAAGATGCTACAAGCTGCTACTGACACACATAAATAAAGAAAGTATTGTATAGAGAGGACTGAAAATATCCAGGTGGTATCTTTTTTTGTTGTTGTTGTTTCCCAGGTGAATTTCTTAAAACCTATTCCAGTTCTAGCAGAGATTAACCAAAGCTTTGCACCAAGTGGAAGAGTTGATCTTAAGCAGACTTGGGTCACTCATCTCTCTGAGAGAAATGGCAGACACGTAAATCATCAGAAAGTGAACTGCACAAAGCATTTTGTTTATAAATGTGTCACATCCCTGGATTTCTGTTGTTTACTCTTGAGCAATTGTAATTTTCAAAGAATTTATCCTCCTTTATAACAGAGATTCATGCCCATTGTAGAAGAATAAGATACCACATAAAAGTAGAACAAAGACAAAGGCAGCCACTCATATTTTTATCCAAGTCATTCCAAACTCTTGTATACAGAATTCTTTCATTCTATTAGAATAAAACTTGACAGAGTAAATGTCTTTGTTTCTCTCTCATTTAACATTCTAGCATAATTAGTGTCCATGTTACTCTAATTCCTTTGTAAGCATCGTTCCAAATTTTCCCTGAATTTCTCTAACCCATGTCATTCATCACCTTGCACTGATTGATCCCCTTTTCCCATTCTGCTTAGCATGGTCTCCACTCTTTCCAGAATCATCCTGCACCATTCCAGAATACCTCCCTTCTACACAGCCTCTTTGATTACTGGTGTAGGCTCAGGCCCACTCATAGTGATGGGGAAGGAGCTCTGGCACAGTAGGGGAGAGGTCTCAACAGGTGTGGTTTTTCCACCAAGTGACCTGGGACAAGCCACTCAATACCTTCACTCATATATTGCTTTGCTGCGTTAAATGTTTTGTTTTGTTTTGTTTTCAAAGTCAAATCCTATAAAGGAATAGAATTTTGGTTTCCTATGATCTTTGTGGCTCCATATCAATTAGAACCTTTTGATCACATGCTGCAGAAACCATTCTGGTTAACTTCAATGTAAAGGGGAACCTCCCAAACTCTATGGGAAGGGTGGGGACCAGGACAGGAAAAAGGACAGGAACTGAGAGAAGGAGCTTTCCATGTCTGATAGCGTGGCCTCAGTGCAGGAAGTAAGCTTCAGCCATTCCTCCTTGTCATGTCCTGGAAGCAATCTACTCATCATTTAAGCCCTTAAGAAAGAGTCTAATGGGTCAAAAGTAGGTGATCATCTGACTTTTCAGCTGTAAAAGGAGGTGGGCGGGTGCAGAAAACTCCAGAGGTTCTGACTGTTCTTTCTTATGATCCCCAAACTAAAAGGTATTTCTCAAATGCAAGTTCAAGTGATATTAGGAAAGGGGAATAGATGCTAGGTAGCAAAAAAAAAAAAAAAAAAAAAGATATGTCCACATGAACTGCTTCCTCATCCCTCCATTCACGACACTCTGCTTAACAGAAGAAAATCCAAGTTTCATCGCCCTCTTCTTCTGTTTTCTCTGTCTTCTAGTTTCTCCTTGCTCTCACCTGCCGTTATAGAAGTCTCACTACCTCTAGTGTGTTTATCGTCAACGCCGTCTGCTACACTTCACAGAGATAATGAGAATTTTCTGGATGTATTAGATTATATTCCTCACACTTTTTTATTGCTTCCTTTCCCAGATGGCCCTATTCCTCGTGAAGCGCAGGTTCCAGTCGGTAGGGAGCACGCCAGTCCCCCATGACTTCAGGCTCGGCGTGTGACATGCTTATCCAATGGAATATGAAGCAATGACATAGTGTATTCTGTGTTCAAGCAGAGGTTTTGAGAAGAATCTGGAGACTCCTCCAGCTGTTTTGCACTTTGTCAAGAGAATGGCCTGACATGAATGGGAGCAGCTACTTCAGCCTGGGTTTGGAATGAGAGGGCACATGGAGCAGAACCACAGCCCACAGCAAGCAGTGCTGTAAACCACTGAGATTTAGGGGTGTTTTGTTATCACAGCAAAGCTGGAGTGGACAAAGCAAGAATCTGTGTGTGAGCAAGGCTTTTCTCTCTCAGAAGCAAAATCCTCACAGGCCAACTGCTGGGCCACACATTCTTTCCACCTGTCTCCAGTGCCTATGACAGCAGTGAGCACGTGGTTAGTATCTCATAAATACTGACTGTCCCAGCAATTACGTATTCATCTCCCTCATCCCACCCCCAGCCCCATATCTAGGTTCTAAGAACTAAATAAAATGTAAAGGTAAAACCAGGCTCGGTAAAGACGCAGGAGGTAAGGTGAGAAAGCGACGCTACAGACTTCATCAGAGTAAATAACAATATATATTATTTTAAAAATCTGCATCTATTCAGTATGTTCATTGTGTAGAGAAAAATAACAGGTCACAGGAGAAGGTCACAATCATCATAATAACTCAATACACAGTCTCTCCGTCTTAAAAAGATGTGTCATGGCAGAAGACGAATGCCTCACCCACAATGGCAGGACACAAGTGAGGAGGGCAGAGGTCGAAAGTTATTTGTGTTAGTCAGTATGCTTTTGGGAGTCATACACACTGGCCTGAAACAAAACTTTAAAGGTCAGTTTTGTCTGCTCTCTGACTCCCTGCTTGCACCTGCCTTTATGACCCTCTGTAGACAAAGGAAAGGCCAGAGGCCTTCGGAAAAACCAATACTAAACAGGCTGTTTCCTGCTGTAAAATGAAGCCAAGGGCTGACTTTTTGTTGAATTCATTCCAAAAAAGACGTCCTTTACATAGATCTGTTTCCAAAATACGATCTCCTTTTTTTTTTTTTTTTTCCTGGAAAGTTCCCTATAGGTGAATTTTCTGGAAGCTGGAATCCTAGAGAGCACATTATTTGTAATAACACTTCAATTGGAGGAGGGAGACCAGGGTTGTTTTTCTCCCCATGCTGTAAGTCTGAACAACTTCACCAGTAGAATCTGAAAGGAGAAACAAAACAAAACAGAATCTAGATAAGTAAAACGAGCATAGACACCTGTACATTTCAGTTCAGGATTTTATTATTTGGGGTTCAGTGGAACTCCATGGTAATGGAGGCTGGGACCAAGGTGCTGGGGTCAGGTCCAATGGAAGAAGCAGGTGCGACCATTGCTTCACCTCTCTGAGCTCCTCACCTCTCAAATGAGGATGACAATCAGGACCACATGGTGATATTAGGAGGATTCAATAAGACAACTCTGAATTACATATTAACATGCCTTGCACATAGCTATCCTCAAGTAAATACAACTTCCTCCTCTCCGTAGATCACATGTGTGTGTGCGAAGATGGGTATAAAAATGTGATTGCAAGGAAGTATGGGTATGCTGTATATTATGAAGTCATCACGCGGATTTCATGAATGGCTTGAGGAATTAGCTTTATTACTTCATGGTAGTACACTTAGATGTCTGGGGCCATGTATTTTTGTATTACTGGGGTTCACATACATGAGATCAGTTGATCCTAGTCTCAGTTGTGGACATAGGTAGAGGAGGGAACCCTCAACAGGAATACAGAGGGGAGGCAAGAGGCAAAGGGAAGAAGGGGAGCAACTTGATAGAAGTAAACAGCACATACTAGTTTAACATTTACTCCATATGTTTATCTCATGGAAAAAATACCAAAAGTTAACACATTCAGAACTTTCCAGAACTTTTCAGATGTTCTACCTATGTGTGATTTGCCTGACCCTTTACTCCCAAATTTATTTTCAAAAGTAGAAATTACAGAGACTGGAAAATGATTTAAAATTTGCAACAGGGGGAGGGGTTCCTGGGTGGCTCAGTCCGTTGAGAGATCTACTCTTGATTTTGGCTCAGGTCACGATTTCAGGGTCATGAGATGGAGGCCTGTGTAGGTTTCCACATCAGCGGGGAGTCTGCTCGAGATTCTCTCACCCTCTCTCTTTGCCCTCCCCCCTACTCTTGTATTCTCTCTCTAAAACAAATAAATAAATCTTTTTAAAAAATGTCACAACAGGGGAAAACCACTTCACTTAGCACAGTGTTTTCAAGATTCATCCACGTTATAATATGTGCCAGAATTTCCATCCTTTTAAGACTGAAGAATATCCCACTGTACCCAAGAATATTCCATTCAACCATTGATGGACGTTTGGGTTGTTTCCACCTATTAGCTATTGTCAGTAAGGCTGCTATGAACATGGAGGCACAAATGTCTGTTGGAGTCCCTGCTTTTGATTAATTTAGATACATGCCCAGAAGTGGAATTTCTAAATCACAGTAGTACTATATTTAATTTTTTGAGGAACTGCCAGTACTGTTTTTTTCCTGGTGCTGACACCATTTTACATTCTTACCAGCAGTGCCCAAGGGGTCCAGTTTCTCCACATCCTTGTAGACACTTGTTATTTTCTGGTTTGTTTTTTTCTTATTATTTTTTTCTAACTTTTGTTTAAATTTTTTTTAATTCCCTTAGTCATAAAATTATGTTGATTATTCTTGTTTTGTTTTGTTTTGTTTTGTTGATAATGGCAATGTGAATGGGTGTGAAGTGGTACCTCATTGTGGATTTGATTTGCATTTCCCCAGTGATTAGTAAAAATTGAGCATCTTTTCATGTACTTATTGGTCACCTCTAAACCTGCTTTGGAGAAGTGTCTGTTCAAGTCATTTGCCCATTTTTATTTATTATTATTTTTTAAATTAAAACAAAATTTAGGTAAGCTCTGTGCACAACATGGGGCTTGAACTCATGACACTGAGATCAAGAGTTGCATGCTCAATCAACTGAGCTAGCCAGGCACCCCCCTTTTGCCCATTTTAAAAATTGAGTTCTTTGGCTGTTTTGTTCTTGTTTAGTTATAGGAGTTCATTATGTATTCTAAAAATTAATCCTTTGTCAGGCATACGATTTGCAAATATTTTATCCCATTGTATGGTTGCCATTTCACTCTGTTGATAGTGTCCTTTGAAGTACACCATTTTTTAAAAATCTAATTCTGATGAGGTCTAATTTATCTACTCTTTCTTTTGTTGCCAGTGCTTTTGGTGTCATATCCAAGAAATCACTGCCAAATCCAACATCATGAAGCTTGCCTCCTGTTTTCTTTTTCCTCTTTTTTATTTTTAAACTTTATTTTTTCAGTGTTCCAGGATTCATTGTTTAAGCACCACACCCAGTGCTCCATGCATTACCTGCCCTCTTTAATACCCATCACCAGACTCACCCAACCCCCACCCCCCTCCTCTCCAAAACCCTCAGTTTGTTTCTCAGACTCCTATGTTTTCTTCTAAGAATTTAGGAGTCTCAGGTATCACACTTAGGTCTTTGATCATTTTGAACTAATTTTTGTATATGGTTTAAAGTAATTGTCCAACTGCTTTCATTTGCATGTAGATAATCAATTTTCCACCATTTGTTGAAAAAGCTGTTCTTTCTCCCATTGAATAGTCTTGGAAACTTATTCAAAAATGATTTGACTATATATGCAAGGGTTTACCTCTAGGGTCTCTATTCTATCCATTTGTTCTTTATGCCTGCCTTTTTACCAGTTCCACACTGTTTGGATTACTATAGCTTTGTAGTAAGTTTGAAATCAGGAAGTGTGAATCCTTCAGTTTTGTTCTCTTTGAAGATTGTTTAGGATATTCAGGATTCCTTGAGATTTCACATAAATTTTAGATTGGATTTTTCTATTTCTGAAGAATAAACAATAGAATTTTGATAGGGATGGCACTGAATCTGCAGATCACTTTGGGCAGTACTGGTATTTCAGAATATTAAGTCTTTAAGTCTTCCAATCCAGGAACATGCATATCTTTTCATTTATTCCTGTGTTTTAAAATTTCTTTTAACAACAATAGAAAACACTGTAGTTTTCAGTGTACTAGTCTTTCACCTTCTTGGTTAAGTTTATTCCTAAGTAGTTTACTACTTTTGATGCTGTTGTAAGTGGAATTGTTTCCTTCATTTCTTTTTCAGATTGTTCATTATCAGTTTATAGAAATGCAATTGATTTTTATGTGTTGGTTTTATATCTTGCATTTTTTCTGAATTCAGTTATCATTTCTAACAGTTATTTTTTGTGGAATCTTTAGGGTTTTCTACATACAAGATCATGTCATCTGTTAACAGGGATAATTTCATTTCTTCCTGTCTGATTTGGATGACTTGTACTTCCTTATCTTGCCTGACTGCTTTGGGCTAAAACTTCCTCTATATATTGAATACAAATGGTGAAACCGACATCCTTGTCTTGTTCTCAGTCTTAGAGGAAATACTTTCAGTCTTTCACCACTGTATGTGATGTAAACTGTCAGATTTTCATAGATAGTCTTTATTGCATTAAGGTAATTTCCTTCTACCCATAGCTTGTTAAGAGTTTTTGAAGGTGCATAGGTGTTGGATTTTTTGTCAAATAGTTTTTTTCTGTATCAATTGAGTTAATTTATGCTTCCCTCCTTTATTCTGTCAATATAATGTATTACTTTTATCAATTTTCATACATTGAACTATCCTTGAATTTAAGGAATAAATTCCACTTGGTTATGGTGTATGAACCCTTTAATATGCTATTGAATTTAGTAGTAGTATTTTGTTGAGAGTTCTTGCATCAATATTCATAAGGGATATTGGTTTGTAGTTTTTTCACTAATTGTCCTAGGATTTGGTATCAGGTAGTGCTAGTCTCACATAATGAGTTAGGAAGTGTCCTCTTCAATGTTTTTGGAAGAGTTTGATATGGATCAGTGTTAAATTTTTAAATGTTTGGTTGATCGCATATAACACCCAGTGCTTCATGCAACACATGCCCTCCTTAATACCAATAACCAGACAAACCCATCACAAACAATGAGTCATGGGGCACTACATCAAAAATTAATGATGTACTACTACTGTATGTTGACTAACATAACATAATAATGTATACATATGCCATGCCAAATTCCATTCACAATCAGAGACATTAAAATAAATTATTTTCTGAAATACCAAAAAAAAAAAGTGTTTGGTTGAATTCATCACATAGAAGCAGCCTAATTCAGGGCTTTCCTTGTTGGAAGTTTTTTGATTACTGATATAATTTTCTTATTAATTATAATTAGTCATTTAATTTATTTATTATATAATAAATTAATTGTATTCCTTGTTATCTATTTTTTCATGATTCTGTCTTAGTAGATTATTTGTTTCTAGAACTTTTCCCATCACATCTAGATGACTTAATTTTTTGGCATACAATTTGTCATAGTATTCTCTCATAATACTTTTACTTCTGAAAAATCAAGTAGTAATGGGCTCACTATCATTTCCAATTTTAGTTATTTGGGTCTTCTCATTTTTTTCTTTTTAGTCAGTCTAGCTAAAAGTTTCTCATATTTGTTGATCTTGTTGAATGACCAGCTCTTGGTTTTGTTGATATTATCTACTGCCTTTTTCTTCTGTATTTTATTTACCATTGCTTTAGTCTTTATTATTTTTTTCCTTCTCTTAGTTTTGGGTTTAGCTTCTTCTTCTTCTAGTTCTTTAAGGTATAAAGTTAAGTTTTTAATTTCGAGTCTTTCTTTCTTCTTTTTTAATTCACAACTATAGATTTGCCTCTTAGCACACTGCTTTTGCTGCATCTCATATTTGATATGTTGTGTTTCCATTTTCATTTATCTTAAGATAGTTTCTAATTTCTCTTGTCTTTCATCTTGGACCATTGATCATTTAAGAGCACATTGTTTAATTTCATGTATTTATGAATTTTCCAGTTTTTCTTCTATTACTGATTTCTGATTTCATTCCACTGTTATCAAAAAGACACAGCATGCAGTTTCAAACTCTTTCAGTGTACTCAGATTTGTTTTATGGCCTAACATATAGTTTATCCTGGATAACATTCAATGTGCATTAAATAAAAATGTGTATTTTTCTGTTTTTGGGTAACGTGTTATGTAAATGTGTATCAGATCCAGTTGGGCTCTAGTGTAGTTCAAGTTCTTTGTTTCTTATGTCTGGTTGTTCTATTCATTATTAAAAGTGTGGTATGAAAATCTCCTACTATTATTATAGACCTATTTTTCCTTTCAATTTTGTTTACTTCGTATGTTTTGGAGCTCTGATGTTTGGTGCATGTATGTTTATAATTGTTATATCTTCTAATTGACCCTTTTATCATTATATAAAGTTCTTTGTCTCTCATAATAGCTTGTTTTTGTTTTTGTTTTTTTTTTAACTTAAAGTTTCCTTGCCTGATGTTGGTATAAGTACTCCTGCTTTCTTTTGGTTACTATCTTCATGGACTATCTTTTCTCATCCTTCCACTTTCAACCAGTGTGTGTCAGTAGGCAGGTAGGTGTATCAATAGGTAGACAATATACAGTTGGATATGTTTTGTTTTGTTTTGTTTTGTTTTTAATCCATTCTGTTATTCTATGACTTTGTCTTCTGACTGGGGAATTGAATCCATCCACATTTAAAGTAATCACTGTATCAGGAAGGACTTCTTTCTGCCTTTTTTTGGGTGGGGCAAAATATGTCTTAAAGCTTTTTTGTCCCTCGTTTCCTACGTTACTGCTTTCCTTTGTGTTTAGTTGACTTTTTGTACTGGCATATATTGATTCCCATCTCATTTGTTTTTGTGTATATTCTATAAATGTTTTCTTTGTTTACCATGGGGATTACATATAACATCCTAAAGTTTAAAAAATCTATAAATTTATACCAACTTAATTTCAATCAAACAAAAACTCTACTCCTTTACAGTAATGTTCTTTATGTTACTGATGTTCTTTATGTTACCGATTTTATCACAAATATTGATGTCACATCTTTATATATATCTTATATATGCATTAACATATATTTAAAATTTTTTGTGCATTTGTCTTTATTTCTTGTAGGAATCTAAAGGTGAAATTATAAGCCAAAATTACAATACTGGTTTTCATATTTGTCCATGTATTTGTCTTGTATTTGTATATGTATCCAATAGGAGATATTTGTTCCTTCACATGGATTTCAGTTACTGTCTAGTGTCCTTTCATTTCCACTTAAAGTACTATCTTTAGCCAATACTGTAGGGCAGGTATAGTGGTAATCCCTTAGTTTTTGTTTATCTGAAAATGTCTTGACTGCTCTCTAATTTTTGAAGGACAGTTTGCCAGATATGGAATCCTTAGTTGACAGGCTTTTTTTGTTCTTGCTATTGTTCAATATTTTAAATATATCATTCCACTGTCTTTTGACTTCCAGGGTTTCTGCTGAGAAATATCATGGCAATCTTATTGAGGATAACTTATACATAAGCTGCATTGTTTTCAAGATTCTCTCTTTGCCTTTGGCTTTCTAGAGTTTGATTATAATGCGTCTAGTGTGGGTCTCTTTGGGTTTATACAACCTGAAGTTTGTTAAGCTTCTTAGATTTGTAGAACCATGTCTTTCTTTAAATTCGGCATTTATCATGTTTTGTTTGGGGTAGAGCATTTGACTGTATAGTGTTTTGTTTCATTCCTTTAAAGACAATATAAGACATACTTGAGTGGAATCCTTCCTGAGCCCAGTGCTGGTTTGTCCAACCCTGCACCCACAGGTGAAAGAATTTTTCCTCCTTGCATTTTAATATATAGTCATGAACTCTGGCTTGCTAACCTCTCTTCTGTAGGGTGCTTTCCAAGTCTTCATAAACTCAGGTAAGTACAAGGAAATAGAAACTAAACAGGATTTATAGACAAAGCACCAAGTTCAAGTCCAGGTTTTTCTTAGCTTAATTATTCAACCTTTCCAAACCTCAATATTGTCATCTGTGAAATTAGAACATATCTCTTTAACCCTTACAGTCACTATAAGGCCCAAATAAGAGCAGATAAAACGTTTACCTTTTAAAACACTTATAATTATTAAATATATAGCAAAAGTGTTCTTTGCCCTACTCATATCCCCTTGGGTCCTGGTATGTTCCATTCTCAATATGCAGCTTCCATCTGTTGGAAACTACCTCTAGACTGTCCAAATTCTACCCAGTGTCAAGGAAAGGAGGTCAAAGAGACAGTGGCTACCATTGTGACTTTTCCTGAAAAGTAACAACCTAGAAGTTGTACCATCCCTTGCTCTTTCATTCCCTCAGCCGGGACACAATCACATGACCAGCCTTCCTATATGGGAGGCCAGTGGCCATGTGCCAGCTAAGACAGAGTGGTCTATTACTGTGGAACAGTAAAGGAATGAGAAAGGAGAAAATATCTGTGTCTCAGATATTGTGTAAAGCAAGTTACTATTGCTTAGCACTTGGTAAGTCTCAACAAGCTGAAGTTATTTTTATTGTTAGATTATCAATAATAATAGATATATCTCACTAAGGAGGCCTCCTTTCCACATCTTCCTGTGTTCTGCAGGAATCCTACATCCTGTGGCCAAACTCAGCTCTCCATTGAAACTGAAATTCCAAGTCCATTAGGGGAATTTGATTTGAGGGCTTGCCAGATGTTTATACTCTAGCAAGAAACACTAGAAGGTGTTCACTGAACTCCATTTATTTCCCCCAACAAAACCTTACTTATGATATCTCTATGATAAATAACATATCTGCAAATGCAACTCAGATTGTAGCCCTGAGATCTATGGCATCACAAGTCACCCAAGATGTGATAGAAACATG
Organism: Martes martes; assembly: GCF_963455335.1. Taxonomy (NCBI): domain Eukaryota; kingdom Metazoa; phylum Chordata; class Mammalia; order Carnivora; family Mustelidae; genus Martes; species Martes martes. The sequence goes on along the minus strand of NC_137896.1, from coordinate 45,877,132 downwards.
AAATTTCAGGTCTGATCTCTGACCTACTAAGTCATCACCTACATCTTAACATTATTTCCAGGTGATTCACCTGCACATTCAAATTTGAAAATCACCAATGTTAATGCTGATTGAGAGAACCAAGGCTACCCTAGCTGGAGTGTAGACTTCTGGTTGGGATCTTTCAAAAGCTAACTATGCCTTTAGTGTGTATCCAGATCCTGGCATTTAAATGTTTATAATCTGACTCAGGGTCAAGATCAAAACTACCTATACTCACCTAGATTTCTTATGGTCACTGCTGATCCATTTAGAAGTACATGAGAGGTGAGAAAACATTTGTCCTAAGTCTAAACGTCAGTGGTAGGGGTCTCAGCTAGGAAATCTTAAAGAGTCTTACATCAAATTTCCAATTCCTAATGAGAAGTTTTCTCAAGTTCTTGTGAAGAAATACAGGAAGTGAGAGAATAAAATCTTACTGAGAAGCATCATTCTAGAATCTGACTCTTGCTTCTGTAATTTTTCTTCTAAATGTGTCATTGATGAAGATATGGATTGGAAAGTTAAGACCACCAATTCTGGAGGTCTAGGTCAGGTATAAATTACAAATACTGTCACCAGAGTTGTCACTTTCACCAAGGCCCTTACCTCTAAACCTCCATTGGTATTTATTACTTGCTCTCTAGATTTACCAATGGAGGTTTAGAGGTAAGGGCCTTGGTGAAAGTGACAACTCTGGTGACAGTATTTGCATTTGTATACACACACACACACACACACACTTTTATACACACACACACACACACACACACACACACACACACTTTTTTTTTTTTTGTAAATAACTTTTTGAAAAGCACTAACCAGAAGTCCACACTCCATGTAGGGTAGCCTTGGTTCTCTCAACCAGCACTAACATTAGTGCTTCTTACATGTGAGTATGCAGATGAATCATCTGGAAATCTTGTTAAAATATAGATTATGATTCAGATTTTAAAACATCTCTTAACTACTTCGAAGGTTGGTCTACTTCCTGATACCATAAAGTAAGTCTAATTTCTAAATTTGTAATTACATTCTGTACATACACTGTAAATAGCTTTCTCCTGCCTTACAGACATGTAAAAAAAAAAAATGCAGAGGGAAAACTGCTGTCCTGGTCATCAGTTCTGGACTTACTACATGATAACAACTAGCAATTTCTGGGTGATATTTTACATTTTCAAGTCTTTCACATGCACAGCACATGCATTAGTTCATTCAATACCCCAAAACCATGAAGAAAAGGATTATTATTTTTATAATATATATGTGGGCGTGAGAGCTGAGAATAAATGCAATTCAGAAATGAGTATATTTGTAGATCATCATTTTCCACATTTTCTTTTCCAACTTGACTTTATATAAATAGAGATGTGTTTCATGTGCCATAGACATCTTTCTAAAAAAAAAAAAAACATCTGAAATGTGATGTCAGGTATTTGCAAATAGTGCAGATGTAGTTTGAGCAAAAGAGATAATCAATCTAGTCCTGAGAAGTGTGGCTCCTAGGGAGACTGCTGACAAAACCCCAGAGAGTTGCTTCTCATGTTAAAGGACATATGCTTTACCTCTAGCTCCCTAAGGCAAAAAATTTTGGATGAAAAAAGTTGTCTCAAGTTATAAACAAATTCAGCTATCAAGTAGGTGATGGAAGAAATGAACGAGGATCATAGTCAATAACGCAGACTTCACCACTTTAAAAAGGAATTCACATAGTCTCCTGAATTGATAGACCTTCAGTAGAACACATTTTATCACCTATATCCCAGTTAGGAATAAGCCCTAGAATCATAGAACATTCATGTTAGAACTGACCTAGTAATGTTGGGTAAACTCTCATATGACAAGGAAGGGATCTGTGCCTTAAAAGAAATCAAGCCACTTGTCTAGTTTTACAAAGTTTAGTGTGATAGATGTGGATTCAGAGGTAGGACTTCTGATCCTCAATTTAATGTTTTTCCCACTGATATGATTGGACCTTAGATTTAGGAGTTTGGTTTACTAGGTTCTTAAAGTAGAGCAGGTAGATTCCTGGCCATAAGCCCAAACCTTAGCCTTACAGAGAAGTACTGGGTCATCCTTGGCTCACGTGCTCTGTTTTGCAAGGCTTCTTTAAATCCATAGAGTTGCAAATTCATCTGTGAATTTTGATATTATCATGGACATGTAAAAACACAAGTGAACAGTTCTAGAATTCTGGGGATGAAAATGGACAACAGAAAAGAAGAAGAGAAGAGCTGGGAAAGTAGGCAGTTTTAACTTTTATCCATTTTTTTGTTGGAAAAAGAACTAGAGTTCTACAAGACCAACACCATCAAAGAGAAAGAGAGAAAAAGAGAAGGAGGGAGGAGGGAAGAAAGGAGAGAGGGAAGGAGAGAGAGAGAGAGAAGAAGACCAAACTATGATTACCAAAGAAGCTATTCTTCGTCCAATTAATGTATTTGAGACCATTTTTCTCCAATGAAAGAATGATTTATTACTTGCTCTCTAGATTTGTAAGTAGAAGGCATTGGAGCTGTGGTTTTCCCACTTTGTGTGGGCCATCACAGGCGGATGGTATTTTGTGTTTTACTTTCCGTTGGCCTCGGGTTCCATCTGGCCCAGATGTTCCTTTAAAGAGTTGACGGTTAAAAGAATAAGATCAATACCAATAGGTGGCCACTATTTTAATAAATATTTTCCTACTCATAGAAATATTCATCAATGCTTCTCTAACATTGAAAAGAGAGATTTACATTTTTAAATGTCGCATTTTGAATTAGGTTATAGAAGAAATAATATGTTGACCAATTTTCCACTTGCCGTTGGTTATTTGACTACTAATTTGATTGTAGATTTGTTCTTATGTTGTAGTTGTTGTTTAGGCTAACCTAGTTTTAAATTACTGCTTTCAAGTTGACTCATAGTCCAAATATCCAGAAAATACGTTCTACAAGTACAAATCAATTTTGATAGTTATTTTTAAATCCTTTGATTCTGTTTGGAAAATAAGATAATTATGAACAGAGAAGGAAATAGCTTATACTTCCTTAAGTAAAAAAATTTAAAGTTAAAAGATATAGAAAAAAATACTGTAAAAAGGAAATAATGAATATTTTGCCTTTATAAAAAATTTCTCTTCATAGGATAAACATCTAGTGAAACATAAGGGATGATTCAGTGAAGAAATACAAATTTAGGGCACCTGGGTGGCTCAGTGGGTTAAAGCCTCTGCTTTCAACTTAGGTCATGATCCCAGAGTCCTGGGATCGAGCCCCGTGTTGGGCTCTCTGCTCGGCAGGGAGCCTGCTTCCCTTCCTCTCTCTCTGCCTGCCTTTCTGCCTACCTGTGATCTGCGTCTGTCAAGTAAATAAATAAAATATTAAAAAAAAAAAGAAATACAGATTTAGCAAATTTCACTGTAGAACAAAGAAATACCTTGATTCGATGTCATAACCATTGTATCACATTTGTGGGAAGCAAACATTTTTATGTTTACTTGTTCATTTTGGGGGGAAGCAAACATTTAAATAGAGATCAAAACCTCAAAATTTATTTAGATATCTTCTAATACCCAAAGCATATTTTAACTCCAGTTAAAAATAGATTAAAACTAGAGTAAACTATTTTGAAGAGTAAAGGTCAACTTATGGAATAAAAAACTAGCTCTGAATTTCAGAAATTGAGCTTTCTCTTTGCCCCCATTTTGAATACGGGGCCCTTCTATTTATCCTTGAGAGTGGATTGGACAATGCATGGGGTCAACCTGTTCCTCTGAATTTTATTTCTGAAACTTCTGAGATTTCTGGGTAGATATAAGACTATACACCCTCTTCTGAAGGAGCAGGACCTCTTGGGAAGTTTTCAAAGAGACTCTGTGTAGAAGGGTTCCAAATGCTGAAAGCCAGCTAGGCTTCTTTCTCCTCCTCCCCTGGTCTGGTGGTAAGTGAATTCAGGACTCTGTGACTGCATTATTTGCCATCAGACAGCATGTCTTCCCTGAGAATGCAGGGAGCAGAAATAATCAGATTTGTGAAGTTCATCTATCCTTTCAATCAACAGCCAATAGCCCAGCCCTTTTGCCAGCTGTGCATAGGGTCAGAAATATCAGAGGAGAGTGAAAGACAACGTCCTCACATGCAGTAAACATTACCAAGTGAGCACCTACAGTTTGTGTCCCTGTGCCTTGTGATGGAGATGCCACGGTGAGTGAGGCAGTCGTTGACCCTCCCCTCATGAACTTCATAGGAAAAAAAAAAAAAAAAAAAGCCTCTTTTCCCAGCTCATTGTTTGGTTTGCTAATAGCAATCATGGACTTTTCTAGAAACTGAGCCATTTTCTCCTTTTGACCTTTATTTAGAAGTTCCTGCCAGCAAATCCCTTAGAATTCCTTAAGAGAATCTCTTGTGTGTGCAACTCGTCCAATAAATTCTCAATAAGCCAGTCATGGAATCATGAACTCCCTCAGGCGTCCAGCTTCCTCCTTTACAGAGGGAAAGAAGGTCTCCTTGTGTGTGCTTCTGCCTTGGGAAGCCCAGCTCCTGGTGAATGGGCAATCCACTGCCAGCCCAAGCCGACATAGAGGGTATGGCATGACTTCCACTCCCCTGAAACATAAACCTCTCTGTTCAGTAGCAGCTTCTGGCTCCTGAGTCTTTTTATTTCTCCAAACTACCACCTCTTGGATGAAATTACATTTTAGCACATTTGAATTTTCTGTTGGAGTTATATTTTCAGACACTGAGTAGAGAAAACACTCCCTTACCCAGGATATTCTCCTGGGAGCCATTTCTAAGATAGGAAGAGCGTTTATTTTTCATGGCAGAAGTCATCTCTTCCTATAAATTTTCTTGGACTAAACTTCAGGATTTTAATAGTTTTCTTTGGATCCTTTGCATTTATGAAATTTCTTGATGATGAGATTCCAAGTTATTTTTTAAATCTATCAGATCTGATGTAGTCGGAAAACTATGACCTCTGGGGCCAAGTCCTACTTACCACCTGTTTTTGTAAATAAAGTTTTATTGGAACACAACCATACATATTAAGTTAAAGATTGTTTATGGCTATTTTCTCACTACAACAGCAGAGTTGAGTTGTCAGGACATAGACTGCATGATCCACAAAGCCTAATGTATATGCTTTCTAGCCCTTTACAGAAAACATTTGTCGACTCCTGTTGTAAGGCATAAAAACCTAACTTCCCATTATCTATCAATGCCCCACTGTCATTGTCACTCAGAGTCAACACATGTTTACTGTTCTTTCCAGCTCTTTCTTATTCATTCTCCAGCTTTGGCCCATGGTATTCTAAACATAAAGCACTTGCTTCTCCCCACTGATTATTGACTGTCTTTCCCAAACTTCAAATTCAACTTCTTGTTGCATCTGTAGTGAAGGAAGTAGTATAAATCACCTCCAGTTGCAACCCTAGCTCCACACTTGCCATATTCTCTTGCCCAAAGGATATAAAAATATATAGTTGTACATATACCTGTCTTGAAATATCTTTTCCAGATTGGTACACCTTTAAATTTTTATCTTATAAATTTATTTTCTTGTTACATACTAAATGCATTACTGGGTGCCTTATGCTCTAAACACAGTTAACCATTCCATGCCCTTAACAACATTTGGAAGTTGGTGTTACTAAGTCCACTCTACAGATGACAAACTGAGGTTCAGAGAAGTTAGGTTATTTGCTCAAGTTCACAAAGCTAGTAAAGTGGCAGAGCCAGAATTTAAAGCCAGGTCAGGCTTACTCCCAGCAATGTCCTACAAAAAGGACTTTATCTGCAGTGCACTACTATGAAATAATAAAAAATAACTTATGTTAACCATTGTAATGGAAATATTTGTAAAATTTTTTAAGAATATTTTACACATTTCTCTGCCATCTCAATTAGCTACTCTCTTGAGGGTGACTCAACATCATAACTATTGCTATAAATCTTATTGTGCTGTAGAAGAATTTGAATCTACAATATTCCAATAAATCATTAGCAACTACTGTCGGAATCCTGGGTCCACCCTACTCTGGTGGAATAAAAAAGAATTAATCATATATATATATATATATATGATTTTATACATATATACATATACACATATATATGCATACTAATATGTATACTAATATATTAGTATACAGATATATATCTATTTGGCCACGATTTCATGTTTCGCCCCCACCCTCCACCCCGACAGACAGGCTTGTATGTAAGGTAAAACTTAGCCAACAACGCAGTGTCATCCCATGGTTAAGAAGACAGCTGAGAAGCAGACAGCTCTGGGTTCCAGTCCTCATCCTGCCACTTAGAAGCTGCAGAGTGAACCAAGCACACAGGAAGTATCCACTAGGGGGCAGGTATTAGATTAGGTATTAGGTATTGGCTGCCTGGAGATCATTTAGACTTACTTCTCTGTTCTGTAGTTGGTGTCTCTAGAATTGAGTGTTGTTTCATGAGGATTTATTGTTGTTGTTGATTGAGAGTTATCTCTAGCCCTGCCTGTCAGATGCCTGTCTTCAAGTGCTTGCTGATGACCTACAAAAATGACCTGTCCCAGGGTTCTACTAGCTACAGCTCTCCACTGAACTTCCTGGGAAATAAAGTAGATAACTGTAATTTAATAACATGCTGGAACATCAGAAACAAGTGAAGGGACCCATATGTCATCTTGCTGATGTGGCTTCATGTGGCCCTGCCAGCAGAGGTGTGGGTCCAAGGCACTGAGGGATGTTGTTCTTCCAGAACCTACTAGACAGACTTCAAAAGGAACTGGATATGGGATCTTATTTATGGGAAGTGTCTTGGAGTTGCAAAAATTCTTTACACGGAAAGGGAGGTAATCTTTTCTCTAAGTGGTTCGGGAATGTAAACAATGGGCCAGTGAGTGGTAGCTCTAGGGAAGCAAGTTGCAACTTGCCTTAGGGAAGTACTTTAGAAAAGCTCTCCCTAGGAGTGAGAGCTCCCCAGCACACAATGGAACCCCCCCAGTGAGGCCTTTCAGAAAGAATTCATGAGTTAACTAAGGTTGAAGGGAGGTCTTTCCAACTCTGAAACCCTCCAAGATTTTGGAAAAGTTACCCCTAACTCTCAGTGAAGGTCAGATAAAGTCTTAAAGCTTGCAAGGCCTGTTGTCCCTGGCAAGGTTTGCCAAGGCACAGCTCCCCAGCTTAAGTGCACACAGGGATCACCTGGGGTCCTGGTAAGATGCGGATTTGGGTTCAGTAGGTTCAGAAGATGGGATCTGAGATCTACTTTGGTAACAATCACTCAAGTCACTTGGTGCTGCTGGTCCAGGACCCCACCTCAAGGAGCAAGGTTTTAAAAGTCATGCAATTTAGGAGGGGTTAATGATCAATCCTTTCTTTCCCCAAATGGAATCAAATTCTGCCCCAGTCCTTTCCTTGCCTCAACCCCATTTAAGTTAAGTGTTCTGTTTTTAAGTAAACTTGCTGTATAATTTCTTATCAAATCTAGGACACTTTTGGGTTGGAAAGGAGCATTATTATGTTGAGACATATTGAACTGAGATTTTTTCCAAAAAAGTCTCTCTATTGAAGCTTCGCCCCACCCCCAATAAAATTCATGGTCTTACATCTTCCTTTATTCCTAAAACAGTATTTTTTTGTTGTTGTTTTACATTTTCTTTTGTGACTAAAGGAAGCATCCTGGGTTATCTGTCCAAAGGGAAATGGAACAAGAAGCAAAAATCTGTTCAAACAGTAAACAAACTATTTAGGATTTGATGTGTATTCATGAGTCACAGGGGTAGGAAGAGAAACTTAACTGCACCAGGTTGGTAAACCACAAACCTTCTGAATCAATAGTATTCAGTTTGCTGTTCTAATAATGGCAAACACCAAGGTGTACCAGAGTGGGTGTGAGGGGTTTCCTTCTTCTTCTTCTTCTTTTTTTTTTTTTTCCTTATGTGATGTTTGAACATAATGTTAAGTTCATTCAGAGGAGGCAGGGAAGATTTTCAGCTTCACTCTCAGGGAAGAGAGTGAGTCCTCTGCCTGGGACTCTGGGACAGACACAGAATCTGGTCACCTGCTGGGTGCCATCTATCTTTCTGTGGGATCCTAAGAATGGCTAGATGTATTTCTGTCCTCACAATGACCCACAAGGCTGGCAGTCCTCCAATGAACCTAGGAGGAAGCAGTGTTTCCAAATGAATGAATTACCAGGGGATGAAGTTGGAGTTTGAATTTGTGCTGTCCAGAATCCAAAACCTTTGCTCATGTTTGTCAAAGAAACATGTTTCAGTCATAAGAGGCTGCCGTCATCTTCCACGCCTTCATCTTGCCAGTGAGGAAGCTTGGCCCAGTGGGTTAAGGATTTGTCAGAGAACATAATACACTGAAGAAAAACCCAGTGGAGTAAGAACCAGGTTTTTGCTTTCCAGATACATGCTTCTCCTATTCCACAGTGCCATCTTTAAACTACTTCTGTGTGCATAAGAGTATAAGAGACTACCACCTTCATTTGTCTTCAATCCCAGCATTTCCAAGCATTCATGCATATGAGCACAGTGAGTGCACAGTGACTGTGTGTCGGTGTTGTGGGTGTGCATGTGTGTGCAAGGGTGTTTTGCATGCAAGTGTGTGCATGTGCATGAGTTTGTGCATCTACATAAATGTATATATGAGTATGTTTGGAGTGGGAAAGGCAAAAAATAGTAGTTACTGAGATCCAACCATGTACCTAGCACTGAGCCAAAACTTCTATAAATTATTGCCCTTAACCAGTACACATTCCAGGTAGATATTATTTACCCTCATCCACCACTTCCAGATGATAAAACCTGTAGCAAAGGAAGGTGAGTGTGCAGAAATGCACCAATCTGATATCAGAGAATGAGATGGTGTTTTTCATTTAATATTTGGGTTAGATAATACAGATTATCAATGTGTAATATTGATTTCAGGAGTCATAGCAGATACAATCTGAATTTCACTAGATGATTCAGACAGCACTGTAAGGATCCAGCAATGAATTGAATTAGAAATAGAGGTTAAGGGCTCCTGGGTGGCTTAGTTGGTTGAGGGTCTGACTCTTGACTTCAGCTCAGGCCATAATCTCAGGGTAGGGGGCTGGAGTCCTGCATTACGCTCTGTGCTCAGCAGGGAGTCTGCTTGAGATTCTTTCTCTCCCTCTCCCTCCGCCCCTCCACATATTCATGTACATGAGCACACTGTCCCTCTCTCCATCTAAAACACGTAAATCTTAAAAAGAAAAGAAATAGAAGGTAACATTACACTGGGAAACAGACATGTGCCAGATAATAGAGATTGTTGGTCAATACAGTGTGTGGCCACAATGGTCCAAGAGTGCACGCTTGGGAATCAGTAGATCTTAGTTTGCTCTCAAGCTCAACTATACCCAGCCACACATCATTCAGCTAGGTCCCCCCCCCAAAACAGCCAAAAAACAAGGACTACTATGCATTTAAAGACATAGTGCCACTGCCAGGATAGTAGTTTTGTTTTTGTTTGTCTGTTTGTTTGTTTGTTTTAGCAGCTGTTCTGTATATGTCCAAGCATGAGAAACACATTTTTTAGCTGAGTTAAATGAGACACAAAGTGGCAATTGATAGTATGGAAGTTATTAGACATCATGTGAAATCGCCAATATCCAGCTATGTTTCTTCAACCTACAGACATCGTAATTTAATACGGCTCAACCTGACCTCTTATTAAACTGTAAGCAAGAGAAAAATGGCACTAATGGATTGGCAAACGTCTTAGGAAAATTAATCTAGGTGATAAGAAGGCAGAATTATTACCAGCCTTCCAGAGAGATCTTCGTGATCTTCCAAAGAAATCCTCCTCACTCTTTGTCATTAATTCAGCTGGTACAAAGGACAGGCATATAAACTATACTTAGAATTAAGGGGTCAGCATTTTATGCCAACTCTAAGCTGGTTGATGAGAATAGATGAGGAAAAAGGAGGTAGAGGTCCAGGAGACTGGAAATATGCCCTTTATGGACCTGGGCTGCTTGCATGTTAGGATTCCATTCAGGCCCAAACTTTTGTAAATGAGGGAAAAAAAGAAAAATAAAAAGGGGAAACTACCCCCTTCTATCAATTCTATTGATATTGGCTAATCTCTAAGCCTACTCTCTATCTTTTAGTCATAGAGTCTAGACCAGAATTTCTCAAACTTGGTGTTCTCAGGATCCTTTTACACTTTTAAAAATTATTCAGGACTTCAAGACCTTTGATTTGTGTGGGTCACATCTACTAATACTTAATGAATTAGAAATCAAAAGTGAGACATTTAAAAATATTTATTTATTAAATCATTTGAAAGAACAATAAACTCATTAATGTAATCTAAAAGGAATATTTTTCTGAAACATATGTGTTACAAGAGAGAAAAAAATTGAGTAAAAACAACAATGCTGTTTTACATTTTTGCTTTTTCTTTAAAGACTGGAGCAAAAAAAGATAACTGGATTCTCATGTCCACTTCTGCATTCGATCTGTTGTGACAGCACTGTCACATAGCCTCTGGCAAATGCCACTGTACATGCATGAGACAATCATCAGGGAAAAAAGTAAATAGTATCTTAGGAACTCAGGATCATGAAAATAGTTTTGACCTCCTGGCTTTCCTGAAACAACCCTTAGGATTCCAGAGGTGTCCGGACCATATTTTCTAGGCCATTGGTCTGGAGTGGTTTTCTTATAATTAGTAGATTATAGACTTTTACACGTATACACTGTAGATTCTACAGACTTTCAGATCAGTTTTAGGTTTATAGGGAAAAAATGAGCAGAAAGCAGAACAGTTCCCATTCTGTTGCGTAGCCATTATTGAGAACTACCATTCCATATTGTCTGGTCTAAAACACATTAGATCTCCTAATTAGAAGTCCAAAGTCCTTAGCAGATTTACTGAATCCTTGAAGATCTGATAACCCCTCTCTGCCATCCTCCACAACCCCCTTAATTTTTAGCTGCACTAAACAACAGCCCAACTCCTCCCCCTGCTCAGGGTAACCTTTGTCACCCAAACTACCCCATCCTAGGGACAAGCTTGTGCTAGCTTGACAGTATTCAACAGAATTTCTCTGGCTTCCTTCTCTGTGCAACATTTTCCAGCCCTCTGCCAAGTTTCTCTATTTCTACCTAAATTGCCCAGGTGGTGTCTAATGTGTCCTGCTAATTCTTCTTCCTTCAGTAGATTTTGATTTTCTGGAGAGCAAGAGTTACATTTTCTTAACAGGAATATTGTCAGCATTGCCTCGCATTGCTGGCGTTTGTTAGATGAATGAATGTGTGCATAAGAAATGAAGGAATGAACGCCACAGAACCACAGGCATAATGAGACTGAGGCCACTACCAAACTTCTTCATTGTTCTTTGTTGTGTTCTACAGATTTTAAGGATGTGCTTTTCCTTTATGGTGATTCGTGAAGTGGAGAGTGTGTGTATGTGTGTGTGTGTGTGTGTGCATGTGTGTGTGCGTGTTGCATGGGTCGGGCTGGTGAACCTGCTCTACTTTTCACTGAAGAAGAGGACTTCCTTTCAGGCTGACCCAGACAGCTCTGCCCAGACCCTGAGTCACTGGAATGCTGCATGTGGTGCTGGTTGGGGGTTGTTTGCTGTTGGCAAGGGGTCAGGCTGAGAAATGCTGATGCCCACAAAAGGGTAGTTTTCCTCATATGTGTTCCTGGATGGGGTACCTTATGCAGTGATGACACCCCAGATTGGTGACCTAGACACTCTCAGGGTCAACCTGAAGGATAACCTATTTCAATCCTACTCCTCAGTCATTGTTGGGTCGGCATTCTCCTTCTCATTTTGAAAGACCCACCCAGGTATCCTCCCAGAAGTGCAATGCTGGGCATAAAAATGGTTTTTAGTAAACATTATATTAATGAATAATAAATTAGTGAATAATTAGTAGATTGAGTAAGGGAATGTTTGATAATTTCGTCTCAAGTTAGATGTATTTCTGGCATGGATTGTTGTCCATCATTCAGAAATGAAAGAGGTACTTGACTTTCTGTTTATCATACATGGACTCTTAAAGATCACTTCAGAGGAATATAGTGGAATCCGCACTGAAGGTTTTGAGAGCCCTTGAATCTTCACAGCAAAGACTGCACTGCCTGCTACATTGGCCTTTAGCCACATACGGCTTGGAGCAGTTGAAATGTAGTGTGATGGAGGTAGTATGGTTGCCTAATTTTAGTTATTTCTAAATTTAACTTTAAGAATGGATGTTTGGTTCAGTTATTAGAAAACTCTTAAGTAGTTTCAGAACAACATGCGTATGTGAATTTACCTTTTGACTGAAAACTTTATGAAATCTAAATTAAGTATTTCAGATGAGACTTTGTCGTCCTAATGAAGATGAGCTGTAATTCTAAATGACATAGTAGATTTCCAAGAATCAGTATGAGAACAAGAATGCAAGAATGTAAAATATTAATAATTTAGGAGGTTGGTTACATGTTGAAATGATAATTTGGGGGCAATACTGAGTTACATATATTATAAATGAATTTCATCTGTTTTCCTTTTTTTTTTTTTTTTTAAACGGGGCTGCTGAAAAAGTTGACACTGCCTTTGTGACTGTGTTGTATTTCTGAGACAGTGTTGCTACAGGGTCTGCGTGAGGCTGCCTTGCTGTGAGGCACTAAGAGAACATGAGGATGGCCTTGTCCCCACCACAGAGCACTTTTATTTAGAAGTTTCCTCTGGATTGAAGCAGGAGGTTTCCTGTTTTTTGTTTGTGCATGAAGTAAGAATGAATCAATAGCTGTAAAGAGAGACGTTCATGCTCTCAAGGTCATTACCATAGATTAATCATTTACCTAGGGCTACTGTGATGGTTAATTTTATGTGTTGGCTTGACTGGCTTAAAGGACATCCAGATAACTGGCAAGACATTATTTCTGGGTGTGTCTGTGAGGATGGTTCTGGATGACAGTAGGGTTTGATTCAGTGACTGGGTAAAAAGATTCACCCTCACCAATATGGGTGGCATCATCCAACTGATTGAGGGCCTTAGTAAAAGAAAATGGCAAAAGAAGGAAGTGGCTGTCTTCTTTTTGAGCCAGAATGTTATTTTTTCTTATCTCATATAAGTAGACTCTAGGTTTTTCAATTCTCTGACCTCAGGGTGAGTTATACCACTGGAAGTCTTCTTTTTCCAGGTTATAGGTGACTGGGACTTCTTGGCCTCTGTAGTCAGCTGAGCCAATTCCCATCTTAATTGTTTATCTATTTCCTATTGATTCTGTTTCTTTGAGGAATCTGATTAATATACTGTGTCAGGTGTTCTAAGTTCAATTACTGAGTGTGTCTCTCAGCAGTCAACCCTACAAAAGAGGTTCTTGGATTCTCATTGTACAGAACAGGCAACTGAGGGTCAGAGCAGTTAAGTGACTTGCCCAGGACTCAAAACCATTACTTGAACTCCAGTTTGTAAAACCTCAATCTTTCCTTTCCCACTTCTCCCATTGGAGGAAGGGCCCCTTTGAAGGACGCCATGGACCAAGTGGTGCCACGTGACGTTCAGCCATCCAGTTCCAGGCCCAGATGTCCAGCTCTTTCATTTCATCCCTACTTACTTTTGGCCTGAGGCTCAAGGTTTGGGGTGAGACTGCCTTGGGTTCAAATCCCAGCTCTGCCGTGTTCTAGAAAATTGTTTAGTCTTTCTATTTTCATTTGTCTTGTCCTGAAAAAGGGCCAAAAAAACCACAACTCTGAGGAACACACGAGTGAGTTCAAGTGGATGGTCTTTCACAGTCCTGGCTTATAACCTATTTGCTCACTGTTTCCTATAATGAGGTTAAAAGAGACTCCCCAGAATATAAGTGTATTTCTATACTATTTTTAAAATTAAATTTCCATTTCTTAAACTTTGAAGTTAATGATCATAAATGAAATATGTATGTGTGTGTGTGTGTGTGTGTGTGTATATATATATATATTTATTTATTTATCTTAGGTTTCAGAACTTTTAAAGCTTAGGTTTCAGAACTTCTGAAGGCTTAACTTTACTTCTGCTTTTAACATTAAAAGAGCAGCAGTAAAGTACTCAAACCGCATCCAGCCAGCCCTTTACAGACTTCTGCCAGCCTGATGGAGAATGGGATGGAGAAACCAAAGCTAAAGTGATAGTGTGTGATGCCATTCACCTCCACCTTTCCTGCACTCAGTGTTAACACAGCTCTGTTACATTCTTCTCCAAAGAAAATAGTATTTTACTATCAGAAGCCTCATACTTACTGGGCTGCATGAGAGAGAGGCTTCCTTTACACCTCATAGGCCCTGTTCAGCGTGTTGGAGGCAGAGGTGGTCTTAGAAGTCCTGCCATACCCATACTTCATCGAGAAGTGAGTGAGGTGCCTCAAGGTCCATGGCTCCATGTGCAGGTGAGCAGATGACTCAGGACCAGACCTCAAGTTCCTCCCATCAGTGTTCTTTTCTCCACACCCTTCCCCCTAAGTGTTATGCAGGTGTGTGTGTGTGTGAGAGAGAGAGAGAGAGAGTATGACAGTGTAAGTGTGTAAGTGTGTGTGCACAATGTGTGTCAGACTGTGTGTTTGAGTGAGTATGTGAGAGTTTGTTGGTGGGTGACAATGTGGTTGAGACAGTTTGTGAGAATATGAGAGTGTGTGAGGGTGCAGTATTGTGTGTGTGAGAGAAAAAGAATATGTGTGGGAGAGTGTGAGAAAGTGTGTGTGTTTATGTGCATATTCGAACCATTTGAAAATAAGTTGGAGATAACATGCCCGTTTGCCCACTAAATACTTCGGTGTATATTTACAAAGAGAAAGGATATTCCTTTACATAACCAGAACACAGTACCAAAATTAGAAAATTTAATGTCAATACAATACCATTGTTCAATCCACAGACGATATTTACATTTTATCAGCTCCTCCATATAGTAATGCCCTTTATAGCTAGGCTTACCTTTTTAGTCTACTTTATTTTGTACATCTCCATGGTTTCATGTGTGACTTGACCTTGGCATTTTTGAGAAGTGCCAGCCAGTTCACTTGACTGAATATTTATCCATTTGGCTTTGAACATTTGAGTATATAAACAAATAGTGAGAGACTCTGATTCCAGGTAAGGTAGGGGTGAGGCAGCTCCATCTCTCCCATGGAATGGGACGAACTCACAGGGAAGCTCTTGAGAACTCTGAGAGGTAAATCATGGAAGGGCACCAGAATGTGAAGTACCATGAACAGGAGGTGAATTTACCATCATTCCAAAATTTCTGTTCCCTCATTTGCCTGGCTCTGGCTGTAGGCACAATGGCAGAAGTACACATCAGAGCAGGGCAACTAAAGTCTCAGCTTAGTCATCAGAAAGCCAAAATGGGAAGCTCCAAAGAACTGGAAAATGCTGGAGATGGTAGGCAGGGAAGCGCTCTGGAAAGTGACCCATGAAGTTGACATGGGTCTCCTGTAATCAACACGAAGACACTGAGAGCTGACCAGGGAACCAGAGCATCGCCCAGTGCTGGACCACCACCCAGTGGCACGTATGGTGGTAAAACATTGCCAAAGTTATTTGTGAGTTTTGATTTTTTTTCAATCACAGACTTTCTTTTTTGAGCAGTTTTAGTTTAAAGAGAATTGCACAGACAGCACAGAGAGTTTCCATATACTCCCTGTCCTCCTCTACTCTGTTTTTCTTTTTCATTAATGTGGTACATTTGTTACAATTGATGAGCCAGTGTCGATACATTATTATTAACTAAAATCCATAGGTTACATTGGGGCTTAATATTGGTGTTGTATATTCTGTGGGTTTAGAAAAATGTACAATGTCATGTACTCATCACTGTAGTATCACACACAGTAGTTTCATTGCCATGAAAATCCCTATGCTTCACCTGGTCACTCCTCCCTCCCTCACCCCTCATCACTGATTTTTTTTTTTTTTTTACTGTCTCCATATTTTTGCCTTTTCCAGATTGTCATATAGTTAGAACCATGCATTAAGTAGCTTTTTTTCAGATTGACTTTTTCCTTTAGTGATGTGTATTTAAGGTTTCCCCATGTCTTT
The DNA here is from genome assembly GCF_963455335.1 of Martes martes. Classification (NCBI taxonomy): domain Eukaryota; kingdom Metazoa; phylum Chordata; class Mammalia; order Carnivora; family Mustelidae; genus Martes; species Martes martes. Next base: position 45,861,083 of record NC_137896.1, on the reverse strand, counting down.
CCATTGTTTTATTATTTCTTTTTAACACTGAGTCATTTTCTGTCATACTGATATATCACAGTCTGTTTATCCATCCATTAAACTACATCTTGGCTGCCTCCAAATTTTAATAATTGTGAATTAAGCTGCTATAGACATGCATGGGCAGGTAAAAACCACACAAAAGTGTGGACATGTTTTCAACTCACTGGGTAAATATCAAGGAACACAATTTGCTAGATCATATAGTGAGAGTATATTTAGTTTTGGAAGAAACTGCCAAACTCCATTCTAAGGCAGCTGTACCATTTTGCATTCCCACCAGCGATGAATGAGAATTCTAGTTGCTCCACGTCCTCACTAGCATTTGGTGCCGTCAGTGTTTGCGATTTCAGCCGTGGAGGTAGTTTTTAAAATGCAAGTTTCTCTACAATGTGTTAAAGTTTAATCAGGCATTTATATTTGATGTGAATGTGACCCACAGATGATCTGCTAGGATGGTTTTGCCAGGGGAAGGCAGCTGATTAAAATTGAGGAAGAAAAGACCCAGAAAGGGAAAGCTGTGGCCATGAGAATCAGCACTGTTTGGCCTGTGGAAGGAGGCAGGGTCACTCTTGGCGGTTGAAGTCCCATCTGCACAAGTTGCCTCTTGTCCTGAAGGTTTTAACCTTGCTAACTATAACAGAACTCTGCCACCCCACTTCCTGCCCTGGCCTTGGCTTTCTTTACATTTCCTCCAATTCATACCTGAAGCTCAAATAATCTGCAATACTGATGATCTGTTGGGTTATGCCTGGAATATCTATCAGAGAATGAAACCACTACTGTTGTTATAACACAGAGGATTTCATATAAAGAATTGTTACCATGTTACCATGGGGAGCCTGGGTAGCTCAGTCAGCTGAGCCTCAGACTCTTGATTTCAGATCAGATCAGGGTCAATCTGTTTGAGAGTCTCTCCCTCTTCCTCTGCCCCCCCCCCACCACTGCTTCCCCCTCGCCAAAAAATTGTTACCATTATCGCAGAACTGAAGGAGCAAAGAGGACCCTAATATATCACAAAGGCAGTAAAGCAGAAACAGTAGGTTTCTGGGTGTGGGGTTGAACAGGAAGAGATCTCAATGCTCAACCCCAGGGAGTTCAGTGGCTGAGTCCCACAGGCCTGGGCTCTGGCCTGGCAGCTCTTGGGGGCACAACATGGCAGGTTCTGGGAGTTCTGGAACACAAGGGCCCTCACCTGTTGCTCCTGGGGTGAAGAAGCACTGCTCCCCTTCCCTGAGCCCACTCTGCAGGCCCACCAGAGAGCAGCTGGCCAAACCATATTGTGGTTTGCAGAGTCCCAGCCTCTGGTCAAAAGGCAGGTGTTAGTTCTGGGATCCCTCTCAACCCCTGCTGTGACAAGTCCCAACCTTATACTAGCTGTGGTCCTACTGAAGCAGCAAGACTAGATTTGGCCCCTGTGCCACTGGACACAGGGCACATAATTTTTTTTTTTTTTTTAGGATTTTATTTATTGATTTGAGACAGATAGAGAGAGAGAGAGAATCCAAGTTGGGGTAGATGCAGAGGGAGAACGAGACACCCAGCTGAGCAGGAAGCCCAACACAGGGCTCAGTTCCAGGACACAGGATCTTGACCTGAGCCAAAGACAGACATTTAACTGACTGAGCCACCCAGGTGCCCCAGTTACTTTTCTGATCTAAGATTGCCTCCCTGCTGGACTCAGAAAACTGGACCTAGAACAGCTGGACTCAGAAAAAGTTGGTAACTTTCTATCTTGTCCCCTAACTTCAGTCTTTCTTGAATTATCCTGAGCAGGCTGAGCCTTGAGAAAGCTGGATTTGCTGAAGCCTTGAGCAGCCTGGCACAAATCATAGCCCTGGGTCATTTTCCTTTTAAATCACTGCCCCCTTTAGGCAGAAAAGTGTTCACAAGTTTCGGGAGAAGGCCCCATTCCTCTGTCTCTTCCATGGAACTCACAAGGAGATGGGGGACAGTAGAGGGAAGAGGGAAGAAGCCAGGACCTGGCCAGGGCAAAATTGAGTAAAAGGATCTGAGTTCCCTCTTCCCTTTTCGTGTCCCAGGTTTACATCTAATCACGCTCACCTTCATCTTTATTTAGTGTGCAATGCTGGACCCAGCAGGCCCCGAGATTGTGTCAATTTGATGGTCTAACACGCCCCCTGGTGGCCGGAACCACCCACGCTCATCCTACTGCTACTTTAGGGACTTAAAAAGCTAAAATATGACCCAAAAAAATGACTTAAAAGTAGAAATGACACCATGCCTAGGGGTAAAAGTCGTCTCTGTTAAAAAAAACAAACAAACAAATCCTGCCATTTTTAAAAAATTAGATTTTTCAATTATTTCTGGTTCTTTTTTATTAACACCTCAACTTTCAGGCTCCCTTCTGTGATATTCCACTTCTACCATACGCTCGGGGTGCTGAGACAAATCAGAAGGCCACTGAGGGTTCATTTCATATCTTTAAAGAAAAAGCAATGGGCCTTTAGTGACCTATAGCTTGATATAAAACAAGTGCTCTTTATTGTTCAACAAGCCTAAGTCACATCCTGACTCCAAATATTTTATAATTTATTTATCTATTTTTAATAGTCTCTTTTAAAGATTTTATTTAGATGCTTAACTGATTGAGCCACCCAGGAGCGCCAGATATATTATAATTTACAAGATTAAAATTCAGTGATCTACAGATTAATATAGTCCATCAAAATTCCTACAGGTGTAAAGACTTGAGAGATAAGCCAGGTGACTGGTATCTTCAGGTTATTCTATGATACAGGACTTTTCTGAAATGATCTCTGAATAAATTCTCCTAAGAGCATTTTCTTGTCCCGCTGCTGCCCCCTGCTGACCCTGAGTATATCAGCTGCCTAAGGGAGAAATGCCCCCAACTGAGCACAAATGTTCCAGAGGTTGGGAGCTCAGCCAAAATGCAAGCCCGGATTCAAGAAGGCCCAGTCCTCACCCAGCTGTGAACTGTACTATTATGCACCTTCCTGAGACTTTCTTTTCTCAGCTGTCTGATAAGAACAGTGGCTACTTCAGAGGGGACACAGCTCCCCGAGAGCAGAATTCCACCTGTTTGTAGCCACCACTCTGTCCTTACTGTTGGGAGCTGGAACCAACTTGCTCTGTTAATATGGAGAGCAAGCAAAAGGAACTTGTGTGTGTGCTCCAGGAATTTTTGGCTCCAAGAAAATAGTATCTGAACCAACTACACAGTTTACTTATCAAGATCAGCTCTGGCTTTTTGAAGCCCATTTCAAGTCTCCCTCCTTCCCGTGTCCACCAATATATAGCTGCTAAGGTAAAAAAACAAAAACAAAAACAAAAAACAAACATCAAAAAAACCCCAAAAAACAAACAAACAAACAAACAAAAAAAAACAAAAAAACCCCAACCCCAATCAATCTCCACCTGCCCAAAACTACTCCAGCCCCCAAACATGATAAATACCATTTCCGGATGATCCCTTTGAGACCTGCTCTCAGGTCCCATCTTCCTCTACTGTGGTACCTGTAATGAGCTTAGCTTTGCAGGATCAACAAGTTGTTCCTGGTGCTATGTGTGGGCACTCAACAGTGAACATATATAACTCCCAGTAAGTCCTGGTGGGCTTTTGTGCCCCTGCATTCCTAAAATTTCAGATCAGGAGAGAGACCTTATGTGGGCTCTACTTCGATGACCTGCTAGCTCTGTGACCTTGGGAAATTTACCTAAAGTCTCCAAAGTTTAGCTCCTTCTCTGAAAAGTGAGCGTCAGTGATTGTTCCCTCCTTATATATTTCTTATGAGGAACAAGGAAGCAAAATCATAGAATGCACTCTCAGTCATGGTTGCTCTTCCTCAAAATGAATTTTCTGCTTTGGGGTGTATCTAACTCGCAGGGCTGTGAAGGAAGTCCTGCCATTTTGGTGACCTTTGGCTTTCTTAGTTGTCCCTGAAGTATTATTATGAGGAGACCTCCAAAGATCCAAAGCTAATTCCAGGTTAATTTAGAGCCAACCTGGGAGCAAACAGATACCTGAGCCTTCACGGTGCTCAGGGAGTGAGCAGGCAAATGTGAATAAATTCATGTAGGTGGAAACATTCTGAAGCCTGAAGAAGATCAGGAGCTAGTTATGAATCTGAATGTCCCCAGGAAAATGAAGCATATAGGGTGATTTGGTCAACAGAGCCTTTGGTAATGACATTTAATTCTCCTACAACATAGAGGTGTGAGGAACCATTGCTGAATTTGAAGCCATCTGTGTTCAGGATAATTCCAGGACCCGTGGAACAGTTGGGTTTGTCTCTTAAAGATTTTATTTGTTTATTTATTTATTTATTTATTTGGGTGGGGGTGGAGGCAGAGCATCTCTAACGGACTCCGTGCTGGGTGTGGAGCCTGATCTCACGAACCTGAGATCATGACCCCCCAGATCAGGACCCGAGATCACGACCTGAGCCAAAATCAAGATTCAGAAGCTTAACTGACTGAGCCACACAGACCGTCCCATGGGTTTATCCTTCAAAAACAAAAAAAAACAAAAAAAACACATGTCCTGAGTGATGTTATGTTTTCTACAATGAGACTTATACTTTAGAATTCTAGGTCCTCTTCCCTTATTCCTGAAAGTATAATTTATGGGCAACTGGTCAGCAAGTCCTTCCCCCCCAGCATTCCTGTTCTAAGGCTATAAAGTCTAAGTTTAAATTATCAGAACCAACTACTAAGTGACAAGTTAGAGAATTCAAACCAAACTGTTGTGGCATCTGAGGACTTACCTGGGGTCCAGCAGTCTCAGTGGGACCAACAGAATCCTGATGTTCTCGCCTAGGAACTGAGAAGCCAAACCCAGGGGTACCCTATACCACTCAAACCTGCTCTAAATCCTCCAAGCAGCAGGGAGTCCTCCTGGATGGCCACTTTCTAGGGGTTTACCAGAAGTCCATTAAAAATTTGAAACAAACAAACAAACAAACAAACAGGAAGAAAGAAAGAAAGAAAGGAGACAAAGAGAGGGAGGGAGGGCAGGAGGAAGGAAGCTGGGAATTTATGAAAGAATATTGTAGAGTCCCTCAATAGGTGTGTCTGATTTTTACAGGGAGTTGGGAGTTGGCAGCTTCTTTTGTGATAGAACCTCTGCTAAAGCCTGGGTTGCTAAGAGAGGCAGAAAGTTCCCCCTAAAGCCCCTTTCCAGTAGACCCATTCAGTGAAGCCAGCATTGAGAATTTCAGATTCCCCATGAAGCCCAAAAGCAATTATCTTGGATTAGCAGGAGATCAGAAACAGCTTACTTCAAGTATTGTTTTCTAAACCCAGAGGGCTGGTGAAATTATTAGCTGGTAATAATTCCAGAAGCCCTGAAACTGGTAACATTTGTTCAAAATGGGGAGGAGAAAGAGAAGACCATGACAGAGCATACGTACCTTTAATAGCAGGATATAGTTTAAATGGAGTTAGGAATATTTGTTTTTATTTCAGAAAAATGCACAAGGACCCCAGTGAAAGGGCTCCGCCTTAGCTCTTGGGTAACTTCTCAGAACCAGGTGTATCAGGTAAAGGTTTTTACAAACTTAGGTACTGAATGATTAATGTCTCAAAGCAGCTCAGATGTATCTGTTTGCACCACATTCTTACGCTTTGTATATTTCAGAAAGACCCTATTGTTGAAAGGAGGGCATACAGATGTTTAAAGTAAATTAATTCACCCCTCTGAAGAATAATCAAGGAACTGTAAGTATTGGACCAGATACTATTACGAAAATGAGTCATTTAATTCTGGGGTAGTCACTTCAATCAATTACTAGTCCATGTGTATTTTAGGAGATAAAACGAGATATACACACGTAAGTCCATAAATGTGATAAAGAGCTGTAAAAAAAATAGGGTCATAATCATTACTAAATGTTTTCCAGGCCATAAAGAGGTCCTGATGACAGGAATAGTTCTCTTATCAATAGGATACCATTTGCATGTTACTTCCTGTGAAAATTAGGGCCACGTAGAATGTTTTCTTTCTTCAGACCTGGCATCCGTTCGGCTGAGACAGTGGATTTTTGACAGTGAGAGCCTAGAATGGAATGCCTGCTTCCTGGTGCATGGTGCTATGAGGGGGTCCAGCAAGGTGGTGGGGTGGCCCCTGCACACCCCACTGATTCTTCAACTCAGGTGGCCATTGGTGCAGTCCCCTTACCTGAATGGGGGCAATGTTTAATAAGTCTTACTCCTGGATTGTCTTCTCTAGCTGGAAAAATCTCTCCTCACTTTTTTTTCTTTAATTTCAGTAATGGAATTATCAGATAATTTTTACTATTATATTTGCAAAAATTATGAATTTGAGCAGGTGATGCAGATATGTGTTAGATTTGGCCTGAAGTGGCACCTGAGATGGGTTGTTTTTTTTTTTTTTTTTTTTTTAAGCTACTTTGGAACACAGTCATTGTTCTATGGAGCCCCCAAGTGGACATGTGTGGGTATGTCCGCTCTGCAGAACAACATTGGGCAGGTTAGAAAGGAGAAGTTGGGTTTTCAGTCTGTTTGAGGACAGTCTATGCAACCAATAAGAACAAATATGTATCACGCACTAATGGAAAGAATTGTAATGTGGATGTCACACTTAAAAGCAAAACTGGAAGGGATCAGTGTTAACAGTGATGGATAAAAATGGGTTGAAACAATGTTAAGTTGTTATTTTCACTCATATTCACCACTGAATACATTTTTCCATGGCAGATTCCTTACACAGTTTTACACTCCTAACTGGTCATGTTCTGACTGGTGAACTTGTTTCCTGACCACGACCAGCTTGCCCATGTCATGCAATAGTCTATATCTCGACCAGATTCTTCTATGACATTAACGGTTTCTCTCCTGGCAAAAGTAAATTATATACATGTTCACTTCACCCTGTGCCCTTTCGATCTTCTGAACAACAGTATTAACATCGATTTGTTGTTTTGTAAGGCTTTGGGAAGATAATTAAAGTTTCCTCTACATCAGATGTTGGCAAACTCTCATTAAAGAGTAATATTTTGGACTTGAAATTCAAGAGGGAAAATTCAAGCATATCATCTCACTGCTTATCTAGTCTTCTTAAAGCGTTACCATTTCAAAACACAAAAACCACTCTTAGCTCTTGAGCTATAAGAAAACGAATGGCTGGCTGGATTTGGCCCATGGGTCATAGTTTTCTGATCCCTGCCAATGATTACGACTTATTTTGCAGATTAATATGTAAAGTTTTGTGCCTCTATGTCATTACAAAACATGGCAGGTTTTTGTTTTGTTTTCAAAATAGTCCATCCTCACACTGGGGAAAGATAGGGGTTGTTTTTTTACCTCCTAGACCATGGGAAGGGGGGCCCGTATCAACTTGCCTTATCTCCTGAGCATTTGCTGCTCACCCATGAAGTCAGATGTCTATCTATCTTTGAGAACACCTGCCATCCAACTGGTGAAAAGAAGGGCTCGTCTGAGGAGTTGACAAACACGTGGTAGTCCAGACAGTGAGCAGAGGCAGAAGGTGGGCTGGACTATAAGCTCGGGAAGCCGTGCCTCGGACAAGAAGTGCATCTGGCATTCTGTGTCTGGGAATAACTGCATTCCTGCATTACATGGCTCTACCTGTGAATGAAACTCTACTCTGTGCTTATACTGGCACTGGAAGTATAGCCGTGGGCCATGCAGAAGAAGGGCTGCATCCCATGGAGGCTACATTTAAGCAGGGCAAGGCAGATAACACACAAATAGACAAACAGTCAAGATGATTTCAGATGGCCCTGTGCACTGGAAGAAGATAAAATAGGCTGATGTAACAGTGTCACGGGTTGGGTTGGGGAGTGAGACTTTAGAAGAGCTGGTTAGGAGGAAGAACTAGGAAGACTGAACAGAAAAGCAAATGCAGAGACCCTGGGATAGAAGCTGACCGATAATCACATAGGAATCGGGATCAGGCAGAGCTCTCAAGAGTAGGGTGTTCGGTGGAGATGGTAGTCTTTCATAAGGGCCATTGAATGAAGACAGACTGAGAATCACCAACTAGAGATTAAGTTTTCTCAATCCTGAGAAATCATGTGAGAAAAGGCGTAGGATCCTGGGGGAATAATTAAGAGACCAGTTGGGGAGGTACCAAAGGTTTGTGGAATGTATCCTTGTGCAGTGAAAACCCAGCATTACGGCTCAAAGGACAGCCATTGACATTTGGCCAGGAGTTTGGGTTTTGTCCCAGAGGCAATGGAGAGTCAGCACAAAGGCAGTTAAGAGTGAGTTTTGGAAGACACCCTTTGCAGCACTATTTAGGTTGGGTTGGGAGGGACAGACAATGGAAGCTTGTTTTTCTCTTAATTTTGCAATCTCCAAGTTTAATCGACAATCCGTGTGTGGTAAAATGAATCATGTATGGTTCCCTGTGGCATTTCAGGTGCCTCAAGAGGACCGGCGAGACCCAATCGCACTGCACTAGGGAAGCCAGCTCCTGGCAGCCGACATGACAACCCAGGCCCAGAACCTTGGTTTTAACTTTGCGGTGCCGAAATTCCTCCATGTGTCTGAGGAAGCCCTAAGGATAGAGGATTGACGCTGAACCCCTGGGTGTCTGAGTTGTCAACATCAGGGAAAAGGAGAGAAGGGGAGCGGAGGGAGTCCACCGTGCATCAGCTGGGTGAAGAACCAACATCACGGGTGCCAGTCTGGGCTCAGGGACCAGTTGACCTGTGTAACTTCTGAGTCAGTGACTTAACCTCTCTGGACCTCAGGCCCCCTACACCGAGCTTCTCCTCACCTAGGAACACAGAGTGAGGGTTGGTGTTAGTGTCTGCCCACTAAAGTCATCTGGGAAGCTTCAAAAAAACACCAATTCCTGGTCCCCCTCCAGACCAGCTGAATGGGAAGGGTCCCAGCATTTGCATTAGGTAAAACTTCTTCAGGCGATGTCCCTGCCAAGGGGCAGCCTATATCCTCGGTGCCTGAGGAAGCAACTGACTTCTAGACCATTTTCCAAAATGCATTGTCAGTGCGGATCTCTCCTTCCTCTGCCAACCGTCAGGTTTATGCATCCTTCTCCCACTTTCCACATCACGGATCTTTCGCCTCAGACTGGACTACTGAGGCAGCACCACCACCTTCTTGACCTGGTGTCCTGCTACTTCCTGCCAGCTACACACTTAAGTCAGAGCGGTGTCTTTCAATAGCCCTTCAGACCACTAAAATATTTTATAATTTTTGTATCTTATCAATGCTTCTCAGTTTCCAAAGTTCAGTCACAGAAAGAGACCCTCCCTCTTCTACCACCTCACCTAACTTCGAAGAGTTGCCAACACCATTACCTCTAATTTGAGTGAGGACAGACACATAAAGGACCGAAAGTGGGTGCTCATTTTTAAAGCCTGCTACTCTGAGGCATAATTCACATACAACAAGTTATACCCAATCCAAAGGAATAGGGTTTTTTTGAAAGAAGATCTTATTATTTTAGAGAGAGAAAGAGCGGAGGAAGGAGCGGAGGAAGAGGACCACACTGAGGTTGGAGCTCCGCGTGGGCCTCAATCCCAGGACCCTGACGTCATGACCTCAGCCGAAACCAAGAGCCAGATGCTTAACCAATTAAGGCACCCAGGCGCCCCTAAAGGAATAGTTTGATGAGGTTTGACAAATGTATCCCCCTGGAACCAGCACCCTGATGGAAGTGTAGACCATTTCCATCACCCCAGATGGAGAACGTGTTTCACCTGGGTTGATATTTCTGCATGTTACCCACTGTCGGCCAGAATTTGTGGCTTGTAGTCAGGTGCTTAATGCTGTTCCGCTTGTGGAGATGCAACTCAGAGGTTAATACAATTCTCCATGCCCCTCAGGGCTCATGGCTACTGCAAAGGTAGGACAAGCAAGTTAAAATGAGTTTCTACCTGTTGAAATCTTGCTGACTTTTCAAGGGTCAACTCAAGTCACTTCATCCCTCATCCACAAAGTTGACCCCAATTCTCAACCTCTCCCTAAATTTACCAAACCCGAAGATGCACATGTCTTTATGTTATATCTTCTCCAAGAAGTTTTTTTTTTTTTTTTCCCAGATGTCTTATAAGGATAATAAGATAAAACGAAAGAAGAAATCTGGGAAAGGAGAGCACGGATATTGAATGACACTATATAGAAAGCCATCGGAGGTAGAAACGGGTAAGTTGAGGCTACCTTTACTGGAGAATTACGAAATTCATAAATTAAGTTGCCCAATCAGTTAAGCCTTCCTATTGTGTCCTTACTCCCTGGAAACCCTCTACTCCAGAAAATAAGGAACTGGCTGGTCAACCCATGTCAAACTCCTTCTGTGAAATTTCACTTTCCCACCCTCACACATTGTCTGCTTTCCTTATTTCTGCCCCAAAGAGTCTCACCTCATTTTTACCTACTGAAATCTTGCCTACATTATTAGGCACACTTTACATCAACCTCCTCTATAGAAATTGATACTGATCCTCACCCTCCTTAATTTTTTGAGCTCTTAGCTGCATGTCTTTAAATAACATCCACTCCATGGGGTTCCTGAGCCCAGTTGGTTAAACATCTGCCTTTGGCTCAAGTCACGATTCCAGGGTCCTTGGATCAAGTCCCACATCAGGCTTCTTGATCAGCCAGAAGCCTGCTTCTCCCTCTGCCTGCAGTTCCCCCTGCTTGTGCGCTCTTCCTATCTCTGTCTCTGAAAAATAAATAAATAAAATCTTTAAATAAATAAATTAATAAATTACACCCAGTCCAGCTGAACCCCACGCAGACCTACTGAATCACATCTCCTGAGACTGGCCCTTGAGTCTGTGGTGTAATTCACACCTGGGTAACTCTGACGATTCCCCACCCTTGGAAACCTCAGGGCTTTTCATCTCCTCATTTTACATATAATGTCACAGAAGTCCAAGAAGCTAAGCTAAGCTAATCATTGCTTCTCACAGCAATGACTGTGGAGGCAGGAATTGTGAGGGGGACCCGTGCTCACCATTTCGTGCTCTTTCTTCCTTCCCATGCATGCAGACTTCAATGCTGTCAGTTACCATCATCAGAAACACAGTAGAATTATACTGAAAGCTTACAAAGACATAGAACTTTTAATGAACTCCTGAAGGTTGCAAGATCTTAATAAAGTCCAAAATGATAATGACAAAGTCGTGGTTCAGTTTGACCTAATATTGGAGATAATGTGATATAGAATAGGATCGAAAAATTCTAAGAATGGAATGGAAGAACTGCAAAAAGCGTACAATCAGAAAGTATCTTCAATGTGGCCATGGTTATCCATCAGCCAGACTCCGTCTTCAGTAAGCCCACAGGAGGAAGAGTAATTACACAGCAGGAGAAAAGATCTGGGGTCACACACAAGGAAGAACAACCTGGTGATGGGGTTGGGTGGAGTAGGGCTTCTCTTGAATGAAGTAACTCAAGCCTTTAATTTATCTATCATGATTTAAATTTAGTTCTACTGCAAGAAAGGATGTATCAAAAATTTTTTAAGATCTGCTTGACTTAAGTTGAGAGCTTCTCTTAGAAAATACAGAATTTTTTGTCCTGCTGATAAATCGCAATTACAACTTTCTAAGCTGTTTCCAGTCTATGTGGATCTTTCTCTAAAAGGACACTTACAAAACATCCTCTGGAGACATGATACCTTGTTCCAACCCTGAGAAGGATTTTGGGGACCAACCTAGTGGTCTCTCTTACCTCTGAGTTGTACCTAGTGATAAGCAGTACACACCACACATGTGGTCAGGTCAAACGCATGCACTTTCTTTATCGCCCTCTGGGGTGAGGAGCCCTAGCTGGAAGGCATGCCCCACAAACGTGCCCTTGAGCATGGGGGGGGGGCGCTGTGCTTCTTCATGGGAATGATGGAAGAGCAAACTGATGTAAGAAACGCTTCTGTGAGCTCCAGAAGGCAGCACCTGGACTGTGTGTGTGGCTTTGACGCTACATGGCACCCAACCAATGCTGACTGACACATACACAGAGTGTATATACCTCCTACGCTGTGGGACATGGGGAAAAATGAAAACATACATTTACTCAGCTCTTGTATGTCAGCTATTTACATAAGCAGTAAACTTTATTCCACATTCCTTCATTCGCCATTAGTTTATTTTTATTTTTTTAAAAGATTTTATTTATTTATTTGACAGACAGAGATCACAAGTAGGCAGAGAAGCAGACAGAGAGACAGGAGGAAGCAGGCTCCCCACTGAGCAGAGAGCCAGATGCGGGGCTCGATCCCAGGACCCTGGGATCATGACCTGAGCCGAAGGCAGAGGCTTTAACCCACTGTGCCACCCAGGTGCCTCTCGCCATTAGTTTATTAAAGAAGTATTTATTGGGAACCCGAGATATGGAGGTTATATGATGAATAACATATGCCAGAATTTCATCACCACAGAGGTTACTGTAATAATTATTTATTACAACTCTGCTAAATGTCACCAGAACAAGTGCAATGTGTCACAGGGGCAGGTAACCAAGCAGGCTTCCTGGAGGAGGAGTTTGTAGAAAATGGAAGAGTGAATAGGATTAATGGGAGTGGGGGAAGGATCAGCTAAGGGCAGCCGTGAGCAGACAGTGGGTTTGTGGGATCTGAGTGGGGAGAAAGCTGCAGCCTCTGACAGATGTTCTCAAAAAAAATTTTAAAGATTTTATTTATTTATTTGACACAGAGAGAGAGAGAGAGATCACAAGTAGGCAGAAAGGCAGGCAGAGAGAAAGGGGAAGCAGGCTCCTTGCTGAGCAGAGAGCTCAATGCGGAGTTCGATCCCAGGACCCTAAGATCATGACCTGGAGCTGAGGGCAGAGGCTTAACCCACTGAGCCACCCAGGCGCCCCGAGATGTTCTCAAATTTTATGCACAAATCCGCCTCTCCAGGCCCGGTTAAAATGCAAGCTCTGGTTCAGAAGGCCCAGGGTGGGACCTGAGAGTACGCATTTCTAACAAACTCCCAGGTGATATGGAGACCCTAGGAGCAGTGAGGAACCCACACAGCATGCATAATTTGGGAAACAACAGGAGATAAGAACTCAGGCCATGGAGGCAATTTTCATCAGCGGAAGGAATCCAAGGTTTGAGACTGGAGCTAGATAATTAGACTGTGCTGGAAACCTCATTCAAAGCAAAAAGTAGAACATGAGCTGGACAGGCCAAAAGTTGACGTGGGAGACAATTTTAATCCTCGTTTGAAAAATCTTTGAGGAAGAAATTCTGTCCATTTTACATACAGGGAAACCGAGTTAAAAGAGGCTAAACGGCCTGATACAGATCACTTATATTTGTAAGTGGAGACAGGACTGGGAACCAAGTGTACTGATTGTAAATCCAGTGTCCTCTGTTGGAGCTGCCAATCCTGTGTCCAGAAGCACTAGGACACTGGAAGACAGAGAGAGGTGAGGCGCAAAGACAGAGGGGAGGGAAGAGGGAAAGAAGGGGGAAAAAGAGAGTGGGGAGAGGCGGGAGTAGGGGGAGCAGGGGGGTTGTATCTTTCTAGTTGTGTCATTAAGAAAGTGGAGGTTCAGATGACATGGATCATTTTGAGAGAGTCCCACCTCCAGTGGTGTTAGGCACCCCAGATGCCCATTTCCGGGCTTCTCTGCCTTCCTCTTTCTGAGAGCAGCTCCTCTGGGCACTGCCTTTCTGGGCATGGCCACTCTTCCAGGCCTGATGAAAAGCCAAGCCTTGTCCAGACTTCCTGGCTGTCACAGCCTGGACAAGCCCTTCTTCTCATATTCTCTGTCACTCAACCAAGCACTTAATTGTAAATGGGTTTCTACTATACATAAAGTTGTTGGTACAGAAAAAATATTGAGAGCTCCTTCAAAGCCCTAGTGTGTCTTATGACTACAGGGCTTGGGCATATAAAGGCATTGGACTAGGAGTCTGAGCTGTGTAATGCTGGGCAGGTTGCTCAATCATACTAAGCCTCAGTTTCCCCCTCTACAAAATGGAGAGAATTACTCTCTGGAGGCTCGGGGGCTTATTTTCAAAGGGTTGTTGATAATAACAATAAAGCACCCACTTTAAGATAATATAAATAAAATGATTCTTATACCAAAACATCTAGGACTATGTCTGTGGTGTGTAAGCAGGCTTAATAAGTGGCTGTCAAATTATGCCTTAATTAGAACACTTTCAGTTGGAAGGGAAACTCAGTTTAAGTTTGCTGAAGCAGAAAGGGGAATTTTCCGTTCACATAAATGGGGAATTCAATCATAGAAGGATCCAGCTGCCCAAGGATGCCATTCTCTTCCCCCACCGCTCCTCTCTACTTTTACACTATTGGATTCATTAGACAGGTTTTTTCACGTTATTGGAAGGATGAATACCAATATCCTGGAGAACAGGAGAACAGGAATACCAATATTCAGGAGAACAAATTTCTTTCCAGCGAAAGACTCCTGACTATGGGCTGACAAGGGCCATGCCTGGACAGAGTGCTAAGCCCTGGTAGGTGAGCCAGTCCCAGTCAAACCACAAGCCCTACCCTAAAGGGCAAAGGGAGTTCTGTTACCAGAAGGGGGTCCTAGGATATATAAGACAATAATCATGGATTTCAATATATGAAAGCACTTTAAAAAATTTTAGTACTGTGTGCTTTAATATGTTAATTACCATAATCCAAGCTTAATACATTTTTAAAAAGATTTTATTCATTTATTTGAGAGAGAGAGAGAGAGAGAGAGGGAGACAGATAGCAAGAGGGAGCACAAGTGGGGAGGAGAGGGAGAAGCAGTCTTCCTATCCAGCATGGAGCCCTACATGGGCCTTGATCCCAGGACCCTGAGATCATGACCTGAGCCAAAGGCAGACGCTTAACAAACTAAGCCACCCAGGTGCCGCAACATACTTTACTTTTTAATGATGTGGCTTTTTAAGTAAGACACAAAAAGGTAGATGATAGGACAGAAATTAAAATAGAAATAAAAAATGAGAATGTAGTGGCGGCTGGATTTCTTTATCCTGAACAAAATTTTTTTTTTTTTTTTTGCGCATGTAGTTTGACTCAGAACACCTATTGGTATGCATTTTTATTTTATGCAAAATTGAAGACAGTATTGAAGATGATCTAAGGTATAAGATATTCAAACTCTACCTCTTGAGGTGTCCTGGCAAAGGGATTTAAAAACTGGCTCCTTCCCCTGTTCTTAAGACGATGGCCTCCCATGGTTTGTTCCTCATTGTTCTCCCACCCTCTCAGAGGTATGGGATTTTTGTGTTTCTTGTTTTTTGCTTTTTGTTTTGACAGGGCCCTTTTTGATGACTGTCACCCAGATTTTGTGGCTCCATTGATCTGAATCCCAGCTGTGCAAGATGGCACGATTAATCCCTCATTCCCTCAATCAATATTTAAAGGGTTCTTGGAGGCAAGTTTCACCAGGAAATTTAACCCCAACGTTGAAAGGAGTAGTGACAATAAAGGTGCTCCCAGGACCCATAACCCATATTTCTACCACCATGTCAGCCACTGAGTGACAATCTTAGGAAATCTAGGACTTCAAGGGACCCAATGTCTTCTACGAGTCTCATGTTCCCTGTTCAGAAAGCTGCTTCCTCAGGTCAGCTCACCAAGACACTCCCAGTTTCTTGAGGGGAACTCCTGAATTGGTTTAAGGCTGTGGTTCCCATCTTGTTCCTCCGTGAGAGGCTACTACAGAAAACCTCTCAGTGTTTTTGCACTAAACAAGGCCTTGTTCATTCATGCCAGTATTTCCTCAGATGTTGTATACATGCCGCACTGAATGACCTACCTTTGTGACTTCATGGGGGAGGGGACAAGTGGGTATGAGACTTAACACCGCCTAATTGTTCGTGAGTTCTATTATCAGTCATCATTCGGCCTCCAGGGAGCAGGAAGGTTCACTTGGCGTTGACCAGATCTCTTGGGCGTTGACCAGATCTCCTGACTCACTTGGGTGTTGACCAGATCTCCTAGAGGAGCCTTGGAAAGTTCAGCTGCGGACATTTGGGTTTGAGAAGACGGATTACATTGTAGGCCCGTGTGGAATTTCCTTTGGTGTCATATTCTTAAGGCTCTGGCCAAAATTTTGTTCATTTGGATGCAGTAAAAATTACTGAATCAATAAAGTCAATTTTTGTGGGATTTATAATCTGCTTAATCCTTCCACTCTGTTCATCTTGTTGATTGAGTCTCTCACCCAGTGTCTATATTATTTGTGCTAACTCAGGCCCGAGTGACAGGGCAGGTGTTGGTGACATTGGGGTTCGTGTGCCCACAATCTGGATAAATGGAGAGAGGTGGGAACAAGGCATTGCACTAGGAGGCTCCATCACCATTCCTCAGTGGACTCTTGCAGACCAGTACCATCTGCTCAATAGAACTACTAAGGTCATACCAGATCAATCCTGGCCCAAGGTGGTGTCAGATACAGTAAACCTTTAGAGTCTCTATTTTTAAAATACATATTGTTGATAACTTCTCCAGCTTCAAGAGAAGTCCAGTGTTTAGTTGGTTAACTTAAGGCAGAAATATGTGTTGTTCTAACCTCACCCAAGTGCCCTGAACACGTAAGTCTCCCTTTCTCTTTTCTGAATCATGTTCGTGATCCACACCCCAATTCTCTTGTAGGGAATCCATGACTTTGCAACCACCCATGACATAATCTTGTACCAAATCCATAGCTGCCTTTGATCTTGGCAAGACTGAGGTTGGTATAAGCACAATGTAGGGACAAGGCTGGTCCCTAGATTCTTTTTGTTTCTCTTTGAAGGTGTTGGCCTGATAGCAATTCACACCCCAAGATGCCAATTGGAAGTATAAAACAAAAGAGTAAAATTATTTTCCTCACACACCAAAACAGAAAAGGTAAACAACAACAGCAACAAAAAATCCCAAACTTAGTCATGAATAATGAGCACTTTTCATACCTTTTATTATCATTATTAAAGCACTTTTTAAAGAGAACTGTTCAAATGTCAAAATGTCTTTAACAATTATTTTAAGCACAACAATAAAGGAGTAGATTTTTAACAAGGGAAAAACATTCTATCCTAGGACAGCCAAGAATGTAAATAAAGGTTTATTATTCATCATAGCAATTGTGTGAGTTGATGGGATGCATTCTGGAGGGCGCCAAAATAAGGGGATGTTTAGATAAAATTTGAATCAATCGGTTGAAAATATTGCTTTTCTTACTCAAAAAGATTCTGTAATATTGAATAAAAACACCATGACACTGAAAGTCCTGATATCATTTTGCAAAATCTCTGCTTAAATCACATAGATTTGTATAATGTTAAAAACAATCATCAAAAGATACAACATTGGATTCACTCCACTCATTTTCCTTAGAAGTCATTTCTTTTACAGCTTTCAACTTTAATTGTACAACAGTATCCCTGAACCTTATAAACAAAATTTCCTTACCACATATTTTTTCCACCCGCTGTTACTTTCAACAGTTTGAAGACTGCTTTGAGGTTAAATAAAAAATCTAAACCTTGTCATCGGTGTTTTGTTTTTCCTTGGAGGAAACGCCATTGGCATGGCTCAGTCCTGACAAGGTAATGAAAGTCATTCTAATTTTTATTTAAGAAAAAGCAATTTTCATAAATGGTGTACCACTAATGGATCGTGATCATCTATAAACCCCACAGCAAATTACTCTTAATCCAGTTTGCTGTGTTGCCTTACCTGAGGGAAATAATACCCACCCTTCCTCTGGGCCGGCATACTGTTCACAGAGACTTCTTCAATATATATTAATCCCATCATTTATCTTTGTCAACTGAGAACAAAAATAATTTGCAGAAGAGTAAACAGAAGCACACAGAAGAAGGGAGCTCGGCATTATTAAACGGCAGAAAGCAGGTGCTCGCAAAGCTAAACTTATTTTTATTGCAAAACTTGAGTAATTCTCCTTCTGCATCTGTGCATAGTAAATACGAGCAAAGGAAAAATTTAATATTTTAGAGGAAACTGAAATCACTTCAGCTGAGGAATGAAGGCAGGCCCCGGTGCTGTGGCTTGCTTTTTTAAATCATTCTGAAAATAGGAGATTAATGGCCTCCAAAGGGCAGAAAAGAGAACGGAAGAGGTTAGAGTTGGAAGAGATATCCATTTGATTTGAAAAATGCAAAATAATAAAATATGCTTTTGATATTTACTTTTCAGGACTGAGTCAGGGTGTTGACTGCGTCTTTTCTCTTACTTTTTTTTTTAATTAAAGCTAGTATCATTAAAACTATTGTTAAAACTAATAATACTACTCAAGTGTACTATTAAGTTTAATAGTAACAACCAAGCTTTTTGAGAGCCTGTGCCATTTACCTCCACTTTACAGATGAGGAAACCAGGAACTGGAAATGTTTAGAAACACACCCAGGCCCACAAAAGGATTTGGTAGTTGAGCTGGAATTCTAGACCCACGTCTCACCTTCCTCTAACCACCCACTAGTTCCCTAGTAAGTCCGGGGTGATTTTCAGGTGGAGATTCAAGGGCTTTAAAATCCATGCTTTTCCCACTGCCGCATGGGGGCTTGTTTAAAAAAGCACAAAACAAAACAAACACACCGGTTATTTCAAAAACCCCAAAATGAACCCAGCAGAGTGCTGTGGCCCCGTAGGTGTCAGAGAACTGCTATTTTAACCAGCCCCACCTCCCCAACCCTTCACCATCCCTTCCCAGTCCTTGTCTGGACAGTGGTTTGTGCCTCACCCAGGCAATGTTCTCTACTGGCAGTTACTCTCAGTTGGTCTCTAAGACATTTCAACGAAGAGATGATGTAGCAGCAAGAGATGAGGAGCTTGTACTTTTTCCAGCAAACCTTTGGCCACTGGAAATCAAACAATAGGTCAATAATACCTGTTTAGCAGAAATAGAACACAGTATATGCAAGAAAATGAACAGGGAGCACTGAGCTGGTAGTAAAAGCCGGAGGGGGGGTGGTGTCTTATGTTAAGCCAATGAGACTGAACTGAAAGAATATTTCAGTTACCCTCTTTAGAGCCGGGTTGCGTGATGGTGACTCAGACACACTATTTGGTAATATATTCATTCCATTTACAACAGCGTATTGAAGGCCAAGCATGGGGACAGGAACCAAGTTAAATGAAACAAATCATTCTTTCAAGGGACTTGGAGTTTGTTTTGTTCTGTGTCTAATTAGCACAAACCACTCAGCTCAAACTTAAAAGTACATGTGCATAATCAACTGGTCTACCTCTCTTGTCAATGAAATTAGAGAGGCAAATTAATAGGTTTTGTAGTTATGATAACTGCGTCAAGCAGTTAGTTAACATCAGTAGTAAAGAGGAGAAGTAGACCCTTCCTGGGATGCCAGTCTTTATAAGAGATAGGGCAATTGAAGCTATAGTTGAAAGGATCCGAGCAAATAATACAACCAATCTCTGTGGGGAAAGGACTTTTCATCAGGAATTGTTAAGTTTGGCAACACAAATGGTATTATGACCCACTTGTCCTTAAATATCTGTACCATCAGGTCTCTTCCATCAGTGTATTATATTTATCTGTCACATGTGATTCAGAATATCCCAACTCGGGTCCAAATGTATGTGTTTTAATGACATGTTTCACTCTTAAGAGAAGCTAGTCCAAGACAGGGCTCCTCCTTGATTTTTTTTTAAGAGCTGTGTTAACCATTAAGGAGCATTCTCCTTCTGCAGGATGCCCTGAGAGTTTTTCCACCTTGGAGAAATGCAGCACAGACTGATGAAGGTTGGGGGAGGGGCCAGTTTCCTGAAGAGTGGGATATGCATGCAATTGAAATGAGAATGTAGATGAGTTTTGGGAAACACTATGCCGGGAGTTAAGACATAAACAGATTTTCTTACACAACCCTTGCCTGAACACCTGTAGGAAAGTGTTCACATTCCTCCAGGACTTTGAGCATCTCAGTTTGAAGATCACTTCTGTAGCCGACATGACACCATTGCTCCAGGGCTTGTGCTTGGGAAAACCAGTATTCTCCGTTGATGAGTTTGGTCCACAGGGCAAGGAGTGTGAAGAGAAAAAGAAAGCAGACATGAACAGGAAGATGGGAAATGCCACAGATGAACTTGAGTTGTTCTACTGATGGTTGTTCATGTGTGAATCTGATATTTGAAATAGTGATTTCTAAGAATGTGGTGGAGCTGAGCCAAGGTTTGATGATAACCAGCAGCCCTTTCACACTGCCCGATGGAGGCTCCTGATGATGATAATGTGATGACAAGCTGGCTGCATGTGGCTGTTGCCTGGAGCTCTTGGAATTCTGCTACCAGGGTAGGCTAAACACACTGTGCAGGCCCTTTCCCAAAGCCCTCTAATTACAAATGTCCATCTGAATGATTCACCCAGGCTGATCTTGGGGACCATGTACTCACTTCCATAGGTCCAAACCTGATACATGTTCATCACCTAAGAAAAGCTACTGGTTTTGAACTCCTGTTCTGTCTGGTTTTGCCAACTTCTCAGAAATAACTCATGGATCTTTAAAACAGCTCTTTAAGGTAGTTCCAGCTGTTTCCATTATGTAGATGAAGAAACTGCTGCACAGAGAGGTTAATCATCTTACCCAAGATCACACAGTGAATAACTGGATAAAAGCTTAAATCCAGACCCATTTCATGGCAATGAACCACAGGAGTTGCTTTGTGCACAATAGCATAGCTACCAGTATGAGTTTTAGAATGAACTTTTAAAGGCTGGGTGTTAAGTTTCAGTTATCTCTGGTCTTGACACTTCAACCAGACAAGCTTATGATTGTTACTTCATTCTGGTTTAACAAATGCCATGCAGGTACTATCAAGAATCACATTTTAATGCTTTCATCTATTTTCTAAGTTTCAATTCATCTTCCCAAGAAGTATTTACTCAGCGTCTACTGGGTTCCAGGTTTTGTTCTAGGCACGAGGGATCCAGCTGGAACAAAACACACAGGTCATCTTATCGTTGGTACAGTCATTTTAATGGAGTGTTATTTACACTAGAAATGAAGTTTATTGGATGAAGGGACATGACTTCACCTGGTTCCAATTAGAGTCAACATACCATAAAAATATATAGGTTTGATTTAGAATTTCATTCTACAACTAAACAGAGAAAAAAAGATTTGATGTTAGGGAAAGAAACCTGTGTGGACAGATTGCCTCTGGACAAATGGCATATATTGCTTGACATTGGAATATCCTAAATCTATAAACTTTCAGTATTTTATCTTAGTAGAACATCTATATTTTTCTCAAGATGGAAGTTTTAAACATAATTTTAAAATTTTAATATTAATTATTAAATATTACAGTTAAAATATTATAGTTATAATAGTATACAGATCTACCCACCACATACATTCTATAATTAACATTTTGATAGAGCTGCTTGCTGCATCATATATCTCTCTGTTGCTCCATTAGTCCATCCTTTTTTTGGTATGATTCAAAGTAATTTGCAGACACCCTTAACCATCTCAGCATTTGTATCACACATATAGAGCCCATCTGTTCACAGTCCTCTTTCCGCTCTTCCTAACATTTCTCCTCCTTCTTCTCCTCCCTCTTCCTTCTTCTTTTCCCTCCTCTTCTTCTTCTTCCTCCTCCTCCTCCTTTGAGGAAAATTTACATAGAATAAAAAGCACAAATCCTAAGTGGGTCCCTTATTGAAATTTGACAAAAATGCACACTTGAGAGCACATGTATTTGTTTCAACCCATCCTAATCCTGGCCTAAATGAAATTGTGAAAATCCAAGGAATTGGCTTATCCAGACTTCCCACCCTGGTGACCAGAGATCAGTTTTCTCCTCTGCCCTAACTCTATCTTTCCTACTTATCATCAACTGGCTGTCACTCCATCCTTGCTGGGTTGATATTAACTCATCATGAAGGTATTAACTGAGATATGTTCTGGGTAAAGAGATTTGTGAGGGGGTTGTCTAGGGATTGCAGTTTAAAGGAGACATTTAAGACCCACACAACGAAAAGTATAAAGCAGTAATGGTGGAATGGTTACTGTTGACAACCAAAATTTTTGACAAAACTCACCCAAATCCTTCTCTATTTTATAATGATAACAAACACTAGTGTTTGGCTGTCTTAACTTCCTGGCTTCATTTCATTTTAGGGAGATGATGCTTGTTACACACTGGGTGTGGAATGGGTTGTTTGACTACACACCTAAGTTGGAGAAAACCCGCATCTCTCCTAATGAGATTCTGTACATTAAAATTTTACTTCTCTGAAAATTTATTTCAGTCTGAAATCGGATCAGAGTGACAATATTCATGGAGTTGTGGTACAGACCGACTGCTACGAAGTGGGATTTATTGGCAGGTGGGGCAACACTGAACCCACTTCAGGAGAAATTGGTGTTTGAGGCTGCATCAAGGAGCCCCTGGGTCAGTGTGATTCTCATGAAAGAAGTAAGTTTGCAATAAAAAATTCATTTTTGTTCAGTGTTTTGATTCCCAAAGTGGAAAGGATAGAATATTTCAGACTGACCTCAGAGTTACTGGGTGGTAGAAGTGGGGAAGACACGGAACTGGATATCAGATTTTGGCAGACTCATTTCACCCAAGCAAGGAATGAGGCTGGGAAACCCAAAGGCATGTCATCAGTTCCAGCCCCCACTTGCCTCTTTCAGCTATGTGATCCTAAGTCGCTCCACTTCTTGGGACTCAATTTCTTATAAGAGAAATTGATATAATTCCAAATTTACAAAATGTTGCAAGAATAGTACAAAGAACTCTCACATACCTTTTAGTCAAGTCCACTAATAGTTCATATTTGGTTCTGTTTACATTATCTATCCATCCATCCATCTACCTATCTACCCATATATCTATTTAAACATATATACATTTTTTCCCTAAGTCTTCTGAGAGTAAGTTATAGGCATTGTTTCCTTTTACCCCCTAAATCATGTAAGATATATTTTATGAGAACAATGGTGTTTTCTTACATAACCACGGTATAATGATTAAAATTAGGATATTGAGTTAGATATCACTGTTATCTACCCCCAGTGTCCACATTCAAATTTCATCGGCTGTCCTAATATCCTCTATAGTATTTGTGTGTGTGCATGTGTACATGCGCATGTGTGTGTGTTCAGGGCTCCAGAATCTAACCAAAGTTCACACACTGCATGCAGCTGTTACGTCTCTTGACTCTTTTAAAATCTGGAATGGCTTTTCAGTCTTGTCTTTGTCTTTCATGGTCTTGTCATTTTGGAATTACCCAGTCAAGTTGTTTCGTAAAATGTTGCTCAGTTTAGGTTTGTCTGATATTTCCTCATGAGGAGAATCAAGATGTTCATATTTTATTTACTTACTTATTATTTTTAATTAATGTATAGTCTATTGTTTCCAGTACATATTTTGACAGGGGTATCCCAGAAATGATATCTTGCTTTAAGTGCATCATATCAAGAGGCACATGGTACAGTTTTTCCAGGTGTCAGTTAGCTCTGATCACTGGCTTAACATGTATCTCCCCTGCCAAGTAAAATTTTTGCCTTTGTAAGGTATACATATCTTAGGAGAGATATTTTGAGATCATGTGAATATTCTACTCCTCAAAATTTTATTCACTACTTTTACCAGCCATTGACATTTTTGCCTGTATTAAGTATTACTGAGATGATTGCTAAAAAGTAGTTATAATTGTCTAATTCCATCATTCTTTATACATTTATTAACTGCTTTTCTATTGCAAAGAAGAGCTCTCCCTTCTCCCTCAATTTTTAAAAAAATTTCATTAATTTAGTTATTTCGGCATGAGAGTGTGGATTCTTATTTCATTCAGTTATACTTCATTGCTGTCAATATTAATTTTGATAGTCAAGCAGTATGATATTTGGCCACTGGGAACCCCTTCATACTGAACGCTGTGTACTTTTGGCATATGTTATAGACTGAACAGTGTCCTCCCAAAATTCATATGGTGAAGCTCTAAGCCCCATTGTGACTCTATTTGGACACAAGACCTTTAAGGGGTTAGTTAACAGTTAAATGAACTTGTGAGTGTGGCACCCTAATCTGAGAGGACTAGTGTCCTTGTAAGAGGAAGGAGAGACTACAAAGTGTGCTCTCTCTCTCTTTTTCTCTCCAGGCAAACACAGAGAAAAGGTCATGTGAAGGTGAACCAAGAAGGTGATAATCTGCTCCCCAAGGAAAGAGACCTTTTACTGGAAACTAGCTCTGTTGCACCTTCATTTTGGACTTCCTATCATCCAGAACTGTGGAAAAATAGAGTTCTATTGTTTTAGCTACACGGTCTGTGGTAATTTGTGATGGCAGCCAGAGCAGACTAACCCAACCTGCCCCCCATCATTCTCTGAGTACTTCCTTACCTTCTAGCTCATGTTTCATGCTCATTTTGACCTTTCTTTCACCCAAATCATTCCTCCAAAGAGTCTGGATTCCTTTTAGTGGAGAATGGTGATTAGTATCTGAGATCTGGGTGCTGATTTGTCTAATACTATGGGAAATCCACTGCCTTAAGACTTTCTCAATGAAGGGCAAACCTGTGCTCTCTCAAATGAAGATCTCCTCGTGTATGCTTACATCTTCTCAATTCTACTTTCTTGCAGTAAAGTATGAGGTGCTGACTCCTCAGATAGTTGGTTCTGCTAATTTCTCACTTATCAGACCATAGAGTTCAATCCTTATTTTCAGTGTGTACGGAAACCATCTCTCAACACACATACATGCTATGCACTTAAATACACCCTCAATTTTGTCTGACACAATTACACAAATCCAGTTGGAGAGGCAGTGGGGAATTTATTTATTTACTTTTTACTCAAACATCCCCTCTACATTTAAAAATCCAAATACCACACACTAGTGGGGAGGGGGCATGGTCAAATGCTGACAGATTTAAATGTTGTTGAAATAGGCAAAAAAACAGAGAAGGATCTTATGAGAATAGGAACACAGGGAAATCCAATCTGGGAGTGGGAAAGAAACAAAGTCTCAAAATGCTTAAATTCTCCACATTGGCAGATTTGGCTTAGAAAGGGATAACTTCCAGGGTTTGGCTTTGTCTTGAGAAGATACCACATGCAGGGAGGGCCACGAGGAACTTGACCTGACAGCTACTGGGATCAGACATTCTGTAGTTGTTGGAGCACACCTGAAGTTACCTGTTGGCCTCTAGCCAAGAGTATCAGGGGCCAATTACATGGGAACTGATAATAGCAGAAACAAAGGATTGGTGACTTATTTTTATCACTTTTCTGTTGAAGAGAAAAGTAGGGCCCTTGGGAAAATGTGGTGTCTTCCCCCAAAACCATGCATATGAAAACACAAAGACATACACAGTTTTTTTTTTGGGGGGGTGGGATGGTAGGAGGGACAGAGGGAGAAGGAAAGAGAGAATCTCAAGCAGACTCCAAGCCCAGCGTGGAGCCCCACATAGGGCTCAGTCTCACAACCCTGAGATCAATACATGAGCCAAAATCAAGAGTGAGACATTTAACCATCTGAGCCACCCAGGCGCCCCCCATACACAGCTTTCCTATCTGCTGTGTTTGAATGTGGTCACCACTCTCACCAATACCATGCAAAGGCAGACAAATTGGTTCTCAAAATGTCTAGACCCAAGAATAAAAACCAACAACCTTTGTGAACAACTCCCGCATTTTAATGACCCTTATATTTTTGGTAACAATATTCTACAATGTTCTGGTTGGTTTGAATTGAGACAACCAGCACATTATAGTCATCATTCTCCACCTCTAAGATTGTGCTTAAAATTCCTCCCTTCTGCGTCACCTGTACCCTGTCATTCCTGAACTTGGCTGCAGCTGTTCTATAACAACCCCTGTCATGGCGGTAGTGGGGCTGCCAGCAACAGACCACTCCTTCATGATTTTGCTCAAATCAAGTCTGCCTTTAGCACTAATATATTTTGCTGAACTCACGTGGAAGTGCTGTTTGTTTTTCTCTGGAAGTCCATGGTACAGAAAATAAAATGTTGCCTCACCTCTCACTCTCTGAGTCATCTCCCAGTGTCTCCAACATTTTCTGACTCTGGGGGTCCAGAAATGGTAACAAGTAGCATCTTGGGCCCCAGCATGTGGCACATGACCAAGCTGAGGTCTGGGGAGTTGTGTACCTGATCCAGTAATTTAGGTCTGTACTAGAGCAAAACACAGGATACTTTGGCTCTGAAGCTGATCTCCAAACCTCCGTTCATTCACAGGACGCCCAGCATGAAATTTTGCCCATGTTTTTTCCAGACTTCTGGTCCCCTTACCTGCACTTGAGGGTTGAGTGGAGACATAAGCTGAACTTACTTGTTTTTGTGTTCTTCAGGGCAAATCCTCCTCTTTTTCTGACCCAGACAAGTGGACATCTTCTACTTATGCTACCATGGGGATCTTCAAAGATATGTCTCGGTGATTCCTCTGACATGTGCTTGTGTAAGCTACATATGCTGACCCGGACACATTTCCCTAACCCAAGCTGGACCAAACAGAATCGCTCTCCTCAAAAACTAGCAGTTGTGATAGAGGGACTGACCAGTGATCTACAACTTGGGTTACCTAATGGAATAATCTGTGAGCTTCTGAATAAAGGTAAATGTCCCAGCTTCAGAGATGCTGCCTCAATTTCCTGGGTATGGGCCTTTAGGCATTTTCCCCCCAGTGGGTATTATTTTCATATTTTATTTTTTATTATGAAATAGTTAAAATATATAGAGATATGTGGTTAATATATAGCACATATCCATTAACCTGTCACCTAGATTTAGTGACATAATACTTTGCTTTAGAACTGAAAAAGAAGAAAGGAAGAAAAGAGGGAGAGAGGGAGGGGAAGGCAGGTGAAAATTTTAAAGGTAAGAAAGGAAATAACATCTCTTGGTAACCAGTATAGGTCAGGCTCTAGGATCTGGATTTTCTGTTCTTTATTTCATTGAATTCTCAAACAAGATGGGAATAGTTGAGGAAATAACTCCTCGGTTTCTGTACTAACATCTCAAAGTCATCTGGGTACAAGGACACCCATGATTTGATCCTTATCTGTTCTGGCTCCAAGCCTCCTGGACTTTTTCTAGCACACATTCCAAGAAGAAGAAGGGGAAGAGGAACCCAGGAATAGGCAGACAGAAGTCCATGTGCTTGGTGAGGGGACAACAGACCAAACACATCCCATAGGGTCTAGATTGCCTCTCCTGGCTCATCCAGGACCTCAAGTGACCAAAGAAAGGATGGGGGAAACTGGAATCATTGCAGCTGAGCTTTCAGACAGGAGCAAATTCAAGTGGTGACCAGGAATATCCAATGTTGTTTGCTTTGGATAGGGCTTTAGGCAGAATGTCTTCATGAGGGTCTTATATTCACTATGACATAGAGAAGGGGGTCAAATTTCTACCTCAGCTGCAATTGAGTGATCCCCACTGCCCTCCAGCATGAGTGGTTAGGACCACTGGCAGAAATTTTACCTATTCCACGTTGTCTGAGAAAGCAACAAGGGACAAGATTAGACAGAAAGGAAAATAAATATAATAAAGTACTTGACAAGTATCCCCTGGAATCTGAAAATGAGTTATGATGAAAAGACAGGGAATGAATATTTCTTCTTGGTGGTTTCAAGTACTAAAAATGACTTGCTGGAGAACACTCATGTGCATGAACATTCCAGAATATTCCCTGTCACGCGAACAAAGCACAGGAATGCAGAACAATGAAGGTGGAGGTGGTCATGCGTCATGTCACTCCTGAGTTTGGTCACTCACTGTGCTGGCCTGGAGGGAAATGCCTTGAGATAGCCATGCCCACCCACCACAGCTTCTCCCTCATTTCTTCTCTCTCCCACTCCTTCTCTCCTCTGGGCATGATCTTATTTCATCAAAAGACAAATTGCTAAATAAAAATGATAGAAAATTGTCATTCTCAGATTACACTAAATTCAATGGAGCCGTTGAAACTCAAAAATGTGATGCTCTTTGAAAAGAGGAAGCTGTAGAGCTGCCTGGGTGGCTCAGTCAGTTAAGCATCTGCCTTCAGCTCAAGTCATGACCTCAGGGTCCTGGGACCCAACCTTAGGTCCAGCTTCCCACTCAGCAGGGAGTCTGCTTGTCCTTCTGTCCCTCCCCTCTCTGTGCCCACGTGCACACATGTGTGTGCGTGCTCTCTCTCTTTTTCTCAAATAAATAAATAAATAAAATATTTTTTAAAAAGAAAGAAAAGAGCAAGGTGTTAAAGGAGGCAAACACAAGAATACCATTTAAGGAATTAAAAGTACACGAGAAGGGGTGTTTGGGTGCTTTCATTTTCATGATCTAGTGGTGATTACACGAGTGTGCTCCATTTGTGATGGTACTTGGTATAGGGCACATTTCCACATCTACATTATACTTCCAGGAAGTTATAGTACGTTATAATGAATAAATACAGTAACTGATACTATGTATCATTGATGGACATGCTTATGTGGTTAAGCATAAAAAATGAGACTTGGAGACGTAAAGCAACTCACTCAGGCTGAAGTCAAGAGGGCAACCAGCTCCTGGAACATTTCAAAGACAGGGCCTTTCTGCAGTACCACGGTGACTGTGCTAAGTGGGTATCTTGCATCAAACCAAGGAGCAGTGAACGTCCATGAGAGAACTGACCTGTGAACCCACACCGACTCTGCTCAGGACTAACTTATAAAACAAAACTGAGACATCACTATTCATATGTGAGCCCTACTTTCCCCATTAATGACATGCCATTTATAACAGCTCATCGCCATGTTTCGCAAAGTCCTGCGCAAGTCTGACGAGATAGCGTGGAGGGAAATGCGCAGGGACTGAGAAGCTTGTCGGCGTACACGACGGAAATAACGGATAACCAGGTCTATCTCGTCATCTGAGTTCACTCTGTGAAGACACGTGGACATGTAGGCAGGGGCCCAACACATTCTTTTTTTTTTTTTTAAGATTTTTATTTATTTATTTGACAGAGATCACAGGTAGGCAGAGAGGCAGAGAGAGAGAGGAGGAGGCAGACTCCCTGCTGAGCAGAGAGCTCGATGCTGCGGGGCTCGATCCCAGGACCCTGGAATCAGGACCTGAGCTGAAGGCAGAGGCTTTAACCCACTGAGCCACACTAGCGCCCCCCCCCCAACACATTCTTAACTAACTCTTAGACTGTGGTCTAATTTAATCTCCAGGGCATCCCTTGAGGAGAAGTTAAATAGAACAAGTCGAAGAAAATTTGTCTCCTCTTGTGTCAGATAAGGAAGTCAAGGCAGAAGGGCTTCAGGCCCCAGGCCAGGCAGCCCTAGACCATGGCAGGGAGAATGAACTGCAGATCCAAGAGCACCACTTGTAAGCAAATTGATCTCGCTGCTCCAGGTCCAAATGTTGATTCCATTCTCACAGGTTTTCTTAAGGTGCACATTTCCTATGACCAAGAACATTCTCCTACATAACCACAATGTTACTACCAAAGTAGGAAAATTTAACATGGGTACCAAATTTAATTTGCTATTATGCAGTCTAGAGTCCACTTTCAAAGGTCATCACCTGTCCAAACAACGTCCTTCTAAGCTATTTCCCCCAGTCCAGAATCTAACTATACTTGAGTCCCCTTGTCATCTTTCTTAAGACACCTTTAATGTGGTAGAGTCCCTCAGCCTCTGTGTCTCTTGACCTTGATGTTTTTGATGAGTAAAAGCCAGCTATTTTGTGGAATGTCACTTAATTTGGATTTCTCCCAATGCCTTTCATTTCGGGCAGGAAAATCACAGAAGCAACCGTGTGTTCTTCTCGAGGCATCCTGCGAGGACCCACACGATGTCCATCTGTCCCAAGAGTGATGGTATTAGCTTTGAGCTCAATTACTGTGTGGTTCATGCTCTATGAAATGACCTTGTGCAGCTCCCACATTTAGAAGGCCGATTGGGGATTCCCTGACCTAATCTCAGGAGTTTACTTTGAGGCTTAGGAACACTACTGAGTGATGCCCCTTTGCCCTTGATATACACCATTCAAATATTTATTAGTAACTAAAGAAAAAAAATAAAAACGAACAACAAACCAGATCCACTAAGTGTTTCTTGACAGATTAGATAGACGGTCTAATAAAAGACAGGGTTTGAAGGCCATATACAGTGGTTTTATTTTTTAAAGTGGATGAATATTTACAATAAACAGCAAATTTTAATATTCTGTGAGAATCTAACCTGACGCAAGTACAGTGGATTTGCTAAGGAAGATTCCCAAGTTTTCTTCCCGTCCCCCCCACCCCTTTTCCTAGGAAGCTGCAATGTGTGGAAGAACCATTAGGTGGCACACTGGCTCCAGTAGTTTTAGCAGCATAGCTCCCTCTGAGAAATTCTCTTGCTACCTAGAAAATGCTAGTTGCTTAAAAAGGTAGCTCTCTGAATCTAAAGAGAACAATTGGTTTGTGAGAACCTCTCATTGCATACATTTTCAGCAAGGGTTGGATTCCTTATCATGAGAATGGTCCCCTCATCCTCATATTCTGATTCCAAATTTAGAAAATGCAAATGTTTAGGTGAATGATTAAAAAGAGGGGGAAAAGATCATCAGCAACGCACTGAAAATATAGTGTTTAAATATTTTGGAGATATTTTGCCTCTGTTTCGGTGGTAAGGAAATTCAAAGAGAAAAGAAGCCCAGAAACCCCTGAAACTCCTGTTTCGTGGGCAGGACTGAGCACGAGTGTTGGGGGCGAGAGGGTGCTTACAGGAGGGAACAAGAGAGGAGAAAAGAAAGTCTTTTCAAAATCCCTTTCCCATCCACACTAAAGTTTCATGGAAGCTTTAAGCTTTTAATCTGTAATGATTTGTGTTGTGGGTATGAGTAACTAATTATTAACCTATTAAAAGTTGGCAAACTGAATTTTCTTCCAATAAAAGTGGCAGAACTCCCTTGCCTGATGCTCTTTGTCTGTTTGTGTTTGCTTTTGGCACACTGAAAATTGTAAAAATCAAGGACAAATCTTTTCCTATGATTTCACTGTAGTACTTAACAAGCTGGATTTTTTATAAATGTCATTTAATGCTTGCTCAAAGTTCAAAAGCACTAGAAACCTCCTATATAATATACAAAGCAAGGCATGAACCGAACTATGGTGTGCTTGTTGAGTCTTTCTCATATTCCTGATTGTTTTCTGATGATTTCATAGGAGTCACTTAAATAGGTAAGTCAGTGGTTCTCAGAATTTCTGTGGCATGTCACTCACTGCACCTTTGAAGTGGCATACAGAAGGAGACTAAAAGCAATGGAGTAACATTAACCTCTCTGCCAAGACCACATGATCAGGCAATTCCATACAAATCCATGGGACACTTTGCAGGCCCAACTACAATGTCTTTTCAGCTGTTCTGACACTAGGGAGCAATGTTCTGGACAATGTCAGAGGTTTTCCCTTGGCTGATAGCTTAGAAAAAAAAAAAGAAAGAAAAGAAGAAATAGAAAAAAAATTAATGAAATAAAAACCTCACATTATTGTAATTGAACCAAAAAGTTTTGGCCCCACTATTATAAATAGCTATAAATATTTTGATAATTTCTAGATGAGTAACAACAAAATCCTTTTATATTTGACAAATGATAGTACATATATGTGCAAACCCAAGGACTGACACAGAACCCCATGCACAAATGGATTTGCAATTCCACCAATAACTTTTGCTTCACAAAGGATATTGAGGACTAAGAATATAATTTTTCACTTGGCAATAGGTCAACACTCATTATGTCAAGGCATAAAAGTCACAAACCTTGCTGTTAGGGTGAATAGACTTTTGCAAGTCCCATCTGCTTCCAAATCCCCAATTCCTCAAACATTGTGTTTCTCAAAGTTTAAAGCATATAAGAATAATACAAAGAACCTGCTGAAAAGGTAGAGTCTGATTGTGTTGTTTGGGATGGACAGGCTTAGGGAGCTGCATTTTGGTAAGCAATACAAGGAGATGTGGACTTTGCTTTAAGAAGAATGCATTATGAGCAGTAGTCATTTCTTATAATTGATCATGCCTCATGGACATGTCACTTTCAAGTTTAAAAAGTATTTTCAAGTATAAATCGAGCCTTTTAAGGAGTCCCAAGGGTTTAGCGCAACTTCTCAGGAGACCTGTCCTCCAATCTTCACTCACTTTTTAGAAAGAATAGCCCTGCCTTTTTGAGTCTCATACATAACCCATATAATGATCAATCACCTTGAGGTCCAGTTGCAGCAGAGAATCACAACCAAAGGAAAATAATCCAGTTATAAAACAATTTAAGTCTCTACTTCATTTTCTTAAACAGTGCCCTAAGGAAGTAGAGGTTTTCCTCAACGTTCGGTGGGATTACATCTTGATAAACTCATTGTAAATTGAAAATATCACCTAAGCCAAAATGCATTCAATACACCTAATCTAGTGAACATCATGGTTTGGCCTAGAATAGTTTAAATGTGCTCAGAACACATACATTAGGCTTCAGTTGGGTAAAATCATTTAACACAAAGCCTAGTTTATAATAAAGTGTTGGCTATCTCATGTAATTGACTTGAATACTGTACCTAGAGTGAAAAACAGAATGGTTATATGGGTTCAGAATGGTCGTAAGTATATTGGTTGTTGACCCTCATGATGGCAGGGCTTACTGGGAGCTGGAGCTCACCGCCACTGCCTGGCATCACGAGAGAGTATCAAATAACTTAGCATTAGCCTGGGAAATGATCCATATTCAAAAATTGAAGTACAGTTTCTACAGAATGCGTATTGTTTTTGCACTATCATAAAGCAGAAAAATGGTAAGCTGAACCATTGTAAGTCAGGGACTGTCTGTATATTAGAAATATAATATATATATATATAATGTTAGAAATATATATATTATATTTCTTTATAATATATTTATTATTATATATTTATAATATATAATTATATATAATATAATATTATATATTTATAATATATTTCTTTATAATATATTTCTTTATATATATATTATATTTCTTATATATATATATCTTATATTTCTTTAACACCTATTTTCTCTTCCTTCTCACTTTTCTCAACAGCAGTTACTCCAGAGCCTCTCTTTTGTCAAATAAAAAGTCTTTCCTGATACAAAGTGGATTCATGTCTTTTCTGCCTCACTTACTTTTTCGATCCTTTCTTTTATTGTTGACCAATAATTTTAACCTGTTCCCATTAAATTACTTAGCCTCATCCACTGTTCTGTTGTACTATGAGCTCTACTCAGTACTATGATTCTTCTACATGGACAAGTTCCAAGGAGCTCTGGGGTGACTCAGACACTGGAGCGGGTGGGGGAGGGGAGAAGGGAGCTGAGTAACCGGACACAGAGGTATCACTACATCATTAATGTACATATGGAGCTCAGGGGGAGGCCCTTTCAACAAAACCTTTGAAACATTTGAAAGCGTTAATATATACCATCTATTTTATTTGTATCACACTTTCATGAGTTGGGCATTATTAACCCCATTTTCCAAATGAGGAAACTAAATTTCATACACAATAAATACATTCTACTACCAGACAATAGAAGTTCCAATAATCCCCAATTGCCAGGCATATTACTCGAACATTTTTAATGGTATTCTATACTAAAAAATTAATTATTATTTTTGTGTGATATGGCCTATGGAAATGGTTTCCAGAAAAAAAATACATAAGGGATATTGAATTCAACTTAATTTAATACAACCTTATTTGCTATTCATGATTTATAAAACAAATAATTTCTATTAATAAGATAACTATCTTAATTTTCATAATCTACCTTTACTCATTTTCCTTGACATCATCCTCTTTTGAATATTGGCTTTTTCTTGTATTTTTCTCTATTTCTACAAAACATGAGGCATTGAAACTGCTGAAGGCTTGCTTCAGGTTGATACAAGAAACACTTGAGGTTGTTGTACAATCACTTCTAGGTATTTGGGATATGAGGTGTACAAAGTTTTCTGCATAACTTGGAGCCATGGCTGTTCTCTTGTGGCCCACTCTTCACTTTTGCTTCAAAGGCGACTTTAAGGGAAAATTTCATTAGAGTCTTCACCGGCAGATCAATTTATTTTATTATTATTTTTTAAATTTTTATTGTGTTATGTTCATCGCCATAAAATACATCATTAATTTTTGATGCAGTGTTCCAAGATTCATTGTTTATGGTGTACATAAACAACGGGAGATCAATTTAGATTGCAAAAAGCAATCATACCCTCTAAGAACCTATTGGTGAAATGCAGTCCCACTCAAAATTACCACAGGAACTTGAAAAGCTGATTCTAACATCCATGCAGATCTAATAAAAAACACAAAAAACTATACGGTCTTATGTGGGGAAAACTGCCCCATCAGAAAATAATTCCTACTTAAAGCCACAGTAACTAA
The DNA here is from genome assembly GCF_963455335.1 of Martes martes. Classification (NCBI taxonomy): domain Eukaryota; kingdom Metazoa; phylum Chordata; class Mammalia; order Carnivora; family Mustelidae; genus Martes; species Martes martes. Next base: position 45,826,749 of record NC_137896.1, on the reverse strand, counting down.
GAAAATATTGTATCAGTGCAGGGATAGACAAAAAACAAAAACACAAGCAAAACAGCTCAGCACTGAATGAGGTCCCAGAAACATACCTATGCATATGTAAGCAACCTGATTTGAGGCAGAGTGGCTCTGCAGATCACAGCCGACAGAAAGGGCTTTCAACAAATGGGGCGGGGTGATTAGTCATCCACAGGAAAAAATGAAGTTAAAACAACCTCATACCATACTAAACGTAAAAGGTGGATTAAAGACTTAAATGTGAAATGCAAAAACCACTGTACTTTTAGCAGACAATATAAGAGATATCTTTGTGACCTTGGAGTACATAGCAGTTCTTGTTCATAAGAGGCACAAGCTATGAGAAAGAAACAAATTCAATTATAACTGAATTACCAAGTTGTATTAAAAAGAAACTGAAATAATGAGAATAAAAAGAGTGGGAAAAGATCCTTCAGCACACATAACAGACAAAGAGTTTGTATATATAAAGTATGCTGAAAATGTTAACTAAAAAGCAAAAGGAAAAAAGAAAAGAAAAGAAAAAAGAAAACCTAACAGATGACTGGACAAAACATCTAAGGAGGAACTTTATAGAAGAGAAAATTCAAATGGTTAATAAGCATATGAAAAATGTTCAACCTAATTAGGAACTAAAAAACTACAAATCATAAAATCAGTTGAAATACCATTTCACACTCACAGAACTAAAAAAGTGAAAAACCTTGACAAGACCAAGTGTTGGTGAGGGTGTACAAAAATTGGAACAATTTGCAAACAGGCTGTTGATTACTGCAACTTCTTGAGCAATTTGGTATTTCCCAGGAACGTTTGGGATGGGAACACTCATGACCCAGCAATGCCACGGTCTACATATATCTCACAGAGAAAAGCTTGCCTGTATGAGAACATTCATAGCAGCTGTAACTGTGACTGTGCATGTGCATACATTCAGACACAAACAGGAAGCCGCTCAAATGCCCATGGAAGGAGAATGGAAAAATAATCTATGAGATATGCAGAAAAAGGAAAAATCGCCCTCTAGTGTCAAGGGATGGATGGCAGCTGCATGAACACGAATAAATCTGGGGGCATAGTATTGAGGTAAAAAGCAAATGGCAGCACAGACAATTGTCATTAAATCTAGCCTCTCCAGTGATTTCTCTGATGCCAGTCTGTGCCCTTTCAATGCATCGTCCATTATCTCTCCTGGGAAATATCCCCGACACAAAGGCATCCTTACTTTACAGTCCGGTGGCTCACCACAGATAGGGAACCCTGGTCTCATTGACTCCATTATGTGGTCCTTGCTTCCCTCTGTCACAGCTCAAAGGACAGATACACCTAAGAAGATGACGGTCTTGAGTGAGACGCAGTGTGACCCATTCCTGCTGTGTCATCTGGTGAGTCATACTTATTTACCCGGTGGTAAACAAGCAAAGTCCCTCCCATGTCCACCTTACCCCAGGCTTGCTTGTGGGCACTTCTGCAGGCAAGCACTAGCAGACTCCTCAGAGCATGGAAAAATCCAGCACTCCCAGCACTGAATCGGCAAAGGCATGGCTCAGTAGGTAATGATGTGATGTGGGCAGAAACGTGGTGAGCAGATATGTGTCCACAGCATAATAAAACAAGCTAGTGGGAGAAAAAGTGCAAATGCATGAATTAAACAAGCGATTGACAGTAATGGAGAATTTGCAAGAAGGAGGTTGGAAAGTTAGGAAAAAGTTCATTAGATGTGTTCCTAAAATAGCAATCCATGTGCTAAATAGAAGGAAATGATCTTTTAATTAGTGGGGTAAGCTATAGGTAAGCTACAGATGAACCCAAGGAATAAATATTTAATTCCCAAGCTGAGTTCCAGAAATAGTATGGGCCATCTCAAGATGCTGGGTCCCTTAACAACGGCATGAGAGTGTCTATATGACACATGGCATGCAGCCACATGGTGGACAATATCCCCAGAAAGGATGGGTCTTAAACCCAAATCCTGATGTCATGAGCTGTCTTGCTTTTTTTTTTTTTTTTTCTTATTTTGCTTTAAGGGTTCAAGAGTCATCCAGCAGTACCTTCTTCCCATCTCAGCCCCTCAGTCATTTCCGGGGTTACTGATGACATGGTATGTGAATGTTATTTATAAACACAGTGAATTTTGTGATTTGTTTTGTTTTGTTTTGTTTTAAAGATACTTTTAAGATGTGAGGGTGATCTGGCTGTGACATCTGTCAGGGTTGATTTGGCTGATTTCGCTGGCTAGGCGAGTGTCCCCTTCCTCCTTCACGGCTCCATGTGTGTCCCACCCAAAGCTGCGCGCTCAGTTGAAGAGAATGACCTTTCCTATAAAGGAGGACTCTTCTTTGGCAAAGGGCATACGAGTACCAGTGCTCCCCTGCTAGAACCTTCAAATAAGTTCTCAAGGTCCATTTGTAAGAGGACATAGGGCAGACAAGCTTCAAAGACTCCAAACACATCCAAGTGAGGCTCTGCATGTGGCAATCTGCCTTAAAAAATAATAATAAATAAAATAATACAAATAAAGATACTTAAAAAAATGCTATCGCTTCTACTGGTTTTAGAAGTCATGCATTTAAATGGGAATTGATTAAAATGTTTTCATTTTTAAAATATCACCTGTGAAGAAAAATAATTTGCTTTCTAGCAATTCTGAAATGTTGTTTTGAAATGTTCTGAAATATTCTGCAATGCCCTTAGGATATTCTGCTAACATTTTAATGACAGCCCACAAATCAAACATTTACAGTTTGCTGAGGGAGAATATGAACACTTCTCCATTGCTGTTTCTTTCTGTGGGGGGGGGGGTAAAAATATGAGGTGAGGGGTAGAACTTGACATTCCTGGTTTACATCCTTGCCTTGTTTTTACATCTTTCCCATTCTCAGTCCAGTGAGATGGGCCCACCCCTTTAAAGTAAGCCCCATTACACAGGGTCTATTTTAAAGGGCCATCCCATAAAACAATGTGTGACAGGATTAAAACACCTGCCTTTAAAAGCGCTTCCTCTCTGTCATGTAGGACTTGATTTAGCACTGAGGCACAGGATTTCCCTGACAGCCTGAGTACCTTACGAGGCTCAAGCACAGGTGCAAAACAGATCTTCCCAGGACCGTGAGCCGGGCTTTAAGCAGAGTACAGTAAAGTGTCACGGACTGTGGCCGTTCTCAGTGAAGAAATCACTGGGGAGGAGGAAGGATGGACCAGGGTAGCCAAATTTTCAGGGCTGAGTGCAACTTTCCCTCATTTATACAACAGCAAATAAATATCTGTCTGGTCAAAGAAGGTGACTGTATATACAGGTGTCTACTTGGCGATCCCTTATTTTATTTGTGTACATGAAGGGGAGGCTGCGTAGAAACACAGATGTGCCTTTGGGTCCACTGACCATATTCAGTGTGAAAAGTGTAGGTGCCAAGTCTTGATGGAGAGGAAGGGAAGATGTTCTCCTTGGACCCCAGTAATTTCCATCACAGGCCCATAAATGGGCTCCTGAAAGGACCAGATGCCTCAATGTAGATCACAGAAGCCTGGTGGATCTTCCTGAAATTAGCCCCATGTGCAAACCCAGAAGCACAGCAGAACCATGTCTTTAGTAATAATACCTCAGAAGTGACTTGTCCCCTAAGATGGGTGAGCTGAATTCTGGACCCAGAGCTTATACCACACAGACTATGAGATCAGACTGACATGACCCCATCCTTCCACTAACTGCACGTCCTTGGGAAAGTGATGTAACGTCCCTGAGCCTCAGTGTCTTAATCTTTAAAATGGATGTTATACTACCCAACCAATTAAATGAGATGACAGCTGAGAGATCTTAGCAAGAGCTTGTCGCGTAATAATTACTGATAACTAGCAGGGCTAACAGAATTACTTTCTTACTGATGGTCTGACACTGTAGTGACAGACCACATTTGTTGTGTGGATTCTGACCAGAATTTTAAGAAGTCTTTTTGTATTCAGTGGGAAAGCTCTGATTCTAGTTTACACAGGCTGGTGAGGGAGGGGGTAAACAGGGACATCGGCCTCTTTGAGGGCAGGCTCATATTGCATTGTCCTCATCTTAGTGCTTCAGGAAATTTAATAGCTAGAAGGCCTTTTGAGGCTAACTAGACTAAATGCCCTCAAACTGTAGTAGTGGTAACTCCAGGGGCACCCCGTGTCTTTTGGTGGAGGACATAGGCATGGAGACTTTTTTTTTTTAATCTTACTTTTTTTTTTTTTTTTTTTACTTTTTTATTTATTTTCAGCGTAACAATATTCATTGTTTTTTCACCACACCCAGTGCTCCGGCATGGAGACTTTTATGATAGCCAGGTTAAATCTCTGATTTACATGCGACCTCTCAGCTAAAAATCAGTGTGTTTGAGAACAAGTCTGCTGGTAGGCTTGCCGTGCTTACCATTCCCATATTTCCTTTCAGAGGAGATTCATTCATTCATTCATTTAGTAGCGACTGAGGAGTACCCTCTTTGTCCTCAGGCACTTTCTAAATGCTCAGGAACCTGGACGGCTCCGTTGGTTAAACACCCAACTCTTGATTTTGGCTGGGGTCATGATCTCAGGGTCTTGAGACCGAGCCCCACGTTGGGCTCCATGAGCAGGGTGGAGCCTGCTTGAGACTCTCTCTCTCCTTACCCTCCACCACTCTCCCCACTATCTCTAAATACATAAATAAATAAAAATCTAAAAAAAAATGTTCAGGACACAAGAGTGGAACAAATAGACAATAATCCCTGTGAGAAGGTAGACAATAAATAGGATAAAACAGTAGAACCATAAGCTTTTTCCATGGTGACACATGCTAAGAAGGAAAAATGAGGCAGGGAAGGGGAATTGGAAGAATTGGAGGGGCAGTTGCAACTTTAGATAGAACATTCAGGAAATGCATCTCACTAAGAGAGAGAGACATTTGAGTAAAGACTCAAATGAAAGCAGGGTGCCTGCCTGCAGATTTCTGGGATAAGACTGCTCGTGGGAGAAGGCGCAGAATCTGTGTGGATTCAGGGACGAGCACGGGTCTAATTGAGGAGCTCACTGGAAGGAGGAGAAGGGCTTCTGGGGAAGCATCCTTTTACTTTGGGGTCTTGCCCAGTAGAGCCAAATGGCAGACTGCTGTGCATTTTACCAAGACTGCCATTGCCAGGTGGACCTCAGTCAGAAGACCGTCCAGCAGGTCTTCCCATCTTTGAGTCAGTCTGTGCCTGTCAGTCACGGAGATAGTTGGGGAGATGTGACTTTTTGTGCCTGCTTGCTCTGAAGAGTGTGACACTCCCTGAGAATGTGGAGAAATGAAGCAGAGCCCATGGAGATTCCCTGGCAATGAAATGGTTTCTTCCACTGGGACATGGACTAGAGTACAAAGAAGATTCTTGTGAAGGTGGGTGGGTCTGCAGTCCTAAAAGAGCAGAGAACCATGCATGCCAGGTAAGCAAGGGGTCTGAGGGCAGGACAAAAGCAAGAGCATGACCGAAGACAGAAACCCGTTGCTCAGAAATGATGGTGTAGAGTTGATAGACAGTTGGGAGGAAAGAGAAGCCTTTACATTTTATTTTGCTTCAGAGTGAACATTGGTTAGGGGAGCAGACATCTAAAATGTCTGTTGCAGGCAAGATTCTGGAATAGATTATTCATTCTGCTTCCCTTTTAAAAGGAATCTGATCACAAGAAGCTAGCATGAGTTTACTGAGAAATAGCAATTTCACACCAACCCCTATTTCTGTTTCTTTAAAGGAATACTGGATTAAACCATATAGGGGTCATGATATTTTAAGGAAACTTTTGGCCAAAGATCAGAGAAGACCCCTCTTTTCTTGCCAGAACTTAATCAATGAGCTTTATTTATGAAGGAGTAAATAAAAAATAAACTTTAAAATTCACAATTCTAATAAAAAATAAACAACAAATCACCATCCTTTTCAATAAAATCTAAAGATGGTGTTAATAAATACTCAGCCCTCTGCCAGAGAGATTTTCCTATTTGAATCTCAAAGGTGTGAGCAGAACTTGGGATTGACTTCACTCCTTTCCATCCTGAGTGTTGGGAGGAAAAAAAAAAAAAAGAAAAAGAAAAAAGAAATTCACTTAAGCCAGTGGTTCTCAAAGTGTGGACTCTAGACCCGCAGCATCCGCATTACCTGGCAACCTGTTAGAGATACAGATTCCTAGGCCCTGTCTCAGGCCTACTGAGTCAGACACTCTGGGGCGGAGACCTTGCAATCTGTATGTCAGTGAGCCCTCTAGCAGATTCTGATCCTCTGAGTGAGAAAACCACAGCTCTATAGTCATGAACAGCATGTGGTATTTATGTAAGTTACCTTGTACCGTGGAATGGCCTGGTCCTGTTGTATTCTGCTGTTAACAAGAGTTCAATAACACTCCTTTGTCCACTGCTGAAGAAAGCATTTTCACCTGACACATAAATGGCCAAGAAGTCCCTGTGGTCAGATATTTGGCAGGGTGTTCAATGATGCATTTTGGAAACTAAGGGGAAATGTAGGGAGAATCCTATGACAATCATTTGGATCAGTAACGAGCTGACAGGTTATGCACCTTATATACCAAGGGAGCACCATCAACCCATCTGGAGGAGTCCAACAGTGTGACCCAGAGCTCTGAACTCTGCCTCACTGATTTATGTGTTTTATTACTAACCTAGGTGAAAATTCCCATGATGTGTCTCTCAGATTATGTAATAATGCAACAGGTTATTGATGACATTGTCTAACAAAATTAGGATTCAAAACACTGATAAACTGCTGAAGACAATTGGCAGAGATTTTTTGTTTTGTTTTGTTTTGAGTGATGAACACTTTTTTTTTTTTTTTTTACATTTTTGTATTGGAGACTCAAATGTGATGACCCTGAGTTAAAAAAAAAAAAAAATGGTGATGAGTTGACCCAGAAACTGTGTTTGTGAAGAATTCTCAATGGTACTTGCTATCCTAAGATCTCTCGGAGGAATCATGAGACATGGTGGCCACACATTTGACTTCGATATTTGATTTGATGAACTTACCAAAACTATTGGGTCTTAAATAAAGAAAGTCATAAGTTTGCCTTGCTCAGATCACACCTACAGAATTACATTTAGTCTAGGCACCATATTTTAATTGGTATGGATATCAGTGGGAGCACATTTCAAGGACATTGGCCAGGAAATGGAAGACAAGCAAAGCCATGAGAAAGGCTGTAGGGTGTTACCTGAAGAAGACAAGATTCAGAGGCCTTGCCAGCCATCTTAAAGTATTTGAAATACTCTCCTGTCCAAGTAAGACCAGCTTTGTTTGGTGTAGCCACCAGGGACAGCCAAATAAGGAAGAGACAACTGGGAAGACATAGGTTTCCACTCAATATACAAAAGATTTTCCCAAGAAACATAAAGGTTTCCCAGGTTGTAGCAACCTCTGTGTTGTTGGAGTGCTAAAATCTAGAAGATCACTTAGGGGAAGGAGATATTCAAGCAGCATAAAAATAAACTGCCTTTAAAGTCTTTAATCCCTGTATCCTTGCATGTAAGTATCCCGGTAGCATGATAAGCATATAAAAAAATAGTTATATCTTGCACTGTGCTTTCTATGTTTGGCATTTTTCTACGCATTTGCACATATTCACACATTTCATCAGGATGATAACCCAATGGCAGAGGTACTACTATTATCCCCATTTTACAGATGAGGAAATTAAGGCACAGAGAAAAAAAGTGATTTGCCCATGACCATACAGCCAGCATTCAGCAGAGCCGGAATTCAACCCAGACATCCAGCTTGCTCCCAGGCCACATTATGCCATCATGCTCTCCAGCATAGGGATGAGCTCTACCTTGTCCACAAGAGTATACAGATTCAACAGACAAACCAGCTCACATCAAGGGAAAGATACATGTGTATACATGTGCGCACACACTTACATATATGCATAAACAGATATGAATAGGTAAGCATAAGGCCCTTCATCGATTATGATCCAAAATCCTTGTGAACACAAATGTCCTAAACAAGAAAATCCTGGTAAAAATCATTATTAACTATGGAAATTCAAGGCACCGGCGTTTTTTCCTCCTTGTAGGTTTTGCATTTGCTGCTCCATCTCCTGGAACCCTTTTCTGTGGGCTGTTTCCAAGATAGGCTCCTCATCAGAGAGGTCTGTCCTGACCTCTTAATTTAAAAAATCCCCTAATTTTCTCCTTCTCTGTGATGTTATCCTAACCTATTACTTATCAGTTCTTATCTCCATCAGATATGTAAAATTTATTTACTTTTTATTTTCTCTTTTCTTCATCTGCACTGTATCTTGATGCACAAAATCTATGCAATTTTTGAAGTAGTAACTGGTTGAAGGGCTATAAGCAGTAGGTGAGACCCTAAAATAAATATGTAGTTGAGTATAGGAATGAATAAATCAATGAAGGAAGAAGCAAATTCTGGAAGTTTCATATGATTAAAGATACTGCCTTTGTATTACTTTACATCCATTGGAATGGCAACTATTTAAAATAACTAAACCGAAAAACCCAAATTAAATGAAATAAACCAGAAAATGACAAATGCTGGAGAAGTTGCAGAGAAATTGAAGCCCTTGTACACTGCTGATGGGAATGTCAAATGAGCAGCTGCTATGGAAAACAACAAAAAGGGTCCTCAAAAAATTAAGAATAAGATTACCATATGATCCAGAAATTCCACTTCTGGGTTTATACCCAAAAATGTTGAAAGCAGAGTCTTGAATAGATATTCACACACTAATGATCATAGCAGCATTACTCACAATAGCCAAGAAGTGGCAGCAAACCAAGTGTCTCATGGACAGATAAACAGATAAACATATGATATCTACATCAATGGATTATTATTCAGCTTTACAAAGGAAAGAAGTTCTGATACCTGCTACAACATGGATGAACCTTGAGGACGTTATGCTAAATGAAATAAGGCAGTCACAAAACGACACATACTGTATGATACTAAACACTTACTTGAAGCACCTAGAGTCATTGAATTCAGAGACAGGAAACAAAATGGTGGTTTCTGGAGTCTGAGAGGAGGAAGGAATGGGAGTTTTGTTGTTTGATGGGTCTGAAGTTTCAGTTTTACAAGATGAAAAGGGCTCCAGAGATGTATAGGGGTGATGTTTGCCCAACAATGAGAATGTATTTACTGCCACTGAACCACACACTTAAAATGGCTAAGATAGTATGTTTTATGTGTATTTTATGTGTTTGTGTGTGTATTTTATTTCAATTAAAATAATAAAAATAATGATTATTATTATAATAGAATATACCCTCTTCGTGAGCCGGTGAGGCTTTACATTTTTTTTTTTTTCATTTGAACAAAGCTACCACTTTCTTTGTTAACCAGGTGCCACGTGCAAATGTCTCAGGAGACAATGCTCATCTGTGAGATTCTTAGCATCTCACACTCAGCTTTTTCAAAATTCTGTACAAGGCTGCCATTGGCCTACCAATTCAGGTTCTTGGAAACTTTCTCGCCTAGGAAAGTGATGATGGAAACTCCAGGAAAAATATTTTCCCATCACATTTTCTTATTTGGAAGACACATTTTTTTTTTCCCAGAACAAAAACCAATTAGCTTTTCAACATGAAAGTCTTACATTTCTTCTTCTAACTATCTTTACAGCCTGCTAATTGGATTAAATGTTGAGATCACATGACTTCTACTATGTATATAGTCACTTATTATATTTTTCGCCTGAGTAATTTAGGCAGAATCTCATGTTGGGGTTACTTTCTTCTTGGTTTGCTCAGGGAGAGTGAATGCTGTTCAGACACAGTGAATGCTGTTCAGACACCTGAGATGTACTGCTCAGCAGTCCTCAGGTCACTCACATGGCCCACGTGGCATCACACTCTGGGCACACTCCTTATGCAGATGGCATGCACACATTACAAACTGAAGGGCCGAATGTTGGGGGCTGGGGTGGGGGTGTTGACCTCTGAGCCTCCTACTGTGTGCTCTTGTGCTTTCTCATTGCAAATGTTGTGGCTTGGCTCCCTGCACCTGGGAGTGCACACCTGTAAAGCATCTAGAAGTGTGACTTTCTTCCATCACAGCTTTCCAGAACCCTCCTTGCTTCACCTATATTGCATCTGCTCATCCTTACCTCTGGTGAGTTTCTTTTTCTGACCTTGTTCCTGGCTCTGTCCCCACATTTCGTATGCAGATATCATAGGTTTATTTTCTGCCAGAGTTTCTCTTTAGTTATCTGCCATGAATGTGTCCCCAAGGTTGCATAGCAGGGACATCTGGCACACAGCTGCTGGGCAGGAGTCCACCTTGCTGGCCCTCTCTTCAGGGCCCCTGAGATCCCATCTTTACTGTCTGTATCCCTCTCCCTCTTCCTGTCTAGGACGCTGCTGTTGCCTGAGTTATAGAGCTTATAGATGTTTAGAAAGAGGTTGGGCTATGAGGACAGCTTGCATCCCTTGAGCCTCAGTCCTTTTGGTGTGACCTTCCTTGTGATGCTTAGGCTGGACTGTCACTCTGGCAGTTCTCACCACGCACACCCTGGGCACACTTCCCATTGCTGATGAGTAAATTACTGAAAGCCTCACGACTAGCAAATTAACTTGCAAATAGGTTTTTCTAATGCAACAATGCTTCTGAGGGCTATCCCATTCTCTGTCAATTCTGCAGATTTCCAGACGTAAGTCTGAGTTAGGAAGACACTAGCTACCCTTCCCTTTCACACTTGCTCATTTCCCTTTGCACCCATTTCCACTTATAGCTCCACTGTTTCACAGGGGCACATTTCCTTTGCATCTACTTTCCGAAACTCTGTTCTAAATTCCTACCTTCTAAACTCCTACCTCTGCTAGCTAGAGAGATAATACTGTTAAATTGCTTCTTTCTCAGTTGCCTGTTTCTCCCAGAAATTATTCATGTCAATCCCTCGCCTACAAAGAAACTTTCTATAGCATCTGATCAGCACAAGTGAGTGCCTGAAACTGTCTAGCTGGTTGTCTGAGTCTGTGCACGGTCTGAGTCTGTGCACAGTCACCCCAACCATCCCCTGGACTCTGCAGAACACATGCATATTTTCTCAAACTTGCACTCTTTTGCCTTTTGTTGATTAAATTTGGGAAGAGTCATAATTACTGTGACATAAATGTGTTCAACTGTGGAAATCCTGTCCTTAGAAGAATCTGGTGTAGCCTCCTGTAGTCAATCAAGGGCTTCAAAGAAAGCAACTAGGGGCATCTAAAGTGACAACAGTTGCCTGACAAATTGCCATTTCAAATCCCTTTGAACTAGAAGAGCGAACTTAATAGCTTTCAGCCACTGATTGTTATTCTTTAAACAGAGCTTTTCTTCTTGTCTTTTGGGTCATCTGCTGAGCCCTGCTTCTGCAGCCTTGGAGACAGTTCTTGCCCTCAGTTTTGGTTAAAATTGAGATATTTCATACTGTTTAGTGGTTGGCATTTGAATTTTGTCTTCAACTGGCCAAGTCAATCATGCTGCTGGAACAGCGCCAGGATTGTCATTACTACCAGTGGGGATTACTGGCAGCAGCCACGTTGGAACCAAACGCATTTTTGTTTAAGGGGCAATTTTAAATTAGCATTGGATACAGAAACCTGGCTTATGAAACCAGGATCTCACCACAAGTGGGGTACCAAGGTGGATGGAGCATTATTCTGTGCCAGATGCTTCAGGTATAAGGATGAATTTTATTTCATCCCTGAAACCATGTTCTAAAGCAGCACTATCCAATATGACAGCCACTGGTCATCTGTGGCTATTTAAGTTTCTATTGATTGAAATTAAATAAAATGTAAAAACCAGTTTCTCAGGCTCAGTAGACAGATTTCATGGGCTCAATGGCCACAGATGGTCAGTGGCTACTATGCTGAACAGCACAGATATAGAACATCATTCCAGAAGTTGCTATTGGTACTGCCCTAAAGTAGGATTTTTTTTTTCATTGTTCAGATGCAGAAGATTCAATGCAGACATGGTAAATAATTTAGCCAAGGTCACATTGCTAATGCATGTTACTTTGGGACTCTGAGTCAAAACTCCTGGAGTCATTTCTCATGTTGGCTTCCTCCCACATTCCCTCCTGCCATGGGGCTTCTCACACCTTGACCTCTCTTCTTAAGATATATATGGTCCTCTGACCCCATCTCCACCTCCACCTTTCACCTAGTTAACTGCCATGCAACCCTCCGTGCTCACGTCCATGCTTCTTTCTCTGAGGATGCCCCTTTGCATGGGTCAGGACTCAACATTCCACCCTTTGTCATCTTTTCCAGTGTGTACTTGTCCATCTCCTTGTAATAATTCTGGGTAGTCTGATTGGTTTCTTGGCTAAATTTTTATGAGGAACTTTTGCAATCAGCTTCTTACATGGATACATATGTACACATATAAACACACATACATATGTGCCTTTCAACTTCTCTATCGTATATAATGAAGCCAACTGGGCTTTCCAAGAAGTCCTCCAGTTAGATTTAAGTAAAATCTTTGATGCAGGATTGAAATCTCCCCCTCCTTTTCAGCAAAAGTAGTCCACAACTAACCCCATGCATCGCATAAAGGTCCATATTTATATTCCAACTTTTCTTTTGGAGCCAGTCATAATCATAAACTTTTTTTCTCAAAGTCACTCTAACAGATACTGGCAGTACCTGCCCATTTCCTCCCAGCCTGACCACCTGAGGGCAGAAGTGCTGCCCCTCTTTACTCTTTCTCTGGAGCCTTGGAAGCTGACTCTGTATGAGAACAGAGAAGGCTGGAAGGACCCTGGTACAGACTTTAAGCAAAAGGCTGATGGAGATTGGTGCGCTAATACTCCAGCCCCCAGCCCCTGAGATTGAAAAACCAGGATGCATGTTTCCTGTCACTTTCCAGAGTTTATTTGCAGCATTAGGGGCCAATTACCCAAACAAAGTAGCAACTTGCTTGATAGCTCCCTTATAGATCCTTCCCTTCTCACTTCCCTCCTGGGATCATCTCTCAAATAAACACTTGTGCTGGAAAGATCCCCTACTCATAAGTAGCTTGCTATACAGTTGAAAACCACAACACACATATCCCTCATCTACAAAATAAGGAGTAACAGGAAGAAGGAAAAGGGCTTCTGGGTGGCTCAGTGTGTTTAGCATCCAACCCTTGATTTCAGCTCAGGTCACAATCTCTGGGTAGTGAAACTGAAGTGAAACTTCAAGCCTGCTTGAAGCTCTCTCTCCCTCTCCCTGTACCCCTTCCCACTGCACACACACATTCTCAAAAGCAAAACAAAAGAAAACAAAAAAACCCACAAAGAAGGCAGTGACAAGGGGAGGGAAAATACATACTGAGAGTCTACTTTGTTGGATTTCCAAGACAGTGTTTCACATAATCCTACACACAGCCCTGTGAAATAACAGGATCACATATCTGAAGATGAAACAGAGGCTCAGAATCACAGTGTACCCTGGGGCTAGGTTCTGAACAAGTTCTATGAAGCTCTTCCATGTGACTTCTCTATGTGATATTATTAAATAGCAAATGTGCAATGTAATTAATATGTGATTGTGCATAGCAGGAATGTGTGGGATTGGAATGACCAGATGGTGTTTCTTGGAAGACTTGATGTGGAAGGATCCTTTGGTGAGGAGGGTGTTTGACAGGGCATTCCGGGAAGCAGGCTCGGACTCAGAGGCCAGAATGCGTATTTTGACTTCACATGTTTTCATTCATTTCTGAGCATACTTTGCCTTTGGCTTCTCAGATCCTAAGACTTTTAAAATAACATATGTCAAAATACTTATCTTTTCTGCTATTGCTATTGTGGAACTGAATTAGCACCCATTAAAAGGAAGTGCCTCCTTGTGAATTGGTGGGTCCATTTTCAATAAAACATAAAAGCAGATAGTTGTTATTTTTAGAATCATACAAAGAAAACAAAGCTGACTGGCCAGGCACCTCTAAAACATGGAAGTAAAAGTAAAACCAGAGTCTCCACTGGGGGTGGAGGAAAGGCCCACATCAGCAAGTGTTCTGTAACTGGTGCCAACCAATTTATACCAGTGAGCTTGTGCCATTGAACAATGTTCTGTCGTCAGATTCCCATGAAGGCTGGTAACACAACTAACATTGTGCAAAGAGCTGTGGAAATGGTATAACCACCAAGAATAAAAATGAATTTTTGGGCACACCTGGGTGGCTCAGTGGGTTAAAGCCTCTGCCTTCGGCTCAGGTCATGATCCCAGTGTCCTGGGATCGAGCCCCGCATCAGGCTCTCTGCTCAGCAGGGAGCCTGCTTCCTCCTCTCTCTCTGCCTGCCTCTCTGCCTACTTGTGATCTCTGTCAAATAAATAAATTTAAAAAAATGAATTTTTTGACTTTGCAGCCCCATTATCTAAGCAATGAGGGACCCATTGTAACTGGTACTTCACAGATCCCATTTTTGACTGCACCTATGTGCGGGTATAGGTGTCAAAAAATATATGGCTCTAGTTTGGGGCTCTCAGTAAATAAACCCTGCATTCTCTGGCCCCCATGGGGAGCTGAGCTGGGATTAAGTGGTACAGAAAGCCTGTCCTGCCTGAAGCCCAGTGAGCTGGGCTCTTAGACATCTCATCAGTCTGTCGCTGGCTCTGGGAAGCTGGTGCAGGAACAGATGCCCAGAAACATGGCCGTGGAGAGCCCTTCCAACAGATCCCCAGGCGGTCAGTGAAACACCCATGGGGCTCTGGGTCAGCCTCTGCTCCAGAGTCTTCTGTGGAGACTCCTTGAATCTCACTTGACTCTGCAGCCCTGAGATGTGGAGGCACAAGGGATGGCAGGCAGGAGTTGGGGAATGGGAGAAAGGAGAGGGAGAGGCTCCCTGTATATATTACTACTGAAAGCTGCCTTTGAAATTCTACTCTCTGCTCAGGAAACCTGATCCTTCACCCAGGAAGTGATCTCCCTCTTCATTCACCTCAGAATCTGAGTCACAGGTGGTGCATCATGGCCAAGCCCAGCATGAGCAGCATTGTGGGTACCTCCTCTCTCACCACCATGGGAGATGGAGGGATAGTTTATTCTGGTGAGTGAGGTGGAATGAGCTTCCTTTGCTCCTCTGTGTTTTCATAATTCCACTGCTAGACACCCTTTGATCAGCATTAAATAAAGCATACCTTCTAGGGACAAGTACTACTAATTTTATGGAGACAACATGGCCTAAATCTATATTGAGGAACAGCCGGGTGTGTAATTAACAAGGCATCCATTCCTCTCTTGCAGTCTCAGTGCTGACTGCCATGTGGATTTCTTGCCTGCTCCTCAGAGAGGTTCCAGCATCGTGCCGGGCCCTCGAGGCTGCTTTCTCTGTTTTCCTCGGAAAGGCACTGCTCTTGATGAAATTCTTAGTCCCACCATATCAATAATAACAATGACAACCACTGACATTTATGTAGGGAAAGGACATCGTTTCTGTTCTTATTAAGATTACAACACTTATGTAGGGAAAGGATATCATTTCTGTTCTTGTTAAGATGACCCAGTAAGTCTGCTATTTTGAGCCTTTGTTCACTCAACAAATGAACGCTATCTCTCAAATATAACTCTGGACCAGAAAGTAGTGAGGGTAGAGGGGGGGAAAGAAAGGGGAAAGTCACAGACCAGGGTTAGTGTTGACGTATGGGGTGTGGGCTTCTAGAGCATTTTGAAGGAATTTCTGAAGATTTTGACAAGTGTGGTCATGGGTAATGAATTTGATCCCATTCAATGGTAAAATGGTAAACACAAACAACCATGGGATTTCTCTCTGGTCACTGCACTGACTGGGCTGGGGTTCCTTGAGTTTCCCTCATGTAGACAGTAGACCATAGAGGTCATGGATTATTTTACTTGTGTCCAGGTACACACACACACACACACACACACACACACACACACACGATATGTGTATGTACACACATATGTATATAAATATATGTGTATACATATTATCTTACTTAACCTTCAATTAGTGCTATGATCTAGATGCTGTACTTTACAGAAAACTGGGACTTCCTATTTATTAAACAATTGTGTGTTTTACACCAGATCCTGTGCTTTCTTCATCACATTCTTCTGAAATCTCTGGATTTATGAAGAACTATCACTCTCCCTCCAGACTTCATCCAAATTGAGAATATATTAGATAGAATCTTCCAACAGGAAGAATAAAAATCTCAACCTAAATAGTCTTAACCAAAGAGACGAATGTACTGATGCATGGAAATGGGATGACCATGACAAGTCATCACCAGGATCCAAGTTCTCAAATGACACCATTATGATGTGCACCTCCATTACTTGGACTTGCTTCCTTTGTGTTAATTTTGTTCTTAGGCAGCCTCTTGGCAAAGGTGGTTGGGAACAGGGGAGAGAAATCCAAAGTTCAACTACCTGTTTGATTGGCCTTGGTAGCCACCACTCAGGTGGAGAAATCAGAGACATGCCCTGTACCTAGATGCTCTCCCATCCGAAAAGCCTCATTTTTTATTTATACAAAATCCAAATGTTTGTTCTTCACTATTTCACCTTTGTTTTCATGTTTCTTCTTGCACAAATCTCTGAGCTTTCTCTTAAAGCAAGAACAAGTTTTGCCCTGTGCCCAGTGACTCTTAACTCTTTACCTGTTTGTTTGTTTGTTTGTTTTCTAATTATAATGCAGGGACAGAGTATCAGAGTAACTAGGGGTGTAGTCAGTGGAGATTTTATTTTTAAAAACTTTACAAAACTTAAATTCTACTCAGTAAAATACTGGGTGCTGGGTTCTCTTAACACTAAGGGCTGTAAGAAGGTGAAACCATTGATAAGTCTATCAGCCTCTTCACCAAGTAGTGATTGTCATCCCAAAAGTCTGCATTACCTATGTGCTCTTGTTTAAATTTACTAATTTAGTATATTTTTTCTACTGACTATTCTTGACACATTTTTTCCCCAAACACAATGGATTTCCTACCTAATTCATAGTCAGTGTCCACTCAACAAAATCCATGTTGGCTCTGGAATTCAGCGAGGGGGCTTTGGGCACACCAGGACTGAGATAGTTCTGAAAGATGAAGAACAGATAGGAATATATTGAGAGAAATCCACAGAACCAAGTGACCTGCAGTCCTATACAGGCCAAGGAACATACCTGTAAAGTAAATTTTCCCTGCAGCACTGCGGTTAGAGGCAGTGAAGCTGGGTGAAATGGCCTGTGGGCACCAAAGCCCTGGCGAGTAGAACAGCTGCCCTAGGGTCTGCTTCTCAGAGAGACTAAAGCAACAGAACAGTATGTATGACAGTGTTGAGCAAACTTGCCTGGGGCCACTCTCTTCTCAAATAAACTACTTGCACTGGAATCCTAGTCTTATGATCTCTTTTGGGGGGGAATTCAATCTGAGATGGCATCTACTTCTAATATGCCATCATTCAGGCACCAAGAAAAGACAGAAAGAACAAAGAAGTAACACTGAATTCCACTTGGCGGGGGTTCTAAGGAAGACTTCCTGGATGTGGTGACATCAGAGTTGAGGGAAGAATGGTCACTGAAGGTTTTGGAGATGAGAAAAGTCAGGCACATAAAGCAGAGAATCAGCTCCACGAGCTTCCTCTCTGCAAATCTTATTTATAGAAAACGTATGAGTGTGTGCGTGTATATATACATATATACACAATGCATATATATTTACATGTGCATAGATGTACATATACACATATGTGTGAGAGCAGGTATGTGTGTGCATCTGATAAGACTTTAACTATTAATGCTATCTGTTAATTTTTAATTTTAGCTGACATTAAACATTCAAACTAAAGATGAAATGTCAGATGCTTTACGGTAAATGAAAGTGGATTTCGATTTTTCTTCTCCTGGTTCTGCTTCTGGTCACAAGGACTATATGGGGAAAAAGAAGCATTTATATTTATAACCCCTCAATTCTTTCTAAGGACATTGAGTACTTGTAATCACAGGGTCCCTTAAGGCTTAACAGGAGCAAGTGTCCACCAACAGGGTAGTGACCAACATATGACCAGGCCTATGGGGAAACCCAAGACTGCTGCAGGGGGGAGGGGAAGGAGCAGAGTAAAAAGTGGGGCAGGGAAGACAGAAGTTGGAAAGCTTGACACTGTGTTAGGGGAAGGAGAAATGTTTGGAAAGTGGTCTAGTTCTTCCATTACCCAAAAGGGAGATCTGGGAATGGTAGTTTTTATGGAGGCAACACCTCTGAGAAGACATTTTAGACCTTACTCCTTATATACCTGTTCCTCACTCTCCCTACTTTGGCACTACCTAGATTCTCAACTGCTTGGACAGTAGGTCTGCATTTATGGGGCCAGGCTTTTATACAAAATGAAGTGGAACAGTGGGATAGCACAATACATCAGCCAACACTTCCCTTATCAGCATGGAGACCAGGGCTGAGGGCAGAGGCCTGGTAATGTCTCAGGTAATGTCCCAGGTGTCAGAGTTCATGCCAGTCATCACATGTAGTTCCCCCATGAAAGAGTACTCTGACCCTCACCCTTGGGGATGTCATGAGCTGGGGGATACATGAAGTCCAAGCAAATTACACTAGACCATTAATTTCTCACCAAAAATGCACAAACAATAGCTAATAACTTAACCAGTAATTTAAATGCTTAAAAAATACTAAAAGAAATTTGGATATGCTGTAGAATAGAATATAATTTGTAAAAATTAAAAAAAATAAGCCCCAAAGAAGCTCTTTGGTGGTGACAGGCTACTTTGGATTAAGTGCCCCAAGACTCCCAGGAATATATATCCAAATCCTCTGATGTTAGAAGAGGGTTATTTGGCTGAAAATTCTGAAAACTTTTCCTGAAAAATATTGAGCCAAGAGCCCAGCTTCAGGGTCTCCATCTGTCCCTTCATTCTGTAAGGTTATAAATTCATTTTCGAGTTCAACTAAAATAAGAAGCATGCCTGTTATGAGCCATATATTGGGGATGCTGACATAATATAATCCAGGCTCTGCTCCTCTGGGCACACAAACAAGTAAGTGTCTCAGAAAACACTGTTGGACTCTTAGCCTGTGCTCGAGATCCCCAGTATTTACTTCTAGGTCTTTGTGTCTAAGAACTTCCTCTGGTTGAGAGTATGCTTTGCCCAAAGTTTGAAGGGGGCTAAAAATGCCAGGGAGTTCATGTTCCAGAAACAACCTCCTAAAAATGAGGCACCTAGTTCAGTAGATCAATGGACCAGCTTCCTTACTCTTTAGTGGGACAGTTCTCTGAGGTGTGTTCTTACAATGAACCACAGTGTCCACAGGCATAACTTGCTCCATGCCTCACCCTTTAGAGGTCCTCCTTTCTTCCCATCTCTTTAAATGGCTCCTGAAATTTTGTCCCAAGTCAAATGTTGAGCTTTAGAATCCTTGTCTCAGGACCTATTTTTTTTTCCTTTTTTGGGGGGGTGGGTAATGTGGGGTGGGGAAGTAAGACAGCATCTGTCATGCACTGTGAGAAGCTGTAATGGATGTGTTATGCAAAATTAGGAAGCCCAAAGAGAGAATAACAAATTCCAGGGCAGAGTGGTGAGATGGGGGCAGAAGGAGAAAATTAAATTTCTCAGAAGTGGTGCCACTACAGCTTAGTGAGCCATGGTGAGTTGGAGTTCACCACATGGTTGCAGCAATAAGAAAGGTACATGGAAGTAGAGGGGAAGGGGTGCAAGACCATGAAGCATGAGGACCCTTGTTGACCTGGGGAGCAGTAAGATCTTACTGGAGACCTCATTTGTTTCATCTGCATAATGGGGGAAGGAGACTAAATAACCTTCTAGAACCTGATATTCTGTAATTCCAGTTTTAACTCTCACTCAGGAAAAGTGACTGGAGGCCAGGATTGTGGACTACCAACTCTGCCAGGAGCCCTTCAAAGAATTTTGTTTAGCAGCACAAGGTAGGAGCAAAGCAGAAAGAAGGAGGGCAGATAACCAGCACCCCTCCAAAGGGCCTGCTTTTAATTTAAGTCACATTGGATGATGAGTCTCAGTTGACCAGGATGCAGAAGAAGTGTTAGATAGATGTTCATGGCTGTCATTTTTGTAAGGAAACTGAGTCTGGAGGAGAGAGAGAGAAGGAATCTGGGGGCAGGAGAGCATAAGAGAGGGTTTATCTCTAAATGGAAAAATTGCCTTAAAAAATGAGTGAGCTAAATGGAATTATTAGCATAAGGGGACTAGATGACAGCTTTCTCCAGAGGCTTGGGGTGCAGGGTGGGTAGAGATGGCTTCATGCTGCTCTTCTTGGAGTGGTCCTCCCTCATGAATGAAATACTGCCATGCTTGCTGGAGATCTTACCACAGTGGGTTTAATAGCCATGAGTCAAGGTGCAGAATTTATACAATATTGAAAAGGAAACTTCTTGGATTTATTCAGGTGCACACCAGATGTTGTGCTGGCATTCGCCCTGCAAGGAGGGACCCTTGGAAATCAACTACAGGCCCTGGAATCCCACAATCCTTTCCCAGTTAACCCTTAGAAAACCACAGCTCCCAACTCTGACACCATATGTGGTCAAGAGGGGCTGGTGGTCATAAGTCAGGCAGTCAGCAACATCTATTCAATATTCTATGTACAGAGCCATGACCAAAGCACAACAGGTAATATGTGAGAAGTATTATGAGGGGTCTCTGTGTTGCAAAGAATTTATTTAATCTGTGTGATAGGTTCTACATATAGGATAAATGGTTGTGATAATTTTCATGTTGAAATTCATTTAACTAATTGTAAGGTCCTCTATTAGAGGAAAAAATGTCAACTGTATATCTGTATTCTCAGAGTTTTCATGTGTGTGGGGACCCTAATCTGGAAGCTTACAGGAAAAGGGGGTCATGCTTTAGCCTTCCTTATTCCCCTTCCCCTACCCAAAGGCCTAGACATTGTACACAGCAGGTATCTAATAGATGTTGCTTGTTGTGAGATTCCTCAGGGGACCTTGGATCCACTCTTTGTGGGCCACATGGCTCTGTCCATGTCATATGACATCTCTGGACCATGTTTTTCTCATCTATAAAATGAGAGATATTCTCAAGATGAAGTCTTCCCTTTTCCTTCCAAGAAATGCCATAAAATCCAAATCTGGCCTAGGAGAGAAGCAGCTAGTGAAACCCACATGGGTTGAATTCAGTCATGAATTCAGATATAAATTTGGATTTGTTATGGAAAGCATATCCCCTGGATGGCATAGACTATCTAAGAGTGTCCCTGCAGTGTTTTCCCCAATCTTGTTTGGCTATGAGTTGTGCAGCATGGCCCTCATTACTATAGAGCAAGGAAGCACTTGAAAATTTGTTTTACTGACCACAAGAGATGACAAAGCACTGTGGCCTCACCAAAGCCCTCAGACCTTAATGCTTTGGGTGACAACTGGATTAAATTTTTGCTTAAGGAGACTCTTAGGTAAGAAGAAAGTCTGGAGCATATTCAGTTATTGGAAATAACCAAAACACACAAAAAAGGTGATCATTAGAATTGGCAGATCAAAACATAGTGGAAATTATTTTCTATGCGGTATTGATCAAGGCAAAGCTATCTGAATCTGGAAGTTCTGGCATGTTCTGGCATAAAGTTCTTGTGGCACCATCAAGATGTACCATCATAAGCAGTAGGCATCCATGATTGTGTCTGTCTTTCGAGCACTTTCTTTCAGATGAAATATGTATTTTTCCCGTTCAGCCATTGAATCTGTTAAGACTATCAGTCATGAGTCTCTGATATTCTGGACACTGGTGGGCTCAACTACCTAAACTGAAGCAATCCAAGTCTTCTATGAAAATTCCTTTAACTGGAATTGATTTGGAGGGTCCTGCTTCCTCCATGGTCCCAGCATTGCAAGGAGGCAAGTCCCAGCATTCTGGAGAAGCCATTAACTCCAGCTTCCTCTGACAACCAGCCAGGGATGAAGGGGCAAAAACACAAAGAGAACAAGGAAAGGAGACAGAGTTCCAGTCTTCAGTCACCCCTAGGGCCAACTCCAGCTCCTACTCTACAACTGCCTTCTTTAGGTTTGGGGTTCTTTTTTCCCCTCTCCTATTTTAGGGTGTCTTTCTTTAATTTGCAAATGTAGAAATCCAAAATGAAATAATTCACAAATGAAAGAATCCCTGTTCTGTGTGTAAGCACACACCTTCTCAGAGGTCCTGGAATAATAACTTGCCATTTATTGCCACACTCAGATCTAGATTGCTCTGCCTCTGGCTCCATCTGTGGACGCTATTTGACCTAGGAAGACTGGAAGAAACAAGTGGATTTGCCCATTGTGAGAAAGGTGCTGAAAATTCTTCCTATGGGGACGGTATCTCCAGAACACTCTAAGGAAGGTGAACCAGCTCAGGTATCCAAGAGTTGTGACTTCATCCTTGTTCAAATAGCCATCCTCCTAGGTGGCTGTCAGAAGATAAGGACAATAGCACAACGTCAGAAGAAGGTTAGAGCTGCCTTTGTCCAGTATGGTGAGAGACCTTTGGGATAAAAAGAAAGAAATGATGACAAGAGATACCAAACCAAGGAATTGTGTTGGATTAGACAAACCCATCTGGATCTAAACTTGGTGGAACAATCATTCATCATTTTTTAAAACAGATTTTA
This sequence comes from Martes martes, assembly GCF_963455335.1. NCBI lineage: Eukaryota > Metazoa > Chordata > Mammalia > Carnivora > Mustelidae > Martes > Martes martes. Next base: position 45,804,158 of record NC_137896.1, on the reverse strand, counting down.
GTTTACTGTTGTGGCTTCTCCATGAACCTAGAAGGTACTGTACATAGTATTTTTTGTGGGATGTGTAGTATTTCTTATAGGACTCCTGACTGATAGCTGTTGAAGGCAAGAGGATATTCAGCAAATTATCTACTAGTAACTGAGGCCAGCGGGAGGCCACAAACACCTGACTCTTAGCATTCCCAAGATCGGAATCAATAAATAGTTGAGGCTATTGCCAGTTTTCATGACTCCTGCTTTAGCAATATGTTTAAGATTCAAGAAAGAAAAGAAGAAAAGATAATATTCACTTTTGAGTCAGAGTCAGGAGCCAAAATCAGGGATTCTGAAGGCTTTTCTTTCCTTACACAGTACAGTCAGAACTCTCAGGGGTACCAGAAAAGCTTCCAGGGTAGGGCTTTTTACACATCTCTGACTGCATCTTCCTTTTTTATTTCTTACTTCTTGTTTCTGTTCATTTCTTTCCTCTTTTTGAGGATTTGTCCCTTAGGATACAGAGAAATGGGATACTTCTCTAATAGTCAAAGTGTAAAATCATATTACCAGTTCAAAGGAAAATTTGGCTATGATCTACTTATTTCTGTCCCGAGTATAAACCCTAAAGAAACTCCCATGTTGGACAAGGAGGAGTGTTCACTGAAGCACTATTTTTTTCCCTCCTTTTCTTTCTTTCTTTCATTCTCTTTTTTGTGATTTCTTATTTTTTTTTATTTGAGTATAGTTGACACACAATGTGACATTACCTTCAGGTATACACCATAATGATTCAACAGAAGTACTTTTTGTATTTTAGTACTCTAAAATTGAAATAATCTAAATATCTGTTCATTGGCAATGAACTAAATTGGAGGTGAATTTTAATTACTGCACAGTTGTTAAAATCAGCAAACTGTATCTATTTATTTCAGCATAGATAACTTTGTAAAGCCTAACATTGAGAAATAAAGCACATTGCAGAAATATTATATACAAATAATACCTCATTCATGTAAATTAAAAAAAATAAAAGACATATGGGTACATATATATATATATATATTTATATAATGAATTTTAAGATATAGATCAGAGATATGTGAACCATCTTCAGACTGGTAGTTTCTTTGGTGAAAGAAGCCAACCGGATAGTGGCAACTTATGATACCAATGAACATTATATGTCTTATTTTAAGAAGGTCCATGCAAATATGGCAACATTTCTTGATGCTGCTTTGAAAAATGTGGGTAATTTGTGCATGAGTACTTGTGATACTCATTAATAAACTGAAATATTTGATAATTGAAAAGGTCTTGATAGAACTAAGATCTGATAGACAACAAATAAAAACAAAAAATGGGTTAATAGTAACATAAAATAGTGCAGACTTAACGGGTAAAATCTAAACAGCAAAACTCCCACTTTATTTTCACCTTTTATTTTAATTTATATCTTCTCTGTTTAGGGTTTTATGAACACTTCAATTTGGTAATCATATTGTATGTGTTTTCATAAACCACTTCAAATCCTTCTTAGAATGAGGCAAAGTTTAAATAAACAAATAATGGGGTGCCTGGGTGGCTCAGATAGTTAAGCATCTGCCTTCAGCTCAGGTCATGATCCCGGGGTCCTGGGTTCAGACCCTGCATTGGGCTGTCTGTTCAACAGGGAGTCTACTTCTCCCCCTGCCTTTCCCCTGGCCTATGCTCTCTCTCTCTCACACTATCTCTCTCAAATAAATAAATAAAAACCTTTAAAAATAAATAAATAAATAAACCAATAAAGCATCCAGCCCTTTTCATAACTAAATAATTAATCCCAGTACTTCTAAGGCATATTATATGACTTCTATCATTATTTTGGTCACTTTAATTATATAGAGAAGGTCATTATTACTTGTGACTAAAGGATAAATCTTGAAGACATTTAGGATGAGGTCAACAAACTTCTTCTTTAAAGGTCCAGACAGCAAATATTTTAGGCTTCACCTGCCAGACAGTCTCTGTTGCAACTACTTGATGATGCATTGAAGCAGGAAAGCAGCCACAGACAAAATGTAAAGGAATGGGTATGGTTGTGTGCCAATAAAACTTTATTTAAAAAAGTGGGCAGCAAGCTGGGTTCAGCCAAGCGCCATAAATTTGCCACCTCTTATTTAGGAGACAGTACTCTCCAAGGGATTTTATAAGCTATCCTGAGGAGAATTTCAAGCTGTGCCTTCCTTGAAGAAGCCACAAGATAAATCACACTTTGGTTCTTTGTTTAATATGGACAAGATTTTTGACTTCCAAAACTTGGTGGAATAAGGCATTTTCTTGTATTTGTTTTTATTTTAAGCAACTCTTTATCTGTACAATTTCAGTTTTCCCCCCTTAAAGTAGTGCATCATTGTTTCCAGAGACTTCACACTTTCTTTACAGTCATTAAATCTGTGACTTGGGTAAGTCTCAGGGAAATTCTGTCCAAGAACCTGTGGAGCCCTAATTGGAGAAAAGATTCATCAGCACTGACTTGCCCAAGATGGGATCCCTGCAGCATCCAGCTGCAGTATCCATCTGCCAGGCCCCTCCCCTACACACTCCCATGGAACAGATGTTTAGCCAACCACTCAAGAGCACGAAGAAAAGGGGAGAAAAATACTCACTCATTCACTGTTTCTTTCATTCATTTGACCAATATTTGCTGAGCACCATTTATGGTTCTGAGCGAACAAAAGAGTCATTGTGTTTTCCCCACAGAACTCAAACCAACATCTCTGCAGCAGATATTTTGGATGGAGAATGTCAAATATTAAAACAAACCAAGACTCTCATTTAGCTGGCAGCTTTCATCCAGCTTGAAAGCTGATTGGAAAGGAAAGGCAAAAGCACATTTTAGGTAGCATGTACATAACCAGAAATATAACAACTTGAAGTCACCCAACAGTCATGGACACCTGAATGTGAAAGGATCTAGAACATTGGCCAAAATGTTGATCTTATCGGAAAAATTCCTATCTGGAATTCAAGGGGGACTTTTGCCTGAATAGGATTAGTGGTACTTTCATGTTTATTTTTGTTATTATTACTTAGCTTTATGAGTATTGCCAGCTGTATCTTAGGTGATTTGATTACACAGAAGTCAGGGTTTTGCGTTTGTTTCCTTTTTGTTGTTGTTGTTGTTTGTTTTGTTGTTTGTTTTTTTTTTTTCTTCTCCTCCCACAACCTGGCTCCTAGGCCACAATGATAACCAGTTTCAGATAAAATTCTGACACATATACAGACTTGTAAAATTAAGCAGTTCTTCTCAGGCGAGCCCAGAAGCTGTTCATACAAGCCGTTCTGCTGGATCAATGAAGTTCTCACTTTCTGTCATTGTAGGTACTACAACCACAGCCTCACTTGGAATGTTTGCTTAAGGTGGCCATCCATGGTTTCACAGACAGGCTTTTGCTAATAATGTGACTGACTTCAGGTAGACAGAACTCTCTGGATCCCTGGCTGCATGTAGAACAAGAAAAGATCAAGCCAACCCTCAGAATTGTCAATTCTCTGGTTGCATGTCTCTGTTCATGCAGGAGAATGTCTCTGCAATATTTTGCCTATCCACATACTTTGTTTACCTTCAGTTTCACCAAATATGAACATATTTTCAATGTGTATCCACTTACTAACAGGCTACAAACTTCATTGAAAGTGCACATGCTAATAACCAAGCTTCAGATAGTGTTTGCAATGTGAATAACAGGAGCTCTTGTCATTACTGTCTCTGGAGACTGAATGCATCTCTAATGGTAGACAAGTGTGGCTGTTTGGCTGGAGCACCATGCGTACTCGAGTTGTAGCTCAACCCAAATAACAGGCACATGATTTCATGTCTTTCTTTCTCTCTCTGTTCTCAAGCATTATATAGTAAATTACAGGTAATACAACCATCACGGAAGCTCATAAATGCATGCTTACTATCTATGCTTTTAACAATTCATTAATTGCTGAGAACTGGGGAAAAAGAGTTTTTTAAGTGGAAGTGAGAAGATAGAGCATAACAGTAACCAAATCCAAGGAAATAACCATTAACAAGTCCCCCTCAACGGACAATAGATGATAAAAAGATACATAGATGGATAGATAGATGATAGATGATAGATAGAAAGAATAGATAAAATAGACCCTATTGAACAAATATAAGTTGAGGCAGAACAGCTTGCAACAACTGTATCTAAGACATGTACAGCATAGTTTATTAGTAAATGTATCATCTTCACAAGGCAACTGTGAACAATGACAAATCTGAACCTAAAAGCCATCTTATGCCCTGTAACAAAATCTGAAAAATCATAGACAAAGAAGTAATATAATGTGCTTGTTGGGTGCCGAATGCTTCACCTTCACATTAACCCTTTCTGCAAGCCCATGTGGTAAGCACTGTGATATTCATTGAGGAGATGGGCAGTTACTAAGCCCTTTGCTCAGGGTCATTCAGTTGGTGAGTGGCTGAGCTGGTGCTAATCCAGTCTGAGTGAGTCCAAGCCCATGGTCTTTCCACTCTACTACACTGAGCTTCTGGTTCCCTGAAAATGAGGGGACATTGAAGCTTATCTAACTCTTCCGAATCACATGTGGGTGTTGGCCATGATGTATATGTTTCTATAATGTTCACTTATTTTTTTTAGAAGATTTTATTTATTTATTTGACCGAGAAAGAGGGATCACAAGTAGGCAGAGGGGCAGGCAGAGTGAGAGGGGAGAGCAGGCTCCCCACTGAGCAGAGAGTCCAATACATCTCAGGAACCTGAGGTCATGACCTGAGCTGAAGGCAGAAACTTAACCCAGTGAGCCACCTGGGAGCCCCGGTGTTGTGCATTTATTTCTGCAGATTGTTCTAGGCATCTCTGTCTTTTCATCGTGTGAACTGCTCCTAAGGCCAGCTGAATGACACACAGAGTCATGGACATTTTAGTTTATGAAATTCGTAAATGCCCAGTGTTTTGTGAGATCATTAATGAGATCAGTTCACAAGTTTGCCATGGATCAGATTTTCCCTTCTCCTTAAGGCCCCATTTCTAAGCCCCTTTGTACAGAAGGTGAGCTTATTATTTCTGGAAAGGCTGGAATTTTTTTTTTCATTTTGAATTTTCTCATATTTCCTTATTTCCAGTTCAAATTATTTCTATCATTACTGACCCCTTCCTTCTTTGCCCCATTCAGGGAATAACAATCTCTTGCCTTGTCAAAGAGAATCTTTTGCCTTTGAATTCGGTTTTCTTTCCTCCTGAAGACTATAATCTGTTCATTATCACCATTTATTCTTCGACCTTTATTTTTCTTTTTAATTCTTCTCCTTGACCAATGGAAGATGATGCTCCTTGACAGAAAGCAGGATTCTTTCCGCCATATGCCTACCTCCCTCCGGTCTTATATTCCCCTAATCTTTCTGTCCTAACACATTTTGAGGCTCAGCCTTTCTGACAGTTTGTACTGTATATTATTCACTTATGTATTTCCCAATCTTGGCACCCATCCCCCACTCAGATAATCTGGCCTTAATGTTAAACCCTAGATAGGCCACACTTGATCTTGTGCTTGCCTTGATTTTGCTTGTGTGGTGTTTTAACATTTAAAAATTGGTCTGGGCAACTCCAAAGGTTAGAAGATATATATGTGACTTGTTCAGTACTGGAGTAGATTGAGCGTATAGTGAACGTGCAATAAACATTTGTTGAATGAAAGGTGGGATAAGAAATGAAAAGAAAAGCCATCAGTATAAGATGTAAAAAAAAAAAAAAACTAAACTAAAACATTGCTCGACATTTAAATCTTTGGTATTGTGAAAAGCATACCCTCGGATTGGGGTTTTCATTTCATTGGCTGTTAGTGATGATGAATACATAACCCTACAGTGGTTCCCTCAGTGTTGCTGGAGGCAGTAATATGTAGGTATTTCTTGCTTTTCCTTCTTACTGGAAGCACAGTGCCTGACATGTAGTAGGCATGCAATAAATATTTGTGTAAAGAATGAATTAATGAAGACTAATAAGGAAGTTGGTCTCCTTTCTCACTGACTCCAAAGCCCTAGGCCAGACCCTTAGAGTCACATAATGAGGACAGTCAAACTTCATGTTTATAGATGTCAAAGCAGTGTATAAACCTTAAGTGTGGCAAACTAATTTTCCCTGTGGCCAGATCAAGCTGCGAATGGACATTGTAACACAAGAAGCCACAAGATACTTGCTTCTGTGTGTTGTGATATTGCCTGCTGGGACACTTAGCATAAGTCTAAAAAACATAAATAAAATGAAAAAAGTACAGATGTATTATAAATTAAAAAAAAATAATTTGAACAACACACAAGACAAAAACAAAACAATCTCTATTAAGAGGATTTAGAGGCAGCAGAAATCTGTGTTGATGGGGATTATGTATATGAGTTTTGAATCTACATGTGTTATGGGCATTTATAGACAGGAGACTGAAGTGGATCCCAACAGCAACATGTCCTGGTACATAGTAGATAACACATATGGGCACACAGGTGCACTGGTGTACAGGGACACATAAACACATGTATGTGTGCATACATGCATGCACACACACGTACACATGCATACACAGACATGCTGAATTAATGGCTGCCCAAGAGATGGATGGGTGGATGCTGTCTAGGCAGAGATAGATGAAGAGTATCAGTCCTCACTCTCAAAAGGCAGAAAGCCTTGATGTTCATTTGATGACTTTACCGTCCTCCCTCCAACAAAAGTTAAGCATTGCACTGCTAGTCTGAGTCAAAATAAAAAGATTGAAATTGCAGTGGTAGCACTTCTGTTCCCACCACGACTAACTGTCACCAGACACATTCACAGCCACATTATTGTAAATTCATTCATGCACCCCATGGCATAGCAGGTAACTGGGGATAGGAGGTGACTGCCAGCCCCACCTAGTTTTTTCTGCTCCTCATGCTTCTAGCTCCAGATTTCTTACTGTCACCATGCTGGGAAGCCCAACCTAGATGTCCTGTATGCTGAGGGGACAGGAATGTTGCTGGGCCTGCCACATTGCCTCAGCGGGTGTGGCCCCCTAAAGACTTGGGGTTGACTCCTGGCATAAGCTCTCATCCCACTCTGTACAAAGGTTATTCTTTGGCACTCAGTTTAAGGATCAGCAAGGAACTTTTATCCCTCTCTTTAATTGGATATGCCTTTTAGTTCCCATTGCTGAGCTAATGGGGAATGTCTCAGAGTCTCAGAGGGAACATGCCAGCTGTGGGAAAGATCACAGACTAGGACCTCAGGCATCACAACCACGTTCGTGTTTCTCGTTTGGCATGGTTCTGGGTTCCTACAGGCAGAACAGAGTACATTTCATGTTGTGAGGGTAGAACATGGGCCAAACACCAGGAACAGAGGAGGGAAAGAAACTGATCTTATCTCTCTCTTGACAAATGAGAGCAGATGGACCTATAGGAAGCCACTTCACACACTTCCTTGATTTGGTGTTCAAATTACATAACCTAATAAAACATTCAGTGTAAATATCCCAAAGTGTATTGATAGAGGCTGCACAGAAACTTGTGCTAGAAAGAATATTGAGTTGAGTTAGAAGTGGAGAAATATGCCTGAGGCCACCCAAAGCCACTTGAAGTTAGTGGATTTAAAATGCATTCCCAGAAGCTAATCTTCGGTAAAGCTACACACTCCAGAACCAGTGCTCCTGCTCATGGCTCATAAGTGGTGGCCTTGCAGGTGGACACAGAGCACCTCCAGCCTAGCAAAGAACAGTTCCTGGAAAGCTGGTAGGGGAATTGCTTCACCAAATGGGCCTAAGTGTGTGGAAGTAGGACCAGCGACAGAAGAGACCAGCAAATGGGAAGAGGGAGTATGAATGACTTTGACCAAGGAACTCATGATATGGTGTGTAAAGTGTCAGGAATGCAGAGTGGGAAGCAAAAGGCATGAGTCGTGTGAAAAAGGGAGTCATAGAAATGAGTTTAGGAGTGGAGCAAGCTTCTGAAATGTCATTTGTGGTGTTGATGGAAATAAGTCTGGCAACAGATGAGCAGGCCTTCAGGTGAACGGGCACTGATTAGAGCTATGTGATATACTGTGGACAGGTTCAACTCTCAATCACTGGTACACACCACTCCAGAAACATCCACAAAGCAAAAGGAAGAGAGAGGGTTTCCAGGGCAGTATTTGGTCACAATCACTTTGTCTTATGGAGACTAATAAGAACCACACATCAGCAAGGTAATTGAGGCACAACACCAAACTCAGTGCCTCCCTCATTAAGTCCTCCAGCAATGCAACTTCAAAACATGGTGTCCAAACACCCATTCATTTGTTTATTTACTCAATAATCTGTCAATCACTGTTTGGGGCATAGAAGAATTAACAGTGGCAGAAATAGAAAAATACCTTGTTTCCATGGATTTTACACTCCAGTGTGACAGAAAGGATGATAAATAAAATTTGCATGTTAGAAAGTACCAACTGCTACGAATGAAAGCAAAGTGAGGTAAGGAGAAAGGAGGGTTTATGTTCCTCAGATGGGTCAACAGGGATGAGGCCATGCAATACCATTTGAAAATAGACCAGAATGAAACAAGGGACTAAGCCAGGATGATATGAGGGGACAGAACATTACAGCAGAGGGAACAACAATTGCAAAAGGTCCTGATGGCAACATGCTTCGTGCACTCCAGCAGTAACAGGAAAGGCAGGGGATTGTGGCTGAGTGGTCGATGTGACCCAGAATAGGTAGGAGCTTGGAGGTCACAGAAAGGATCTTACAGTTTCTTCTATAGTGATACTGGGAATCATCTAAATGTTTGGGCAGAGCTGCCACATATCTCGACTTGTATTTTAAAATGAACACTTTGGCTGTTTGAAAGATCATCAGAGGCAATTGCAATAGCCAGGGCAGGAGAAGGTGGTAAAACTGACAGAATTTCTGGGTGAATTCTGGACATTGGGTCTGGGTGAGAGTTAAGGAGGTCTGTAAGGAGTAGAAGTGCCTTTTACTGAGGCAACTAAGCAGGAAGGTGTGGCAGGTTTAGGACTTGGCAATAACACCCTTAAGCTAACAGTTAAGCACTTGAGTGGAACACTTCTTTCCAAGGCTTTCTCTGTGTTATTCCAGAGACGGACGCGGTGAAAGGTGGCGGATGGCCGCTTCCTTCACTCTGTGACTCTGTAATTAGAGCTCTAGTTCCAAAACATTATTGTATATTTGACTTACCCAGAAAAATTGTTTAAAAATACAGACTTCAGAGAGCAACAGAAATTCTGATTCAGTGGGCCAGGATAGAGATCCAAAAATGGAGTGGTTTTTAGCAAACACCAAGGGAATGCTAATGCAAAGAAGTCCATGGGCCACATTCTGAAAAACTCTATCTTGGAGGAGGCACACTTGATGGTTTTGGTGTCATCAAAAACAATCTGGAAAGAACACACTTCTCCTACATTGACCCAGTGACATCAACCAACCCACCTGGATCACCCATGTCAAAGATGTCATGGTATTGGCTCAGATGAGTCAAGCCCACTAGCAAAGACAACAGATCCTATTGGGAAGAAGGATGATTAGAACAAGCCAAGCCAACACTTAGAACACATCATTCTGGGTCTCATCAGTTTTGAAGTGTTGATTAAAATAAGCCTTGAGACATCAAAGATGTTATCACCTGACCAGAGGATGGACTCAGTTTTTGAGTCCAAAGTGGTGGCCTAAGAAATGAGCAATCTTGAAGGGCTAGTTGATTATAAATACTGAGACCATCAGGGTCTCATAGGTATTTGCTCTAGTTTTTCTAGTTAGCATTTATTTGAAGGCTGTGGAGAATAATGAAAAAATTTCCGAGGCCCTTTTTATGATCCTTATGTAACTGAGATAGTTATAGTAATGATCACATCCCGGAAATTATGTGTGACCAGTGACTTTGCAAAGGATAGTCACTAAAGCAACAACCAGTTCAACTCCAACCAGGAGATGGAACTCTGCATCATTTAGAGAAGACTCATGTGTTTGAGCCTACAGGCATTCTTCCTCTGGGATGATCCTATATACTAGAAGACCCTACATATTCAGTGTGATTCCAGAGCCATGCACAAGCAACGTTGGTTAAAAATACAGATTCCCAGGCTTTAGGCTAGATGTTTTGAACTGGAAACTCCAGAGGCTCCATAATTTTAAACAAACTTTTCCATGTGATTCTGATACACAGCCAGGCTTAGGCATCAATGATGAAGACAATTCTTCTAGGAAGGCCTTCCCAGATATTTTTCTTGAGCTCTGATGTAGAAAACAGAAGCTGGATTTGGAAAGAGACATGCAACTGCCTTATCTTTTTTTTTTTCTTTTAGAGATTTTATTTATTTATTTGAGAGAGGGAGAGTGAGAGAGAGCATGAGAGGGGAGAAAGTCACAGAGAGGAGCCAACTCCCCATGGAACTGGGACCCCAATGCGGGACTTGATCCCAGGACTCCGGGATCATGACCTGAGCCGAAGGCAGTCACCCAACCAACTGAGCCACCCAGGCAACCCTGCCTTATCTTTTAAAACAGATGATTCATGTCAGTGTGTGACCTGAAGTCACCTAGCAATCCCTCCACTAGCTAGCTATTCCTTCACACTAAGACAGAGGCCTACATGGAATGATGTGTCACTTATTTTGCAATTTAACCATTAAGAGAGAAGTAGCTAAATATTTGTGTCAATATGGAAGTCTTTAATGATAGTAGCAGAGTGTCATCTGGAATGACAGCTTCAGCTGTCAGCTTCAGCATAGTTTTCCAAGCTTGTAGATTAGGTGAGTGATCAGCTACAACCATAAGAGTGCAACACGGAATAATCAGCAGCCGTACGGAGAGGGTAATACCTTAGAAGCGATAGGGCTCAAATTGTGAACAAATGAAAGCAAAAATGTCTTTTCTTAGTTAATCTGTGCAAACTTTTTTTTTTTACTTTTTTAAACTTTTTGGTACATGGTTCTAGAATAAAAGGCCACTATGATTCAGAAACACCTGGTGTTTAATAGACAAACATAGTCACAGAATGTGAAATTGCCATGGTGAAGAAACTGTGGTTTGTGTTTTTGATAATGCACTAAATCAGGCTGAGAATGTACCTGCTAGAATTTTCTGGAATATGAACCTCCTGCTGTTGACCTCCAAAGGCTCTGAATGACTTCTCTGAAGAGGTCCTAAAGATGATTAGAAATGTGTGCCACTTCAGGAAGTGAAACATGGCTTCAAACTCTCAAGTTGTGTTTTGGAGATGACCAAGCACAAATTGAAGAGACTCTACCCTGGGCAGCAGAACATTACTAACCTCAACACCTGTGATGGGCATCGGGTATCCAAATTCACATTTTTCCCCGAACTCCACCTTTCCCCCTGTAGTATCTGATGTTGGACTTGCTGGAGTCTCTCCAATGTTCTTATTCTACTGATCCATTATAAACGTAGTGAAATATCTGACACTTTAGAGTTTTTCAACTCTGGTATTTTCTACCTGAATACCTTCTCTCTTTTCCTGTTCCTTCCTTAGGTGACCTCATGCACAGTCATGGCATCAATGACCAGCTATGCAAATATTTCTGGAATTCTATTCTAACTGCCAAAATACCATTTCTACTTTCCAGTCTTCTTAAATTTAACATATCTCTTTACAAGGGCAGCACAGATTTTTCTGCAGTGAAGCTGGTCTGTAGCCCTACCAGATGTTCCAGCCACATTCCTGGGAAGTCTTGTCCTAATGAGGAATAACAGAATCCTGGGAGAAAAATAGTGGATAGGAATGTCACCAGTGATGGATGCTCTGATACGGCATATGCCACCCCAGAACTAACTTCTATCCTTTCATCAAGCTGGGCTTGGGTGCCTGCACAACTATTAAGAGTATCTTTAGGTACCTCTTACTCAAAATCTCCACACTTTTAATCTCTTAGCATAATCCACAGAAATGGCAATAAAAAAGACAACATAGATACATAAAGAGAAAAAAAATCTGCTCAGAGTTCCAGGTACTTTGTGCAGAAGCAGCTGAGTAAGCAGTGATTTGGAGGCATTAGCCCATCTCATTTAGTGGTAAGAGTCTTTGAAGCATTCATCATTAGCATTCAAAGTGAATCCATATACAACATTTGTTCAAGAGCCACTGTTGAGTTCCATGTTGTAGATGCATTCTGCTTTGCCTAAATCTCCATGTAGAATCAAATGTCTGTTCTACTGTCTTAACCAACATCTAAAGAAATCTTCAAAATTTTCCTAACTCATCCAGTACGAATGAAAAACATCTCTTCTAGAAAAGCCCTTCTTTCCAAATATTTGGCATCACAGAAACATAAATTTCAAATTTAAATGTCCCAGTTTCACATTCAAAGGTCCTGATCTAATTCTATGGTTGAGTTATAATCAACCCATTCACAAGTCATTGATGAGTTTGGTTCCTTCAGAACATGTCTTAGAGCTTGGGATCATCACTCAGAGCTCAGTTCTAAGGGTTCATATGTTTTTAGTTAGGAAGTCAGCTAGAAATACAAAAGTGCAGTTTTTCTTTGGCAGTGCTTTGGGAAAGGTGATGGTCGTTCTGGGGAAGAGTGAGTTAGGGCAGGAAGGGAGGGGAGGAAGGGCCGGAATGATGCTGTAGAGAGTTTTATTTGGAAATGAATTTCAGCCAAATGACAGGACTCTAAACTATTTGACAATCACCCTTTCCTTCACTCTCCATTCAAATTAAACAAACAACATATTTCTGCCCCTCCTCTTCTTCTCTTTTAAGCTTTTTGTATGGAACAAAGCTGTGCATGATACCTCTTATTTTAAATATTCCACTAAAACCACGAATATGCTCATTTTTTTTTCCTCCTTAATGAGCATAATGTTTCCAAAAGACCTGGAAAACAAGTTGTAATTTTGGGACCTGAAGTCAGCTGAAGACATTGTACTCATTCTCTCTTCCTAACTAAAATCACACCTTTCTCATGAGTGAGCTTTTTCTGCATGACTCTGGGATACTCCAGCAATTGCGACTGTGGACACCTACCATGTGTTTTACAGAATGCTAAGCCCAGTACAATCGTCACTTTCAAGGTTCCCTGCAACTTGTGCAGTAGGTACCACATTATCTTCACTTTTTAGACATGTAAACCAGGGCTCAGAGGTTCCAGACATCACTCAGTGTGTCAAGGCCATGTAATTGGTAAGGGACAAAGCCAAGGTCTGATGCCCTTGAACAGCAGTCAGCTTTTCACCTCCTTCCAGTGCCTCTCTCCTCCAAAGCAACATCACTCATGATTCCTTTAACTCATTCCTTTATCTCCATCTTGACCCTGGAGGCTTTGATGATGGGTCTTGTCCTGGGCTTTCTCTGCATCCAGGATGCCACCTCTTAAAAGGATTTGTGCAGGAATATATCAGAAATGTCAGCTGATTGAGGTTAAATATGATGTGGGGATAGATGAAAACGAGTCAAAAAATTGGAAAAAAATTGGAAAGAAAATTTTATCATACCATGTCTTGTTGGCACTAACTTATATTAACGGTTGTTAAAATTGTATTTCTTCCAGGCAAGTATCAAAATAAGAAAGGAAAACCCAGTAACACACTTGAGCTTTGATGAATGTATTAGGATCAGTTTTGTTGTCATTGTTGTTGTTCTTTTATGAGCACATTGTAGTAGAATATGTGAAGAGCATTGCCCAGACACCATAACACAAGGAGTATCCAAACGCAGCCTCACCTCCACCCTGAGTCTCTGGCTTCGGTCCCACCCAGCAATGGCTGTCAATGCCCCAGGATGTCCTCTGGACATCGGATGCTCTTTTTCCAGAAACCACCTGTCCCACTCAAGCTCTTTGGTCTCTATCAATTTCTGCAGTCTGGAGAGATACAGGGCATGGTCCTGTGCCAGATAGACATTGTAGGCTTAAAGATGGAGAAGGAAACTCAGCCATTATTTATGTAACCGGAGTAGACTACTGGCCACCTGGGAAAATTCTAGAAGAGTCTGAAAAATCCTCTCTTATTTATGCAGGCAAAACTAGCCTGAGAATTAGTTCCTGTATTTACTATCACAAAGAAAGGGTCAGAGGAGACGACACAGAGGAAGCAGGCTTTGCCAGGGCCTAGGGTGCGCAGACAGAGTGACAGCAGTGAAAGGGGAGGACACTGGAGGAGAGCTGATACCAGGCCAAACCACACTGCCTACTCGGGCCCTGCCTGGGGCACAGCCCAAGGAGGAGCTGCAGCCAAGGGAGCCGGTGTCAGGGGTTTTAGGAAAGCCGCCTTGACAGGTAGGGAATGTCAGCTTTCCATAGAGTAACGCTCTGTTCGCCACTTGTCCAAATAGCGATAAATCACCAGTAAATTCCTGCTGCTGTCGGGAAGGTCTGGACTTCAAAGCCTAAAATTCACAAACAGGAACCTTTCATTAACTCTGGAAAAAGAATTTCACTTTATTTCAATTTGTGTATTTCACTTATTTAGTGGAAGCATATACTGCTGACCAACACAGCATACTGTTTTGAATCAAATGCCTTTTTATTACATAACCATTAGACACTGAGATTATTTGCTTAAATGCTAGACCAGCCTTCATCTGTACCAAATGTTTGAACTTGCTTTCTTAAAAGATGAGACAACTTTGCTTTTTAGTTTAAAAAAAAAAAAGCTAGCTTTATTCACTAAAATAAATAAATAAATTAAAACCTCAAAGCTGTAACATTTTGATTTTCCTGGAGTTCAAAGGACTACCTTTCTTCATTAAATAATGTAAAGCATCTTTCCTGAGAGAGGGGATAGCAGCATGGTATGATCTGGAATTAACTGCCTAGTGGTGACTTGTTTTGCTGGAGTGAACAGCTTACTTATCCCTCATTTCTCCTCTTGTCTTCCTGTCTCAGCTGGGCTTAGATATTCAATGTCAGAATTATTTCTTTCATCAGGCACATGCAAAGGGAATAATATTCTCTCCACTGAACATCGGTGCTGCCTGGACCTTTTAAAGTTCAGGTCAAACACCTCTTTTTGTTTTTTTTTAAGAGACACTGCCTCACACAAAGAAAATATTAAACATTGATCTTGAGCAAGAGCATTCAAGAGCAAATTGGGATCTAGGCTATTTTCAGCTGGGACAACCATTTCCTTAAGGCTTGACCTGAGGATCAGATGTTTGACTCTTCCAGGAATCAAGGTGAAGAAGGATAAACATGCAAGCTTGAAGGAAAAAAGAAGGCAATCCAACTTGCATTTTCTGTAAGTTGGCGGCAGAGTATTTAACTGCCAGCCACCACTGACAGGGTTTGGAAAAGTCATCAGTGGGAAAGTAGCCAAAACACGGCTCAAGCATGGGTGGTCACCAACAGTCAAAGGAGAGAGAGAGGGGGAGGGGGAGGGGGAGGGAGAAAGGGAGGAAGAGAGAGTGGGGAGAGAGGGAAGGTCTTCATACAAATGCTTTGGGCGTGATGCGCTACCTATCTGCTTTCCCATGGACCTAAGCCTGCATAACTGTCAACACCCTGCTGGAAGCTCCAATTAAGGAGAAGCAACAAGGAAGCATTTCATATAAACCGATTAAAATGTAGATGACCCAGTCACTCATGCAGCCTTGAGTGGGCTGGTGTACACCATGCTTCCTGATTTCAAGAACAGAATTGTCGTGTCACATCGTATATTTTGCCTCCAGAAAGTCATGGTCAGATGGATTTGAACATCAGTCTGGGGTAAAACTCCTTCCCGTTATTGAAGTTTTCTCTTATTGTTAGCCTGGCTATGCATTAACGGGAGGAAACAAGGCCCCAATAAGCAGTAGAGCTGCCAGCCAGTTCAAAAGTGAAAATAGCCAAACCTAATATGCTTTAGAAGTGCTCACAAATACTACCAGTTTAAGAATTTTGTGAGACCAAAAAACTACATTCTTTAAGGAACAGTTCCCTATTAGATTAATCATGATGATAGCACCAATATACGTAAATATGGTCCTGTTTTTTTAAAGCCTAAGTCATCTCCATATATTTCCCTCTTTGTTTGATTCTAAGTTATTTTATTATTATGCACATTCATTAAAAACTATGGGTAGGTATTGTTTGCCTTTCTGGGGAAATGGTGTGATTGCCCTCGCAAGGCAGGCCAGATCCAGCATGACCCTGGATTTCCAGTACCATTCTTCATGGCAGAATCTTTCTGTATGTACTTTGGAGCAAAAACATCCAATATAAAGTTCAAAGGCAACATCTCCCAGGTGAATGTTTTACATTTGCTCTCAAAAAGTGCTGTTTTTGTTTGATTTTGTTTTTATGAAGGCCATTTTTAAATGAAGCTCTCTGCTACCTTTCCATCTAGGACCCAAATCCAGGATTTTCGGACAGTCTCCATCCCTGTAATGTTTTTTGGTCACGCTGTAATGAGTGTGACCCAACCCATACCTCTTACTGTGCCTTGCCCAATTATAAGGATGCAACATGGTGTCCTGCTTCTCCATTTCGAAGGTAGCAGCCTCCTGGGTGTCCCTGCTTTATGAGGTTGTCCACTATACAGGTTTTGAGCAGGGGGCAGAACAGGTTCTCAGGAGGATCTTCATTTTTCCTTCTGTCTGCAAAATCACAATATTCAAACTGAAAAGTCAATAGTGGCCTGTATTTTTGGATGATCTGCATGGTAACGTATAATTGGTGTCCGTGGGTTTTTTCTGCATTCTAACCAGTTGTGTGACTGAATCGGTCACACTTTTTGCATAAATGTGGGTTCTGGAAATTTATAGTATTTTTGAGTTATTCTCTTTGCTTTGGGGACTACCCATTTTGAGAGGAAAATGTTGAACAAATCAAGAAGTGTGACTGTTAGCACCTGAACAAGCTCTCTGCCCATCTCAACCATTCACTAGGATAAATATTACATGCTTCTTTTTTTAAAAGATTTTATTTATTTATTTGACTGAGAGAGAGATCACAAGTAGGCAGAGCTGCAGGCAGAGAGAGAGGGGGAAGCAGGCTCCCTGTTGAGCAGAGAGCCCGATGAGGGGCTCGATCCCAGGACCCTGAGATCACAACTTGAGTCAAAGGCAGAAGCCTAACCCACTGAGGCCCCCAGGTGCACTGTAGGATAAATATTATATGCTTCTAACATGTGGCATTGCTTTGCCATCAAAGCTTTTTTTTTTTCTTCTTACAGTAGTAACTCAATAATGGCTGTATTAACCTACTATTGGAAGAAACACAGGCTCTACTTTGACACATGGTAGTGACTGGCTTTTGATTTTTTAATTATGTAATCCAGTAGCAAATCCCATATATGTATAATCATAACATTCATTCTTTTTTTGAAAAAAGTTTTATGAGTATAGTTGACACACAATGTCATACTGGTTTCAGATAAACACTAATTGGAGGATACATGCAACCCTATGTTTATTGAAGCATTATTTATAATAGCCAAGCTATGGAAACCATCAACTTTCCATTACATTAATGATTGTGTCTATGTGTGGGTGTGCCTAACAACTGATACCATATATTATAGCTGTGTTGTTAAGAAGACCACAGTACATGTAGTGCTGGAGAAAAAAAACAACATTATGAGCATTTAGTTTTTGCAATGATATTAAGGCAGAATATTTTGCTTCTATGTCTTCTGACAGTTTTCATGCAACATAAAAATATAAATAAAAATCACTTGTACAAAGTCTTCCTCAACACTTCTCCAACCTGATAAGATTACTTATGAAATACTTTGAGAACCTTTACATGGAATGGGACTGATATTCTTGTCTAATGAACAGAAGAAACAGCAATGTGTCAGAAAGGAAAATGCTCTGCTTAACCACTGGAAGAATTGAGTCTAAACCTCTTCTTTGCCCCCGACTAGCTGTGTGATTTGAGGCAAATGAATTTCCCAAGCCACTTTTCCTCTATCTGCAAAATCAGAGAAAATATACCCATATCTTGGAATTGCTGTAAGGGCTGAGGTCAGGGTTTCACAATTACCTTTCCTATAATATGGAAAAAGAGAATTATTGAAATTAAGGGCAATTTCAGATGGCTTGTTCTAAAAATAATTTTGTGATGGCCTCATGTTTTGAACGACATACACCCTTAGAGGGTGATGACAAGGAATGGATGACAGTGCGGATAGACTGGAGCTGAAATGCTTCAAGGACAAATCCTCTCTTGGCTTAATTACTGTTGTAGTCTCTGCCCCTCTAACCCCAGGACAACTACTCATTATTAAACTTTATGCCCATTTTTAACCTCTTTGGAATTAAAATAAGTAGATTTAGGTTGGTTTGTTTGTTTTCCAGTCAGTACTCTTAATTAAGAATAGTAGGAAAAAAAAAAAAAGCAGGAAGCTTTGAGAATAAAAGGAGGGGGACTGGTTATCAGAAGATGGGAGCTCTTGGATTCATAGACAAGGGTGCCCCTGGGTCTCCAGACTCAATAAACCACGGTCAGGAACGCTGATGGGAGCCCAGGACATTTTCTCTCGGCTCTCAGCCAGGTTTCCCCCCAGTGACTGCTGATTCTATTAATTGTTACAGATAAGCCTTTGATTTACCATTCTGCAATGAGAAAAACATTCCTGGCAATGTCTTACTGGCAAAATCTTCCTAGCTCAGGGTCCTGCCAAGGGGCAGCCAGTCAAGAGTGTGCTCTCCCACTCCCAATTCTGCTGATTTCAGATCAAAAGGATCATGGGCCTAATTTGGGTCAGATGCTTCTCCCTGGTCAAATCAGTGTGGGTGGGGGGAAGGGAGGGTCTCATTTTATAAACATGGTTGCTCCCACCATAACCAGGTGGCAGAAGATCTGGAATGTGTAGTTTGACTCTAAAACTTTGCTCTCACTACCAGGAGTAGAGAAGTACCATGTATGTTATGGTTGAGAAAGGAATGGAGAGGAAAGGAGAAGAGGGTGGGGGAGGGAGGGAAGAAAAAGAGAGGAAGAGGGAAGGAGGGAGGAAGAGGAAGGGGGAGGGGAGAGGGAGAAGGAGAGAGGGGAGGGGGGGAGGGGAGAGGGAGGAGGGGAGAGGGAAAGAAGGAAGAAAGGAGGCAAGAAGAAAAGACAGAGACAGGAGAGAAAGGAGAAAAAGACTTCCTATGATTGTTGCAACTTGCTATTACAAAGCAGAGCCCCACATTCAGTGCTAAGATGGGAAGAGTTTAGGCTTTGTAGCTCACCACCACCTGTATTGGAGTTAACTTTTTCATACCAAAGTTTGTTTGCTGTCTCAAAGCCTGGCACTGGTGTCACTACTTCCGATGACACCAGAAAGCACAATTGGATTTTTCCAATAAGCAAATTGTTTTTGTTAACTCACAATTTTAGAAGGATTTTTACCAGCTTATGGTTTGCTCTGTACTAACTGCAAACAGTTTTATAGATACAGAAAGCTCATTTTTGCCATGTAGGCATTTGTGTGTGTGGGGGGGGTGGGGAGTGAAAGTTCTTTTCATTATCAAGGAAAAAGATGTAATTTTGTTCATACATTTACAGACTATGTGCTGGAATTCGGTGGAAAATTATCATTTTGGCTAAGGGGAAATAGTATATATTTTAGATAATAAGAAATAAAAGTTATAAAATATAAAATCATATGCTTAATAACTGCATGAGTCTTAGTGAAACTGGCACATAGTAAACAGAAAATTAAGCTCCATATCCTACTTGCAGAATTCAAAAAGCAAGCAAGCCCTAATGTACAGTAAAATTGAGTAATTTTTCACTGAATGTAATATGTATTTTCAGGCATGTGTTAAGTCCGTTTATGGAGCAGTTATGTCACTTTGCCCAGTTTTTATTGATTAACTAAGTCAACTATATAGAATTGTTAAAACAGAAGAAACAAGCCCAAATTGGAGTCATTTGTCCTCCAGGACAGAAAACTAAGACTTAATTAGGATTTCAACCTATCCCAGGCAGGTAAACTTTTAGTTGCTGAAATTCTTGATCAGCACCAGTGAGTTCATCTGCATGATGAAAAAAAATCCTGCCTTCCCTCCTCTCTAAAAGGTGCCCTGGCCTGAAACAATCCTTTCTTTTCTTTGCCAGTAACTTCTTGCCCCTCCCTCCGCCCTAAAAAAATCTTCCATTTTGTACAGAGAGCATGTCTCTACTTGTTGGTTGGGATAACGCTTGATTTGGGAATCGTTTCCTAAAGCCAATTAAAATCTTCAAATTTACTCAGTTGAATTTTGTTTTTCCACAGTATTTTGATTAAATCTTGATGAATGTTTCTAGTTGTGTGTTCCAATGCTCTGACCCAGGTGTGAATGTGGACTTTTTTTTTTTTTTTTCCTCTGGCTTAATCTCTCCACTTAGAAGATGAGATGGCAATCCATAAACCTGGCCTCATTCTCAGAGATGCTTGGAGAAAAACCCAGTTACCTTTACCACATACATTCACTATTGGAAATGAAACAAAACTAAGTGTGAGGATAAATTGTGTTGCTAACTGCTGCTGATTCACTTCTGTTGTTGACAGTATTGGCTAAGGGTCTGGTTTCATCTTCTGACAGAAAGTTATCTGTTTGCATGTTCACCTTCACTCTCCATTTAAAAATATATATATATATATGAATATATATACACACATACATATGTATGTATATATGTATATACGTATATATACACATATGTGTATGTGTGTATATATGTATACATACGTTTATACATGCATTATATGTATACATGTATGTATGTATGTATACATATATACACACATATACACACATATACACATATACATATGCATATATATACATATATACACATATATACACACATATATACATATACACACACATATATATACATATACATATACACATATATATACACATATATACACACAAATATACACAAATATATGAATATATATTTATATTCCTATATATGTATATATAGGTATATATATTTGTATATATGAATATATATGAATATATGTGTGTATATGTGTGTATATATATGTGTATATGTATATGTGTATATGTGTGTATATATGTGTGTATATATGTATATGTATATGTATATCTCACAAGATTTGGTGTATATATATATATACACACACATCTATACATATATATATGCATATATATATGTATACACACACATATATATATGCATATATATATATACACACACACATCTATACATATATATATGCATATATATGTATAGATGTGTGTGTATATATATATATACACCAAATCTTGTGAGATAGATATATATGTATGTATATATACACACATATGTATATATATATCTCTCACAAGATTTGGTATCTTCTCTTCCAAATGGTTTTTAATCTTGAAGAACTTTAGGCAGGCTGAAAGGAGGCTCGGAACGGTATATACCTCCATCACCAGGAGAAATGGTTGATGAGTACAGACAAGTCTCTGTTTGAACCAATAGCCAAAGAACCACAACTTCACTAGTTCCATCAGCTCCAACAGATGAGGAATGAAACACCATGGCAGTATCTAGAGTGTGCAGGGACCAGGGCTAGCCAGAAATGCGGCCATCCTTCCCTTACTCCTTGAGTTGGAGGCTTGTACAGAAACCCTATAGCTGACCACAGTTTCTCCAGAGCTACCAGAATTACCATGCTCAGATCTTCACCCATTCTACTTTGGATTATCCATGTGGGTGTTCTCAAACCTACCAGGATATATGGGGTTGAATTATACTTCCAAATCCCTGCAGATTCAGTGAGAGAAAATGAATTGTCTCCTCTCAGTCATAATATCTTACAAATTTATGAATGGTCTACATTGTAATACTGTCCACACAACCTAGCAATTACTTTCACAATGGTCCTGAAAGTAGATGTTATTATTTCCATATTGCACAATCCAAGATGGAAGTTAATGGCAGTGACGTAATTTGCCAACAGTTCTGTCTAGTAAATACTAGATTCAGGCTGAACTCAAATCTATCTAAATTCAGAGTCTGCATTTTTCTCACTATGCTATATTTTGTATAAATATGCCATATATATTCATTTTAATGAAATAAATCTTGTGTTCCAGAGGCCTGAATCTGAGTTTCAATTCAGAGGATATTTATTGACAATATTTATTGGTAATATAAAGTACATGTCGTCATAGGTCATAAATATAAGGACTATCACAGCTATTTGGGACCATAGTGATTAAGACAATTCTGTCATTATGAGAACCTATAAGCAAATTTTAATCCTATTGAATATTCTTTAAGAATTTTGACTGGTAAATGTCAAATATGATCTTGTAGTGCTTTGAATTTCCTGTTGAATAGCTATTCTTTCCAATTGGCTACCTATCAGTTTGGTCCATATTAGAAACTCCACCCTTTCCCTATCTGGCTCTATTCTCCTATTCATGATCTTGCCTTATTGGTTCACACCTACTGGTCTTTCAGTCTTCACTGAGTTTTTTCTCCTTTGGTTATAGTTAGATTCTCACCATTAATGAATAGTTCCCAACTATCTCTGTTCTTTTTCAACTATCTTGGGTAAGTAGTCTTTCTCTAAAAGTATGGGATTTTTTTTTTTTTTTCTAAATGAGCATACCCAATGGTTTTGAGTAGTCATTCACATTTTAGTCTAAATAGATCTTTAACATCTAGTTAGCTTATTTGCATTTATAAATAAATTCAAGGTTGAGGAAGATGCATTAAAGAAAATAAAGAGAGTGGGGGCATAATTTGCAAATTCAAATGAGCTAGATATGGAAGATAATCTCCTGGAGAAAACCTAATTTTTAGTTTTCACTAAGTCCTTCTCTGTTGTCAGCACCGCTTTGGGATTTATGGGCCTGATTAGCTATTTGTCCTTGGGTCCTTGGGGGGAAAAAAAAAAAAAAAAGAGTGGGGAGAATGAAAAGGCTTCCTGATCTCCAATACGTCTTGCCCTCTCATAATGTCATGGTTTTGAGCGTCAGGAGTGTACATGCATGTACTCATTTCTGTTCTGTTCCTGAGCACCCTTTCCTTGCCACTGGTCCTCAGATTCCTTACTGTAAAATAAAAAATCAAGAGTATGGTGTGCTGTGAGGATGAAGTGAAGTGAAGTATGGAATGGCCTCCAGCCATGATGTGGGCCCCTCCTCATTCACCTGGAACTTCATCACATCCTTCAATGGGACACACTCCTCTCAGGTTCAGAATCAGAGGGTATTTATTCAGGTCCAGAATCAGAGGGTATTTGTTCAGGTCCAGGCAAATGAGCTGTTGGAAGGGCACTTACTCACCTCCCTATTGATCATCCTACATGATTACATTTGAAACAACTTTTTTGATAACACTGACTGACTTCTTCTATGTCACCTTAAGAAAACCACTCGTTGCTTTTGACAAAAACATCTTTATCCACTGATTGAGGGGATCAAGCAGCCTGCTATTCTTTGTTTATTCAGTGATTCTGAATTATTAATAAAGTATAAAGCCAGTGAGCATAGGAAGACTTACTGGATGCTCAACTCAGGATTCCTTTCAGTATAGAATGATGAAAATACCTGAATGATAGGTAAATTGTTTTAAGCTTATGATGGAATACTGTACATTTCTTAAATTCATATGTAATCATTATTAAAGAATAAGCATCTAAACCAGTTTATTTACCAAAATAAACCAGTTTAACAAAACCCTATAGTTGATTTGATTCCCAATTCCATAGATACAAGTGTGAATAAAAAATAGATAGAAATTTGGAAATAGATATAAATAATTTAAAAAGAACTGTAAGAGGTACAAGGGTGGTACAGTCAATTAACCGTCTGACTTGGTTTTAGCTCAGGTTATGATTCCAGGGTCATGAGATTGAGCCCTGTATCAGGCTGCATGCTCATTTGCCTCAGATTCTCTCTTCCTCTGCCTCTGCCCCTCCTGCTTGTGCTCACTCTCTCTCACTCTCCGATAAATAAATCTTCAACAAATAAAAAGAACTGCAATGATATACATCAAAATATCAAAATATTGGATGTTAACATTGTCATGTAGTAGGATTGAGTGTTTTAATTATTCCTTTATATTTTTAGGAAGTAGTCCTTAGTTTTTTTTTACAGTGAGTATATATTCTAGCCCCCAGATAGGTCATTTAAAAATACATAGAAAAGATGGCAGTCATAACTCATTAAGGATTTGTTTATTTCAAAAATCATCCTTAATTATTTGATTACACCAGAGCCATGCCTTTGTGCCAAAGGGTGAAGGGAACTCATCAAAGTTGAGGAAAAGATCTCCTTGTCAGTCAGAGCCTTATTCAGCCACACAAAGACCAGAGTATCTCTCTGGAGTCCAAATGTTGCACACAACTGCTACCTAGTGAAATCCATGTGCTTTCCCTCCACTAATGATAAAGAATACAAAAACTCAGAACACAAATTAAGGTAGTCTCACACTGAAGTTTGAGAGCAGAACACTCAAATGAGTGCTCATGTAAGTCAGTCAGAGAAAGACAAGTATCATATGATCTCACTGATATGAGGAATTTGAGAAACAAGATGGGATCACAGGGGAGGAGAAGGAAAACTGAAACAAGATGAAACCAGAGAGGGAGACAAAAACATAAGAGACTCTTAATCTCAGGAAACAAACTGAAGGTTGCTGGAGGGGAGAGGAGTGGGAAGTTTGGGATGGCTGGGGGATTGACATTGGGGAGGGTATGTGGCTATGGTGAGCATTGTGAATTGTGTAAGGCTGATGAATCACAGACTTGTACTCCCGAAACAAATAATACATTATATGTTAATTTTAAAAGATGAGTGCTTACATCCCTAAAACACCATCACATTTTATGAAAATGTACTTTGCATGCCTCCTTTTCCCACCTGAGCATTTCCTACTGGCTGTACTTCTGTGAGGGTCTCAGTCTTATTTCTCGGTCTTTCCTCTGCTCCTCCTTCCACTGAAGATGATGCAGTTCCAAGGTTTGCCTCTCTCCCCTTGCCCAGCATCTTCAGACAAATCACCCACTTTGAGGACTTTGCAGGCACTATGGCTCCATACAAGTTCAGGTTTTGACTTCAGCTGTCATTTGGCATCTATGTGCTCCTTGTCACCAATTTCCTTCCAAGTGGAAGGACACTGCCTGATCATATGAGGTTTCCTTGAGCATTTGAAACTTGGTATATGGCACCAAGGATGTCTGGCCTCAGATGTCAGTTTGGCATTTGCTGGGAACCTAAAGGCCTCTGCCAGACATCTCCACCAGAATGGAAAATTAATTGGACAGGCAATGAATGGTCACATGCATTTCTGGACTGCAGCTGAAAATGTGCTAGAAAACAGTGGGACTTTAGAGCCATAGGATGAAGATGACACCTTGCCTATAACTAGTCAGTGAGTCAACGCAAACAGTTCAATGTTGTGTATTTTACACTATATGCAACATTATAAATCTATGACAATGATCATCATCTGCTCCAGCCAAAAAATTAGTGGTCCCATTTGAAGCATACTCACTGAATCAATGCCATGCCACTCGGTTAAGCCCCTTCTAATGGTGAGCAAACTTGGCACCTATTCAAAGACCTTCAGAATTCACAACTGGAGTTGGATCAACCACAAGTTCACAGCCTTCCAAGGGTCGTTTAGTGTAGTACCTGACTGTGCCATTAGAGGTCAGCAGAAGTCAGCACCCTGAAAGTCTGCTCCCACTGGGTCAACATTTTTGTCTAGAACATTCTTCAGAAAGATGTTTCTTTGGTTTTAGTATCCTCACCTATAGCATTAAAAGGGCTATTGGTAAACTTGATTTTCCTGGCATTTCCATTCCAGGTTTGAAAATATATTCAGGAATCCAACAGTCTATTAAGATACTAGATCTTCATTAGGATACACACTGGTGCTGATAAGGGAACTTGTGTCCAAAAGGCAGCTCCAGGTGGGATATCTGATAAGGGAGGAGGGAAGTCTGGCCATAAAACCTGTAATACAATACTGATCTAAAACAATGGTGTGAGCCCTAGTCTAATTACCTCATGGACCACCTGTAATATAGACTACTCAGTAGCCATAAAAACAATTTTAAAAGGAGGCCATAGATGTATTGACATGAGATGACCATGCCATACTGTTGAGGGAGAAAACCAGTTTTTACCAGAGTCTGTAAAGTACGATTTCATTATATATATGCTCTATGCTTTCATGTGGTTCATATTTTTGGTAACATTCCTCTCAAAATGAAGTTTTCCCTTTCAGATATCAGAGAAATGGTTACCTCTCTGATGACCTCACAGGGGGTCCCAGCTTCTTCCTATTCCCTGGATAATAAGCCACACTTTGGCTGTGCCTCCACTCATGTGGAATTCTGGTTGCTCTCTAATTTGTCTCCTCAGCTAGAGCGCAAGAAACTCCAGGCCAGAGAATAAGTCCCCTTTGTGACTGCGGACACAGGCAGGCAGTATAATGATGTCTGCTGAGAGAAGGAGGGATGGAAGGCAGGTGTGCAGAAGTTCTGCAGGTACAGGTGCCAGGTCTGGAGTGTGAGCCCACCAGGGAACTCCTAGTGGGGGTGACTTTCCTTCTCCACATGACTCCTGTGGTATTGTGATTTATCATAAGAAATATGTATTTGATCTTTGTCCCCATTTCTGGCACAGGACTCCTAAAACTCTTGGAATTTCCTAAGTGATAAGAGACATGAATGTGACTCTTGTCATGCTAGTGAGGTGACTTTTGGACCCCACCTGAGGATGGGGGCTGGCTGCCAGGGGACCCAGCCAGGTGATTACAGGGTTAGAACTTTTAGTCCCACATCTGACCTCCACAGAGGGAGAGCAAATAGCCAAAAACCAATGATTTAATCAACCATGCTTATGTAATTAAACCTCCATTAAAAAAAAAAAAAACAGAATGGACTGAGTTCGGAGAGCTTCTGGGCTTGGTGAACTTGGGTGATCTGGGGAGAGTGGCATACTCAGAGATGGCTTGGAAACTCCTCACCTTCCCCCACATCTCTCCCTGTGCTTCTCTCCCATCTGGCTGTTCTGAGTTATATCCTTTTATAATAAATGGGTGCTCTAGTAAGCAAGAAGTTTCTTTGAGTTCTGTGAGTTGCTATAGCAAATTAATTAAACCTGAGGTAGTAGTCTTGGGAACCTCTGATTTATAACTGGTTGGTCAGAAGCATATGGGATAGATAGCCTGAACTTGCTTGCAGATGATGTCTGAAGGGGGTGAGGCAAAGTCTCATAGGTCTAAACCCTTAGCCTGTGGAATCTGTGGCTCTCTCAAGGTAGGTAGTGTCAGAATTGAGTTAAATTGTAAGATACCCAGCTGGTGTCCCAAGAATTGCTTGCTGGTGTGGGGGAAGACACACACATTGGAATTGGGTGCAGGATCCAAAAGACCCCCTCCCCAAGTCCCCCCATTGAAGATATATTCATTCAGTGCCCATCAGATGATCTGTGGGAGTGGTCAGCTTGGGGCAGTGGTCAGTCTGGGCAGCAGGTGCAGGAGCCATGGGGAGTGACCGCTCTTGGGCAAGACACAGTCTAAGGCAAAGTAGGATATAGCCAGAGTTTCCTCTCTGGGCTCCACAGCTGTTGACAGACCGGCGTCCTCAGCTCTGCAGCCTCCAACTTTCAGCAGGCTCTCTTCTGGGCATTATGGGGGTTTAAACATTTTGGGGCCTTCAAGGAGGAAGTGGGTGTAGAACACTGTGCATCAGTACTTCTGCTCCAGGCACAGGCAACAGGCACAAGAAGCTAAAGGGTATCTTATAACCCCAGGATCCACCAACCTCGCTTTCAGAATGTGTCTAAAGAAACCAATGTGTAAAGATATGTGTGCATCGGTGTAGATCGGATCATTGGGAAAAGTCTGAAATCATCAAGTGTCTATCAATAGGGCACTGACTAAATAAATCGGGCTCTGGCATATAAATTGGAGTACTCTGGGACATGACGCAGACGATGGCTGTCAGCATGTAGAGCATATAACGATCACTCCAAAATTCTGTTAGAAACAGATTCTTGGCTCCCATGCTGGGCAAGATTTTGATTCAGTAGAATGAAAAGTCTGGGAATATGCATTTTTAAAATATACTTCTGGCAATTCGCTGCACATATGGTGGGAACCTGTCTTTGAGGAACACAGATGCAGCTATGTATTAATTGGCATAGAAAGGCAGAAATGCAAACAAAACCCCACAGAATGTATATGCACAGAAAATTACCAAATGTTTATTGTGGTGATATATCGGTGGAGGATGTTTACAACTTATTTCTTTATATTTTGTTGTTTACCTGGGTTTTCTAAATTTCTAACAAAAATTGTGGGTGACTTGTATAAAAAGGAAATGAAAAAATCTAAAACAAAAGGCACAGACCTGCTTCTCAGATGGTAATGTAAAGCTGGGCCAGTGGAACCGCTGTGGTGATGGGGTGTGGGGGCAGCAGTAGGGGATTGAAGGATAGCCATTGGGATTCTCTGTCTCTTTGCTTCTGTCCAGCAGTGAGCAAGAGCCCGGCCTGAAGTGGGTGGTCTCCCAGAATCCTCTCCCTAAGAACTAGGGGTCCCCAAGCTGGTCATGGGGCTTCTGTTATTTCTCATTTTCAGTGGTGACCTTTTTTCCTGGGTCTTATAAAAACCATACCAATCGAGGGACACCTGAGTGGCTCAGTCAGGTAAGCATCCAGCTCTTAATCTCAGCTCAGGTCTTCATTGCAGGGTCATGAGTTCAAGCCCTGCATTATAAAAGAAAGAAAGAAAGAAAGAGAGAGAGAGAAAGGGAGGAAAGAAGGAAGGATGGATCATACCAATCTGTTTTTCTCCTGTAAATATTAAATAATCATTTAATGCTTGCGAACTGGAATCTATAAGAGGTGGCACTGAAATTGCACATTGAGCATATTGAGCCCTGGTAAGTTTGACCTATCAATCTTTCCAAAGTGATCTACACAATGCAGAAAAAGTGCACACCTTCCAATTTCTCTGACACCTGAACAATTTGAGAACCACCAGCATGACAGAAAGAGTTGAGAAGGCTTTGAAATGAAAATCAAATGTGAATTCAAATTTCAGTTTTGTCTGAGTGACATGGGAACAGAGGTGAACATCACCTTTCTGGGGCTGGTTTCCCTCTGGATACAAGAATAATTACAATGAGTGGAAAGGGTGTTTATCAGCATGAGATGAGGTGAAGCGAAGCTCCTGGTCCTGTGTAGGAACCCAGGTACTTTTGGGATCCATTGCCTGACCTCTGGGTTGAGCCCTGTGCCACCCCACCAAGGACAAAACTCTGCAGGGCTGAAGTTGGCCTCAGCAACACACATGCATGGGCCTCAGTGCATACACCAAATGCTACTGACACACATCACTCACCAGCTGGGAGGCCGTGCCCTCAACATTCTCTTCACCTGCTTTATTTTCATTCTACCTCCTCCTGTTAACCAGTCTGGGTTTCCGCCATTAAGGATTCTGCTCTCCAGACCTTTCTTCTCTAGAATTCAGAATGTTATTTTCTGAAGAGTGAAAGAAAAGGAAATACTTTCATATGGATCTCTCTCTCAGGTCCTTTAATAGTTGATACAGCAAAGAGCCAAGGGAAAAACAGATCATTCCTGATTTTCCCAGAGAATCAGTTTGCCTGGAAGTGCATTTTCCAGTCTGTGGATTGCTAGGCATGTGGGGACAAGAGTGTCCTTGAGTGTCTCCAGCATCATGCCCTGAACACAGAAGGCTCCAGTGCTCCCTTTCATGGATTTAAATGCTGGGGGCTTAGAGATGCTAAGTACACAAAGCAATGGTAGAAAGGGCAGGACATGATGAAGAGCCACCCTGGGTACAGAAGTGGTTTTTGCTTCATATCAAAGCAATTTTGGTTGCCAGAGGTAAGAGAAGAGAGAAGTTGCCAACTACATTCTTGTGAGATCTTGAAGCATTTGTGAGCTATTATCCATCTTACTGACAAGAGGGGGGGCTAAAGAGTCACAGGGGTTAGAGTGACTTCAAGGAGAGTGTCTGAATGGAGGGGATTAAGAACTGGGGCTGGATGAGGGGGGTCTACAGCAGTGCCAAAGAGGATGGACATTGGGAAGAAAAATTCAAGCATGGCTACTTGAACTTGAGATCACTAGTATTGCCATAAGAGTTGAAATTTGCCTTATAAAACTGAATTATTGGGGTACCTGAGTGGCTCAGTGGGTTAAGCCTCTGCCTTCAGCTCAGGTCATGATCTCAGGGTCCTGGGATTGAGCCTAGCATGGGGCTCTCTGCTCAGCAGGGAGCCTGCTTCCCTTCCACTCCCCCCACCCCGGCCACCTGCTGCTCTACCTACTTGTGATCTCTCTCTCTTTGTCCAATGAATAAATAAAACCTTTTTTAAAAAGTGAATTATTATTATTATTATTATTATTATTATTATCTATAGTTAACATAAAGGGATCTTTCCAAAAATGTTAACTCATTGGTCCAGAAGTCAAACCTAACATTCTATCAAAATCTGTGTGCTTTGAAAGCCATCCATGGATTGATAATTCATAGAGAATTGATGACTATTTTTTTTTTTTTGAGAGAGAGAGAGTGAGTAAGTGAGCACAGGCAGCCAGAGCGGCAGAGGGAGAAGCAGGCTCCCTGTGGAGCAAGGAGCCCGACGTGGGACTCGATCCCAGGACGCTGGGATCATGACCTGAGCCGAAGGCAGCTGCTTAACCAACTGAGCCACCCAGGCGTCCCTGATGACTATTTTTGCCTCATTTAGACACTAATTTAAAATATTGGTCATTCTGTACTTTGATATAAACAGAAAGTTACTGTGGTCTTTCCTCTGTCATTTTGTTAAATATTCTGCCATTTGCTTTTATTCTAGTGTTTTTTGTTGTTGTTGTTTTTAGAAAAGAGAGGAATTTAATCTTTATTTACAGGACACTACAAGATAGGAGATTCCACACAGAAATAAGAAACCCACTGAGAGGAGGAGCTTCACACAATCTGTACAGTTTGGAACTGGTCAAGTAGAGTTTTGTTGTAAAAAGAGCTGCAATAACACAACCCATTTAAAATGAGTTCTCAGTAGAGAAACAGCAAGACAAACCTCTACCAAGCAGAGTACATAACAAACAACTTCCCGCCTCAACAGTTCATCTAAAAGTTAAAAGTCCCAGGAGTGCGATCCTGGACTTGGAAAATTCTGGACAACATTCTGATCTTCCTCTTCCTCTACAGAGAAATACTTCTCAATCAAGTTTAATGAAGCTTTGTACACAGACTCATTTTCATGGTTTTGTAGAGCTTCAATTTTGTCCAAACCTCCACATTCTTCAATCATTATACTAAGTTTCTCAGTTTCACCTAGTTTCTCAGCAGCCTGAAAGATGTTTGAAATGGCATCCAGAATAACCATAATAATTCTGGTATCCTTTGCAGTTAAGACGTTCATCGGTGGTTCTATCATGCCATAATGAACAAGGTACAAAATGTGTTCAGCTGTCCTGCCACTTGTATAGTTGGTCACAGCCCAGACTTTGGTGTCTTAAAGTCTGCCTTAGAGAGAACACCAGTGAAGAATGGGACTAATCCATGACTCACAACTTGTTGGATTTGGTCCTGGCGGCCAGCTGTGATGTTTGACATTGTTCACGTGGCTTCCTTCTGAATATTAGTTTTGGGGTTCGTTAGCAGACTGGGAAAGACAGCAAGTGCTCCTGCATCTATCACAACCTGAGTCTGTTCATCTGTCCCAGTGACAATATTTCCTATGGCTCTTAGTGCAGGAGTCACAGTGGACAATTTCACTGTAGCTCCTAGAAGCTTCACGAGCTGGGGCACAACTCCTGTTTTCGCAACCATTTCAATCCGTTCATTTGGACCATCAGTAAGGTAGGAAATGGCCCAGCCAGTATCTGCCATGACTTCTGGATCATCATGATGCAGGAGATGAGCTGAGGTAGGAAGAATCTGTTTAACAGCGTCTAATGGGGGTGCAGGATTCTTGTTGCGACAAAGGTTTGAAGGTGTCTAAGTAAGGTTACATAAGCAACCACATGATATAGATGATGTATCGGGAACTGCAAGGAGAGCCAATAGCGGATCAACTGCACCATACCTTGATAACCAAGTCTTGAAAAACTGAACCATCACCTGCAGTGTTTCTTAGAGCCCATACAGCTTGTTCACTGATGTGGGCATGGGAAGATGCCAACAGAGAAATGAATGTTGGCCTAGCACCTCCATCTACTACAACCTTGGTCTGTTCTGATGTCCCAAAAACAGTGTTAGTGAGAGCCCAAACAGATTCAAACTGAATGGGTCTACAATCAGTTCTGCCCAAGAAGGACACAAATTTTGGAATCAAACCAGCCCAGATTATGCTGTCTATGGGGGCCTGGTTTCTTAGCAGCTTGAGTAGCCTGGAGCTGGCTTTCCAAATTGTTGCTCCAAATTGGCCTTTAACAATGTCATCAGCAGACCAATTTATGGTGCCCTGGTTGTTGTGGTTTTCCTTCAGTGGAGAGATAGCATCATCAGGAAACGAGCTTATGTTTCTCCTTTTTATCATCTGGTCATCCTTCTTAGCTTTCCTGAGCTCCACATTACCCTCTATTCAACGCCACTTCATTTCTGTACTGTTTTCCTCCTTGTTCTTAAATCTGTTAAGGCAGGAACCTGGTGAATTAGCATTCTCGTTGGTGGACATGGTTATGAGAAAAAGGAGAAAGCTTCATGGCCGGTTCAGGCTTCCATAGGAGGCGGTCCGGGGCGCTCAGCCTGCTGTCAAAACATCCACCATGGACACCCCAAAGGTGATATGCTGCTTTTATTCGAGTTGTTTGCCTGGTTTCCTTAAGGAGGTGGCGCTTACCTGCACCAGGTCAACCCACCGAAGACCATTAGAAACGTGTAACAGACTGCAGTATGAAGGCGATTGGAGCAACCAGTCAGAGATTGGGTTTCCATAAATAGTTCAAATCTGGTCAGGGGTTTTATCAAAGTTGGGGGGAAGCTGGCTGTTACCCACAGGGTGGACCCCAACACAGCTGTCCTTTGATGGCCAGGATTTCTGCCTTCTCCTCACCTGTATCTTTCTCTTGAGTCCTACCTCAGGGCCTAGGGGAAAATAAGATACAAAATTCACACCAAGATGCAATTATCCTATTAAGGGTGCCACTCTTTGGTTGAAGCAGACTTTGCAGTCTATAAGTGCATCAGGCCCGTGTGTTGTACACCTTAAACTTATATAATCCTGTATGTCAATTATATCTCAATGAAGTTGGAAATAAGTAAGTAAACAAGCAAACAAAGAAACAAACAAAAGCAGAGGGGATACCATCAGGGTGTCCTGTCCCCGGGGGAAGATACCCATCACCCCTTCAGATACTGTCTCAAGGGCAGTCCATGCTCAGGTTGTCATGTTCAGAGTCAGCCTTCAGGGATCACCTCCCTCTTACAAAGGGTATAGGAACCTCGTGCATAGGTGAGCTTGTCCATTTGTTTCTCAACAGATACATGTAAAACTACCAGAACCTTTCTCCTTCTGTCTTCCCCGTGGGGGAGTGAGTTCTGCCCCAAAGCGTCCTTAGTGACAGGTGTAGGTGATTGGCAGGGGGACCATGCCCACCAAATGCATACATGCTCAAATGGCATTTCTCTCTCTCTCTTTTAAGATTTACTTATTTATTTTAGAGAGAGAGCCCACATACAAGTAGTGGTGGGGAGAATAAAGTGAGGGGGGAAGGGCAGAGGGGGAGAGAATCTCAAGCAAACTCCCCACTGAGTGGGGAGCTTGACATGGAGCTCGATCCAGAACTCTGAGATCATGACCTGAGCTGAAACCAAAAGTCAGCCACTTAGCATACTGGGCCACCAGGGCGCCCCAGTGGCATTTCTATCATGTGCCTTCTATAGCTTCAACTGCAGCTTTCCGTTCAGATGTTCTTTTTTGTATCTTAAATTCTGATTTGGCTCCAGACCTCTGAGTCTTAGCTAAAGAGTTAAACTGGATTTTTAACGTTGCTGAAGATGCCTGATTTCACCCTATTGGGGGATGACTCAACTGGTTAAACATTTGGAGTTCTAAGGTTGAGAAACGGAACAATACTAACTCAAGGACATCCTGGGGTGTAATTTCAGACAACTGAATCATTCAGGAGAGGCGATCTTTTTAAGGGATTGTCATGAATCTTGCCCCTCCACAGGCAATATAAAATAGCTGACCATGAGAATCTGTTGCCCACGTGAGATGTGGCTTTTCCCACAACTCATCTTCAGGGTCTATGTGTAACAATTCACTTGGCAGCCAATAACCCATTGCAACTAAAAGCATTATTGCTTTAACCCCTAATGATAAGAAGAAGAAAACTCACCTGTGCTCTTACTAAATGCCAGACACTGTACTAAGTCTTTACATGCACTGTCTCAATCATCATAATGCATTTGTTCTCATTTAAAAGGCGAAGACACTGAGGTACAGAGAGGTTCTGTAGCTTATCCAAGGTCACACAACACTCAAAAGCTGGCTTTAGGGGGCACCTGGGTGGCTCAGTGGGTTAAAGCCTCTGCCTTCGGCTCAGGTCATTATCCCACGGTCTTGGGATCGAGCCCCACATTGGGTTCTCTGCTCAGCGTCGGGAGCCTGCTTCCTCCTCTCTCTCTGCCTGCCTCTCTGCCTACTTGCGATCTCTGTCCGTCAAATAAATAAATAAATTTTTAAAAAGCTGGCTTTAGGATTTGAACAGCCTATCTGACTTCAAAGCCTTTGAACTTTTCCACTATGTTTATGTTTTTTGAAAGGCAGATTCATAAAAGTCTTTAGAACTAAAGATGAGGACATGAAGTTCCAGAGAATTTAGTGACTTGTCCAAAGTCACATGGCTAGGTCTTCTAAAGCTAATTTTCTTCCATACCCAAGCGGAATAAATCAATTCAAAATATTACCAAGACTCTCCACGCCACTGTTCTTCCTCTACCAGATGCCAAGTGAGAAGTGCAATGGCTTGCCCAGACTGTTCTACTTTGCTCTCCACGAAGGCAAAAGATAGGGGCAGGGACAAGAACAAGGAAGGAAAATTCAGTGTGGAACTTCTCTGCCTTTCCCTTGTGAGTTTGTTATTTTGTTATCTGTTCTCTTGAGAAACTCTTCAAACACTAGAAAATTATACACACACACACACACACACACAGTGTCATTAGAAGAACAAATAAAAATTCAGATTTTTTTCAATTAAAAAATGTACATTAATATAACAGACATTAGAAACAATATAACTTTGATTTGAATTATTATTTTACTTTAGAAACTTGTTTTTAAGCAGTTAACTTTCTTTAGCTTTGGAGATCAAGTCTCGTAATTAGGATTGTCTCAACCAACAGCCTCTCTGAGATGACATGTATGCAATGTTTACTATGTCCATGGATTTTTTCACATTTTATTAAAATTCTCAGTAATGGCACCTAGTAGAGAGATATTGTCAAATTTCTTTATGATGGTATTTAACAAAGATTTTTATGAGAATTCAGTTGTGCTTTGCCTTCTCCAGAACTAAGGGGAGAAACTTATACCCATCATGTATCTTTTAAAAGTGCGTATTTACTTTTGAAATATCATTCATTTCTTAATTTTTCCCCTTCAGGGAGCATGAAATAAACAGAGTAGCACCCCCCCCAAAAGAAAAAAGGAATTAAATAAAATAAGCTTATCTTCAGTTGGTGCCACTAAATGATTCTGAAATCATATCTTGAATTAACCCTTTCTTGAAGACAATGAGGGAAATATTTTTGGCTTGCTCATGAGCTCTCCTGGGTTTCTTTCTATCAGGCAGGCAGGGAAATTCCCACAAGCCCTGACACATGGCAGGTTTGTAGGGCTAATCAGCTATTGCTCTCCTTTAATACTTGTTTCCAAGAGCGTGAGAACAGTGTCTGGTTCCATAAGGGCATATTAAGGAAGCAATGGAGTACACTTTATGTTGTCTTTATGGTGCATTGCAAGCCTGAACTCCAATTACCTTTGTATTTTGTCCTTTCTGTATATTCCTCTCTTCTCCTGGTCAAGGAGACAGCCCGAATCTTTGATCATTCCTGATTCAAGAGGAGGTGTGGAGGCTAGGCCAAAATTGGGTGTGCAAATTGAGACTGAGAACAGAAAGACACCCAGGGTTTCAGGGATGCCAAGGACTTGTCCACTGCTCCACAGGGCCCTGAGGGAGTGCCAGGACCACTGGAGGCCAGAGTATGATTGTGGGCCCATCTGAGGAGGCTGCACCTAGGCCCTGAGGCTCAGGATGGCTGTGTCACAGCACAGCAGGACCTCCAGACTTCAAGGGACTGTGTGCGCTAGACAGTGGAATCACAGAGGTGACCTTCATATCCTGAAGATAGAGAGGTCTTACAGAATATTTTGCTGAACTTGAGACCCCTGCAATCTTCATAGAGACCTGGGGATGCCTTACATGGGGTGCCCTACCCGCCAATCTCAGATATCCTGGAGTCAGACTGAATTTAACTGAACAAAAGAAAATGAAGTAGCATGATATGATTTTCATTCCCAAGTTTGTGGACTAAGATTCATGCTTACCACACATCTACATGTGGTTGGTCTCTCGGTCTTGGTAGGAAACTGACTTCTACTCAGAAAGTTTTAAATAAAGAAGATTTAATGTTAAGATTCTTTGTGAAAGTGTGTGCACAGTTAAGGGAACCAAGAAGAAGGTTGAGGCATCCAGAGATGAGCAGCGTGGGGGAGTCATTAATACCTCTGGCCTAAAGGGGCAAGGAGGCGGCTTGGTGTTTGCAAGATCCTGTGAGAGATGGCATAAGGGAGGGAACTGCATGATAGAGGACTTGGCCATTGCCACACAACCTGATTGGAAGCAGGGGGATGGCAGGCAGAGAAATACCCCATCCATTCTTTTCCCACCCTCTGGTCTCTTGCCAGAGCCTCTCATTGGCTGAACCCATGCAGTGACCAGAGCCCAAAGGAAACCTGATGACTAGACAACATCTGGGGGTCGGCCCTGGGCAGAGTAGAGAAGTAGACAAGAGATTCGGGGTAGCGGCAAGGGGAAGAGAGAATAATCAGCACAGCACAGACCAACGCATTCACCAAGGTGGTTTTCTAGGTTGTCATTGGCAGAATACATCCTCTTGGAATATGCTTAAGAATCCTGTGCTTAGACCTGGGAACCCCAGCATGGATCAAGTCCAAACTCTGTCACTTTCAAGCCATGACTCGAAGTTCTTTCACCTCCTTGATCTCCAATTACTACTCATCTACAAAGTGGCAGAGGGTTAAATGAATTAATGTCAGTGAAATGTGAGGCACACTTCTGAAAACCTGGACACATGCCCTCTCAATAATTAGCTGGGTGTGGGGTCTTTTCTCTCTGGACTTGTGTATCATTGAAAAGTGCAGAGGTGTTTATGGTATGTTACCTGTAATGTGCCCTCCAGTTTTTATGTTTTAGAGTTCTGTGAAACCAAAGGAAGGGGTTTAACCTGAGCTGCTTCTTCTGGTACCTACAAGAAAACTGGAATTTTCTTTTTTTTTTAAGTTCTTATTTTAATTCCAGTTAGTTAAGATACAGTGTTATATTAGTTTCAGGTGTATAATTTAGTGATTCAACACTTCCGTAAATCACCTGGCGCTCATCATGACAGGTGCATCCTTAATCCCCATCACCTATTTTACCCATCCCCCACCTACCTCCCCTCTGGTAACCAGCAGTTCTCTATAATTAGAGTCTGAAGAAACCTGGAATTTTCAAGGCTATTTAACTATATTATAACACATCAGGCAAATTTGCTGAGTTTCAGTTTCCTAAATTATAAAATGAAAATAACCCAATATACCACCCAAAATCAACTCAAATTAATCCTGTGGTATGTACTATGGCTGGGATATAGTAAGTCAAGTCATCCCTACCTCTAAATCAAACTCGCCTGAGGAGTGATTTTTTTTTCTTTTTACTTTGTTAGTATAAAATAAAACAGAAATATAGAACATTACACAAAAAGCACATATAATTTAGGGAACGTTCTTGTAATTGCTACTCAGGTAAAAAAAGAGAACTTGGCCAGAGTCTTCCATGTGTCCATCCCAGCCGCAGCACCACCTCCCCTCTAAAGGTCCACTTCAACCTTCTTTGACAGTAATTCCTTCCCTGTGTTTTTTAAACTTGAAATGTTGTTTAAATGCTTTTTGATTTATAAGATCTTCATCCTTTTTTTTTCCCCCTCTCAATTTAGCCATCAAAGAAGCAGTCTGTCTGATCTGAAGAGTTTCCACAGTCTGGATCTTGCAGTCTGCATCCCCCAATGTGTTCTTCAAATTTCCAACAAATTGGTAGCTGGATCCAAATATGTGATCAGCCTTGTGATGGATCCTCTGGGCAAGACCAGAGGTCTTATTACAAGGAGATTTTCCAAAATATTGGTAAGAATTAAAACTCTATCCTGACTCATTAAATAATAATCATTATTTTTAAATAAATCCACAAGAAGTTCTGGTGTATGGTAATGTAGAGAGCCACACTAAAGATGCTCCGAAGTTTGTTCTTTCCTTCTCAGAACAAAGTCTAAACAGGAAGTGATAGGTCAGGAAAAGCCCCTATTGCCCCCAGTCCTCTTCACCTCCAGATCCTTACAGCACTATAAAGAATTTTACAAGTGCCACACCTTCCCACCTAACATTTTCCCCCAAGATAGTTTAAAACTCTCCTCTCCTCATCTTTTGTACTGGGGCTTTTGAGTCAAGTTAGACATTAGTATAATAAATCATAGCTCCATAAAACAGTTGTTGAAGCACAGGGCCCAAGCTGTCTGAGACACAGACTACCCCTTATGCCATATATGCAGCAAAAGGCCCAGTGTGCTGCACACAGAGCAGCTAACACCAAGACAGCAGGGGCTCAATCCATAAACTGGGCAAGACAGAGACTTAGCACACCCACCGTGGCCTCTTCACCCTAGCACTGTGCCTGTCACTGTCCATGTTCAAGAAATAGTAGTTGAATGAAGTTACCTCCCTTTTGCACTCAATTAGTACAGATATACATTGTCTTATGGCTTACAATAACAAGATTATGTTTGTTTTGGCCTGGATATTCTAGATACCAGGGCTGCTAAGTATATCTATCTATCTATCTAGGTATATCTATCTATCTATTTATACATATACATACATACCTATCTATCTACCTATCTAGGTATATCTATCTATCTATTTATACATATACATACATACATATCTATCTATCTATATGTATATATACATATATACACATATATATGTATGTGTATATATGTATATATACATATAGATAGATAGATATGTATGTATGTATATGTAT
This sequence comes from Martes martes, assembly GCF_963455335.1. NCBI lineage: Eukaryota > Metazoa > Chordata > Mammalia > Carnivora > Mustelidae > Martes > Martes martes. Next base: position 45,764,944 of record NC_137896.1, on the reverse strand, counting down.
AAATAGATATATACACATATATATATACATATATATATACATATATATGTGTATATATGTATATATACATATATATGTATATACAAATCTATCTACAAATCTATCTATGTGTGTGTGTGTGTGTGTGTGTGTGTATATACACACACACACACACACACACACATATAGATAGATAGATCCCCCTGCAAAGCAGGTCATCAAATATTTTTGAGCCAAAATATAATGCATCTCAAATATTCTGTCTTCCTGGAGTTCATAATTCCCTTCTTTGTTAGGTGGCTTAGTTTTGTACACATCTATGATCCACTCAACTCTCAAACTCCCTTGGTTGAAAAGGAGAAAATTGACTTGTATAAATTTAATAGAGAAAGTGGGATTTCCCAGTTATAGATGTGGGAAGGACAGCATAATGGTTTTTTACTACTGTATAACAAACATCATAAACGTAGTGCTTAGGGAAACATACTTTGGTTAACTTACCGTGTCTGTGGGCCAGGAGCCTGGACAAAACTTGCTCAGTTCTCTGCTCAGGGTCCCACAAGACTGATGTCAATGTATCAGCCGGGCTGCATTCTCATCTACCACTCCCCATCCTCTTTCTAGTCTCATTCAGGTCATTGGAAAAATCTGGTTCCATGTGGTAGAGGGACTGAAGTCCATGTTTTCTCAATGGCTGTACACCAGGACGATTTCCATGCCACTTTCCAGTGACCATCTCCACAATATGGCCATTTGTTTCTTTGAGGTGAATGTAAGACTTTTTAATCTGCTTAGATGGAGTCTTATACAATGTAATGCAGTCCCAGAATTACCCATCTTTACTCTTACTCCCATGAAGGGCTTGTCCTGGTGACAAGTGACATAATGGCCCCTGGGTATCTGGGACTTAATCAGCAGCTTCAGGACCAGAGGAGATAATGACACTTTCTTCCCAATTAGGAAATCCTACTGAAGGATTCTGATTGGCTCAGATGACCATTCCTGGGGCTAGGAACCAGGACTGGCCCAGTCTGTGGCCATGGGGCCAGAACTGTTGCAGGAAGTAGGGTAAAACCAATTGACTCTGTGTTAGGGGACACTAAATCACCCGGATTCTTTAAATCCCTTACAGTTAAACTCAACATATCTAAAACCAAACATACCAAATCCTCTTGAAATCAATTCCTTACACTCAGTGCTTGGGTTTGGCTGATGGTATCATTCGTTACCAAATCCTCCCAATTATTCTGGAAGCCAACCTATGTTTTCTTTGCCCTCCAAATGCAATCACCAACTTTGTCCTCACTACCCCCATCACTTTGCATTATTTCTGTTGCAGGTTGGGTTCACAAGAGGCAGATTTTTGAGGTGTATTTTAGCACTCAAGGTGTTTATTATTAAGAAATACCTTTGGGACTGACACCTGTGGGAGGAGGGAAAGGAAGAGGAGTGGGCAGAGGGAGAAGCTGAGCTGTGGTGCACCCCCAATGTCAACCTTAGTCAGTGGGATGGGCAGCCCTGGAGTGAAAATGGCCCATCAGAGTTCATCCAGGTTGGATTGAGGTGACCAGTCTTTAATTCTCCCAGACTACGCATGAACCACTGAAAGAGGTGCGTTTGAATGAGGTGGTTCTCTCGGTCCCCCTGAAGCCACTGAGAGCTGAAGGGTGTCTGTCCACAGCACTCCCAGCATCTGGAGCTATGAGACCTCTAACAAGGTGGTATGCTATGGTCCCAACCACATTCCCTCACATTTATCCCTCCCATACATTTCCAGAAAGACCACCCTAGTACAGGTCCTTATGGTCTGATTCTTCACTCTTCTATACCAGGATCCTTTTGTCCCAGTCAAATACTAAATCTCTTCTGTTATTGCAGTCAAACCACTGTTCAAAAACTCTTCATGACTCCCAATTTCCTATGGATTCAACTTCCTAAATCTAAGCTAAACTCTGAGATCTTTTTGTTTTGTTTTGTTTTGTTTTTTTCTTTTGCTTTATTTTTGTCTCTTTTGTTTGTTCCTTTGTTTTTGTTTTCATTTTATTTTTTAATGTAAATTCAATTTAGTTAACATGTAGTGTATTATTAGTTTCAGGGGTAAAATTTAGTCATTTGTCAGTTTCATACAATACCCATTGCTCATTACAATATGTGTCCTCCTTAGTGCCCATCATCAATTACCCCATCCCCCTACTCACTTCCCCTCCAGCAACCCTCAGTATGTTTCTTATAATTAAGAGTCTCTTATGGTTTGCCTCCCTCTCTGTTATTTTTTTTTCCTTCCCTTCCCCTATTTCCATCTGTTTTGTGTCTTAAATTCCACATATGAGTGAAATCATGTGGTGTTTGTCTTTCTCTGACTGACTTATTTTGCTTAGCATGATACCCTCTAGTTCCATCCATCTCACTGCAAATGGAAATATTTCATTCTTTTTGATGGTTGAATAATATTCCTGTGTGTGTGTGCACGCACACACCACATCTTCTTTATCCATTCATCTGTTAATGGATATCCATATTTTGGCTATTGTAGACACTGCTTCTATGAACATTGGGGTGCATGTGCCCCTTCTTTTCACTACATCTGAATCTTTGAAGTAAATACCAAGTAATGCAATTGCTGGGTCATAAGCTAGCTCTTTTTTTTTTTTTTTTTTTTAACTTTTTGAAGACCCTCTATACTGTTTTCCAGAGTGGCTGCATCAGCTTGCATTACCACCAACAGTATAAGAGGGTTTCCCTTTCTCCTCATCCTTGTCAACATCTGTTGTTTCCTGAGTTGTTAATTTTAGCTATTCTGACTGGTGTGAGGTGGTATCTCATTGTGGTTTTGATTTGTATTTCCCTGATGTTCAGTGATGTTGAGCATTTTTTCATGTGTCTCTTAGCCATTTGTATGCCTTCTTTGGAGGCAATATTTATGTCTTCTCCGCATATCTTGACTGATTTCTTGGGGTTTTGGGGGGTGAATTTGATAAGTTCTTTATAGATTTTGGATACTAGGCCTTTATCTGATATGTCATTTGTCAGTATCTTCTCCCATTCTGTAGGTTGCCCTTTAGTTTTATTGATTGTTTCCTTTGCTGTGCAAAAGGTCTTTACCCCGATGAAGTCCCAATAGTTTATTTTTGCTTTTGTTTCCCTTACATTTGGAGACATGTCTATCAAGAAATTGGTGTGGCTGAGGCCAAAGAATTTGTTGCCTCTGTTCTCTTCTAGGATTTTGATGGATTCCTGACTTACATTTAAGTCTTTCACCCATTTTGAATTTATTTTTGTGTCTGGTGTAAAAAAGTGGTCCATTTTTCTTCATCTGCATGTGACTGTCCAACTTCCCCAGCCCCCAGCACCATTTGTTGAAGAGACTGTCTTGTTTCCACTGGATATTCTTTCTTGCTTTGTCAAAGATTAGTTGACCAGAGTTGAAGGTCCATTTCTGGGTTCTCTATTTTGTTCCATTAGTCTATGTGTCTTTTTTTGTGCCAGTACTATACTGTCTTGATGATTACAGCTCCAAGATCTTTTATAATCCAGCCCCAATCAATACTTCTGGGATTTTCTCCTATTTAATACATCAACCTTTGTTCATCACAATATCAATTTTCTGTTCTCAAAGCCCACATTCCCTCATCTTCTCTCCTTTCTCACATTGTTGCATACCTTCTCATCCTCCTCCACCCTATTCTACTACAAAAATTCTACCAACCCTTCAAGGTCCTGCCATAGAAAACTTTCTTCTACTGATGGTCATAGACCAGACTATTGTCGTCTTCCCCAGAAATGTCAATTTCTTATTTTAAGCAACATTAATTCTATGTTTTTTATTTTATGTCACGTATTCTAGGTTATCAACTACTGTGTATATGCTTAATTTGGGTGTCCCTGAAAGAAGGTCTTGAGATAAAGACTTGGAGGCAGTTTGTCTATTTGGAGGGGATACCAGTGATTTGGGGATGAGTGAGGAAAATAAGACAGAACAGGGAGAAAACCCTATGATGTGTGTGTTAGTGAGCTAGTACTGCATGGGCACTTGGGGCTCAGGTCTACCCAGGAACCTCTGAGGAACTTCACAGACCATCCCAGAGTTGTCTGCTGAAGGACAAGGAGCCTAGAGCCTTGACCCAGTGACCTCCATCTGCCTTGAGGGAAGACCCTGTTGTTCCCAGGAGCATTGGTTTTCATGAACAGTGAAGTCACACATGACTATGAAGAAACTGGTGAGGGCGAACCCTCAGACAAAGGACACAAGAGGATGCTTGTGGTAGGAAGCCACAAGTATGCCTGGGATTGTGGACCACAGAGCAGGTGGACTCAAGGGAGGGTGGGAGGGGCACAGGGTGGGGCATCTGCAGTGTCTACTCCTCTCCCTACCCAGATGATAAACAGTGAAACCATTCTTTCTATGTGCTCCACAGTACTCGGTATTGCACATAATGGCAATGCACAAATACTCATTGATGTTGAATAATGCCTGAGAAAACACACTGTTTTGTTGTCCTTTACACACTCATACAGAACACTTCTGTGACCAGATGTGCAACACCACCACACCAAGAAGTTCCATGATATCATCCGGGTGTCCTACAATTCAATTCAATTCTGATACTAACCAGAGTTAATGCAGGCCCTACAGATTAAGGCCTCAGCCCCACAAGACTGCCTCCCCCACTTTAGATGCCAGTCACAAGTCCAGATGTGCTTTAAATCTGTGCTTACAGTTTAAAATCAGGTTTCCCATAACCCTGTCACTGGGTTTAGTAATTTGCTAGAATGGCTCACAGAATTCAGGGAACATCTACTGGTTTATTATAAAGTACATAATGAAGGAAATGAATGAACACCCATGAAGAGGTACATGGAGTGAGGGGTCTGGAAGAGTCCTGAGCAGGGAGCTTCTGTCTCTGTGGAGTTGGAGTGCACCACTTTCCCAGGATATGAATGTGTTCATTGATCCAGTTTTCCAAACCCCCCATTTTTTTTAAATAGAGGGTTCATTGCACTGGCATGGTCCATAATTAACTCTACTTCCAATCTGTCTCCCTTTTCCAGTCATGGCTTGATTTTGCTGGTGACAAGCCCCCATTTGAGAGTCTGCCTGGAGATCAAAACTACTCCTATCACCAAGGAGAGTACAAGGATTTTAGGAGCTCTGAATAAGGCACAAGAAAGACAGACCAATGTATGTCTTTGCTACTATTTCACGACTGGACATTGAGGAACTGGAATAGGCCTCCCAAATCTGCAGTATCTGGACTCTGCCACATTATCACTGCCCTCCTCCTTCGGTCTCCCTACTCCCATGGTACCATCTTCTGTTGACTTACCTCCTAACACTCTGACCATACTTCTTACTTCTTCACTGTGAGCTTTGTATTCCCCTTCTCTTCCTATACCTGTTGTCATTTCTTGCATTTATCCTACAGCTTTCCTACTCTACATGTATCTATTACCTGACCTTATTGTTCATGATAACACTTGCTGTTACTAAGATGAGGCCTTGTTCCAGGGGAAGGAATGCAGCACCTGGGGGCTGCCTTCTATTATTAACACATCAACAAAGAGAAATACAGTCAAATGTCAGCAATTAAAAATAAAACAGGTTAGCAGCAATGTCCACAATAGCCAAACTGTAGAAGGAGCTGAGATGCCCTTCAACAGAAGAGTGAATAAAGAAGTGGTCCATATATACATTAGAATATTACTCAGTTATCAGAAGGGATGAATACCCACCGTTTGCATGGACATGGATGGAACTGGAGGGGATGATGCTAAGTGAAATAAGCCAATCAGAGAAAGACAATTAACATATGGTTTCACTTATGTGTGGAATGCAAGGAATACCATGGAGGACATTAGGAAAAGGAAGGGAAAAATGAAGGGAGTGGGAATCAGAAAGGGAGATGAACCATGAGAGACTGTGGACTCCAAGAAACAAACTGAGGATTTTAGAGGGGAAGGGGGTGAGGGGATGGGTTAGCCTGGTTGGGTATTAAGGAGGGCATGGAGCACTGAATGTTATACACAAATAATGAATCATGGAACACTACATCAAAAATTGATGTACCCAAAAGTTCATTTTCGCTTTTGTTTCCTTCGCCTTTGGAGACATATCTTGAAAGAAGTTGCTGTGGCTGATATCAAAGAGGTTACTGCCTATGTTTTCCTCGAGGATTCTGATGGATTCCTGTCTCACGTTGAGGTCTTTTATCCATTTCGAGTTTATGTTTGTGTACGGTGTAAGAGAATGGTCGAGTTTCATTCTTCTACATATGGCTGCCCAGTTTTCCCAGCACCATTTATTGAAGAGACTGTCTTTTGTCCACTGGATATTTTTTCCTGTTTTGTTGAAGATTATTTGACCATAGATTTGAGGGTCCATATCTGGGCTCTCTACTCTGTTCCACTGGTCCATGTGTCTGTTTTTATGCCAGTACCATGCTGTCTTGGTGATCACAGCTTTGTAGTAAAGCTTGAAATCAGGTAACGTGATGCCGCCAGTTTTATTTTTGTTTTTCAACATTTCCTTAGCAATTCGGGGTCTCTTCTGATTCCATACAAATTTTAGGATTATTTGCTCCAGCTCTTTCAAAAATACTGGTGGAATTTTGATTGGAATGGCATTAAAAGTATAGATTGCTCTGGGCAGTATAGACATTTTAACGATGTTTATTCTTCCGATCCAAGAGCATGGAATGGTCTTCCATCTTTTTGTGTCTTCTTCAATTTCTTTTAGGAGTGTTCTGTAGTTCCTCGAGTACAGATCTTTAACCTCTTTGGTTAGGTTTATTCCGAGGTATCTTATGGTTCTTGGTGCTATACTAAATGGAATCGATTCTCTAATTTGCCTTTCTGTATTTTCATTATTAGTGTATAAGAAAGCCACTGATTTCTGGACATTGACTTTGTATCCTGCCACATTACTGAATTGCTGTATGAGCTCTAGTAGTTTGAGGGTGGAGTCTTTCGGGTTTTCCATATAAAGAATCATGTCATCTGCGAAGAGAGAGAGTTTGACTTCTTCCTTGCCAATTTGGATACCTTTTATTTCTCTTTGTTGTCTGATTGCTGTTGCTAGGACTTCTAATACAATGTTGAACAAGAGTGGTGAGAGTGGGCATCCTTGTTGTGTTCCTGATCTCAACGGGAAGGCTGCAAGCTTTTTCCCATTGAGGATGATATAGCTTCTGCACAGCAAAAGAAACAGTCAACAAAACAAAGAGGCAACCCACAGAATGGGAGAAGATATTTGCAAATGACAGTACAGACAAAAGGTTGATATCCAGGATCTATAAAGAACTCCTCAAACTCAACACACACAAAACAGATAATCATATTGAAAAATGGGCAGAAGATATGAACAGACACTTCTCCAATGAAGACATACAAATGGCTACCAGACACATGAAAAAATGTTCATCATCACTAGCCATCAGGGAGATTCAAATCAAAACCACATTGAGATACCACCTTACACCAGTTAGAATGGCCAAAATTAGCAAGACAGGAAACAACATGTGTTGGAGAGGATGTGGAGAAAGGGGAACCCTCTTACACTGTTGGTGGGAATGCAAAATGGTGCAGCCACTTTGGAGAACAGTGTGGAGATTCTTCAGGAAATTAAAAATAGAGCTTCCCTATGACCCTGCAATTGCACTACTAGGTATTTACCCCAAAGATATAGATGTAGTGAAAAGAAGGGCCATCTGTACCCCAACGTTTACAGCAGCAATGGCCACAGTCACCAAACTGTGGAAAGAACCAAGATGCCCTTCAACGGATGAATGGATAAGGAAGATGTGGTCCACATACACTATGGAGTATTATGCCTCCATCAGAAAGGACGAATACCCAACTTTTGTAGCAACATGGACAGGACTGGAAGAGATTATGCTGAGTGAAATAAGTCAAACAGAGAGAGTCAAGTATCATATGGTTTCACTTATTTGTGGAGCATAACAAATAATATAGAGGACAAGGGTAGATGGAGAGGAGAAGGGAGTTGAGGGAAATTGGAAGGGGAGGTGAACCATGAGAGACTACAGACTCTGAAAAACAACCTGAGGGTTTTGAAGGGGCAGGGGGTGGGAGGTTGGGGGAACCAGGTGGTGGGTATTAGGGAGGGCACGGATTGCATGGAGCACTGGGTGTGGTGAAAAAACAATGAATACTGTTATGCTGAAAATTTAAAAATTAAATAAATAAATAAATAAAATCTTTAAAAAAAACTGATATACCATATGGTGACTAACATAACAATAAAATTTTTAAAAATAATAAAACAAGTTAAGGGTATTTTTTTTTTTAATGGAGGGATGGGGCCATTGTTGATCAGGTGGCTGAGTCAGGTGTCTCTGAGTAGGTAATATCTGAGTAGAGACCTATATCCATTATTAGTTGAGAAAAGTAAGGTTGGAGGAGTGACTTGTCCCAGGTCACACATCTAGGAACTGTGATAGCTGTAATTTGTTGCTAACATTTTTCACCAAAGCCCCAATTTGGAAAAGCTGTCCTGAACCCTTGGAGGGTGGAAGGGAGCAGGTATGAAGAGCTTCAATCATCTCTTGTGGTGGAGGAAAGGGAAAACTTTATCCTCTCTTTGTCTTCAGAAAACATCTCTTAACAATTTATTACTCATGTGGAAGTAAGATCAAGAAGCCTTACAAATTCTGAATGATAAAGTAACTGATCATTTCACACTGAGTCTCCTGCAATGAGAAAGAATACAAAAGAGAACAGGGAGGTGAAGCAGTTGAAGTCATCCATGTCTTGGACGTTAAGCCTCAAAATCAAGCTGATGGAAGAACCGTTACACTTGGACAAGGTAACGGGGGTGTAATCTGACCTCCAACTTCCTCTCCATATGCTCTCTTCTGGCATTTGGGGCCTCAACTATAGCACATGAGAAGTCCTTTAAATTTCCAAGTTTCCTGGTTATATGATATTGATTAGTTTTTTTTTTATATTTTATGTCCTGTAATTTCATTTTCAGGCTCATAAACTATATAGCAGCAAACCTAGGCTGTTTCAAAAATAATGAGACTTCAAAACCTTCGAAATGCTTCTGGTTTTCCTCAGCATCATTTTACAATAGGTGCACCACCTTCTACTTTAAAAACCTTTCAGGGTGGTTTTGTTGGGTGATTTCTTCAGCTAGGATATGCAGTAAGTTTTACAATTTAAATTACAGTTCATGCTCTCCCTCCCATCACCCATGGACAAGTTGGGACTTGCCTGGTCTGGTATTAGTTTATAAAGACTCATACTGTGTGCAATGGGTTCAAATCATTAACAACCTGTGCTGAGCTTTATTTTCATGTCGAGGGCTTTGGAGGTTTCTTTAAAATTTCCCTATCAAGTAGAATCGGGCTTCAGGGTTCAGTTTCTCCTACGGATAACAGGCTTTGCTCTTCCCAGGGGTGTTTGCAACCCCTGCCTCCAGCAGTTCTGAGGAGTCAGCAGATACAGTTTTGGAGGACAACCACATCAGGAGAGGCTATTGCTCATTTTCCTACCTGTGCTGTTACTGGGGGTAGCACCTGTACCCACAATTGTCAGGGCTAATACTCTGCCTTCTCCCAGCAAGACCTACTTAGCTCCTGGGCTATGAGTGGTGACCCTCTGAGATCTATCCCAGGCCTCCAGGACCGCGGTTACATTCACCAGGTGTGCAGAGCAACATCTGTGTCACTCAGAGAGGGTGGGCTCTGGCCTGGATGGGTCAACCACTGGACAGAGACCAGCTCTATATCTCAGCTTCTTTCCCACAATCCAGAAAGACCTTGTCTTTGAGGTTTCCACAAATAAAGGAGGTTCTGACCTCCAGGGAAGGTAGCAGAAGCAGTCTGCTCCCTGGCACATGGAGCCTCAGCAGCTCTCTGCTAATGACATACGAGCTGTTGACAGCACTGCCAATGTCTGAATTAAAGTTTATGTACTGACTCACGGGGCGAAGAGAGAGTTTTAGAGTCAGGATGTGAAAGTTCTTTTTCTTTCCACATTGGAGGTCATTACAGGCAAGCCCTCTTCCCTGCCGCCCAGCCAGCCCCACGGAGAGCCGGCCCAACAGGAGCAAGGCTATTTATTGCTACTGCAGGTGAGCTTCCTGCTGACGGCCCTCTCGGTTGTCATCGTGGATGACACTAAATCAATTAGCAAACAGAACACAAATCATGCCTGTTACTCATGCTGAGAATCTAGCAGGAGTCGTGACTGGCCCATACCTCCCTCAGCTTCTCACCCAGTGCATGTCAAGTCCTAGATGGATAGATCCCGTCCGAACTGTTTCTCCATGGAGTTGACTTCTCTTTAGCTCTAACACTGCCACCACTTTTGTCCTGAGGCTGGACACTGGAACGGCCTCCTGCCCAGTTTGCCCATGCTCATTTGACCCCTTCTACCCACCTCTCCACCCCACCATCACATGCATCCTATAGACACACGCTGTCCTTAAGCCTCTGCACCTGAGCCTGCTCCAGTCTGCAGTCTCTTGAGCTTGACCGAACATCAGGGTCACCTGGGAAGCTTAAAAATATGGGTGCCCATATCCATTCCTAGTGATTCTGATCTAAATCAGTCTTGGGTGCAGCCTGGGCAGGAATATGTCTTTAATGTCCTCCTGGTGATTGAAATGTGCAGCCAGTGTTGAGAACCACATGTCCCAGTCTTCAGTTGGTGTGTTCTTCACCAACCAAGCCTTTAGGGCCTTATTCAATGTTAATTCCTCCAAGAAGCCTTTCAGGTCTGCCAAGCCAAATCCATTTCTAAGTTTCAGTCTCTCAACATAATCTTTTCCTGCATTTCTATTCTCAGAATGTGCAATTGTGTATTCTATTCACTAATGTAATTTTTTGGCTGATATCTATCTCTGCCATCGAGCCCAAGCATCAGGGGCCATGCCCACCTTGTTCAGTGCTAAGTCTTCTAGGGCTGGTGAAGTGCCAGGCACAAGGTGGGGGTTTCAGTGTGAACTGACTGAAGGAATGACAGCATCAAGTTGCAGCCCTGTCCCAGATACCAGAGGTTGCTGAGTCACTCTGTGGACATGCAGCTGTGCATCTTTCCAAATGACCGACAATGGGTTACAGTCGGTTACAATGGGCTTCTGGTGGTGTGACTATCCGTGGGTACTTTGTGACACTGGAGTGGGGGTGAGGGGAATGAGAAGGGAAGAGGGGCTCAGATGAGTAGAACCTGGAGGCTGGGTCACCTGCTGGACATGTGCCCTGAACACAAGCTCAACATGCTGTCAAAAGTCTTGAGTCCTGGTATTGGCAACCACAGTGCATTTGCTTTAATGTAAAAATGGCATTTCAACTATCAACTATGTGACTTTTCCAGAAATTGTGCCTTGTCTATAACTGTAGCTTCACATACCCCCTAGTCTGCATGCACCCCTTCTCAAGAGGCACGATGTCCTTTCAAGAGTGTGTATCCCATACAGCCATCAGGTCAGACAGGGAGGGGTATAGAATTGTTTTGCAAGGAGCAGCTGGCATTCTGACTTAAATGGGAAAGACTGAGTTCAAATTTCATCTCCACCAGGCTTTTCTGGTGGCTTTGGTCAAATTATCTCACCTCTCTGAGCCTCAGCCTTCTCATCCAGACGGGATCACCTTAGCAGAGCCCCTGGAGAGCTCTGAGGAGGATTATTTGAATCAGCCTTTTAAGAGGACTTTATCCCACTGCTTGGCATGTGGTAAACCCTCAGTAAATGCTCAGCAGTTTCAGATAGGGAAGAGCCAATGCAATATGTAGCAGCCTTTTGGAATCCTGATATGGATGTTAATACCAGCAGGCAAGGAGGATCCAATGTTTCCTGGTAATGTTTTTGATTATAAACAGCCATTCTGAGATCATAGTTCAAAGAAGAGCCATTCTGGGGAGGTGGGGGTGGTCTGCAATCTGCCATTCTTCTTTCCGTGGATCCCACCCCAGAGCCGTCACAGTAGATGAAAAGAGATGTCTCTCATAGCATTATAGGCAGTCCACTGATTTCCCCCTTTGTTCCCTTCCACCTCCTATCTTTTACCTCAGCACTCCCTATCCCACCTTTTACCACCTTAAATGAGGAATGTTCCCCATCAGCTGTTTCAGAAACTGTGGACAGAAACTGCAAGATGCAAATATTTTGGGTTCAAAGTCATAAGACAACTGTTAATCAAAATAGAGTCATATTTATAAGAATACTTTAATTGTAGGGGATCTTAACATGCCACTCTCAGCAACAGACTGATCATCTAGGCAGAAAATCAACAAAGAAACAAGCGCTTTGAATAACACATTGGACCAGATGGACCTCATTGATATATACAGAACATCCCACCCTAAACCAACAGAATACTCATTCTTCTCAAGCGCACATGGAACTTTGTCTAGAATAGACCATGTACTGGGTCACAAATCAGGTCTCAACTGATACCAAAAGATTGCATATTTTCAGATCACAATGCTTTGAAACTGGAACCCAATCACCAGAAAAAGTTTGGAAGGAATTCAAGCACTTGGAAGCTAAAGACCATCCTGCTCAAGAATGTTTGGATCAACCAGGAAATCAAGGAAGAACTTAAACAATTCATGGAAACCAATGAGAATGAAGACACATCGGTCCAAAACCTATGGGATACGGCAAAGGTGGTCCTAAGGGGGAAATACATAGCCATCCAAGCCTCACTCAAAAAAATTGAACAATCCAGAATACACCAGCTCTCATTACACCTTAAAGAACTGGAAAATCAACAACAAATGAAGGCAACTCCACGCACAAGAAGGGAAATAATCAAGATTAGAGCAGAGATCAATGAGACAGAAACTAGTGGTTAACATTACATTTAAAGCAAAGCGTCAGGTGTTTTGGAAGGAAAGCTAGATCCATTTACATACTGTGCTTATAGACACCAATATTTGGACTCTTTTTAACCACAAGGGTCTGTTTATACCATTGTCATCTGCACTATTTCATTTAAGCAGGAAGAAAAGAGGACACATCCCAGACAGACAGGCATCTTGAGTGGTGGATCATAGCACTCGTGACGTCCTTTCAAATATGGCAAGTGACAGGAGAACGGGACTCAGGCATGAGAAAGCATGAAGACTATGCTCAAGAGAGCAAGCATGTGCACATGTGTGCACGCATGCCCGTGTATGTGTGTGCGCGCATGTGTGTGTGTGTGAGTGAGTGTGCATAGCTATGCCTTGAGCCAGGCTCCCCCAGGAGCACACCCTGAAGCCAGGATTCAAGTGCAAGGAGTTTAGTTGTAAGGTGAACTCAAGAATCCCTTGTAAGAGTAAGGGGTTGTGAAGTGGGAAGGAAGTTATAGGCCTGGTTTTACGCACCCTGGGCAGTGCCTCTAAGTCCCTCCGAGGAGCTGCAAGGGATGGTGTAGAGCACCCTCGATAATGATTTTACCCACACACTTTCAGCCTGTGGTTGTTTGTGGCTTGCTGTGTGGGCAGGACAAAACCTCAAGGCAGAAACTCCCAGGTGAGAGGAGCCCCCCCTTCAGTAGGTAGAGTGAGTGCTGCGGGGATCTCAGACCTGTTGCAGGTCCAGGAAGACGTCTAGTGCAGTGTAGCCCAGAGGCCGCCTAGCCATGTGCCCAAACAGGAACGAACACAGGGACAGCCTTTGTTCCTGCCAGTGAAACCAGCAAATGAGGTGGGCTGGGGCTCCCCTGCCTCAGAATGTCATTTCCTAAGTAATCCATTTGTCTGTTTATTGATGCACCCGTCAAATGTGTGACTCTGGATATACAGTCAAAAGAAAACAAAGTTTAAGTTAACATTACATAGGGAAAAGTCCTTATTTGGTGCTGAATCTTATCAGATGCTCGTTTGTTTGTTTCTTTCTGAAGCCAGGACCTCAAAACGAAAATCCTCGGAAAGAAACCTGAGCAGGTTGTAGGGAGAGGACAAGAGAAGCCGTGAAGTTTCAGAATACAGTATGCAACAGATTCAGCCCCAGAGGCAGACCATGGCTTCTCCATCAGAGCCCGTCCCGCAGAGTCAGGGTTTCATGTCACTGGAAAACATGCCTCTGACAATATCATTCGTCCGTTGGCTGATGGTTGGCTGTACAACAGAATGAAGAATTCTTTTCCTGTGAAAGACAAAATGTTTATCTTCTAGTTCTTTGGTAGTCTTTCTCTTGGCCTTTTAAAATTGAATTCCTGTCTTCACCTGAGCTTTGTATTTAAAATTCTAATTTAAGGGGTGTCTGGGTGGCTCAGTCAGCTAAGCGTCTGTCTTCAGCTCAGGTTATGATCCCAGGGTCCTGAGATCGAGCCCCGCATCGGCCTCCCTGCTTCTCTCTCTCCCAGAGCTGCTTGCCTTGCTCATGGGCACTCACAATTTCTCTCTGTCAAATAAATAAATAAAATCTAAAAAATAATAATAATAATAATAATAATAAATTTCTAGTTTTAAAAAGGAAGAAAGCTTAAGCTTTTTTATTGTAAGTGCCTTTGACTAAAATAGCCTACACCAGAAACACAAAAAGATTGAGCCACATTCTTTTGATCTGTGATATTAAAATAAAATTTAAAAATCCAGCTGGTCCAAGTCCCTATGTGGTTGCCATTTACTTGTAGGAAATTTCTCCCAAGTGTACAGAGGCGGCCCAGCTTTGCCACTGAACTTTTCCTCAGGTCTAATGAAAGTCATAGTCCGGGTCAGCATTTCACTTTTCTTGTTTGTAGAATGAGAGGTTTGGACTAGATTATTTCTCAGGTCTTTTCAATCTCTAAAAGGAATCTTCATTATTAGGAAATGCTTCATTATTAATCCTTTGCTATCACTACTCAGCTTCCTTGCTTCCCTCCTTCTGATGATCAACAGCAGGAGCCACTTGGGGGCCATTGTGCACGCAGAGAACTGCGGTGTGCGTCCCATGTGCAGAACCTCATTTACTTTTCAATCTTATCCTGCAAAAGAGGCATTATTGACCCTGTCTCTGAATGGGGAAACTGGGTCTCAGAGAAAATGAAGTTGAGTGCTCTAACTCATATAGTCCATAAGTGAAAAGGGCAGACAGACTTGAAGCCTGAGCCCAGTGTTCCTACCCACTTGGCTTTACTGCCACCCTCTGCCTTTCAAAAACAGGTATGGGGGGAATAATGACATTCCAAAGCCAAGACCCTGAGATCATTTATTTTCCTAACGTGCCTCAGGCGGTTGATGTACTTAGGGCTTTGACAAGCCCCCACCTGTGGGGAATTCCTCCAGCAAGTTCCCATGCTCTGAGTGCAAACCTCATGTCCCCCTTGCCAGAGGAAGCCTCTCTGAATGCTCAGTCTACTACTAAGCCAGCAGGAGTGGCTGCTATTTGGGGTTTGTTTGGTTTGGGAAGCAAGTAGAAGGAGAGCAAAGTCCCAGGATCACTTCACACACAGAAAGCTGGGATAGAATATTCACCCCCCACTACACCCTCCTAGGCACTAACAGGTAATGGGACTCTTCAGACACCCGTTTTGTCAGTTTTCCTCTGACTCCCCACTTGAGAAGCGTTTGCAGTAACTCACAATAGAGAAAGTGGAGGATGAGGGAATAAAGTGTCCTGGAGAGCAGAGCATTCTTGTGAGTGAATTTAGCCAGGAACATTTTGCTTCTGTTTTAACAACTGTTGTTAATTTGATTCAGTCAAACAAGTACTTAGTGTAAAAAAAAAAAAGCAAGTTTGGAAAGAGATAATTCTACTTTAACAAAGAAGAAAAAAAAATGTGTGTGTGTGTGTGTGTGTGTATAATTTCATTGACTATAAAATGCTATAATTATTAATAATGTAATTTTATGTTCCACCAAAGGAAAATATTATCAATTAAATTTGATATAAGTATTTTTTATTCCTCAGTATTTTAATTTTAATTATGTTTAATTTAATTTAATGAGATTTTAAAGACTTTTTACACATAGTTTTTTTTTTATTGAAAGACTTTTTACACATAGATTTTTTATTGAAAGACTTTTTACACATAGTTTTTTTATTGTATATCACTCTTTAATGTACGGAAAGTAGGCAACATCGGTTAAATAAATGGGATGATGTTTTTCTAAGGCTTATTCATTTGAGTTTTGGATCACTTTTCAACCTGGAGACTTTGATGTTCTTATGGGTTTTGTTTGTTTGTTTTCCACACAATATCATCCCCAATACCAGAGAACATTGAAGACACAGCCTTTCTTAAAAGGATGTTCCATATTGCCTTCAATATCTTCTTCCAAGCTGAAGATATTCATACGTTTATTCTACAAGCTCTTACTACTGCCAGGCTGACCAGAATTGTAAAATGCACTTCAACTTCAGGGTGGAAGATTAAAAAAAAAAAAAAAAAAAGCATTCACACAGCAGGCAGGAATGTACACAACACAGCAAAGCCTTTCTACATAATATCTGAAAAAAATCAAGTGCCCTAAAAATAACCAGAGCCTTGTTTTCTCTGAGATTGAGTCCCTCAACTTTACCTTTCATTATCCTCATGATCTGTTCCCCAACTTTTCGCTTAGCTATTTATTTCTAGCCTCTGGGCCTTTGCTCATGCTTTTTTTTGCTAGGGAGTGTCCTTCTCTCCCCTCCGCCCCCCACCTCTGACTCTGATAATTCCGTAGGCTTCCCTGTACTCATTAGTCACTAACTCTGGTTACCTGCCCCTCGAGTCCCACTCCTAACCCAGTACCTGGTGATTTTAAAAGAAATACTTGTTTTAAATACATATTAAAAATTGGGGCACCTGGGTGGCTCAGTGGGTTAAAGCCTCTGCCTTCGGCTCAGGTCATGATCCCAGGGTTCTGGGATCGAGCCCAGCATCAGGCTCTCTGCTCAGCAGGGAGCCTGCTTCCTCCTCTCTCTCTCTCTCTCTCTCTTTGCCTGCCTCTCTGCCTACTTGTGGTCTCTGTCTGTCAAATAAATAAATAAAATCTTTTAAAAAAGATTAAAAAATATTGAAAATAAATTTATACAATAATATAATAAACATAAGTAATATATGATAGAAATAAGTAATATGTAATAAATATATATACATATAAAATACATACTTATAGAAACCAATGAGTAAATAGTCATGTTCTGCTAACCCCTTCAGACTTAGCCTTCCCGAAGGTAATTTTTAAAAATTTTTAAAATTAAAAACAATTTTTTAAGTAGGTTCTATACCCAGTATGGAGCCCCCCGTATGGCCCTTGAACTCATAACCCTGAGATCAAGGTCTGAGTTGAGATCCAGTCAGAGTGCCCTGGAAGCAATTTCTTTTGACTAATACAGATTTTAGTTCCTATCATGATTGCTTCCTAATTTCTAACTTTTGTCACTTCCTGTATTGTATGTAAATATTCTCACCCTGGCCAATTTCAAGCTTCCAGTGGTGTGACAACTGACTCATTAAATGCCTTAACATTTAACAAAGTTAAACAAAAACACATCGGTTCTTCAATATGAGAGGTACCTTAATACCTTCTTTCTCCTTGCTTTTTCTCACAATGCTTGATACAGTCTTAGCTTTTATTTTTTTTCCTTTTGTTCCATTACGACTTTTTAAAATATCCTTATGCTTTCATTCTTACTTTTAGTCGGTTAAGCCATGATTTTGCCGTAGTTATTTGACACATACTGCTTCTATCCAAACAAAAGCTATTCCTTGCCGTTTCCTCTCACACCAGCCCCCCAAACTTCTACCAGTTCTCTGATTTCACAACATCATCACGGTTATTCACATTTGCCTTCTATTTTGTAATAAAAATTAACTTTCCATGACTTGCTCATGGTCTCGATCCATAATTGGAAAGCCAGTAGGTATAATATGCATTTTATGATTATAAAAATACCATTTGCCGCCAGACCAGGTACTGTTTTTTTTGTTGTTGTTGTTGTTTTTTGTTTTTTTTTTAAGATTTCATCCATTTATTTGACAGACAGAAATCACAAGCAGCAGAGAGGCAGGCACAGAGAGAGGGGGAGGCAGGCTCCCTTTCGAGCAGAGAGCCCAATGCGGGGCTCAACCGCAGGACCCCGGGATCATGACCTGAGCCGAAGGCGGAGGCCTTAACCCACTGAGCCACCCAGGCACCCCCAGACCAGGTACTGTTCTAATATTACAATTTCTGCAACATGGGTCCAATGCCAGTTAAATAAAATTTATTCTAAGATCAAAGCCAAATTGTTTCTCTTTTCTTACATTCAATTGCTTGTTCAAAATCATGCCACTTTTTAATTTGCTTTCTGTTTAGAACAGGACTTTATTATTTAATTATTATTTGTTTCCATTATTAGAGTTTTTAATTGTTTTTTTGTATTTCTTGTTGACAAAAGAGTCACGTGTCCATCATATTTTTAAGTTGCTCCGTCATCTCACCTTCACAGTCAAAAGGTCCATTACATGGTGTTCTTCTAACACCTTTCATCACTCAGATGCTTCCTCTCAGAGTCTGTTTCCTTCAGATCCAACCTGGAAAGATTTCCCCCAGATTTACAGACACAGTTATAATCCTGTGACTCCACTTCTCTCCGATAAAGCCCACTAGTTCTACTATTCCCCACATTTCCTATGTATTTATTTATTTATTTATTTAAAAATTTTATTTATTTGACAGAGAGAGCACAAGCAGAGGGAGCGGCAGCCAGAGGGAGTGGAAGAAGGAGGCTCTTGCTGAGCAGGGAGCTCAATGGGAACTCGATCCCAGGACCCTGGGATCATGACCTGAGCTGAAGGCAGATGCTTAACTGACTAAGCCACCCAGGTGCCCACATTTCTTCTTTATTTTGCTGGGGTACACTTTTGTTAACTTCCTAAGGAAGTTGCATGTAAGATAAACTTTGGAGATTCTCATGGCTAGTTAACTTCATTTTCCTATTCACTTGTCTGATAGTTTTTCTGAACATAGAATTCCATATCCAAAATGATTTTCCTTTACAATATTCAGTGCTTTGCTCCACTTCTGTCTAATATTTCGTGTGGCTAATGAGAAGTCATTCCAGTCTTGTTTTTTGTCTCTTGCCAGTGACTTTTTATCCTTCTATTCTTGGTGTCCTTTAATGTCTATTTATTTGTTTAGAGAGAGCAAGATGTGATCAGAGGGATGGGAAGAGGGAGAGGAAGAGAGAATTTTTTTTTTTTATTCTGTCATGTTAGTCATCATACAGTACATCATTAGTTTTTGATGCAGTGTTCCAAGATTCACTGATTATGTATAACACTCAGTGCTCCACGCAATACGTGCCCTCCTTAATACCCATCACCAGGCCAAACCATCCCCCCGTACCCCTCCCCTCTAAGACCCTCAGTTTGCTTCTTGGAGTCCACAGTCTCTCACAGTTTGTCTCCCCCTTCCGCGATTGCCCCCCATCTTCACTTACCCCTTTGTTCTTCTAAAGTCAGGAGAGAGAATCCTAAGCAGGCTTCGCACCCAACATGAAGCCTGATGTAAGGCTCAATCTCATGACCCTGAAGTGAAATCAAGAGTCCAACATTTAACCGACTGACCCACCGAGGCACGTTGGTGTCTTATAACATCTTAAGAAAGAGTCTTGGTCTTAGGAAGACTGTTTCAAAGGGTCTTTACATTAGGACAGACACCTGCCCTTTTGGAAGATCCCAATTTGGAAAGGATGAGGAAAGTACCCCAAAACCCACTTTGAATGATTGACTTGACCAGTTTGGAAGACACATTTTGGATGTTTTGCCTCTGTTTGCAACTGTTTAGTCCTCTTTCTTCTACCCATTCTGCTGAGGTGTCATCACACTGAAAAATGCACAGATCATAAGTGTGCAACTTGAAACTTCATCCCAGAGTGAACACACCTGTGTAATGTACATCTGGCTCAAGACAGAAATATCAGAACATCTGAAGCTGTCTTCTTTTTCCCAGTAGGCCTCCCCTGACCTCCCAAATAACAGCTCTTCTGATTTCTAAGCACTGAAGATTAGTTTTGCTTGTCTAGGCCATGTAGATGTGTATGTACATTAATATACATGGAGCATACAGCATATACATTTTTATTTTTTATTTTTTAAATTTCTTTTCAGTGTACCAGAATTCATGGTTTATGTACCACACCCAGCGTTTCAGGCAAAACGTGCCATCCATAATACCCACCACCAGGTTCATCCAACCTCCCACCACCCCCACCCCCACCCCTTCAAAACCCTCAGATTGGTTTTCAGAGTCCATAGTCTCTCAGGGTTCATCTGTCCCTCCAATTTCCCCAAATCCCTTCTCCTCTCCATCTCCCCATGTCCTCCATGTTATTTCTTATGCTCCACAAATAAGTGAAACCATATGATAATTGACTCTCTCTGCTTGACTTATTTCACTCAGCATAATCTCTTCCAGTCCCGTCCATGATGCTACAAAAGTTGGGTATTCATCCTTTCTGATGGAGGCATAATACTCCATAATGTATATGGACCACATCTTCCTTATCCATTCGTCCGTTGAAGGGCATCTTGGTTCTTTCCACAGTCTGGTGACTGTGGCCATTGCTGCTACAGTATATACCTTTTTGTCTGATTCCCCTCATTCAACATTAGTTGAATACTAATGTATTCATTAGTATTGTTTTTTGTTTTGTTTTGTTTTGTTTTGTTTTTTGAGTCAGCCATATTGTTGCCTATAATTATAATCCATCCATTTTCCATGTGGTATAGTGTTCAGTTGTGTGAACGTGTATCTTTATTCTACTATCGTTGGATATTTGGGTTGCTTCAGTTTGAAGCTTGGCTGAATTGTGTCTCCAACATTCCACCTTCCCAACTTCATGTATTGACCCTAACTTCCAGGACCTTACAATCTGAGTTTATACACACACACACAGGGCCATTAAAGGGGTAAGTAAGGTAAAATAAGGTCATTAGGGTGGGCCCTAATCCTATGTGATTTACCCCTTTCTAAGAAAAAGGACACAGGTACACACAGAAGAAAAATCATGTGAAGACACAAGGAGGAGACAGCCATCTACAAGTCAAGCAGAGAGGTCTCAGGAGAAACCAACCCTGGAAACAATTGTTCTCAGACTTCTAGCCCCAGAATTGTGACAAAACAACTTTCTGTTGTTTAGGCCACCCAATCTATGGTATTTTGTTCAACTGCCCTAGCAAACTGATATAGAACTATTACAAATAGTGCTGCTGTGAGCACTTTGTATCTGTCTTCTAGTGAAAGAAAAATTTGGACGGTTTTTGCTAGAAATAAACTCAGGAGTGGAACTGCTATGTCCCATAAATACCTATGCTCATTGTAAGTAGATGCTTGTCAACTGGTTTCCAAATTGGTTGTATGAGCTTATTCTCCTCTTGAGCAATGTGTTAAGAGTTCTCATGGGTCCTCCAAACCAACTACTTAGCTTTGGGTGTCTCCTCCCCCTGCCACAGCCCTGGCCCTGGTCCACCATGTTCCCTGACTCCTTCGTCCCCTGGTTCTTCATCACTGAGTGTTTCTATAGCCCCTTTGTGCCATCCTTTCTTACTTAGACTTGTTCTGGTTTTGTAAACCCGAACTTCTTTTTCCTTTACTTTTGTGATTCACTGATTGCTTTCTTCCTAGGATGACTTATCAATCCTGGCTTCAGCTAGGTGACAGCGAGTAATTATGAATTAATCAGACAAATTATTCAGTGCAAATGGCATAGGCTTCTACGTTTATGGCCTTACCCTTCAGTAATTGTCAAATCCTATTAAAGTTTCAAAATTGTAGGCAGACTTCTGGGGAGTTTTCCCATGTATTACAAGAGACATTTTTGTGCTTTTTCAAGTCAGGATCAATAGACAGATGACTGTCCTATGTATGAAGTCACTTCTGGACATGGAAAGGGAGTTTACAAATTATCACTTCTCCTGGATTGAATTCTTAGTCATATTGATGGACACATTCATTTTCAGGATTCATTTTACCACACTTTATACCAACATTTATTCAGACATCCAAGAGGCTTAAGATAGAGTGTAATGACATTAACACGATCAAGAGAAAAAAAATTCACAGCTGTAGTAGGGTAATGTTGCTCAGGTTCCTTGCAAATCAAGGCAATTCTGATCACAATTATGTGTGGGTTGATCCCTGGGATGAAGGACAGTGTTTAGGGGAAGAGACAGCTTCTCTTAAAAGCCCGTTTGCTTGATGGATGACATAAAATCTATAGGAAAAGAGT
Organism: Martes martes; assembly: GCF_963455335.1. Lineage (NCBI taxonomy): Eukaryota > Metazoa > Chordata > Mammalia > Carnivora > Mustelidae > Martes > Martes martes. Next base: position 45,742,833 of record NC_137896.1, on the reverse strand, counting down.
CTACTGTCTGCAAAGTTCAGATAACACAGCTGGAAGAGCTAGTTGATGCACAGGCCAAGGAGCAGGGACTGACATTGATGGAGGGCCTGCATGTAAACTGCATGGCCATGTGCTTTACAGGTACCATCTTTTTAGCTCTCACATAAAGCTACACCTTGGCACTCTCATTTTACTAAGGAGCAAACCAACGTTCAAAAAGTTTAATTAACTTGTCCAAATCACACACTCTCCACTGTGGACCAGGGTCTGAATTCAGGCCTGTGTTGCTCTGGAATTTATATCCTTTTCATTCTAAACATTCACTGACATTTAAAAAAAAACTTGAAGAATGATTCACTGAAATAAATGTGATGCTATTCAAAGGAAATAAATGTAAAAACCCTTACTTTGGTTTAAAAATGCACAACTGTGCAGGTGCAGGATTGGGAAGATTGGCGGAACCAGCATTCTTAATGTAACTACCATTTTACCATCACGTAAAATTTGGTGTCATTGTCTGAGCCAATTTGCAAAGTATTCTCATAAAACTGTACTGCCTCCTGAGGAGTGAACAGAAGTGGATTAGGATAGATGATCTGCTGTCAAAATACTTACTTCCAGCACATCAGTTACATGATCTTGGGTTGTCCTTCTCTTTTTTGAGTCCCAGTATCCTAATTAATCTATAGAATGGGAAGAATCAGTTGCTGATTCACTGTCTTATAAGAACTAAAGAGTAAAATGTCTAACATGATGCGTGTCCACTGGGGCTATTATACTATCTGGAGTTTATTTCCTAATTCCCAAGTCCAAACATTAAGAGTTAAAAATGGCCCTGAGTTACTTCCAGGAGAAGGTAAAGCAGAGGTTGTCACCTGGATTCCATCTCAGCTGCACTAACAGCAGAACAAAGACTGGTAAGTTAAAAGATAGGAAAGAAGAGACATTCTTTTCTCTTTTTTTTAAGATTTTATTTATTTATTTGACAGAGAGAGAGATCACAAGTAGGCAGAGTGGCAGGCAGAGTGGGAGGGGAAGCAGGGTCCCTGTTGAGGAGAGATTCCCAATATGGGGCTTGATCCCAGGACCCTGAGATCAAGACCTGAGCCAAAGGCAGAGGCTTAACACACTGAGCCACCCAGGCTCCTCTAGAGATTATTTCCTTTTATTTCTGCTAGCATTTAACAAATATTTCTTGACTGCTCAATACATGCCAGGCACATTGCAGACACTGTGAATAAAATGGTAAATGTCTTGGTCCATGTCATCAAAGGACTTCCCTTCTCATGGAAGAGGCAGGCATAGAACAGCTAAATATACAAATAGACAAAATGAACAAGATGACTGCAAATTTTAATTGTTATGAAGGGGCGAATGGCAGGCTGAGATAGAGAATAATAAAGGGATGGAATGCCTTAGACATTGGCCGAGTGGTTAAGGCTATGGATTGCTAATCCATTGTCCTCTGCAGGCATGGGTTTGAATCCCATCCCTATCATTCAGTTTCCTGTCGGACTGGCTATGTGAGGTTTTAGTACTTTGTGAGAAAAATATTTCACCAGTAGATGTGAGAAGAGAAAAAGAACTCATCTGACAAAAATATTCAAATGTCACGTAAGAGGATCTAAAAATATACATCTGTGTCTTGGAATTGGTACCCAAATCGCACTAGAGAACAAAATGTTTGTTTTGCCAAGTAATGAGCAATCTGAAAGAGCGGGTCCTTCCTGTGTGAAGAGGTTCCAGTTAATCAGAGACTTACAGGCTGAAACAGGCAGAAAGCGTGCCTGGTGGAAGGAACAGCACAGCAAAGACTCCCAGTAGCAAAGAGCCTGAGCTGGCCAGGGAGCCTGAACACCCACACTGACGTCACAGAGCATGGCAAGTGGGGTTAAGAAGACCCAACAGTGGGGCACCTGGGTGGCTCAGTGGGTTAAGCCTCTGCCTTTGGCCCAGGTCATGATCCCAGGGTCCTGGGATGGAGCCCCACATCGGGCTCTCTGCTTGGCGGGGAGCCTGTTCCCCCCCTCTCTCTCTGCCTGCCTCTCTGCCTACTTGTGATCTCTCTCTCCCTCTGAAATAGATAAAAAATCTTAAAAAAAAAAAAAAGAAGACCCAACAGTGCTCATGGAAGGTGAAGAGTTTGGATTTTATTTTTAGGGCAGTGGAAAGGCCTTGGGAAGCTTTGAGTGGAGGGCAGTGTGAGGTGGGTGACAACTCAGGCAGAAACTGGATTTGGAGGAAGACAAAGTAGAAGCGTGTGGTAACTAACTCTGGAGACAACAGTGGCCTGGGAAGGGGTGGTAGCAGTGGAAACTGGGAGGACAGATGGATTTCAGACATGTTTTGGAAAGGAAATTGATAGGAAAGATCACATGGTCCAATCATGAACCCGCTAATGTCCAGAGCTCCCTATTTAAAGGGTGGATAAGCTTTGGAGAATGTTGTTTGGTCAGAAGTATACAGAAGGGAGGTACTAAGAATTTGTGTACTGTCAGTCTAGGATTACTGAATACCCAAAAGTCTATATTCATTGCTTATTTAAGATAAATATCAAAATCATCATATAATGTTGATGATAATGGAATCATATATTAAATCATCATATACAGATATTTGGGGATTAATTAATTAGGTACAATCTAATATGGCACTTCACAGATCTGCTAGAAAAAGAGCTAGAGGGGGAATAATTCAATTGTAAGCTAAAACTGGGAAAAGATCTAGAACTTTCTGGGCACCCGAGGAGGGGATGAATAAAGGGGAAATGGTGTGGCTCTTGTTGCTGCTACCACTTCCCCCACACATCAGACCCCTCACTGAGGACACCCTCCGTGCCAGGCACCATGCTTACCACCTCATAAATTGTCTTATTTAATCCTAATCCATTGTATTCTTATTCTTATTTTTTAAAGATTTTATTTTTAAGTAATTGCCTGTCCACGTGATATACCACACTAATAAAAGAAAGGGTAGGGGCACCTGGGTGGCTCAGTGGGTTAAGCATCAGCCTTTGGCTCAGGTCATGATCTCAGGGTCCTGGGATCAAGTCCCAAGTCATGCTCCCTGCTCAGCAGGGAGTCTGCTTCTCCCTCTCCTTCTGCCCACGACTCATGCTGTCTCCCTCTCTCAAATAAATAAATGAAATCTTTAAAAAACGGTGTTATGCAGAAATTTCACAACACCCTCCAGAAACTTCAAGACTCCCACTCTGGTAAGCCCAGGGCCTATCTTTTCTCTCAGATGTTTGGCTTTCTTTTGTCAGAGCAGATTATTTTCAGCACCTGAGCTCTTCCTTGTTAATAAATATTGCTTCTCAAGCAATCTTCGGAGATTGTCAAGTTCTGGCAGTAGAAAAATATTACTTATTTTCAAGACTTCTATGAAAATTCACTCAGAATTAGGGTTTAAACCCGTGGGCCATGACTCGGGCTTCACATTAGAATCACCTGGAGACCTTCTCCTGCTCCTTCTTCACCTGGGGATCTTCTAAGAAAAAAAAAAAAAAAAGCCCAGGCAGCATTGGGCGGGGGGGGGGGGGGGAGATGAACCAGACATTTTAGTATCTTTAAAGCCTTCCCCAGGTGATTCTAATGCAGTCAAGCTTGAGAAAATTGCTGCATACTTTTTGAACTGTCTCACTCTGTTGTTTCATTTTGAGATCTTCCTCTTTTCCACATGGCATGAATTTGCTTGGAAAATACACATATACATTAAGGGCAAGAGAAGTTTCAGAAAATGAAGGAAAGCATAAAAGGAAAGGCCCAGTCCTTCTTTTCTACTGGCCATGGAAGGGGACGTGGGGCGGGGGGGTTAGTACCCGCCAATGTCTGCAATTTTCTGTCTCCTGATGAACTCAGAGTCACCAGCCTCTGGCCCGACAAGGGTGGTAGTGGGGGGGGGGGGGCGGGGGGGATCAGGTACAGATGCCCTATTCACTATACTTCTGATGGCTCTCCCCTGCATTTTTAGTTCGGCCTTTATTTATCGTCTTAAAATTTTCCATTCCGACTTTTAGTCAACAGAGTCTCAAACTTCAACTCTTCTCAGATGAAGTTGGTGATGAGGAAGAAAAATACCTACCTGAGCTCTTCAGACATATTGAGCAAACCCACACACAGGGAAAGTATAGTCTAGGACGCATAGCTAAGCCCTTTGTCAGTCCGAGGCCTCACTCCAACTGCACACTGCTTGGCTGGCGATCAAAATGGCTTCATCTTATTAGAAATCCCCAAGGCTTACAGAGTCAAAACTTGGACGTTTTCTGTACACATTAACAGAACTTATTCCACAGGCTCATAATAAATCTTTATAACCACATATGGCCGAGTTATAAATATCAGCTGGGAAGAGCAGTAAAATCACAGCATACAAAAAGGTGTCTGCCGGGCTTGGAAGCACTTTATACTTTATTAATTTACTTATTTTATCGGACTGCAACATTTCAGATGCTGGGGTGAAGTTAAATCACTAGCAATGTGAAGTGGAGAAACTAATAAAACACAAAAATCATGCCAAGAAAAACAATGCAACAATTAGTTCACTTAGTACTTTCATGGCGGGGTTGGGGAGGAGGCACGGTTCTTAAGGCAAAACAAAGAAAGTGAAACACAGGGAATTCACTATGGATTATTTCGTCCTGCCAAGCAGGTGGAGGGAAGTCCTTTCTATTTGTTGTGGTTCTGATACCTCCTTCCTGAAGTAAGCAAAGATTGAACTGGGTGTTTATCCACCTGGAAATATAGCACATGTAATAAAGAAAGAAAGAAAAAAAAAAAAGCATGGATGGGCCCCAAGTGTCTCTCAGACACCAGAGCTTGAGTCAGCCTGGGGGCCACCTTTCTGTTTTCTGAAGCCCGTGTCATGGGCAAGGGTGGCAGGCGGTGGAGAGAATATCCAGTCTCTTCGATGTGTCGCTTTACACAGGAAAGTGAAAAACTGGGCAATGCAGCCCCAGATTTACACAGGCAGTTCTAAACTCAGAAGTCCCATTTCAGTTTTAAGGTATCCTTTTGAAACACTGTCACTGCTAAAATCACAGGGACAACTGTAACACTCTTTTCCCAGGGAAAATGACACTTGTATTTTGTGTCAGCCTCTTTCTCTTCCAGGAACTCCTCCACCACCTTTCAAAAACCACAATGTAGGGGCGCCTGGGTGGCTCAGCGGGTTAAAGCCTCTGCCTTCTGTTCAGGTCATGATCCCAGGGTCTTGGGATCGAGCCCCGCATCGGGCTCTCTGCTCAGCAGGGAGCCTGGTTCTTCCCTTCCTTTCTCTCTGCCTGCCTCTCTGCCTACTTGTGATCTCTGTATGTCAAATAAATAAATAAAATCTTTAAAAAAAAAAACACCGTGTAAAGTGTCACCTTGACATAGATACATTTTATGTCAGGAAGCTTTTTGAGACCGAGGAAGAAAAAAAATTCTCAAACCTAAAGAGGTAGAAACTTTAATCAAACCGGTGATGATTCAGAATCACTGTTTACTTTCTAACATTCTTTTGCTAGACAAATAGAAATACATTGGAAATTTCCTATATTTGATTTTTTTCAAGATTACAAAGTTGTTCTAATGAACTTTCCTTTGGCGTTTCAAACTTTCGCTTCAAGACATACAGCACCGTGCATGGTTGGTGCGTTTGCAGCAAGAATGCGGACATGGACTTTGGGGCATAGGAAAAGGATTTTAAAACATGGCTTTGGGAATCAAACCTGCAGAACCTGGTTACAGAAATTACATTAGTCCTAGATTAGGTGCATATAGGAGATATGCCATATCTTTTTGTTGTTGTTGTTTACATTAAAAATTCATTAATGACATCAAAATATTAATGAAATCAAAATAGGATAAATTTTAAAAGCATTTTTCATGTAGTTTGTGTGAGTCTCCCAAAATTATGTTGTCCATAAAGTGAGTCCAGAACCACCAAAAAAGAAATACAAATATAATATATATTCAATTTAACATATCTTGGTAACTGCATAAATATTTACATTATTTTTAAAATCTAGAAGGAAATACATTCTCAAAAATGTAAACTACAGAAAATTTTAAAGGGATTAAGGAAATGGTTGCTTTGTTTGCTTTTCTCAAATGAAAAGTATTTTCTTTGTGCTTTTAGGATATTATAGCATTTTAAAATTGTATGTCACCAGATAGTTAAAAGCTAATGAATATTTATGATGAGCTATGGCATACTGGTTTTTTTTTTTTAAAGATTTTATTTATTTGACAGAGAGAGCGAGTGCATGAGCAGTGGGAGCAGTAGGCAGAGGGAGAGGAAAAGCAGGCTCCCCAGTGAACAGAGAGCCAATGTGAGGCTCAGTCCCAGGACCCTGGGATCCTGATCTGAGCCAAAAGCAGATGTTTAACCAACTGAGCCACCCAGATGTCCCTATGACATACTGTTTAGGGGGAAAATCTATTTTTACCAGGGTTGGTTACATACTAGTGTACTGCCTACTAGCTACATAGAAAAGAGGGACTCTCAGTGCTGGAACAGAGGGTTGAAGTCAGGATCATTTACTTTAGAATTTAATTATCCAAATACTATCCTAAGAGTACTTCTTTTGTCGTGGTAGTTCTGTCACTATGATATTCCACCAAGAAAAGGTCCCATTTTGTTCATATGGGCCCAGCTTAAATTTCAGTAAACAAAAGAGAGTAAAAAAGAAAGCAAAATACACCATCATATATTATTTCTAATTATGGCTCATAAGTATTGAAATAAACCATGCATTTAAAAAACATTATGCCTAAACTTTGAGATCGACTCCCACAATTGTTAAGTAAATATAAATTATTACGGGACAGTTATGAAAGACACCCTCACTGTCTTTGAATCACCTACACTTGGGGGCACTTGCTACATGGCTCGCCTCTTCTTCAGAGGGCCCTCCATAGTGGATTAGCCAAGCATCAAGCATTCCCCAGTTTTTCCATGTAAAATTTGCAGAAACCACAACTATTCTAATAACTCATATTATAAATTGCATACGTGTTGTATATATATTGTCGAAGTGTCATCATGGGCACTCAATCTTCAAGTTCTATCATTACTTTTTTTTTAAAGGATTTTATTTATTTATTTGACAGAGATCACAAGTAGGCAGAGAAGCAGGTGGGGGTGGGGAGGGAAGCAGGCTCCCTGCTGAGCAGAGAGCCTGATGGGTGATCAATCCCAAAACCCTGAGACCATGACCTGAGCCTAAGGCAGAGGCTTAACCCACTGATCCACCCAGGCGCCCCTCTATCATTACTTTATAAATAACCTACTGTGCTTTCAACTGGTCAGTTTTCTTAGAAATGAAATACCTGTTATACACAAGTTCGTCACACTTCGGGCCAGTCCCCACTACTTTTATTCCTGACTTGGAATTTCCTGGATGGGACTGTTTTAAGACAGGCTCTAAGATCTGTAATAACATAGGGGAGTTTTTATGTAACATTAGGGGACTTTTTCCTCATTATAGGAGGTAAGACAAAATTAAACACAAGCCTTTGCTAACAAGATTCTATTTCCTGGTCCTTAAAGTTCATGACATTTAGCTCCCTGGAAATCTCCTCCAACAGGTCAGGGCATAAACAGTATTCAGAGATTTCAGACAAAGGCATTTCTTTCCAAGTCATGGCCAGGTGAATCTTTGACTTCCATGTAGGTTTCAAATAGCAGCCCCGTAACAAGACCTTTTGGCAATTCTTTTTCAAATAAGAATCCACTTACTGCCAAAGAAAGCACCTACATTGGATGAGTGCAAAGTTCTGTTAAGGAAAGACAACACGTGTATCCTGCAGGAGAAGGTACACAGAGTCTTCACAGGACAGGGGAATACACCAATGTGTACATTTTGCTGTAAACTGTGAATTAGTTTCATGGATTTCACCTTTTTGGGCTCCAGAGAAATGAAACCTAAGGGCACAGTACCAGGGCCTCCATGAAGGACCCAGAAATACCTGTTGGCTGACTGAATTAGGGCAAAACTTGGAACATGATTTCAATCCAAATTCCAAATTAACTGGAGGGCAGTTCTGTGAGTTCAGATATTGGAACAGCTGGTTTTATAGACAATCTGAGACCAGGTTCTTGCCCTTAGTGTCAGGTAATTTTGAAGGGTGGGGGTGGGAGAGAGGGCAAGGAATGTTTATATTAAATTCTATTCCTCTCTGAATAAGTACTCACCCCCCCCCAACCCCCACCGGTTGGAGAGAGACTCCTGAACGTAGCCCTGGTGTAAAACATGTGCACTAAAATAAGCAGAGCTTTCAGCACCCATTTGCAGGAGCTGATTCAATCCCAAATACACTTTTTTCTCTCTGTCCAAAACCTTCCATGGAGAGGGGGGGGCAGTGTGAGAAAAATCAAAGGAAGAATGGGAATTAACATGCACGTTACAGGACAGAGGAGCCTTGTGGTGGAGGGGTCCTGGGGGAAACTTTGGACACCAAAGATTTGCAGGGGCTCCCTCCTATTTGGAATTACAGCTCCAGAGTCTACACCAGGGGGCCAGTTCCATAGAAAGCACTTAATAAACATATAATGAATTGAAATGAATTGATGACAAACCAAGGAAATATTTACATCAATTGATTAATTCATCTACCCATTCCCTTAAAAATATTCAGCAGATCCTAAAACATAGGTGATGTAGAGAACGTACAGGAAAGATGCAGTCTTTGACAGCCATGACATTCTCTAGGAGGTGAGGGGTGAGTGAGAAGTGATCAAATATGACCCATGTCACTATGCACCCAGAGACATTTAGAGACTCCCCACAGGCAGTGACGTGAGCAGAGCCATGAGGGGCTCCTGGAAGTCTCCTGAGGGTCTGCAGATACTCTGGAGTTACCAGTGAATGAGATTGCTGTGACAAAGCAGAATTCTGGTCCCCATGCTTGTGCTGTTGTGCCTTGCTGGACTGGAATGGACCCTGCCCTTCTACACCACTCCTCCTCCAAGGACAAAATCAGATGCCAGCTTGAGGTGACATCCCCTCCAAACAGTCATGTACAAAGAGAGACCAGGGCACCTGAAAGGTTAACAAAATGATAGTTCTCGGACTTGGTTGCTCACTGTGGCTATCTGCTAGCTCAAATTCCTGAAATTGTGATTTCATTGTTCTTGGGTATGGCCTGGGCCTGGGGATGTTTAAAAGCACCCTCCCCCATAAACCCAGGAAAGAATGAGAATATTACCCAAGAAGACATCTATTTTCAGCTGTGCCAAAGTTAAGGATTGTTTATTCCCCTCTCCCTTTTAATTTCCCTGCTTTTTCCATGGAAAGCAAAAAGGCTTATACTTTCACTTTTGCAGGCATGCTGAACAGATTTACGAAGGGTTAAAGCACTTGGACTACTCTATGTATTGAGGGGAACATTCTGCCTGAATAATCTGCTGTTCAATCTTTCATCTCCCCAGATCGACCGCTGGGCCTCTATTCTCCCGGGACTGGGGTAATAAACAGCTCTTCTGACTGCTCTTTAAATCATATATAAAAGAGGACACAAATGTAAGTGACGAGGTGGCCGAGTGGTTAAGGCGATGGACTGCTAATCCATTGTGCTCTGCATGCGTGGGTTCGAATCCCATCCTCGTCGTTCAGTTTCCCTGCTGGACTGGCTGCGTGAGGTTTTAGTGTTTTGTGAGAAAAATATTTCACCAGGGGACGTAAGAAAAGAAAAAGAACTTGCATGACAAGAAGATCCAAGTGTCACATAAGAAGATCTAAAAATATACATATGTGCCTTGGAATTGATACCCAAATCACACTAGAGAACAAAATGTTTGTTTTGCCAATTAATGAGCAATCTGCAAGAACAGCTCTTTCCTGATGGTGTTCAAGAGGCATGGAAACCCCAGCCAGACTTCTGAGTTGGCCGAACCTGGCCTGGCTGCCTGCCACAGTGGTGTGTCAGCTGAAGTTGGAGAGACTGGCTGCCAGTGACACCCCCATGCAGACGAAATAACACTGATCTCTTCAATGGCAGGTTATGTTTGGAAACGTCCTGCCTGTTTAGGCTGCCAAGCCTGCGGACACGGCTCTGCCGATCGTGGGTACGGGAGGAAGGCCACCTCGTGGAACACAGGTGCTGTCTGGCCTCTGTGCCTGCCTGGGGCCCAAACGAGGTGCCCCTGTGCGTTCACAGCCGATAGGACGTGTGTTCTATAATCTGGAAGCTCCCAGAACCGGTGCTGAAAGATCCTGTCCTGAGTCATGTCAACTCCGCACCTACTTCCCTTACAGGATCTGGGGCACAATTCCATGACCACCTACTGACTTTGAGGTTTGTCAGCCACACAGTGGGATAAAAAAAGACACGCAAGGCATGAATTAGCATGGTGTGAAAAGAAAAGTCAGTAAAAAGAATCCAGGGTGTGAGGAGGTAGGAAAACATGTTCTGCAGGGAAAGGGATGTTGATACACGGAGAGACAAGTGCTGGGCAAATCGACATTCCTCTCTTTTTCTGAACAGTTACTCCTACTTTCCCTGCATCTCTCACTGTTTACAGAACCCCACAGCCCTCTCTCATTTCACTCTGGCTGCGACAGGTGGGATGAAGAGAATTTAGAGCAGTTAAGTCATGTTTTCAAATACGAACATTACTGTAAAAAAATTCAGTAAAGAGTTTCGCATCCCGTTGGTGTTCAAATCTGTCTCACCTGCAGCTCCAGACGCTGCCAGCAATGCTGCCTTCTCCCTGGTGCAGGAGAAGGCAAAATTCTACACAGTCTCTGCCCAGAAAGTTTTCCTTGGGTCAAGCTCTCGTAATATCCAGTTGCCACATTCTTCTGCTGATGCCCTCCTGAGCTGTAAGGTCTCTGCTCTGTCCCACTGGCTTCCTAAACGCCCACCTGCCGCCACTACTCCTGAACATGATGCTGGGGAAAGGGGCCTTCTCCTCCCCACCCATACTACACCCACCTACACCCTGCCGCCACTACTCCTGAACATGATGCTGGGGAAAGGGGCCTTCTCCTCCCCACCCATACTACACCCACCTACACCCTGCCGCCACTACTCCTGAACATGATGCTGGGGAAAGGGGCCTTCTCCTCCCCACCCATACTACACCCACCTACACCTGAACATTTAAATGACACCCTTACAAAGGAAAATGGGATGGCTTTCGTATAACTTAAACCAGAGACACAAGCACGTGAAATGGCTTGTTCATGCATGCCATAAAACAACACACAAAAATCTGCTTTGCAGGAAGTGGAAAAGCTGAACAATTTTGAGATTTGTATTTACAGTAGCACATTATTTATTTTTTTCTTATTAAAACAATTAGATAATACACCTCAGATTTTGAAAGTACAAAAATTAGTAAAAAAGAAATAGAAAGTGGGCTCCTGGGTGGCTCAGTTGGTTAAGTGTCTGCCTTCAGCTCCTGTTGTAATCTGGATCAAACCCCATGTCAGGCTCTGTTCAGCAGGGAACCTGGTTCTCCCTCTGCTGCTGCTCCCCTTGCTTGTGCACATGCTCTCTCTCTGTCAAATAAATATATAAAATCTTAAAAAAAAAAGAAATAGCTACCAATCATGCTTCCTTTCTGATAATTACTATGATTTTTTAAAAATAAGGGCACCTGGGTGGCTCAGTGGGTTAAAGCCTCTGCCTTCAGCTCAGGTCATGATCTCAGGGTCCTGGGATCGAGCCCCAGTTCGGTCTCTCTGCTCAACAGGGAGTCTGCTTCCCCCTCTCTCTTCCTGCCTCTGCCTACTTGTGATCTCTGTCTCTGTGTGTCAAATAAATAAATAAAACCTTTATTTATGTATGAATAACCAAAATTTATAGTAATATTTGATATGCAATTTTGAATCCAGTGTTTTAGTTTTAAATTTCTCCTCCTTTTCCAATGATAAATGTGGATTATTTTTAGTGTGCAAAAGTAAAATATTACAGAAATTTAAAAAAGAACATAAAAGTAAGACTTTCTACAACAGGTGCTAGCAAGGATATGGACAACAGGGAAACTTTCTGCACTGTTAGTGACAATGCAAACTGGTGCAACACTCTGGAAAACAGTATAGAAGTTTCTCAAAAAGTTAAAAATAGAACTACCCTGTAATCCAGCAATTGCACTACTGGGTATTTACCCAAAGAACATAAAAATATTAATTCAAAGAGATGCATGCACCCCTATGTTTATAACAGTATTATCTATAATAGTCAAGTTATGGAAACAGTCCAAGTGTCCACTGACAGATGAATGGATAAAGGAGATAAAGAAGATTAAGACAATGGGATATTACTCAGCCATAAAAACAGAATGAAACCTTGCTTTTTGCAACAACATGGCTACAACTAAAAAGTATTATGCAAAGCGAAATAAGTCATTCAGAGAAAGACAAATACCACATAATTTCACATGTACATGGAATTTAAGAAACAAAACAAATGAGCAGAGGGACAAAAAAGAGAGACAAACCAGGAAACAGACTGAAAAAACAAACTGATGGTCATTAGAAGGAAGGTGGGTGGGGAATGGGATAAACAGCTGATGGGGATTAAGGAGTGCACCTGTGGTGAACCCTAGGCATTGTATGGGGGTGTTGAATTACAAAATTGTGCATATGAAACTATTACCCTGTATGTTAACTAACTGGAATTTAAATAAAATTGAAAAAAAAAAAAAAGACTTTCTGGTAATTCCCACCCCCTCCCATCACCATCTTTGACCCTTTAGTGTATAATCTGACAATTATTTTTCTCTTTTCCAGATGTACATATACTCAGACTTTTGTCCTGAGAGCTTCCCATGTCATTACATGTTCTTTGAAAACACCATGCTAATGGCAACTTATGTATCATAGAAATGCACCAGAATTAGTTAATCTTTTTTCCTATTGAATTTGTTTCTCCAGTTAGACGATTTAGCAACTTTTACCAAGTTTTTTGCTGGGCTGACCCTCTCATCTTTGGCCTCATTGCTGGTGGCTTCCCTTAGAGCAAAGTCTTTGAACAAGAATAGGGAATCACAGGACAAGAACTTTCAATCAGCCTGATACATATTATTAGGCTATATGGGCACGTTCTACATTCAGTATGTATATTTGATTACAATTTTAACCAATTTAAGATATTTGGTTAAGATATCTTTGACATTTTGAATCATTAGATCTTCTCATTAGTTTTCCCTTTGGATTTCTTTCATAGAACGCATTTCTCCAACATGAAAGTGGCTAGACTCTTACATATTTTTCTGTGTTGGAGATTCTTTTGTACTTGTTTTCTTTTTTTCCCATTTCTTTCACTTTTTTTTAAAGATTTTTTAATTTATTTCACACACAGAGATCACAAGTAGGCAGAGAGGCAGGCAGAGAGAGAGGGGCAAGCAGGCTCCCCCCGCTGAGCAGAGAGCCTGATTCAGGGCTTGATCCCAGGACCCCGCGATCATGACCCGAGCGGAAGGCAGAGACTTTAACCCACTGAGCCACCCAAGCACCCCACGTTTTTTTCCCATTTTGCTCCTTAATCCAGTTAGACTTTGTTTTAGTAGGTCACATAATGTGAGAATGTTTTGTTTTCTTTTTCTAAAATAAACAAGTAATTGCTCAGCATCTCTTAAAGATATTCTTTGCTTGAGGGGGTGGGGTGGTTATTTTAACAGTGAATCCAGGCTACTCATTTCTGGTCCATTGACTCATTGTTGATTAGGCACTGATGCCCCTGGCTTGACTTTTTGTAGCTCAAAGCATGGCAACTTTTGTAGCTTGAAGCATGGCAGGTGGGTACTGAATTAGAGGGTGCTATACAACATTAACCGTGTGCCTTTGTGAAGTGGTACACAAACTCCCCGGCTCCTGTTGGAAGGGAGTACTTGTGGTCCCTCTGCATAAGGTTGTTGGGGGAAGGGAAACGCGGCAGTTCAGGAAAGTCATGGCATGGTATTTATCACAGATGGGTTACACATGGTAGCTACTGTTATGTGTTGCATTTTATATCTGCTAAGAGGAGCCACACCTAGTGTTGTTTGTTTGTTTGTTTGTTTGTTTCCTTTTTTTAAAGTCCTGGCTATTCTGGTCTCATTATATTTTCAGAAAAATTTCTCTAACATATTCAAAAGACATTCCATCAAGATTTTAATGGAAGTTATTCATCTGATGCACTCATTTGGGAAAAACTGACATTGTGCCATAATCTACTCATCCTCTGTCTCACACTATGTTTTCCAATTACTAAGATTTTATGATCTTCAGGCAAATTTTGTGGTGGTGTTTCTGTTTTACTTTTGCACATTTATTCTTAAAGCCATTCTTTTGTGGGATTTTTTTTTTGTATATTTTTGCTCATGTGATTCATATAGTTTCTTATCCTTTTGTGAATAAATGATTGCTTATATTTGGAAAGCTATTTAGTTTTGGTGTATTTGCTTTGTATCTAGCAACATCACCTTATTTGGGTATTCTAAAACTGTAACTAATTTTTCAGGCTTTCTAAAAATTCAGTTATATCATCTGTCAATAATAACCATGCCATCCCTTCTCTTCAGTTAACGCCTCTCCTCTGTTATGTACCCTGGAGAATCTGCTACAACACCCAGAACAACACTGCAAACCATACTGTCATAAGTCATTCTGCAGAGCAGAGTAGCCCTTTCTTTACTTCCCTCTCTGCCTCAGTGCTGAGCAATCTTGCATCTGCTCTTCTCTGCACCTCAGTTTCTACATTGGTTTAAGCGTTTAACTAAGAGGTAACTCATGGCAGGGTGCTGACCAACCCTCTCTGTCATTCATTACTGCTTCTGCCTATACCTGCTCTCCTTCCTTCTCTCTTTCCTCATTTGACATTTTCCTTCCATCTGGACTCCTTCACTCTTTTTTACAGCTGGTCCCTCAAATGGCCATTATTTCTAGGGCCAGGTTTTTACCATCTCTCTGAAACTGTTCATTTTTTTCCTCTCTCACCAGAGGACAGGTGTGACCTGTCCACAGTGTTGGGCTGGGAGCCTTCCCTTGAGATTCAGTTCCAAGCTGGGGGTTGGGAGAAAGAACTGAAATCCCTTTGTGGTTTGATAAATTCAGACTTGTGGCATCTTGCAAAGATTTTCAATGCAGGAGAATCTGAGACAACATGGTTTGGCTTTGGAGTCAGTGATTTGAGGGAACTTCAAATAGAAGCTGTGATGAATTAGCAGGGGATTTTCAGTTATGATGCTGTCACATATTAATATTCTAGATTCCTGACCACAGACTATAATCACTGTATTATTTTAAAATCTTTGCCCTTTTAATAATTTCTATCCAAAAAAAGAAGATAAATCATAACTGGAGCATTTTTATCTTGGTCTTTGGCCACATAGGGCCATCCTCATTGTTCATCTTTGTGAGTTTCATCTCATGAGAAACAAGAGTTACATAGAAATCAGCTGTAAGATTAGCTCAACCCTGATCTCGTTTTGTTTCAATTTAGCAATTACTCAATGGTACATCAGTCCATCAATCAAGAATATGAGGAAGAGGGATGACAGCAGATTGGATGAAGCTGAGAGAAGTATATAATAATATCCTTAATGCCAAGTTCTATGTTTCAGCCTTAAAGTGTATTCTTCGATAAAAAGACTCAAAGTTGCAATAATTCCTCCTGGTGACTTGCTTTAAAGTGGGTGGGGGGAGGGTTGGTGAGTGGCAGGTGTTGAGACTGGGAGGGAGAAGGACCTGGACAAGGTTCCTTTGGGGTCAAGCAAATCCCCAAGGCAGCCTGCAGTGGTGGTTAAGAAGTCATAGGAGCTACTCCCTGGCTCCCACCACTTACTGGTTGTGTGTCCCCAGGCAATTTGCTTTTCTTCTCCTTGCCATAGTTTCCACATTTGTGAAATGGGAATGATAATAGGATACATAGGGTTATTATAAGATTTCAATGAGTTACTATTACATGCCAAGGACAGTGCCTGACTCAGGGTAAGTGTTATATGTGTCTGTTAAAATTTCCAGTGAGGCTGTTGGATGCTGTAGAGAGTTAGTGGGCTGGGCAGAGTTTCGGATGGCCCATTTTGTGCAGGTAATGGTGAGGGTGTAACAGAGGAGGACCAGGAGTCTAGGCAGTTGCAGCAGTTTCCAGGCCAGGCCTTAGGTCATCAGCACACAGTTCTGTGAGGTGATGTCAGATACAGATTTACTCACATGGGGAAAAGGGTTTTAAGTGCTGAGGAGACCTGTCCACGGCCCCGATGAACAAGCAGTCAGGTGAAGGTATGGTACAGGGCATGGTGACAAAATTCTGTGTGGCCAGGAGGATACTGAACATGGTGGCTCCATTGCACCCCAACTGGGCTGGGAGGTCTGCTTCCAACACAAACAGAAACGATCCTGCTGCCGGTAACATTGCTGTTTCACATCCAGAAGAAATGAGCAAACAGAAGGTAGGAAAGAGATGAGAGGAGAAATACCACAAGAAAACACTTCTCTTGACTGTGTTCTCTGATTATAGGAGTCCAAAAGAAATACCTGTGGAAGGGGAGAATTCCACTAAATATAGAAGTACATGATTTGTTCGGAATGAGTTCCATGAAAAATAAATCTCCCTTCACTGACTAAAAATGTATTATATTTATTCAACAATCATTTCAACAATGAAGTAAAATATGACCCATTACAATATTTATCTCCATTTTTTATTACAATTTTTTAGATGACAAATCCACCACAGCTAGGCTATTCATCTAAATTTTGCTAACTTGACAACAATCAAAACACTGAACAATCCAACTTAAAAATGGTCCAAGAAGCTGAATAGACACTTCTACAAAGAAGATATTCAAATGGCCAATTAACACTTAAGATGATGCTCAGTATCACTAATCATAAGGGAAATGCAAATCAAAAGTTTGATAACACTTCACAGATATTAGGATGGCTATTACAAAAGAAAACAAAAACAAAAATCAAAATAGCAAGTGGTGGCAAGAACATGCAGAAATTGGAGTCCTGGTGCATACTTTTGGGAATGTAAAATGAGGCATCTGCTATGGAAAACAATATGGTGGTTCCTAAAAAAAATTAAATGAAGATTTGCCATATGATCCAGCAACTCCACTTCTTGGTATACACCCAAAAAAATTGAAAGCAGGGACTTCAAGAGGTATTTGTATACCAATGATTATGACAACGTTACTCACAACTGTTAAAAGGTAGAAGGAATCAGAGTGTCCATTGACCGATAAATGGATGAACAAAATGTGGTATTGCATACAATGGATAATTCAGCTTTTTTTAAGAAAAGAAGTTTTGATGTATGCTATGACATGGATGGACTTTGAAAACATTACGCTAAGTGAAATAAGCCAGACACAAGAGGACACATATTGTATGGTACTTGTATCATTTATTTGAGGTACCTAGAATACTCAAACTCATGGAAACAGAAGTGGAATGCTGGTTTTCAGAGGCTGGGGAATGGGGCTATGAGAGTTGCTCTTTAATGGATATAGAGATTTAGTTTAGGATAACGAAAAAGTTCTGGAGATGAATGGTGGTGATGGTACAGAACAACGTGAATGCACTTAATACCACTGAACTGTACCCTAAAAAATGGTTAAAATGGTCAATTCTGTATTATGTATGTTTTATCACACATAAAGATTCTCTGTACTGTGACACATCCCAGCTGCCGCCTGCTTAACTGCCTTATAAATGTTCCATTGTCTTCATGTAGACATGGACATTATGAATTTTCCTCCCAGCAAGAAGAGTTGAAAGGGACATCACTTTTAGTTATTGAGAAATGTGTTAACAAATCAGCCCTAAGAGTTGAAGTTACCCTCATATCGCTACTCATTACCTTAAATAATTAGGTTGATTAGTGTGTCTGCTTTCAGAACTATTTTTTAAACTTCAGAATGTTATATATTAAATTTATAAAATTCTCAATGCCATTTACTCATGCCATTTTGACTTTAACATTTGTTTGTTTGTAAGAGGGGAATGATTTAAATGGTGCCAAATATGAGAAAGAATCACTAGAAATTATGGAGAATTTCAGTGTACGATAAGAAGAGTTATAAATATATGTAAAATGAATAGATTCACTTAGCTTACTCACCCTGACTCAGGGCATCTACATTTAGAAATATAAGCCTAGGGGCGCCTGGGTGGCTCAGTGGGTTAAGCCTCTGCCTTCAGCTCAGGTCATGATCCCAGGGTCCTGGGATCGAGCCCCACTTTGGGTTCTCTGCTCCACAGGGAGCCTGCTTCCCCCTCTCTCTCTGCCTGCCTCTCTGCCTACTTGTGATCGCTATCTGTCAAATAAATAAATAAAATCTTAAAAAAAAAAAAAAGACACGGTCTCTACATACTGGCTTATCTTAAAAAAAAAAAAAAGAAATATAAGCCTAGTTCTTTTTTTTTTTTTCTTTCTCATTGTGAAAGTCAAGGCATGTTTATGGATCTCTCTATAAGAAAAGCAGCACTTTTACAGGCAAATTTTTCTTCTTAAAAAAAATTAAATGTTGTGCTTAAACTGAGCTTGAAATCTAGCCTTGACTTAAATATTACCCCAATGAGCAATTCTAGGTACATTTGCTTCTCTGGCACAATGAACAAGCTTTGGAAAGTGAGAGGGCCTGCAGGGCTCTTTGGGGAAATGCCTTAAAAATCCCCAAGAAAGACCAGAAGAGACTGTTTGCCTCTTTTGCTTATTCCACCTTTTAAAAGATCATTTCCTCTTAACACTTAAAGCAGAGTAATCATAGCAGGGGTTAGAGAAGCTCTATTTCAATCTTTGGAATGTTGAAACTTTTCATGTGATTCCAAATTCCGTCTTTGGATTTTAATAGGGGGAGAAATTGCTAATTTGGCCTGGGCAGGTGGTTTGCAGGAATGGTGAGTTCTGGAAACCACCTGGGGTGCTATAGGCAGGGTGCTTATTCCATTCATGTAAGTAAAGGCAGGCAGAATACCAACTGTCACTGTCTTGCCCGGCTTTTACCCTGCATTGAGGGAACAGGGGGATGTCTGTGGAGGAGGGTGAACATTAGGAAAACCTGAATTCCATAATATGAAAGTGTAACTTGGAAACCAAACAGATGAATTCAGTCAAAAATGGACTCTCAAATGATGTAGAGGATAATTTTTCCTGAATAATCTGTTCTTTGATAAAAATCAACTTGTTCTATATTCTTTAGTCTTACTATTTTTCTACTTCCAATTTATCTAAACAGAATTTTATACAATCGGGCTTTTAAAAATAGTGGCATTAGCTACTATTTATTAAGTTCATGCACTGGGTCAGGCACTGTGCAAAATCCATTATTTCAATTAATTCTCACTACAATTTCATGATGTAGTCACTATTATGACCTCAAGTTTACCAATAAGGACATTAAGTTTCAGAGAATGAACATGAATTCCCCAAGGTTCCTTAACTCCTAAGTGATGAAACTGGGATTTAAATGCAAGGCTTGTCTTATTACAGAGCTACTGCTCTTGACCCCTATATTAGATTATTAGTCTATATTAGGGGATCTTACCATACAAAAGCCATGGCTAATACTGAGTTGTGTCAAAATAGGATTTATAACCTTAAACCTTTCCACTTTTGAAAAGACAGAATGCTGGCAAAAAAAAAAAAAAAGCCATGCGAAAAATTGTATTTTAAAATAGCGTTTCCTTAGAACACGTAAATCTAGTATAGGGCCAATTAATTTTGAGATCCACAATTGTCATTAACATAATATATGCCCTGAGAAATCTTGCAAATAAAAAGTGTTTAATATGTGAATTAATCAGCTTTTACTACAAAAATGTTGCATAACAACCCCCCCCAATCTTAATAGCTTATGATTAAGTATTTCTTGCAAGTCTGCAGGTCAGCTGTGTTGGTTCAGATAGAAACTGCAGGTCATGCATAGATCTGGTGCATATATACATCTTTCTGTGAGCCAGGCTGAAGGAGCAGTGCTTACCTGGAGAAGGCTTTTCCCATGATGGTGGGCAGAAGTGCAAGAGACCAAGTCAAACCACACATGATTTAAATTTAAATCTTCTGATTGGATGTAGCATGTATCATGTCCACTCATCATCCCATTGGTCTAAACAAATCACAAGACCAAGCTCAAAAACAATGTAGTAGGGGGTCAAGTTTCATTCTTCTACATATAGCTGTCCAGTTTTCCCAGCACCATTTATTGAAGAGACTGTCTTTTTTCCACTGGATATTTTTTCCTGTTTTGTCAAAGATTATTTGACCATAGAGTTGAGGGTCCATATCTGGGCTCTCTACTCTGTTCCACTGGTCCATGTGTCTGTTTTTATGCCAGTACCATGCTGTCTTGGTGATCACAGCTTTGTAGTAAAGCTTGAAATCAGGTAACGTGATGCCACCAGTTTTATTTTTGTTTTTCAACATTTCCTTAGCAACTCGGGGTCTCTTCTGATTCCATACAAATTTTAGTATTATTTGCTCCAGCTCTTTGAAAAATACTGGTGGAATTTTGATCGGAATGGCATTAAAAGTATAGATTGCTCTGGGCAGTATAGACATTTTAACGATGTTTATTCTTCCCATCCAAGAGCATGTCTCTTCAATAAATGGTGCTGGGAAAACTGGACAGCTATATGTAGAAGAATGAAACTTGACCATTCTCTTACACCGTACACAAAGATAAACTCGAAATGGATAAAAGACCTCAACGTGAGACAGGAATCCATCAGAATCCTCGAGGAGAACATAGGGAGTAACCTCTTTGATATCAGCCACAGCAACTTCTTTCAAGATATGTCTCCAAAGGCAAAGGAAACAAAGGCAAAGATGAACTTTTGGGACTTCATCAAGATCAAAAGCTTCTGCATAGCAAAAGAAACAGTCATCAAAACAAAGAGGCAACCCACGGAATGGGAGAAGATATTTGCAAATGACAGTACAGATAAAAGGTTGATATCCAAGATCTATAAAGAACTCCTCAAACTCAACACACACAAAACAGATAATCATATTGAAAAATGGGCAGAAGATATGAACAGACACTTCTCCAATGAAGACATACAAATGGCTACCAGACACATGAAAAAATGTTCATCATCACTAGCCATCAGGGAGATTCAAATCAAAACCACATTGAGATACCACCTTACACCAGTTAGAATGGCCAAAATTAGCAAGACAGGAAACAACGTGTGTTGGAGAGGATGTGGAGAAAGGGGAACCCTCTTCCACTGTTGGTGGGAATGCAAACTGGTGCAGCCACTTTGGAGAACAGTGTGGAGATTCCTCAGGAAATTAAAAATAGATCTTCCCTATGACCCTGCAGTTGCACTGCTGGGTATTTACCCCAAAGATACAGATGTAGTGAAAAGAAGGGCCATCTGTACCCCAATGTTTATAGCAGCAATGGCCACGGTCACCAAACTGTGGAAAGAACCAAGATGCCCTTCAACGGATGAATGGATAAGGAAGATGTGGTCCATATACACTATGGAATATTATGCCTCCATCAGAAAGGACAAATACCCAACTTTTGTAGCAACATGGACAGGACTGGAAGAGATTATGCTGAGTGAAATAAGTCAAACAGAGAAAGTCAAGTATCATATGGTTTCACTTATTGGTGGAGCATAACAAATAATATAGAGGACAAGGGTAGATGGAGAGAAGGGAGTTGAGGGAAATTGGAAGGGGAGGTGAACCATGAGAGACTATGGACTCTGAAAAACAACCTGAGGGTTTAGAAGGGGCAGGGTGGGAGGGTGGGGGAACCAGGTGGTGGGTATTAGGGAGGGCACGGATTGCATGGAGCACTGGGTGTGGTGAAAAAACAATGAATACTGTTATGCTGAAAATAAATAAAAAATTTAATTTAAAAAAAAAAAAACAATGTAGTAGGGGGGAGGCAGGTCTTCCCATGGAGCAGGGAGAGAAGATGTGTATATTTACTTAACATTAATACATTCCACACTGATGCTATATGATCAGATAATTCACAAACCTATGTTATCACACAATAATCTTCTTAACAAAACAAAAAACAAAAAACTTGGTTTTCTTCAAATCTCAAGACCCAATTTTTCCCTGAGCAGAATTTGAGATGCATTGCAAAAAAAACAAACAAACAAAAAAAAAAAACAAAAAAAAACAAACAAACAAACTCTTATTTGTGAAGTACTATGTTTTAATTAACAGAAATATAAAATAGCCTCTGATGTGAGGCTTTTTTCAAAGAAAATAATTAAAGCATAATAACACTTTGAATTTGCAAAGACTCTACTTCAAATAATTTTATTGACTGACACAGTGACATATTTTTGTTCTATTCTCAAAACAGCCTGTGGATAAGCTGTTATAATCCATTTATTACAAGTAGAAAATCCCATAGATATTGGGAATTTTCCAGGTTAAAGCAGTAGTACCAGTCCCAAATCCTGGGTTCCCATACCCCCAGTCAGTTCAAAAAACCATGTCCCATGATCTGTGAGTTCAATTATACCAAAATGATATAAGCTGCACTAAGTAGGTTTAGAAGTTACAAGATCAACTTTTTGGAGGAGTTTATTTAAAATGTGTTTCAGACCTATACTAACCAGAATAAAATGCACTAAGGAAGAACCAAAGAAGTATCTAGACAGTTAAAAAGAAAACAAACTAAGGGTTTTGGAGGGGAGGTGCGTGGGGGGTTGGGTAAGCCTGGTGGTGGTATTATGGAGGGCACATATTGCATGGAGCATTGGGTGTGGTGCATAAACAATGCATTCTGGAATGCTGAAAAGAAATAAAATCAAATAAAACAAACCACAAAATAAAATACATGAGACAGAAAAAAAAAGAAAAGAAAAGAAGACCATTATCATGAAAGCCAATTTATCACACTATATTTGAAGTATAAAAGTTTTTCTTGATCCAGTTGAGTTTGTCCCAAGATAAAGCTGTTGTCCAAAAAATAATGATAGGCCTTTCTTCCTTTTTCTTGGTTTATAATCACCAAAGAAATAATGGTGGCTCTCACTGTCTTCCCTCTTTTATCTTTCAAAGGTGACCCCCCCAAAATAACCCAACAACAATCACAACCTCTTTTTGTGTCTTTCACCTATACATAAATAGATATACTGACACAGACTTCCAGATATTGAATCTTGGCTCACGTTTTGATTATACTCATATAGCAAAAGGGATCTGGGAAATGATACTTGGTTATAAAGAATAAATTAAAAATGATCATGAGATAACAATCCTGAAGGCATGAAA
Source organism: Martes martes (assembly GCF_963455335.1). NCBI lineage: Eukaryota > Metazoa > Chordata > Mammalia > Carnivora > Mustelidae > Martes > Martes martes. The sequence continues at coordinate 45,719,680 of NC_137896.1, read as the reverse complement.
AACTCTGCCCAGTGATAGCTAGGAGGTATGCTATTCTAACTTGGCCGGTGCTGGTTGTATGATTCTCCCACACCATGACCCTGTCTCATTGCAAATCATTGAAGAGTCATTGGCACCTTCCTTGGCTTAATCATTTTCTTTCTTGAACCCAAGAGAAAGATTGAAGCTGGAGGTGAGGGGTTTGGGAGAAATGAAGTATAAGAAAAAGAAAACAGCGCAATAGGATAGAGAGTGAAAGAAATTAAATCACCTTGGGACTATTTCTAAATAAGTTAGATATGCAAGGATTAAATGGAGCAGGAAATAATCTGTCTTCTATACTAAGCTTAAAATTGTGGTATAGTATAGGGAAAAGCGGAGAGATTTTGCTGAGTTCATATCATGACTATACTTCTTACCAGCTGTGTCACTTTGGACCGGTTTATTCAGTGATTCTTGGGTTATCTGAAAAATGAATGTAATAGCAATTATCTGGCAGCTTTATTACTACTGTGACAATTAACTGAGATACTGTATAAACTTTAAACTGTGGCCAGAAGGCTTAAAATGACCTCAAAATGTTTTTTTGTGACTTGCAGATAGTACTTTAAATTTAGAATTAGTTGCCAATATATAAAATTTAGAAATTTCACTTGAACATTTAGATTTTAGGTTTTTTCTTAAAAATGTGGAAGACCTGCTGTTTTGGTTTTCTATAGCTGTCTAACAAACCACTACAAAACCTAATGACTTAAAAAAAAATCATTTCTTTTGCCCACAAATCTGCAGTTTGGGAAGAGCTCAGTGTGGAAAGGTCATTCATTCAAATCACATCATATTTCCTCCCCAATAGTAGCTCACTGGAAGCTGGAAGATCCACTTCTGAAATGACTTTGTCTCATGGCTGACTCAGGATTTTGGGCCTCAGTCTTTCTCTTGACATGGGCCCCATGGGTTCTGGGCTTACTCATAATAGTCTTAATCTCTCGAGGATGAATGCCCCAAGAAAGAGCCAAACAGAAGTTAGATTGCCTTTTTTGACCTAACCTTGGACATCATACGTATCACTTCTACCATACTCTATTTGTAGAATCTCTCCCCCAAGGTTTGAAAAGGAGGAGTCATAGACTCCAGTTCCTAACGGGGAAAGGCAAAGTTCTTGAAGAACATCTGGATCGGGAACATTGTTATGATCATTTCTACGAAGTATAATCTATCATACCTGGTACATTGGGCTTGTGTTTTTACATAGCCACAGTCAGTAGAATCTGAGTTGTAGCTGTGCCATTAATGGGTCCTGAAATTACTTCCCCTTTCTGGCTATCCAACACTCAGCCTGATCATCCGTTACACTTAGTAGGCTAGGAATTTACACTATTATCTCCATACACCAAAGTTTAGAGAAAAATGAAGTACCAGCCTGCTACACTCACTAGAGTAGATTTGCTTTGCCAAGCTGTGAAGAACAACTGGCTTAATAAGGAGGGGAGAGGGTCTGTGGACAAGGCTGCTGTGATCAGAGTTGCAAATGCACCTTTTAAACTACACTTTTTGACCTCTGAAAAAGCAAAAGCCTAAGCAACACAATATGTGAAAAGAAGAACAAGCTTCTTCAAAGTTGAAGAACTCATGTTGCAGATCAACAGGCTCTGCAAAACCAGGTTGTCTGAAGGATAAGGCAGAGTTATGGATGATCTGGGTTAGTTGTAAAGGAGTGCTAAGCCACGAAGACCAGGAGAGAAGTCTTTTTCTTTTTTTTTCTTTTGTTTTTCTTTCTCTCTCTCTCTGTTCTTTTCTTCTTTTCTCTCCCTCCACCCACCTCTTTCTGGCTGCAGGCATTTAAGGGAGTCTCTGTCAGGTCACTGGTTGACCACCAAGGCAATAGATTGGAGACTTCAGACACCAAATACAATCAGAAATATAATCTTTGTGAAAACAGTTTGGAAAAGACAATGAACATATAACTCCTTTAATAAACCACTTTTAAAAAAAGCACAACAATCAGCACCAGCAAATTCTGGGGAAAGGGGAGAAATTGATTTCTAGAGTTACTACCTTATAATATTAAGAGGTCTAGTTTTCAACAAAAAAATTTATAAGGCATTCAAACAAACAAGAAAGTATGGTCCATTTATAGGAAAAAACAGACCAACAGAAACCATACTTGAAGAAACCCAGGACTTACTAGGCAAAGATTTTAAATCAACTGCCTCAAACATAATCAAAGACTAGAAAAAACAGAGAAACAATGTAAAAACAAAATGAAAAGATCAACACACACACACACACACACACACACATGCTTTACTGTAGCTAACAAATAATTTTCACAAGTTGTGGAGTATAGGATCAGAATGCAAAAATCAGATGTGTTTCTTCACACCAGCAATGAACAATCCAAAAAGGAAATTAAAAAAACAATTCCATTTATCATAGGATCCAAAATAATAAAGTATCTAGGAATAAATTTAAGGAGCCAAATGACTTGTTAACTGAAAACTTTAAACATTGCTGAAAGAAACTAAAGAGGATCTAAATAAATGGGAAAACATCTATATTTGTGGGTTGGAATATACAATATTATTAAGTTGGCAATGCTACACAAAGTGATTTACAGAATTAAAGCAATTCTTACCAAAATTCCAATGATCTTTTGGAGCAGAAATGGGAAAGCTGATCCTTAAATTCTTTGTTTGTTTGTTTGCTTGACTGATTTCTTTTTTTTTATTTAATTTTATTTTTTCAGTGTTCCAAGATTCATTGTTTATACACCACACCCAGTGCTCCATGCAATATGAGCCCTCCTTAATACCCACGACCAGGATCACTCATCCCCCCACCAGCCTCCCCTTCAAAATCCTGTTTGTTTCTCAGAGTCCATAGTCTCTCATGGTTCATCTCCCCCTCTGATTTCCACCAATTCACTTTTCCTTTCTTTCTCCTAATGTCCTCCATGTTATTTCTTATGCTCCACAGCTTAAGTGAAACCATATGATAATTGACTCTCTCTGCTTGACTTATTTCACTCAGCATAATCTCTCCCAGTCCCATCCATGTTAATACAAAAGTTGAGTATTCATTCTTTCTGATGGAGGAATAATATTCCATTGTAAATATGGACCATATCTTCTTTATCCATTCATCTGTTGAAGGGCATCTAGGCTCTTTCCACAGTTTGGTGACTGTGGCCATTGCTGCTATGAACACTGGGGCACGGATGGCCCTTCTTTTCACTACATCTGTATCTTTGGGGTAAGTACCCAGTAGTTCAGTTGCAGGTCATAGGGTAGCTCTATTTTTAATTTTTTAAGGAATCTCCACACTGTTTTCCAAAGCGGTTGCACCTACTTGCATGTCCACCAACAGTATAAGAGGGTTCCCCTTTCTCCACCTCCCATCCAACACTTGTTGTTTACTGTCTTGTTAATCTTTGCCATTCTAACTGGTGTAAGGTGGTATCTCAATGTGATTTTGATTTGAATGTCCCTGATGGCTAATGATGATGAAAATTTTTTCACGTGTCTGCTAGCCATTTTTCTGTCTTCTTTGGAGAAGTGTCTGTTCATGTCTTCTGCCCATTTTTTGACATGATTATCTGGGGTTTTGGGGGGTTATTTTGGGGGGGTGTTGAGTTTGAGGAGTTCTTTATAGATCTTGGATATCAGCCCTTTGTCAAATTAAGAAGAGAGAAGAACCACATGGTCCTCTCAATTGATGCAGAAAAAACATTTGACAAAACACAGCCTCCTTTCCTGATTAAAACTCTTCAAAGTATAGTGATAGAAGGAACACTCCTCAACTCCATAAAATCCATCTATGAAAAACCCTCAGCGAATATCATTCTCAATGGGGAAAAACTGATAACCTTCCCACTGAGATCAGGGACATGACAAAGATGCCCACTCTCGCTGCTGTTGTTCAACATAGTACTAGAAGTCCTAGCAACAGCAATCAGACAACAAAAAGAAAAGGTAGTCAAATTTGCAAAGGAGAAGTCAAACTCTTTCTCTTCCCAGATAACATGATACTTTATATGGAAAACCCAAATTCCTATAACTCATACAGCAATTCAGGAATGTGGCAGGATACAAAATCAATGCACAGAAATCAGTTGCTTTCTTATACATTAATAATGAAAATATAGAAAGGGAAATCAGAGAATTGATTCCATTTCCTATAACACCAAAAGCCATAAGATACCTTGGAATAAACCTAACCAAAGAGGTAAAGGACCTGTACTCGAGGAACTACAGAACACTCATGAAAGAAACTGAAGAAGACACAAAAAGATGGAAGACCATTCCATGCTCATGGATCGGAAGAATAAACATTGTTAAAATGTCTATACTGCCCAGAGCAATTTATACTTTCAATGCCATCCCGATCAAAATTCCACTTGCATTTTTCAAAGTGCTGGAACAAACAATCCTAAAATTTGGATGGAATCTGGTATGGAATTAGAAAAGACGCTGAATCCCTAAGGAAATGTTGAAAAAGAAAAATAAATCTGGGGGCATCACATTGACTGATTTCAAGCTTTATTACTAAGCTGTGATCACCAAGAAAGCATGGTACTGGCACAAAAACAGACACATAGACCAGCGGAACAGAGTAGAGAGTCCAGATATGGACCCTCAACTCTTTGGTCAAATAATCTTCGACAAAGCAGGGAAAAATATCCAGTGGAAAAAAAGTTAGTCTCTTCAATAAATGGTGCTGGGAAAAACAGAACAGCTATATATAGAAGAATGAAACTCGACCACTCTCTTACACCATACACAAAGATAAACTCAAAATGGTTGAAAGTCCTTAATGTGAGACAGGAATCCATCAAAATCCAAGAGGAGAACATAGGTAGTAACCTCTTCAACATCGGCCACAGCAACTTCTTTAAAGACAGGTCTCCAAAGGCAAAGGAACAAAAGCAAAAACTTTTGGGACTTTGTCAAGATAAAAAGCTTCTGCACAGCAAAAGAAACAGTCAACAAAACAAAGAGGCAACCCACGAAATGAGAGAAGATATTTGCAAATGGCACTGATCCTTAAATTCTTATGGAATTTCAAGGGGCCTTGAATAGACAAAGCAATACTGAAAATACTGGGGTGCCTGGGCAGCTCAATCAGTTGAATGCCCAACTCTTGATTTCAGCTCAGGTCATGATCTCAACATTGTGAGATCAAGCCCCAGGTGGGGCTCTGTACTCAATGTAGAGTCTGCTTATTTCTTTCCCTCCCCTTCTGCCTTTTGCCCAGCTTGCTCACTTGTGTGTGCAGATGTGCTCTTTCAAATAAATAAAATCTTTAAAAATATAATGTAAAAAAAAAAAAAAAGAAAGAAAATAAAGAATAAAGTTGGTGGTCTCACACTTCCTGAATTCAAAACTTACTACAAAGATACAATATGGAAAACAGTGTGGTACTTCCTTGATATAGATACATAGACCAATGGACTAAAATTGAGAGTCCAAAATAAAACCATACTTCTACAGCCAACTGGTTTTCAACAAGGGTATAAAGACCATTTGCTGGAGGTAAAGGATGATCTCTACAACAAATGGTACTGGAACTGGATATTCAAACAAAAAAATAAAGTCGAACCCCTCCTTTACACCATATACAAAAATTCACTCAGATTAGATCAATAATCTGAATATAAAAATTAAAACAATTTAAAATTTAGAAGAACACATAGGGGAAATCTCTTTTTTAAATTTTTTTTTTAGATTTTATTTATTTATTTAACAGAGAGAGACACAGCGAGAGAGGAAACACAAGCAGGAGGAAGTGGGAGAGGGAGAAGCAGGCTTCCCGCAGAGCAGGGAGCCAGATGCAGGGCTCGATCCCAGGACTCTGGGATTATGACCTGAGCCAAAGGCAGATGCTTAACGGACTGTGCCACCCAGGTGCTCATGGGGGAAACCTTTTATGAATTTGGGTTTGGCAATGATGTCTTGTACATGATCTCATAACACAAATAACCAAAGGAAAACATACATTGGACCCCATCAATAATTTTGCAATTCAAAGGACATTTAAAAGAAAGTAAAAAGAAAAACCCACACAATGGTAGATAATATTTAGAAATCATATAACTGTTAGGGTTTTAATGTCCAGAGTAAATAAAGGAATGTCTAAAACTCAATAGCAAAAAGGCAAACAACCCAATATAGAAATGGTTCAACCAGTTACACATTCTCTTTATAATTAAATAAGAAACTTCTCAAGGAAAATAACATTCTTATAACCTTATGCCAAGTTCAACAGGTAGTATGCATACTTCAAATGATGCCATCATACCCAGAAGCTTGTAGGGAAAGTCTCAATATGAAGTATGGGTATGAAGCCTGAGGCTCAGCTAATTTAAGTGATGCCCAAATTCACTGGCTGGTGAGAGGCAGAGACAAGACTCAAATCCTAGCTCTCTGTACTTGTCACAGTGATTCCCCACCCCTACCCTCATCTCCCCACTCCCATTAGACCTTGCTGGAGACAACAGATTATATTTTAATTTAGTAAGAGCTAAATAAGTACTAATAGGTTAAGGTTACAAGTAGTAATCAACCAATTACTATTATTACTATTAAATACAATGTTAGCTGTCTTGTCATAGATGCCCTTTATCAAGTTGAGGAAATTTCCTTCTTCTATTTCTTGGTTTTTGGGTATTATGAAAGAGTGTTTTTTTTTAGTACATTTTCTGCATTTCTTGAAATGATCTTATGGTTTTGTTTTATTCTATTAATACTGTGTATTTTTTATTGATTTTAGTATGTTGAACTAATCTTGCATTTAGATAGATCTCACTTGGTTATGCTGTATAATCTTTTTTATTTTATATGGTGTTGGATTTGGTTTCTAGTATTTGTTATGAATGCTTGGCTCTATATTCACCTTGATTTCTTTTTGACTCACTGATTTCTTGAGTATTCTCTAATTTCCATATATTTGTGCATTTCCCAAATTTCCTTCTTTTATTGGTTTCTAATATCCCATTGTAGTATGAGAAAAAAATGTATTATTTTAATTCTTTTGTATTTATTGAGACTTATTTTAGGGCCTAGCAGTTTATTGTGGACATTGTTCTATGTGTACTTCAAAAGAATGTGTACTTTTCTGTTGTTGATTGGAATGTTCTTTCAGTGTTTGTTATGTCTTACTGGTTTATGTTGTTATTCAAGTTGTCTGGTTCCTCATTAATTTCATCTTATTGTTCTATCCATTATTAAAGTCTTCAACCATTATTATTGAATTTCCCATTTCTCCCTTTGATTCTTTCCATTTTTACCTCAGGTATTTTGCGACTCTGTTGTTAGACCCATATGAATTTAAAATTGTCATATCTTCTTGATGAATTGACCCTTTTATAATTTATAGTGTTCTTCTTTGTCTCTTCAAAAACTTTTTGACTTAAGATTATTTTGTGTGAAATTAGAACGGCCAATTTGGTTGTCTTTTCATTACAATGCATGGCATTTATTCTCCATCCACTCAGGATGAAAAGATGGGCACTCAAATTCCTTCCTTGATATGATAAGATATAAACAAAGAATCCACAAACACATAATATGAACAACCATCAAAAAGGGTCAAAAGCCTTAGCAGATTTCAAACTCACACAAGTGACAAGAACCATGAAACCAACACACAAAGGAACAAAGATCATGAAAGAATAACTTGCCAAAAATGGAGTAAAAATTAAATTTAATTGCATTTAATTAAAATTAAAGAAACACACATTAGTGCTATTCAAGTATTGATCATGGTTGGTGTTGGTCAGTGATCTATTTATTATCAAACCACACAAATACAGATATTGAGTGTAAATGTGTAAAATTTTTCGAGTAATTTGGCATTGTCTTGGTATTCATAAGTGTCATCAATTGACTTGATTCAAATTCAAAGACAAGTTTAGGTGATGCCAGACTCACATGATTTACACACAAGTGGCTCCATGTAGTCCTGGTTATGTGCTGCAGGTTCACATTATAGTCCACAACAGAGTGGAAGTAAAATATAATTTTGGTGCTTTGCCTTGCATGTCTTAAGACACACTGAATTAAGAAACTGTGATTAGAAAATTTTCCTTGTCAAAATACAAAGTTTTACAGGGGTGCTTATGTGGTTCAGTTGGTTAAGCACCAGAAGCATGTAGCCTGCTTAAGATTCTCTCTCCCTTTTCTTCTGCCCCTCCCCCACCTTATCTCCCTCTCTAATATACATAAAGTTTTATCAAAAAAAAAAAAAAAAGGAAGAAAGAAAGATCCTGTACTGGCATTTTTGTGAATGAGCACTTCTAGATAAAAATGTAGTTTATACAACGGCTGATGAAAGCAAATAAATACCACTTCTATAGACCTAAAATTATCTATAATCATTGAATAATTAGTTCTACTACAAATCCCATAGACAATCCTTAACTGCTGAGTAAGAATTACATACACAGGACAACAATTACTATCTTATGAAAATAGTAGAAACCATAACTAAAACTCCTAATGATAAGAAGCCAAATTTATGTATATATTCACATGTTGAAACACTATGTAACCATTTTATATGCTTATAAAGGTTTAAAGGTCAACTCTATAATAACAAAATAATATGTGTTGGTTTTGGAAAATATAGAAAAAATATAAGAAAATAAAACTAATAATTTCAACACTCAAAGGTAAAAACTTAATAATTTGGTACAGCTATTTGTAACATTATTTTACACACACATACACACACAAAATTGACTTCATATATATGCAACACATTTTTACCTTATTTTTCCAGTTGGTATTGTTTTGTGAATCTTTTCTCATCTGTATTAATCAATGGCTACTGACTAGTGTTTAGTGGCTTAAAACAACACATGTCTGTTTCTCTCTAACCTGTATTTCCATTTCTGGTTAGCAGAAGATCTCTACTTATTATCATCAGTCAGCCATGTCATTTCAAATATTGTTGGTCTTTTTGCTAAATCTGGAGTGTTTCCCGTTAGCAATTAAATGTTCCGGCCTGGAAATGATGCGTGTCGCTTCTGCTCATGACTCATTGTCAGGCAGTCCCACAGCCCCACCCAAACGCAAGGTGTCCAGGAAGTGTGAGCCTCCCACATGCCCAGGAGGTAGGGAGCTGAGAACATTTGGCAAAGAGCACCAATGACTGCCAAGCCAGGCCTACAAAGCTCCATTGCACTAAGTCAATAGTATTCCATCCCAGGAATGTACCCTCATTTATCCAACCATCCTCATTGTTGAACATTTTAGTGTTCACATGCTTTTTAGTCTTACAAAATATACCTGCAAGGTATTAAATACTAATTTTTGAATTCATGTCTGGTTATTCCTTTTGCATATTTATCTTAAAAATTAACTACAGATCAAAGCATAAAACCTTATAGTACCCTTAAATTATTTTATGAGTTTATTCCAGAGCATTTGAATAGAAACAGAAAAAATTGCTACCAGTAGCAATGTAAACATTCCAATCAAACTCCAACTTCACTAACCTTGCATATTGTCATTTTATTTTATTATTTTATTTTATTTTTGCATATTGTCATTTTAGAAGTCTATGTTAACTTGATACCAGACATCATATTTTATTGTTATTTAAATTACTAAGACAATGATATATTAAAATATATATCATATGGTGAGAAGGGGATGGATAAAATATCAGCCATATAAACTTACATTATGCATGGAGAGAAATCATCTAAGTATTACACAGTATTTTATTTTTTTTATTTTTAAAGATTTTATTTATTTATTTGAGAGAAAGAAAGAAAGCACGCAGAGATAAGCAGGGAAGAAAAGAAGCAGGCTCCTCACTGAGCAGACAGCCTGACTCAGAGCTTGATCCCAGGACCCCAAGATCATGACCTGAGCCAAAGGTAACCACTTAACTGACTGAGCCACCCAGGCGTCCCTCCAAGTAGTTTAAAGTATTGTGATTACTGGTAATTTTCATCTTATCTGTATGCTTTTTACTTGCTAATTTTACTACAACTATGAGAAGAAAATAATGTTTATTAAATTTATGCAAAGTAGCATTTCAGATCAGTAAGAGACAGAAGAATTATTCAATAATTGATACCAGGGAAATTGAGTAGGAAAAAAAATCTCTACTTACACTATACACATTAATAAATTCCAGAATAATATCTATATGTAAATAAGAAAACAAAAAACAAAACAAATATCAACACAATTGTATTATAATAAAATGTCTAATTAAAACAGTCTGGCAGAAGAGAATTTCTTAAGCCATGTAAAAATCACAGGAAGTATTTTTCCCATAAATGTTTAAAGCAGTGAACAATAAATAGGAGTCAACAAAGTTTAGGGAAAAGTAACAGAATGAGGAAATATATTAACAACATATGTCAATGTATCCAAAATAAATAAAGTATCTAGTGTCTATAATATATAAAGAACCTCTAAAATCAATAAAAATGAAAAAAACCTGATACAATTAGGACAATACAAATTAGAATTATCAACTATCTCTTTTAGATCCCTCACACTCACAACATTAAAAAAAAAAGATAATGTTGTAATGAAAGTAACAGTGGTCTTTTTGAATCAAAATTTAGCAGCATCTATTAAATATAATACACATTTCCCCTTGGCCCCACATTTTACTTTTATGTATATCAGTTGGAAATAGTGCCACATTTGCACAGAGTATATAAGAATATTTGTTTTAAATTTATAATAATAAAAGATTGGACTCACTCTAAATATTCATGGATACAGGAATGACAAAATAAGCCATTCTGTCCTCAGGAGAAAAATGTGGGAAGAGGAGGAAGGCAGAAAAGTTAACTTTTACTTTGTATGAATTGCGGGAAGTGCTGCCAATAAGGATGTAACTATGCATTATTTGAGCAATAAAAAACAAATGCAAGCAAAAGTTTAAAAAGTAAAATAAATATAAAATTGGTTTCTTCATATGTAGTTATTACTGAAATCATTTTATTAGTACGTATATGTTATGGATTTTTTCTTACTTTACTTCGTGCAGCCTATTTGCAATCATTATGGAGATGACTTTGGTTTTCTTTCACATATCTAGCTTTCCATTAATTTTTATTGAACAACAGTTAATGTCCCAGGCACTGAGGTAGTAATGGATTTCAAAAAATTAATATAATCAAATGAGGTCCCTAGTGAAAGAGAAAGATGGGAATAACCAACCACCTGAGAGGGCAAATTCTTAAGAGAGATATGCTCTAGGGAATTTGGGGAATTCCAAGAGGGAGAGTAAAATTCTTCAAGGGAGACCATGCACTCCACAAAATCAGGGTTCCTGGAGTTCTTGATCACCATCCAACCTCTAGCACTGATGCCACTGAGTAATTGAAGAGGTTGGGGAGGAGAGGAAGCTCTGGATGATGAACGAAAATGAAGTACAGACAGGGACAGATGTGCGTGCAGGATGGTTGGAAGCAGGGATGCGTGATGCCTCAACAAGATGGCTCAGTGGCCACCTTCCCACATTTCCCAGCACCGGTGGGGTTTAGATAGGGGTCTATCCAAGTAATTGATATAAATACATATGTGAAATTAACCATAGCCATTTTAAAAAGTACATAATAAAAAGATGTCTCTCCTGTTTTTTGTTTTTTTTTAATGTTTCAAGTTTTTATTTAAATTCTAGTTAGCTAACATATAGTGTAATACTAGTTTCAGGAGTAAAATTTAGTGATTCTCCACTTACATATAACATCCAGGGTGTACCTGTTTTGCTGTCAAGTGACATTGCAAATAAGGTTGCTCTTACATTGACAATCTGAAAGCTCAACAAATATTAAACATGTGGGCCAAGAGAAAGTTTTTTAAGGCCAGACCTTGGCCTTTCTCACTTCGCTGGCTTTCACATGATTCTTTTTGGTATCTTCTGATGAGGCCACCCACATCTGACCCAGCAGCGAGATGGTGGTAGCTACTGTCTGAAATAGAAATGGCATCCCGAGCCTGAAGCTCCTTCAGGAAGTGAAGCATTTAAAAGTACATGCACATGATTTTCTTTCAGTGATTAAAGAGGACCTTATGGTGAAGTAGACCACAGCTGTCAGAAAACTTAATTTGGTTTGCTTGGCTTATTTTTTTCTAGATGCCACTTAAAATTAGTTACCAGCGAGTTAAATTTTTCCTTCCCAGGGTAAATGTACAAAGGTGGGTATGTCAAGTGAGGTTAATTAATATGGCCATCTTCACAGAGCCCTATGAAGCTGCCGACATTCTGCTAACTGGACCAAAGGATAGTTTCATGTTGGTTAAACCTCAGGAGTAGCCCTTGGACTGGCTAACATGCAATTTTAAATCAGAATAAAACAAAACAATATTTTAACGCTATAAATCACTATGTCTTTTGGCTTTTATCGTCAAAATGTTGATTTTGTCAAGACTAAGCCAGCCCTTAATTATACCTAAATTTTCTATTCCTGGTTTAGGGAATTGAAATCTACATTTCCAGTTTTCAAAATGAAATGGAATTAAAAAAATTTATTCCATCTCCAGAACTAAAATTAATAACTTGTTCAGTTTTAATGTTGGAATGTTATAAAATGAAGCTAATAATAACGTTATGCCAATTGAAGATGGTAAGCAACAACATAATACATGACTTCTTAATGTTATATCTTTACATGGATTGCAAGTACCAATTCAACTAAAATTAACTGTGGATTTACCTTGTTACTGAAGGTCTAAAATTTCCTTCTTTCTTCAAAAAGAGATACAATCACTGCTGTTTCTTCTTTGGCAAAATCATCTAATAGTCAAAAGTATATTAAATACTTTTAGCATCAACCAAACAATTTCACTCGATAATCCACTTATTTTCTAAAAGTGCAAAATCATTTGTAAAGTAGAAATTCATTTATCTAAGCACAAACTCATTTCTCACAGAAATACATGCCCGTCCCAAGCTCAAGGTATTTCCTTTGAAACTCCCCAACTGCTGGTTTTCAATCAATCATTCTATTAAAATAAATTTGTCAATTGGAATGAAAACAGCCACCGATGCCTTTAGATGGTATTACTTGTTTGGATAATAATGAACATATTGCGTATACCTTAGAAAAGTGCTTTTTAATTTGAAAAGAAACAAAAGAAAAAGAAGAATCCCACAGGTTCCAAAGGCACAGAACGACTCTTGAAATACTGAGGCTTAGAAATGTTCCCCCGATTTCACTTTCACTGACTTACTCAGGAAAAGAAAAAAGAAGGGCAGCGGGCTCTACAGAGTCTGGCCGTCCCGACGAAGACCTCACCCAGAGAGATTGGACGCATATGGACGCCATTTGTAACCAGGGGAGAGAACCCACGGGTCAGCCTAACCTTTGGTGTCTGCCTATCCATCTGTTTTCACATTAGTTGCAAATTATAGAATCCTCCAGACCCAAATGACCATAAATCAGTACTATGAGCATGTACACTTTTCCCATCTGTCATAAAACAATGAATTAAATTCATGCCTGTCAAAATAGGCTGCAGCAAAATGGCCCTTCTTCTGTAGCTGAAGGAATACAAAGCTTCACCTCATCGCTGTAATTTATGGCCTCCGTGGGGCTTCGGGGTGATTAGGCCTTGGCCCACCAACACACAGAAAAACAGTAGGAACTCCAATAACTCCAAATGGAAATCTTGGGTCAAATTTATCAAACAAATCAGAGAGAAATCTATTTCTGTTTGGAAAAGGAGGAGATATATTGCATGTTTAGTGTTCATGCACAGCTTTGGAACTTTTGGCTATTCGGTATTTGTGAGTTTTGGAATTTCTCGCTTAAATAGTATCACCAAAGGACATGTAATGTATTAGACATGAGCCATTTTTAGCCAAATAAAATATACAACTGCAAGCAAAGAGGTTTTTCAATGTTAACATCAACATATTTGTGCAAATGATGTAACTGAAAATTTTCTAGGTAGACCTAAAAAAAGCATAGCTTTAGTACTGGAAAAATACACTGGAAGAAAATGAAATATGTTAGTAATAGGAACCCAAAAAAAGGATAATAAAAAGAAGGGGGAAACTAAAGCGATAAGGTGTATAAACTTCAACTATTCCATGCCAATGGGCTTATATCAATCCTGCCACACAGTAAATGTTTATTTAAAACTTCTTTTCTATAAAACTGCTTTAAAGGCAAAAATATCTTGTCATCTGAGAGCAAACAGACAGAGAAAAAAACAGAATGTTACAAGGCAGGCAAAAACACTGATGTTCGCCATACAAAAGCTATTGGTCACAGTCAGACGTGATGAAAAATAAACAGATAAATCGGGTTGGGGAACCAGGGAGGGGAAGGGGGTTGCAAACAAAAGCATGCGTGCTACAAATTCATCTGCAGGCTTTGGCACTTGTCCCTCATTAGAAGCCACAGTGTGCTTGAACTGCTGTTTATCACGGGGGCCTGCAGGCATTCATTCAATCAGAAAGTCGTATTTCACCAAACACCCCTGCTGTATTAGAAATGTTCTGCAGGGTTAGAGCGAGCGAAATGAGAAGATGATGTGGCAGTACTGTATGTCACAGATCTGGTTAATATCCAGCCGCGAATTATTGCTTCTTTAAGAGAACTTCCCTGGGTGTTCAATATCATTTCCAGGGGACTAGAACCCGCATCCAGCAACAGTTCCCAGGTTGTCCGCAAAGTATTGCTCCTGCCAGGAGTAATGATGTTCGGTCTTCATCACTGATGCCCGGGATGGGTCACCCTGTGGGTTTCCAGCCGTGTGAACTCACAGGGATGAGGCACGTCCCAACACCCAACACTCAGCAACACTTCATGGTTGAAATGCCTTTGCTTTCATTTACTGCCTCTGTATTGTGGGAGGCTGTGGAATGCTGGCGGCAAGGTGCAGCAAGGGGGCTTTGGAAGCAGGCTTTGGAAACCCTTTAATAGTACTGTGGTTTACTTGCCTTTACAAGATAAGCAAAGTTAGAAAGACCTATTTGATACAGATCTTGTGAAGAGTAAACTAAGCTTGGCAGAATCTTGAGACGGCAGGCTGCTAATGAGTAAGAGCCTTCTTTCTTTTCTTTTGTTTTCTATTTTCCTCTTTGCCTTTATCATGCCTTTCTTTCATTCTTTTTCAGTTGCCTTCTGTCTTTTCCTTTCTTCTTTCTTTCCTTCTGTTTTCTTTCCCCATTCTTCTTGTCTCTCTCCCACACATAGACACCAGTCATTCATGTGTGCGGGCGGGAACTCAACTATCTAAACTGACTAGTTCTTGCCCCTCTGCAGAGTTTCATGGAAGACTGAGACGTTAAGCAACACATGACACACTTCATTATGAATTAATTATGGCTGGGATAATTGCTGAGAGCCAAGACCTCCAGTCACTGTGAGAACACAGAGCAGTGACAGAATCTGATCACCTACTGGTTTTCTGTACCACGAAGCTGAGAAGTCCTGCCCCAAACTGAACAAAACATTCAAGGTTGTTTTCCTCTAAAGCACGTCATAGAAGTTATCATTATAACCACTGGTTTATTACTTCATACCCAATAAAGTGACTCACTGTTTGTTTTATTGCAGTCTTGTTATTTTTTTTTTAAATGGGAAACTGTAGTAGCTCCTATTACACGAAACTGACCGCCAATAACTATAGGCTTATTTTATTTGAGAGAGAATTTATTAAATAAGAACATATGTTTGAAAGAGAAGAGAATGTGCCCCTGAGTTTCTGTTCTCCTCCTATTTACTTCCCAAACCGAAGGTTATAGGAGGCACTTGCAATTGATTAAACCTGTCCCCTGCCATCTGAGTCCATTGCCAACAGCACTCATCAAAATCAAGTGGTGAAATTAAAAACTAATTAAAACTTCTGAAGATAAAGTTGCAGATGGAAATTATTGCAGGAGTTAGTTCCAAAAAAATTACTTTAAAAAATGAAGAAAAAAACACTGCATTCTGTTTACCATCAGTACATTATTTTTTTCCTGTTCTAACAATGCATATACACGGACTCCTGCCACAAATTAGATCATAAATAGTAAGTGAACATATATCAATAGGATTTAAGAATTTGAAAGAAAATAACCAATGTATCTAGACAAAATTCATATTTGACTCACGATAAACCTCTTTTCCTTTTTCACCCGTGTGTGTAAACTATTTTTCCCTCAAATTAAAAAACTTCTAAAATTCCAATTTTTAGCACACTTTTGTTCCCCATTTGTGTGTGGTTTACTGTAACATGACAATTAAAAATCTGGCTAAGTTACCAGTAAATTCTTGAAATGCTGACAGAGAAGGAAGACAACTGTATTTGTTCTTTCATTTTAGATGGTTATCAGTAATCCTATATGAACAAAATTTCTGAAAATGTGGGGTTCCTGCACTTTCACTTCACCTGTGGCAAAAGGAATGCTCTTGGGAGGCCATTATTGCTTGTTGGCTTCGGGTTTCTAAGTAAAATTCTGCCTGAAGGTCGTCTTCACCCCGAGACCCAAAAGAGGCAGGAGAGTCACACAGAGGCCTTCCCGAAGCAAAACCACATTGCTCTTTAAGTTCCATTTTAAAGATCCGAGACTTCAACTGTCCACGCTTTCAAACTGACACCACCACAAGGTCTCAGTGGTCCATTATTGAGAATTATTTATTTTCCTCCCTTTGTATCCATAATATTTCAAATATGAGGTTTGGCCATTAAACTGTGGCAAGTTCGAGAACACTCTGCGGCGGCGTGCAGCAGGAAACCCTACAGGAAGGCTGTATAAATCCAGGCTGACGTCGGAAGAAATGAGAACCGAGCTCAGAGCCGCCCCCTTGGGAACAGCAAATTGAGGAGCCATTTTGGGCATGTGGTTTGGGGGCGGGGATGCCCGCAGGGCAGGAGCTAGATTGAGACCCAGGAAGGTTAGGAAAAGGGAAAAATGACTCCCCCAGCTAGTGCTATAGTAGATACATCCAAAATAAAACAAAATAGTACAGACATAGATATGTGCCATTAATCTGTGAAGAAGTCAACCATCCTCTCCACAAATAGCTTCTCATCTTTATATGTTGCTAAGGCTGCAACTATGTGCCATTTTTGTGATTCCAAACCCCACCCCCCTTTTAGTCTGTTCCAGATACTCAGGTAAACCTGTGTGAAAATGATCACCACAATGGAGAGGTGGAGACAGAACATTATCCTCTCAGCATCTCTCAAGGGATTCAGCGCCCGGTAGGTGTTTATTTCTGGAATTAAATGAGTTGTAATAATAAAAATGTGTGGCTTTTCTCAACGGTCTACTATAGGTGAACTTGAACAGCGGACATTTCTACAGTCACATAAAGAGAAAAAAATAAACACAAAACTTCCTCAGCCATTTACAAAGAATGTCTCACATTTGATCTTCATAACGGCTGAGATAGGATTCTTGGGAAGCTGGTTTCACAAACAATGCAACAGACTTACCTAAGTGATTTGCCCAAACTGGCAGACACCCATACAGTCCTTTACACCATACTGCAATAGCGGGATGGAAACTGCTGGGAAATATATTTCTCTTTCACTGTCAGAGTTTGGCAATCTGTTTAATGTTACTTCTTCTTCTTCTTCTTTTTTTTTTTTTTTTTTTGGTATTCCAAGATTCTTTGTTTATGCACCACACCCAGTGCTCCCTGTAATACCTGACCTCCTTAATACCCACCACCAGGCTCACCCTCCCCTATCCCCCTCCTTTCCAAAACCCTCAGTTTTTTACTCTGTTGCTACTCTTCTGCCTTTTTCTCTACATCAGAGACATTTCTTCCTAGAGCTTCTATCCCAAAAATCTTGACCAGAAATCTGTCTGAGACTACTTGACCATTTTAGAAAAAACCCTTTCACATACATTATCTGATTTTTGACCTAGCCTTCTGCAACTACAAAGCACACTGTCCGCTCTCCCAGAGCTTCCCACTCCCTGTTGTACTTCTATCCCCTCAGGTGAAGGTGTGCTTTTTTGAATCTGACCCCAAGCCAGCCTGATTAGGGCATGTAGAACAGCAGCCCAGGGGAAGTAGGATTTGGTTTTCCGTGGAGTCCCCACGCAATGAATGGCATCCTTGCTGGAGCCAAGTCTATGCCCATTCACCTGCCAGGTCCACGTGCAGGTTGAGGCTACGCCCAGGAGAACAGAACAAGGAGCTGTGGGAGAGGCTGTATTACGGGTACCCCAGGAGGCATTGGGGCTGGAAGTGCTGGCCCTGGAGCTGGGAGTGGGGAGGCCTGTGGGGTGTCCTCTCCAGGTCACTTCAGCTCCAGTACATCAGAAATGAAGTGGTCGAAGTACCCTTTTTGTCCAAACCAGCCGCTGGATGCCTGCTATAACTAGAAACGTGGGTCCTACAAATCATTGCCACTCTTTCAAAGTCCTTGTCTAATATATAGAAATCGAGTGGATTGGAAATCCACCCTCATTATCCTAAGAAATTATAACAGTTCATTTTTCCAATAAAGAAAAGCAGGAGCTTTGGAGTCTAATAGTTCAACTGTTATACACTTTTGAATGGAGGTACAATGGCCATTTTGTATTCTCTACTTGAGTCAACAAACTGTCTTATTTGGAGTGACTATAAAATGGTACAATTATTGTGCAGCTAATCAAGTTTGAGGTCCAGGGTGCCTTGTTTTCACCAGCCCCCGTGAGTGCTGGCAGAATTGCTGGGAGTCATAGAATATTCTAGGTTGGGAGGGGAAGCCAGATGCTAAACAGAAAGCTTTCTGTATGAGCAGTTCCGACACAGGCCTAAATATATTATAGAGGAGAGAGAGACCACTATCTCTAAGCTTCCAGGAATTTA
This sequence comes from Martes martes, assembly GCF_963455335.1. Taxonomy (NCBI): domain Eukaryota; kingdom Metazoa; phylum Chordata; class Mammalia; order Carnivora; family Mustelidae; genus Martes; species Martes martes. The sequence continues at coordinate 45,700,923 of NC_137896.1, read as the reverse complement.
TTATGACTTGTTTTCTCATTCTAGGTAAATACTAACTTTTTTTTTTTTTTACCTGGTTTGATCATTGTTATTTTCTATTCTCTTAAAGTCTCCCCACTCTCTGTAACTGTGTAAGCTTCAGACCCAAGAAACCTGGTTTTGAGGCTGATGAGGAATTTCATAAAGCCATATCAAGCATAAACCTGACAAATTTAAAGTCAGATCACTGGGGCAAGTTCAAGTTTCTCATTAAAGAGTTGGGGGAGGGGGTGGAAAATAGTTCATGTGGAAGATTTATACTAAATCTATGTTTAATATTTTTCTAAAAGGGTCGTATTTTATTTTTCTTATCATAATTGTGTAATATAAAGAACATGTCATGAAAATCTCACCAAGTGCTCTGTAAATGCCCCTAAATTTCCTGGTTATTGCGCTGGACAAATATGATCATTCTCAGAGCGCCGTGATGGGAAAAGGGAAGCTCTGCTGCCTGAGCTGTGCTCTGTCCTCGGACATGGTTTCGCTCCAGCTCCGGAGCCAGGGGCAGGACGCGCGGTCGCCCGCGCAGCCCCGGGTCCTTCGGGCGCACGCAGCTGCACGGCGCGCGAAGCCTCCGTCCCCGGGCGGCCGGCGCCACCGGTCCCCAGCCCCTGGACCCCGCCTGCCGCAGCTCCACGTTGGCGGGATCCTGCGCCCGGGCTGCTGGGCTGAGCCTGCCGGTCAAACCCGCAGGCTGACAGCTCACATGGGACTGTCCACACGCGCGTCAAAGCTGTCTGCGCCGCCTCACGGGGGTGCCAAGTGTGCGTGTGTTTGTGCTAAGTGCCAGTTCATGTTCCTTAAGAAAGAGAGGATTTGATTTCCTGGGACCCCATCCAGTTGTTCAATCATTCGGTTAATCATCTGCTCAAGCAATTACTAATGATAGAACTGCTGTGGCTGTTCATTTGGAACAGCTTCTCCCTTTCGTTTTTGTGCAAATGGCTGCTTGTTTGTTTTGTATTGGTGACACCGGCACGTGTGACGAGTCCTGCTCAACTGTGTTACAGGACGCCCTTCGCTGTGGGTTTGTCTGATGTTTCCTCAAGAAGGGATGCAGCTTATGCATTTTTGAAAGAACATCACAGATGTGATGATGTGTTCCTCTCAGGGCATCACATGACAGACTAAGGTGGTCAGACTGCCCCATTAGGGGTGATGTTAACTCTGCTCCCTGGTTGGGGTAGTGTCCACCAGGCAAAATTAAAATAAGAACAACAGATTAAATAATAGCATTGTAGTCACAATATTTCCCCGATTTTGTTATTAAATCATGGCTACCTGAGAGAACATTCCTGGTTTTAGAAAGCATGCACTCGAAGAGAGACAGACTCAGAGAGACAGAGAGAGAACAATTTAGGAAATGTGTTCAAATTTGGAAAATATAGGTGGAGACATAAGGACATTCTTTGCCCCATTTCCTCAACTTTTCTTTAAGCCTAGGATTATTTCAAAATAAAAATTTCAAAGAGAACACAGAGGAAGTCCACCTGACACCAGCGCCAGACCCGAAGGAATGTTTCAGACTGTGTCCCGCTGGTGTTGCATAGGCACTGTTTAATAAATAATCCCGGGATTCTCCACCAGAGCCATGCTTTTTGCCCAGTTTTCAATGACATCCATCCATCTAGAATAATTTTTACAATGAAGTTCCTGTACAAAAATTTAGGGACGAAAAATTACAATTGCCTTCTCAGTCTATTTCTTAACATCTGGCTTTGAATCAACTTCTAACTTTGCAAAGATCGACTAACATATATATGTCTAAAAACCATGCCAAAATACACAACAGAGAGGACTGGTTTAAAGAACATAAAATGGACACATTAAGTCTTCAGTTCTCACTTCACTGTCATTTTCTCATCCTCGGTCTGCCTTTGGATAGAAGCTGCTTTCCAGATTTTAAAAGGAAAACTATGACTAGGTCAGGATAAAATTCCAGAACATCCTGGTGGGATGTCAAAAACAGCAGTGATCCTTCAAGTAATTGACTTACGGTTATTCACTTTATATATTATGAATGTTAAGGTCGTGTTCAAATGTGTATTTTTTTTTTTAACATTCTCCCCAGTTGAATTGGTTGAGGGGACATTTTCCAAGAATCCTAAAGACCACAGTTAGTTTAATTGTTTTTATTTTGTGTGTGTGTGCATGTTTTTTAACTGAAGTCCCTAACTTAAGAATTTTTGTTTTACAAAGTTTAGGTAAATTAGGAAGCCAGATAATACATGTGATTGCCTGAATGGAATGTTTAGATAATCCTGTGGTGACCGCTTTTTCAAAAACTAAATGTACTATGATCAGTGCCATGTCATGAATATCACGCATAAGGAAGTACAGAAACCCTAGCTCACTGGCTTCTCCATCTGGTCAGGAGGAACAACATAGCTAAAGGAACAACAGATTTGGAGTTGATCAGCTTTGGATCTGCCAACCAGCTCTGCCATTTACTTACTAGTTCTGTGTCTTTGGATAAAAAGTCACATGTAGCACAACTGTTATGTAAGGTTGGATGGGTTGTCTACTGCAACAAAAGCACATGGCCAAGAAGGTGGGCCCACAAATCTAGCCCACACTCTGCTCATCCAGATGTGTGCGTGGTGAGGCTGTGCCAGCCCTAAGAACGGTGCACTGTTTTATAGTCAGTTCTTTCAGAGGAAACATGTCTGTGATCCATCCACCCGAAGAAGCATCTCTTTGCAGTTGTAATTGCCTAGCAAACACAAATGTGCTGAGAGCAGCTTGAAGAAGCCCCTTTCCCTGTCCCTGGTTTCAGCGCCCTCGGTTCTGATGGTGGGATTTGGCTGGAAGAGGTTCAAAGATTTAATGTGGGGATGTTTATGGCAATAGTATTTGAGATAGCAAAAAGTTAAAAACAGCTCAGTAGACCCAATCAAAGGGAAATGGCCAAATATATTACGAGTTGGGAGAATGAGAGGAGCATTAAAATCGTGTTTTCGAAAAATATCTAATGATAAAGGGAAAAAAACAATGTAACAACCTAACAGCATGTAACATGAATAAAGGAAGCAGAAATGCAGGCACACAAAATCACAAGGGACTACACATGACACAGGAGTGACCACTTTCTCTAGGTGACAGGAATATTTGTGGTTTATGTTTTCATTTTCCTTTTTCTGTGTTTTCCAAATTTTATAATGCTAATATATCATTTCACAAGAAAGACATAACGAAAAAAAAAATTCAAGCAAAAAAGTTCATGTTCTCTGACCTAGGTCTTTGACTTCAAACCATTTATCCTAAGGAAAAAAATCAGATATATAGCCAGACATGAATTAGAGTTATACAGACACACACACACACACACACGAAAGTTAGGAAACAAAGCCAAGGGAGAGAAATGGTTAAGGAAAGCATAGTTCCCGCAGATGTCACTGTGAAATGATGTTTATATTCCTGTTCTATTCTGTCTTTTTTATACTCACGGAGCTTCTTGGCAGCATGTGTGATGTGTGCACTGGCTCAGGGAGGACAGGCCTGCTTGTCCAGTTCTCAGTGTGAACTAATAGATCGGCACCCTCATTTTATTTTTAGGTTTCTTTCCTGAGAATGAAACATGACAATCTGAGAATATTGAAAGAAAAACAGAACACAAACTTGAATATACTCTAATACCTCAGCTATGCGAATACAGATATAGATTCAGAGCCAACATTTTAAGACAAAAACTGGAGGGAAAATATCAAAATATCACAAAGGTTTTCTCCATGATGGCGTTGTAGGCAATATTCATTTTATTCTGTGTAGTCTTTTTTGTATTCTCAAATTGGCCTAAAATTAGGAGAAATTAAATGTGGGTGGGGAAACATATTTTAAAAACAAAACACCACATATGATTTATCCAACTTGGTGACATCATTTCAGTTTTTTTTTTTTTCCCCAAAATGTTTCACTGGGTGATAGTTGAGAGACATGGATTAGTAACCAGATATCATAAAAAGCAGTCCCTGAGAGTTCTGGTCAAACCATAGGCCGAACCATTAAAATCGAGATCATGGAATCTGAAGACATGCCTTCTCCTGCCAAATCAGAATATAGGCACTAAGTTTAACTGACTGTTTGCCAGTGCTGGTGGTACTCTGTAGAGAGATCCCAGGCAAAGCTGATACCCTCCCACCAATTTTTCAGGGCATGTTGGAGTTTTCAAGGAGTCAGGGCTTTCTTGCTAAAAACCTCTTTAAAAACTTCAGGAAAAAAAAGTAAAAATAAAAGCCACTAATAACCAGACCTTTGAATAATGTTAAATAAATATTTGAAACTCCTTTTATAAGCTTGGAAAAAAAAAAAAAAACCTCTAAGAAATTGATCATGACTTTTCCAAATTCAGCCCCTTTTCCTTGTCCCTTGAGGGTCCAGATCCAAACATATATCTCCATGTTTGCCCTTTACACTGACTTACAGAATTCTATAGAAATCCACAGATATATACAAACTTCAGAGGCATGGCAGGGAGAGAAAAAGGGGTTTCAACCTTAGGGGTGTTATAAAATTAATCTGCTGTGCATGGCACATTGTATTCCCAGTGGGGTGCGGGAAATCACCATGTAATTAAATATATCAATAGCTGTGCTTCAAATGTATGAACATTCTCAGTGGATTAAACCAGGACTGTCAGGAGACCCAGGTTGGTTTTAGTCAGATTTTACTGTCAAAGAGTGATGAAAATTTTTTTCATTTCTTAGAGATTTATGGATTCTTGAATTGTGGATAAGGCATCATAGACCCATATCTAATATGTTAGCTTGAAATCTCAGGCTGGATATCCAAATGATATCTCAAAATTAATATTTCTAAAACAAATCCCCAGCACTTCATCTTTAAAATCCCTTCCTCATCCAAATTTCACACCCTACTCATTGGCCATGATGCTAAGCCTGAAACCCTTCCTTCTGGCATCCCTTGGGTGACGTCACCAGCCAATCTTGTCAGTTGAACTTCCAAACCATGTCTTGTGCTCCATCTCCTCTGCCGCCCCTGGGGTTCCCACCACTGCCATCATCAGTGACACTACAGGACTTCCAGGATTGGAAGTTTCCCCACCGTTGCCACTCCCTCCCCTACTCTTCATCTTAGATTGAAGATGGAGGAATCTTTTAAAACCCAAAGTCAACTCACGTCACCCAGCTTTCAGTCCTTTAGTGCTTCCCATGGATCCTCTTTGAAGAACAACCAAAGTCCTGAGCATGTCCCCAAGGCCACAGCATCCCCACCCTCCCATTTCCCCTGCTCTACCTGGCCACACCATCTCTTTCATGCACTACCCTCCAACTTCCCTGGCCTCATCTCTCTTGTTCACACCTGCAAGCTTCATCCTCCTTCAGAGAATGGCACCTACTGTTCCTTCAGGATGGCTCTTCCAGGTCCTTCCACCCTTAAATCAGAGGCATCTCCTTCGAAGAGTCTTTTCTGATCATTCTGTCAAAGCTAGACCCACCCCGAACCTCCACTTCTCCCTGTCCCATGACCTTGTCTGGTTCTGCCACTGTGCCAGTCTCACGGAGTGGTTATGGCTTATTTCTCTGTGGGCTACTGGCTGTTTCCCCACTCCACTGTGGCATCAGTTCTGTGAGGGACTCATTCATTGCTGTGAACTTGGTCAGAGCCTGGCTTGTAGCAGGTTGTAATAAAGACCCACTGAAAGAGAGAAAGAAAGAGAGAGAGAGAAAGGAAGGAAGGAAGGGAGGAAGGGAGGGAGGAGGGGAGGAAGGGAGGAAGAAAAAAAGAAGGGAAGGAAGGGAGGAAGAAAGGAAGAAAAGTGCATTTGAGATCATTCATTTTAAATATCTCATGTGGTGCCTACACACACTCATTAATTAAAAGTTAATGTTATTATTTTATTTTGTTCTTATTTTTTAAATTATCATCATCATCATGAAGACGTAAGTCACCTGGGTCTGTGGGATCTGCAGTGAGCACCAGTAAATGAGGGTGGGCTATGCCCATTCCAAAATTCTAGATAGGGCTGACCCTGAGGGTACTGGCCTCACCTTCCAATGCATTCAAGATCATGCCCAAGGAACATGATCTATAGGCTTCAAGCGTTCCTTCAAAAACCCTAGGGACTTTTAAGTGGGTAATTAAATCTTGAGAGATCGGTCTTGGGCATTTCATTCAGGTCAAAAAATATTATATTCATTGATATTCACCATACGAACCTCAGAAAAGGAATTCATTGCTTAATGATTAAACTTCACATATGTTACAGATTAAAGTCAATATATCCCATGACATATTTAGATAACACATTTCCCAATTCTTCTGTTACACAAGCCCACATTTCTTTTTTTTTAAATCAGATTAGTTATCATCTTGACTACTATATGTTACCTATTCATCAATTTTAAAAAATTCCATCCAGTAGAAAAAGCTGAAAATCATAACTGTTTCTTTGTTTTATTTAAAATAGAAGAGAGTGATTTCGGATTTTAAAAGTTTTATTTGAAAGAGAATTAAATGAATCAACTGTACTTATAAAAACAAAAACCTTTGCATTGGCTCAAACAAGGAAAAAATACATTTCTAGAAAAGAATGTTATTATATGCAGTAATTTAAAACACATATCAAAACTACTTTCCTCTAATGTAAAAGATATAGCAGTTTTAAAAATGAAAAGGACATGAAAGATATGTTTCTCATGCCATTTGATGAAATGTTTGACAGAACATAAAACCCCTGAGATTATTTGGATCCGATGTTCTTGGAGGCCATTCACCATGATTTCTGCTCTTGTGGTTGCTTCAGGATAAAGTAAATTATGAGCATTCACCTAATGTGAAAAGTCATATCTGACCATCTGGCTCTATTTCAATGTGATCTTCAAAATTTCTTCTCAGAATTAAAAAAAAAAAAAGCAACACTGAGTAGATTTATTAATGCACTTGAGATTTAGGGGATGGAGCTAACTGTATTTACTTTAGAAATATTTGAGAAACATACATTTATTCACAATTATGTACCAAGGGCAACTATAAATACTTCAAATAAATTTAATGATCATCTTAAAGGTCTCCAATGTACCCCATTTACCATATTCAATGAATCCCACTAATTCAGAATTTATAATAACATTTAGTACTTGACTGGGCTGGAGTTTCTTATATTTTCAGTTTTTAAAAAATGGCTTCAGTAAACAAAATGGGTTCTGTTAATAAAGCTTCAAGTAATTTTCGAATATTTTGTATACATTTTTGTATTCAATCCACTGCCACCATCACCTCTATTCATGTCTGAATCATTTGTGCAAAGTTCACTTTGAGCATGTATCTTTCGCAGCAGTTCCGTAAGTTCATACTGGGGTGACTGTCTTTACACATGAGAAAACAGAGCTTCAGAGAGGTTCATTAACTTGTCCAGAATCACACAGCTAGAAAGAGACAAGATTTTTATTCTAGAGCTTTTATTTCCATCTAGTCTTGGAAAACTATGCTAGCCATCAGCTTATGTTACTATATGCAAATTTTAGAAATCAAATCACATTTTAATATTCACAATATTGACTGATGATCAGTTCAAAGTAACTTTCCCCACCTAAACAAGAGAGGATTCCTATGGTCAAGTATCTCGACTACTCTTAATTGTAATTTTAGAAATATTATATCATGTATGCCTAACTATCTTCTCTTTTTCAACATGTTTTAGCAGCTGGTGTGGTTTTCTGGGTGCTAAAAAGACTATAAGATGCAGATCAAGCCTTAATAATAAGCCTTGGATAACTGTGAAGCCTAACACACCTGCAATTTTCCCTTTGATTTAATGGTCAACCCAACAACGCAAGTTGATATGTGGCCTTTGAATTCCCAGGACTGGCTGCTTGCCATTATCCAAAGCAGTGGTTACTGATGATAGTGTTTAAAGCTCAACTTTGTTGAGTCCCAAAGATTCTGTCTTTCCTTAGAGAGAAGGACTGCACAATGGGTCAGAAATAGGAATCATCCATGCCCCTGCTCCAGGGGTAGATGTGGTGGCTACAAGACTTCTCAGACATCAGATTCTGTCACTGATTTCTAAAGACCTCAAAATTTATTCACAAGTGATGCTTTGCTTTACACAAGGGTCTAAAAACAGCAATATCATGATGATTAATAAGTCCTTCTATGGTGAAACTCCTTTTTTTTTGTTTTTGATTTTTTAAATTTTTTATTTCTTTTCAACGTAACAGTATTCATTGTTTTTTCACCACACCCAGTGCTCCATGCAATCCGTGCCCTCCCTAATACCCACCACCTGGTGTGAAACTCCTTTATAATTAAATTTATGGTTAAAATATTGCCTTATGAAATCCAGTTAGAGAATGAATCATTTGGCTTCACAGAACCCAGACTGCTATCTTCATAGTACTTCGGTCATACAATTTTGAAGACCCAAAAGATAGTCATGATGGTACTTTAGATGCAAAATAAATTTTGAACAACCTAGTTACTTTAAAGATTAGAGAGTTAAACTGAGTCAAATTAAAAAAAAAAAATAAGTCTGTTTTCAGTAACAAGAGCCCCCAGCTGAATTTCTGGGTTGCTCCATAGCTCTCCTGGCCCTTCAGCTGACAGCTCTGAGATAGGAGACCAGAAAGCCAGAGGTGAAGTAGGAGTCATTTTACTTTATTCAGTATATGCCAGTTGAGCCCTTCAGGAAGCAGTGCCAAAGGAGAGTTATAAGTGCAAGAGATTTATTGGGGTTAATACCTGCAGATGATAAGGGGGCAGGGGGCACAGGAGTAGGAAGGGAAGGACTTCCGATTATGATGCAGGTCTCCTATCTGCGAAAAAAGTAAAAGGAGGAAGGAAGGTTGTGTAAGAAGAGCCTCAACTTACAGGGTATTCCTGAGAAAATAAAAGGAAGTTCCAGTATTGAGTAAAAACAACCAGACCCTAGAATATTCTTTCTGTGACCAGAGGCTGCCAGGAAAATGTGAGGTCTCTGTGCAAATGCAGTGGCAGATTCTCAGACTGCTGCAGCTGGGGATTACCTGCTATCTGTTCTCCTCACAGCTGGTCAGCAAGTTCTTTCTTAAAGGAATATCCAAGTGGATCACCCCACGCCTGCCCTATAATGTTTTAAATAAAATTACATGTTAATATTTATAGAATTTAATAAATCATTACAATATTAAATGACTAGAATTCAGTCTTACATTTTGATTACTAAGTCCTGGAAAATCAGTTGAATGGGTAGGACAATCCTCTTTGCTAACGCCGATGTTTCAATTTTATGACCTCAGTTGTCTTGAGTTTCACACTCACACATCTGGTACTAGTAACAAATATTCAGCCAAGATCCATAGCACCATGGCAATTAACAAGTCTTTCAGCTTCTTGATGCCACTCCTGACCCATAAAAACATAACCCCATGAAGCAAATCACACAATGGTCTCCAAGCATTTACTTCCCTGATTCAAACCATGCTGTTCAGTATCCTACAGCTAATTGTTCAGTCTGAACCCAATGTATCTCAAAAACATTGTGGGGAGCTAACAGAGTATGGAATTTTGATCTCTTTACTCTCCTGCTATAGATTCTGCATGTCCACAGTTCACTGAAATGAAGGTACCATCAGGAGGAAAGGATGGTTAATCAAATATGTGCCAGTCCCCAGACATATCAGAAACCAGTTCCACAGTGAGAAATGAGCTTCTCTACAGCATGTGCCTGCTCATAGCTCAGCTGAAAGAAAGGTCTTCAAATAATCAGGGATCCCATATATCCTCACATTTGAAGGCAAACCTCTACTCCACCAAATGCATATTTTGCAAGAGTCTGCATAGTTGTTGTTGTTGTTGTTGTTTTTCTAAAAAAAAAAAAATCATGAGAGAAAATATTTTCACAGAAGACTCCAAAATGGCAGAAGAGACAAACTGAATTTATAAGCACCTCATCCCTGACCCTCCAAGAGAATAGAATCTGACCAAAAAATCAGAATGGAAGTATATTAGTCAGCTGTCACAGCCATAAGAAAATATGACAGACTGGGTGGATTGAAATAGCAGAAATTTATTTTGCACAGTTCTAGAGGCAAGTGCAAGGTACTATCAGGATTGACATCAGTGAGACCTCTTTTCCTGGCTTGTAGAAAACTACCTTCTTACTGTGTCCTCACATCTTTCCTCTGTGTGGGCGCAGAGAAAGAGAGAGCTCTGGTGACTCTTCCTCTTCTTTTAAGGACCAGTCCCATTGGATTAGTGTCCCACCCTTATGACCTCATTTAACCTTGTCTCCCTAAAGGCCCCACTCTGAATACAATCACCTTAGGGGTTAGGGATTTGATATGAATTTGGGGGGAGAGGCTCAAACCAGTTCATAACAGTCAGTGTGGACAGCTAAGTACTGTTGAGCATGGAAAGCCAAAATATCTTAAATCCATATAGTGTGACCGGCAACATTACTGAATCACAAACAAAGTCAGGAATTAAAACAAATAATACTTCCCCAATTTTATGGCTGTGTTATGTCCTTGTTGCCATGGTGAAGTCTTGAGAAAGGCATAAGTCAAAGTTAGTCTTTGGCTCACTTATTAAGGCAGCAAATACCCCTCCTTTTTTCTGCCTACTGCTGAGGACCACAATGGATGATTCTTTTAGTAGCAAGATGGCACCAAGTTTCCATCACCCATTTAGCAAGTTTATAGAATTTATAGTGTCAGGGTGCAGAGGTAAGATTTAGATCTTATAAGCCTTCTTTAGAGAAGAAAAAGATTCAACATCTAGAGGACATGAGTTTCAAGTTTCTTCTATAGCTTTCAGTATCTTTGGCTCAAGGAAGGCAAAGACAAGAGTTCTTCCCCCTGCAGCTGCTAAGAGTATCTATTTGAGTGACAGATAATTTATTTAAGCCATTTGTTTAATGTTCCTCGATGGCACTATAGTTGCATCCAGTGAGCATAACAAAGTGGGCTGGACCCTCCTATCAGTTCCAATAGTGAGTGAGAACCTGGATTTACAGGCAGGAGCAGGGTCACGAATGGAGATACAAGACAGATCCATTTCCCTCACCAGTGCCGCAACCTCCAAACCAGCCATGGCAGGATCATTCCTTGTTTATTCCTGGTGTCCTGAGCTAGGAGTGAAGGGGGGAAATGGAGAAAGGGGAGAATAACTGTTCACTTGGGGTGCTCTAGGATCTTCTTTTGTGTTGCTCAAAATTCACCCTGAACACTGTGTATCCCAATACTTTATTGCTTTGTAACAAACAACCTCAGAACCTAGTGGCTTAAGATAACCCTTTTATTTTTCTAATGATTTTGTGGGTTGGAAAATTTGTCTCTGATCTATCAGGGTGGCTGGGGCTAGATGACCCACTCCCAGGATAGTTTCCTCACTCCCAACCTGACACCCTTCCTGGGCTTGGGTTCCTCACAGCATGGTGGTCTCAAGACCGGTCAACTTTGTATGTGGTGGCTGGCTTGCCCAACAGTGAACTTTCTTAGACAGAGTGTTCCAGATCCCAGACAGTGGCTGCAGGGCTTCTCATGACCAGCCACAGAAGTACAGAGCATCAGTTCTACTCTATTCTATTGATCAAGTGCAGGGGGTGCTCTTAGAACCTGCCTTTCAGTGGACAGGAGAGCAACTTTTAATATAGCAAACACAGTATGTGTGTGAGAAAGGAAATCCTAGAATCTCCTTGTGTATTCAGGGAACCTGTCTGCTATGCTCACATTGCTGTTTGGGTATAAAATTCATCAAGTGGTATAAACTGGTCTGTCATATCCATAGTGTGGAATTTGGAGCTGGGTGATTCCATTTTTTACTGCCTTTCTGTGTCCCCTTACCTCACACACCTAGGGTTCCTGATATGTGAAATAGGAAAAATAGTACAGAACACCGCAGCTTACTACAGGGTAAAGGGAAACCTTGGCAAACAGCACTTTTTAAACTGTTAAAAGCAAAGCACGTAAGTGGGAATGTCTTGTCCTAAAGAGCATATCAGGGGGGTAAAAAAAGAAAGAAAAAAGTGTTCTGGGAAGGGGTAAACCTGAGTTCAAACTCCTGCAACTTCAGATCATTCCTCTGGAATATAAAGGTTGAGATGCTAACTCCAGAAACTGGATGTCAGGACGGAATGCAATCCCACGCATAAAGCCCTGGGCACCAGGCAGCGCTAATTACAAGTACACAGTCTCTTCCTTTGGCAGTCAGAACCTGGGCTTTTTCCGGCACTTAAAACAAGAAATAGTAATTCTGAGGAATGTTCATCGAAGGTGATGATGTTGGCTTCATGCCGAGAAGTGTGCTTAACGCACCGTCCAGATAAAAACTGCCGAATCTCATTTAGATTTACACAGAACAACCTGCGTAAAAGGCACACCAATGACCTCTCTGGAACCCCCTCCTGACCATTCTGATTCCCATGCCTGCTGTCCAAGTGAGAGTGAAGAGACTGTTTGAAGGAAGTTCTGAAGTGAAAACAATCCGGTGACAAGTTCACAGAGGCCTCCCGGGGGTGATGATGACTTCCTGCCGTCTTAATCCTTCATGAGTATAGACTTTGTTGTTTGGGAACCCACACTCAACTTCCACCATGGAGTCTCCAAATCTGTTGTCAATATATTTAGAAACATGAATGTGTTTGGAGGTGATTGGAATACCCGTTAATCTGGGAGAGAAAAATGATTCTTTTCACTTTTCCCCAGACACTGAGGGACATTTTCCAAACCTATAAAGCTTTATCAAGTAGAGCCATTTTTGTTGGAGATCACACCATTATTTTCTGGTCAGGGCAACACTGGCATATGTTTTGATCGAAGATGTCTTTTGGTGACAAGAACGTCACAAAGCTTTAAGGATAGAATGGGAGGGAACACAGAATGAATCCAGGAATGCAAAAGGTACTCTGATTTCCAATGATGTGTTTATAAGCACATTCTTCTTTTCTAAGTAGGGAAGCCTGAACAAAGTTCATTGTTCAGAACTGCATGCAGTGATAAGAAAATAAAAATGAGTTATCTTTGAACGAAACTGATGTCTGATTCACTGTCAGTAAAGCATGTGTCAGACATGATCTAATTGTTTCAGAAACTGATTTACTTCATGTTAATGTTCTTACACACGTCTATGCTCTTGCCTGGCATCTCTAGAGAGCAGCAAATAGCACACAAGAGGTCTGGTTTGGGGTACAGCAGTCTGTTTTTATGGGGTGTAAAGATGACAATAGGTTTGTATGAACATTCAAATTGTGTCTTAGCTTCACGCTGCTGTGGTCAAAGGAGGTCAACCAACCAGAGCCAGCCATGGGCATTTTGTTCATGGTGGGCAGGGCTGTGCTCACCTATTCAAAGGAGTAACTTCATATTGCCCTAACCAACATCTTGTTAGCTGTGGAAGCAACAAGTGGGAATGCCTGGAAGGGATACCCCTTGTTCCCTTGACTTATGTCTCCTCTGAGTGGGACAACTCTGAGAAATGTTCTACAGTTTCCTAGCGGTGCCCTACAGGTTTTCCCACAGCAGAATGCTCTGTCAGCTTCCTCCCTTCCCCATCTCTCCTCCCTGCTCCCTTACACCTCACATTACCCGGATCACCTCTAATAAGTTGCTTGTACCCAAATCCTGTCTCACGGTCAGTTTCTGGGGGATTCCAACCTCAAGACAGAGCTTAATTCATCTCTTTCTACATTTGTTGCTCTTCATCTTTCCCCCCACTATCCATTGTTCTCTATCCTGACTGGTCTTAGTAAATTCAAATTCCATTCAATGAGATGGATGTCCATAATCACTTGATTGCAGGGATGTCAGGATGTAATTTCAGAGAATTCTACTATCTAGTGCTAGAATGTCAGGCAATTTGGAAAAGCATGCTCATGTTCTTCCCTAATGCCCCAGCACTGAGCCAGAGGTGGTGGGTTGCATAAAGGAAGATGCTATTTCATCCTGTCATTGATTTTTTATGGATATTATCTCAGATAATATGTTTCATGCTCCTCATTCTTTATTTTTCAGTTCGTTGTCTGTAGTTATCACTTTGAGCCAACTCTTTCTAGAAATAATATTTCTTCGCAATCAGAAAAATAACACAATAAATAAGAATGCATCCAGACCTCTTGGATTTCCCCTATAGAGTTTCTATCTCTAAACATTTTGGAAATGACTTTCATATTTCTTCTCTTTATAGTTAACCATGACCAAAAGCACACTTCTAACTCTATGTAAGACACTTTTTTCCTTTTCAAGCTTCAGTCATGCAACCCAGTCCTACAAACAAGCTTCAAGATTTATAATCAACTTAGCCTTTGTATCCAATTTCTGGCTTTGTTTATGCTAGCTTAGTCTTCATCAAAATGATGTCCAAATTAATTCTGAAAAATAGGCATTTGCCTTTACCCTCCCAATGACTTCATTCTGCTGTGGATATGTATCTAATGTACTAAAACACACACACACACACACACACACACACACACACACACGAGCTGTGAGGGTTGTTTTTTTTTCTGTAGTGATTCTGTATTTTCCTTTCTAAATAATTATTTTTGGAACTTCATTTTGAAAATACACTTATTCATCATGTTCTAAAAATGCACCCTAATGGGATACCACAATGGCTTTAAACCAATCTCTGGTTGGAAACTTCTCCTTGATAACACACTAGCTCTGACACTGAAGGGAGAAACTGAAAGAGGATGCCGTCAAGAAACCATAAGATTAACCTAAGCCTCTCCACGCCATCCCTCCATTCTTCAGTGCTGTAAGTTTCTGCTCAAGTGGGTCTGTATCCCATGCCTCTCAAAGTCTCCTGCCCTCAAATAAGGAACAGAGGTAGTTAAAATGTGGAAAATTGAGAAAATGCAGAACACATCATTAACTCATATACTCAGGAAGCTGTGGCAATCTTTACTTCTCTTCACATAAGGCCCACTATAAATGAAATATATATTTTAATTATTTCCAGTTTAGATATTCCCAGTGCACAACACAGAACCTCAACTGTTCACTGTAGAATAAAGGAAAATTGGGCGGTAAGAAAGCGAGAAGAAAGTTGCAGCTAATGCAGAACAGTTGCAAGGCATCGTCACATTGCCCTGAGCAAAACTCTTCTTTTTATTTTGTAGAAAAAGCAGTCGATTTCCCCTATGTGCAGCGTCTGTATTCAGATTCTGTTTACTCATGAGCTCTGACAGGTTTACCCAAAGCAGCTTTGCAAACCAGCTGCTCCTTCACAATCTCTGTGGTTATAATTCTTTTAAGTTGCAGGGATAACTGAAAATGTACATGGCTCTCTGGGATGCAAGGAGGCAGCAGGAACTGTTGACATATTTTATTTTTTACATAGCATTTTCAATTACAGAGAATGACATAGCTATGAACTTTCATTGGGTGCCCCCCTCCACTTGACTTTTGTCGGGCAACATAAAGCATGCAAAGTAACTTCAACTCAGCCTCTTTCCAGAAAACTCTGTGGATTGCACAGCAATGTCATTCCTGACTCAGTGAAAACCAAGCCAAAGCCCTTTCAGTGCACTGAGCCTATGGCTTTTCCAGTTAAACCACTGGGAGAGCTCACCCCAGAAATGGAATCTGTAGACATCACAATGGAGTGTGCAATATCACTTTCAAACTCTTTAATATACTTGGCCAACTTTTTCCCTAATCCAGAAAAAAACACCCGAATTTCTTCAAAAAGCTCTTATAACTTGTTGTTTTTCAAGCTTAATAACTCTCTACTCTGAAACTTTATCACAACAATTGCTTATGTTAAAGAGTTTTGACATTGGCTTTAGCAGCTGAGTAGCCGGGGTAAGTTTAAAATTGGTCTTGCTTAAGACAGGTTTAGTACTTCCAAGAACCGAAGAAGGTTTTCCTTTTTTTTTTTTTTTTTAATAGAAGTGTTTATGAGCCCTGCTTTGGCCTGCAGCCAGTACATGATTATTAAATAAACTTATACTAGTATTATACCTAAATATGCACTAGGT
The DNA here is from genome assembly GCF_963455335.1 of Martes martes. Lineage (NCBI taxonomy): Eukaryota > Metazoa > Chordata > Mammalia > Carnivora > Mustelidae > Martes > Martes martes. The sequence continues at coordinate 45,684,986 of NC_137896.1, read as the reverse complement.
GAAAAATATACTAGAAAATTAAACTGTCAGGGAGCAGGGGGGAAAATGGTCACAAAGCATCCCAAAATACTTGGAGAGAAATGATTTTTAAGATTGTGGTTTGATGCTATAACCCCTTCCCCCACAGGAGTGGTGCTTTCTGGCTGCATGAATCCTATCAGGGTTTCCCAAATTCACATTTCCCTTTGTGCATCTGAGTCTTTGCACATGCTGCTCCAGGTGCCCAGGGAGCTCACTGTCTCTTCCCAGCTTGAGAAGTCATCCTTCCAGACCTGCATCAGAAAGCACAGTGTGCCCAACTCTCCCCCAACCCCCCACCCACCCACCCCCACCACCAAGGGCAGGCAGCACCCTCCACAGCTGCTGTAGAGCTGAAGCATTATATTAGACACTCATCCCATGGCTTCCTATGGCTCTATTCCTGTGTCCTTTCCCTAGTGTCCTTAGAAAGAGCTGTCTGCAACTTAATTTCCTTAGTACCCCTAGCCCTCTGCAAAAAGTGCCAGGTTAAGAAGCACTTGTTAAATAAATAAAGATAATGTAGTGGTGGAAGTACATATATATATATTTATGTACTATTTTTATTATGCAAAATTTTTCAAATCAGTTGAAAGAAGAGACTCAGCACACGGCTCTTAATTCACTGTGAGAAGCAGCTCACATTTTTCATTTCTCCACGGAAGACCAATATTTTTCTCAGAAAAAAAGATTACTTCAGAATTAAATATTATAGTATCAAAGTTTTTTTTTTTAAATACGCGTGTTTTATCATCAATTTCCAAGCTCCATTTGATTGTTTTCTGGTACCTTTATAACTTGTCTTACAGCCTTTCTGCTGGAAAAATGTCCATTTGATTGTGTGTGTCTGTGTGTGTATGAAATCATCAGCACTTCCCACATAATTTGTCCTAATACAGACAGGTCAGATTTCCTATAATAATTAAAAATGTGACATATGGAAGCTAATATTCACATCTCTCATTTAAAAAGAAGTCCAGGAAGGAGAGGGAGTAGGAAGAGGAGGAAAGTAGGAGGGGAAAAGGGGGAGATGGAAAGGGAGGAGGAGAAGGAAGGGAAGGGGGAGGGAGGGAACAAAAGGCAGAAATCTCTAACCCCACAAATAACTCTACTAAGCACTAACATTTATTAAGCCCTCGTAAGCCAAGCATTGTTTTAAGTAATTACTGTACATTGTATTATGGGCTCTTCACCCACGCTCCATGTGGCACATCCTACATTGTCCTATCATTACTCACGAGATACTGGAGTCAGTAGTAAACAGTAGTGTGGACTCACACTTGGGCTCCTGGCTCCAGTGTTCCCGCCACTCCCTCCTCCTTTGAAAGAGGCCTTCATAGTTGCTCACTCAACCTCCTTCTCTTCTACTCACCTTCCACCAATTCCACGCGTCCTCTGGACCCATTATTCCAATGAAGCAGCTCTTGAGGTCCGTGGTCACCTCCACGTCACAGGAGAAATTGCTCAGGCCCCATCAGACTGAATCGTCGGCCCAATTCAGTACCACTGACTTCTTTGTCCTACTTCTCTTTAGGTCATGGTCTTGCTGTTTTCCTCCTATTTCTCTGCCAGATCTGTCTTGGACTCACATATTCTTCTCAACCTAGCCATGGAAGAAGTGTGGTCCCAGGGGCTCCTTTTCCTCCTGTGACTCCGTGTTGTCACCTTAGACTTCAAGACTCACGTCATCTCATTTTTGTCCCAGCTTCAATGATCGCCTACATGCCAATGACACATAAATACACAGTCCCAACAGAGATCTCAGGCCTACATCCTGAGTTTCAGAACACATAGGTCTTAATGACTACCTCAGAGGTCTTCTTGGATAGCGTTAAGATACTGAGAACTTGCTCATCAAATTATCTATTGCTGAATCTCTGGGGCCACCAGCAATGCCTGATACATAGCAGGTAATCAGCACATTTTGGTTGAATGAGTTAATAAATAAATGGATGAAACTCCACATGTCTAAAACTAAACTTATAATCTCCTATTCCCCCAAACCTATCCTCTTCCAGTGCCCCTATCTCCCTGAATGCCACCACCTTTGGAAACTCTGTTCTCTTGTCTCATTACAGCACTGACTTCTCTCAACTTTATTTCCTACATATGTTTAAAATCAATCCATTTTCTTCACCTACACAGCCATCTGTCTATGCTACCTCCACTAAACCCATATCCACTCACAACCTTTCCAATCACCTTTCCAAAATGCTGTCAGAGCAGTCTTCTTAAAAGATAAATCTGATCATTTGCCAACACATTTAGAATTCTTCATGAGTTTTCCATTGCTCTTATAACTAGGACTCAGATCATTAACATGAGCAAAGCACCCCAACCTGCCTGACTTTTCTACCTGTCTCCAGATGCTCTTGTTACAGAAAAGGTTTTAATTCCCTGTAGAGGCCAACTTCTTTTGGACTTAGGGTTCTTTACACATAGAATTGCTATAGCCTAAAGCCCTGAGCATCCCCTGCCACCCTACTTCAATGAGTTGATTCCTATTCATTATTCTTTCATTCCATCTTCCTATTAAAGCTGTAAGGAGGGGCGCCTGGGTGGCTCAGTGGGTTATGCCTCTGCCTTTGGCTCGGGTCATGATCCCAGGGTCCTGGGATCGAGCCCCACATCGGGCTCTCTGCTCAGCAGGGAGCCTGCTTCCCCCTCTCTCTCTGCCTGCCTCTCTGCCTACTTGTGATCTCTCTCTCTCACTCTGTTACATAAATAAATAAAATCTTTAAAAAAAAAGCTGTAAGTGATCATATTACATTTATTTGTGTGACAATTTGATGAATATCTCTCTTTCCCATATGACTGTAAATTCCATGAAGGTAGGAAATGTCTTTATTCTGCTTAATTTTATGCTAACATCTTGTTAGAATGCCAGCTCAATAAATTATTATTGTAACTACTGAAGGAATATATTGATGAGAAAGACCAAGACATGGGTTGAAAAGTTGCTGAAGTTTGAGAGATATGGAGAGAATAAAACGATCATACAAACAGAAAAGATTATCTATCTGTAAAGGAAAAAACTTCCAGGTTGAATTCATTAATATCTGGAAACAGTTTATGCCAGAAGATAAATAATGATATATTAAGATTTCAAGAGAAAAAAAAATCAGCCAAAGAAATCTAGTAGATTCCATTATATTATTAACATATAAATGCAACAGAAAGTGTTCCTCAAATATATGAAACAGAATCATAATATTTATCATTGTTCATTTTTGGTGATGTATTTTGTGTCTATACTATGTAAGAGCTGAGAAAAAAGCAGAATGATCAAGGAAACATAAAAATACAAAAAATAAAACAAAGTAACATAAATAAAACTTAACCTGTTTTTTATGATGGTAAATTTAAGAAATAAATCCAACGAAATAAGCAGTTATTCTCAAATTGAATACACAAACCAACCCCATTCTTCAGTGCACAGATGAGTGACATGAAGTACAGGCCACTAAATAATTAGAAAATTTTGCAAATGAAAGGAAAAAAGATCAAAGACCCAAACGTGAAAACTAGTCACAAAACTCTTAGAAGAAAGTGCAGGACTAAAATTTCGTAACATTCAATTTGTCACTGATTTCTTAGATAGGCTACCAAAAGCACAGGCAACAAAAGAAAATATAGAGAAGTTGGATTATATCAAAGTTAAGCTGTGCATTAAAGGACACAAAGAACAGAATGAAGTGTCAACCCATGGAATGGGAAAAATATATACAAATCATATGTATGGTAAGGGGTTAATGTCCGGAATATATAAAGAACTACAACTTAACAATGGTAAACAAACAACCCACTTAAAAAGGGGGCAAAAGACCTGAATAGGCACTTCTCCAAAGAGGACATACAACTGGCCAATAAAGCACAGAAAAAGATGTTCAGCATCACTAATTATTAGGGAAATTCAAATTAAAAACCATAAGATACCATCTCAAATCCATTAAGAAGACTACTATCAGAAAACCCTAATAGAACAAGTATTCATGAAGACATGAAGAAATTGGAATCCTTGTGCATTGTTGGTGGGAATGCAACGTGGTGCAGATACTGAGGAAAACAGTGTAACTATTCCTCAAAAAAATTAAAAATGGAGTTTTTGGAGTATAAATGTAAAAGAATCGAAAGCAAGAACTCATACGAGTTATTTTTTACACACATGCTCATAGCAGCATTATTCAAAATAGTTAAAAGATAGAAACAACCCAAGTGCCTATCAATGGATGAATGAATAAACAAAATGTGGCATATACATACAATGGAATATGATTTACGCTTATGAAGGAAGGAAATCCCAATGCATGCTATAACAAGGAGAAATGTTTGAGGACATTATACTAAGTGAAGTAACGCAGTCACAAAAGGAAAAATACTGTATGATTCCACTAATATGAAGTAACCAGAGTAGTCAAATTCATAGAGAGGGAAAGTAGGATGGTGCTTGCTGGGGAGTGGAGAATGAGAAGTTATTCAGTGGTTACACAGTTTCAGGTTTTGTTTGGTTTTTTGTTTGTTTGTTTGTTTGTTTTCAGAGTTTCAGTTTTACAAGATGAAAAAAGTTCTGGAGATAGATGGCAGTGATGGTTGGATAACAATGTGAATGTACTTAATGTTATATTAAGAGAAAAAAAAGAAGAAGAAAAGATACAACATGTAAACTGGAAATAAAACAAAGCAAAGCAAAGCAAAGGCCAAGAAATAAATATCAGATATATCCAAGGGAAATGATTTAAATTGGAGGGAAAGGGATTCTTTGTAATCCTGATGGTGACAGTCCTCTGCAATGAAGAGAAAACTTGGAAATTTCTATGCACCAAATAACCTGACTTCAAAATATATAAATAAAAGCTGCAGGAATCATGAGGAGAAATGGAAAGTAACAGAACTTTAAACCAAAATTGGAAGCTTAAACATACTTTCCTTAGTTCTTGCCAGATCAAGATATAAAATATAAGAAAGGATAGAAGACCTAGGTTTAAAAATAAATAAATTAAGGTACAGTTTATGTAGCAAGATGTATAATCAATTGTTACTGATTATATGTATTTGTGTAACTTCTGCCGAGGTTAAGAAACATGGTGATATTTTCACCTCCCATAATGTTTCTTTGCGTCCCTTCGCAGTCAATTTCCAAGGTAATTATATTCTGACCTCTATCACCAGAGAATAGTTTTGACTGCCACTCAATTTCATATAAATAGAATTATACAGTATGTAGTCTTGTGTGTATTGCTTCTTTTACTCAAAGTAACATTTTCTAGATCCATCCAGTTTGTTATGTGTGTAAAATGTTCATTTTTATTATTGTATGGTATCAACTATACGAATGTAACAGATTGTTTTGTGCAAAGTTTTCTGTGAACGTACATTTTTTTTTTCATTTCTCTTGGTATATACCTAAGAGCCAAATAGTTGTTCAGGTAAGTGTATATTTGTCCTTGTTAGAAAATGCCAAATAGTTTTTTAAAATGTTTGCTCCATTTTAAACTCCCAAATATCAACCTGTGAGATTTCCAGTTGCTTCACATTGTGTTTTTTTTTAATTTTTAAATTTTTAAATAAACATATAATGTATTTTTATCCCCAGGGGTACAAGTCTGTGAATTGCCAGGTTTACACATTTCACAGCACTCATCATAGCACATACACTTCCCAGTGTCTATATCCCCACCACCCTCTCCCATCCCCCGTCCCCCCATAACCCTCAGTCTGTTTTTAGAGATTGAGTCTTTTATGGTTTGTCTCCCTCCCAATCCCATCTTCTTTCATTTTTTTCTTTTCCTACCCCCCAACCACCCCACATTGCATCTCCACTTCCTCATATCAGGGAGATCATATGATAGTTGTCTTTCTCCTATTGCCTTATTTTGCTAAGCATAATACCCTCTAGTTCCATCCTCGTCATCACAAATGGCAAGATTTCATTTCGTTTGATGGCTGCATAGTATTCCATTGTATGTATGTGTGTGTGTGTGTGTGTATATATATATATATATATATATATATATATATATATATATACCACATCTTCTTTATCCATTTATCTATTGATGGACATCTAGGCTCTTTCCATAGTTTGGCTATTGTGGACATTGCTGCTATAAACATTCAAGTGCACATGCCCCTTCGGAGCACCACGTTTGTATCTTTAGGATATATACCCAGTAGTGCAATCGCTGGTCATAGGGTAGCTCTATTTTCAGTTTTTTGAGGAACCTCCACACTGTTTTCCAGAGTGGTTGCACCAGCTTGCATTCCCACCAACAGTGTAGTAGTATTCCCCTCTCTCTGCATCCTCGCCAGCATCTGTCATTTCTTGACTGGTTAATTTTAGCCATTCTGACTGGTGTGAGGTGGTATCTCTTTGTGGTTTTGATTTGTATTTCCCTGATGCTAAGTGATGTGGAGCATTTTTTCATGTGTCTGTTGGTCATCTGGATGTCTTCTTCACAGAAACGTCTATTCATCTCCTCTGCCCATTTCTTGATTGGATTATTTGTTCTTTGGGTGTTGAATTTGCTAAGCTCTTTATAGATTTTGGATACTAGCCCTTTATCTGATATGTTGTTTGCAAATATCTTCTCCCATTCTGTCAGTTGTCTTTTGGTTTTGTTAACTGTTTCCTTTGCTGTGCAAAAGCTTTTGATCTTGATGAAATCCCAATAGTTCATTTTTGCCCTTGCTTCTGTTGCCTTTGGCGATGTTCCTAGGAAGAAGTTGCTGCGGTTGAGGTCAAAGAGGTTGCTGCCTGTGTTCTCCTCAAGGGTTTTGATGGATTCCTTTCTCACATTGAGGTCTTTCATCCATTTTGAGTCTATTTTTGTGTGTGGTGTAAGGAAATAGTCCAATTTCATTTTTCTGCATGTGGCTGTCCAATTTTCCCAGCACCATTTGTTGAAGAGGCTGTCTTTTTTCCATTGGACATTCCTTCCTGCTTTTTTGAAGATTAGTTGACCATAGAGGTGAGGGTCTATTTCTGGGCTCTCTATTCTGTTCTATTGATCTATGTGTCTGTTTTTGTGCCAGTACCATACTGTCTTGATGATAACAGCTTTGTAATAGAGCTTGAAGTCTGGGATTATGATGCCACCAACTTTGGCTTTCTTTTTCAATATTCCTTTGGCTATTCGAGGTCTTTTCCAGTTCCATATAAATTTTAGGATTATTTGTTCCATTTCTTTGAAAAAAATGGATGGGATTTTGATAGGGATTGCATTAAATGTGTAGATTGCTTTAGGTAGCATAAACATTTTCACAGTATTTATTCTTTCAATCCATGAGCATGGAACATATTTCCATTTCTTTGTGTCTTCCTCAATTTCTTTCATGAGTACTTTATAGTTTTCTGAGTATAGATTCTTTGCCTCTTTGGTTAGGTTTATTCCTAGGTGTCTTATGGTTTTGGGTGCAATTGTAAATGGCATTGACTCCTTAATTTGTCTTTCTTCTGTCATGTTGTTAGTGTAAAGAAATGCAACTGATTTCTGTGCATTGCCTTTATATCCTGACACTTTACTGAATTCCTGTACAAGTTCTAGCAGTTTTGGAGTGGAGCCTTTTGGGTTTTCCACATATAGTATCATATCATCTGCAAAGAGTGATAGTTTGACTTCTTCTTTGCCGATTTGGATGCCTTTAATTTCTTTTTGTTGTCTGATTGCTGAGGCTAGGACTTCTAGTACTATGTTGAATAGCAGTGGTGATCACGGACATCCTTGCCGTGTTCCTGACCTTAGTGGAAAAGCTTTCAGTTTTTCTCCATTGAGAATATTTGCAGTGGGTTTTTCATAGATGGCTTTGATAATATTGAAGTATGTGCCCTCTATCCCTACACTTTGAAGAGTTTTAATCAGGAAGGGATGCTGTACTTTGTCAAATGCTTTTTCAGTATCTATTCAGAGTATCATATGGTTCTTGTTCTTTCTTTTATTAATGTATTGTATCACATTGATGGATTTGTGGATGTTGAACCAACCTTGCAGCCCTGGAAGAAATCCCACTTGGTCGTGGTGAATTATCCTTTTAATGTACTGTTGGATCCTATTGGCCAGTATCTTGGTGAGAATTTTCACATCTGTGTTCATCAAGGATATTGGTCTGTAATTCTCTTTTTTGATGAGATCCGTGTCTGGTTTGGGGATCAAGGTGATGCTGGCCTCATAAAATGAGTTTGGAAGTTTCCCTTCCATTTCTATTTTTTGGAACAGTTTCAGGAGAATAGGAATTAATTCTTCTTTAAATGTTTGGTAGAATTCCCCTGGGAAGCCATCTGGCCCTGGGCTTTTGTTTGTTTGGAGATTTTTGATGACTGCTTCAATCTCCTTACTGGTTATGGGTCTGTTCAGGTTTTCTATTTCTTCCTGGTTCAGTTGTGGTAGTTTATATGTCTCTAGAAATGTATCCATTTCTTCCAGATTGTCGAATTTGTTGGTGTAGGGTTGCTTATAGTATGTTCTTATAATTGTTTGTATTTCTTTGGTGTTGGTTGTGATCTCTCCTCTTTCATTCATGATTTTATTTATTTGCGTCCTTTCTCTTTTCTTTTTGATAAGTCTGGCCAGGGGTTTATCAATCTTATTAATTCTTTCGAAGAACCAGCTGCTAGTTTCGTTGATTTGTTCTATTGGTGTTTTTTTTTTGTTGTTTTGTTTTTTTGTTTGTTTCTATTTCATTGATTTCTGCTCGATCTTTATGATTTCTCTTCTCCTGCTGGGTTTAGGCTTTCTTTGCTGTTCTTTCTCCAGCTCCTTTAGGTGTAGGGTTAGGTCGTGTATTTGAGACCTTTCTTGTTTCTTGAGAAAGGCTTGTACCACTACATATTTTCCTCTCAGGACTGCCTATGCTGTTTCCCACAGATTTTGAACCGTTGTGTTTTCATTATCATTTGTTTCCATGAATTTTTTCAATTCTTTTTTAATTTCCTGGTTCACCCATTCATTCTTTAGAATGATGCTGCTTAGTCTCCATGTATTTGGGTTCTTTGAAAATTTCCTCTTGTGATTGAGTTCTAACTTCAGAGCATTGTGGTCTGAAAATATGCAGGGAATGATCCCAATCTTTTGATGCCATTTGAGACCTGATTTACGACCCAGGATGTGGTCTATTCTGGAGAATGTTCCATGTGCACTAGAGAAGAATGTGTATTCTGTTATTTTGGGATGGAATGTTGTGAATATATCTGTGATGTCCATCTGGTCCAGTGTGTCATTTAAGGCCTTTATTTCCTTGTTGACCTTTTGCTTAGATGATCTGTCCATTTCAGTGAGGGGAGCGTTAAAGTCCCCTGCTATTATTGTATTATTGTCAATGTATTTCTTTGATTTTGTTATTAATTGGTTTATATAGTTGGCTGCTCCCATGTTAGGGGCCTAGATATTTAAAATTGTTAGGTCTTCTTGTTGGACAGACCCTTTGAGTATGATATAGTGTCCTTCCTCATCTCTTATTATAGCCTTGGGCTTAAAATCTAATTGATCTGATATAAGGATTGCCACCCCAGCTTTCTTCTGATGTCCATTAGCATGGTACAATGTTTGCCACCCCCTCACTTTAAATCTGGAGGTGTCTTTGGGTCTAAAATGAGTTTCTTGTAGGCAGCATATTGATGGGTTTTGTTTTTTTTATCCATTCTGATACCCTGTGTCTTTTGATTGGGGCATTTAGCCCATTAACATTCAGGATAACTATCGAGAGATATGAATTTAGTGCCATTGTATTGCCTGTAAGGTGACTGTTACTGCATATTGTCTCTGTTCCTTTCTGATCTACTACTTTTAGGGTCTCTCTTTGCTTAGAGGACCCCTTTCAATATTTCCTGTAGAGCTGGTTTGGTGTTTGCAAATTCTTTCAGTTTTTGTTTGTCCTGGAAGCTCCTTATCTCTCCTTCTATTTTCAATAATAGCCTAGCTGGATATAGTATTCTTGGCTGCATGTTTTTCTTGTTTAGTGCTCTGAATATATCATGCCAGTTCTTTCTGGCCTGCTGGATCTCTGTGGATAAGTCCGCTGCCAATCTAATGTTTTTACCCTTGTATGTTACAGACTTCTTTTCCCGGGCTGCTTTCAGGATTTTCTCTTTGTCGCTAAGACTTGTAAATTTTACTATCAGGTGACGGGGTGTGGACCTACTTTTATTGATTTTGAGGGGCATTCTTTACATCTCCTGGATTTTGATGTTTGTTCCCTTTACCATATTAGGGAAATTCTCTCCAATAATTCTCTCCAATATACCTTCTGTCCCCCTCTCTCTTTCTTCTTCTTCTGGAATCCCAATTATTCTAATGTTGTGTCGTCTTATGGTGTCACCTATCTCTCGAATTCTCTCCTCATGGTCTAATATTTGTTTGTCTCTCTTTTGCTCAGCTTCTTTATTCTCTGTCATTTGGTCTTCTATATCAGTAATTCTTCCTTCTGCCTCATTTATCCTAGCAGTAAGAGCTTCCATTTTTGATTGCACCTCATTAATAGCTTTTTTTATTTCAACTTGGTTAGATTTTAGTTCTTTTATTTCTCCAGAAAGGGCTTTTATCTGTCTGGAGAGGGTTTCTCTAATATTTTCCATACCTTTTTCAAGCCTGGCTAGAACGTTGAGAATCGTCATTCTGAACTCTAGATCTCTCATATTACCAATGTCCGTATTGATTAGGTCCCTAGCCTTTGGTACTGCCTCTTGTTCTTTTTTTTTGTGCTGAGTTTTTCCGCCTTGTCATTTTGTCCAGATAAGATTTGCTTACTCCTCCTCTGGAATTCCACTGTTCTCCTTGGTGAGTGAAGTTGGTCTCGGCTGGGTTTCTTGTTGATCTTCTGGGGGAGGGGCCTGTTGTAGTGATTCTCAAGTGTCTTTGCCGGAGGCGGAATTGCCCCGCCCTTATCAGGGGCCAGGCTAAGTAATCCACTCGGGTTTGCTTTTGGGAGCTTTTGTTCCCTGAATGCTTTCCATAGAGTTCTGGAGGATGGGAATGAAAATGGCGGCCTCCCAATCTCTGGCCCAGAGGAGCCGATAGCTCAGGGTCCCACTCCTCAGTGTGCCCTCAAAGAATAGTGCTCAATCGCTCCCGTCTCCCTGTCCTCTGTTCGCACTGGAGAAAAGCATTCAATTGCTCACGCTTGGAGAAAAGCACTCAGTCGCTTCTGCCTCCCTGGCCTCTGGTCACACTTGGAGAAAAGTGCTCAATCGATTGTGCTTGGAGAAAAGCACTCAGTCGCTTCTGTCTCCCTGGCCTCCAGCCATGTGCTTGGAGAAAAGTGCTCAGTCACTCTGTCTCCCTGGCTCTGGCCATGCTCTGAGCTCACCCAGCCTGTGCCTGGTTCAAGATAACCCCTATCTGAGAGCTCACTCCTCGGCTCTGTCACTGTAGCTGACTTCTCTGCTCTAATACCTGCAAGCTCTGTGACACTCAGACACCCCCGGTCCTTCTGTGACCCCATGGGACCTCAGGCCATGCTGTCCCCGCGTGAGCTTCACCCCAGCTTAGCCTCTGGAGTGATGTCCCTCAGTGGAGCAGACTTAAAAGTCCTGATTTTGTGCTCTGTTGCTCCGCTGCTTGCTGTGAGCCGGCCCCTCCCCCTGTGGTCTATCTTCCCATCACTTTGGATTCACTTCTCCACAGGTCCTACCTTTCAGAAAGCGATCAATTTTCTGTTTCTAGAATTATTGCTCTTCTTCTCTTTGATTTCCTGTTGGATTTGTAGGTGTTTGCAATGGTTAGATGAGCTATCTAGCTGATCTCCTGCTACCTGATGTCGTCTCAGCCTGCTACTTCTCCACCATCTTCCATCAAGATCCAGTTGCTTCACATTCTTGCAAACATGAGGTATTCTCTCTTTTTCAACAGATGCACATCATATCTTCATGTGTTTTACTTTGCATTTCCATGGTGAATTTGAACATTTGAGCACCTTTTGCAATTCACTGACCATTTGGATGTTATGAAGTGTCTGTTATGGTCTTTTGCCCTTTTCTTAAAAATAGGTTTGTTTGTCGTTTCCTTGTCTTATATTTCTCTATATACTCAAGATTAAGTTCTTTGGATTATGTATGTATTGAAAATACTTTCATCCCATCTGTGGCTTGCCTTTCAGTTTCTTAAAAGCATCTTTTGAAGGCCAAGTATTTTGTTTTGATAAATTCAAATTTACCAATTTTCTTTTATGGTTAGTGCATTTACCTCTGTTCCAAGAAATCTCTGCACATCCCAAGGTCTTAAAGATAATCTCCAATATTTTCCTCCAGAAGCTTTGTGGGGTTTGCCTTATATTTAGAACTATAATCCACTAATATTTTATTTATTAAAAGCAACCAAACCAGGAGGGATAAACATATCAAATTCTCTACTTGGGAAAAAAAGGGGAAATAAAGGTTTCTGTACATTGATAAAAACTTACAAAATGACCATAATTTAGACCTCTAAACATCCCTCAACAAATGCTGAAGAATGAATAACAAAACCACATTATGTATCTGTAATGCAATAAAGTAAGAAATAAATTTAAAAATGTTTAAATCTACTTGGAAATCTAAAAACATGGTATCTTATCCACATTAGATGAAAGAAAAAAATCAGTATTTCAAAAAGAATCTAAAAATAAAATGACTCAACTTTTCAAAAAAACATCTCTGGGGCAAAGTCAATTTTGTACTCAGATGAAAGTCTGAAGAAAGAAAGAAAGAGAGAGAGAGAAAGAAAGAAAGAAAGAGGAAGAGAGGGAGGGGAAAGGGAGAAGGTGGGAGGGAGAGAGGAAGGAAGGGAGGAAGGAAAAGAAATGAAGAGTAAAGTGAAGGAATTAGTAACAGTAACAAAGCAGATGTTAATTTGAAACCAGAAAAGGCATCCCTAAGCCTTTCTCTCATGCTATGAAATGTAGAGAGCCACCATAAAATACAAAGAGTTACCTGAGCCTCTCTTGAAATTAGACAGAGCCAGGAGACTGTTTTGACTCATATGATGGGGTTCAGAGCCCGTTGATCCTGCCCCTAACCTCTTTCTTCCCTCTTCTGCCTTGAACAAGGACACAATGGAAATCCTATCACCATGTTGGAAAAGGCCAAAAGATTCAGGTCAAAAGAAATGCAAAGGGGACCAGCACCCACCTTCCTCTTAACTCTGTGTCTCTGCAGTTGGCTGAAAGCATTCTTAACTGAGAAGAGTGAGTCCTGAGATGATAACAAGGATCAAATCCATGGAACAAAATTAGGTTAGCAACTAGAGGCAAGTACAACTGGGGGTTTATTTTATGATTAAAAAAAAAAAGTTTGTATCAGATCAGTGGTGGTAAGTTAGGAAAATTTCATAGCTAGGTGGAATGAACCAAATCATAAAGATTGTCTTATCTTGCTTCTTACCACAAAATAAATCTAAAGGATTCAACCCTGAATTTTGCCATGCAAGAAGTAGTAAATTTTATTTCTTTCCAAATCACTCTCAACATTTAGAAGAAAATCGCTGCCTTAATGACCATGGTTTAAACAGTTGTAACTGTCCACCCTGTATAGAAGAGGTCAATGGAGAGTATTATATGGCACATTGTGCATTTAATATGAGAGCCACCTTAAACTGTATTAACTGCAAATATGAATTTGTGGGAGAACCAGGGTGGTTCAGTCGTTTGAGTGACTGACTCTTGATTTTGGCTCAGGTCATGATTTTAGGGTTGTGAGACCAAGTCCTGCATAGGGTTCTGCAATGGATGTGAAATATGCTTGAGATTCCCTCTGCCCCTCCCCCTGCTCATGCTTGCACTCTCTCTGTCTCTCAAACAAATAAATAAATCTTTTTTAAAAAGATGAATTTATACTAACCACAATGACGAGTCAATATTTCCCTGGAGTGAAACCAGAAAGGAAATAAGTTTTGTTTTCTTTATATTTTGAAACAAAAGCATACATCTTTGTGTGTCTCTTTTCCAATTTTCGTAAGAGTACGCATCTTTTTAAATGATTTGTGCAGCTTTAATATTTTCTTTCAGAAACAGTCAAGATATAATGAAAAACACATTTTTCTTGAATTTCTGCTAAAAAGTTCCTAGAAAAACCATCATGGCCTCATGTTTTGGGAATGAGATATCATGGACCACCATTTCAATTATTATTATTGTTATTGTTATTTATTGATCATGAGTCTTCTTTGTTGTCTCCCTCTAAGACCAATCTTCGAATTTATACTTTCTTAGAAAATTGTTCTCTTCATGGATTTTTAATTTATTAGTTTAAAGTTGCCCATATTGACCCTTAGGTTTTTTTTTTAATACTTCTATATATGTTTGTATCCCATTATTTGTTCCAAATATTATTTATATGCTTATTCTTCCTCTCTCCCTTTCTTTTCTCTTCCCCTCCTCTCTCTTTGTTGTCTATTTTATTGCTCTTTTAAAATAGTATTTGGTCTTGGCAATCAACTCTTATTTTTGTTTATTGGCTATTTAATTAATTTCTGCTTTTATGCTCTTCCTGCTAATTGATTTAGATTTTATTCATTTATTTATTTTTATTTATTTTATTTTTATTATCTTCAATTAGCCAATATATAGTACATCATTAGTTTTTGATGTAGTGTTCACAATCCATTAATTGTGCATGACACCCTGTGTACATCACAATACGTGCCCTCCTGAATACCCATCACTAGGTATCCCCATCCCCCCAACCCCCTCCTTCTGGACCTTCAATTTGTTTCCTGGAGTCCAGAGTCTGTCATAGTTTGCCTCCCTCTCTGATTTCTTCCCATTCGGTGTTCCCTCCCTTCCCCTATGGTTTTAAACTGTGTTATTTCTTATATTCCATATATGAGTGAAACTGTATATTTGTATTGTCCCCTTTTCCACCATTTAGATCTGAAATCCTTGTTCACTTACTTTAAATTTTTCCTTTAAGTGCAACTTGTTGATACATTACCACTTATTTTTATATAAGGTGCTTTTGTTTTAGATATTTCATAATGTTTCCTTAGATTTACTCTTTAATGAAAGATTTTTTTAAAAGAAATACACCTTATAATTTCTCAAGGGTGTTTTTGCTATTCTTTGTTATATTCTAATTTTATATATTTTGTGGTCAATGCTCCCTCTCCAAAACCCCAACATAACCATGAGAAATGACCCCAGTCTCATCATGAGAGAACACCAGGCAAACCCAAATTGAGGGATATTATACAAAATTCTGACTAGTTTGCCTCAGAACTGATGAGGTCATCCAAAACAAGAAAAGTCTGAGATACTGTCACAGTCCAAAGGAGGTTAAGGACAAATGACGACTAACTATAATGAGATCTCTTAGATGGAACCCCAGAAAAATGATACGAGTTAAATTCAAATAAAGGGTGGAGTTTAGGGGGCACCTGGGTGGCTCAGTGAGTTAAAGCCTCTGCCTTCGGCTCATGTCATGATCCCAGGGTCCTGGGATCGAGCCCCACATAGGGCTCTCTGCTCAGCCGGAAGCCTGCTTCTTCCTCTCTCTCTCTGCCTGCCTCTCTGCCTACTTGTGATCTCTATCTGTCAAATACATAAATAAAATCTTTAAAAAAAAAAAAGGTGGAGTTTAGTTGGTACTAAAATGCTAGTGTTGGTTCCTTAGTTGTGATAATTGTACCACGGCCAATGTAAGATGCCAAAAATAGGGAAAACCAGGTGAATGTTATATGAAAGTCTCTTTTCTATCTTTACCATACCTGAGTAGATCTGAAACTATTCTAAAATTTAAAAGTTTCATTTAATTTTAAGAAAGCTAAGCAAAACAAAATGAAAATATTCCTGTGGTTTGCCTCCTCAATCAGTCTATAATACACCCACATCATTATCATGCTCTCTAGGACCCCATGTCCCCAATTGTGTCCCCCTCACACACTACCCACCCCTCTACTCATCCCAATCTACCCCACCCACATGGACCTTCTGCTTGGTGCTCCAGCATGCCAACCACGATCACTCTCTAGGGTGTTTGTACCTCCTGTCTCTGGGTTCCACACATCTCACTCCCTTGTCTACATTATATTTTTATAAAAATGTCATCTTCAAAACAATGGCTTTCTGATCACTTTATTTAAACTCCCTCAAGCCCCCTCCTCCTCCTTTTTTCATTTGTTTTTTCTCCATAATAATTACCACCTCCACCTAACACACACACACACACACACACACACACACACACACAATATTTTCTTTATTGTCTGGTCCCATTCATTAGAAAGTAGGCTTCATTTAGGGCAGAGATCTTTTTGTGTTTTGTTTTGGTTTTTTTTTTTAAGATTTTTTATTCATTCATTTGACAGACAGAGATCACAAATAGGCAGAGAGGCAGGCAGAGAGAGAGAGGGAGAAGCAGGCTTCCTGCTGAGTAGAGAGCCCTATGTGGGGCTCGATCTCAGGACCCTGGGATCATGACCTGAGCCAAAGGCAGAGGCTTTAACCCACTGAGCCACCCAGGTGCCCCGAGATCTTTTTGTGTTTTATCCACTGATGTATCCCTAATACCTATATAACATCTGGCACATAGTAAGAACTCAGAGAGTATTGACTGAGTACAATTAATTAGGTAGGATGCTTTAGCAACAGCCCAATGAGAAATGGTGTTGGATTGGTCTTGGTTTATGGCAGTGGAGATGAAAAGAAGTGGTAATCTTAGGATGTATTGTGGATATTGAGCAATAGCAACAATATCCTATAAGCAAACCCCAAATCCTAATGACAAAATTAGTATTTGTGGATTAGTTAGATATACAGTTTTAGGAAATGAGAGGAGTGCAGGAAGACTCTTGCTTGATGAAGGTGTCACCACTTAATGAGGTGGAAAAATTTCCAAGAAATATTTGGAATTATGAATCCAGAGCCAAGTTTGAGACACATTGGATTTGAGATGCATCTTAGACATCCAAATGGGGATGTTCAAGATGTCTTTGGAGTTTGAGGAGACTAGAGATAGAAATACTGCCTTGGAAGGGGTGCCTGGATGGCTCAGTTGGTTAAGCAACTGCCTTCGGCTTGGATCATGATCCCAGGGCCCTAGGATCTAGCCTGGTATCGGGCTCCTTGCTCAGCAGGGAGTCTGCTTCTCCCTCTTCCTCTGCCTGCCACTCCCCCTGCTTGTGCTCTCTCCCTCTCTGTCAAATTATATAAATAATAAATGCATACATACATACATACATACATACTGCCTTGGGAGTCATTAACATATAGATGGTGGTTATTAATGCCATGATACTAGGTAAGGTCACATAGGGATAGAACATAAAAGAGTAGAGGACCAAAAGAAACACCCCGGGTATATCCCAGATATTTAATGATGGGATCAGAGGAGGCATTAACTGCAAAAATACCAGGAGGCAAGACAATGAGGGTGGGAATAAAAAACTAGATAGAAATAGCACCATCAGGACTTTCAGAAGAAGATTTTTGAAGAAGAAAGCAGTCAACCCGTCAAATGTAGTTAATAGGTCACTAAGATGAGGATGAGAACATGCCCCTTGGTTTGGGCAAGATGCAGATCATTGATGTGCATTATAAATAAGGTTTGTTTCACTGAAGTGTTCAAGAAACGCTAATTGGCACAGGTCAGGAAGGTGCAGAAGTTCAGACAGTGACGACATCCAGGGAGGACAGAGAGACATAATATATCTAGGGCTTCCATGTTCTCGCACTGAAGAGGCTGGCAGAAGGTACATTTCATGACAATGCAGTGATCAAGCAGAGGATAGAGTCCACGAGCACAGATGCATAAAACTTGGGAGATTTGATGGTGGAAAGCTAAGAGGCTATATTCTTTGTACTAAGAGAAAAAAACACAGAGAAAGAAAACAAAGGATTCATCAAAGAGTATTATAAAAAGATTGCAGATTAAATGATGGGGACCAAATTATTAATTTAGAAAACAGGCCAGGATGGGTTAAATACTTCTGCTAATACAATTTTTTTTTTTTTTTGGTTTGGACTTAAACTGCTCTACACAAGCTTGCTGTCTATAAAGGCAATGCTTTACATAAAGTAGCATAGAATTGTTAAAAACAAAACGGTGGATAATGGATAATCATACAAATTCAAACAAACAGGAAGCTGGAATGTCAACAATGTCCTCCTAATAATTTTACCCCTTGTTTGGGGCTTGAGACAAAGGATAACCAAAAGAAAGTATTAACCTTGTTGGACCTCCATCTCCCATGATACAGTGGAATCCACATGGGGTGAGCTTACTAAGACAGTGGGGGTGAAAGGGCATAAAGGACTTAGTTCTTGCCAGGGCAGTCACTGCCCTGCTTGATTTGGGATTCCAGAGAACCTGAAACCTGGGTCACAAAGGACACTCCCTGCTCTGACATTGGGACTCTGGAGTTGTAAAATGTATATGGTAAGAAGTAGTCAGAGTTGGGATGTGTTTGGGAGGTAAAACTTGAAAGAAATATGCATATATTAGATATATATTTGTAATATCAAACCCAGGACAGACTTTATTTTTCATTGTACATTCATGAAACATTAATGAAAATTAAAAATAATGAAATTCCCAGGAAGGATCTTTATGGATTCCTGAAAGTAGCAATTTATAAGCACTGACACAGACATTGATGCAATCATCAATGCCAACAACAAAATCTAACCCTTTGGAAAGTGGAAATTAAAATATTCAAATTAAAGCAAGCATTAAAAAGGAATTAAAATTCAATTATAATCCCCTTAGAAATAATAATGTTTGGAAAGTAATAAATCTCAATCCATGCCATGTGGTAAATATTGTACTCAGACATAAAATTTATAGCCTTAAATTTTTTTTATTAATAAAAAATAAAGAAGAAAGGTAAATGACATGAAATAACCTTAAGCTAGAGGAGATAAATAGCCAAATGGAAGGGAAAGGAAGGAATTAATGAAGATAGATGCTTAAATTAGTGAATAAAGAACAATAAATTTAATAAATGAGTTCCAGTGTTCCAAGGAATTAGAAGAACCACTAACACAGATCTAAAGTACATGAAAATGGAAACTGCTGTGAGAATCAGAGCACCCCAGTGAGGGAACTGATGATGTGAGCTGTATTTTAACATGGCCCCAGGACAGTCCGAGACTCCATGTACTTCCCTACCCCACTCATGGTCCTGAGGCCATAATGCATCTAACTTCCCAGAATCTTAGGTACTGTACCAAGAAGGAAGAAGAAGGGGTTGAGCCTTGAGCAGACAGAATTTTGAACTAGAAGAGTCCATGTTTATATCACTGAATTGGGAGGAGAAATTCCTGGATTGAGCTTAATTTTTAACCTGAAAATAAATAGTGAAAATAAAACCTGAAAGATCAAATCACTTCATTGAACAATAGGAACCAGGAAACTAAATTAAATTCAGATATATAGAACTAAATTTGGTTTTCATACCTGGGTTAAAAGGTCCATGAGCATCATACCCACCACAGATGTGAGACTAAATGTTCAACTTCTATAGGTATGAAGGGAACCCAATTTACTATTTATGAAAGTCATAATTGCCTTCCCCACTAGCTCATGAGCTCCATCAGGGCAGGGCCATATATCTGTTTTTGTTCAACATTGTAGGTGAGATGTATGGAAGATAGGGGTGCTCAGTAAGTGTATGTTGAAAGAAGGAAATAAATCAGGTGAGAAAGAGGGACAGACAGGAGGAGGCAGGGAGGGGAAGAAAGGGAGGGAAGGAGAGGAGAGGGAGAAGTGGGGGGATGGGGAGGCAAGTGGGTTTGTTGGTTTTGTGGAATACCATTTGGAAAACATGGATTGTGTTTTCTGAGGTCCTTTGCCCTATAAATATTTATGTTGGAACTCGCACATGTGTGTAACACCCACGGGAATTTGGGGTGGAGATACAGAACTGGAGTTCAGAGTACTGGAATTCCTACTTAAGCATCTGGGGTAATGGCAGGAGTTAAAGCTTTAAACCTTGACAACCACAAATTATGGGTTGCACCCCGATGACATTTACAGTGGTAGGACCATCACAAGCTGTATCTGCTTCTCTTAACTTCCATATTCTCATCCCCTTTCACAAATTTTCTTCTCTCCTTTTAAGCTTATTCATCTACATTTTTTGAAAAAAAAATCCCTAAATCATAACCACATGTCATCACTTTATGTGCTTTCCTCATTCCTTCCCTCTCTCCCAACCTTTTTCCCCTTGTCATTCGGCTTCTCCCTGCTCTTTTCTTGAACAAATATTTATAGCAAATCAACTCTGTTGCCATTCCTGTTCTGTTCCTCCTCATCTAAACATTCTTTACTTTATCTCCATCCCTCCTAAAAATGGGGCTCATAGCAGAAGTACTACTCCAGACATGTTTGGTAAGCCTATACAGTGGGGCAGTCATAGTTCTGGACTCAACTATTAGGTCTTTATTAATGTAGGGAAAAGTAACTTGCATTGGGAAAGACCATTCTGTTTTCATCTCAGAATGTGCTCACAACAAACAGAACCCTCTTAGACGTTTGCCAGGGGCCAGATTGTTCTCATTCTGGACTCACAGGACCAAACACTTTTGCCAGTATATTTAGACAACCTGTTTATCCCTGCTACAGTTCAACCTATAGTTTTCAGTCTCTTTGAAATCACTGAAAACCTTTGTAATCTTTCTGTTTATTTGCCAAATTACAGAATGATGTGAGAATTGAGTTTTGTAGCCTGATAAAACAAGTGTGAGGAGGTTTGGAATATTTTATACATTTCATTCCATCACGATGCCATTAGTTTTCTAATGTATTTGTGGAAATTCCAGGCTTTCAGAAGGAATGCTTGGGCCACAGTGAGGCAGGAGAGGCTAAAGATAGGTCTTCTGCTCATCCCCTACAAGACCATCCTTGATCCCAGCTTTGTGTACTTCAGCATTCACCACGAGATGTAATGTAGAAAAAGACAACGGACTGCACCAAGTGAATTTTACAATGCACTCCCTCTTATTTACATTTAAATATCCAAGTCCCAGGTCCCATCTGTGTCTGTCTTACCTTGCAGGTGTGTCTTCTCCTTTCTGGCATTAATCTCCTATTGATTGTCCGCTGCTCTACCCACTCCAGCCTCTCTTGCAACTGTGGTTTCTTTCTCTGAGCATCTTCCTCTCAATCTAAAAACTGTATAGTCTAGGAGTGCCCAGGTGGCTCAGAGGGTTAAAGCCTCTGCTTTCAGCTCAGGTCATGATCCTAGGGTCCTGGGATCAAGCCCCGCATCAGGCTCTCTGCTCCCCGGGGAGCCTGTTTCCTCCTCTCTCTCTGCCTGCTTCTCTCTCTACTTGTGATCTCTGTCTGTCAAAAAAATAAAAAATAAATAAATTGTTTAAAATAAATAAATAAATAAAATTTGAAAAAAAAATTAAATAAAAACTGTATAGTCTACACTAACCTGGCATGTCCCAAGGTTGCCTCTCCTTCCTTACCCCCTTGCTCTGTGCCCACAACTCTATGTCCTCTCTTCATCGAAGGGCACCACATCTATTTCCCAATGTTCATTGTCCTGATTCCTCTGAAGCATCTCTTGAAATATGTAAGTGATTAATCACTAAATTTTACTTCTAAAGCCAATATTACACTATATGTTAATCAACTTTCATTTAAATAAAAACTTGAAAAATAAATCTAGCCACCAGCCCTGCTGTCCTGCAGCTAGATTTTTCTTGAAACTTCTCCTGTCCCACAACCTATATGCACATGGATTACTACTGCAATGGTCCACGTTTCAATGCCATCAAAGTTACTTGAATGCTTTATGAATTTTAACTAACCCAATCAAACTTATGATTTTGCACATTCATCTATAATGTATTAAATAGAATCATATAAAAATTGTCATTTTGTAGACCAAAAATGTACTATAGGGTTTTTTTGTTGTTTTTTTGTTGTTTTTTTTAAAAAAGATTCCACCCATTTATTTGACAGACAGAGATCACAAGTAGGCAGAGAGGCAGGCAGAGAGAAAGGAGGAGGTAGGCTCCCTGCTGAGCAGAGAGCCCGATGTGGGGCTCGATCCCAGGACCCTGAGATCATGACCTGAGCTGAACGCAGAGGCTTTAACCCACTGAGCCACCCAGGCGCCCCCAAAAATGTACTATAGTTTTGTAAGATGTTACCAGTGATACTGGCGAGGGTAAAGATATGGTTAAAGGGTCCATAGAATCCTTTTGTATTATTTCTTACAATAGCAGGTTGTGAGAAATGTATTTTTCCAAGAATAATTTTGGTTAAAAATGGTCAAATAATTTCACATGATACAACCTAATGGCACCCAAAACTGTTAAAAAACAAATGAAATTTTTTCTCCTTGTGGATTTTTCCATGTGCTATAAAGTGCTAATTCAGAAAGCCTGACTTTATGAATTCTAAATAATTTATAAAGATAGAGAATTTTTCTAGCAATAATTAAACCTGATTGCACAATAATTAAGTTTAACCATTTAGCAGGAGCACTGCATTTACTCAGTGTCAAATTCTTTTAACAAAGAGTTTCCTGAAAGGATTTTCATTTTGTTTATAGATGTGTTTTTCTTGTGTATTACATAATTTGTAGGACACAAGAATCAAATGTCAACTGCATGACTTTAGGCTTGGTTTTGGATGAAAGAATCTGACCAATTTGCTTTTATTTACTTATTATTTTAAATTTAAAGATTAAAAAGTTGACTGTGGATTGGGTCAAGCCATGGATCAAACATTAAATGCACTTCTAGATTACAGGTTCTCATTAAGGTCATTAAGAGCATATTATCTGGCCACACATACCTTTCCTGCAACTCCACCCTCCAGAGTATCCCAAACGATTCTTAGACACTTTCAACTGCTAGAAATTTGCTTTATTCCTCATAATAAGGTAGAATCTATCTCTATGAACTTTATTTGCTAGTATTAACTCTACTGCTTGAGTGAAAGAAAGTTAAGTTCAGAACATTCTCCATATCAAACATAATCATATGCAGCCACCTGGTCCCCTTCATTTTAACTCTTTTCCAAGTCCAAGGCCTCCTAAATCCCCAATCCTATTCTGTGTGGCATGACATTCAGTTTCTTCTCATTTTCCTCACTCTCCTGTGATGAGTTCCTGTCTGTGTTTATTCAGTTAAAAATGCAGAGCCTAGAGTCCCAGCTGTGGTCTAAGCAGTCCACTGGCCCCTCCATTTGCCACCAGATATAACTGATGAAGACTAAGATGATCATACCTGATATTCTTGGCTTTAACACCCAAACTTCCAAATCTAACTATAAACCAAAATCACCTCCCACTTTTCCCTCCTCTCCTCCACTTTCAGACAGGTTATGGACTTTCGATAGTCAAAAAACGATCAATAATAAGAAAAAACAACTTGGTCCAAACCTGAAGGTCATCAGTAGATCTTAAGTTCTTCCTCACTTCAAGGAATATTACAAATACAGGGAGTTAAACAGAACACATTAGACCTGGACCATCCCGTTTATCTTCTATGATTTTCAGGTTCAGATTTCTGATTAGTAGAGAGATTAAAAAAAAAAAAAAAAAAAAAAAACCTCTTTGAAGAAAACAGTTCAGTCAGTGACCAGCATGATTAGAAGATGATAGAGATCATTCCTGAGTCTTTTCCATGGTGGGAGGGGAATGCCAGCCTTTCTCTCGAATTATAGAGCAAGACAAACAGTTCTTATTATTTCCAGACAAACGATGAGGCAAATACTGGAACAAGTTAAGGTTCCTAAGTAAAGAGACAAAGGTTCCTAAGTATAGAGACAAAAGGACACTAAGTGAGGTGATGAGCCAGGCAGCTCTGGCAGGGTCATTGGGTGCTAGATGCCCTGGGGCACTGCCCACCCACACCTGCCCAGTAGGCTACCAGATGTTGCCTGGTAAGGTGGGACCCGACTACAGCTCTGGGACTTTCCATTTCTGAACTAGGAATTCCAGTCTCACATATTCTCTGGGGGTACAAAGACCCATGCAGCCCTGCTCTTCCAAAGGTTCCCTTTTCACACTGCATGCTCCCTAAAGTCCTCACCCCAAGCTTCACTATGTAACCAACCCCATCTCTGGAAAGTTTAGACTTAACTTTCAGTTAGGTAACGTTTGGAAAGCATCAGAATACAAGCCAAGTCTGGGGACTTGAATCCTAAGAAAAGCATTCCTCTTTTTTCAGCAGGTGGCACTGTTGCAGTAAGGCTGTGTTTCTTCTGGTGACAGATAAGTCTAAACCATATAGCATATTTAATTTAAGCATCACATTTTAAAAAATAATAATAATTGCCTTAACCAAATGATGGAATAATTTTCACCCAAAAGTGGAACAAACCAACTTCATGTGTCTCCTGGTAAGATGCACTGGGACATGTTACCTTATGTGGCATTTTTGTCAAAAATGCATACCTGAATCTAATCCTGAGAAAACATCAGACAAACCTAAGGTGAGGGACATTTTGCTCAACAACTGGCTAATACTCTTCAAAAACATCCAAGTCAGGAAGATAGAGAATGGTTAGGGTGTAGTTCCAGATTAAATGGAACTAAAAGACGTAATAACCAAAAGTCATGAATGATCCCTGATTGGATCCTGGGCCAAGAAAATTAAACTGCTGTACAGAGCACTGCCAATTATTAGAAAAACTGACAAAATCTGAATGTGAATTATTCCAATCATATTAGATTGGAATATCACTATAGATAGAGAAAAACCCTGGTTCTTAAGGCATGCACCCTGAAGTAGCTGGAGCAACAGGTGTCATAAAATCATGTCTTCAACTTATTGTCAAATGTTTGGGGAAAAAACATATAGTTTTGTATATTTTATATATATTGAAACTATATCAAAATAAATTATGAAAAAAGTTACATTTTCCTACCTTCTTACTAAACTTCTCTAAATTAATAAAGCATGCATACCTAAAGCCAGCCCCACTGAGAATCACCCTCATGTCAGTCTTTCATCAAGTATGTGAATTGTTTTCCTTACTTACTGTTTCCCTCTGTGTTTTCCTGGTCATCAATATCTTCCGGGCCAGCCTCTGGGATGTGGTTCGTTTAATGATGTTATCCACTTTGAAATCTCTTACTCTCTAAATACTTTTTGTCAACTCATCTCCAGGAATAAGTATATGTTCAGTTTACTTAAACCTGAGAACATGTTTGTAAAACATGAGCAGGATATATAAAATCATAGAATGAATCTTAGAATGTAAGCACCAAAGAAATTCAGAAGTTATCATACAAATACTGTCCCATCCCATCCCATCCTATCCCACCTCTTGGTTGGTGAACTAAAGGAAGACAATAGAACCACAATAACTTATTCAAGTTTACAAGGTCACTAAGGTGCAGATCCAGGCAAAGTGTCCCAGTTCCCGTTCTGGGTCCTCTATGCTGTCCCTTCTTTTATTACTCATACTAGGGAAATAGAAGAGATACAAGGTCAGATGTCAAGGACATAAAGCCACAGAACAACACACTGCAACTCCTATTTCATGACAAGAAATTTGAAATATTCTACTATACTAAAATAAACATATGTGGGACACCTGGGTGGCTTAGTCAGTTAAGCATCCAACTCTTGATCTCAACTCAGGTTTTGATTTCAGGGTCTTGAGTTCAAGCCTTTGAACTCAAGCATTGGGCTAAAAAAATAAAATAAAATAAAACAATAAACATATGCAAAAATTTACCTAAATTTGCAATTTTAAAAACAGCACTCTTAGAAGACTACTAATATTCTTTTTTTTTAAAGATTTTATTTATTTATCTGACAGGCAGAGATCACAAGTAGGCAGAGGCAGGCAGAGAGAGAGGGGGAAGCAGACTCCCTGCTGAGCCCAATGCGGGGCTCCATCCCAGGACCCTAGGATCATGACCTGAGCCAAAGGCAGAGGCTTTAACTCACTGAGCCACCCAGGTGTCCCGACGATTCATATTCTTCAGGGTAACTGGGAAGTGCACCTTCAGGTGTCCCAGGAGTGGAAGATCATTGTTCCGTTCTGCTCTGCAAGTTTTCAGAAATGCTAGGAGGCCCTGGGACAATATAACCAATAGAATAGGAGTTCAACCAATGGCTCAATCTGTAGAAATTCTCTTTGTGGGGCATAATGCTAAGCACCCCCTGAATTTCCATTGCACCAGCAAGACTACTCCATGCTGCTAACAAAGCCAAGATTTTCAGTGCTTAGAGGCACTGCCTGTGTGGCATTTTCAGGTGCTTGTGTGACCAAGAATGGAAGGAAGAGCCTCTTCTGGGACAACTGACTTTGTGTCTAAAAAGTCTGTCATCACCACACACATGCACGCATGGACGCATGTATGTATACACACACACACACACACACACACACACACACACACACACACACCTGAGCTGTGTTCTCCTGTCTCTGCCCTGTGGTTTTGAGAGTGTAGAGCTTGTCAGGCCCAGCATGTTGGAAGCCCAGAGGGGTTTCCCCTGCTAATCTTTAGGCAAATATTTTCTCTGCTCTGCTCACTTCATGGTGAGTTACCGGCCTTGCACTTCTGTGATGAATTGGAGTAAGCCCACTTGGGTGGCATGGGCATCAGTGCTTTCCATCAGCAGGGAGCCTTTCCATCGACTGTGGTGGGGTCTGCCCTGGGCTCCTTCTCCCTGCACCAGCCTTCCAGATGAGAAAGAACAAAGTGCTTCTGCTACCTTCAAGGAAAACTAGGCAAGGACCATGACAGGAGGGCAGTCAGTAGAATGGATGTTCTCCATTCATGGATCAGAGAGGGTTGATGCTCCAGGCTGTTTCTCCAGGCTGATCTTCTTACCCATTCCCTGCCTGCCTCTTAAATTATGGTTATAAGAGATAGGAAGCTGCTGGCCCATCATTGTTTCTGCAATTACTCTTGGTCTTTGTGGCTGGCTCACTCACTGAGTTAGATCAACCAGGTTTCTGAACTGGAGCACCTCACACTTTGGCTACTTGTGTGTTTTGATTTAGCTCTGTGTCTGAAATGGTCCTGCATTTTCTCTATGAAATGCCTCTACACACACACACACACAAACACACACACACACACACACACCTCTATTCTGCCTCTGCTCTCCACCCCTCCTGGGTTACTAACTGACTCAGATTCTCATTGCTTCCTTGGGCTCCCAAAGCCATCCTACCTTCCTGCCACTAGGGAGCATATTTTACAATGCCAATCAAATGTTCTTTCAGGTCTTCTGGTAAGCAATCTTGTTGTCACCATTAGCAACATTTTGTTAAAGCAAAGGCGTAGTTTAATCTGGCATTGGCAACATCTGTTTCTACCATACCACTCCATAGGTACCAACCTGAATTCACACTGTATATGCAAATGGGGGGGGCATGGGGAGCTGGTGCCACGGGTTTGCAAGACCCAAAAGTGCGAGAGACAGTGTCTCAAATTGGGAAATCCCCAAAGCAACCCTGAAACAAGGACTTGGGAATAGGTAGTTGATTTGAGAAGTGATCCGTTATCCGTACTTGGCGAATTGGAAAGCGCAACAGGGAAGGAGAACATGACAATAAAGAGGGTGTTAATCTTGGGGCACCTGATGGTTCAGTTAGTTAAGCATCCAACTCTTAGTTTTGGCTTAGGTCATGATCTCATGGGTCATGAGATTGAGTCCTGAGTCTGGCTCTGTGCTCAATAGGTAATCTGCTTGAAGATTCTCTCCCTCTGCCCTAACCCCCACTTGTGCATGTGTGCACTCTCCCTCAAATACATAAATCTTTTTAAAAAATCATGTTAATTAGAGTGCTGCTGCTATGAGCAGGTGGACTTCAAACTGCCCCCCCCACAAGGACTGGTCATACCTCAGAATGAGAAGAACACAATTCTGTTGTCCCACCAGGAGGCTTCACAGAAGTTGGGGAGTTTACCCCCAACTCCCAACTATTAGTGGTTTAGGGTTGCTCCAAGGCTGAGGGGGACATTAACTTGTCCTGTCCACAAACCAGTGGAGAACTTGCTGGTGGCAGGGAAGAAAGGCAGAAGAACACAGAGTTGCCTTGTCTGGGCCTGAAGAGGGGACAAGATACAGAGTTCTGACTCCTTTGGCATGATACAAAATCAGCAGAATTTAAAAAGTCTTCCAATGGTATTTAGATAGATGAGCTAGTGAGAGTCCTCACAGAGCCTCCAAGCACCCCAGTGGTTCTATTAAAGGCCAGTCGCTTCTCCATGTGGTTGAAGACAGGTGGGTGGAACTGATGGAGATGAAGTGCAAGAGGCCTTAAAAGCAGGAAGATAGAGCAAAGCTAGACTCATGCAGGAGGACTGACGTCACTGTGGGGCAGTAGGCATATTGCTGGGTGCTGCTGGAAGGGATGCCAATGAGTGAAGGTACAAAAGGGCACTGCTGCTCAGCAACTGCCATGGACAGTTGTTTGCCATTGGCCAGGTCCTCCTCACCTACTACTCCTGGTAATCAATGCTGTGTAAGTGTCTTAGAATTTAAATGCAATCCCAGCGAGAGAGGCAGAGATGGGAGACAAGAGGATTGAATCAATGGAGATTACTCACAATTAGTTGAGATTAAGCTCTTGTTACTTGATGAAATGAGGCACCAGACAAAAATTAAACTTAGTAATAGAAGAATAAAGTTCCCTTTTTTCTTCATACCTGGATTTGGGGCCTAAAAAATTCATTCCTACTATACCTGGAGTGGTCCTAGTTCCTTTCTTTGGTCCTCAATGTTAACAGATAAAGCGCATTTGGATTTTTTGAGTTCGAATTTGGTTTGCAGTTAGGTTGGATGCCCCCACCAGTGGACCCTGAGGCAATGATATGAGTGCCAGTACTTAATTTGGAAGAGATCCCTGAAACCACTCATGAAGCAGTATGGAAATGAAACAGGGAAAGGAAAGTAGCAATAAAGGGTGTGCATCCATCCTGTTTCTACATTAATCCTGCTGAAGACTTCTGGGAGGCTGTGTCAAATGTGCCCCAGCATTGCCAAAGCCATCAGTCACATCGGCAAATCCATCAGCTCCCATTAGGTACTATATGAGGGCTGCTCCTGGCAGATAGACATGAACTTTCCAGCCTTTCTGGCCTGCTCCAAGCATTGGCTAAGAAGCTGTGGGTCAGAAAAATCTCTCAGGCAGAGTTACAGTGCTTGAGGTAAGAAGCCAGCAATGATGCAGAAGGATCATGTGTCAAGGGATTGTGGATGGGGCACTGGTAGCATCAACACTAGTAAGGCTAAGTCATATCCTATTACAATCATGGAACACATAGAGGTCACCCCCTGGATGTCATATCATCAGTTTACTCTAGGTGTATTTTTCCCCCACCTTCAGATTCACTGTGGCAAATGAGGGGAGGGGGAGAAATCTCCAGCAGGATAACAAACCCCAATCCACTTTGCATGGTCTTACAAGCCATTTTCTTCCCCCAATGGACCATGTAGCCAGGTGACAGATGGCAGAGTGAGAAATGGTACTTGGAGACTGATTCAAGGAACACAGAGAGGAGGCAATTTTTGCATCCTAAGAGGCAATTATGCTAGAGTTACAGAGCAATAAATTTGGAGATGTATAAGGTTAATAAGCCCCCACTTAAGACTTCCCTTGACTGGTAGGACGCAACCCACCGGAGGCTTCCCCCTGAGTAACAGGAAGATTCAAGAGGCCACACTCACCGAGCTTGTCCAGATTGATGTCTCCTGGCACCTTTTTCTTGTCACCAATCTTTGTTTCTTTTTACTCGAATTTTCTCTTCAGTCTGTTTCCCTCATTTACACTCTAGATTACAAACATCACCCACAGACTAATGACCCTGCCCCATTTTATCCTCAGTGCAGAATTCGGTTCAAGCTGCCCCCAACTCTCCTAACACAAACACATATCCCGGTTTATTACCTTGCCCTCCACAGCTTCCCCTCCCTCCATATTCCCAGCAAGATGCATGGTCCTGTCCCTTATCTGATCAGCAAGAGTGGGACATTGTCCTGCATGACACCATCACTCCACCCAGCCACTCAAGCACTAAGCCCCATGGGTCTACGGCCATGAGGGTTTTCAGTGCATCTACCCCAATTCACTTTTCACTGCGATTACTGCAGTGACACCCCAAGCCATCTCGTGCATCTGGTTTCTTCTTTGTTCCCTTTGTTCCATTTTCCACACACTTTCAGGTTCTTTTTAAAATGTAAGGAAAGAAGTCACCTCTCCTGTTTAAGAACGGTGCTGGCTTTGGTTTGTCAGCCCCAATCCATCTGCCTCCTCCCCACTTACTACACAGGACTGGGAACTAATCCCCATCATCACTCTGCTTCTCTCTCTCCTCTCTCTCTCTTTCTCTTTGTCTATCTCCTTCTTTCTCTCTCATACAGACATGTGTGTGCACAGGCACACACACACATGCATGCATGCGCACGCACACACACACACACACACACACACACACACACCCCTCCATCCCATTGCCCTGGAGGCTCTCAGTCAAATGTGCTGGTCCTTCCCCTTGCCATTGTTCTATATCCAAACCTCAAGGTTGATCTCACTCATTACCTCCTGGGAAAAGCATTCCCAGACAGACCCTCTAACTCTTATAGACTTAATTAGATGCCTGTTTTAAATGCTTCCATGAGATCCCCTACAGCCTTAAAGAAATCTCTATGATACTGTACTGCAATTGTCTGTTTAATTGTGGTCTCATTCAGAGAAGGCACCCTGTGTTTCCGTCTTGATTTTCCCAGCATGTAGCACAGCACTGGGCACAGAGTTGGAGCTTCCAAAAGTATTTGATGAATAAATGAAAAAAAAAATAAATGAATGACACCTGATAGTGCTGGGCTTGGAAATGGAATCCTACAATGGCCCACATGCTTCACTCTTTCTTTCCTGCATGTTTCTGCTAGAACCTGCTCAAAGCAACCAAGACCCACCATTGACCCAAGCCTCCAGAGTGCCTCCCAAGCCTGCTCTGAGTAAGAATGGGGAGGAATGCTGACTTTGCCTCGACTATGGAAGACTTTAAAAGTTCCAGAAAATTGATTTTTCCAGGCTTTCATGGCTTGGCATAAAAGTCAGACAGATTTTTATTGAATCTGGCCCAAGATGGTTAGATTTTTGACCTTAGCAACGTGGCCAATAGATTCAACCATGAATACGTTTTGTTTTCTCATTTTTGCCACATGGGCTGGCTTTCACAGATTGGCCAGTAGGTTCAGCCACCACTGTTTCTTCCCCAGCATCTGTTTCCCTGTTCCTGTGGCATCTATAATTGTGAATAAGTTGTGGGTGCATTTTTGAGGAATGGCGCAGTGGCATGCTCTGCAGGAAATGTGTGCCCGCTGGTGCTGAGTTGCTGTTTATGTTTGTCAGTGGTCCCTGTAATTGGAAGGCTGTATTGCCTTGCAATTATGCAAAGGGTAATAAAAAGAAAATTAGGGAAAACATATGAGTATAACATCAGATCTAGACCACTGATATTTTGTAATTTTACACAAATACAATACAGATTTTTCCCCCAAAATCCATTCAACTGTAGTGAATACCAAACAGAAAAAGCTCAGAAAGCTCCACTTAAAAACCAGGCAAAAATGAATATCTAATCTTTCAGTCTTTGAACATGATACCGTCCACTGTAAGCACCAATTCAATTAAGGCAGAAATCCTAGGTCGTCATTTCTTCTGATGAAAAACGCTAATTAAGAGGAATCAGAAGGCAGCATGCTACAAGGAAAGCAGATACCTTTTATGGCCACAGGGATTCCACCACATATTCTTATGATCGTCTCTGCGGCACATGTCATGCATTCAGTCATCACTGCTCAGACACTACCTATTGTAGAAAGAAAAGGAAAGAAACTCACTCCTGCTGAGAAGGTGTGAGGTTTAACTTTTTTAGAAAGGAGAAAACAATCTGAACATCCATCTCGTCAAAATAAAAACTGAAAATTAAGACCTTAACTGACAGTCCCCTGTAAAGTAAGCAAAATAATATCACAAAAAGAGGGTATTTCTTGGTAAGGCTATGAATCTTACTACAAACAAGATGAATAATGAATTGCCTAGATTTCTTACTATAGACATTATGTGAAATTTTATTTTTTAATTTAACTTAGCATTGCTTTACATTATATTTTGTGATATGAAATTCCCTTGGAGGAGACAGTTATATACCTATAAGTGTTTGCACAATTCAAAACACTGTATTTGTTAGACAGCATCTCACTGCCTGCTTGCATGCCCACATATGTTTTCAACATGCTTCCAACATGTTTCAGGGTTTTTTCTCTTGCTGCACAATTGTAGGACTTGTAGGACAGTTCCACAGCTAAGCATAAAAAGCAAAAGCTGTGTATTATGGTCCTTGTCAATGATACTGGTCAAGGTTTCAATATCCTACTTATTAATTATACTGATGGTGCAAGAAATGCCTATGTATTATCTATGCATTTGTTTGTATTTAAAATCTTTAGTTTTGCTAAAATAGCAAATGCTTATTTGTATCGATTTATTGCTTCGTTAGCTTTTTCTCCTCATAACCCTGTCTTCGAAGGCAACATGTGGAACTCTGAAGGATCACTGTACCCCGACATGGTGGACTGCTTCCTCTGGCTATGATGCTCTCCTTCTGAAGGAGGTGTTCTTGTCCTCTCTGACTCCCACTATGTCTTTTCCAGAATGTTCCTCATGTGAACTGGGATAAGGAGAAAGGGTCAACCTCCTTGGCCTGAGATTAGCTCTTGATCTCGACAAGCAAGTTAGACGCTTGCTCCTAGAACTAACTGGAAACAACCCAGATGAAGTACGACCCTAACATTTTTTTTGGCAGTCTGTGGAGTTTCTGAGCTTCTTTAGACTTAACGTGCTTAGCATCTGGACTGGCTTAACTTTCCCTCAGCAATGTTTTGGATACTTTAATGGATAGGAAGTGCCTTCTCACTTTCTCTCCTTTGGGGAACCAAGACTCACACACAGATTTTCCTCTCAGGTTTGAGTAAGAGGCCTCAAGTCAAAGCCAGGGTTTTTCCTTCGCTGAAACATACACGATGCCCAATGTGCTTCTGGTGAAGGTGGAGGGCAGCACATAGGTTTGATGTATGTAGGGCATTCAGGGAAATAAACAGCCATCTTCTGCTCCCAAGTGACAGGGAGGGAAGTGACAGGTGACAGGGGGGAAAGGGAGCATGAGATTAGACTCCCTGCTTCATTATAATTATTTTTAAATTTATGATTCTTGTCCCTTTCAGTTTTGAAGGGGTGTTCTTAAAAGTATTTTTCTTGGCTACCAGCTAAGGTTTGTTGAAAACCAAAGCCAAAGTTAAGGAAAAATTTAGAGGATAGGGAAACATATGGCCTTCTGGGGCCGGTAACACTCATTTCCCGTTCTTGTGCAGACACTGAAGATGGAGGATGTTTCAGAGTTGGTCTTCTTCAGCCAGCAGAGGAGATGGCTAGTGTTGGCAGATGGATTAAAAGATCCCACAGTGACTTTTCAAAATGAACCAAGGACCTGAATAGACATTTTTTCAAAGAAGACATGCAAATGGACAACAGTGACGTAAAAATGATACTGAATATCACTAATCATCAGGAAAATGAAATATAAACCACAATGAGGTATCACCTCACATCTGTCAGAATGGCTAAAATCAAAAACATAAGAAACAACAAGTGTTGTCAAGGATTCGGAGTAAGAAAAACCCCCATGCACTGGTGGTAGGAATGCAAACTGGTACAGCCACTGTGGGAAACAGTATGGAGGTTCCTCAAAAAGTTTAAAATGGAGCTACCCTATGACCCAGCAATCGCACTACTGGGTATTTACCAAAAGAAAATTAAAACACTAATTCAAAAAAATATTTGCACCCCTGTGCTCATTGTAGCATCAATTACAATAACTAAGATATGAAAGCAACTCAAATGTCCATCAATAAATGAATGATGTGATATATATAATGGAAGAACATATAATATATAAATAAAATATAATAAATAAACAAAATACATAATATATAATACGTACAAATAGAATATTACTGAGCCATGAAAAGAGAAGAAATCTTGCCATTTGCAACAACATGGATGGATCTAGAGGGTACAATGGTAAGTGAAATGAAAGAGAATAAGAGAAAGACCAATTGCCATATTATTTCATTCATTGGGGAATTAAGATTCAAAACAAACAAATAAAAAAGACAGAACCAAACAAAAAAACCCTAAACTTTTAAACATAGAGAATAAACTAGTGGTTGCCAGAGGGAGGGTGGGGGA
The DNA here is from genome assembly GCF_963455335.1 of Martes martes. Taxonomy (NCBI): domain Eukaryota; kingdom Metazoa; phylum Chordata; class Mammalia; order Carnivora; family Mustelidae; genus Martes; species Martes martes. Next base: position 45,650,818 of record NC_137896.1, on the reverse strand, counting down.
TGGGTGACATTAAGAGTACACTTATCATGATGAGGACTGAATGATGTACAGAATTGTTGAATCACCGTATTGTACACCTGAAACAGTTATAATTAACTATATGTTAATTATACTTCAATAAAAAAAGAGAAATAATGAAACTCAAAAAAAATAAAATATATGAACAAGATGTCACAGTGAAATCAACTACAACCAAATGCAAAGAGGATTCTTTCTCCTATTTTCTCCTATTTTATATGGAAACAATCACAGGATGAGAAAGAAATCTAATCTCAAAAAGGAAAACAAATTCTTTAAGACACCATAAAGCCCCACAACAAATGACCAGTGCCTGCTGCTGGCGCCTCTGATGAGGAGAGCTGACCCACAAGCTAGGAGCCCTCTGAGGGATAGCTCCAGCACTCTGGAACTCTTTTATACTTCTTTGCACAGCAGATACAGCTCAGAAACCCAAGGGGGCTCTTTGGGAAAATGACTTGAGCTTTGTTCCTTGATTTTTCTCCTTCACCATCAGTAACAGAGCCAAAGAGCCGGTGTTTCCAAATACTAGCGGCCTCTCCCTGAAGGTCACCTGCTGGACCAGCTGAAAGGTCAAGTGACAAAGGGCATCCCCAGTTTGGAGGACACTCAAGAACTTTACAATACCCAGGAACTTGACAGAACACAGAGGGGGAGAGATAAGGAACATAGTGGAGTGGTGGGAAATCCATTTCCAGAATAAGTAGAACTGAATGGAAATAATTTCAAAAAAGAATGAAACATGCCTAAATGTACAGAACAAACGAAGGCTGCCAGAAACATGTTTGGCTTTCTTGCTGGAACACTTTCTATTAGGCTCTCATTGTAATAATTAATGGTCTCATACAAATTTAGTCAAACAACTTAATATCAATTTCCATTTCTGGTATTTTTATGTAGTTTTTTTAATAAGTTATATTATTTTATTGCTTTTTAGTATTCCAGAATTCATTGTTTATGCACCACACCCAGTGCTCCATGTAACACGTACCCTACGTAATACCTACCACAAGTTTCACCCAAACTCCCACTCCCCGCCCCTCCAAAACCCTCGGTTTGTTTCTCAGAGTCCACAGTCTCTCATGGTTCACCTCCCCTTCCAATTTCCCCCAACTCACTTCTCCTCTCTATCTCCCCATGTCCTCCGTGTTATTCCTTATGCTCCACAAATAAGTGAAACCATATGATAATCAACTCTCTCTGTTTGACTTATTTCACTGAGCATAATCTCTTCCAGTCCCATCCATGTTGATACAAAAGTTGGTTATTCATCCTTTCTGATGGAGGCATAATACTCCATAGTGTATATGGATCATACCTTCTTTTTTATTAGTTTTAGAGATAGAATGTAGTGATTCATTACTATATGTAACACCCAGTCCTCATTACATCAAGTGCCCTCCTTAATACTCATCACCCAATTATCCCCTCTCTCACCACCTCCCCTCCAGCAACCCTCAGTTTGCTTCCTAGAGCTCAGTGTAGTACTGGAAGTCCTAGCCTCAGCAATGAGATACAAAAAGAAATAAAAGACATCTAAAGTGGTGAAGATATCAAAGTCTTACTCTTCGCAAACAACAAGATACTCTATGTAAAAAGCCCAAAGACTCCACCCCAAAATTGCTAGAACTGATACAAGATTTCAACAAAGTTGCAGGATATAAAATCAATGAACAGAAATCAGTTGCATTCTATATACTAACAATGAGGCAGAAGAAAGAGAAATCAAGGAATTGATCCCATTTATAATAGCACGAAAAACCACAAGATACCTAGGAATAAAGCTAACCAAAGAGGTAAAAGATCTGTATTCTGAAAACTATAGAACACTCATGAAAGAAATTGAGGAACCCACTTCTGTTATTTTAAAGGTACAGTCTTAGTCACATCCATCTAATGTTTAAAAGTTTTTCTTTGAAAAATCGTGCATTGAATTTGTATTTTTAAATGAATTATGGGTCAACAACATTCCATGCCTGAGAAATTTCTTAATGCATGGTTATGAAATTTTATGTTTATTTTTATTCATAGAAATGTTTTTTTTTAATTTTAAAGTATAGTTAGATCAATAGGTGATGAATTCAATTATTTGAAATTTGTAGATTTTTGTAAGCTTGAGAGATACCTGCTGTGTAGAGGTTGAAATTTCATTGTCACTGAAATAAAAGAGAAAGGGAAAGTACAAAGTGGGGCAAATAAATCTTGTAATGAGAGTTGGGGGTGGGGATTTGGAGGAAATTTTCAGGTACAGGACATGATTTGCACTGACATAGACATGCTCTGAACTCAGATTTTGTCCAACACAGATGAGCTTAGGTGTCTAATCAGGAACCAATTTTAAAAAAATTAAATGAGTAGCTCATGAAAGTCTCAAAATTTGGGCATTTGGGTGGCTCAGTCAGTTAAGCATCTGTCTTCAGCTCAGGCCATGATCACAGGTCCTAGGTTCAAGTTCCGCACTGGGCTTCTTGCTCAGCAAGGAGTCTGCTTCCACTTCTGCCTACCCCTCCCCTCGCTTGTGCTGTCTCACAAATAAATAAGTAAAATCTTTAAAAAAAAAAAAAAAAAGAAAGAAAGAAAGTTTCAACATTTGCCATAGTGGCTGTTAATGATTACAATAAAGATTTATTGATCCCAGATTCTAAATTTAAATAATACTAAATTAACTGGTGAAGGAAAATAAAAACTCTAAAAATAAAAATTCCAAAACCAAAAATGGACCTTAAATTACTAAAAATTTACCTCTAAAGAGGAAAAAAATTGACAATATTAGCTCTACTGTATCATTCTGATGCAATGCTTTTTGAACTTTTTAGCCCTTTCCTTGATTGGAATACTGTAAGGTGTCCAACATGTGAAAGAAATTACTATGAACTGCTATGGCCACAGCAGGATCCCAGAAACCAGTGTCTGCATGTCCATGGTTGAGGTCCCCAAGCCACTGTACTCCACTTGCCCCTATACCCACAAGTTAGTTAATTAGTATCTCATTTTATTTCACTTCACACATACTGCTTTTTTTTTTTTAAACAAATTGAAAATTTCTGTCAACCCTGAATCAAGCAGGTCTATGGGCACCATTTTTCCAACAGCATTTGCTCATTTTCTGTCTTCGTGTCACATTTTAGTGATTCTCACAATATTTCAAGGTTTTTCATTATTATTATATTTGATAGGGTGACCTGTAATCGGTGATTATGACTCACTGAAAGCTCAGATGATGGTTAGCATTTTTTAAACAATAATGAATTTTTTAATAAAAAGTATGTATTTTTTTTTACATAGTGCTATCACACACTTACAGACTCCAGTATAATAGCAACATAACTTTGGTGTGCACTGAGAAACCAAAAAATTTGACTCACTTTATTGTGATACTCATTTTATGTCAGTATTCTGGACCTGAAGCCACAACATCTCCAAGGTATACCTATATTCAAAATAATTCATGAATATGGAAGGAAAAATCAATATTAGCAAATAAGCATAATAAATGATGGGTATTTCTATTTATTACTCTAGTCTGTATTCTAGGATGTATTATTAAAAAGGAAAAAAGCAAAGTACAAAAAAAATGCATTTTATTCTCACGATATCCACGAAAGAAAAGTAACATGAATACACGCTTGTGTAGATTTTCTTTTTTAAAAAATACTAGAAAAATAAAATGAAAAAAATTTAAATGTTGACTTATGGGGGAGGAGGACTTACTTAAGGTGGAGGTACAGAGTTAGAAATTAAACTACTTTGAATTCATTTTGTTTTGTAAATTTGAATTTGAAACCATGTTAAATATTTGTATATAATTTGAATAAACAAATAAAATGGTCCCTAAAAAATCAAAGGCAATTGTGTAATAAATGGTATAAACACTTTGAGAAGAACTATTGCCACTTTAACACATTATTTGACAGTATATCACTAGTTGGATGTCACTTAAAGACAAAAAGAACTAAAAAACATTTAAAGAGATTCTTTTTCTATTATTGTATTATTTATTGGTGATGTTAATGGCGTTGTATGCGTTTTGGGGGATAAAATACATTGTTGCATTGATCTTGGGGAGGAGAATAAGTCTTTCTAATATGACCTCATGATGCGTTTTATCTTAAAAAAAAAAAAAAAGCATTTCCTGTAGACTTTAAAATGTGACCTCATGATGTGTTTTATATTAAAAAAAAAAATTCCTGAAGAAGACTTTACAATGTGACCTCATGATATGTTTTATCTTTAAAAAAAAATCCTAGTTGTATAAACTAAAAAGAAATAGATGCAATGATATGCCCAAGAAAAATGAGCAAACCTATCAACCAAACTATGATCTTTAGATACATTTCTCATTAACACTGAAAAAATAAAACAAAATTTTTAAGAAAAGAACATTCCTTTGGAAAATGAATGCCGGTCTTGTATAAGAACTGTACAAAATGAACCTGAGATAACTATTATATGAGAAAGAAAGAATGTAATTAGAGCTTCTGAAATGACTGTATGAGGACTTCTACTGATTTTCCCCAGAGTGAAACTATTTAACTTGTAAAAATTATATATTATAATTATCTAAAGTCTCTGGAAATTGACCTAGGTTCATACAGCAAATTGGAAGAACTTATTCAATAAAATACAGTAAACCTTAGAAAGAAGATGGGGCATCTATGGTGTTTGAGTCAGGACTTATTTCCATCGGACACCTCAACCCCATCTGTGTTACTGAAGCTCCACTCCTGGTGGGTGTGACCAAGAGGACGGGGGCTCCTTTTATCCTTGCCCAGCTTCCAGTTATAGGGCTATGATTTCACCCCAACAGGGGCTGCCAAGACCTCTCCTTCCCTCTATTCTAAGAGGGTGCAGCCAAGAAGACTGGGGCTCCCTTATTGCAGCCAACTCTTATACCCCTGATGGAGAATCTATCCAAATCTTTGTAGACCAAGAATACTGGGGCTTTCATCACTGCCCTTCCTTAGTTTCTTCTACTGTGGTCTAGGTTCCACTTGGGAGGGGCAAGTTGAGAATATTATTGGCTATACTTGCCCCCCCCAAACACCACTCCTAAGATGAAGGTGTCATTCTGGAAGAAGTAGGCCACCACCTCTATATTCAGTTCTGATGCAGTAATACACCAGAGGTTCTGCCCATGGAGAGAGGCAAGATGGAAATGCTCATAGTTCACAGATCTGTTAAGGGGATAATTTTATTGGGAACAAGACCTGGAGAAACTTGTCTTAAGGCATTATTGAAAATAATGGAGATCTTAGTGATCAAAAAGCTAATAGCTCAGTAAAATTAGTTGCAACAAACAAAACTGCTGACCAGCGAGGGAACAGGGAAAGAGACAGGTTTGTTTTTGTGTGTTTGTTTGTTTACTTGCTTGCTTTTTAATGGCCCCTACTAAGATCACATCCATCCCCTGGGTTCCAAAGACTATGCACATGCATGAGACTGCATCCATTCAGGAGCAACCAGATTGGGCACCTGAGAACTATTAGTCTGCTTAAATGTGGGGTGGGCTTGAAATAATTCTCCAAACTACTCACAGATCCATCAGCAAAATACAACAGTCTTACCAGTTGGAAGGGCACAGACGCTGACCAATGACTGAATGAGCATTAATCTATGTTGAGCCAGTGATAACTTCTAGGAAGCTAGCCTTAAAAGCAAAAACAAGGGAGGGGGAGTACTGAGCAGTGACCTCACAGGCAGCTCACTTTGGAAGAAGGAGATTTCAAGTATTCATCCAAGCAAACATTACATAAATAAACTAACCAAAACCAGCAACATCAACAAGCTTCTGGGACGGAGAAGAGGGCACTAATTGGAATCCAGGGTTGATACAATACATTACTTAAAATGTTCACTTTTCAGGAAAAAAAAAAAGAGACATGCAAATAAACAGGATAGTGTGACCCTTATACATGAAAATGGTGAGCAATAAAAATTGATTTTAAGAGGGTCCAAGACATTGAATGCAGCAGACAAAATTCTTCAAAGCACCTATTATAATAACTTGAAAGAATGAAAGGAAACCATGTTTAGAGAATTAAGGGAAGGTGTCAGAACAATGACTTATCAAGTAGAGATTATCAATAAAGAGAACTTATCTTAAAAACAAATGGAAATTCTGTCACTGAAAAGTACAGTATCTGTTATTAGAAAATTCACAAAGGGGCTCAAATACTTTGAGCTGCTAGAGAAAAAGAAAAGAATTGGAAAACCAGAAGGGAGATGACTCAAGATTATTAAATCTGGATAATAGAGAAAAGAGGGCTAAAAGATGAATTAATCCTCAGAGTTATGGGAAACCTGTTAGCATACCAATATACATGTAATGAGAGTATCAGAAGAAAAGGAGAGTTAAAAAGGAACAAAAAATAAATAATTAATGGCTGAAAACTTAAACATATGAAGAAAACCATTAATCTGTATAACCAAAAGTTCAACAAATTCCAAGCAGGATAAACACAAAAAGATCCACACTCAGATATATCACAGTCAAAATGTTTCAGGAAAAAGACAAAGATAACATCTTAAAGGCAACAGGGTAAAAATATATCTTCACATAAAAGGGAGCTCCAAAAAGACTAACAAGTAACTTCTCATCAGAAATTATAAAGGATTTAAAAAATGAAATTATGGAGGGTAGAAGGCAGTGGGACAACATATTCGAAGTGCTGGATGGGGGGTGAAATCTGTCATCCAAGAATCCTATATCCAACAAAACTATCCTTTAAAAAATAAAAGCAAGGGGAAATCAAGTCCTGGCATGACAACAACCTTGTGACTTGCTCCCCCAGAGAAACTGATGAAAATTATTTTTTTTTAAATATAAAGTTTCTGTAAAGGGTCCTAAAGACAAATAGCAAATGAAGAAATTCTATGAAAATTCAGTAAGAAAAGTGAATGTGTGGTAAATGAAAACAATGATCCACATATTTCAGATGTCAAGTAGAATAAACATAAAAAGATCCACAAACTGATATACCATAGGAAAAATGCTGAAAGTAAAAGCAAGTAGAAAATCTTGAACACAGAAAGAAAAAAAAATCTAATAACTTAAAATGAAACCCCAATTATATTAACAGAGGAATTTTCAGCAAAAACAGTGAAACAAAAAAGGCAGTGGCATGGTGTGCTCAAAGTGCTTTAAAAAAAGGAGTCCATCAAGAATCCTCAATGAATCCTTGTATCCAGCAAAGCAAATGATGTCCTACATCATTCAAGAATGAAAGTGAAGACTTCTCCTGATTTAAAAAACTAATAAAACAAACCTGGGAGAATCTGTTGCTATCAGACAGGCATACAGGAAATGATAAAGGAAGCTCTTTGTAGAGAAGACAAATAACACTAGACACTAATTTCAGTTGACATGCAAAAAAACAAAGAGCAGTAGTAAAGGTAATTTTGTCATTATGTGAAACAGAATAAATGCATATTTTCCTAATTTCTTTTTATATATGATTTAAAAAGGAATTGTAAGAAATAAAATGTATATAATATTAGACTTATCACATGTTAGAAATGTAATATATATATATATATGTATGTGTGTGTGTGTGTAATATATTTGTCAATAACAGCACAAAAGAGATGAAGGGAAGCAAAGCTGCACTGTGACTAAAGAGATGACCACAGGTGATAAAATAATAAAATAATAAAGCTTTGTTGAGCTTTAATACTAATAGGCATGATAACACATAACAATATCACAAAAAAGAGGAAACTGGATCTATACAGTGTATGTTTCCATATATAACTGCAATTAACACAAGTGTAAATCTGAAGCTAACTCTAATACACTAAAATATACAAAATAAACCCTATAGAGTGACCACTTTAAAAATCTCCAGAAATAGAGTGAAAATGTCACTTAGTGAAACTAAAATGCTGTATTAGAAAATATCACTTAACAGAAAATAAAGCAGTAAAAGAGAAATGGATGAACAAAAAGATATGAGACAGAAAACAAAAAATAAAATGGTAGATATAAACCCAATCACATAAATGATAGGATTAAATGTGAATGGATTACCTACTCTAATCAAAAGTCAGAGTTCCTCAGACTAGATTTTTAAAAAATGATCCAACTGTATGCTGTCTACAAAGCACACTGATTCAAAGATAAAAATACATTTTAAGAAAAGAGTGGGAAATGATACAAAGAAATATAGAAAAAGACTTTTAAAATTTCTCATGTAGCTAATGGGACAAAATATTATATATAAACAGTACTACCCTTTTACTTGAGCAAGAGAGATCACACTTTAGAGGTCCCAAATACCACAAACAAACCAAGACTAACAAACATATGCCACAACATGATCCTTCCATCTTGAGATTAACACAGTTCAGGCCCACACAAGTGTTTCTCTACATTTCTTGTCTTATATCCTTAAAACAAAGAATGACAACATATAAAGGTCATGAAGGTTTGTGGGTTGTGCCATTGACAACATCTGAGACCAAGTAGACTTTAGGGTACAAGGAGGTTTTAATCAGTAAAAGTACTCAGGCAAAATAAATGAGTAAGTAATACAGACAAATTAATTTTCTCTCAGAAAGCATGAACACAATAAATTTTCAGATAACAAAGTGCTATTTCCAAATGATGACAACCACTCACTTTCTTCCTTTCCTCTGTGTCCTAAATTGTTTCCAGAAGTATTCATGAAATTTCATGGTATTTCCCACATTTGCATTTTTGCTGAGGATGATTTATGATATTAAAAAATTCATATCACTTTTAAGTATGTATATATAATGTATATGCATAAAACATATATGTGTATGATATATACATCTATACATGTACACACGCATGTGTATATGCATACATGCATATATACATATATATGTAAGGACATAACATGTATAATTCTTTACACTTAGGAACTATATGGACATTGAATGTATCTATTGTAGAAATTGAAAACAATACAATCAAATTGGTCAAAGGATGCATATGTCGCCTGCTTGTTTTTGCCTAATATGGTAGTATGAACGTTGTCTCTTACAACATAATATCTAACTTATCCCCTATTTCCGGACATCTATGTCATTTCCAATTTTTGCTTCCATAATCAGAGTTTTGATAAACAACATTACTTTGCAAATACTCATGGGATAATTTTCTAGAAATTACTTGCTGAGTTAAAAGGAATGCAAAATTTTTAACATGGACTATGTTACTTTACAGCAATTGGTAATTTTTTAATTATGTAGATTTAATAGACATTTGAGTAATAGTGTCTTAATTATAAAAAGTCTTGTGTATAATACTCCATTATCCTTATTCAGTTTTCACATAAATAGCCATATTTAATTCATTACAGAAAAAACATCATGAATGCCAGATAATAAAATTCTATCTCAAAAATGCCTATGGCTTTGGTTGGTCTAAAAACAGACAATTCTAGTAAACTCAGAATGTTTTAATAGATGTCCTAACACACTTGGACAGAATAAGTATACATGTATTTGTATATGATACTGCATTGATATATTTTATTTATTTATTTAAATGACTATTACAATACATATGTGTTATAAAGACATTTGAGTGGGCATCCACATGCACAAATGAGCTGTGACTTGGAGCATTTCTCTCATTTAAAGCCTCTGTAGTTCAAAGAGAAATTTTATGCTTTGGGTAAATATTTATTTACAAAAGGAAACTAACAGCAACAAGACTTCTTACCATTTTCTCTTAAAAATCAAGTTTACTCTAAGTGAAAACATAATAAATATTCAGTAATAGAGAACAGAACTTAAGTTATTGAATAAAAACTATTTAATACCAGATAACAGAATAGTAACTCAAAGGAAAGCTCATCTTAAACCATTTATAGCATAACCATCTTCTGTTGTAGGAAGGCTTTTATGTATTAGTTGGTTCCCTGGGTTATTTCTACCAACATATGTATAACTCCTTTGTGTGATTTTGAAGGAACCAAGAAAATACATTGTCCAATTCATCTATTAAAATTTAAAGTTCATTTATTCAAAAATGTTATTGCCAAATTGGCCGAAATTTGACTCATCTGTATTTTGTTACAATTTTTTTTACAAGAAAACATTAATACTTGTCTTCATGTAACACCATACTAAAAACTAATGAGTTTTCACTCATTAATTAAGAGTTTCAAACTGAAACATACCTGATGTAATGCTGCATTGACATGCTGATTTATAGGTCATGTAGTTTCAGTATTTGCATGCTAATTTGACACTCATCCTTTGACTTAAGCACCACAATGCTACAGAAATGATGCACCATAGACAAAAGATAGATATTTTACCTCACACCCCCACAGTTCCCTCTGCTACATCTGTTCTTCAAACATCTCTGTGGTATGGTCTGAATGTATGTGTTCCACCTGAAGAAAGAGGCCCCCTTCTACCACGTGGAGAACACAGCAAGAAGACACCTTCTGTGATCCTGAAAAAAAGCCTCTCAACAGAGTTTGACATGCCATTGCCCTGATAGTGAACTTCTCAGCCTTCAGAACTGTAGTTTGTTTGTGATCCAGACTGTAGCGTTTCGTTAGAGTGACCCAAACACACTAGGATACTAACCCTATGCTGTTCACTGACAAATCATCTGGTTAGATGAAGATCCAGTAAATCATTGAAAAGAGACTTCTGTTTTCCAGACTATGTTTTGACTTTATCTTCTTGGACTATTTTTTAAAAAGTACTAATAGTGAATCTAGCCCAAATTAGACAGCACCTTACAAATCAGCAAAACCCCGTGAGTTATGACTTCAGTCAGAGAACCCAATAAATGGAACCTAAGAACTAAACTAATACAGGCCTACTTGGGGTAAACATCAGAGTGAGAATGAACTCGTGAGTGTGTGACAGGGCAGGAGTCTTGATTTTAATAAGAAAATCTGACTGTGAAGATTCTGTTCTCAGATTATTCAGGATTTTCTTTGAATCCTAAGACATTTCTCTGCTTCCCAAAACAACCCAAGAAGACATGCAATTGCTCCCAAAGATTGTTCTGAAAATTAAGACGCCTCTATCTTAACTTCACTGCGGCCAGAGCTACTTACACTTGTCCTTAGCCTTTGCAATTTTTCTTTACCCCAAGTTAATTTCAGGCTACACTAAAATCAGAAAAGCACACTGTCTTTAGATGCCTTCTGTCCCCATTAGTAGTAGCTGGACAGAAATGTCCAGCTTGGAGAAATGGCTCTGCCAGAGCATCCAGCAAGGTTTCATATATTGTTTTAATTAGGCAGAAATGTACAAAAAAAGTCTTTAAAAATAAGCAGAGCATTAATATAAAAAGTAATTTTTCAGGAACTACAACTATTTTTTTATTAACTTCATACTATTGCATTTGAAAGAAAATGGTCCAATAATTACATCCCTAGACATTTTTAATTTGTATTTTCATAAAGCACTCATTGTTTTTTTTCTTCCTAAAGCAAGGAAATCATACTGCAAAAAAAGACAGATTAAAAAAAAAAAAACAGATGGACACATTTATTTTTAACTTGTTACAAACTGAAAGCATTTGAAGCATCGTAAACTTGTCTATTAGGAAGCAAAGGTTTTTACGTCCCTCCTGACATTCTTTGAGTTTCTCTTTAGATGTGTCCCTCTCAAAGCTAAGAGTAGAAATCAAGTTTAAAGTTTAAATTGCTACTTATTTGTTATAACTAAGATATGCTATCCAGTCTCAGCAAGGATGGTAGACTGAGAGAAGAAGCTGAAACACTGACTTGGTTTCAAGGGTGACCCAATCCATTTTCCTTTGCCTTGGTTTGGATTCTCTGGGCAATATGGAAATCATTACATTGATCATGATGTGAAAACATTATGAGATCACCTTATCTCATTGGCAGATCAGTGGAACAAGAATGTTGATAAGAGCCTGAGTTGTCCTTCCTTCCATTTGACTGTAGATGGATGAGCCTCTTAACCGTGAAGCATCCCTATTTCTTTCTCAGTAAAATGAAGAAGTAGAACATAACACTCATCCTCAACCCACATTTTCAACTGCTGCCAAAAACGTGGCAATTGTGAGGTGCTGGGACAAGTCAACTTTCTTATTGTTGACCTTCACAGTCCTTCCCAGCCCAATAATTGTATAGTGTTTGTGATAGCCAGCTTCTGAGATGATCCTCAGTGACATCTGCCTCTTAGAACTTTGTCTAGTCTTCTTCCATCTCTTCTAGAGTTCCCCTATGTAACTAAAGCATATGATAGAAATGACGGTGTGTCATTTCTGAAATAAATAAAGTTATAAAGGATTGTGTCTTCTCTCTAACCTTCCCTTTCTCTCTCTCTCCTTCTTTCCCAGACCACCTGCTCTGGAAAAAGTGAATGCAGCTACCAGAGCATGGACTCACAAGTGGAAACCACCTTGGGAACCAGTAACAGTGATGGAGAACCTGAACTGTAATTGCAGAATTGCTGAATGCTCAGTGTAGACAATTCTGAGAGTTAAAAACTCCCAGGGACCCAGTCATAGAGGGGCCCTATATGTTATAGGATTTATCTCCAGTAGTTAAATCAGGTTCCCACAGTAAATATCAGAGAAAAATCACCCGTGATTCTGACAGGAGACGTGAAGGAGAGAGCCTTTCTTGGACAAACAAAAATTGAGGAAATTTGTTGCCAGCAGACCTACCTTGAAAGAAATGTTAAGAGAAAATCTTTAGAAAAAAGGAAAACTATATAGGAAAGAAATTTGGATCTAAATAAAGAAAGGAAGAGCATCAGAAAAGGAATAAGTGAAATAAAATGTTATTTTGCTTTTACAGGGTGCTATTATGAAGTGGTATAGTATTATTTCAAATTGGACTTGAATCTGTTATAAATGTATATTGCAAATACTAAGACAACTACTAAAAAAGTTTTTTTTAACTTTTTTAAAGATTTTATTTTTTTATTTGACAGACAGAGATCACAAGCAGGCAGAGAGGCAGGCAGGGAGAGAGGGAAGCAGGCTCCCTGCTGAGCAGAGAGCCCAACAGGGGGCTCAATCCCAGGACCCTGGGATCATGACCTGAGCCAAAGGCAGAGGCTTTAACCCACTGAGCCACCCAAGCACCCCACTAAAAAAGTTTTTAAGAAGTCTATCTGATAAGCTAAGAAAGGAGATAAAATGGACTCATATAAAATCCACAGTTAAAACCACAAAATACAGAAAAAGAGTGGAAGACAAAAATAGGAACAAAGAAAAGGCAACAAATAGGAAACAGTAATGAATGTGATAGATATTAATCCAATTATACAAATAACCACTTTGAATCAATATGACAGATATTAATCCAGTTATATCAATAATCTAATTATATCAACAATCTTTAAGTGCACTAATAAAAGAGATTGTCAGACTGGATAAAAAAACCAAGATCCAAGAGGAGTCAAGATGGCGGAGAAGTAGCAGGCTGAGACGACATCAGGTAGCAGGAGATCAGCTAGATAGCTTATCTAACCATTGCGAACACCTACAGCAGATCAAAGAGAAGAAGAACAGCAATTCTAGAAACAGAAAATCGACCACTTTCTGAAAGGTAGGACCTGAGGAGAAGTGATTTCAAAGCACCAGGAAGATAGACTGCGTGGGGAGGGGCCGGCTCCCAGCAAGTGATGGAGCAGCGGAGCACAACATCAGGACTTTTTAAAGTCTGCTCCATGGAGGGACATCACTCCAGAGGCTAAACCGGGGTGAAGCCCACATGGGGCCAGCGGGGCTCTAGGTCCCACAGGGTCACAGAAGGATCAGGGGTGTCTGAGTGCCGCAGAGCTCGCAGGTATTAGAGCGGGGAAGCCGGCTACAGCGACAAAGCTGAGGAGTGAGCTCTCAGCCCGGGGTTACCTTGAGCCGGTCGCAAGCTGGGTGGGCTCAGAGTGCGGCCGGAGGCCAGGGAGACAGGAGTGATTGAGCGCTTTTCTCTGAGGGTGCACTGAGGAGTGGGTCCCCAAGCTCTCAGCTGCTCCAGGCCAGAGATTGGGAGGCTGCCATTATCATTCCCGTCCTCTGGAACTCTACGGAAAGCTGTCAGGGAACAAAAGCTCCTGAAAGCAAACCCGAGCGGATTACGTAGCCTGGCCCCTGGTAAGGGCGGTGCAATTCCACCTCAGGCAAAGACACTTGAGAATCACTACAACAGGCCCCTCCCCCAGAAGATCAACAAGAAACCCAGCCAAGACCAAGTTCATTTACCAAGGAGAACAGCGGAATTCCAGAGGCGGAGAAAGCAAAGAGTGGAACTCATGGCTTTCTCCCCATGATTCTTTAGTCTTGCAGTTAATTTAATTTTTTTTAATTTAATTTTTTTTCTTCTGTTAATTTTTTTAACATTTACCCTTCCTTTTTAAACGTTTTTTAACTAGTTTATCTTAACAATACCTTTCAAAAAAATAATATTTTTTGAACCTTCATTATTATAGTCATATTTTATCCTTCATTGTATCTAACTTTCTTTTTTGTATACACATAGGGTTTTTTCTTCTAAAAAATTTGGGGTACAACTTCTAATAGATCAAAATATACCCTAAATCTAGCTCCGGGCTTGTTCTAGTCTCCAGCTGGAGCAAATTCTCTCCACTTTCTTTTTCTTTATTCTCCCAACCAACTTACTTTATCAACTCCTTTTTTAGAAATTAAAAAAAATTTTTTTTCATCTTTGTAGTCATATTCCATCCCTTCATCATGTTTACCCTTATATATGTTTTTCATTCTTTAAAATTTTGGGAGGTAGTTTCTTCTAAGAGACCAAAATACTCCCAAAATTAAGTGGGTGACCCTGTTCTAGTCACCAGTCTAATATATATAAATTTATTTCTTTTTTATATTTTTTCTTTATTTGTTTTCTTTTTTTACTTCTTTTTTTCTGAACTTCTTTTTATCCCCATTTCCTCCCCCATGATTCGGGGGTCTCTTCTGATTCGGTTAAAGTGCATTTTCCTAGGGTCTTTGCCACCCTTTTAGTATTTTATTTGCTCCTTCATATATCCTTATCTGGACAAAATGAGAAGGCAGAAAAACTCACCACAAAAAAAAAAGAACAAGAGGCAGTACCAAAGGCTAGGGACCTAATCAATACAGACATCCATAATATGTCAGATCTAGAGTACAGAATGATGATTCTCAAGGTTCTAGTCAGGCTCGAAAAAGGCATGGAAGATATTAGAGAAACCCTCTCTGTAGAGATAAAAGCCCTTTCTGGAGAAATAAAAGAACTAAAATCTAACCAAGTTGAAATCAAAAAAGCTATTAATGAGTTGCAATAAAAAATGGAGGCTCTTACTGCTAGAATAAATGAGGCAGAAGAAAGAATTACTGATATAGAAGACCAAATGACAGAGAATAAAGAAGCTGAGCAAAAGAGAGACAAACAGCTACTGGACCACGAGAGGAGAATTTGAGAGATAAGTGACACCATAAGATGAAACAACATTAGAATAATTGGGATCCCAGAAGAAGGAGAAAGAGAGAGGGGAGCAGAAGGTATATTGGAGAGAATTATTGGAGAGAATTTCCCTAATATGGCAATGGGAACATGCATCAAAATCCAGGAGGTGCAGAGAACTCCCCTCAAAATCAACAAGAATAGGTCCACACCCCGTCACCTAATAGTAACATTTACAAGTCATAGTGACAAAGAGAAAATCCTGAAAGCAGCCCGGGAAAAGAAGTCTATAACATACAAGGGTAGAAATACTAGATTGGCAGCAGACTTATCCACAGAGACCTCTGCTTTCTGGACCTGGCAGTCCAGAAAGAACTGGCATGATATATTCAGAGCACTAAACAAGAAAAACATGCAGCCAAGGATACTATATCCAGCTAGGCTATCATTGAAAATAGAAGGAGAGATAAAAAGTTTCCAGGATAAACAAAAACTGAAAGAATTTGCAAACACCAAACCAGCTCTACAGGAAATATTGAAAGGAGTCCTCTAAGCAAAAAGAGAGCCTAAAAGTAGTAGATCAGAAAGGAACAGAGACAATATGCAGTAACAGTCACCTTACAGGCAATACAATGGCACTAAATTCATATCTCTTGATAGTTATCCTGAATGTTAATGGGCTAAATGCCCCAATCAAAAGACACAGGGTATCAGAATGGATAAAAAAACAAAACAAAACCCATCAATATGCTGCCTACAAGAAACTCATTTTAGACCCAAAGACACCTCCAGATTTAAAGTGAGGGGGTGGAAAACATTGTACCATGCTAATGGACATCAGAAGAAAGCTGGGGTGGCAATCCTTATATCAGATCAGTTGGATTTTAAGCCCAAGACTATAATAAGAGATGAGGAAGGACACTATATCATACTCAAAGGGTCTGTCCAACAAGAAGACCTAACAATTTTAAATATCTATGCCCCTAACATGGGCGCAGCCAACTATATAAACCAATTAATAACAAAATCAAAGAAACACATCAACAATAATACAATAATAGTAGGCAACTTCAACACTCCCCTGACTGAAATGGACAGATCATCCAAGCAAAAGATCGACAAGGAAATAAAGGCCTTAAATGACACACTGGACCAGATGGACATCACAGATATATTCACAACATTCTATCCCAAAGCAACAGAATACACATTCTTCTCTAGTGCACATGGGATATTTTCCAGAATAGATCCTGGGTCATAAATCAGGTCTTACATGGTATCAAAAGATTGGGATCATTCCCTGCATATTTTCAGACCACAATGCTCTGAAGTTAGAACTCAATCACAAGAGGAAATTTTCAAAGAACCCAAATACATGGAGACTAAGCAGCATCATTCTAAAGAATGAATGGGTCAACCAGGAAATTAAAAAAGAATTGAAAAAATTCATGGAAACAAATGATAATGTAAACACAACAGTTCAAAATCTGTGGGAAACAGCATAGGCAGTCCTGAGAGGAAAATATGTAGTGGTACAAGCCTTTCTCAAGAAACAAGAAAGGTCTCAAATATACGACCTAACCCTACACCTAAAGGAGCTGGAGAAAGAACAACAAAGAAAGCCTAAACCCAGCAGGAGAAGAGAAATCATAAAGATAGAGCAGAAATCAATGAAATAGAAACCAAAAAAACAATAGAACAAATCAATGGAACTAGGAGCTGATACTTTGAAAGAATTAATAAGATTGACAAACTCCTGGCCAGACTTATCAAAAAGAAAAGAGAAAGGGCCCAAATAAATAAAATCATGAATGAAAGAGGAGAGATCAGAACCAACACCAAAGAAATACAAACAATTATAAGAACATACTATGAGCAACTCTACGCCAACAAATTCGACAATCTGGAAGAAATGGATGCATTCCTAGAGATATATAAACTACCACAACTGAACCAGGAAGAAATAGAAAACCTGAACAGACTCATAACCAGTAAGGAGATTGAAGCAGTCATCAAAAATCTCCAAACAAATAAGAACCCAGGGCCAGATGGGTTCCCAGGGGAATTCTACCAAGAATTTAAAGAAGACTTAATTCTTATTCTTCTGAAACTCTTCCAAAAAATGTAAATGGAAGGAAAACTTCCAAACTCATTTTATGAGGCCAGCATTACCTTGATCCCAAAACCAGGCAAAGACCCCATCAAAAAGGAGAATTACAGACCAATATCCTTGGTGAACACAGATGCAAAAATTCTCACCAAAATACTAGCCAATAGGATCCAACAGTACATTAAAAGGATTATTCACCACAACAAAGTGGGATTTATTCCTGGGCTGCGAGGCTGATTCAACGTTCGCAAATCAGTCAATGTGATACAATACATTAATAAAAGAACAAGAACCATATGATACTCTCAATAGATGCTGAAAAAGCATTTGACAAAGTACAGCATCCTTTCTTGATCAAAACTCTTCGAAGTGTAGGGATAGAGGGTACATTCCTCAGTATCATCAAAGCCATCTATGAAAAACCCACAGCAAATATCATTCTCAAAGGGGAAAAACTGAGAGCTTTTCTGCTAAGGTCAGGAACACAGCAGGGATGTCCACTCTCACCACTGTTATTCAACATAGTACTAGAAGTCCTAGCCTCAGCAATCACACAACAAAATGAAATGGCATCTGAATCAGCAAAGACAAAGTCAAATGTTAACTCTTTGCAGATGGTACTTTGTGTGGAAAACCCAAAAGACTCCACTCCAAATCTGCTAGAACTTATATAGGAATTCAGTAAAGTGTCAGGATATAAAAATCAATGCACATAAATCAGTTGCATTTCTATACACCAAGAGCAAGACAGAAGAAAGAGAAATTAAGGAGTCGATCCCATTTACAATTGCACCCAAAACAATAAGATACCCAGGAATAAACCTAACCAGAGAGACAAAGAATCTATACTCAGAAAACTATAAAGTACTCATGAAAGAAATAGAGGAAGACACAAAGAAATGGAAAAATGTTCCATGCTCATGGGTTGGAAGAACAAATATTGTGAAAATGTTTATGCTACCTAAAGCAATCTACACATTTGATGCAATCCCTATCAAAATATCATCAATGTCTTTCAAAGAAATGGAAAAAATAATCCTAAAATTTGTATGGAACTAGAAAAGACCCCAAATAGCCAGAGGAATGTTGACAAAGAAAGCCAAAGTTGGTCCATCAGAATTCCAGACTTCAAGCTCTATTACAAAGCTGTCATCATCAATACAGTACAGTAATGGCACAAAAAACAGAGATATAGGTCAATGGAACAGAATAGAGAGCCCAGAAATGGACCCTAAACCCTATGGTCAACTAATATTTGACAAAGCAAGAAGAAATGTCCAGTGGAAAAGACAGTCTCTTCAACAAGGGAAAATTGGACACCCACATACAGAAGAATGAAACTGAACCATTTCCTTACATCACACACGAAAATAGACTCAGAATGGATGAAATAACTCAATGTGAGACAGGAATTCATCAAAATCCTTGAGAACACAGGCAACAACCTCTTTGACCTAGCTGAAGCAAATTCTTCCTAGAAACATTGCCAAAGGCAAGGGAAGCAAGGGCAAAATGAACTATTGGGACTTCATCAAGATCAAAGGTTTTTGCACTTCAAAGGAAACAGTCAACAAAACCAAAAGACAACTGACTTTATGGGAGAAGATATTTGCAATGACATATCAGATAAAGGGTTAGTACCCAAAATCTATAAAGAACTTATGAAACTCCATACCCAAAGAACAAATAATCCAATCAAGAAATGGACAGAAGACATGAACAGACATTTTGGCAAAGAAGACATCCAAATGACCAACAGACACATGAAAAAGTGCTCCACATCACTTGGCATCAGGGAAATACAAATCAAAACCACAGTGAGAGATCACCTCACACCAGTCAGAATGGCTAAAATTAACAAGTCAGGAAAGAACAGATGTTGGTGAGGATGCGGAGAAAGGGGAACGCTCCTACACTCTTGGTGGGAATGAAAGTTGCTGCAGCCACTCTGGAAAACAGTATGGAGGTTCCTCAAAAAGCTGAAAATGGAACTACCCTATGACCCAGCAATCGCACTACTGGGTATTTAGCCTAAAGATACAAATGTAATGATTCGAAGTGGCACATGCACCCACGTGTTTATAGCAGCAATCTCCACAATGGCCAAACTTTAGAAACAACCTACATGTTCATCATCAGATGAATGGATAAAGAAGATGTGGTGTAAATATACAATGGAATACTACGCAGCCATCAAAAGAAAGGAAATCTTGCCATTTGGAACTAGAGGGTATCATGCTAAGCAAAATAAGTCAATCAGAGAAAGGCAATTATCATATGACCTCTCTGATATGAGGAATTTGAGAGGAAGGGCGGAGGTTCATGGGGAGAAGAAAGGGGAAAAAATGAAACAAGATGGGAGGGAGGAGGACAAATCATAAGAGACTTAGTCTCAGAAAACAAACTGAGGGTTACTGGGGTGTGGGGTGGTATGGATAGGGTGACTGGGTTATAGACATTGGGGAGGGTAGGTGCTCTGGTGAGTGCTATGAAATGTGTAAGCCTGATGATTCACAGACCTGTACCCCTGGGGCAAATAATACATTACATGTTTTTTTAAAAAGTCAGAAAGAATGCAATCCTTCATTATTCATCAAACATTTACTAAATTTCTATTTGTCTGTTTCTTGTCCAAATCTTTTGTTTCCTTTTCATACCTGAGTGTGACAGATTTAATGCTTTATATTTTAATCCCTCATTTTCATAATTAGTGGTATTTGGTTGTATTTACAAATTTAGTTTCCATTATAATATGCAGCAATAATTAAATGTATCTAAGCTTCTAAAGATTGTCAGGAACCCAGGTGCAGCGATCATGAAGGCCAATACTCCTGATGCCTGAAACCATATCTTTCTTTCTTTTTAAGTCTTTTTTTTAAAGATTTTATTTATTTATTTGACAGACAGAGATCACAGGTAGGCAGAGAGGCAGGCAGGGGAGTGGGGGGCAGGGTCCCTGCTCAGCAGAGAGCCCGATGTGGGGCTCGATCCCAGGACCCTGGGATCATGACCTGAGCTGAAGGCAGAGGCTTCAACCCACTGAGCCACCCAGGCGCCCCTAGAACCATATCTTAAAATATTACTGAAAACATGTATTTCTGGGCCTCAACATGACAGGCCAGATCAGGATCTCCAAGGGTAGACCTCAATGTGGGTATTCTTAAGTAAGCACCCAGGAGATCCTTAGGTACAATGAGCCTTGAGAGCATCTGGACTCCCTTTCCCTTTCACTGTGACTAATTATTTAATCCAGATGCCTTTCAATCCTCCACACCATACGTCAATAAGCTTCTCTGGAAA
The DNA here is from genome assembly GCF_963455335.1 of Martes martes. NCBI lineage: Eukaryota > Metazoa > Chordata > Mammalia > Carnivora > Mustelidae > Martes > Martes martes. The sequence goes on along the minus strand of NC_137896.1, from coordinate 45,630,022 downwards.
GGCCTACATAGTTACCTTAGAATATCACAAGTCCCCAGCTATGCCATAGTAGCAAGAAAGCAACCATATACTAAAGTAACAAATATCATGCTTCTGTCCAATAAAACTTCATTTACAAAATAGGTGGGGCTATGGGCCATTGAGCCACAAATATAGTTTGTGGATTCCTAATCTAGACAGTGAATTACTCAAGAGCCAACAATGTTGAGGGGGGTTGACACTCCTTTCAGGCAAGAATAAGAGTGGATCCTCTGGTGTTCAGACAAAGAATAGTTAAAACTGTTACAACATCAAGAAACAATTCTGAATAGATTTATGGGCTCTCCTTTTATCTACTGAGTGAGAATCTCAGGGCCCAGGGGTCTGGATATTCTTAGGCTGTGACCCAGATGTGCAACTCTAGATGGAAATTCTGGAAGAAGAAGCAACATGGTTTCACTTGGATCTCCTGAAGTTGTCTGCACTTACTTCCAGTTAAGTCAGAGCTGCTGCCAGAGCCAGCAAATGCTCTTCTGCGTAACAGGGCAGTACCCACATCACTGCACCCACAGTAACTGTGGGGGAAATTTCTTTTTTAGTATTTGTTTCATGAAATCCAGGGGAATAGGAAAGCTCATCTACAGTTGACCTGGACCTTAGCTTGGGAAAAATAGAGGTTGAGAAAGCCTCCTCAGGAAACTCCAATGGCTCTGGAAGCCTGACACAGAACTGCTGAGGTCCCTGTGGCCTGCCCTCCCTATCTACCTGTTCTTTCCCATTTCCCCAACACCTGCCTCATCTCTTAAAGTCATGATTCTGGGGACCAAATGGGAAATTGAAATAAATATATGCTTTAAAGTGAGATGAACTAGGGTTCAAATTGCAGCCCTGCCACTTTAAAAAATATATACATTTTATTATTTATTTATTTGCTAGAGAGAGAGAGAAAAAGAACTCACAAGCAGGGGTGGGGGCAGGGGTGACAGGCAGAGGGAGAAGCAGGATGTGGGGACTTGGTCTCAGGACCCTGGGATCATGTCCTGAGCTGAAGGCAGACACTTAACTGACTGAGCCATCTAGGTGTCCACAGCCCTGCCACTTTTAAGCCAGAGAATTTCAGTGAACAAAAAAGAGATGATTCTCTCTGAACCTCAGTTTCTCCATTTTTCAAAGCTGTGAATTGAGGATAATAAATATCTCATTAAATTGTTCTGAGGACTCAACACAATGATGGAGGTGAAAGCCTGACAGAACAAGACACTCACTTGACATCAGCTTTTATAATTCTATTTCAATCATAAGGAGCATCAGAGAATGAATGGACATGATGTCTAACTATTATTTTTAGGACACTCTATTGCAGAACAGTTTTAGATTTATGGAAAACTTATGAAGACAGTATAGAAAGTTCACATATACCCCAAACCCAGTTTCCCCTATTGGGAACATCGTACATTTGTATGGCACGCTGTCACAACTAATGAACCCATATCAATACCTCTTTATGGACTAAAGTACCTCTTTATGATTCAGATTTCCTTAGTTTTCTCTCTCACGCCCCTTTTCTGTCCCAGAACCCCATTCAGACACCACACTCAATTTAGATGTCATGTCACCTTTACCTTCTTAGGATCATGACCACTTCTCGGACTGTTCTTGTTTTTCATTACCTGAGAGTCTTTGAGGAAGGAGTGCTTCCCAGGAACTTGGTAAGAATACTCTTCAGTTGGGCGTGTGGGGGTGTTTTCCTCGTGGTCAGACTGAGGTTATGTAGAGTATTTTCATTTGTCTTCTCTCTGTAGCTTCCATCCTTTGCCATCCAGGTCTTCAATGATAGGTCCACACTGATTTGCGCAGTTGCATTAAGTTACTCAAAATAACAGGACAGGGAGGGGGAATGAGCCATTATTTATAGAACCAGAATAGCAACAAGAACGCACAAGGGAACAGTGCCATATCACTTCGTGGAGCTTGGATTTGCAAACAAAAATGTGGTTCTCACTTGTTATACATATGCTTGTAGTAAAGTTAATTGGGGATTTTTGTCCTGGGAATGGGTACAATGTAACAGTTCTTACTAATTCCTTAACTGTAGGCAATCAATATTAATAAAAAGTTCTAACGCTCATTGTTCATCACCATTGTGTTGCATAATTTGCAGGCAGTTTACGTCTCTGTGTCATAAAATTTAAACAACAAGCTACCCCTTCAAGGTCAGTTAGCACAAACTTGAAAGATCTGAGTCAGGCCATCAATAAAATATGGCAAAATGAAATCCAGGTGGACAATCTGTCGCGTTCAAAAGTCTAAAATGAAATATGATCACCAAATGATACAGAAAATTTCAGCAGCTAAAATCCAGCTACATTACTTAGAAGAAGTTGCCTGCACTAGGGTAACATCTGTTATAAATGCTGGAGATGCAGTCACTATTAAACTGTATAAAATGTCCTTTAAGTGAAAACATCACACTTCTTCTCCAACAAATGTCAGGAGCCAAGGCATTTGCATATTATTGCAAAAGGCACACTGTCCAAAGAATGTATATGACAGACTTTGATGAAGCTAATGCCAATATCAAGGGTGACTAAAGAGGAAAATCCATTCTTGGCTTCTTTCTCCCAGACACCAAGCTCCCTACATGGGAACAGCAACTAAAGTGCATCTCAAAAACCAGGTATTTGCTCAACCTCTTAAGAGGGAAAAATACAGTTTCTTCATATGTAAAGCGAGCGAGCAGTGCTAAATGTTCTCCAGGGTCCCTTTCAGATTGCAAAACCTAATGTTCTGTAATTATATTATCCCAGCCTTTGATATGGAATACTCAATGAGAAATAAGCTCGAATCAGACCTGACAGCCAAAGCAGACGTGAAGAATCAGTCTTCCTACTTTTAATGCACTGAGTTAATGGTTTAGTAGTACTTGGAGTGCTCTGACAATTTCCATTGTGTATCTGGTATCAACATCCAGCCAAGGGGAAGGGAGACCCTCTGAAAAAGAAATGTGTCCACAATGATAATACTGTTGAGCACAGGTTAGAGAGTACTAAGATGAAAATTGACTCTTTTTATTTTTAAAGATTTTATTTATTTATTTGATAGAAATCACAAGTAGGCAGAGAGGCAGGCAGGGAGAGAGAGGGGGAAGCAGGCTCCCCGCTGAGCAGAAAGCCTGATGCAGGGCTTGATCCCAGGACCTCTTTAAAAAAAAAAAAAAAAAAAAAAAAAAAAAAAAAAAAACTAATCTCCTGGAAAATCTCCTGATGTGTATCAGGAGATTTTCCAGGAGATTAGTTGGCTTTTTCTACACTCAAACTTGGGGAAGCTGGAAATCATCGTAGGGGCTCATAATGTGCCAACCAGAGGTAGTAAGGAGCTGAGGGCTGAGGAACCAAGGACAGAGGGGATTTAGATCAACTTTACTTCCCTGTTTCTAACACTTTCTCAGTAACCACACTGTTCTCCTCCTTTTAACAGATCAGTAACACCCAAACCCATAAACCCTGGAAAACCCACCAGTGAATAACTCGTTCTGGCCTGCTACAGCTATACAAGGAGATAATGCCTTTAACTGGGCCCTATCCCATCCCACTCAGCACTGAGTCTTCAAATCTTACACAGCTGCATAGCTCCCTGGAGCCTACAACCGTGGGCATCTCACTTGGCCCTTAGAGATACCTCCTGTTTGACTCAGAAGGTGCCTGAGTGTGGATACTCAAACTCCTTGCCTCTCGTTACTGGAATGGAACCTGATATCAGTAGTTTCAGCATCTCCTGGGAGCTGGCTGGGAATGTGCATTCACATCCCACCCAAACCACTGACTCAGGAGCTGCTTGCTAACAGGCTCCCCAGGTGCTTCCCAGGCACACTGAAGTTTGAGAATCACCAGAGATCCCCTTTTCTTTCTTATTTGGGAGAAAAGGCAAGAAGACAACTTTAGACAATCAAAGACTTCAGCTTTCTGGAAGGGTGCCAGGTACTAAGCATTATAAGAGTGGCCTAAGGTAAGAGCATGGAAACTTCTTTCTGATTCTTTTCCACATAGGTGGGTTAATGTGAGATAGACCTGTACTGTTCATTCCTCAGCCATACACAAGCAGATGTAGAATCATCCCATATACAGACAAAGCTCCCCTTCCCCAAGGAAAGCTATGCGTCATGTACTGTGTGATCCTGGGAATGATCCTAGGTTGTCTGGCTAGGACGTGGTGTCAGAGCATCACTGCCTCTCTTGTAGCACCCAGCCTACCCAACTCCTAACCCTGCATGTCAGAGAAAGTCTAGCTTCTCCCAAGGTCCCAAGGGCCTGAAGTGGAGCCAAGTTCAATGTCAGAGGCAGCCCCTGGAGATGGGCCGGGCCTCGTTTCTTTCAGGGGGAGCTTGTTCCACTTCCCAGCTACCTTACTTGGGCATCTTGATATCCAATCACTGATTATGCAGTTTGCTGAACAGATGGACCCTTGTTTTCATACTGTCACTTCTAACATATTTCACTCTATTCTAAACTCTTGCTACTTAGAGTGTGTGGTAGAAGATGGAAGCATCAGCATGGCTGGGAGCTCGTGGGCCATCCAGAAGCTCAGGTTCACCTAGACCCGCTGAATCTGAATGTGAATTGCAAACATTCCCAGAGGACTCATGTACACATTAAAGTGTGAGAAGCACTGATGTAAACAACTGTCACATATCCTGAACTTCTTTTGCACTGGGGCTCGGAAGGAGCCCTCCTAATCCTCACCTAGCTATTCCCTGACTCAGGGCTGGCCATGGAAAGACATCAATCAGTTCATGGACGTGTCTGTTTGATTGTTCATTTCCCAAATTTCTGTTACTCTGACATTATTTTGGAAAACTATTTACTGTTTTTGGCCTGCCTTTAATCACAGGTCATCAGTTAGGTAGGTGTTCATATGGTAGACTGTACTCAGCCTAATTCCAGAGTACTTTTTACAAACTGTCAGGCTAAATAACATATAGGTCTTTATATATAATTTGATAATTTCTTGTAATATATCAAGTATGGTCGAAATCAGGTTGTCCCTTTGAAAGTTCTGGAGCTGAAAGCAAAATGCTCAGGAGAGTTAAACAGAAACCTCACTTTTCTGGTTAGTCATAACCAGACAGTGATACACTTAATACCTGCTGGATTCTAAATCCTGAAAAAGTACAGAATGGATGTGCCTGAAACTTAGAAACAATTAACAGGGCCACAAGGATTTACCAAGAGTTATTTTTTATTATTATTAAATCTTTGCATGTGGATATTAGCCTCCCAACAATATGACTTGTCTCTTGACAGTGGGATCCATGATTTAAAATTATTTGACCTCCCAAAGCCAAGTAGTACCCAATATTCAGCAGTAATGGTTGTGTAAAAATAATGGTGGATATGATCATCATGGTGGAGGTTTTGTTGTTCCCAAGACTTGTTAGACGCCCCTAATCTATAGATTTTTCCTTGTGGGTACTCTGTTTCTGAGAAAGAATTAAGTTTAAAGACAACTCTGAAGATAGAGAGCATACCAAAAATGTTTCTAGATCCTTCAGGAATGGTTCTTCTACTGCAAAAATGTTCTTCCCCTTCAAGGGAGGAGAGAATCCAAGAACATAAATTTATTTGGCCTGTTATAATTCTATCAACCATCACTTGGGAAAAGAATCCAGATACTTCAAAAATTAAAAAAAAAATGTTCTCCAACATGTAACAAACTCCTGATTTTTCCTTCTTTTTTCTTTAAAGATCATATTTCCCTACAGACTTTTTCATATTTATTCTATCTATTTAGAAAATACATTTTTACCTAGAAGAAGACTATATAGTGTTCACTTCAAAGTAAAGCTATAAGAGAAGAAGTTAGGGATGGACATAATGACACATCCATGTCTAGAAAATGATGCAAAGCATCATGAAAGCACATAAACAATGTAAAAGAAAGAAGAGTCAACAAGAGAGTAAAAGAACGCTGAACCTACCCAGTTACTTAGCAGCAGGTAAACAGTTCATTCCATGATCCACCATTCCCTCCCACCAACAAAAAGGAATGCTTTTTGAGAATTAGAATCTTTTCTGAACCAGTGTGTTAAAATAAACTCAGAAGGTTCTTCTGTTTTCCCTTCCAGCTCCAATTCCAGTCACCAGTCATACAAAACTATTAAAGTTCTTTGAACCTATCTCTTTGAACCTGTATCTGCTGCAGAGTCTGAAAAGAATAGCATTTTTTGCCTGACTCAATCTCTACTCATGCTTAGGGCCATTACTTTCCACAGGGGTCTTTGGTGATTCTCCCACCCTGCATGGCTGCATTCCTCTCACATGTCCTCTTCTATTCCTACTGGAACTCATAAAGCTGCCTGTTTACTTGTCATCTTCCCATCTAGAATGGAAGCCTCTTAAACATGGAGATGATCTTGTTTTGGTTTGGTTTTCTGGTGCCTCATACACTGCTGGGATGTATGAGGGCACCCAACACATATATATTGAATGAATTAACCAGTGTTCTGTGATACTTGTCAATTTACCATCCTTAAATACTTTAGGCCATCATTAAGTGGCTCTTGTATGAAATTATTTATACTGTACAAATTGCTATTAGTATATAAATCACTATTTTTTATGTGTGTGTGTATAATTTCATTACTTATTCTTCTTCCAAAGTAAAAGGAAGGGAAAAGAAACCTCATTATAGCCACAGTTTCCCATTCACACTCATAAAATATCCATGTTGCTGATAGGACATAGGTGTTTTGTGCCAGCACTCAGAGTGAGAGAAAAAAGCCAGACTCAATAATTTCTCTTCTCCTTCCCACAGAAGATCCCTTCAGATATTTTTTTCTCTTTCTTTTAACTTAAGTTGGATCTCCTAAATGCTGGCACAATTCATTTCTTCTCTAACAACTCTTCTTGAGTTCTAGACATAGCCTATTAGACCTTCCCTTGGCTGCACACCCAGAGGATCTCTTGGGGAAGTGCAGGATGCAACAGTAGGAGGGGTAGGAAAACACTCTTCGTGTTGAGAAGTTGTCTCTTCCTTCCCCTAGTAGTTCCCTAGCAGTCTCTACTACTGTTTCCCCAGCCCTCTCTATTTTTCCTTGTTGTTGAGAAAGTACTGAGCTGGTGTTGCCTCAATTCTAGAACTAGTGCCTGATATATGAAAAAGTTCTTATAAAACACTACAACCTTTAGATTTAAAATGTTGCTTAGTGGCAGATCAATTTGTCTGCTTAGTGGCAGATCAATTTGTCAGGACCTTCTAATTCGTGGCATCTAATATGTACCCCATTCTGTTGCTGCTCTCTGACCATGTCCACTTTTTCTACAGAAATTAGATATTGTCTTTTGAAATAAAAACTGCCTTAAAGAGGAAAAAAAGAAAAGAAGAATTTTCCTCATGGCAGTACAGTCCTCCCAAATGGAACGTAATTATCTATTGGTAGACTCTGAGCATCTCAAAGGAAAGTTAAAGATCACCTAGATCAAACCCACAATGTTATTGAGAGTTAAAGCGAGACCCACAGAGGCTTGGTGAACTGCCTCAGGTTCCAAGGTCCGAGTCATTCAACATTAAGTATAATTTGACATTCATTAGAGCAACCTCCTTCTAACCTAGAAACTTGGTAGAAATGCAGACTCTCCACCCTAACCAGATGGATTGGATCAGAATCTCCAGGAGAAACACCCAGCAATCTGTGTTTTCGCAACATCTCTGGGGGGTTGAGAACAACCACAGATATACTACACATCATCCAAAAGTTGCTTCAAACTAATAAGCAAGTCTTGTGGCCCCAAGACTGTGGTGATGAGGGGATGAGGTGATGAGGAACATTCTGGTAGTCAAGGGATCCTGTCAAGGATGCCTTTTATGTAGCAGTCAACCCTGCATGCAGATCCTGGATGCAAAATAGAAACTCTTCCCTTCAGAAGGTAACACTTGAGAAGACAGAGGGCGATAAAGGACCACTGTCCCTCTTCAATCCAGTTCTTCCTTAACACCAAATAGTTTGGCTTTTATGAGATTTTTACCAAGAAATAAGACAATAGGAACTGTAATAAGTTCTGCCCTCCTAACAATCACTTGACAGTTTCCAAAGCCATTAGTTAACATTTCCTACCAACTCTGATCTTCCCCCTGTGTGAAACTTAACCTCATCTTCCTTCATGAGATGGACAGCATGGTGTCCTTCTTGTGATGGAGAATCGCCAGGTTTACGTCCTTGTGGCTCATTTCCTAAGATATAGGGGAAGCTTGTCTTATAACTATTGACAATCAAAGCTTATAGAAGAACTCCTATTGGCCCAACTTGGCCAAACAGCCACAGCTTGGACTATGTTCTATTGACAGACAGAGGAGACACCATGACTGACCAAGCCTAATTCACTGTAAACAAACTAGGAATCCCTACCAGTGTCACATAATCAAAATAAGTAGAAAGATGATGGCCCCAAAGGAAATAATGGGGAGATGGCTACCATGCTCCTCCTAGAAGAAATAGCGCTGTGGGTCAATGACACCCTGATCAACTACAGAGAGTGAACTAACTTTTGTTTTTAAGGATTTTGCCATACCAGAACCTACCTACCTGTGTGATTAATGGATTAAAGGTGGTATGACTTCAGGGATGAGGTGGGGTTGGGAGAGAAGCAGTTCATTAAATTAAAACAGCAAATTGTGACACAAAATCCAAAGACAAATATGGTTCATGCTGATTCAGAATAAAGGTTTCAAGAACTGAAGAGCCACTGTATCTTGTCATGTTTGTATAACATCCATTGTTCCAAACCATGAGATGATGGTAGAAAGAGGATTTTCCTTTCCATTTTTCCAGAGAGGAAGCTAACATTCAGAGAACTTTACCAACACTATCAAAGGTAACAGAGCTGGAATTTGACCACAGGATATCCAGATCCTAGTTCATGTTGCTTTTACAAAAGAAGAAAAGAGAGATAAGCAAACTCTCAAGGTAAGGCCATCCTGAGTGCATGTAAGCATTCTGATGACCAATGAAATAAGAAAGGCAGACAGTCACAAGTAAAAACATTTCATTTTTGTGATAAGGACCGGAGATGGGTTTGTGCCACACACTTTCTTCTTCCAACTGAATTTCCTATTAAGATTTCAAGCATGGTTTGATTGGAGATGAAGGGGCTAAAATATGGAATTTTATGATCTGTTGCTGTGTCTTATATTAAATTCTTGACCATATTCACAATTTTAGATCTGATATATGATGACTTAGGAAATTACGTATAGATCTATCACTGTTAAAATATGTGGCCATGTAAAATGAAGGTAGGGAAAGAACCTGAATTCACTCAACGAGGTCGTTTAAAATTTGAGGGGGGTAAGATTCTCCTCTCCATGGAGAAGACTAGCAGTGAAATGAAACCCGGCAATGTGGGTCCTGAGTGGGAAACGAGGGGCAAAGAAGCAGCAGCTGTGCACAGTTGGAAAATTCAGTGAGTGCTCATTTCGGTGGCCAGTTTTTGAACATGTCAGTTTAATTATGATGCATCACAGTTGACAGCGATGCGTATGGAACCAATTACAGCACATGTTAAAATCAATTATTGCATATTTCAGCTATCCTAAACACTGTAGCAAGCGGTCTGTGCATTGCTGCAGATTTCAACTCCACTAATCATTTTTACTATCATGGTTCAACTAGAAAAGATAGATATATATATATATATATATCTATCTTTTCTAGTTGAACCATGATAGTAAAAATATATATATATACAAATATATATATAAAATATATATACATATATTTATATATATTTTATATATATATATAAAATATATATATAAAAAATATATATATATACTGAAAAAGAACATTTCATAACCAACAACTAATCTAAAGCCCAGAAACAGTAGCAACAGACAGCAAAACTTCAAATATTTGCTCAGACAAGTCTAACCTTACATCATACCTATTTTGAAGAGGAATAATAAAAAATTAAAAGTTTTGCTATCTCCAAACGCTGTTTTGGTTAATCTATTCTGCTGTAGACTCCTCACTGACAGTGAGTTCCATATCCCAGGTATAATATACTGGCTATTTTGGTCTGAAGTATTTGCCATAACTATTTACCCTGTTTTTGTGGCCTCCCCCTCCTTCAGATTTCTAGCTTAAAAAATTTTCCTCCAAATTCCACAGCTTATTCATTTTTCGTTTACTTTTCTATGTCCCTGCAAATTACTGGCATATTGAAGAAAAGTCGGAGGGGGAGGACAAGGAGGAGGAAGGGGGGTGGAGTAGGAGGAAGAAGAAGAAGGAGGTGAAGAAGAAGGAGGAAGAGGAGGAGGAGACAATTACAATTTTAAAAAAGTGAACGTGGATGGCATTTGCCTTTCCTTGGAGATTTGCATGTTTTATGGTTGTATTAAATCAGTAGTGGCCTATATGCCTTGGTTAACTCTAAAATAGGTTTACTATGAAGAAGGTTTATATTCTACAGACTTGGCTTTCTGCTTCTTGTCAACTGTGCACAGTGTAAAGCAGTTGCAGAAAACACAGTCTCCAGCTGACATTGAGGGCTTGGAGACGCACACTGGTCCCTCGTGGTGGGAATTCATCTACGCAAATCCTCCTGCTTGGGATGAGGAGCCAGAGCTCCACAGTAACTGAGCATTCCAAGAAAAGCCACATGCCTAACAAAACTTGGCTCCAGGGAGCAGGTGGGTGTGTATCCCGGGAAAGGGATCAGTGGTGTCTGAGTCAAGAAGAGCTGAGTGGTCCAAGGCAGGGCAGAAGAAAACAGCCCATGTGGTTTAGTCAAGAGAGCATTGGGCTGGATGTCGGGAACCCTGACATCTTTGCTCAGCAGCTTGCCCAGCTGGGGTGAGGTGCTCAATGCCCCATTGTTCTCCAAACATGGCACAGAGGGAAGCTAACTAAAGGGAGAATCAGACCTCTGAATCTGATGTAGTAAACCACTGGGACCACAGGAAGGAGAGCACCTCCATTTTGAAGTTTAGAGGATCGGGAAAGGGACCCATTATCTTTGTTTGCCTTGCAGCTGAAGATGGACCCCAGCTCTTGCCAACTGTATTGCATGCATGCATGCATTCAAGAAATATTTGTTTTGAACAAGTCCTAAAGATACCCAATCTTATCCAGTGGAGCTAATAGATTCCCAGGGAAGATAAGCACATAAACATTATAGTAGCACATTGACATTAAGGGAAGAAAAGTAATCTAATGACTCCTGAGTTGTGTTCTGGATAAAGGAAGAATATGTATTATACTCTAACATGTACTTAAGACTTACCACAGAGAGTGTGGTAGGAAGAGGAGTAGAAGAAATCTAACACCATACCTTTCCAAGAATTTGATGGATGCTTAAGTCTACTTGTAATTCTGATTCTTTTAAGGATGCCTTATGTTTCTTTAAGTGGGACCTATGCTGTGTGGTTTGTGACCATTTGTGAGTTAAAAGACAAGGCCCAGGGGCACCTGGGTGGCCCAGTGGGTTAAAGCCTCTGCCTTCGGCTTGGGTCATGATCCTGGGGTCCTGGGATCGAGCCCTGCATCAGGCTTTCTGCTCGGCGGGGAGCCTGCTTCCCCCCCTCTCTGCCTGCCTCTCTGCCTGCTTGTGATCTCTCTCTGTCAAATAAATAAATAAATCTTAAAAAAAAAAAGACAAGGCCCAGAAATAGTTTGGGAGGAAGCAGTTGCAGCGGTCAAAGTCCCAACTGAGGAGAGCATTCACCCTAATGGTTCAAGCATAGAGATTTTTTCAAATTTTGTTTATTTATTTGACAGACAAAGATCACAAGTAGGCAGAGAGGCAGGCAGAGAGAGGAGGAAGCAGGCTCCCCGCTGAGCAGAGAGCCCAATGCGGGGCTCCATCCCAGGACCCTGGGACCATGACCTGAGCCGAAGGCAGAGTCTTTAACCCACTGAGCCACCCAGGTGCCCCAAGCATAGAGATTTTGATGAAGGGAACAGCCGAGAGCATTGTGAGCAATGAGTGACCCAAAAGACCCAGAGACAAGCACAGTGGGAAGTTAGTACTCCCACTGAAGACCTGGAGCCAAAAAGGAGGGGTTTCCAGGTGAAGGTCCAGCTCAGGATGTAGAGGCAGGACATGGTTACTGCCAGAACTGTGGCACCAAGTCGGGGAGGCAGTGGAAGAAGAAATGCCTCCACTTCTCACTGCTGCTCTCTGATCTTTCTCAAGGGACCCTAGTTTGGAAGTCCATATAGATCAGCTCCTTGGGCACAGAGCAACTCAAAGAAAGGCAAAGAGAAAGGTAATCTTTAAATGGCACATTGAAATATACAAGTAGGGCTGGAAATGACCATAATAAGGGCTTCAGCAACCCTTGACCATGCTCCGTTGTTCTGAGGGTTCAGAGGCCATTATCTCAACATACAAGCAACCACGTGTGGCATTCAAACTGAAAAGCTTTACAGGGAATTTGCCTGAGTTAAAGATGCACAAATAGGGCATGGGACTAAAGCCCATTCCAGAAAGAGGAGATGTTATTAGCAAAGGTATAGAGTGTGGATGTCCCTGGCACACTTAGGACAGTCCTATGTGGCTGGGAAGGGAAGCTGGAGAGGTAACCTAGGAAGGCCATGCTAAAGAGTTTGTATTTGATTCTAAAACAGTGGAAAGAAACATAGGGCTCCCTCCCTTCACCTCTATGCCCAGAAAAACGCATGTGCTTTTGATTCCAGTGGATTTAGTAACAAGCTTGCAAGCAGCTTCTGCCAATCAAATCTCATCAGCAAAACAATCAGTAGTTTCATGTAGTAGTTAAGAGCATGGGGTCTGATGTGGAATACCTGACTTCTAGCCCCGGCTACCACTTACTGTGTGACCTTCGATAAATTATAGACTGTGTCTCAGTTCCCTCACCTGTAAAATGGGGATAGAAATGGCACTGACTTCATTAGATTGGCTTGAACGAATGAGTTAATATTTGAAAAGATCTTTGAATAATTATTAGCATTCATCTTCATAACATCCACTTGTAATAATCATATCATATATCATACCATAATAATAATACATATTCAAGGGGATATTATTGTAACACTTACCAACTCCTTTCAAAGAACTTTGTAAAGATATCCCTGAGGAGCACCTAGAAAGAGCTTTGAGGTACACTGCATCATGATGGATAAATATATCCTCCAAAGTCTTGGAGAAAATACAATACAAGGAAACATTGCTGAGCATGAACTTCATGGTTCATCAAAACTACCCAGTGCCAACAACAGAGCAGAACAAAGACCTTTGAGGGGTTTCGCATGTGATCCATTATGAACAAGAGAATGGCCACATGCTCTCTAATGGGCAATGTACAAATATTGTGACTATTTCCAAACCAACAAAGCTTCCCAGGGGCAGGTCATAGCATTCTAGAGGCAGGCTCTCAATGTTACAAACACAGCTCTTTTCCTGAGAACAATTCAGACCCAGGAGGAGTAGACAGCTGAGACCAGCCCTCAGGTTGCCTATAACCTACCCCCCGGCCCTGCTGTCAAGAAGCACCAACAGCTTCTTTCATGGTGTCACTGACATACGTCCATTCCAACAAATTATCCTTTCCATCCAATCTGACTCACTTGGCGTAACCAGCAAGTGCAAGTGCTGTGTGGTCTGATCCCTTGAATAAAATACATCAAATAAGTCATAGTGTTTTGATGACTCTTTGCCAAAATTGCAAAATCTTTTCTCTTTTCCATTTTTCTAGTAACATCCATAGTCCTACAGTTGCCATTTGGTCTTCTAAAACATCTTATGTCAAGGGACCAAAGGACAGAGGCAGCAGAAAGAATAGAGGCATGGGAAAGTCACTTTGCAGTTTATCAAACTGTGAGTACTGATACCTCATTAATTCTTAATACTTCCTCAGTTCAAGATGAGGCAGCCGTTTTCCTCTGGTAATCTTAATGACGCAAGCCCTGCCACTCACCACAGGTGTTAATGGCAAAGTAATTTTGAGGTTTCTGGATGGAGAAAGCATTCCAAGTTTGTAGAACAAACATTGAATGGGGATCCAATGTCAATGTTTCCTAAGGATTTTTATTTAATGACTCAGCTGCCTGGGCTCACAGGGATGGTCTGAGAAGTGCATTCCTGTCCTGTCAGGCCTTGCTGAACCCCCCATGTCAACTATACCTCAGACATCCACTGTTGTCCTCTCTCCTATTCATACTTGGTGACAATATTTCCCCTCCACATGCTGTCCAAAAATCTACACAGCAAAAGAGGAAACACAAGATATCAGGATGTACCACAGAAGTCCCTGTAGCACAACAAAGGCATAAAGGCTTTGTTAGAGCAAGAGTACTCTAGAACAGTTCTCCAAATGTGATCCTGCTGTCCACCCAGGAACTTGTTAGAAATGCACATTCTTGGGTTCCATCCCAGACCTCCAGAAACACTGGGGGAGAGACCCGGTGATCTGGGCATCAACAAGGCTACCTGTTCAAAACGTAACCACTGGAGACAACAAAGTAAAAATTACATCAAAATGTGGTTTTGAGTAAGCAGGGGTAATAAATTACCCACAATGTGGAACCTAAAAAAACATAAGTTATATAGGTCTCTCAAACTAGGGGAAAAGGGGCTGAGAGTTGAAACAGCAATAAAACCCCCACCAGGTGGAGGGACATCAAGAAAGGACAAACTGCTCCCTTGTCTGGCAAAACCAAAAGGGCCCATAAGGTATGACTTGGCCTATGATTTAAGCAGAGAAATTTAATGACCAGAAAGAAGTTTCTTTTGGGGTGCCTGGGTAGCTTACTTCATTAAGTATCTGCCTTTGGCTCAGGTCATGATTCTGGGGTCCTGGGATCCAGCCCTGCATTGGGCTCCCTGCTCAGTGAGGAGTCTGCACTCCTTCTCCCTCTGCCTCTCCCCCTGCTCATGCTCACTCTCACTCTCTCTCGCTCTCTCTCTCTCTCTCTGCGCCAAATAAATGAATAAAATCTTAAAAAAAAAAAAGAAAGAGGTTTCTCTCATGGACTGAGAAGGTAGGAGAAAGGGACAAACTCTGTTATGGGGGGAGAAGGGAACCACTTTGGTGGCTTGGTGTTAGACCAGTAGTGCATGGTTGTGGAGACTGAACAGCAACTCTGGGATCCCCATCTTTGGAATGGTGGGGCAATCTGGCAGAACACAAGTGCACAGAAGATGGTAATAGATAATACTGGACCAATTACTTGAATTCCATCATTTGTGTGGGAGAACTTAGATAAGAGTTGGAACACCAGCCACAATCTTGTGCAGAAGTCGTCGAAAACCAGTTTATATTGATTTTTGTTTCCTGCCTGGGGAGGTGTATGACCTGCCTATGTTGACACCATGTAAGCAAAGTTTATCCTGTATATGGTCTTGGGGATCTTAGACATACCTAGAATTTTATAGTCTAACATTATACCACAACTCTAATCTGTTTGACATAGCTTCATTATGTGTCAAAGAAAAAAAGTCCTCTGTCTATGATAGCCCAATACCTGTCTTCATCTTTCCAGGTCCTTTGCCTTCTACTTCTCACATGATCTCTTGGCTCATCCAGACCAATTGCCCGCACCGTCATGGTCTCCACTGCCTAACTCTTTCGTATCTTTGTGCCTTTGTCAATAATACTCCCTGCAGTAGATGTCTTTCTTTTTCTCCTCTCTTGGGTTGCTTGTTCCCCAGGACTATTTTATATCTTCAATGTCCTATCTCCTTGTCTCTGACTTTTCCTATGTGTTTGCATGGTGTTCATAGTTTTTTGATTTGTGCTGTTCTTATTTACACGTTGACTAAGCCTCCTGGGGTCTAGGCAGACCTCCAGGTACACAGCTTTGACCCCAAGGCTAACATTTCAGTTGCCCCCCCTTTTTTTTTCAAAATAAATTGCTAAAAATATAGAAAATATCTCTGTACAGTGACTTTTTAGAGGCGTTTTTTCAAGTATCTTCTAGGTTAAGAACTTAAATCTGTGTTTCAGGAAAACTGAGAGCTACAGGTATGCTAAGAGCCCAGCAGTGCCCCACACCTGCTCAGACTGAGAAGTGAGGTGTGCTGTGCCTGTAAGGGGATGGAGGGAGGGAGAAGGAAAGAAAAGGCAGCAGAAGGGGGTCTACTCACTATATAATATTATTATGTATTGTAAAATTGTGCTACTATACTATGCTATTATTAATTAGGACATTGGTTCAGTTGCTATAACAACAACCAAAAAAAAAAAAAAAAGCCCACCCACAAATGATGACTACTTCAACAAGATGAAAGATGTTTCTCTTTTGCTTCAATGTTCATGCATAGGCAATTCAGGACTAATATGGTGGTTCTACAGCATCAAGCTCCTAACTGCCTTAGTTCTTATTGCATGGAATATATCTCAAGTTGTAAGAGATTGCTTTAGATCCCAATACCATATGCAGAACCAAGGGACAGAGGAAAGAGAAGACAATGACTCAGAGGTCACTCTCACCACCACCATTCAAATACCTGACCAGGATTCCCTCAGAGAGCCATGCCCCACCTCAAGAGCTACTGGACATCTAGATCAACAGATGGGAGGACACACTCTGCTTAAATGCAGAGAAAATATTACCAAGAGAAAGGGAAAGAGGAGGGACATTTGATAACTAATATCTTTGCTACAAAGCTATCCTGATTTCATAACTTGAGAATACCTGACTATAAAAGATATTTGAAGGTAGGAACAAAATTCTTCCCCCCCAAAGGCACTAAGTGTGTGTGGGTTACTCACACTTCTGTGATGTATGTGTCATGCTAGCCTTCCATTGCCATGGTTACCTTGATTGTGCCATACTCTGACACTCAATTTCTGGGTGTAAATTAAGTTTGTACAATATGAGGCTTTCGTTAATGTTTTTAAACTCACCTTATAAGGGTGTTTTATTACAGGTGTAACACAAATTCGTTGTAAAATAACTCAAAAATCCAATTAAGCACGGAGAAGAAGACAGAGAAGGAGCTGGAAAGAAAGAAAGTGTTCTCCGATTCCATCCCATGAAAATGATGGCTGTTAATTATTTGGACTATATCATTGTAATCACACATACATTTATTATTATTTTACCAAAGTAGCTATGGTTTTGTAACTTAGCCATGCCTACCCTCACTTCACAGTATAGTGTAAGTTTGGTCCCATTTGAATACAATATTTCTGCAAGAACATGCTAATATGTAGTATAATATTTTTTACTCATCTCCTATTATTGAACATGAAAGTTTTACCATTGAAAACAATAATTTACTTACATCCATGACAGTTTCTTAAGGCTAAAGTTTTGGAGGCAGAATGGGGACATGGAGCTAAAGAAATAGAAAAACTATATTACCAACATTTATGCTTTGAAATTTTAGATCCTTTTGGCACTTGCTGAGTAAAAATAGAACAAGAGGATTGGAATAAATCTTTTATCAACATGATCATGTTCACAAAACTGGTTTTATGGAGGCTGGAAAACAGCCACATGTGGGACTCATTCCACTCAAGAGAAGGGATTCAGGACGACGTTCCACTACCAGTATTTGGCCCTATGTGGAGATGATCAAAAATATGTGAATTTTTTAAAAAGAGAGAGAGAGAAAAGATTGAACTGGTGTCCCCAAACAGGGCAGACAGCTCTATTGTAGCTGATGTTTTCCCTTCTCTTATAATCAAGCTTCAAAGGCTCCAACAGACAATAGCTAAGTTGTCCCAGATGGCGGTACACACATGGGGAAGGAGCAACCAGCTTGGCACTAGGCTAATATGAATAGGAAGCATTTTCTGATTGTCCCTCCAGGAGACTGGGCAGATCTGGCCTAACCAGGGCTACAGATACATAGAAGGTACTGGAAACCTGACAATGAACAACTGAGCGAGGCTATTTGACCACTGGTCATGCAACCAGCATGTGCAGGTTGCCTCTCATCTGCAGCTGTGTCTCGCATACATTAGCTCACTGGAGTCTGGTGCTGCGGGGGTGCAATGTGAAATAAATTAAACTGACGGGGCCCTACTTTTCAAGAATGTATGTTGTTGTGGCTTTTTTCTTCATGGTCATATTGGGCCCCCAAATGGTTTGCATTGGAGTCTTCCCTGCAGGCTGCATTATGGCCAGGTAACCTAGCATTTGTGAAATGCCTCACTCCCCATATCTAGCTGGGGAGACAGGCACTGAAAGCATTGGGAATGTGCTTTGCTCAGAAGCACACACTCACATAGAAGATGTAAGTGTGAGTGATTGTTCATTCCACAAAAAGTTCTGAACTTTACAGAAGAATTTCTTAGAGAATGTTATTTAACAGTGAGCTTTCTGAATAAGAGGCTGTTTATAAAGCTCCTATTCATGCTGAGCTTTTCCTCTGAGAACTCATCCATTGTGTACAATTAAGTACAAGCACATTGCTAGAATCAACCTAATTATATCAGTTTATATAATAAAAACCACCATTATATTGAGCCTTGTGGTGGGCAAAGACTTTCATAACCGTGATCCTACAACAGTGACTAACGAGGTAGCATTTGCTGTCCTTTCCAGTTCACTAATGGAGAAATCTGAGGCTCAGGTCAGAGAGGTTAAATCCCTTGTGGAGGATTCCATAGCTTATGGGTGTTAAAAATGGCACTGGAACCTGTGTGCTCTAATTTCATTATACTTTGTTCTCCTTTCAACTCTTACCATATAGAACCAGAGTGAGCATGTGTTCCAATTTTGCCCGGAGTTGTCTCCAAGTAAGCCATTTTCACCAGAATAAATTTATTATGGGTGTCCTCTTTTATTCTCTAAAATGACCTAGTTTGGACAATAAATTCTAGAATGACAATTTACACACTGTTAACAGGGGACATAGGAGCAGGGAAGGAGGTATAAAGACTAAACTGACTCAAGGATCGGCAATGTCTCTACTGGTAGCTATTGCTGTATCTTTATTCCATTTTTAAACAAAATGAGAAATGGACAGTACTCTTTAAAAAGTTTGTGTAACCTTTTATCTATGAAAATAGAAGTCAGTCACCATGGTAGACACATTATTAGTAGACTCTAACCACTCAACGTAGAAAATAATGGATTCCCATACCAGCAGCACTGAGAGATTTTTACATTCAACAAAACCTAAAGAAGCATAGGCCACCATATCACTCTGGTGGTTATTCACTGAAAATACAATTCAATTGGGTTTCAGGGAAAAGAAAAAAAAAAGAAGGAGGAGGAGGAGGAGGAGTAAGAAAGTGAAGGGAAACAGGAAGTTCTGTATTGACTCATGTAACTGAGGAGTTGGGGTAGGTTCAAATGCTTCAAATTTATGTCAGGACATGACATAGTGATTCTCCATGTTTCACCTCACCCTTACACTGTGTTGGCTCATTCCTGGACCGTGGGCTGCACCCTCAGTGAAGGGCTCCTATCAGGTCAACCTTCTCACTGCTTCAGACACCCCATTCTCTATCCCCTCAAAGGAGCCACAACAGCCAGGTGAACGCAATGCTCAGCTTGCTTTCAACTTTGTCCCAACTTGAGTTAAATGAAGTAGATGCAATCCGCTTAAAGCATATGGCAGGAGCATTGAGGAAGATTGGCTACCCAGAGGGAATCTGGGATATGGATGTAAAAGAAAAAGGCATGGCATCCCCATGTTCAGAACTGAATCTCGTCCTGTTCTAAGATAACTCTGTGCCTAGAGTTATCCATACAATGCATTTATTTTCCTTTTCTTATTTCCTATCCGGGTGATCTGTAATGACACCCCCTCTTCAATTCCCAACATTGCTAATCTATCTCTTTCTCTTTGTTCATCTCTCTATAAGTTGGTCACTGCGTTAGTATTTTTAAAGAATCAGTTTTTGTTTTCACTGATTTTCTCTACTGCATTCTCTTTTCCATTTCATTGAGTTCTAGCCTTAAATTATTTCTATTCTCTGCTTATGGATGTAAGGTTTTTCTCTCTACTAATTTAAACACTCAGTGCTACCAATTTCGCTGTAGGCACCTATTTAACTGTGCCGTACAAATTTTAGTATGTTCCATTCTCATTTCTGTCCAGTTTAAAATATTTTTTTATGTTTTTCTGAAACTTTCTCTCTCTCTTTTTTTAAGACTTTATTTATTTGACAGAGAGAGAGGGATGACAAGTAGGCAGAGAGGCAGGCAGGGAGGAGGGGGAAGCAGGCTCCCTGCTGAGCAGAGAGCCCAATGTGGGGCTCGATCCCAGGACCCTGAGAACATGACCTGAGCTGAAGGCAGAGGCTTAACCCACTGAGCCAACCAGGCTCCCCTGAAACTTTCTCTTGACTCATGGATTTATTTAAAAGTGTGCTGCTTAATATCCAAAGTTGAGGATACTTTCCCTTTATCTTTATGTTACTAATTTTTAATTTAATTCCATTGTGGTCACAGAACGTAACTTTGTAAGACTTCAATCTTTTTTACTTTATTGGGGTTTGTTTGCTAGTTCAGAATATGATCAGGCTTGGTAAATGTTCCCTTCCAAGTCCATTTGAGAAGAATGTATATTCTGTTGTTGCTGAGTGGTGTGTTCTACAAGCAGGAATCAGATCAAATGGGTTTATAATGTTGTAAAAGTGGACCATACCCTTGCTGATTTGTGCCTACCTTTTCTATCAACTATGAACAAAGGGCTATTGAAATAGCTGAATGTTGTCGTGGATTAGCCTATTTGTCTTTTAAATTCTATCAATTTTTGCTTCATATATTTTGCAGATTTTGTTTTCAGGTGCATACACAATTAACATTTTTACACCCTGCTTGTCAATTTACTCTTTATAGTATTATGTAATGTCTCACTTTATCCTTGGTAATGTTCTTTCCTCTCTTCAGAGATATGGACATAGATATGGACATAACCATTTTAATTTTCTCTTGGTTAGCATTTGATGGCATATCTACTTTCATTTTTTAACATTATCTAAATTTGAAGAGATATTCTTGGAGACAGCAGCTATTCAGGTCATGTGTTTTATCTATTCTAACAGTAGTCATTTTATTGGTGTGTTTCAACCATCTGGGTTCCGTGTAATTGTTGTCTATTTTAGTTATTTTCTGTTTATCCTCTATTTTTCCTTCTTGGGTTTCCCCTTTCCTGCCTATCTTTGGGTTACTTAAACATTTCTTCATATGCCATTTTATCTTTACTGTGCTTTTTTACTGTATCTTTTTGCATAAAAGTTATTGGTTCCTCTGGGGATGCCAACCTGGAACCCAAAATTCAACATTTCATGTGTAATGTAGAAAGGGTATCACCATATAGTGTCCTTTAGCGTCCATCCTTCACATTATAGCTGTCTTATACATTACATGCATATTCATTGAAGACATACCCAGGTAATATTTATAGTTTTGCTTTAGACCATTAAACATATTTTAAAGAACTCAAGGGAGAAGAATCATGTGCTATATTTACCTGGGTATCTATCATTATCATCACTCTCTTTTATTCCTGAAGTTCTGAGTTCTATTTCTTGTCATTTCTCCTCTGCATGAAATTTTTTATGGCAATTCTTTTAATGCAGACAAGATAGCAATGATTTATCTTAGTTTTCCTTATCTGAGTATATTGTTAGTTATCTTTCATTTCCGAAGGATATTTTCACTGGATAAAAAAAGGCTGATTTCACAGTATTTTTCTCTTAGAATCTGAAAAATGTTGTGTCACTTCCTTCTGGCCTTTGTGGTTTCTCAGGTGCCACAATATTTGACACATCACTTTTCACTAGCTATTTTAAGATTTTTCCTTCACTTTAGTATTTAGGAGTTCGATTATGATGGATCTGGGACCTGAGCCCAATTGTTTGGGTTCATCATGACTTGGATTTGTTCAATTCTTGAAGTTACATGTTTTTGCTTTCACCAACCATAAGAAGTTTTCAGCCATTATTTCTTCAAATATTTTTTCTGTACCACATTATTTCTCCTCTCTTTCTAGGCTCTGATGACATGCATATTGGACCTTTTGTCCTTGTCCCAAAGCCCATGAGGCTTTTCTTCTTTTTTATCTTAAATTTTCTCTCTGTTGTTCAGCTTTAATAATTTCTTTGATCTGTCTTTAATTTTATGGACTCTTTTCTGTCTCTTTACTGTTATTAAATCTGTCTATTAAGTTACTGTCTTCTTTATAACTTCTATTTGTTTGCTAAGACTTTCTATTTCTCTGTTCATTTGAAGAGCATTCGCAATTGCTTTTTGGAGCAATTTTATGTTAACTGCTTTAAAATCTTTGTTAGACAATTCCAACATCTGTGTAATTTCATCCGTTGATTGTCTTTACCCATGCACCAGAAATTTCCCCAGTTCTTCATATGTTATGGAATTTTGAAATATATCTTACACATTTTATTTATTTTGTTATAAAATTCTGGATCTTGCTTTAATCCCATAGGAAATGTTAACATTTCATTTTAGCAGTGTTTGACCAGGTTATATATTCCAGTTTGTCTCTTGTGTGTTATGATACTAATGTTAATTCAGTTTCCAAAGCTTTTGTAGGAGAATTCAACAAAGAAAGGATAGTTCTTCAACACATAGTGCTGGAACAATTAGACATGATGACGAAGAAGAAGAAGAAGAAGAAGGAGGAGGAGGAGGAGGAGGAGGAGGAGGAGGGGGAGAGGAAGAAGAAGGAGGGGGAGGAGGAGGAGAAGGAGGAGGAGGAGGAAGGGGCAGAGCGGGGAGGAGGAGAAGAAGGAAGGGGAAGTTAGAAGTAAGGAAGGGGAAGTTAGAAGTAAGTAAGGGGAAGAAGTAAGGGGAAGGAAGTAAGAAGAATCTAGAGACGGAGCTTAAAACTACAACAAAATTAACTCAAAATGGATCATAGACTTAAATGTAAAATACAGAATGATAGAATTTCTAGAATATAAAATCGAATAAAATCTAGGAGACCCGAGTTTGGCAGAGTTTTTAGGTACAATATCAAAAGTACAATGAGAGAAAGAAATTGGTAAATGGGACTTTATTAAATTAAGAACTTCCAGCTGCACAAAAGACATGTCACAGACGGAGAGTAAATATTTGTAGAACACATTTCTAATAAATCTAATAAAGGACTTATATCCGAAATATACAAAGAGCTCTTAAAACGGAACAATATGAAAACAATCAATTTAAAGATGGGCAGAAGATCTGAAAAAAATCTCACTAGAGAAGATATACATGCAGCAAGTCAGCGTAGGAAAAGGTGTTCAGCATCCTCTGTCACTTAAAAATTGCAACTTAAAACATCAAGGAGATACCATTATATGCAGATCAGAATGACTAACATTTTTTTTAAAAGAAACTGATAATATCAAATACTGGCAAGGATGCAGAGTAAAAAAAGTCTTTATTTACTGTTGCTGAGAATGCAGAATGGTACAGCCACTTCAGAAAAGGTGAGTGAATAAACTGGTATGTAGGTACAATGGAATATTATTCAGCGATAAAAAGAAATGGGCCCTAAAGACAAGAGAAGACTGGAAGAACTTTAAATGAATATTGCTAAGTGAAAGAAGTCAATCTGAAAACACTACATACTATATGATTTCAATTACATAACATTCTGGGGAAAATGAAACTATGAAAACAGTGAAAAGATCAGTTGCCAAGAATCGGGGGGTGGAGGGAGGATGAATGAGTGCAACCGAGGGAATTTTTAGGCCAGTGAAACTATGCTGCGCCAAAACCCACAGAATGTATCACACCAAGAATGAAGCCTAAAATAAACTGTAGATTCAGTTAATAATAGTGTATTAATATTGGCTCATCAATTGTAACAGATGCCACCCCAATGCAAGATGTTAATACCATGAGAAATTGTGAAGGGGAGGACAGGGGGCCTATGGGAACTCTCTGGACTATCTGTTCAATTTTCTTTAACCTAAAACTACTCTACCAAAAATAAATAAATAAAGTCTATAATTTAAAAAAAATAAATAAAACTCAGCCAAAAACTTTGGCAATGCTTCAACACACATACGTGCCACCAGGTGGTGGTCCAACACCGGGAGATGCTCTGGTTCCCTGGTCAACTCTCGGTGTCTTCGTGTTGATTACAGGAGACCCATGTCAACTTCATGGGTCACTTTCCAGAGCTCCTCCCTGCCTACCATCTCCAGCATTTTCCATTTCCCTGGAGCTTCGCATTTTGGCTTTCTGATGACTAAGCTGAGACTTTAGTTGCTCTGCTCTGATGTGCACTTCTGCCATTGTACCTACAGCCAGAGCCAGGCAGATGAAGGAAGAGAAATTTTGGAATGTTGGTAAATTCACCTCCTGTTCGTGGTACTTCACATTCTGGTGCCCTTCCATGATTTACTTCTCAGAGTTCTCAAGAGCTTCCCTGTGCATTTGTCCAGGTTTTATGGTCCCATTCCATGGGAGAGCTGGAGCTGCCTCACCCCTACCTTACCTGGAATCAGAGCCTCTCACTATTTGTTTAGATACTCAAATGTTCAAAGCCAAATGGATAAATATTCAATCGAATGAACTGGCCTATACTCCTCAAAAATGCCAACACCAAGTCTCACACACACTCAAAACCAAAGAGATGTCCAAAATTAAAAATTAAAGAGACAAAACATAGCTATAGAGTATATTACTTTATGGATGGCAGGATAAAATGTAAATATGGTCTGTGGATTGAACAATAATACTGTATTGATACTAAATTTACTGATATTGATACTTTGTTATGGTTATAAAAAAGAATATCTTTTCCCTTTGTAAATATACACCAAAGTATTAGTAAGCAAAAGGGCATGCTATCTCCAACTTATTTTCAAATGATTCAAATATGCACATAAACACACATACTTTCTCACACACTATCACACACTCACACACAGTCCCTGTCTTTGTCACACAGGGATTCATCACAAAATATGACAAAACCGTAGACCCAATGGCTTAAATGATAGACTTTTATTCTGAGTTTTGGAGGCTGGGACATCCAGGATCAAGATGCTGGCAGATTCAGTTCTTGGTGAGAGCTATCTTCCTTGATTGTAGATAGTGACCTTTTTAGCATCCTCAACAACAGAAAGAGAGAGCACTCTACTGTCTCTTCCTTTTCTTTTAAAGGCACTAATTCCATCATGGGGACTTCACCCCCATGATCTCAACTAACCTATTTACTCCCCAAAAGGCCTACATCCTAATACCATCCCACTTGGGGTTAGGGCTTTGACATATGAATTTGGGAGAACACCAAAGTGTTCAGCCCACAAAAGTCTCACATACACTTTAACTTTCATGCAGACTCTCATGCACACACAATCCCAAGCATTGTACACACATGCTCACAGATTCTCACACACAGTCATGACCATACTTTGTTACAAACTATCATACTTACACTCTTTCACACACATTCTCTCTCTCTCTCTCTCTCTCACACACACACACACACACACACACACACTGTGCACACACAACTGCACAGCAGGCAGGCTTAAGGGTGTAGAGGAAAGAGCACTGATTAGAGGACCAGGAGCCCAAGAGACTTCCTGATCCTGGGTCTGGTCCTGGGTTATCTGTTCATCTGCGTGTGGAACCATTGCCCTAAGTGCCTCACATTATTCTTGAAGAAATGTGGGAGTGGGAGTGACTTCTAAGTCCAACAACAGAACAGGGTCTGTGGGGTGTGAAGGAGACCCTTCTCCCATGCAGCTGGTATAAGTATGAAGCCCGTGATGGTAAAAAAACATTTTCTCTTGGATAGAGCATAACACAGTGCTGTTAACACCAAGAGTACAGGAAAAAGGAGGCGGCTGACCTCATACACTGTGGCCTTCTCAGTCATTAACTTCAAAGTCTATGGAAATTTAACATTAGAAATAATATAGAAATACACTTATATTCTGGGAAGTCTCTTTTGACCTCATTACAGGAAACTGTGAGCAAATGCTTCCTGGTGAGGGGTTGTAAGCAAAGACTGTGACAGACAGTTTGCATGAACTCACTCATGTGTTCCTCAGAACTGTGGTTTTTCTTGGCCTTTTTTCAGGAAAAGACAAATGAAAATAGAAAGGCTAAACAATTTTCTAGAAAAGGGCAGAGCTGGAATTTGAACCCAAGTCAGTCTCACCCCAAATCTTGGGTCTCAGGCCAAGGGTAAGAGTGAAATGAAAGAGCTAAACATCTGAACCTGGTAGCAGGATGGTTGAAACATCATGTGACGTGAGGCCACTTGTTCTGTCTCCCTCCTTCAAAGGGACCTTTTCTCCAATGGAAGAAGTGGGAAAAGAAGAGTTTGGGTTTTACAAACTTGATTTCAAATCATACCTTTGAGTCCTAGGCAAGTCAGTTAACTGCTCTGACTCTTGGTTTCCTTTTCTGTGTAATGACAATCATAGAACCTATCTTGTAGGATTGATTGCTGAGAGGACACACAGCTGTATTGAACTTAGAACACCTGGCACAGTATATTCACCAAAGAAACAGAACCAATAGCGCATAGAAAGACAGACAGAAGAGGACGTTTATGATAGGAATTGGCTCACTTGATTATGGAAGCTGAGAAGTCCCCCAGTCTGCCATCTGCAAACTGGAAAACCAGGAAAACCAGTGATGTAATTTAGTCGGAGGTCTAAGGTCTGAGAACCAAAGGACCAATGACCTAAGTCCCAGAGTCTGAAAGCCTAAGAACTGGGAGCTCCCATGTCTGAGGACAAAAAAGATGGGCCTCCCAGCTCACAAAGAGAGAATTCACCCTTCCTTTGTCTTTTTGTTCCATTGGAGTCTCAATCGAATGGATGATGCTGCCCTGATTGATAAGGGTGACTCTCTTTAGCAGTCTATTAAATTAAATGCTACTCTCTTCTAGAAAAAACCCTTATAGACACACCCAGAAATAATGTTTTATCAGCTATCTGAGCATGCATTAAGTAAATCAACTTGAGACATAAAAGTAACCATTGCACCAGTACTTTGTAAAAATTAATCTGTGGTAATGACCTTGAGAGCATGAATGTCTCCCTTTACACCTGTTGTTGGTTCTAACACTCCACTCATTCCACACACAAAAAACATGCAACTTCCTGCTTTAATCCAGAACAAACATCTGACTAAACATGTTCTGTGGTGAGGACAAGGCAATCCTGAAATTCTATCAGGGCCTTACAGCAAGGCAGCTTCATGCAAGCCCTATAACAACGCTGTCTCAGAAATACAATACAGTTTCAAGGGCAGTGTCAACTATTCCAGTAGCCACATTTAAAAAAAAAGAAACAGGTAAAATTGATTTATAATAATTTGTATATAATCCAATATACCTCAAATATTACTATTTCAACATGCAATCAACCCCCAAATTATTGATGGTATTTTATGTTCTTTCATTCTTATTTTCATACCAAGTCTCAGAAATTTATTAAAAATTTTTACACTTATAATATATTTCAATTAGGATGATAAAGTTTCATTGGAAATATTTGGTCCATATTGAGATTTCATAAAATTTACAGTTGAAAAGGTAAATTTGCACACACCAGTTGTTTTAAAACTACTGAAAAGTTTTCCAAGCATCCACTCTTAAACTTAAATTTTAAAATAATTAAAATTAGATAAAATTACAAATTTAGTTCCTAAGTCACACTGACCACATTTCAATTGCTCAAAGCCATGTGACTAATCACCAGTGTAGTAAGTAGTGCAGTCTTTGTCACGTAGATTCAAGGGCCTTCAAAACCTGTGTGGATTTCATCGATATTTCTCTGAAGTTACCTTTAATTCTCCATGTATGATGAACAGAAAGTCAAATATCTCTTTCATTATTGAGTTATGGACAGTGTTCCATACTGGAAATGTATCTAACCTGACAAAATCATCAAACATTTATTTATTCAATCTACCAATTATTCATTAATTTATTATTTATTAATGTGGTGCTTACTAAGAGCTATTTTGTGCCTGGCTTTGCACTGCAGAGAGGACATCCGAGGTGTATTTTTAAAAATGTGAAGGAGAATGCCAACCCAAAAATGACGGACAGAAGAGTAGGGTTAAAATAAAGCATCCTTCATGTTGACTTTGGTTGAGTGTCTAGGTCACCATTCTGGGGTTCATCATTGTATAAGGTAAAACCCACACAGGAACGTCTACAAGGAAGATCCCCTACCTATAGGTATTGTCATTCCTCACCCTGACCCTTGTCCTAGGCCAGCAAACAATACCCAACCAGCACTAACTTCAGACTGAACATGGAAGCACTCCACTGGCTCCAGTGACTCAGGATATGTGCAGAGGACTAACCAGGCCAGCCTCAAGGGAATTCATCTATTTGACAAACTTCTTCAGGGAAACGTAGGGGAGAATCACAAGCCTGGCCCGTTAACCTCTCCCAACACACATGCACATACACTTATACACATACCAACTTCCTACTCTAGGAGTCATTATGAGGGACAGACACATCTTTGAGAGCTGTAAAACAGGGCAGAGAACAATAGAGAAGTTGTGATGGTGGACTCAGCATCCTGTGTCAGTGATCATGTGGCATTCAGTCATTCTCCATCTGTTGTTTATTCATTCATTCATTTGCTAATAGGGGGCTATGGTCATAAGTGGTACCCAGTGTCATACTCATACACGTCAATATACACTAATGTCTGAGAGGAGATGGGATAGGAAATGTGGTTCTGGTATTGGGAAAGAGGCCATAATTAGAAGTGTCAGTGTGGGCAACAGCAGCAGGCAGAAAATGAGAGTTTCCGGCAAACTTCAGAGAGAACAGAACCTGCAAGTGGATGAGTCCTTTTAAGAAGGGAAAGCAGACTAGCAGAGAAAGGAGGACCCAAGGGAAATAGAAAAAAAGGTGAGTGATCTCCCAGAGAAGTATCCTGAGAGCAGGACAAAGACTCCCAATGGGTTAGCTCCCTTCCCTTCATCAAGGATCACTTGCCCAGTGACTTCATATTGTCACATACATTCAGTTACAGATTCTCAGACTGGGCCCTGTGACAAACTGGAACCACTGCTTCAGCAGTTAGCACCCCGTCCCCCAGAGCACTCATGAGTTTGAGTGGGAACTCTATGCCTGCAGAAGCCACATAAGCAGCAAGACCTGACTTACGATCAAATCCACATTTTATTTCTTTTATAACCACCAGTGAAGCACAATTGTGTAGCTTTATGAAGAGAATAAAAATCACATTCTCAATTTTAATAATGTAATCAAATCTAAATAAAACAAAGATCTACAAGGGCATTTTATTACTTCCAATCAATTCTCCAGAAGCAGATGCACAAAAATAGGTTCAGAAATTATTCTGATTGTAATGGCCACCAGAGCACGTTCCAAAAATATAAACTATGATTATATACTCATTCCTTTATAATGTTAAATAAGAAGCAGGCCATATGTTTATGATTAAATTTGAATTTGGAATTAAGGTATTTTGGAGACTGAATTGAGTACCAAATCATTAACACAGAATTACCTTTCAAAACCATCACGTAATAATATGAAACATTATCCTAGCCATACCATCTAGCTGAAAAATCTGTATATTCATAGAGGTGAGACAAAGCTAATGTTTCTTGAGTATCTACTGGCTCTAGGCCTTGTTCTGGTCTTTACAGAAACTACCATGGTAAGCCTATCTGTTTCATCATATGAAAGATATTGGTATGACCATTTGAAATTATAATTATTGTCTATGTAAGAAAACTGGGTTCACATATAAAGAGAGGCAGTTGAGACTAAAACTCACATCATCATGGGACACTTAGGTGGCTCAGTTGAGCAATAGACTCTTGATTTTGGCTCAGGCTGTGATCTCAGAGTGGCAGGATCAAGCCCTTCATTGGGCTCCACACTCAGCAGGGAATCTACTTGGGATTCTCTCTCCCTCTCTCTCTGCCCCTTCCCCCCAAAGTGAATAAATATTTTTTTTATTCCAACCCTGTTATATTATTATTTATTCCTTAAGTTCAGCCACAATCCTTTTGACTATTCTGTTGCCTACTATATTTTAAATATCAACACTAACAATTTGTATAAAATTACAAAGATAAGAAGAGAGGACGAAAACAGATAATTAATACAGATGGCAAATCTACATGACAAGAAAGAGAAAAAATGCAAAGCTACTACGGTCTTTTTTCTATTTTTGGTCACAGGCAGGAACTGATATCTCTGACTTCCTTCTTCTACTTCCAATTCTGGGTCTTCTCATCTCTCCCAGGACCACAGCAGGTCGGAGTTCTCTACCTGAGGAGTGAACAAACCTTCATTCCTGAAGACCTGAGTCCTTAGTAGTCTGAGTTCCTTTTGTTTCCTGTGGTTTCTTTATTTTTTTTTATTTTTTTTCCTTTTATTATGTTCAGTTATCCACTATATAGTACATATCTAGTCTCTGATACAGTGTTCAGTGATTCATTAGATAAGTACAACACCCAGCGCTCATCACAGCACATGCCCTCCTCAATACACATCACCCCATTACCCCCTCTCTCCATACCCCTCCCCTCCAAAACCCCAGAATGTTTCTCAGGATCTATAGTTTCTCATGGTTCATCTCCCTCTCTGATTTCTCCCCCTTTGGATTTCCTTCTCATCCCCTGTAGTCCTCTGTGCTATTGCTTATGTTCCACATATGAGTGAAACCATATGATATTTGTCTTTCTCTGTTTGACTTACTTCACTTAACATAATCCCCTCCAGTTCCATCCATGTCAATGCAAATGGTGGGTATTTATCATTTCTGATGGCTGAATAATATTCCATTGTATATATGTACCACATCTTCTTTATCCATTCATCTGTTGAAGGGCATCTCAGCTCCTTCCACGGTTTGGCTGTTGTGGACATTGCTGCTATGAACATTGGGGTGCATGTGCCCCTTCTTTTCACTACATCTGTATCTTTGGAGTAAATACCCAGTAGTATAATTTCTGGGTCATAGGGTAGCTCTATTATTAGCATCTTGAGGAACCTCCATACTGTTTTCCAGAGTGGCTGTACCAGCTTGCTTTCCCACCAACAGTGTAAGAAAGTTCCCAATTCACATCCTTGCTAGCATTTGTTGTTCCCTGTCTTGTTAATTTTAGCTATTCTAACTGGTGTAAGGTGGTATCTCATTGTGGTTTTGATTTGTATTTCCCTGATGTCGTATTTTTTTCATGTGTCTGTTGGCCATTTGTATGTCTTCTTTGGAGAAGTATCTGTTCATGTCTTCTATCCATATCTTGACTGGATTATTTGGTTTTTTTGGTGTTGAGTTTCCAAGATCTTTATAGGTCTTGGATACCAGCCCTTTATCTGTCATGTCGTTTGCAAATATCTTCTCCCATCATGACCTTCTACACTGTAGAAAAAATGAGACTGAGGAAAGATGTTTCTGTGGTAAATTCACTTTAACATTCTAAGGTCAGTTTTTCCTCATATTTATTTCCACTGAAGTTGCCAGAGAGACTCACTGAATGGCCTTCAATTCATTTCTGTTGTCCCAGTATACCAATAATCAACTGTCATCTCCAAGAACGAACCAGGGGTCATTAATCTTATTGTCATGTGATGTTTGGAAAATTCTCCTGCCATTCTATTCAGAAAAGCATTAGAAATGAACAGAAAAGGCCCACAATGGTCTTCCATAAGTTTCCAAAAGATGTCCTGCATTTCTCTGTCTTGTATGCTTTCCTCAACCCAGATTTTTACTAGATGTTTAGCATTAATAGACCCTTCCACATGGACTTGGCAAGTTTCTCTGGTAGCTAACATTGGGAGCCAATAATACCAAAACAAGTGCTTTCACTAACCTCTTTAAAGAAGAGCCACCCTTGGGGCCCCGGGGTGGCTCAGTTGGTTAAGTGGCTGCCTTTGGCTCAGGTCATGATCCCAGTGTCCTGGGATCAAGCCCCACACTGGACTCCTTGCACGCTGGGAATCCTGCTTCTCCCCGCCACTCCCCCTGTTTGTTCTTGCTCTCTCCTTCTCTTTCTGTCAAATAAATAAATAAAAGCTTTTAAAAAAATAACAATAGAGAAGAGGGGCACTTCAGAGCTACTGTCCCTGGGTGGGGGGGAGAAGGGGGAATGAAATGAAGTTAGTTAGCATTTACTATGATGAATGAAGGAGAGCTCATAGAACATGGTCATTTTAGAGATCTCAAGTGCCATCTTGCCACCTGTGACAGGAACCTGGCTGTCAGCTACTGCTACCTACTGTAAAATAACTAGTAAAGCCATAATTTCTTCTTAAAGAGCTCTGTAAGATGCAGTAATACCTTGTCCTGTTGCAAAGACGTATGCAAAGAAGTGCAAAGAAAGTATGCCTACTAGTCTCTCTCCTGCTAATTAAATCTGGGAAACCCTTCAAAGGCACTCTGTCCAAAGGGCTTGTCCCACCACTATTTGAAATGCACCACTAGCAGAAGGTGGCCGCATGGGTGGCTCTGCAATAGCTAATTGCTCATGATAATTGAGTTGGCTGCTATTGTTCAGCAGTTCCCATGGAAGCTGCCCCCAAAAAAGGAAGCTCAGCAAATTCAGTTTCCCCTGCTGGTTACAAAAAATAAAAATAATTTAAAAATTTTTAAAAATAAAAATTTTTTAAAAACCTCAAACAAAGCAAAGCTTTATGCTTTACTTTCAGAAACTGAAGGAATTTCTCTCACCACATACTGACCTCATCAGGAGTTGTGAACACATTTTGACTTGGAGACATAATAATTGTCGTATTTTAGAAACACAAACATTGAAAGTTAATCCTTTTTTCTTCCATATTTCAAGCTAGTATTTTATCTGCTGCATTTCCAGGCTTTGATCTAATAAAAGTGCTTTGTTTCACATCCCAGAAATTGTATGTAAAATTAAAACTAATCCCATCCACTGTGTTTCTTTGCAAATTAAATTAATTATGTGTAATTACCCACTTCCTTCTTCTCTTCTTTCCCAGAGTTTCCCTCGCCTAGAGAGATTTAGCATCCCCAGGCTCTTCTTATAGAACAACATAAATCATAGCTTCTATCAGCTCTCCTGTTAATTTCTAGCCATACCGATACCTTCATTTAGACTCTTGAGGGAGATATATATACCCATCTCCTAAGGAAAATTAAGCTGAGGGTCAATTCAACACAATCTATGTCAAATGTAACAGGTCACTGAGGAAACCATTATTAAAATGGTGGAGAAGGGGGTGTAATCACTAGTTACATGGTACCTTTGATCACCAGTGCTTAACACAGCAAGACATACAGCCCACTGAAACAGGAGAGGCCAAATTTTAGAAATTCACTACTCTCCCCTACCTTCATTTACAGGTCCTAAGTGCAGCTGGCCAAACACGACTACTTAACTGAATGACATTTTTTTTCAAACCTTCAAGAATCTTGTTAAAGGGATTCATAATATTTCCTGGATATGAAAATGAAATAATTCTTTCAAAATAACATTTTGATGAGTTGAGTGTAAATGAATTAGAAACACACAGTTTAAATTTCCCTTGAAATACACATGGGTTTCAAAATTAAGGGGGAATTAACTTCTCCAAATGTGTTTTCAATTTTGCCTGACCTCAAAAGTTTGATGCATGGTTTGAGATGGCTGGACTAATGCCACTTTTGCCTATCCTTACCATGGCTTTACCTGAGAAAACATTTTATTTCCAGCTCCCCATGGCCTTCTGATGGTGAACGATATTACTAATGTTATCTGTGGGATCTAATCTACTGTAATAAATATTGTCATGGTGAAAAATCGCAATTTTAAAATGATGTCCAAGCCTAGCCAATAGCCCTTTGATTTTATACAACATTGGGTGGTACAGAATTCTGAGGCAACCAATCAATGACCTTAGGAAACTTCTGAAAATGGTCTGGGAGTTTTAATTTGGGTAACAAGTAGTTTATATTCTCTTGAGGAGGACATTGGAAATGCTAAAAATTTAAGAAGGGCTTTATTGACAAAGCAACTGGAAATTGTGAAATTTTTAATCAGTCTTCTTCAATACCTTTAAAATTCTTGTATAATGCTTATTAAGCAAATGTTAATGATTTTTTCTACCTAACAGAAAGTGTAGACAACGCTCCTAGAAAGTCACTGTCATGAAGCATTATAATTTCCCTCTTCCTTTGTCATTAAGCAGGTTTCAATCTTGTGCAGGTTGTCGTGGTACAGAACATCAAGAACAGACACTCCTGGGCCCATTAAGTTCCTTAAGCATCAGCTTCAGAGGAGAACTTGCTGTTGAAACAACTCTGAGTTCCAGAAAAGTAATCTGGTCATAGGTTCATGGACTTCTTGTCTCTGCTCTCAAGACAGAAAATGTTGGGGCGCCTGGGTGGCTCAGTGGTTTAAGCTCAGGTCATGATCTCAGGGTCCTGGGATCAAGCCCCACATCAGGCTCTCTGCTCATGCAGGGCTCCATCCCAGGACCCTGGGATCATGACCTGAGCTGAAGGCAGAGGCTTTAAACTACTGAGCCACCCAGGTGCCCCAGAGACTGAAATCTTAAATAAAGTGTGTTCATATCACCCAAATTGTCTTTTTTAATCATCTTTAACACTGTTGACAGGTTTTGAGTAAGACCCTGGCATTGTTTGCTACAGATCGCTTTCAGGAATTTACCACTCATATGCAAGCTTTTCCTAACAGAGCCCTCTGGCCACTCTGAACCTGGGGAAAGCAGCTAGAAGCCATGTGATTCTTCTACTCCTACTAATCTTAGTTCTCTTGTGCTGTTGAAGAAACATCACTCTTGTCTTTTCAAATGTTTCCAAATTAATTGTCTTTTTTTTTTTTTCCTGGACCCATGTTGAATTGATCATTCAAAAGATGGTGACTTTGATTTTGCTAGACCTCAACCTAGGCTGGTTCCTAGATTATCCTGTAAGTTCTATCAGTCCAACTCTATCTCAACTATATAAATTGGGATGTTCCAGAGGTGGTGAGGTTATAGTGTGGTGGTGGTTTGGGTGCTGACCTGTGGGGAGTATGACCCTTTATTCTGTAGCATGTCATGGCTTAGCATAGAGTCCTAGACTGGGTACCAGTTTGGTTTGAGAAACCCAACTGTTTCAGTGGTAGGAACACCATTTGTTTCCCCATGTCCTAGAAAGTAGAAGACATACAAAATAAATACTAATGAGACCAGGCTGTAAGGGTGGACCAGGAAAAAACAAGGTCTCTTTACTTTATTCCCAACTCAGAGCCCCAGGTCTTGTCTGTGTATCCCTTAAGATGGATGTGGATTATGGCTGACACACGCCCATGGCCTCTCCTGGACCACACCTCAGTCTGGCTGTGCAGGATCACATGTGGCAAGAAAGTCTCATAAATTAGAAACAGAAGGTAAATAACAGTAGAGAGAGTCTGATGAGAGCTATACTGCCTGGCCCCCGCCCCCTTCTGTGGACTTCCAGTGGCCTTACAACTAGAGAAGACAGCCAGCAAGTCCGGTATGGAAGAGTGCAAGAGAAAAATCAATGGCAACTTAAAAAGAGAGAGAGAGATAAGCATAGAATTTGCCTCCTACCACCACCGGCTACTGGGTTGCTAATACTTTAGGGCAGTGAGTCTTGAAAAGTTTGTCCTGAATCAGCAGCATTGGCTCTGTCTGGGAGTGTGTTCAAAATGCACATTCTTGGGCTTCACCTGTGGAAGACCAGACCTATGGAACAAAATTCTGGGAATGAAACCCAGAAATCTGTGTGTTAAAAAGCCCTCCGGGGTAATCTGATACTTTCTTAGCCTGGATAATCATTGCTTAAAGGAGAAAGACAAGTGAGAAAATAAAACCAAAGTTATATGTTGTATTTAGTGGTATAGGCACTTAAATTAACAAGTGCATAAAGTTCATCTGCAGTATCACAATGTTTCTTTTAAATTAGTTCCTTTGTTTCCAGAGATCTGAGTTATACTCAGGTAATCCAAACCAGATGCAGCTCAACCCAGATGGACCCCATCCATCACTTAGAAGCTTGGGCAGGGGGTTATCCTGGAGGAGTCTACGCCATCACCAGTTACCCATTATTACACCAGTGGGGCCTGGATAACAACTTTTCCAATTTCAGGATTAGCAGAGACTACTTTCCTGTACTTTCAAATGGGGAATCCATGCTGGTTTATGGACCTGCCAAAGAAGATCTTTTCCCCAGTAACTAAATGGAAATTAACAATGATAGGCCAGTAATTATCTTGTATAAAGATTACACATCGATGGCCATTATCTATTTTGGTGAAAACTTCTGAAAATATAGGTAGTATCTGCTTCTTGAAGATCACTTCCTCATGTAGTTACAGGTTAATCAACTATTAATGCAATTATGATTTGTGTGGAAAACTTTAAAGATTGAGTCCCTACCCTCCAGGTTTCTTTAGCTAATATATTGTTTCTCAATATGCAGTGTGCATGCAAATCTCCTGGACATCTTGCTAACAGGCAGATCCTGACTGAGTAGGTCCTAAATGGGGCCTAAAGTTCTGCACTTCTAATGAACTCCTAAGGATGCTGATGCTACTGGTCCACAGACCACACTCTGAATACTGAAGGTCTTATAGAACCATCTGGATGATGCAGGCACAAGGACCTTAACTTCTCTTTCTTGAATAAAATATGATGTTGTGGCTCTTAGCAGCTTGGAAGTGAAGAGGTTAAGATATATCTAGCTATGTGGAGTTTGCTAAGAAAAACTGGGTAATTTCAACATTATTGATTAAGATGAAGAGGAGAAAAAAGAAGGTCACTATTCAATAGTGTAATGGTGCAAACAAGTGATTTCTATAACTGATGCTGAAAGTACGAGGCCGGACTTTACTGTCTTTGCTGCCAATGGCTGCCTACCTTTGGCTTGGCTTGTTCTTTATCATGACATGACAATCTCAAAAAAAAAAAAAAAGTCCTAAGAATATACTTTTCTCAAATTCTTGTGCCAAAGTTGTTTGTTTTTAGGTATTCTACAAAGCTTTGCCATTCTTTAAGAATTTCAAATGTTTAATTTTTAATTTTCATAGTATAATCAATTGTAATTTTCTTTTTAGCTTTTCTCATGTTCTTTGTTTTCCTAAATAATTGCCCAGCTGAACTCCTTTGTCCCACTTCTCCACGCCTTCCAGAAGCTGGTCATCAGAAGTTAAATTCAAGAGTTACAATGACTTCATTTCTGGTCTCCTACAAATGGCTGCAGGATCTTGGACACATGTGCTGAACTTTCTAGTCCATTACTTGCTCATTTGTGAAATGGAGGTAATATTGATACCTATCTCAAAGTGATCTTGTTTGGCACCAATATGCACATGTAATCACTAATGCCAAGTCAGGTACCTGGTAAGAACCCAATAAATTTAGTGATTGTTGTCATTATACCATCTCTCTATGTGCAAGAAAATGGCAGATACTCTGTAGACATGGAGCAGATAATTTTCAACTGTATCTGGAAAAGAGACATTTGCCACCAGTGCAAACTGGTTTATGCACGTGGATATAGGGACTGATGACAAAGATGCCTGCCCAATGCAAATTGTTCATCCTTCTCTTTTCTCTCTATCCTTCCAAAGCTGCTAACCAATTCACTAGATAAGTTCCAGGGTCTAGCAGTTGGAACTCCCTTAGCCACTAACTTCTTGGTGCCCTAGTTAGATGTTCAGAAATAGATGTGAGCACATGGATAAGGCAGGGTTGAGTTTATAGAACAGGTCATATTGTAAATATTAACATTTGCAGCCAAGATTGTAGTGTCCTTCACTCATGCTTGATTATAAGAATAGTTAAAATGTTTATTTCTCTTATCTGCAGCTATTTCTCAAAGTTATTTATATAAAATCGTATAATCCCCAAGATGGACTGGCCCTACATACACTCAGTTTTGACATTCACATCATGACTGATAACCTTTAGAATGTGAATAATCAGGTCCTTATCTTTCTGTGTATTTGCTAGTTTAGTTGAAAATAAACAGGGATATAACAAATAGGTCTACTTTTCCGATTAAGAGTACTAGTATTTTTACCTACTATATGTCATATGCTGGAGTTAGAGTGACTATAAAATCAATCAATTACATCTCAAAATATAAAACGGGCTTCATGTGATACCAACACAACACAGGGTCATGCCTGCTTCTTTGAATTACCTCCATTGACTTTCATTTCTTTGTAAAATGTGATCATTTCACCAGAACTTAAATGAGATAAAATTTGCTTTTGCATTGTTCATGACTTGTCAGTTTGCCAAACCATGGGATTAAAATTGATCTGAAACAATTCAAAAAACTGTTTGCTGATATTAAAACAAAACATATGTATCCTTATCACTCAGCATTTCTACTCTTAGGTATTTATGAAACAAAATATGTACATATTTCAACAAAAGACATGTATGAGACAGTTGATTTTAAAATTATCTGAGAGAGCCCCAAGATAGAAAATATCCCAAATGGATCAACTCTAAGTAAATAAATACACTGTGGTACAGTAATAGGATTGAATCCTTGGCGGCCATAAGCAAGAATGAACTCCAACTACATAGAGTCAGGTGGATGAAACTCACACACTGTTGAATAAAACAAGCCATATCACAAACCATGTGATACATAAGTAACGAAAGAAATCCATAGTGTTGCAGTCAGGACAGTGGTTGCTCTTTGGAGAACTCTACATAGAAGGTGATAAAGACCAAAGTGCTTCTGGGGACTGGTAATGCTCTGTTTCTTAATTTGGGTGCTCACTATTCAATATTATTCAATTTGTGAAAATCCATTGAGTTGTAAACTCATGATTTGTACACTTTTCCTAAAAAATTCCATTTGAAAATTTCACCAAGAGGGGTGCCTGGGTGGCTCAGTCATTAAGCGTCTGCCTTCGGCTCAGGTCATGATCCCAGGTCCCAGGATCAAGCCCCGCGTCAGGGTTCCCTGCTCAGTGGGGAGTCTGTTTCTCCCTCTCCCACTCCCTTGCTTGTGTTCTGTGTTTTGCTGCACCTCTATCTGTGTCAAATAAATAAATAAAATCTTAAAAATAAAATTTGAAAATTTCACTGAGAAACTTGACTAGTATCATGGTCTCAGGGTTAATCTGAAATTTTGTTGTTGTTGTTGGCTGAAATACTCAACTGACCCAGTCATATAGTATTGTTCACTCACCAGTAGTCTCAGGGGTCAACACTGTGACCTTGACTTTGGACCATCTTCCATCCCAGCCTAATCACCCACCAGAAGTATCAAAGCAACAAGCCCACTGAGAAACAGTCACATAGTCTCTCTGATATTAGAAAAATATAGAAGAGGAAAATTTTTGCAAGTTTTACAAATAATTTAATGGCTTTGCAGCAAGTAATTTTTTCTTGTCTACTCTTTGCAGTTCTCATTGCCATTTTTTTCTTAGTGGTATCTTGAAAACAGTGGGATTTATGCAGATGTCAATCAAATGCTAGTTGGCAAATCAATGGGGCATTGCAGTGGTAAAAAGCAAGACCCTTAGCAAAGCTCTACACGTGCCCATCTAAATAATGTTGTTTCTGTTTTTGCTATGCTGCTGCTGCTGTTCAAATACCTTTTGAAACAGAACACAAGTTTTTGTTCTTCCTTTAGCAAGATCTTAAGCAAGATTGTTTGACATGCACGGCTTTCAAAGGCAGCAACAAAATCACCATCATCCAAATGCATTTTTTTCTTAGCTTTTTTCCCCCCAAATGTTTTGTAGCATCATATTGAGATACGAGCGGACATCTTCATCTTAGCTGCATCAACAGTTTTGCTTCAGCATCTGTCATGAGTTTCTGGTCTTTCTCTTGTCTTCTCTTCCTGTGTCTCACCGTGTTTCTCTTAGTTTCTTGAGGGTCTCTTGTCACCCATCCTCACTGCAGCCATGAATAGCAGCTAAAATCCGTGAAGATAGGCAAGGCAATATACAAGAAGATGAGAGAATTTAAATCTGAATGCATGTATGTGGATGATATAATCAACAGCAACTGCCTATGGTAGGCATTTTTACCTATGTCATTTACAATCCAATGGAGGAACAAATTGGGGCCTACAAGTCCATAATTTGTCTATATAGCATCACTATATATAGTGATATATATTTGAAATATATATGAAATATATTTGTCTTTCATTATTGCTGATTTTATGAAAACATTTACTGCATTGCCAGATGCTTAGTACATTCTAACACCAGCTACAGAATACTTCTACAAAAAGAAAATCTAGAAGTAAAATTAATCTTGTCTACTCAACAAATATTTATTTAGTACCTGGTATGTATCAGACACTGTTCCAACAAATACAGCAAGAAGAAAGGAAGAGGGTGGCTCAGTCAGTTAAGGGTCTGATTCTCAATTTTGGTTCAGGTCATGATCTCAGGGTTGTGAGATCAAGCCCCACATCAAGCCCCACAATGGGCATGAAGTCTGAGTAAGATTCTCTCTCTCTCCCTCTCCCTATGCCACCCCCTCTGTAAAAAAGAAGGAAGAGGAAGAGGAGGAAGGAAGGAAGAAAGAAAGGAAGGAAGAAAAGCAATTAACACCTGGTTCCAACATATGAATTATAGAGAGAACATAAGGCCTTCTTTCTGAGATGGTTACCATCTTGGACTCAATTTGCAAATCAAGAAGAAAAGTCATGGGTCATCAGTCCAGCCAGTTGGCTCATGCAAAGCAGTTCTGGCAAGCATATTGGAGCTAGATTGAACAACCAGATGACCTCATATATTTTCCTATAAGCACTTGAAACAAAAGGTGGTTGCACCCAAGTGCCACGTAGGTTTTTGGATTCTGTGGCTGCCAAAGTCAGAAACGTCACTGCTTGAGGGTGGAGAGAATTTGAGTAGCAGAAGTACTCTGCTGGAGGGAAAAAAAATCAATCAATTAATCTGTGGAATTGTTCCTCTGACAGAAGGAATACAATGATACAACCATCTGTTTCCATGCCTCTTGCTTTCCAACTGCTGGCTCCAGAGGTACCTGTGAATTAGGCAGTTATCACAATAGTTCTATGTGGCATTGAGGGATATTTTGTAGTATTAAAAAACATCTATAGTACTTAAAGTTATACATATGAAAATGCTACTAGGTGATCATCATATTGGATGCTGGAATTGTGACTTGTTATATTTTATAAAAAGATATATTCAAAAGATTTGGCTACATATTCATAGATTTTAAATGTCATCTTTATTCAAACAATTTGAAAGATTGTAGAGGGAAAATCTATGATAATGGTGCTGACATGGTTGGTAAAGTAAGAGATGTAAGGCTACAAATTTGGCTGAAAACCAGAAGAGTTCCCTGTGTCATGCGTGGCACATGTTTTGAATTTGTTACTATGAGACATGGTCTCAGCTGGGCCAATAGCAATGGCATTCTTTGGAACGATTAAAAATTGTATATGACATTTTCTGGACTTACCCCAAAATAGAACATCTTGATGAAACACTATCAATTTTGACTTTATGACTTCTCTTGGTCACACAAGGGGTATGCTGACTGAATGCAGATAAAGAAATCAGATTTAATTTAGACAAGACACAAAATGCATCAGAAAAGCTAAGTGAAAAATAGAAGATGCCCAAATAAAGAATGAAGCACGGTCTTTGGAAGAAAATGACATTAATTTTGAATTTCCACTATCCAGAGTTATTTGGTATGAACTGTGGTTACTATTAATGTTAGAAATATCTTAC
Organism: Martes martes; assembly: GCF_963455335.1. Classification (NCBI taxonomy): domain Eukaryota; kingdom Metazoa; phylum Chordata; class Mammalia; order Carnivora; family Mustelidae; genus Martes; species Martes martes. The sequence goes on along the minus strand of NC_137896.1, from coordinate 45,588,462 downwards.
AAAAATAGATCCAAGTTTGGTCATTTTACTTTAAAAGGATTTTTTAAAATTTTAGATAAAATCAAAGTGCATGTGAACCATGCATCTTCTAGGAGAAAAAAGCAGAAAAATTAGAATAAGGAAACAAAATATTTGCAGTTATGAAAAAGATTCAAGCAAAAGATTTTGAAATAAACTTCCAGAGTGTTTGATGGACACTCTACTATGTGCTTAAAGACAGATTTTGATAAGCTGAATAATAGCCAACATTTTTCTTTGGTTTTCTTTAGAATATTCCTTGCACTGAAAAATTTGACAGAAGAATCTGAGAATCACATACCTTTCCTCCATGGATTTAGATATTGTGCTGAAAGAAGTGAACATTTTACTATATGTGATAGCAATCCAAAAGGTAACATTAACATATTTTAACAATGACAATATCATCTCATGGATGATAACATTACAATATTTGAATCTGATACACCAACTTCATTCTTTATTCCCCATCCAAATATTTTTTGAAGAATTGTATTGAAAATCCATTTGCTTGGCCTTAGCAGAGGAAAGTCTTTCAATACTGAAATAATTTTTAGGAACCTAGTGAAGAACCACAATGACTGGAGAAAGCTGCCAGTTCAACATTGTTTTCTATAAGACACAAATTATATAAAAATCTTAACTAAAAAATAGAATGAATGATTTTGCTGAAATAAAGGGAAGAAACTCTTAAGAATGAGTAATGTACAATTTATGAATTGTGTGTCTTTGTTTTACTACACATCTAAATTTCACTGGCAGATTCATAATAATAATAAAATTTAACCATCTTTGATATTTTTTTCAGTGTTCCAAGATTCATTGTTTATGCACCACACCTAGTGCTCCATGCAACACATGCCCTCCTTAATACCCACCACCAAGCTCACTCATCCCCCCACCTCCCTCCCTTCCGAAACTCTCAGTTTGTTTCTCAGAGTCCATAGTCTCTCATGCTTCCTCTCCCCCTCCATTTTACCCCAATTCACCTTTCCTTTCCTTCTCTTAATGTCCTCCATGTTATTCCTTGTGCTCCACAAGTGAAACCATATAATTGACTTTCTCTGCTTGACTTATTTCACTCAGCATAATCTCCTCCAGTCCAGTCCATGTTGATACAAAAGTTGGGTATCCATCCTTTCTGATGGAGGCATAATACTCCATTGTATATATGGACCATATATGGATCATATATTCATCTGTTGAAAGGCATCTTGGCTCTTTCCACAGTTTGGTGATTGTGGCCATTGCTGCTATGAACACTGGGGTACGGATGGACCTTCTTTTCACTACATCTGTATCTTTGGGGTAAATACCCAGTAGTGCAATTGCAGGGTCACAGGGAAGCTCTATTTTTAGTTTTTTAAGGAATTTACACATTATTTTCCAAAGCAGCTGCACCAATTTGCATTCCCACCAACAGTGTAAGAGGGTTCTCCTTTCTCCACATCCTCTCCAACACTTGTTTCCTGTCCTGATAATTTTGACCAATAAACTGATGTAAGGTGCTATCTCAGAGAGGTTTTCATTTGAATATCCCTGATGGCTAATGATAATGAACATTTTTTCATGTGTCTGTAGCCATTTGTATGTCTTCTTTGGAGAAGTGTCTGTTCATGTCTTCTGCCCATTTTTTTGACATGATTATCTGTTTTTGGGGTGTTGAGCTTGAAGAGTTCTTTATAGATCTTGGATATCAGCCCTTTGTCTGTAGTGTCATTTGCAAATGTCTTCTCCCATTCTGTGGGTTCCCTCTTCGTTTTGTTGACCTTTGCCTTTGCTAGGCAGAAATATTTCATCTTGATGAAGTCCCAAAAGTTCATTTTCACTTTTGTTTCCTCTGCCTTTGGAGACATGTCTTGCAAAAAGTTGCTATGTCCGATGTCAAAGAGGCTACTGCCAATGTTCTCCTCTAGGATTTTGATAGATTCCTGCCTCACGTTGAGGTCTTTCACCCATTTCGAGATTATCATTGTGAATGGTGTAAGAGAATGGTGGAGTTTCAATCCATCTTTGATATTTTGCTCACGTTCTGTCACATAAAAACCATAGTAGACATATATTTTTCTAATTTACCATTATGAAGGTGCATTTGTCAGTGTGGAAGAATAGAAATTTTATTTCATAGCTGCCAAGTTTGATTTGTAACTTCCAAACATTGCACCCATAGGCCGTGGGCCTCCACTTGCACCACCTCCCCTTTGGCCCCATATGTGTTAGGAACAGGCTTAGCGAACATCCAAGTAAATGGAATGCAACTCTTATAAACAGGGACTTTAATTCTTCACACTGGAAATTAAAGAATTAACAAAGCAACTTTCTAGAAGTGTCCATGAACACATGCGCAGCTAGATAAAAGACTAACTGCTAAGCCCATTTAAAAATATCATTAAAGATGAAATTCTTCCGTTAAGCCACATTAGTGTTAGAAACATCCTGCCTGGCTGGCTCCCAACGAGTCACTAAATTCCCAGTCGTGGCTGCCCTGCAACTATCCTTAGCATCCCCCAAGTTTCCAAAGGGTGACATCCCTCCCACCACAGCTTTTCCAGTTTCTTCCATGCTCTATGTCCTTTTCTTCTCCCTCCACTGTCAAAATGAGCTCACTTTTGCCCAATTTTCCCAGCCCCCAGATCCTCCGAGTGTCCAGATGCAGTTTGCTCCTCAATGGTGACACAGGTCTGTTTCATGCATTTACCTACCCAGATAACCTTCCCTTTCCCCATGTCTATTGGAGATATCTCTATTCTTTCTTTCTTTATATAAATTTTATTTTTTTCAGTGTTCCAAAATTCATTGTTTATGCACCACACCCAGTGCTCCATGCAATATGTGCCCTCCTTAATACCCACCAAGAGGCTCACTCCTCTCCCCTCCAAAGCCCTCGGTTTGTTTCTCAGAGTCCACAGTCTCTCATGGTCTGTCTCCCTCTCTGATTTCTCCCCACTCACTTTCTTTCAAGAGTCTTTAACATGGAGGGATAATGAGCAAAGGAATTTCAGGAGTTCCGAGGAGTGGGTTTCAGATCTCCTAAGCATGGTACGAGCAGCACTCCAAGATGTGGGCAGTTAACCCAGCCCTCCAGGACTCTGGGCTCCTTACAGTCAACAAGTAGAGGTAACATGAGCAAGAGTCCCAAATCAGAGCAAATCTGGCATGGTGGAATTGTGTATCCGGCGCACATTTGGAGAGCAGGGTGAGGAAGTACAGAGGACAGAGAGGTGTGCCCTCCAGAAGTTCAAGGTCCCAAGGGTCCAGCCATGCTTATCTGATCTCCCCTTACTGCCTTTCCCAGAAACCCACTGTCTTTGCTCAAAAATCTTTGAAACACACAGATCCAAAACTGGCACTGTGCAAGGTTTAAGGTTGGTTCAAAACTTCAAAACCCATAAAGTTGGACAGAGTTCTGAACCCCTCAAAACTCACATTCCTTCAGAAAGGTCATTTGAGTTAATTGCCAAATATGCTGAGTTTACCACAGAGTTCTTGGTAATTGTTTTACATCAAAGATCATGTAATGTTTGTTTTTTTGGAATTACACAGTCCCAATTCATTTCACGCATTCATATTTTACTGCTTATTCACCCCATTCTATAGATGAGAAGATTTCTTTTTTCCCTTGTTACTCCATCCTGGATTTTGGCTCACTCTTATTTTCAGAGGTCATTCCAAACATGAAGGGATGAAGTTATGCAATCCTTACTAATCCTGGCCATGTACTTCCAACCCACGAACATGGTTCTTATTATCAACCCAAAATCACTGGCGAGCACCAGTGTCACTGGAATAAAAATAACTTGGACTAAGAATGATTATTAAGAAAAGCAAAAATCTTTGTTAGTAGGGCTGTAGCCAGCAAGATCATGATTTCCCTTTGTTTCTGGATCAAACAGTCCAGATATCAACATCGGAACATTTTTTGAAATGCTTTGCAGTTGTATAATTTCCTGCAGCTGCCTAGCCTGTTAATGATAATGAATTTAGAACAAATTGCTCTGATGTGACCTCTGTATAGTGTTGACTTGCGTTGGTAAACTATCTGAGTCTGAAAATACTCCCATCCAAAACAACACCATATTATGAGTATCCATACAAACTGATAAGGTTTTATCCCAGGAACTATGCATCAGTGAAGTTCAAAGGCTCCGGAGCCTGATGTTGAGCTGCATTTCCCTTATTCAGGTTCCGACTTGGGGTATGGAAGCAGCAATTTTTAGGGAACACTGTGTTGTTCAATAAAAGGGAAATGCATCAGAATCCTGCACGCTTGGGATGGGTGGTGAACATTTGTGTTCTGATGTCAAGAAGGCATTGTTGTTTTCTGGGCACACTAACTGTGAGGCTGGGTTAGCTTTGAAAAGGTCACCGGGACACATAGATGTTCTTCCCTCACACAAAAGCTGAGAGCAACTAATTTTGGGAGAATTTTAAATTAACTCTTTAACTAGTGTGTGATCCAAGGCAAACATTTTGCCTGCATGGGGCAAGAAATGAAAAGGACCCTTCCAAGTTTACTGGCCAGAACATCACTTGGGCATGAAGCTAGAGATGAAGGACAGAGGCAAGTGGGGAGACAGAAAAAGAACCAAGGTCTGAAACCCTGAGGTTTGGGAGCCAAAATCTGGGGAAGTTTATGAAGGGCAGACTTTAGGAGTTAGTGGACAAACGTGATGTTGGCTGGAACTCGCTCCCCAGAAGCGAAAGCCCTCATCTCCTGCGGGAACTTTGAGACATAGGATAACACTGTATCCATTGTGTTTCCTCTTCTAGAATTTTGATGCCAAAGATGTTTACATATCTTCACAGTACAACTCAGAGTCAAGGAGGCTGTTTCATTATCCCAAGCTCAGAACCCCTTCCCGTTTAAGTTTGTGCAATTTTTTTCATTTAAATGCCGCCCAAGGTACCTGCCCCCACCGTGGTGAGGCACCCAGACACCTATGGCTGGACCACTCTTCAAGTGAAGGAAAAAAAAATCATAATCAGGGCCTCAGTCTGCCCCTCTTGGCCTTCCATCCTGGAATGCCAATTTAACAAAAGCCACGGTGTTAGAAGGTGTTCTGTTTCACACAGCTCTGGGTCAGTTCCCAAGCCTCTCACCTTCCAAATGAAAGCAGTTCTTTCCCATTCCCATTCATTCCCAGATCCAGAAATCTGCTCCCTATTTTCTGGGCAAATTGCCTGCTGAGGATATGTCTGCAAATGTGGTGTTCTCGGTGATATTAAATGGGGGATTGCAGTGACTTCAGCAGGTCTCTGTTGCCAGGAGACCTTTGTGACTTGTAGCCAATAAAATCATATTTGCAATTTCTCTCCTCGTCAGCTGGGCTGTGAGCAGCTTGCAGCATGGCAGCACAGTGGTTGGGAGGTAGCCTCTGAAAATAGAAGGTATGAGTACAGGTCCAGACTGCGGCACATGTGAACTATGTCAAGGCAGGTCCCAAAACTCTAGATGCCTGAATTCCCTCATCTCCGAAGTTGTTTTAGGACAAAAGTGGGTTTCACACAAAATGCTTAGAGCAGTGCTCGGCACAGGCAAGCTCTCAAGGCCCTACCTTTGCTACAGGGCCATGTGATCAAAGACATGGGTATGGCTTTCCAGAAGAAAGACAGGCAGTCACTATGACAACTGAGGGATAATGGAAGACCCTGGCACAGAGCACACCCTGGCTCAGTGGTGATTCTGGCCATTACTAGTCATTACTAGTAAGGCCCTTCCCTTATCATGTCACACTGTGTCACAGCTCAGATGGGGGAAATGACTTTGTTAATCTCCAGATGGGACCTGTGGTGTCACTTTATACCTACCTCCACTTTACTCTTTAAGCCATGATCAACTATACAGGATGCAGACAAAGAATGTACCCAGAGCACCAGAAAATCAGAAGCATGAAATATAAAAATGAAAAATAAATTAAATTAAAAGAAAAAAAAAAAGGAGGAGAAGGTGGTGGCAATGGAAGGTTTAGCTTCAAGGCACATATCCAGAAATTTAACAGCCAGAAAATACAGAGGAGCTATCTGAATTTCTGTAAAGGTACAATTAATGCTGTGGTTTACGTCTCCATATGCCTTGTAGGAGCCCATGGTTCGAGGAAACTTAGGCACCTAGAGTTTAGGGTACTGGCCCTTATCACACACCGCTCATGTGTGCCAGAGTCTGGATCTATACTTGGAGGGTCTGGAAACTGATGCCACCGGTGGTCTTCCTGTCCCCTTGCCTTACTCTCCAAATCATGTCTCAGACTTCCAGCCTTCTGTCAGAATCTGCATTCTTTTCATTGCCTACAGCTTTCCAGCCATTGGGTGGGTAGATCCCCAGCTCCCTTTCCCTTTGAGTAGAGTAAACCTGAGGGCAAGTTCTATAGAATTGCTCCCAGAGTTTTCCCAAAGAGTTGAGCTCCAGCTCAGTCATAACTGGCTTCATGGTGCTCTTTTGATGGGTGGATTTCCTTTTTATTTCTGGGTCACTTCCTTATTCCCCTGCCATATTTCTTTCACAGCTCAGATGAACAACTTACACTCAAATTCTTGCCCCAGCATTTGCTCCTGAAGGATCCCAGACTAAGAAAGATCAGGAGTTCACCCTACTCTTTTGGACTCTGCTTCATCTACAGCCTTTGAGTGTTAGTGCCTGGTACAAGCTCCCACTGGTATGAGGGGCCAAACTCCACACCCCACTTGCTCTATGCTGATGTTGCCCACCTGCTACCACCATGGGCATTCACGACTCAGGGACACTTAGTTCACATTCCCAGGTTGTGCCTGGCCCCTCCACCATGTACTTCCATTTCTATTTCAGTCCTAACAGAATCTTTGCCCTATACTCAGAAGGCTAGGATGGATGGGTGACATGCCTACAAGAAGTGCATTAGAAAAGATACAAAAGGGTGTGTTTACAGCATCCACATCCATTAATCCAGAGCATGCCTGTCACAAGCTTATCATCTCTCAATTAGCCAAGTGCAGCTACACAGACATGGCTATGCCAGCCTTTAATTAAGATCCTAGAGAAAAATGTAAGCACTTCTGTCAAGAGTTTCTTTAGTAATTTTCAGCCTAGTATATTTCCTCAGAAATCCAGGTATCATTGTCCTTCAAAACAGTGCACCTTGTGTGAATGGATATTGCTAGCAAAGTTACATCAAAGTATATCTGAAATAACAGAATTAACTAAACACCTATTTATTTCCCAAGGAGGAGTCCTCAAAATTGTGTATGTCACTTTGAATCTAACATGAAATAGATGATGTATTTAAAGGCCATGTGGCTCTTTCAATTAAAAAAAACACATACACATTTCACTGGGTGACTCAGCACTTTGAGGATGTTCTCACAAAACTAACATAATAATCTGTTTCTCAGAGTCTTCCTCCAAGAACCCCCGCAGAGATAGGAGAATAATTATCACATTTTTGGGGGCCCAGACTGAAGCTACCCTCCAGCTATAACCTCCACACTCATTTGTGGCCTCATGTATCTTAGGAATACCTGGACATTTCCCTATTTGTGTTAATATCAAATTCTGTTTGGAATTACCTTCAGGTCAGTTGACAATTCAACATACCATGGAAGTTGGTAGAATATGTTTCTTCATTGGAAACTTCAAGAGAGTTTTCAGAGGTCACACACAAGCAGCCTAGGTGCGCGGGCACACACGTGTGTGTGTGTTTGGCTTAGCATTGGATTTTTTTAATGATTTAAATTAGTAGGTAACTAATAATAGTTGAACAATTAAGAGCTTTCAAGTAAAGAATTAGAATTTCTGTTTTGTTTTGTTTTTATTTTGTTTGAAAATCAGGAGATCTATCTGGAATTAAGTGTTATATTCTCTAAATGCCATTGTCCTCCAGTTCAACACAGTCTCCATCATACCCTGACTCCCCACACCCATCTGTGATTCATGAGAAATGTCTGGAAGCTGCTGAGTTTACAAGCCCTGACACCCTGGCACTGTCCTGTCTGCATACAAAACACCCTGAAGAGGTGGCACACAGAAGAGAGCAGACCTCTGTTCTCCTCCCACCACCTCCATGACAGACTGTTCTCTTAGCTCTTTATAAATGCTCACCTGGTTTCTCATAGGTCAGAGAACTGCTTGCTGCCTTAAACACAATCGCTACTCAGCACTGAATACCAAATGAATAAACCTTTGCAAAACACCACTTTGACTGTGACAACCCCTGACCAGTAACATTTTAGGATTCCCTCAATACTTTCCCCAAAGCTTCGAGGACATCAAGCAAGTGGCAAGTTGTCAAGTGCTGCTCAGGGTATGGCTGGTGCCTGACCACTGCCAAGATGCTAAGTGCCTGCTACTGGTTTACAACCAGGTAAGCAACTGAGAGCAAATGCACTTATTTTTTTAAAAATTTTATTTTATTTTTTCAGCCTTCCAAGATTTATTGTTTATGCAATTTGACCTTGTTGTAATATCTCAGTGCATTATCAACATACTCTATTGAAATGAAAACAAACAGTGTGGATGTTGTGATCTTAGGGTGATTATGATGTGCTACAAGTGGGACCCTAGTCATGTGCAAATGGACCACACATTGATACACATGTTTAAAAAAGAGGAAAAAAAAAAAGCCCAAAATGGAGTCATTTGCTTCCCACAGGAGCAAACCAAGACTTATTTACAGTTTCAACCTATCCCAGGAATGTGACCTTTCAAAAGTCAATCTGAAATTTCCTGATCACCACCAGTGAGGTCATTTGTAAGAGAAACCCTGCCATCCCTTCAACCCAAAAAGATGTCCTGGCTTGAAACAATCCTTTCTTTTCTTTTGTTAACAACTTCCTTGCCCCGCCTTCCTGCCTATAAAAACATTATATTTTGTACAACTCCTTGGAGCATCCTTCTACTTGCTAGATGGGATGCTGCCTGATTCATGAATTACTCAATAAGACCAATTAGATCTTCAAAAGTACTAAGTTGAATTTTGTTTTTAAACACATGACACATTAGATATTTTCAAAAACTAGTACCTCACCACATTAAGAAACACTGTATTAGTAGATTCTCAACAATCATTGTTGAATGATTGAACATTAAATCAGATGTAAGCACACAATGGCATAAACACAACAAACCGTGTTAGATACAGCTATGCTATAACTGTGGTATGACTGTGATAATGCCTGCCTTTGAAAACAATTTTATTCCATTTTCTTTAAGTTTGTTTGTTTGTTTAATCTCTACCCACAACACGAGGCTTGAACTCATGACCCTGAGATCAAGAGTCACACGCTCTTCCAACCAAGCTAGCCAGGTGCCCCACCTTCCATTTTGAAGCCACTTTTTCCATTTTGAAACAATCTTCTGGGTAGAACTCTTCACAGGAACACATTTCTTCTGCATACTCGCATACCAAGGTACATGAAGGACTCACGTGGAGAATTATGAAGTTCATCTTGTCTTTCAGGTAAGCAGTGAATTCTTCCAGTGTTTTCTAACTAGGATTAGGGAATTTGGCCCCTTTTATTGTCAGAGAACACTTGCATGATTTTTCATTGCCATTGTTAATGACTTATGCATTCTGACACCACTTCCCATTCCACATGGCTACAGAAGACATTCTTGTAAGGACTTCTGGGTAATAAGGTGGAGTCTGAGCTATGAGATAGACAGGAAGTCATCCCCTGCATTGTTCCCACATGGAGAAATCCCAGATGATGGCCACAGCACAACGATAGCTAGTGATGTGAGAAAATATTCTCTAAAGACCTGAGATATAAGAGAAGCCATTTTAGATCTCTTTTGAAGTCAGCATGACTATATAGAAACTTTGTTTAAACCAAAATTCTGATTTATAGGGGCACCTGGGTGGCTCAGTGGGTTAAGCCTCTGCCTCAACTCAGGTCATGATCTCAGGGTCCTGGAATCGAGCCCCACACTGGGCTCTCTGCTCGGCAGAGAGCCTGCTTCCCCCCTCTCTCTCTGCCTGTCTCTCTGCCTACTTGTGATCTCTCTCTCTGTGTCAAATAAATAAATAAATTAAATATTTTTTGTAAAAATCCTGATTTATGGCTCACCATGGATGCACTGTACACCTGCTTTGTGAATAGTAGCCTAAAGGAAAACAGTCCTGTCCTTAAGATAGAGATCAATACTCTTAATCTCTGCATTCCTTGACATTAAACTTGTGATTCCTGCCTATATGGTCATCTGTAATCCTTCAAGCTTTTACAAGATGTAAAAAAGTATATCACCCTTGAAAACTATTTATTCTTCAGAGCACTGTCTTTCCTGTGAAAAGTGTGTTTCTCAGGCAACTATCCTCACTTGGGCTCCAATAAAACTCTTACTTTTAGAGATTCTAAAAGGTTTGTTCATTTTGTGCCGACAGCACAGTTTGCCAAAGTGACAGCTGTGTTTGTGCTCTAATGTCTCATCTTTCTAGTCACTCAAATAAGTAACAAAGAAATGCTTCTGACCACCCTTGCAGAAAACAAATGTGTTGTGTATGTTAAAACCGCAACAAACATTCCCAACCCTCTGCAATAGAAAGGGCCAATTGCATTGGCCCTCCAGAAGCCGGGTTTATAACTGCCTACCCACTTAGGTTCTCCCAATTTTTATGAGCAAGGACACACTCCCCCAGGCGGTGGCAGAGATGTTGTTGGTGACAAAGACTTTTACTCTATCATTACATGAGTTCATGGGGGAGTAAATCTCTGACCTTGACCTCAATGACAGACTGGCCAGGTTAGTCAGGCCAACTGACCCAGACTGACTTCATGAGGTGTGGGAAACATGCTGATCTTTAAAAGTCAGCTCCCTCTGTAGGTAGAGGAGAGAGATGTGGACAGTGCCCCCTCTTATGAAAAGCCCATGAGGCCAGAGCTTTGGAACTTTAGAAACATCAGTCACAATTTTGAATTCACAGTAAATGCAACAATAGAACTTCATGTCAGCATCTTGATATGAGCCAAACATGTAGATTAATTATAAATATTGCATGTTCTAGAAATAATGCATGCTAATTTTTTGCCAAGAGACCACTTACCCTTGTAGTTACGTTGACACACACACTAAAAAATGTGGAGGCAACCACAGTCAGCATGATTACATTTGATGGCTATAATAGCTGGTTACAAAGAGGTACACGTTTTTTATCCTTTGCATATTGATGTGCTGACATATTTGGAAAGTTTTTATGAATAAGTTACTTTCATTTCCAAGAAATGCATTTCCCAAAATGTATATTTTAAAGGAAAAGCATAAAAGGAGTTTCATGACTTAGAGAGAAAGAACAAAACTGTGGATTTTTGTCTTCATGTAATAAAATGGTAGAATTGTTTACATTGAAACCATGGCACTATGTCCGATTAGGTGGCAAGTACTTGGTAATTGCTCTTTTAGTATAACTTTTAGCACATATTTATGTCTGCTTTAATTTCAGTGAATATGAAATGACACACTTGTAAATATCAGAAAAGCATGTTGATTCACTTCATCACATCGGTGTGGTGGTAGACAATGTGCTACCTCCCCCTGGGGAAAGGACACGTAAATACCAATACCCTACTAATCCCTCATAAACCCATAAAGCTCAACTGCTTCAGGTTAGCTTTAATGTCATTTGCCAAATTTATGTCCGTTTCTGGTACTAGAAGTCTTTTCTTTTTGTCTTGCAACACAGAAGTTAACTAGAAGGATCTAAGAGGTTGGCATGTTGGCTTTTTTCCCACCTGTTTTATTATTTATCATTAGTTTAGCTTCTTGCATTCCTCTCTCAAAGGGCACAAGAAAGCTAGAAATGTAGCCTCTGAGAGTTGGTCTGACCTTTTAATACCACTCTGATGTTTCTAGTTGCCACTCAAAAGCTTTCAAATACCAAGATCCTGGAAATGATACTGGTCAGACAACACATCTGGCCCAAGCCTCACAGTGGTCAGCCATAGCACCAGCCTTTCAAATAAATATACTATCTCCTGGCTCTTCTCCATCCCAAGAATGAAGCAACATCACCAAGGGTGAAGAGAAACTCCAGCCAGACTCACACACTCACAGTGCTGCAGTTGTGGCTTTAGAAAGCCAACTCCCATGTCTGAAGACGATATGAGTTCATGCATGCAAATGGGTGGCTCCCAGATGCACTGACCTAAGGATAAAACAATTAAGAAAGCACCAGAAGGATGGACTTGCAGGACTGCAGCTATGGAGAGCTGGTGTACTAATACCAGAGAACAACACGGAGGAGACCAGGGTGCATCAATCTCAACATGAAAACAAAAACAAAAAACAAGAAATCCAAATTACAAATTAGGCAAATTAGGCAAAGAAGATTCCACTGCATCAAGGAATACAGTTTCTCTAAATGTTATTTCTGTTCTGAGCCCATCATCCAGGATGGAGGTCATTTCTGGCCATCCATCCACTTCCCCCACTTAATCCATTTTATTTAAAATACTTATATTTTTATGAAGTACCTACTAGGTGCCAGATAATGCCAAGTTTCATTCAATGAATGTGTGTTGAGCACTTATTATGTGCAAGACATTTTAATAGGCTCTGGAATATAAAGATAGGCATCGTCTTGCTTCTTCTGAGGATAGTGTAAGAGCTATAAAGCATTTAAGGAAACCAATTGATATTCTTGTTGAAGTGACAATAAAGCTGTCCTTGGGGTGTTGAGTTGGCAAGAAATCATGACTTTATGGCATATCACTCTGACAGAAGTATTCTCCCAGCTTGTACTGCACCCCCTGCAATGCTTATAGGTACCAACCTTCAACTTTAAGCAAAGAACTGCACTGTTCAAGGAAACCTTTAAAATCCTCTCTGTCAACTACTCCACTTGGCAGCTGAAGAACAGACCATAGAAGTAAAGTAGAATGTCCAAGAGAACCAAGTGTGTATCTCAAAATGACCTGCATGCAAGCCCTTTGAAGGAGCTTTCCAGTTCTGATAGAAACAAACCTACTCCCTGTGACCATTTTCCAAGCGTTCTTGGTACACAGAAGGAAGATACAGGACACTTTCCAAACTTAGAATAGTGTCAAAGAATGGTGGTAGGATCACTGTGGGGAAGACTATGTTATTTTATATTAGAGATGAAAGTCATCTAATCATTCTCTGGCAATTGCAATTTCACCTTACCCTCATCAATAAATAAATAAATAAATAAATAAGTTTTATCCAAAGGAAAAACAAGCATACTAACAAAAATGTAAAGAAAATAATCCATGGCAAGTTTGCAGTCTGCTATTATCCCGCTGACAATTAAGTCATTTATCAAAAAGAAAGTGCTGTTTCCCTCCATGGTTTTACATGTGTCATCATCAGCTGTCTTGAGGGTGGGGGAGGAAAGGTAGGTACAGATTGTGCAAACAGTGATCAATAATGCAGTGCAGTCAGGATATCTCTCACATTATGTGCTTCTGTGTGTTTCTAAGCACACATTATAACTTGGTCCAAAACATTTTTTTGTTTTGTTTTCTGTTACTTATCCAATAGAATTGTGTTCCCTGACATGTAGAGATAAAGAGTGCATGGGCAAAAAGCCCCAAATGCCAGCTGCCAGGGAGTTGGTAGGCTTGGCCCCTCGTTCAGGTGTTTAACATCACAGTTCCCATTCTTAGAAATCCTGCTGAAAAGCCTGTGGAAAGCTGAGGGCTCAAGATGGTCATGGCGCCATTATCTTCACCTGTCACTCCACCATTTACATTTGCTGCTGCTGGCCTTATTAAAACGGCAGTCCAAGGCAACTTCAGGAACCATGAATGATGGAAGGAGAGAAAACCCTGCTGTGCTGACTTGACCTGTATGTGAAGACTTGGAAATCACGCAGCTGTGGCTCGGAAATCTCAGCTATGCCTACCCACAAGATGAACGACCGTAAGCAAATTATGTATTGTTCCTGAGGCTCCAGTTTCTTTATCTTTGAAACAAGAATAAGAGAGCTACCTGAGATTGTCATGAATATCAAATGAGTCAATAAATGAAAAGCTCTTTAGCTCAATTTTGGCACAGAGAAAGCTTGATAAAGGATAGTGATGGTGATGGATGCTGATGGCAAGGAGGAGGAGGTCTGGTACTCGCCAACATAATCTTAGAAATTGGTGCTGCACTCCACTCCTGATGCTATTCCACTTGGAGGCAGGAGGACGGAGAGGCAGAGGGCCCTTCAAGTTGAGGAGTCAGTTGAATAATACTCCAAGAAATCTCCCTGGAGCCTGGTCAGTTTGGGGGTTATACTCTGAGTTGGAGATTTTCCCAGTTGAGGTAGGATGAAGAGGAATAACAACAGGCCAGTGATTTGCTGACCCCATCTACCCTGAGATTTGACTCTCTATCATTTTTGCTTCAGCCAGTAAAACTTCTAGATCTCAGACGAAAGACAATACATCTGTACTCACAAATAAAGCCTGAGTTTAATCTTTGGTTTCCAGTCCACCTGCCTGTGCTCAGAGAGTTGTCCAGCAAAGCAGTGTAATGTGACAGCAAATGAACCAGATTTGGAGTGAGAAGATCAAGCCTCATCGTCCTCATCCATGAAATGGGCCCAATGGCAAGGTGCCACCTTCCATGAACAGCTGCTGAAAATGTGAATAGCTTATAAACAGATAGTAAATATTCCATTGTAGATTTATCAAAGAGAAAACCCCAGAACCCTTGCACAGTATTTGTTTTCACACTGCTTTTGGTGGTGCTGCTGTGTCTGATCAGCCCTGGATAAAAGGTGAAAGTTCCCAGAAAGCCACCCCATCAGCCCTCCAGAGATGAGTTCCTCCTGCCTCATCCCCACAAGCATCCTAGCTTCCAGCCAGACTGAACTTCTTACCTCAGAATATTTTCCCATCCCTATGTGTCTGGGCATATGCACTCCCTTCTGCCTGGAAATACCTTCACCCTTAGATGCCTGGGGTGTCCCCTCCTCTATTCAGGTTTCCAGCCACTCTTGGAAACTTTCATTGCCCCCTTGTTCATGTGTCAGGAAGCCCTGGTATATATTTCCATCCAAGAACCTATGATATGGATGCATTTCTTTGTGAGCCATCTGGTCATTGAGCCTCTTAAGGATTGAGAATGGAGTTCTATGCTGCAGTGTAGTAGCCCAACCCAGCTGGCATCCACAGAGACCTCACCATGTGCTAACCACAGTGCGAAGTTGTTTATGTCATCTCAGTTAATCCTCACCTATGAAGTAGGACCTACTGTAATTCTCGGTTTACAGATTCATTGCAAATATTTATTGAAATATATTGTCAAATCTGATTCTCAGAATAGCAAAGAAGTCAGACACAGTCCCAGCTCTCATTAAACTTTCATTCTCCTGGGATGGAAGAGAAATAGGCAAATAGAGCACTGGGTGTGGTACATACACAAGGAATCTTGGAACACTGAAAAAATAAAATTAAAAAAAAAAAGAAATAAAACACCAAAAGGGTGGTAACTGAAAAAAAAGTAGTCTATTAAAATATTGTAATAGGAGTAAGTGAGTGGCTTGGTTGGTTAAGCATCTGCCTTTGGCTCAGGTCATGATCCCAGGGTCCTGGGATCAAGTCCTGCATTGGGCTCCCTGCTCAGCGAAGAGTCTGCTTCTCCCTTTCACTCTGCAGCTCTCCCTGCTCGTATTCTCTTGTCAAATAAATAAATAAAATTTTTTTAAAAAATAAAACAAGATTAGATAAAATATTAGTAACAAAATGTGACTAAAAATAATAAAATATTATTAATAAAAAGTTACTGAAAGTCTGTTTTAGATTGGATGATTAGGAAATGAGTCCCTGAGGAAGTGATGTTTAAAGACCAGAACAACAAGAGTCTGTCATGCCAAAATCTGGAGGAGAGCATTCCAAACAGGGGATCTGAAAGGGCAAAGGCCCTGAGATAGAGGCAGGATCTTGACAATGAGGAGTGGAAGAAGTGCAGGGTGACTGGGGACCTCAGAGTAGCTGGCAAGGTCAAGTGGGAAGTCTGAAGTAGGCCATGAAGAACCTTGTGACACAAGTAAAGAATCTGGGAAGATATTAAGATATTATTGAGTTTTGATCAGGAGGAAGACATCTTATGACCTCCATTTCTCAGAAGATTGTTTGACTTCTGGTAAAGAAAGGAATTTAGAGGGGCAATTGTGGAGGAAGAGCGGTAGTATGGAGGTAGAGCTGACCACACAGTCTATATAGTAATGAAGGTCCTGGGTATTTTAGACTAAAGTGATAGTGACTAACATAGATAACCATTTATGGAATGCTCAACATGTGCTCAGCCCCATTTTAAGAATTTGACATTCATGAAGTGTTTATTTCTCCCCGCAGTCACAGTGATAAGGGCCTTTTTTGATGCCCACTCACAGATGAAGAAGCTGAGATATGGAAGTTAATAATGTGATCAAGGCCACATGAGAATATGGTAGAGTCAGCATTTCAGCTAAAGCAAAGTTTTCCCTGCAGTCAGTATGAACCAAGGTCTGGGAGAAATATTCATTAAGGATGGATGGTAGATAGAGAGATAATGATAGATAGGTAGGTAGGTAAGTAGGTAGATAACAACTAGCATGCATTTCCTAAATGCCTGCTGTGAACAAGACCCTATTATACTTTGCACAATATTACCTCATTTTATTCTTATAGCCATCCTAATTTGGGATATTAACCACTTCTTATAGATGAGAAAAACAAAAGATCAAGTTGCCTTCCCAAATTCTGCATGGTTACTGTCAGAATTAAATAAGGTAATATGTGCAATGTACCAGGGGCACATGGTTGGCTCAGTCAGTTGAGCATCCAGCTCTTGAGATCAGCTCAGGTCTCCATCTCAGGGTCATGAGTTCAAGCCTCACATAAAAAAAAAAAAAAAATGTGCAAAGTGCTCAACAAATAGCAGGTATCCAATAAAGTGACATTCTTGTGAATTTATTAGAGAGATATTTACGGAGTGTTTATTGTATGCCTTTGCTCATGCTGGTCTTTTCTTTTAAAACATTTCCAACAACTTAACAGTAAATTAAAATATTCAGTATTGGGGCATCTGGGAGGCTCAGTCAGTTGGGCATATGCCTTGGGCTCAGGTCCTGATCCCAGGGTCCTGGAATGGAG
Source organism: Martes martes (assembly GCF_963455335.1). Lineage (NCBI taxonomy): Eukaryota > Metazoa > Chordata > Mammalia > Carnivora > Mustelidae > Martes > Martes martes. The sequence goes on along the minus strand of NC_137896.1, from coordinate 45,571,395 downwards.
CCTCATGTCAGTTTTTACACCTAATCCAAACTTTTTCTTATTTCACCAACACTATCTATCCATTGTTTGCCTCTCAAAGTCCCACTTGTTCCATTGTTCAAAGCCTTGTGCAAATTTCATCTCCTTCATGTAGTCACATGGCCAGAGAAAGTTCCAATCTTGTTTTTTCATTTTTGTTTTTTTGTTTTGTTTTGTTGTTGTTGTTGTTTGTTTTTTACCCCACTTGCACTTTACTTGGATCTCAGTGATTACTTGAGTCAACTTTTTTCTTCCGGCTAGAGCCTAAATATCTCAAGAACAGGGATTTTTCTTATTCATCTTTTAATTTCCTCCAGTTGTGAGTGCAATGCCTGATTTCTCAGAGGTATCCTGTAACTATTGTTAGAATTTCTGTATGTCCAGAAAATTTTCTGATTATGGAAAGAAGCTGTAATTGTGGATCACAGGGACTCTAGGAGGATGCGCCACTGCAGTTTAAATTATCATTCAGCATGCTACAATTGAGACTATACTGGTGACAGTGTGCATGAAGAAGCTGATGACATACAGCAGTTCCCTTTTCCTCCTGCCCCACCTGATGTTCACTGATAGCTACATTATAAGCAACCATCCACTGCAAATGAGTATTGCAATATTTGGACATACACTTACAGACAGCTTCAAAATTTCAGCAGACTATACACCATAGAAGGCGGACTCTGGAATCAGTCTTCCTGGGTTTAAATCCATTGCTGTTGCAAACTCTGTGATCTTGGACATATTCCTTAATTATACGATGCCTCAGTTCAAAATGGGGATAACATTACTATCACCATTACAGGGAGGTAATGATTAAACTGAATAATCCCCATAAAGTACCTAGTTTATTTTCCAGTATTAATATTATACTACTAAGACTTAGTAATGTGCCAGAGTTTGAAGAACTTTAGTTAATGTTAACATGCACAGTTATTGGAAGTTTGGGGAAGCCTTTGGAAGTTATTTTAAGAAAGAAAATTACAGCCGCTTACACACTGGTTAATACCAACCAGGCAGCATGTCTGCTTTGGCTTTAGAGAAGCACAATCGAACTTCAAATCTCTGGTCTGAATGCCACATGACAGCATCACAAATATCCCATGTACAGCGTTTCCCAGAGGGACTCGGGCTTTCCTTGTGTTGCAGGAGTGGGATTCCTTCCACTGAGCCTGTTTGCAACCACACAAGGCACGGAAGGGAGCTCAGTAATATCGTGGGTGAAGGTTTGTGAGCAAATCCCTATAAAGAGATAATTCCCCCAGGTGTCTATTTCAGCTTTGTCTGAAGCTCAGACTCTCAGCTACCAAATGGGTGAATTACAATGAAAAGCCAAACTCAATGGAATTCTAACTCCAATGCCAGTCATTCAATAAAGTGCTTTTATTGATAGCTCACTCTTGAATTCTATCCTCACTTAACCCAATTAAATCAATCATTTCAGATCTCTGTCCTATGGGATCTCTATCAAGAAACAAAGTAGAAAACTATACGACACAACTTAATGTTTGGGGAAATTACATAGTTTCTAATGAGGCAGGAAGTTGGAAATTTTGTTATAAAACTTGTAATGTTGTGGATAAGATTGTTTAGAATTGATTCAGAGAAACATAAAATAAGCTCTAGCTGGGCAATAAGGCACAAGTTGTGTTTCTGTTAATGCTACTGTGCTGAATGGTCACTAAAAGGGCCAGGGACCTATCTCCCCAACAATACTTCGGTGAGAGCTGAAAGTGGCTTCCTAACCTAAATGCAGTGTGCCTTCAGGAGGAATTTTGATAGCTGGCTGACTTGAAAACAGTAATTAGGCATTTCATTATACTAGCTTTTATTAAAAACCCATTTCTTTTATGGAGGAAAACTTGAATCTTGATCTGTAGAAACAAGAGAAATAGGTCCAGTGAAATCACCCAGTCAAGGTTGTCCCTTGAGCATTCTTTGATTGGAGCAGAGAAAACACTTAAGACAAAGTTCATGATACCCTCTCACAGCTCATATTAATTTTGCAAGTTTCCGCTACGGAACAGTCTTTTGCAGCACATTCTACTGGCTTATTTTATAAGAATCTAGTAAGAAAGTTATTAAAGAGGAGCCTAAGTTTATTTCAATCATTTACTTGTGAATTTATACAATATTTAAAATATTATTTAATTAATGAAAAAAATAGAAACCAAAATTATAAACAGTACTTGCCCTGGCATATATTCATAAATAAGATAAAAAGAAATCTTCCAACTTGACGAAAATTAGACCATATTTTTTTTAAAAATGTCTCATGCATTGAATGATAACAAATAACTAAAGCATACTTGAAAAATAAGAAAAAGCCTTCAGGAAAGTCTGCACTTTATTATTCCATTCTCCCCGGAGAGCCACAGCTTTTTATGGGTCATCTGAGGTCTGAACCCAAAACAAACATGAAGACAGTAAATTACCCCAGCAGGTACTCGATGTCTTTATCAGATTTGCTGAGTGTCAAGGAAGGAAAAACAGAGTCACTTGGATTTCAAGGGATCAATTCTCCCAATCTGTCAATTTTCTATTACAGCATTTTGTATTAATAACCACACATGCACCTTCTTTTTTATCCAATTATCTCAGGAGTGGGGAGCATTCACAGGTGGCTCAAGCAAAAGCAGGATGACACTGAAGAGGACAAAAGAGGGCATGCGACCGGTGGTGCAACAAAATGGGCTTTGAAATTATTTTCTTTAATATTAATGTTTTATTTGTACCTTAACTTATCTATTTGGTTTTTAGCTACGCCTCTTGGTATTAATATTTCATTGTTACGCCAAAGATTAAAATATATATCTTTAACTTCTCATTGTTGATTAGAGTTAACATCGTACCACTTTGCATAGACTGTGGGAGCCTTGCGACCATATAGTTCCATATGGTGGTCATATGTGTGAGATCTACATATGTTCTAAGCCCTCAATGTTACAAGTTCTGCTTTAAGTCAGGGGTTGGCAAACTTTTCCTATGAAGGGCCGGATCATAAATATTTTAGGCTCTGGGATGATACAATTTATGCCACAACTACACAGCAAAGCTGTTGTATCAGAGAAGCCCCCGTAGACAATAGATAAAGGAATGGGCACGGCCATATTCCAATAAAACTTTATTTACAAAAATAAGCAGTGAGCTGAACTTGGCCCACAGGCTATACTTCCCCAACCCCTGCTTTAAACAATAATATGTATTTTGAATAAATTAAGAAAAACAGACTTTTATATTAACACACATATTTGTTATTTATAGAGCTATTCTGTTCTTCCTGCAGATGTGAGCTTCCATCTGGTATTATTTCCCGTCAGCCTGAAGACTGTCTTTTAGTATAGGTCAGCTGGTGGTTGATTCTTTTATCTTAAAATGTCTTTATTTTACCTTCATTCTTGAAGAATGTTTTCACTGGATATAAATTTCTACTTTGATAGTTTTTTCTTCCTTTCGGCACTTTAAAGATGTTTCATTGTCTTCTGGCCTCCATTGTTTCCGATAAGTCAGCACTTATTTGAATCATTGTTCCTCTGTCTGCTCCTTAATATTACATCATTCTAGTTCATTCTAGTTACATTTATTGCCATATTTGACTCCTAGATTGTAGCTAAGCTGAAGTTAGCTCCAATAACTTGTTGCTGGTACACAGTAGGAGCTTAATGCATGGTGAAAGACCATGTTCTAGGAATCAGCTATGGAGTAGACTCAGGTCATCCCTGGAAACAAAGAGTCTGGCCTCAGCGCTGACCCAGCTTCCCACTGAGACTCCTGGGATGCAGATGTGGGAGTGAGAGGCATGGAGAATGTACTGCTTCCTCTTCATCACTCTGGGAATTGTGGTCTCCAGTGACAAGGTAGAGCCCACTCCTGCTTCTTGCACCTAACCCATCAAGACAGCCATATTCAGAGGACACTGAACAGAATGGTCTCCAAGTTAGTAGCCTGAACCAGTATGCCCTGGATCCCAAGTTCAGGTGCCACCTCCATGATGGGGGATCCACCAAGCTCTCCTCCCTCACTTCTCATGATAAGAGGTGAGATCCATGTACCACTTGCTCTGTTGACCCCACCTAGGGGCACTTTACAGTACACCACCTATTCAGCTCAATAAGTAAGCCCTTATCCCAACCACATTATGAAATGCATCTCGTGGATAGACTCGGGCCATTAAGAGGACCCGCAGTCAGATCAAGTTTGTATTAGTTAGGACTCTTTTGGGTGCAAGTGACAGAAACCAAACTCAAACAGGTTTCAGTGGGAATAAAAAGGGATTTATTATCTTTTGGAAAACCCTAACAAGTCCCAAGAAGAGCTTCTATCTGACAGGACCCCAAGATGCTCTAACGGCCCACCTTCTTATTCCTATTCATGCTCTCTGACTCTGCTTGTCTCCCTGCCAGCATCATTCCTAGATAGCCTCTCCTCTGCAGGGACCAAGTGACTGCAAGAAACCCCACACCCAGATCCACACAACCAAGTAGCACTGGAAGAAAGAGAAAATTATTTGAGCAACAATTCCACTGGTCCAGACCCAAAACCAATTGCTGAGGCCAAAGAAGGTATATGCTCCAGGCCTGGGTGACACCTTCCCCTTCCCCTGGGTGACAACTTCACCCCTGGGTGACACTTGGCCCCTCTCTACTGTGGCAAGAAACTTTCCCTGCAAGTCCTCACCTTGTGATTTTCCAAAACTTTGCCTACAGATCGCCTATGATGCTGAGACTGGGAGTAGCTTCATCAGTGTGCCTCTGGATGTCTATACATGCTGACACACTGGCAAGCTTAGGAATAAGATGATGCTCTTCATCCAAACAATAGAGGATCTTCAACTCTTCAGATCTTGTTTTTGACACTATGCGGCCTAAAATTTTCCTAATACAGTCCAAATATCCGTAAGCTTCACCAGCCAATAGGATATACCTGAGATTACATTGACAATAATAAACATCTATGAGCTTTAAGGCTCCACATGCTCATTGGGATTGCCAGTCCCTGTGTCTCAAGTATATTGACAACTTGGTCCTTATTGTCCCTAAAATTATCCCTTTTGCAATGTAGCTGCCTAAAGATGTGTGTGGCCACCAACCACTTGGGACTCCAGGCATGATGACAATTCAGGAGAGTCTTACACAGCAGGAGAGGGAATTTGTTATACTCTGGGGTCCCACAGCAAGATCACTTGGGCCCCATAGTGTTGCAGAGTTGAATGAACTAGCTTTTTCAGTTCACATATACAGTCCCTCTATCCCCAGAACTCACACATACCACCTGAGTCACTGGCTTGGGTCAGATCCACACATCAGCCATGACCAAGTTCTTGAAATAGATATACTACTTTAATACCACATCTTATAGCTAAGTCTGGCTGATCTTGCCAAGCTCCTTCCTATAGGTGATACTTCTTCCAGAGTTCTTGACATCCCTTCTTAACATCTGTCTTATTTGAGGCCTCCTACTCATCAACAAGATGTGTGAATATAGCTGAACTCCAAATGGAGATGTGGTGAGTTTCTATTATCCCAGAAATTCCACACTCTCTGGTACATACAGAAAAACAAAATTGCTATGAAACAAAGAAAAATTAGAGTCCAAAAGTATATGCATTCAATCATAAGCATAATTTTCAAGCCATGGAAAGCATTTCTCAAATATGGTAAAATACTCAAGACCTTCAATTGATTGCTCAATATTTTCCTAGAATACTCACTATTTCTTCTCTGTGGATTCTGGCTATTCACATGTATAAAATCTTAAGAGAAAACCAGAATATCCTGCTCTTGAAATATATCTATCTCTTGAAAGCTCTTTCCAGACAATACAGTATAAATCCTGCTGATTTATAACAAAAACAAGCTGGTTAGCAGAGTGTCCTCATTTGCAGTAAAATAATACACAAACACACACACATTGTACTTTCAGTTGTACCAAAACATTTGTATTCATTGTGCATTCATCCATTTAATTCTCAAAGAAATTCTCTTTGGTGTCATTTGTTATCTTTTACCAATGTGGAAACCAAGGCTCTGAGGAGATACAGTTCTTGCCAGGGTAGTGATACTTGTGATTGGTGTACCAAAACTTAAATGTGAGTCTTTGGAATTAGAATCCCATTTTATTTCCATTGTACATTTACTTGAGAACCTAGAAACACTTTTTCCTAAAACTAATGGCAGTAGAGGTAGACTTTACCCCTACCTGGCACCTGGACAGACCATGACACCTGGTCTGTGTTTATTTCAGGTCATCATAGGAGATAAACTTTTTAGTTTTCCACTCATTTTGGCTTATGCAGAGAATTGACATGTGGACACAATATGGAAATATTTTTAGAAACAGCTTCTGTAAGAATACTTTAATAGAAATGAAATAGACATGATTTAATTTTATTTTATTATAAAAATTAAGATTCTCTGCAACTTCATGAGACCTGTGAGAGCCTACAAAAGTGACAATGTCAAGAGGCTGTGATGTGGCCATTGATCTAAGATAGACTCTCCCTGCCCACAGCTCCTGAAAGAAGCATTTTAGAAATCACAGGACCCCACCTGCTCACCTCTTAAAAGCTGATTACAATGACCAGTATGGTCATCCAATCTTAGAAAGAACAATCAATGAACTGGGTTGAGCCAACATGTATCTCTCTCCTTCAAGAAGAAAGGGACCCTGGCAGAAGGGCCAGTCAGTAGTAGACCTCAACTCTTGTAGACTTAAGGTTGTGGTTCTTCTACTGGGATTCACATGTGAGCAAAGGAAACTGATCACACACAGCTCAGAGGTGAGCTGAGAGACAGGTGGGCACCTATAAGAGAGAAGAGAGAAAGGAAAAGATGGGATTGTCCTTGGTCTCTGATGTCTCTGTTGTTCCCCCTTCCTCTAATCTGACTTCCATGAGTTTTTCGGGCCACTTTTCAGCGATGCCCTGTAATCCTGAATGGATCCAAAAGTTTTTTTTCTTGCAACCAAGACATTCTAGATTAGAATAAACTGGCTCAGGTGATATTCATAAAACAAAACCACATCTATTTTAATTTATCCCACTCATTTCTCACTTTCTGCTTCTTCCACCCTTCAAAGAGCTTTTCTATATATTTTCTGATTAGCTGCAAGTGCATGGTTTTTTGCTATTGCTGTTTATCTCTCTAAAATCAATGCACTCATCTCTCACTCATTATTTCCTTATTTGTTCTCCTTCTACCTACAGGAATATACTTCATACTAAACTTGAAACACATTTACTCACTCATTCAGCAAATTACCCATCAAGCAGGACACTGCTGCCTCTGCTTTTCTATTACACTGAGAAAACTGATGCATTGAGAAAAGAAATTACACATATTCCCAGCCAGTAAATTGAGCAACATACCTGTATTGTCCTCATGCTGTCAGGCTCTCGTCCTGCTCTGTCCAAAAAAGCATGTCTCTGGACCCTCCTTTCCTTCTCTCTCTCTCTCTCCTCGCTTTTTTTACTGCAATATGTGTGTATATCCATATGTATAATGTTTGTGTGTGTGCGTGCACTCATGCACAATTGTGTATTTTTCCCCATCTCTCCTAAAAGAAGGTAAGCTCCATTAGCATGAGGGTTTTATGTATCAGTTCCTGGGACAGTGCCTGTAACTTGGCAAGTGCTCCAGAGTTTTGCTGAGTGAAGGAAGGCACTATGTCTAGAGATGCAGTGGTGGATAAGACAGGTGAGGTCTGTGCCTTCGTGGGGTCTGGAAAGAGGGCACGACAGAGTAGGACAAATTCTTTATTGGAGTATTTAGGAGTGGCAACCACTAAGGGAGGGGTAGAGATATATCTATACCTCTAGATATAGGGGTTCCTAGAAGAAGTGAGGAAGGCTTCCTAGAAGAAGTGAGAAGTTCTAGCTATGTTCTAAAGCCCAAGCTGGTATTCATGAATGTGCCCACTAGCTTTAACTGTATAATGTGCTACCTCAAAACTCACTGGCTTAAGATAACAGTTATTGCTTGTGTCTTCAAATTACTGGGGAAGGGGGATGGCAGGCAGCTGGTCAGCTGAAGTAAGCTAGATTCTGCTAGACAACACTACTTTAACCTGTGGATATAACTGGCCTTGGCTCCTTGTAGAGGGGCTCAAGCCTGTTCCACACGGGCTCATTCTGGATCCCAGGCTGAAGGTGCAGCAGCCACCCAAGAGAAATTCTGTTCATGGTGTTACAGAAGCATAAGAGTGAAGCTGGAAACCTGCAAGGCCCCTGGAGGCCTTGGTTCAGATATCATCACTACCACCCACATACAACTGGCCAAAGCAAGTCATCCAATGAAGACTAAATTCATTACCACTTTGATCATAATGAGGCTGTTATAAGCATGTGGATGAGAAGAGAGATGAAGAATGGGACCAGCAAAGCAATCTGCCATGTTCAGTGTTGGCAGGAAAAGAGTGTTACAGGCCAAGTTCCAATGGGAAAGCAGCAAGTCCAAGGAATAGAAAGTCATTTAGAAAGGTTGATTCAGGGACACCTGGGTGGCTCAGTGGGGTAAGCCTCTGCCTTCGGCTCAGGTCATGATCCCAGGGTCCTGGGATTGAGCCCCACATCAGGCTCTCTGCTCAGCAGGGAGCCTGCTTCCTCCTCTCACTTCCTCCTCTCGCTGCCTGCCTCTCTGCCTACTTGTGATCTCTGTCAAATAAATGAAATCTTTAAGAAAAAAAAAAAAAAGAAAAGAAAGGTTGGTTCACAGAGGGTAGGGAGAGAGTGATGCTAAATGAGGCTGGAGGTGAGGACAATGGCTGGATTCTTCAGGCCCTTTATGAGACATGGCAAAGAGTTTAGGCCTAATGTCCAAATCATTAGGGAGACCATAATGGGTAAAAGCAGGAGAAAAAGTTGATCATATTTTTATTTCAGAAAGATGGTTCAAGCTACAAGGAAAGAGTAGATTGGAGAAGGCAAGACAGAAGGTAGGAAGGAAAGTAGGAGACCCAATGCTGTGATGCAAAGGAGAGGGAAACAAATCATTCATTGATTCATCATGGACCAAGCCAACACCAAGAGCAGGTGGACATGTTCTCTTAATTCCAACAGAAAGAAGGAAGGGAGGAAGGAAGGAAGGAAGCAAGCAAGCAAGCAAGCTGTTGATATAAGAGGTCACAAAACGTCCAACCAATGAACTATTACATTTGTTCCCAATTACAAAAAGAAAATAGAAATTAATGGGTGTTATTTGCACATAATTTCCTAAGGCCCAAATGTACAGAACTTTCACTCTTAAAATTTCCCACGAAACTTTTGTTTTCTTGTCCTTTCTGGAAAATATTATAAGTGGTCTTCCTAGCCCCAGAAAAGTTGTTATACTAAAGTAGTCCCTACAGAATCCTGAGTCACTGACTCCAAATAACCCCACCCCAACACGGGCAAGCACCAGTGAAGAGAGGATCTACACCCAAGCGTTATCCAAAGCCAGAGTAAACAGCACAATCGCCCAGTGACCCAAAGGTCAACATTTCTAGACTTTCTCATCTGAGCAGCTGGAGGAGAATTTTATTAGAAACTGTCACCCAAACAGAGCTCACTGAAACCATAGGGAGAAAATGCACTTAGAAAAAAACATTCATTTTGATGTATGTTTCCTTTGGTATCCAGAAATATAAAAAAGAATACTTTAATATAAGAATTCATATCTGACTATGGATGTGCCTCTGGACTGAAATCCAAAGGAGGAAAGGTGGCATATTCTGACCCTAGCCATATGACAGAGAGGGAAGAAGTCCAAAACAGGACTTGAAGAGCTAGGCTTGGCCCTGGGTTTCCTGTGAGATTTTATAAGAGTCATTTAATTTCTCTGGGCTCCAGCCTTCTGTCAAGATGATTGTATGCAGTGGTTCTCAGCTGTTCTTATTCCCCAACACACAGATCTTAGCAAAATAACACAGTGCTATTAGAAACTGCCTGATCTTAGCAGTTATTCCCAACCAAGTGAGGTATAAAGGGACAGGTAAGTGAGAATTTGGGGGCTATGACTCAGGAAAAGTCTACATGAGATTCTGATCCTCCTTACCCTACTGTCTCCCCCCCATACACGCATGCATACACACATGCATACAACACATACACATTGCACACACATGCACATACACTCATATACACACAATAATATACATATACACATATATAAATACATAGGCACACAGACACAACACACACATGCATATACATACCCATCGCACACATGTATACACACATACACATATACATGTGCACATCACACATATATAGATATACATATACACACATCCACACACGCATACATGAGGGAAAATGTGTGCAGTCTCCTTTAAATCTCTAACATTATTTTGACTCCACATCCTTGGGTTTTAGTGCTCTCCACTTCAAATCTAGAGCTTTCTTCAGAACTAGTTTAGGGCTTACTCAAATTCAAACCTATGAGGGCCATGTCATTCTGTATTTTAAAAGTGGAGCTATTAAATTAACCTCTTCATCAATCAAGTGAACATTCTCATAAGCTGGCCACACAAACATAGCCATAGCTGGGCGGAAACAGTCTGACAAGCTACCGGGATAGGCATCCTCTGGGGCTTCTCTCCTCTTAAGGGGAAGGTACTGACAAAAGTGGGGGAAAGGCAAGCAAAAGATTTGAAAAGAAGGGCTCTGTAAGGCCCTTCTCTTTTCCCAGAGTCCCATAAAAAGGGAACAGGCCTGAGAACAAGTCATATCCTTTTAGACAGGTTTGTCTGGTTTCAAGTTACTCTGTACATTTATTTCCCTCTTGCTATCCCCTAAATGCAGGAGTCCTGCTTAAGCATACCAACCAGGCTCAGTATTTCTTCAGAGTATTAATGGAAAGACTAGGAGTTCACAGTGGGTCCATTTTTAAAGGGGAAACTGTTTCCCTTCCTTTTATAAAGAAAAAAATAAGACAGATGAGGCTACTGATTTCAGCTTTCTCAATAAGGATATTCACCCAAGCTTGGAAGAGCTGAGCTGTACATTAATTAAGACAGAAATCCCCTCCCATTAACATGTCTTATGTGATTTCTCAGAGGGTGTTGATTGAGAAATTCATGTATCAGAAAGCCTATGGAGAAATGCAAATAAATGACTGACATCTATATGTACCTTACCCCAACATTCAGTGGTAGCTTCCCCACCACACATTCATCTACTTGAGACAAAAGTAGATAATAATGTGTGAATTAACACACATTCTTCTGCTTGCATGCCCTGTTTCCTTTTATATCTTTAAATACATACTGGTTAAGGATGCATTCAGGTGATGAGAAAGAAGGGGACATTTTTAGCATTGTTCAAGTTAATATTTGCTGCAATGATATGCAATAAATCCATGCAACATATTCAAGATTTGAAAGAAAATTCACCACTTTAATTAGCTTAACATAATGTTTTCTCATCTCTAGAGCCAAATTCATTAGCTTATATATGATTCATAGATTCTACAATTCAAAGCTCTAACAGTGTTGGACAACTGCACATGCAGCTACCCAACTAGAGGATTCCAATTTTGCCAAAGAACTTGGTAATGGAAAGTGGCTACAGTAACATGATTCACACTAATAGGCATCCAACTCAACTTCAGGAACTTGCCTTTAATTGGTACTTTATAAAAGGTCTTTTAAAATCTCTAAATGTGCACATTAGTATTACAGTGCCTTATACAGAGGCTTAGGTGGATTCAGACTGGTTAGGACATCATTTCATTTCTATAGTCCTCACATTCTTTGGGTTAATCAAGAGGACAAAACTTAACTAGTAGACAGAAAAAGCAATAAAACCCTGTCTTTAACCAACTTCAGTTTTTTACCAGAAAAAAAAAATGTTTTTCAGGTTAACTCTACCAATCACGGAAAATCTAGATTTGGGAAACATCACAAATCCAAGGATAAGTAACATTCCAGGTTCTCTCATTAAAAAACAAAGAACATCTTCAAGTTCTTTCTCAAGCCCTGTGTAGATATATTCTCATCCTGTTGCTACTGAGCTCTTACTCAGAGGTTTAAGGAATTTGTTTTGAAAACACTGGAGAAGACTTGTGTACCAGCATTCACTTTTCCCAGCTTGCTCCAGGTCAGCCGCCCATGCAGCGTGGCAAAGAGAGAAAAATCAGGGAGCTGGAGTTCATTGAAGATTTAAGTAGAATTGATTTTGTTTTCATTGTAAGGCACACAGGGCTTTTTTTCTTTTCCCTGACAGGTGATCTCAAGTTACAAAACAAACAGAGTCTACAAGTTATGGCCACTTGGACAGGAGAAGCAAAGGAGGACCTTCAAGGTAACCAAAACTCCTTGCAGTTCCTGCCTAAAGAGCACCACTAGCTTGGAACAGTCACCCTGAGGAATCCTCTCTGTTGAACAATCTGTGGTTTTCGTGTCGGGACATTTACGTCATGCACCCCCTCATCATGGACTGAACTAGCTGAGGGTGGAAGGGTAAATGTGATGTTTACACACCATGAACGTAACACTCAAAATAAAAGGAAGATTCGACCTGGAGAAATGGATTGGAAAGACAACTGTGCAGGGCACATTCTGCAGCTAAGCCTTGCCACAGGAGCTAAACTGTAACATCTTTTAAAGTGTCCTCATGGGATCCATATGTGCAGACTGCTAAAACTGTTAACGTACCCAATTAGGTTTTAATTTATCTTAGTTTCCTCAGCCCTGCCATTAAAAGTCACACCACAGAGCCATCAACCCTAGCATTACCAGCCTCAGTTTTGTCAGGTGCTGCCCAGCGAGTCGAACTATATGCAAGCTGCAGAAACTGGACCTTCATTCAAGCTAAGAAATGTTTAAATGGGTCAGAAGCATTTACCCTGGACATCTGTTTGACGCATAACCCAAGGATATTTAAACATCTCTTAACAAAACAAATAAAGGTTTCCACATTCCCAAGGACAGAAACCATTTAATCTACTTACACAGCTCTTTCAAGACTGTAATATTTTGGCAGGGCATATATGTCAGTAAAGCAACATGCAATGAGATTTATGGAGGCTAATTTATGGTTGAGTCTGTGAAGACATATTCCGGGTAGTCCTGCTCGCTATGGGTAGCATTTTCCCTCCTGCTTTCTCGTATTGTTTCAGTTTATTGCAGCGGCATGCTTCGTGAGATCATTGATTGCTTAGCGTAAGAGTACGCCAATCCATTTATTACGGAAGGAATCAACACCTCCACTGAGGTCCCTTATTTCCCTTTGAACGCTCATACTATAGGTGATGAAATCATGTATTTATCTACAACTTATTAGATTCATTTGATTGACTAGGGATCAATTTTTGTTTAACCAACTGTGCAGATTACCGAGTAGGAAGTTTCTTGGTGCACCACTGCGGTGTTTCAAAACAGCAGTGAAAATAATTATCTTAATATGGGACCACTGGGTCTTTCTCAAACACATGTTGGAGAAGCGCTGAAGACAGTGCTTAGAACTAAAAATACCAAACACATGGAAAAGTCGTTGGGCTCTAAAGGCACTGTGGTTTCTTTATGAATTAGGAATGGTACAGTGAACGTGTGGGATCGCTTAGGCCACCAGTGGGCCCTTCCTGCCATCAGTGAACTTGCGACCTTATTTCCTAGGAGGGCTGTTAAAGTGAAGTCAGAGGGCAGAAGAGTTATTTGCAAGTACCCTTTCACTTGTGTGGTCTGAAGAACTAACAGATTTATCCAAAAGATGGACAGTGAAGCAGGGTTGAAGAAGCAGCTGGTTAATTCAACATTCAGTTCAAAACACAAAACCCAAAGACAAGGGTTGGAGTTGCCATTTGGCTTTGCAGGGGCAAGTCCCTTCTGAAAAGCAATCTTGTTCCCACCATGTATACAGACATCCCAAAGAAACCCCAGACATCCTTATAAGGCAAGAGGCCACCATGATAAAGGATGGCGTCCTTCACTCGCATGCTGGGGGCCCACAGGAGCCCTGCATTTGCTCCTGGGAAAGAGGGAGAGGGCAGAGTGGGACCTGGGGTACTCGTTGCTGCAGCAAGCTCTCTGACCATCTGGGGAGTGCAGCACTGATGAATCTGAGAGATCTGTCCAGATTTCTTTATCAAAAAGAAAAGATGACCAGTTTGAGGCAAAGGCCTGGGGGTAAAGAGGAAGGGTGTCAAGGAATTGAATAGAAAGTAGAGGGTTCAGGGGAGGACAAAGCTGTTGTGTGTAGAGCATTGTTCTGCCTCCGCAGATTCATACACGTAGCATTCCAGCTGAATTCTTCACAACTTTCCCCTTTTCCTACTGCAAATGAGTTGATGTGGACGTCGTATGCATGTGATCTGAGAGATAATACTCTCATGATGGAAGGAATTGGGACAGTCCTGTTGACCCTTCTACCATGAAAGAGTTAGTTGGGTTTAACTTAATCATTTCTGAGTTGGGAGTCTTTGCAGTCTTTGATTTCTGAGTTTGGTTTAATCCCTAAGAGCTCAAAAGGGTCATATTTTCCAGTCTTTTTCAATTGGCAATTAGCAAACTATTTATAAGTTGTGAGGTTGATGAATGAGTCACAACAAACCACTTTTAAGGAAGATAGAATGTATAATAAAGTCGAACATATCAGAGAGTATTACCCATTGTAAAAGGTAAATATTGTTTGTGACACTTTTGTTTCAGCTATGCAGATGTGTACTAGATCTCAATGTAAAATGGATTTCTTAACGTGGGTCTTAGACAAATGCATTTGGAAAACTACTACTTCAGTTTAAAGGTTTCCAAACCCTGGAAGAGGGTGTAGGGGACATTCAGAGGCTCCTGGAGATACTCACAAAATGCATATTCCCCAGACCTGACTTAAGCCTAATGCATCACACTCTCTGGAGGTACAGCCCTGAAGGTTCCCAGGGTATTCTGATGCAACCAGGAGATGGGGTAGTAGAGTCTGACTGACAAAGACACCTGAAGCCTAGTGAGGCCTTGTGGGTGCCCCAAAACCACTCAGCAGGTCAGGGGACAGTGCTGTGGCTCCACGCTACCTCATCCTTCATCAGCTGCCAGACAGCAGGAGGACAACATCATTGGCATTGTTTTGAGTCTCCATATAAAAGAAGTATACCTTGAGTGGGGAGGATTGACAAAGCAAGAGGGTAGGATTTTTTTTAAAAATGATCTTTGTACTTGATTTGGTTTGCCAGTTAGTTCTGATTCTTGTGAAGAAATAGAGAAGATAAAGCTACACTCAATGGATGTTAAGCAGAAACTCAGGACTCATTGAAGGGCACTAAGAAGTTACCAGCCTGACTGGTTGTCACCTACTGGGACCCACTAGTCAGAAAATAGATTTCTGTCCATACACATGCTAAAGGATCTTCAGAACCTCAGTGTGAAATATTTTTAAAGTTAGAGAGCCGCACTTTGTATTGAATGTGTTGGAACATAGGATCAATATTTCCTTTATGGGGGAATCAGGTATTTTCTACTTGGTGCATGAGTCACTAAGGCAGGGCATTGCAGCCCCTGTCTCTAGCACATCAGAGCACACAGACCCTCAGTAAATATTTGTTGAATTAATTAACAAGTGAAAATGCACTTAGAGTTCCTGAATTCATCTAAGACATGTAAAAAAACAAACAAAAACATTACCTTGTAGGAGCCAGAGTGCTCAGGAAACCTGTAACATGTATCCTTCAATAGAATTTCTGGGCTTTTAGGGATAATGCTATTTAATTCCAATCTTCTCTTGAGAACTTTCATTAAAGTTCAAACTTGTTCACTAAGATGTTTTAATTTTCCAAACTTTATGCAGAAAATATAAAGTAATAATTTATGACAATCTAATCCATCTTTCATCCTACTGGAGATTCTAGGGCATCACTTCCATGCATATAGAAATATAATGTGTGAGCTATGTATGTAATTAAAAATTTATATACACATTCAAAAAGTGTCTTAAAACAGGTAAAATTAATATTAATAATACACTGCATTTAATTTTATATATACAAACTATCATGATTTATATAAGTAATATGAAAAAATTAATGAAATACATATATTGTATTACAAAGATTTATATTAAATCTTTGAAACCCTGTGTGTATGGTATAGCTAGAACACAACTCAATTCCTATGAGCCACATTTCAAGTGCTCAGTAGTAGCATGTAGTTCATCGCTTCTATACTGGACAGTGCAGTCTAGGCTTCTGGCTTATTGAAGATGGAAGAAAATGGCTCTTAAAACCCTCTATGGAATAAATAGTTCAGCAAAAATAATGCTAGTCCCATTTTACAGAGAAAATCCTGGAATCATTTATGACACAACTAGACCCAGTATTCTTGCTGACTTCATCAGCACCTCTAACACTGGTCCACTTGAGTGTACTTGTCAATCCACTCCTTTTTGAGAAGCAGCTGCCATAGGAGTCCAGAATGGAGACACAAGCATTAAGCCACCTGAGGATGAATCCTAGTAATTGCTGTGCATCTTTGGCAAATATACATCATTTACTTGTCTGTAAAATATGCATAATAATACCAACCTCATATGGTAATTTAGAGGATTCACTGAAGTTATATTATAAAGCAGTTAGAGTAGTGATTGGAAGTACTTTGAAAGAAAAAGCTATTATTATCTAGAATTAAAAGCTGTCCATGGTAGTCATTAGGGCCATTCTCCAAGTATTTCTGTCTTTTGTCCTTCCAAGCACAAGGTAGGATTATGTTTCTTTGTCCTGATAAAGTTAGATATGGTCACTAACTTATTTTGGCCAATGTAATGTGACTGGAAGTTATAGTGTGTCACTCTCAAGTGGAAACTTTAAGAGCAAGTACTTGATTCTCAGTGGGCTCTGCCACAAGTACCAGCCATGCTCCAGATGGTGGCTGTTCCATCAGTCTGTGTCCTGGGGGAAAAGCCCCAGCAGATCCATGATGGACACATAGTATGAGAAAGACCTAAAATATATTATTACAAACCATGAGGTTTGAGGAAGTATTTCTTAATTTCTTACTCTAGAATCATTTAGCCCATTGTACACCATCTTAACTGCTATTGCTTGAGGGATTCACCAAGTTAACTAATGCCTTCCATTTTCTCTAAATATACTGACTGATGCCCATAGATAAAGAATATTCAATCTATCAGGCTTTGCTCTAACACTTGTTGCCCTGTATACCTACCAGTAAGTTCCTATGCCTTATAAGTATTAGTCATGTTCATTTCCAAATGGTTTATGCCAATTGTAGTCATTATTAGATTTAAGTAAGTACTGCACATACCGATGAAATCTGAGTACATAAAGAGAGCATTATATCTATATAGACTCAACTATTTTGAAAAGATGAACTGTGAGTTGTTAAAATACCTTCAGTTAGACATGCCTGAAACAGTTAATGTTGGCTTAGATTATACACCATGTAAAATATGAAATGGTCTTGCACCCATATCTCTTTCAATTCTTTGCTCTTTTTTAGAGAAATCCAAACCATAAATTGCAAAAGACATATTTACACATGTGATTTTTGCAAGAAATGCAAAGCAAAACTCCAACCAACTACCACAGACTCAAAGTACAGTTTTGGTGCTATGTTTAAAAAAAAAAAAAAAAACTGGTAAATGAGTACATGGTTGTATGCCTCAGGTTAAATGAAAATGCTAAAGGTAAATTGAATTACTAGGTATTTATCCAAAGGATAGAAATATACAGATTCAAGGAGGTACATGCACCCTGATGTTATAGCAATACTGTCAACAATAGCCAAATTATGGAGAAAATCCAAATGTCCATTGACTGATGAATGGATAAATAAGATGTGGTATATGTCTACAAAGGAATATTATTCAGCCATCAAAGGAATGAAATCTTGCCATTTGCAATGACGTGGATGGAGCTAGAGTGTATTATGCTAAGTGAAATAAGTCCATCAGAGAAAGACAAATACCATATGATCCCACTCATATGTGGAATTTCTGAAAGAAAACAGATGAACATATGGGAAGTGGGAAAAGAAAAAAAAAACATAGAGGGAAACAAACCATAAGAGACTCTTAACGATAGAGAAAAAACTGAAGGTTGATGGAAGGAAGTGGGTGAGAGAGGGGATAGATAGGTGATGGGTATTAAAGAGGGCTTTTGTTATGATGAGCATTGGGTACTGTATGTAAATGATGAATGACTGAATTCTACTCCAGAAACCAATATTGTACTGTATGTTAACTCAAAGTTAAATTAAAAAAAGAAAGAAAATGCTAAAGGTATGTATGTATTATTTTTATGACCACCCCCCAAAATCAAATATTTGGATTAACCAGCTGACTACTTAATTACATGAAATGAGTTTTCTCCTGTAGAGTTACTGAGATATTTCTGAAATTCAACAACTGTGATCTCTCTCACAGGCACAGTACAATATTTCTCTTTTGGATTATCTTTTCTGTGATATTATGTTTGGAAAAACATAATCTGAAAAATAATTTGCTAATGCGCGATGCTCTAGGTAATAAGGGGACCCCTGGAAAACAGATGATACAGGATGGTCCCATGAAAATTGCATCTGTCTCCACCATCTACCCCTACCCTTACTTTCTGGAAATAAAATTACCCGGAGCTTAACAATTATAGTCATGCAACCAAGCTCAAAAATAAGTAAGAGGAGATGCAACCATTTCTCCTCATGGTCCCATAAGCCCCAGACACATGTTCCTCTTCTGACCATACTTACAACACCTTACATGGATCACAAGAAGCACCACCAACTACTTTCAGCTGTTCCCCAGTGATGAAATGTTTCAGACATATGGTCACAGAGATTAATATCTGTGCAGACCACTTTGAAACAGCCCAGAAATCATTTGGGAACATGTGGCATTAAACAAATATAAATTCTAAGCTTTTTCCTCCCTATGCCTTTCCCTTCCACACCTGGACTTTTGGAATGAGTCACACAGTAGTCTCTGAGAATGAGGAGAAAGCACCAGGTATTAGCACATGTTTAAATTCTGAGCCACCAGACAAAAACTCCTGGAAGGGCTGTTAATCTTAGTGAATCACAAACAAAGGGATTCCAGAAGATACCTGTCTATTGGTGGTCTCCTCAAAATGAAAAGCTTCCTGGACAGTGTGGGGGCTGTGTTCTAGAGCTTCTCTCATGGAATTGAATTAATATAAAAGCTTCTCCCAGTTTCTTCCAACCTCAGAACACCACATGGTATGGACTGATCCCTGGCATCTCTCTTAGCTTTTTCACTTTCTCTCAAATAATAAATTGTCCCAATTTTCTATGATGTAATCCTAAAGGCGATCCTTGTGAAGAAAGGAGGGAACCTCTAATATATGTAATGTTGAGGATTTTCATGGCTGTTTCTACAAATGTCTTGGAGAAGTTTCACACAGATTCACTGCTCCAAAAATGCTATTTTGAAATGGTTTCCACTGTGGTTGGAAGATATGTACTTTGTATTTTGTTGAAGCACAGACCAAACATGATTGATAAGTCAGACACGGCATTTCCAGTATAGGCTTGGAAGTTAGGTATTTATTACCTCGAGTTACAAACGCTTTCTATCCAGGGAAGTTACATATGGTCTTCAGGCAGCGTGTGAATATAAACAGACAGGCACACACAGATTCTCTCTCTTCCTCTCATTCTCTTCCTCACTCTCATGTCACACACACACACACACACACACACACACTAAACAGTTGGCTTGAACTGAGGAGACAATTATAAATAAATAATTATTTATACAAAAAGGTGGCAACTAGTGCAGAGTTAACAAAAAGTAAATAAAGTTTAACCACTTTGTGTAGTTTTTGCAAGACTAGAACTGTGCTATTGTGTTTTCAGCTGTAGAAAGTAGAAAATTTTAGTGAAGTGAAGCTCCAATGTCTTTAAAGTATTAGGATCTTCTTTTCAAAGAAGGGAAGACCAAAGAAGGTGTCCTCCTCACCATGTTCCCAGCCACAGTGAATTACTTATTACTCACCCTTGCTCGAATGATTGTAATTTGTACTAACTTAAGAGTCCATCACTTTGATGTATAAGGCTGTAATGTGAGCTAAGTTAAGAGTGGCAGGAGAAAAAAGCAGTAGATTTAGATCACATGTAGTCTCTGGAATAGAGAATTGATAGCTTTCTCTACCTGGGTCCTCAGACACTTCTAGTCTATTTTTTTTTAAGATTTTATTTATTTATTTGACAGAGAGAGATCACAAATAGGCAGAGAGGCAGGCAAGAGAGAGAGAGAGGGAAGCAGGCTCCCCGCTGAGCAGAGAGCCCGATGCAGGACTTGATCCCAGGACTCCAAGATCATGACCCAAGCCAAAGGCAGCGGCTCAACCCACTGAGCCACCCAGGTGCCCTTCTAGTCTTTTTGAAAGGAAGTGAAATGCAAATGAAGGGGTCCTTTTCCCTTTTGCTGTAATTCTTCCAACAAATGATGACTTTCTCAGAACATCCATTTCTATTCACCTTGCAACGGCACAAGAACTTAAGTGGGCGGGCAACCAGAAAACTAACCAATGAAGCATGAGGTCGAGTTCTTCAATTCCTTAGAAAAGGATTGTAATGAAAGCTTTTCCAAGCTTAAATGTATTCATAAATATTAGTAAACCCAGGCTAATTGTCCTGCTTCTCTCATGTACCAAATCCCTATGCCCAGGGTATAGAAATGTCATCCTGGTCTCAGGCAACTAACCCAAACTTCTTACTTAAAAAGTAAACTTTAAGGTAACACCTTTTGAAGAAATAGTTTAGGTCTCTATAATCACAAGAAGCAACCTTTGGCTAAAACACAGGAATGACATGAGTCAACAAAGAGCAACAAGTGAGATGGTGACTAGGATTTCTTATTTAAGGCTTTCTGTTTTTTTCATTCATAACAGAACATCCAGAAGGACGAGAAAGATTTAGGGTTGGGAACAATGTTGGTCATAGTCCTTTGAAAATAGTTTAATTCATAAATGCTTTCCCAACAAACTCAACCAATTTTATTCCCTTGTGGTTTTTATTTATCCTTTATAATCACATCAGTATTATTGGTTTTATTCAACAAAAGGAAAATATGAATTTTTGAAGACTTGATCTTTACTCAGAAATTCATCAGATTGCTTTAGAAAAATAATTCACTTAATTGGAAAACAAATCAGCTGCCATGACAATTAGATTTATCTATTGTGTTTATGTGATATTTCACAGCCTGGATCTAGCCCCAGAGAACTTTGAATCTCTGAATGAAATAATAAAATATTCTTACTGGTCCGTTTTGTTTAAAATAAAAAGACACCATTATTTTCCCTTTTTGCAAAAAGTACATGTTTATCATAGAAAACTGAAAAAATATATAGATAAGTCATAAAAAAATCATTAACATCACAAATTCCCATTAAATATCTCTAGAATGTATTATAAATATATACATTTAACCAAAATATATAATTGGAAAGTATAAGGCTGTTTTGAAACCCATACTACATTTTCCTTCACATTTCATAAACAATTTCTGCTATTCTATAGCACAATTTTAATGACTTTACAATATCCTGTTGCATGTCTGTAATCCCCTATTATTAGATACATCACTTGTTTGAGGGTTTTTTCCTCTTTAATAAACAGAACTATGATAAACATCCTACAGCAACATCTTCCTGCAGATTATTTCCACACAGTCAATTCCAAAAAAGAATGTGTGGCACCCAGAACTTTTTCTAAGATTTGGATACTTGTCAAATTGTTTTCCAAAAAGTTACATGAGAAGTGCCCCCTAGCCGAGTGTGAGAAGTGTCATTTTCTTGTACTTTGTTGACACTGGCTCCTACACATAGTCTGATCTTTACCGAATCAATAAGAGAGATCTTCTGTTACTGTTTTGCTTGGTCGTTTTCATTTTTTTTCTTTCTGAATTGCTCCATCGTGTTACCTGCATCTTTCCTGCATTCAAAAAGATTTTGAATACCATCATGAAAATTAGCAACCCAAAGATACATCCAGATAACACAGATACAGCTTACTTGCTAGACCAACAACATAAATTCAAGGTATTTAATTTGACTACCATCTTAAGTATGTTGGGAAGGTGTTTATTATAAGAATAGAGGTGAGAGGGGTGCCCGGGTGGCTCAGTGGGTTAAGCCTCTGCCTTTGGCTCAGGTCATGATCCCAGGGTCCTGGGATCGAGCGCCGCATCAGGCTCTCTGCTCAGAGGGGAGCGTGCTTCCTCCTTTCTCTCTCTCTGCCTGCCTCTCTGCCTACTTGTGATCTCTGTCTGTCAAATAAACAAATAAAAAAAATCCTTTAAAAAAAAAAAAGAATAGAGGTGAGAAAACTGTGGTACGGCATCAGTGTCCATAACTGCACCTCAGGCATATTGGTATAATGGATATTTTAAAACCTCCGTTAATCAATTCTTCCTTTTGATCACTGGGTTCCAAATCAGGCAACCCAAACAGTGTTCTCTGGAATTCAGTGAAATAAGAGTTTATCAGGAGAGAATAGCAGTGCTGAAGAAAAACTCAAACTTACAACTCAACATTCATAATTTTTATTTTAAGTCCATCATCTCAGAAATGCTCTGGAGATGTATCTTAGAATCAGAAAAAAGAGTAATTCCTCTTTCAACAGCCTTTTTGTCTATGCTGGGACTGCTACTGATTAATTGTAATGGGACAAAGATAGACTTTAAGCATGTAAATATCCCTACAGCTGCCATTTCTTCTGAATTGTATGGACTGGAGAAAAAAGGTCATACAGAGAGAGTAGACGATAGAGAGACATAAAGACAGTCAGAAAGATGTGCATACATTTAAGAAAAATAAGAAAATGGTGTAAAAGAGCCATATTTCTTAAAATCAGGGGGAATAAAAACCTTTACCGTTAGAATCATATAGTTGGTAATGTGAGCTTTATAAACAAAATATTATTCTTTATTGCAATATATAAGCATTACATGGATCTTAAAAGTCACTTTTATTCAGGTGGTTCAACACACTGGAGATAACTAGTTACATATACTTTAAGATAGCAAACATAATCAAGTGGTAATTATATGTCTGCTACTTTTGCATCATTACAAGAAAATCTTCACAATAACTCTATGAGAAAAACACCCTTATTATTTTTCTGATTTTTAGATTTAAAAACAAACAAACAAACAAACAAACAAAAAACAAATGAAGGTTGGAAAGGGAAATTCAGTAGATCCAGACCTTGGGACTACATCTTGCTGTTCCATATTCCTCTGTTCTCAAGTCAATGGTATCAACAGAGAGAAAACACAATGTCAAGAAACCCTTGTGCCTTTTTAAGCAGATCTTCAAAATGAAAAACAGCTGAGCAATAAAGAGCTGGATATCTGAAAAATAATCCTATTTGCAAATAATGAAGTATGTGTACCTATGTAAGAACCATTCTTCCTCTTCATCTCTTGAGTTTGACTCTAAAATATCACCTAAAAGATGTACAAATCCTGCAAATGTTGTACCTCTAAATCTCTGAAGTCAGCAAGACAGGAAAAATATTAGAAAGTGATCAGGATTATCCATCTTGCTTCCTCTCTGCTAAATCAGTCATTGGTCTATTACAAGTGGATGGAAAAAACCTTGTAATCCTCAGGTGTGCAGTTAAACTCGTAAATTGCAAGATTTCTAGGACATTTTATATTACAGTTGACACTGCTCCATGTTATGTTCAAGGATGTTTTCCAAGAGAAGCCACTCTATGAAAACATTAAAAGGGCCTTTTCACACTCTTTATACTATAGAAAAAGAAAACAAATTCAGCTTCCTAGTTATGCAATTAATTTCTATCCAAGTTTCAGTCAACTAAGAATGCCCTATTACTTTCCACGAAACCACTATTATCTCTTCATGGAACCAGAGGCCAGTATCTTACTCCTGTTTTAGGCTGTCCAGTCTTTATACCTTATAGGCCAGGAAAGTCAGACTTCAGTTTTCAATTATATCAAGCTGAGTAGAAAAAGGAAGGGGAAAATTATAGTCTGAGTTTGCAAAGTTTATTTACTTATCAAACTAAGAATGATAGAGTTTTTTTTAAAATTGAGCAATGATATTTGAAATATTTTTTTTAAATGAGGCAAATAAATTACACCTATTAGTTCTGGTACACAATACCTACAGATAAACCTTTAACATATTTTGAAATTAAAACAAAGGTTATTCTCGCAATAATTCAAACTTTCTCACTATTACTATTGTATTTGGTATGGTGATCTGTGATCAGTGATTATGGCTTGCTGGATGCCCAGATGAAAGCATTTTTTAACAATAAAGCATTTTTTAAAATTAAAGGATGTACAGTTTTGGACATAATGCTATTGCACACTTAATAAACTATAGTATAGTGTAAACATAACTTTTATATGCATTAAGAAACCAAAAAATTCATCTGACTCACTTTAGTGTGATTTTCACTTTATTTCAGTGGCCAGGAACCAAACATGCAATATCTCCAAGATATACCTATATAAAATCTACAACTGCTAAGCAGTAAAAGCATCTTCTATCTTCCTGGAAAAAGTAATCATTACTATATATGTGACCTTTACTAGATTTTAGGTAGAAATCTACTAATTAGAAGCTTCCTAAAGCAAGAGTCAGAAAATGTTCTCTGTAAAGAGTCAAATAGAACTATTTTGGGCTTTGGAAGCCATACAGTCTGGATGACAGCTACTCAACTCTGCTTTTCCAGTGTGAAATAGGACTCTATGAAAAGAATAACATAGAAAGTGACACACTGATATAAGATAAAATTTACAAGATGATACAATTATTAGTCATGATATACTTAATCAGTAAAACTTATGAAAAACAAAGTTGGCATACATTTAAAAATTGACAATTTCACAATTTTATAGAAGAAAAACTTTAAATACTTCTTTCATACATCAACAATTTAAAAGCTCCCAGAATTATGTAAAGCTAAAACCTATATAAACTAAAGATTATATTAAGATGTACACAGAACCTTGAGTGTGGCAAAGAAAGACCATGCATTATTTTCAAGCACACAAGAAATTGTTGCAAATTTGACCTTCTATTAGGACATAATAAAATTTCAATGAATTCCCCAAAACAGGAGTTTAAAGTTTCATATCCACTGAACACTGTGCCATCAAGTGAAAAATCCACAATATAAAAACTTTTTAAAAATCAACTTGGGGGGCACCTGGGTGGCTCAGACATTAAGCATCTACCTTTAGCTCAGGTCATGATCCCAGGGTCCTGGGATTGAGCCCCACATTGGACACCCTGCTCATTGGGAAGCCTGCTTCTCCTTCTCCCACTCCCCCTGCTTGTGTTCTTGCTCTTGCTGTCTCTCTCTCTGCCAAATAAATAAAATCTTAAAAAAAAAAAATCAAACTTGGGAGTAAGCCAATTGAAATTATCCAGCCTGAGTAAGAGAAGGAAAAAAGAATGAAGAAAAATTAACAGAGCCTCAGAGAACTATGGGACATCATCAACATAATAACATACACATAACAAAAAACTCAGAAGAAAAGGGAAGAGAGAGAGTTTAGAAAGATTATCTGAAGAAGGACATCTGACTGACTCAGTCAGTGAGCATGTGACCTTGACCTTGGCATTCTAAGTTCAAGCTGCACATGGGGTGTAGGGGTTACTTAAAAATAAAAAATCTTTCTTTAAAAAGTGGAAATAAATGAATAAGTTAATAAAAATAAGAAAGATTATCTAAAGAAATAGTGGCAAAATCTTCCCAAGTTTGATGAAAACATTAATCTATACATCTGAAAAACTTAATGAACTTCAAGGAGAATAAAAAGATCCAACCTGGACAAATCAAGTTATACTGTAGGAAACTGACCACAAAGAAACAATCTTGAAAGCAGTAAAAGAGAAGGACTCTATCCATGCACAGGGGGTCTTCAATAAGATTAACAGCCAATTTGTCATCAGAAATTATGGAGACCAAAGGCAATTAGATGACACATTCTAAATACTGAAAGAAAAATCCCATCAACAAAGAATTATATATCTGGCAAAGCTGTCCTTAAAAATGAAAGAGAAATCAAAGCATTCTGAGATTTTTTTAAAAAGCATGAGGGACTTTATCTCTAGTAGCCCTGACCTGGAAGTCCTTCAAATTGAAAAGAAAGATTACTAGACAGTAATTTAAATCTTCATGAAAAAATAAAGAACAGCAGTAATTTAATTATGGAGGTAAATATTTTAAAAAAATGTAAATGTATTTTTGTTTGTAATTCATTTTATATCTGATTTAAAATAAAATTGCATAAAGAAATGATTACAAATCTGAAGATGGGCACCAATGTATAAAGATGGATTGTGATACTAACAGTATAAAGGAGGGGGAAATGGATATATATAGGAACAAAGTTTTTGCACAGTATGAAAATAAGTTGGTATCAATATGAAATAAATTTTTATAAATTGATACATTCATTGTAATCACCAGGGCAATCACAATGGAAATATTTTTTTTTTATTTTATAAGAAAATTTTATTTTCCTTTATATATTTAAATCTTAATGTTTTTCTGAACTCCTTTTTCTTAACATCTTAATTTTATTTTATTTTTTCAGTGTTCTAAGATTCATCAAACTCAACACCCAAAAAAACAGATAATCATGTCAAAAAATGGGCAGAATACATGAACAGACACTTCTCCAAAGAAGACATGCAAATGGATAACAGACACGAAAAAAAAAATGTTCATCATCACTAGCCATCAGGGAAATTCAAATAAAAACCTCATTGAGATACCACATTACACCAGTTAGAATCACCAAAATTAACAGGACAGGAAACAACAAGTGTTGGAGAGGATGTGGAGAAAGGGGAACCCTCTTACACTGTTGGTGGGAATCCAAGTTGGGGCAGCCAATTTGGAAAACAGTATGGAGATTTCTCAAAAAACTAAAAATAGAGCTATCCTATGACCCTGAAATTGCACTACTGGATATTTACCCAAAAGATACAAATGTAGCAAAAAGAAGGGCCATATATACCCCAAGGTTCATAACAGCAATGTCCACAATAGCCAAACTGTGGAAAGAGCCAAGATGCCCTTCAACAGATGAATGGATAAGGAAAATAACTTTTAAAATAGTGAAAGAATTACAATGGTACACTAGAAAATATCTAGTGTATAAGAAAATGCAGGAGTGGAAGAAAAGGAGTAAAACAAAAAAAAAATACAGAAAACAAATAACAAAATGGAAAACATAAATCTTCCTTATCCATAATTAAATTAAGTGCAAATGGACTAAACTCTCTAACAAAAGAAACTTGGAGAATGGATTTTTTTTAAATGATCCAACTACACACTGTCTATAAGAGATTCACTTTAGATTCAAAGGCACAAATACGTTGAAAGTAAAAGAATAAAAAAAAAAAAAAGATATTCCATGCAAACAGTAACCAAAAGAAGCAAAAGTGACTATACCAATATCAGACAAAATGGAATTTAAAATAAGAAAAGATTACTAGAGACAAAAAATGAAATTTTATGATAAAAGGGTTAATATTTCAAGAAGATATAACAATTATGACATACCTAACAGCAGAGCCCCAAAACAAATGAAGCAAAAACTGACAGAATCAAAGAGAGAAACAGACAATTCAGTAAGAATATTTGGTGATCCCAATATTGCACAAATAATAATAGATAGAACAACTAGACAAGATAAGTGAGAAATAATAGGTTTGAATAATCCTATAAACCAAGTAGACCTAACAGACATCTGTAGAACACTATACCCAAACACCAGAATATACATTCTTCTCAAGCACTAATGGAATGTTTTCCAGGATATACCACAAAAGAAGTCTCAATAAGTTTAAAATGACTAAAATCATACAAAGTGTATTCCTCAACTGCAATGGAATGAAATTATAAACCAGCAAGAGATAGAAATTTGGAAAATTCAAAAATATATGGAAATTAGAATTATTCTTAAGTGAATAATGGGTCAAAAAGAAATTAGAATGCAGTTTGATAGGAACAAAACCAAAAACATAGTATGCCAAAATTTATAGGATGCAGTGAAAACAGTGCTGAGAGAAATGTATAGATATAAACACATTTTATTTTATTTTATTTATTTATTTATTTATTTATTTATTTATTTGATAGACAGAGATCAAAAGTAGGCAGAGAGGCAGGCAGAGAGAGAGGAAGGGAAGCAGACTTCCTGCTGAGCAGAGAACCCGAGGCAGGGCTCGATCCCAGGACCCTAAGATCATGACCTGAGCCGAAGGCAGAGGCCTTAACACACTGAGCCACCCAGGTGCCCCTAGATAGAAACACATTTTAAAAATTCAAATTAATAACCCAGGTTAACTCCATAAAGAACTGTAAAAAGAAGAGCAAACTAAACTTAAAGTGAACAGAAAGAAGGAAATAATAAAGATTAGAACATAAGTAAATAAAATAAAGTTAGAGAAATAGCAGAGAAAACCAATAAAAACAGAGCTCATTCTTTGAAGAAATGAACAAAATTGACAAACTTCAGCTAGACTGACCAAGAAAAGAAAGTGCAAGATACAAAATCATATATAAAATCCGTTATATATTTATAGGCTAGAAATTAGCAATCCAAAAATGTAATAAACAAAACAATACCATTAACAATAACATCAAAAATAATAAAATATTTAAGAATATATTTATCAAAAATGCTGAGAACTACAAAACATCATTAAAAAAGGATTAAATAAATGGAAAAACATCCATATTCATGGATTGGAAGACTTAATATTGATTTATAGATTCAATGTAATACCTATGAAATTTCCACTTTCTACTTTTTGCAGAAATAGATAGGATGATTCTAAATCTCATGTGTAAGAATAGTAAAAATCATCTTTAAGAGGATGAACAAAGTTGGAGGATTCACACTTCCTAATTTCAAAACCTACTAAAAAGCTACCATAATCCAAAGCGTGGTACTTGCATAAGCATAGACATATTGATGAGTGGAGCAGAATTAAGATCTCGGAAATAATCTCATACATCTTTGGCCAATTAATTTTCACTAGGATGCCAAGACAATTAGAATTATCTTTTCAATGGATAGTGCTGGATATCCACATGTAAAAGAATGAATTTGAGCCCTTCACACCATACACAAAAATCAATTCAAAACTGATCAAAGATCTAAATGTAAGAGCTAAAAATAACACTCTTAGAAGAAAATGTAGGTATAAATCCTCATGACCTTGAATTAGGCCGTGGTTTCCTAAATATAACACCAAAAATGCAAGCAACCGAACAAAACATTGATAAATCATACCTCATCAAAATTTAAAATTCTCGTGTGTTGAGGGGTGCTTGGGCTGCTCAGTCAGTTGAATGCCTGATAGTTAATGTTGACTTGGGTCATGATCTCAGGGTCATGGGATCAAATTCTGCATTGAGCTCTATGCTCACCATGGAGTCTGCATGGGATTCTCTCTCTCCCTTCCTCTGCCCTTGTCCCCTCTCATGTGCAATAAATAAATAAATAAATAAATAAATAAAATCTTTTAAAAAAAATTCTTGTGTTGAGACGTTATCACAAATGTGAAAATACAACCACAGAATGGGAGAAAATATTTGCAAATCATATCTCTGACGAAGGTCTAATATCCAGAGTATCCAGAATTCTTGTAGCTCAGCAATAAAAAGAAAAATCATCCAATAAAAAGTGGGCAAAGAATTTCGACAGTTCTCCAAAGAAGATACACAAATGACCAATAGTGTGTGAAAAGATGTTACATATAAGTACTTATAGAAATGAAAATCAAAACCAAATGAGATATCACTTCACACCCATTAGGATAGCCATAATATTTTTTTTAAGATTTTATTTATGTATTTGACAGAGAAAGAGAGAACACACACAAGCATGGCGGAGGGGCAGAAGAAGAGAGAGAAACAAACTCCCCACTAAGCAGGGAATCCCACGTGTGGCTCCATCCCAGGACCCTGGGATAAAGACCTGAGCCAAAGGCAGATTCTTAACTGACCTAGTCACCCCAGTGCTCCAAGATAGTTGTAATATTAAAAAACAAAAAACAAAAAACAAAACCACACAGCTAATAACAAGCATGGGGGGCTGTGGAGAAACTAGAACCTTGTACATTTCAGGTGGGAATATAAAATGGCTCAGTCCTTTTGGAAAAGGGTCTGGCAGTTCCTCAAATGATTAAACATAGAGTTGCCATATGACCCACTCCTAAATATATACTCAAGAGAAATGAAAACATACTTTCATTCAAAACATGTACCAGGAGGTGGAGACACCCTTCTCACCAGGGATAGAACATCTATAGTTAAGAAGTCTGTATTAACAAACCTTGTAACTTTCACTAATTTACTACCCCGGGCCCAAATCCTGTTTAAAATTCTTTGCTAGGGGCATCTAGGTGGCTCAGAGGGTTGGGCCTCTGCCTTGGGCTCAGGTCATGATCTCAGAGTCCTGGAATCGAGCCCTGCATCGGGCTCTCTGCTTGGCAGGGAGTCTGCTTCTCCCTCTCTCTCTGCCTGCCTCTCTGCCTACTTGTGATCTCTGTCAAATAAATAAATAAAATCTTAAAAAAAAACACACACAAATGTTCATAGCAGCATAATTCACAGCAGCCAAAAAGTAGGAACAACACATATGTCTATTAACTAATGAATGGGTAAACAAAACATGGTATGTATTCAGCAATTCTGGGTGTTATTAGGAATGAAGAGTACTAATAAATGCTATGGCATGATGAACTTTAAAAATATTGCTAAGCAGAAGATACCAGACACAAAAGGTCACATATTGTACGATTCCATTTATATGAAACAACCAGAATGGGAAAATCACAGATACAGAAAGTAGATTAGTGGTTGTGGGGAGCTGGAGGTAGGGGGGAATTGGCAATGAACACTAATGAGTATAAGATTTCTTTTGGAGGTAATGGAAATATTCTAGAATTGGATAGTGGAGGTGGTTGCACAAACTTGTGATATACTAAAAGCATGTTGTGAACTTTAAAGATACACTTAAAACCATACACTTTAAAATTGTGAATTTTATTTTATGTGAAATTTTATGTTACATGAGTTGTATATCAACACAAAATATAAATGAGAAACTATGTAGAAATTTTTAAATGGTAGTAATGAGCATGCTATTTATGAACACCAATGAAGGCTTCCCGAAGAAGCAAACAATGGAAATGGATGGTGTTAAATGCATTGATCAGAAAACAAGAAAGACTGATAATTGCATATGCCAAATGAAGAAGCAAAGACAATAACACACAGTAAATGCAATGAAACTGCAAGGACAGAACCAGTGAATATAAAATTCTAAAATATGAATCAGAAAGTTAAGATGCAAGAAAACCAAAAAACATTAACACCAGTATAGTAGGTAATTTTTTGCAAGTCTATCTAAGATAAAAAGAGACAGAGAGAGAGAATACAAATAAAGAGGCTAAATTATAAATATGGCAATTTCAGAATCACTTGCAAATACTATCCATGGCTGTATATAAATGCATTGGAAATGTAGAAGGGATAGAGCTTTTTTTCTTAGGAAAGTACTGATTACCAAAATCCGTTACCTAAGTTTCTCATCATCATTTTGTGCTTTAAGAACAGAGGAAAAATAACTCTAAATCATATTTTTTAAATCATTTCTCTCTTTATAAATTACTAATTAGTAAAGTAACTTATAAAAACATTTTCCCCAGGGCGCCTGGGTGGCTCAGTGGGTTAGAGCTTCTGCCTTCGGCTCAGGTCATGATCCCAGAGTCCTGGGATCGAGCCCCGCATCAGGCTCCCTGCTTGGCGGGTGGCCTGCTTCCCCCTCGCTCTCTGCCTGCCTCTCTGCCTATTGTGATCTCTGTCTGACTTGTGATCTCTGTCTGTGAAATAAATAAATAAAATCTTAAAAAAAAAAAAAGAAGAAAAAACATTTTCCCCAAAAGCCTCATTATCTTATTCACACCAGTTAGATATAGCTTTTTTCTATAATTATATAAAGTCTGCATATTTAAGATTTTATTTATTAATTTATTTATTTATTTATTTATTTATTTGAGAGAGAGAGTAAGAGAGGGAGTGAGCGCATGCCAGGAGGAGGAACAGAGGGAGAGGGACAAGCAGATTCCTTGCTGGGCACAGAGTCTGACCTGGGATTCAATGTCGTGACCCTGAGATCATGACCTGAGGCAAAATCAAGAATTAATCACTTAACCAACTAAGCCACCAAGATGGCCCTAAAGTCTGCATATTTAAATGCATAATTTAATAATCACATTATCACCTGAAATTGTATTGAAACACACATTTCAATGCAATTTTCTTTTTTTTTTTTTTTTTTTTCTTTTTTTTTTTTTAAAGATTTTATTTATTTATTTTGACAGACAGATCACAAGTAGGCAGAGAGGCAGGCAGAGAGAGAAGGGAGGAAGCAGGCTCCACTGCTGAGCAGAGAGCCCGACGCGGGGCTCGATCCCAGGACGCTGGGATCATGACCTGAGCTGAAGGCAGCGGCTTTAACCCACTGAGCCACCCAGGCGCCCCTCAATGCAATTTTCTATCACAATTTAATCTTTATACAAAAGTAAAGGAGTGACATCCTAAAATACAAATGCAACTGGCATCACAGGAGTTTTCCAGTTACAATTCTGTGTACAATTCTGGGTGTGCTTTGCACAGATGATTAAGGACAAGTGGACAGATGTCTAGGAAGGAAGGGGGGGAGAAGAAAAAAAGTGAGGGAGGGAGGGAGGCTTTAGCACCTCAAATGACTGTTAACAAAAAGTATAATGTTATATTTTAAAGTTGAGAAAAGAAATTCATCAGAAAAGAACAAATACCAAAGCTAAATATCAAGAAACCAGTTAGTCATGCATCAACACTAATTTGTATAAAGTTCAGATTTTAAGTAAGAACAATAAAAAATATGTGAAAGAAAATGTTAACACAAACTCATGCTCTCATATTTTATTGGACAGTAAAGTAGCAAAGGGGGGAGCAAATCCAAAACCTCCAAAATAAAATGTACTTGCATATTCACATCTCTTCCATTTGGGACTACTCTCCAGCATGCCGGTAACAGATTATCACGCTCCAAAATGTTCGTTTGAAGCTTGGAAATCAAAATAGCTTCAGGAACAAAAGGAATCTCATTCTTCCATCTGGTGACTTTCCTTAGATATGGAGACAAGGGGCGTGGAAATAATTACTTCTCAAAAAAATAAAAGTTCTAAAACTCAGCCTTTCCCCAGGAATCTTGATTTTGACATCTACAAATTTAATAACAATAAGAATTGTCATTTTCATTTTACAGAGGAAAGAATGAAGTCAGAAATCAAATAGGGAGGTATAATTACTTTCCGATTCCCTTGCCATAATGGGCAAGTCAAAAAGGAAAGGAGTACCAGTCCAGTCTCTATGTGGGGAGCTCCTTGGTCTGCAGCCTTCTGCCAGCTATCACATTGAAGTCCTTCCTGCCCTTTTACCTCTAATCCCATCCCCTATCTCTAAGTCTCACCCTTGAAACAATATGCCACACAGGCTCTAGCCTCAGGACCTTTGCACTGCCTCCCCCACTCCTGGGAACTCTCTTCCCCATGTATCTTTTGGGCAAAGTCACTCACCATCTTCCACTTTTTTTGTTGTTGTTGTTCAAATGTTACTTTATTAGTGGGTGTCTCCTGAGCACTCTATTTAAAATCTCAACCAGGGCACCTGGGTGGCTCAGTTGGTTAAGCAGCTGCCTTCGGCTCAGGTCATGATCCCAGGGTCCTGGGATCAAGTCCTGCATCTAGCTCCCTGCTCAGCAGGGAGCCTGCTTCTCCCTCTGCCCCTCTCCACATTTGTGTTCTCTCTCTCCCTCTCTCTTTATTGCTCTCTCGCTCTTTCTCAAATAAATAAATAAATAAACAAACAAACAGACAAACAAATAAATCTTTTTTTAAAATAAATAAATAAATAAATGAAATCTCAAACAGCTATCTTCGGCTCCAGGCCTGTACCCCAGGCTCCCTGCCCTCAATTCTTTCACATAGCATATATTCCTTCTTATATATTAGTGATGTTTAATTGTGCTGTTGTTTGTCTTAGTTAGGGTTTCCCTGAAAGCAGAGCCTTGGGTGAACATTTGGGCACAGGTCATTTATTTAGAAAGTAATTCTGGGAGTCAGGAATGAGGAAGGAAAGAGAATGAGACATGGAAAAAGGGAACACAGTTACATGGGCCTGACCAAGTACCGCTGAAGACCACAGGAGTTGGAGGGATGTCCCTGAAGCAAGAAAGGCTGTGATACTCACTTCCAGGCTCCTTCACCCCATCCCTGGTTGTTCAAGCCACTGCAGTCACTAACATCCTTTCTTCTTCTCTTCCTCCTCCTCCTCCTCCTCCTCCTCCTCTTCTTCTTTTTCTTCTTCAGAGATTTTATTTATTTATTTGAGAGAGAGAGTGTGCAAGTCAGGGAGAGGAGCAGAGCGGGAAGGATAACAACTCCATGTTGAGCACAGAGCCCAACACAGGGCTCAATCCCCTAACCCTGTGATCATGACCTGAGCTGTAATCAAGAATTGGACTCTTAAGCAGCTGAGCCCCGCAGGCACCTCCATCCTTTCTCTTCTGAAAAGCCACCTGCAGATAGAGCAGTTCCTGAGGGAGAAAGTGGGAAGACATCCTGCAAGCATGAGCCCTTGTAATGGACACTTCCCAGCAGAGGAAGCTGTGCTTGCTTGGACTGCCCTTTCCAGCTGCAGCTGTGGGCCATGGGGGGGGGGGGGCAGGGGGTGGATCCTGGGGGCACCTGAGGCATTTGTTAAACTGCATGTGATCTCAAGTCCCCCATTTGAAGGTAAGATTGTCCAGGACAGACATTTCATAGCCAAGCACCTAGAACTGTGTGTGGCACATAGTAGCTGCTAAATAAATATTTCTGAATCCCAAATGGACTAGGAATACCATAATACATGCAGCAAGAGTGTTAATATTGGTATCAAAATGTTAAAAGTAAGCCAAGGTACCAGGACACCAGGGCTCCAGAGCCAAGTGCCCTTGAACAATATCAATCCAGACCCTAAGAGTCCAGTTCCATGGAGCCAACAGTTTAGAGATTAAAAATCTCTGGAGCTGAAGCTGGTCTGATTCCTGCCTTCATCCAGGCTGTGGGGCAGGAGGGAGGGGGCTCTGTCAGCCACAGACTGGGGGAAAAAATGATGCTGTTGGTGGTTATTAGCTCATCTACAGATCAGTTACCTTTTAAACCATACTGACTTTAGCCTTTAACTAAGCATTTTTAAAACTGCCTTTGAACCTTTTTTTTCCCCCAGACAATAAGGCTTCCATAAAGACACAATAAGTTACAAGAAAGAAATGTCACACATTGAACCACCCTTGTCTTTGATCACTGCTATTTTAATCTTCCACTCAATGATATTAACATATGTGTTTATTATTTTGCTATTTTGGTTGTCTCCCAGTACCACTTTAAATCTTACTCTCACTCAAACACAAGAATGTTCTTTTCAGTGTTTCCAATGTTAGCAAAGAAAAGAAAGAAAGAAAAACCCTTAAGCTTCCATACAGGCAATACATTAAAAGAGGGATTTGATTCATTTTCGAAGGAGAGGTTTCTGTAGTAGGGAAATGTGACCATCTCAGTTGGCAAATGTTTTCACTGAATTATAGACATCTTCAAAGACAGAGAAGTTCCCCCAAACTATTTAAAATCTTCATAACGGACCTCCCACAAATGATAACTTCTTTAAAGTAGAAATTCCCCTAAAGATGTACAAATCTTCAAAAAAGAATACCCCTCAAATGATTAGAACCTTACCAAACTCCATCTGGATTTGAGTTCCAATAATAAGGGTCAGAACCTTGTCCATACCTAGTAAAAAAAAAAAAAAATACTGTAAGAAAGCACATTTTTTAGTATTTCCAGATGTAGACGGAACATTTTCGTTTTGAAATACAATGAGAAAACTTTTTCATGCTATTTTGGAAACGATATATAGGCCAAAGCAGGCAGAGAAAGTTATTTGAAAGTGGTCAGGCCAAAGACACTTTAAAGCAGGTGAGTTTGAATTCAGGATTCGAAACCAATGGCGCGTCCTCCACCCTCTGCTCACACCACTTTTTAAAGCTCATTTTCATTGGTCAGAATATTAGTATCATATAAATGTTTTTGGAATTGGATTTAGCTACAACACAAAGAGAAATAAGTTACTGTGAGACAAGAAGAATCAAAAAGCAACAGTTGAATATGAACAAACGCAAAAAAAAAAAAAAAAAGTATTAGACGTGCTCATCTCTACTGAAGCACACAGCCCCATGCCTCCATTCCTTTTGGTAAATTGGTCATCCATGTGTGTTCAGTGATGCACACATGTTGCAAAGACATTAACAAAAACCAGCAGCTCCATCTCGATGCCCCTCGGCACATAGGATTTTATGTCCTCATGGAACTTTTGATCATCTGTGAGAAAGGGTTTGGAGGTCTCATTTGCCTGCTGAATGCTCACTCCTCCTGACGGATGCTGCCCTTGTCCCCCCATGGACGTACCTCAAAGACTCATCCTATGCAACTCACTTACACTTGGCATCTTTTTCCTCCAAAAAACTCCTCAAACAAATGCAATTGGAAGTAAGCAGGAGAAAAATGTACAAAACATTTGTACTTGTGTGCCCATGAAAAAAATTGTTTAGAATCCACATCAGTATTATGCTTGGGTGCTGTTTCAGTGTGTTGTGTTGTTGGAATTTGGAGTTTTAGGGTTTTGTTTTTGTTTTCTCATTGCTATTCATTTCTGGTTTTGTTAGGGCTACTGTCCTACATCTACTTTCCTCAAGATTGTCATTTTGCAAGCCGCTCTAAAGGCATTGGCTGTGCCGAGAACTCATTTGCAAAATTGGTGGCCAGGTACAAATTGCAGGGACTTAAAACCCACTAGTCAATCTGTGTCCTTAATCTGAAGCTCGTATTAAGATGTCCTGAGGCAGGACTCTTACTGATGCAAATTAATAAAATAGGAGCAAATATTTCTCAGTCCTCCTCCCTGGACAGATCTAAAGGTCAGATCTCATAGGGGCAATTTCTCTGGCTCTTCCATTTTTCCTTCAGGATTCTAATTCACTCAGGGACAATTTGGTTAATTCAAACACCAGCCTAAGGCAGTCAGAAAGCACTCCTAGAGGGAAACAAATTCAAATTCTAAAACCTTGGTGTATCTTCTCCAGACCAGCCTAAGGCAGTCAGAAAGCACTCCTAGAGGGAAACAAATTCAAATTCTAAAACCTTGGTGTAGGGGCGCCTGGGTGGCTCAGTGGGTTAAAGCCTCTGCCTTCGGCTCAGGTCATGATCCCAGGGTCCTGAGATCGAGCCCCACGTCGGGCTCTCTGCTGAGCGGAGAACTTGCTCTCTCCTCTCTCTCCCTGCCTGCCTCTCTGACTACTTGTGATCTCTGTCTGTCAAGTAAATAAATAAAATCTTTAAAAAATAAAAAATAAATAAAACCTTGGTGTATCTTCTCCAGACCAGAGGATTGGGTACACATTGGGGTTGACACACCTTCTTGTATCCAGTAGTATTTCCCCCATTCCCCCATTCTTCACAATGAACATAAACCTTCACTCCCAGGATGCCTCACCTGGTTAGGTGTCTGACTCTCAATTTCAGCTCAGGAAATGATTTCAGGGTCATGAGATAGAGTCCCGCATCAGGCCCTGTGTTTGAGATTCTTTCTGTCCCCCTCTGCCCCTCCTCCAACACATGCATATGTGTAGTCTCTTTCTCTAATAAATAAATAAATCTTAAAAAAAAAAAAAAGAAACTTCACTTTTATTTTTTTTAAAGATTTTATTTATTTATTTGACAGAGAGAGAGAGATCACGAGTAGGCAGAAGCAGGCAAGGGGGAGGTAGGGGGGAGGGGAGGAAGCAGGCTCCCTGCTGAGCAGACAGCCCAATGTGGGGCTTGATCCCAGGAACCTGAGATCATGACCTGAGCTGAAGGCAGAGGCTTAACCCACTGAGCCACCCAGGCACCCCGAAAGCTTCATTTTTAAAATGGAAATAATAATAACTACAACTTCATGTGGTTGTTTTGGGATCAAATTAACCAATAACAGTAGAGTATTCAGGATTAAACAGAGTACATCTTAAATGCTTTAGAATGTTAGTTATCTTTACACAGCTGTATCCCTCATCCTAACATTCTGCCTCCTTGCACTTCCCTGA
The DNA here is from genome assembly GCF_963455335.1 of Martes martes. Taxonomy (NCBI): domain Eukaryota; kingdom Metazoa; phylum Chordata; class Mammalia; order Carnivora; family Mustelidae; genus Martes; species Martes martes. The sequence goes on along the minus strand of NC_137896.1, from coordinate 45,533,210 downwards.
CTCTTCTGTCCATCACTAGAGTTCTAATTGGTTCCTATTTTACAGAGTTTTCTCATCACCCCACAAAGGGGACACTGTTCTCTTTGGTGCTTAAGAATAAGTTTGAATTGTGTTATGTTTCATTCACCTTAGACTTGGCATCCTTCCAATTCCAAGATTCTTGATGTGGTGCTTTCAGCAAAGTTGATACTGAGCCAGTGAAGATGGCTCCTCCCAGGTCAGGAGAGCCAAGTGCTAAGTACTCAGGAGTTTTGAGAACTGGTAGTAAACCACTGGTAGCCTGAAATGAGTCATGTGCCATAGTAGGAGCATTTACACCATAGAAATTGGCAAATGCTATAAATCAGGATTTTGTTATTGCTGTTGTCCGGAATTTTTTGAGAGGCAGCTAACCAATATAGCACTGGTCCTGACTCTGCCCTGTAGCTCTTCCACCTTGTTCTTCATCTAGTGACCTTCTCCATTCACCAGTTCTGAGACTTGTGACCACCCCAGCTCCCAAGCTTTGGAAGATGTCTCTGACATTGACTTTCCAGGTCCTGTTGCATTCCTTGGCAAATATGAGGTGAGGCCTCAGGTGTTTTGCCTTGGAGCCAAATAACAGCTCATCTCTAGCCAAGACCAACCCCTATAAGCAGAACTAGGAAGCATGAGAAGGAAATAGAGGTGAAAAGTAAGATGTGGAGGAGGGGTAAGCACTCCACCAGGGAAGAGAGATCTCTGGAAGCAAGTCTGGAGGAGATGTCCTGAGAACTAGGCCAGTGTCCAGCTTTGCACCCAAGCTTAAGACAAGAAGGGTCTCATAAGGCATAAATAAGGGAGCTATTTTCTTACATGAGACATTTATTTCCCCAATGGCGTGCTCTGTTTCTTGGACCCCCATCTCTGGATAAGGAACCTTGTTTTCAAGGAACCAATCAAAGAAAGCCAAACTCAAGCTGAGAAATATAATGGAACATCTCTCTGATGCTCTTTCTGTTCAGTGGGTCTTTGGATGAATTGATAGAACCCTCCACTCCTGGGTCTCACTTTTTCCATCCCTACCCCCTGAATAAGCCAGTGCCTGGAAAAGCCATGCTTCCAAATACTTCTCTTCCCTCCTTTCCTATAAGAAACTCAGGAGTATTGACAAAGACGACCCACTCTGCGCTACAGTGGTGGCTTAGGCTCTCCAAGCATTAGATTAAAGTGTTATCAAGGCACCTCCACAGTCTCTATTTGTCTACTCTCAATTTTCTGGTTTATCTCCAGTTTTGATCAGTTACTTGCACTGTTCAAGATATGTTATCTTCCCCCTGTTCAAAATACTGAGGAAGAAAATTTTTAAAACACTAATTGGAGAAGGAACCCAGCCACTTCTTCAATGAAGACTTGTCTCCAATTTTCACATAGGAGATTAACAGTAGAAAATGGATTTTGGAAGGGCTATAAATTTCACTGTGGCTGTTTTATATTTTTTATATTTTATATTTTTTTCACCTATTTTAAATCTTTAACTGAATTGGCCAGACCATCAAGTTAAACTTCTCTTTCTTCGTCCAATTCCCTTCCGTGGAGTACAGTGCCTTCCCTGGTTGATTTGTGGCAGACAATGTAGCGAGGCAGGTTTGTTATTTGTCTCAGCATCAGATCATTTGTCTGTTGCCACCCTGCTGACTGCCGCATGGCCTCCACCAGAGGAGCAAGTCAGATCCTGTTTGCCATGAAGATTCTAGTGTTTTCCCTGGCAGAGCCTTCGTGGTTACAGCAGTCCTGGTTCTCATTCCAATGTGGGATTTTCAGAAACTGTGTGAGCAGGTACATTTTTAGTTACAGAGGTCTGTGCGGCTTTGCAGTTTCCTCAGTATATTTTTGGGCATTCTGCCAAAAGGACCAGAGGAGAAAGAGGGTCTCTGCCCCCCAGCCAGCCTCACAAAGATACCTTACTTGATTCTAAAGCTGAAGTAGACTTGACACCATGGAGGGCTCCCGTCCAGTAAGAAATGATCTCTTGGAGGATTTCTTTGCTTTGTTTGTTCTGTAAGACTGACACACCCTAGCTTCTTCCCCATCCCGCACAGTCCATCCCCCATACCCCCACGTGTCCCTCCAACTGACCCTCTCCCTGAGAGAGCAATTCCAATTGTGTCTGGATCCTTGCAGATTAAACATTGTGTTCCTCTATTCTCACATCCATTCAGCCAGGAAATCAAATGAGAGCATGATCATCAGATGTTTCCTTGCTTCTAGGCCTGCACTGTGAAAGGAAGGCATACCAAAACATGACTCTCGAATCTGATTTAAAAACCCAATGGTTTTCCCAAAGTATTTGGGTCCTCAAGTGCCGTGTGGAATCTTAGAAGGAATTCAAACAATATTAACCTTTATCACATTTATATTTCTACTCTGACACACTGCTATGTGAAATTTCTTTGGAAGAGGCAAAGCTACAACTTTGGCCAATTTTGAAATTTCTAACTGTTACTTAGCAAATCAGTGATAGAGCACAGTATATGTAAGGGTTTGGTTATATATTTGGTTGCAAGTAACCAAAGCCAGCACCTCTAATTGATGTCTAAGAGAAGAGCAGGAATTTATTGGAGGGATATCATGTAGCTCGCCGCCTGGGTGGAAAACTACAGAATTAAATGGAAACAAAACAGAACCCAGAATAGGACTTAGGGAAACTCTAGGCATTGATTGGAACAGCAGGAATTAATTGATCCCCTCATCTGTATAACTTTGGAATGAATAAATTCCAGCATTGTTTTTCCTGGGCATGTCTCTGTTAGAGTCAGCATGCTAGAAGTAAGAGTCTGGCTCAAGTCAGGTTCTTGGTCAGCTCCTTGATTTGTTCTGAGGAGAACAATGAGCAAGGAGAAGAGCTGGACAAAGGGACTACAGGGACCCTACTTGCTTCCATGGAGCAGGAGAAAGGGGCCTGGAATTTCCCACATTCCAGGAAGACATACTATGGAAGAAGACTAATTCCCCAGAAGGAATTCAGTCAGAGTGTTGTTAAGAAAGGGAAACATGGTGGGCAATCATGACCAAAGTTGTCATATGTCCAACAACACAAGGCACTATGCTATCCAGATGTCCTAACAGATAGTTTATATGGAGGGCTAACTCTAATTTATGAAGCATTAGCATCCAATTGCTAGAGCCTGAGGAAAAAAAAAGGGGTCCTACTCTTTCTGCTAAGGCTGTCTGAAGATACTTCTTTTGTGTCCTTTGGGTAATGAACAAGGCATTGGCCATTTGACCAACATATTGGGAGACAAAATCTGGAACTGTGCTTATACTCTGAACGGAAGAGACATGTAGAAAAAATAAACAGAGTCAAAGAGCATTAAGAGGCAAATTCAGGTCAGGAATTAGACTGCCCATGTGAGGAATGGTGGGGTGATCCAAAGGGACTTCTTGGAGGATATGGAATTAGTGCTACAATTTTTACGCAAGAAGGAAGTTCAAGTCTATGACAGGTCACAGTGAAGGGAGAGTGTACCATGGCTTGGGGCTAAGATCAAAGGTAGGAATATGACACTGGGGTATGTCACAGTTGCAAGAAGAGTGGCTTGGCAGGATTTAGGACTTAGGTTGACTCAATGCTGTGCTCTCAACAGGCTTCTAGGAAAACTGACCATGGGGCAAGGAGTTACCAGAAATTCAAGCCCCTGCTGAATCAGACAGGAAGTTCATGGTCATTGCATCTCATCAACTGATGGAAATTAGTGGAGCCCTTTTACTTTACAACTTTATAGGATTTTCAGCCATAGAAATGTAACATACTTTCATTGCCCTGAAGCTGGCTATTTAGGGCAACTACAATAAAATCGTGGTGTTCATCATCATCCTACTTCCCACATCCCCCCAAAAAGAAAAAAAGAACATAATTGCTAATATTACTATTTTGTGCACTGGATGAGAGTTTCCAAAAACAATAACAATTAATTTTCTTTGGTGGTGTTAGCCAAAAAAGCAGTGAGGTGCCAGGTTTCCATGATCTTCTTAGATCATCTGGCATCCATGAACAATGGCTGTGAGGAACAAGCCCTTGGAGGCTTGTAAAGTTGTGTTATAACCCCAACATTAGAGGTTTCATATCTTGGCCATTCCACATCACAGCAGGTAGAAAGTCCAGGGTGGAAAATGTCAGCCTGGATACAAGTTTTCTCCACAGAAATATTGCCTCAACATAGCTGAAATCCTTAGAGATCTTTTCTGTGTAAAGCTTCAAAAACACACTAGCCTTGGCTTCAGATGCCTTTTTGACGCGACTCCAGACATATTTAAGAAATGGGTCTAATTTTGAAGGATATATTTGGGCAGCCAACCAAGGCCTAAAAGTGGAATAAGCTCTCCTGATTTTATGTAAAAAGAATTTTAAAAAAAATAAATGTGGCCAAAACTCAGAAATTTCGGAAAGCATTTACACTGATCTTCCATCAGTTCTTAAAGAGAAAGTTTAAGGCAGAACAAGACAGATGAATGTGCTACATGACTTGGGGTGGGAACACATCTCAGTTATTTTGAGACCATTGCTAAAAGAGGATCCTAAGTGTGATGGACACAACTTATCTTTCTTTCCAAGATTCTTAAAACCCCATGAAAATGTCCCTTTAAAAGGTCTCATTAGCACTCAAGTTTGCAAGCAAACTATAAGATAGCCTCATCATGCTTGCTGAAATGAGAAGCTCATGTCACATTTTTTTCCAAGCTTATTTCTTCCCAGTTATCTTTTCTAAACAGAGTGCTGACAAGATAAGAGGGTTAACTGGTTGGATCATGGTCAAGTATTAAAAAGGGAAAATTGTCTCAATAAAGTTGTCTTAAAAATATAACTACACCAACAACAAAGAATTAACAAATGACAGTCACTCCATTGAGCATCTCTATGGAAAAGAACAATGCTGGACATTGGAAGGAATTTTAAAACCAAGTAGTTGAAAGGAGCTTAGATATATATTGTAAAACAAGTTGTGTGTGTGTGTGTGTGTGTGTGTGTGTGTGTGTGTGTGTGTGAAAACATGAATGACAGGTACCAAATGCAAAACAATTATTGCTACTATTTCCTGAGTGTCTACTAAGGGGTAGTTTCTACTTTACATACATTAGCTGTTTATGGCACTTGCCGGCCATCAGTGCTTCGCCCACACTCCCACAGCACTGGGTCCCCACGCATGTCAACCCACTTTACTGAGATCCCTTGCAATTATCCACTAAGGGCTTCCTCTGGCTGCAGAAACTGTTCAGCCCCTCACTGAAGAGTTTGTATGGCAGAGAATTAACACCCCTGGGAGCAACCTTCAGCCAATAATAAATAAGAATTGCCGCATAAAAATAAAAAAATAAAAATAAACTTGCTTAGCCTTTGTTTTCTGTCTCCAAGAGGGAGATCACTCCATAGTGGAATGATCCAAGAGATGAGATTTATCGAAGTAGATCCCTCTTAGTGACTTCCTAGAACAACTATTTTCTTCCTGGCACTTACCCACTGCAATTTGATAGAGTTGCTTCTGCAGTTATTTATTGTCTGTTTCCCCCAGTTGACAATGCCATCAAGGGTCCAGACTGGATTCCCTCCACTCTGACGCCCCCAACTTGTCAGCAGTGATCCTACACCTGCATATCATGTCCTCTCCTCACACAACAGCTTCCCAAGCAAGAAGGAAAGAGAAGAAACAAAAGTCTTTCTCTTCCCACACTTCTGTCCCTTTAAGAAAAGCAATGTTTCATAGACTCTCCCAGAAGACTTCCTCTTATGTGCCATTAGCCAGAATTAGATGCCCTATGGTCACCCAACGAAAAATTCTACTCAAAAGTAGAATAAGGTACCATGATTGTTTTAGACCAGCCTTGTGCTATAGAACTTTTTATGATGATGAAACTAGTCCATATCTGTGTGCTCTGATACGGTAGCCATTAGCCACATATGTAGTCAATTAAGCACTTGAAATGGACTATTGTGACTAAAAACTAAATTTTTTTTTTTAAGTAGCTTCCACACCTAGCACGGAGTCCAACTTGGGGCTTGAATTCACGATCTTGAGATCAAGACCCGAGCTGAGATCAAGAGTCAGATGCTTAACCCACTAAGCCAACAAGACACCCCAAAGCTGAACTTTTAATTCTGTTTACCTTTCATACTTTAAATTTAAATGACCCCATGTGACAGTGTGTTGAACAGTGTAGGTTTAGATAAATCACATTGGGGTTTACACTGCAGTTTTACATTGGGATTACATTAGCAAAGAGCAAGAGAGGAGAACATGGCTACTGGATGGACAACCAATTGTGTCTGCCTTCACTTACCATTTGTTTATGTCTTAAAGCTTATTTATTCACTTTTATTTGTAACAAGCAAACAAACAAAAATAAGGCAACACTTCAAATACACTAAGTTCAAGAACACTGTACTCTTCTATATTCCCAGAAACAGAACCAAGCTAAGTCACAGTGCCACAGGAAAGACATGGTATAAGGTTTACTTTTCCATTCTATCTTCAGCTAAATCTGGGCAATCTATTAAGTGTTGCTTGGTGAGAAATGCCTGATCCATGTACAACTGAATAGTCCTTCTCAACATGAGGAGGTGGGTACAGTAGAATGTTGGAGAGCTAAAAATAATCACAGATTAGAGGATTCAAGCTTCATCTAACAATGTTTGTTTCAATGAAACCCATACATGTGTGAGGCTCTGACAGTTTAACGGATGTTGGCTTCATCTTCTGGTCTTGTCTATCGGGATCGCCCATCCCTGCTATGGAGTATGAGTGACCATTTCAGGAAGTGATGCCAATCAGGGATGAGGATGAGCATTCTCCTAAGGAAACCCATGGGTCTACCTATTGCTTTCATTGTTACCACCTAAGTCAGAATCACTTCGTGGGGCATCAAGGTTCAGTAATAGCTGGAATTACTCTTCAATCTAGAAAGATAGCATGTGAGGCAGGTTGGACTCCTGAAAGCAGGTAGTAAGACAGAGTTTTGAATGTAAATTGTTATCAGGGGTCAACACCTGTGAAAGTAAGGGAGAGAAAACAGGATGGGGCAGAGGAAAAAGTCAAACTGTCATATAGGCATAATAAAGCTTGACCTCCAGTTGTCATGCATGAGGTAGAAATTGCCAGACTTTTCTTCTCTTTTTTCACACTGAGAAGGACATGAGTTCCAGCAAGGCTGCCCTCTGTAGCTGAGGCAGACCCTGTAGGCACTGGCAGCTCTGATATGCACACCCCCACAGCTGGAAGCAAGTCCTTAAAGGGGATTCTGGGCAGCACATCAATGTGTCTGCTACACATGGCTAGTCTTGTAGGCATCTCATTGGAGGGGTAAGCACAAAACAGCAATTTTCTGAATAGTTAGTTAATGATAATAATAGTTAGTTAATTTTGGCTAAAATTCAATACATTTGACCAAACTGCCCACTCTTCTAGGTAGATCTAGAAACCACTGTATGTTATCACCCTAGGGAGGAGTCAAGTCTAAGGCTTAATTTTGTTGCTGTTGTCATTGTTGTCGTTGTTTTAATTTCTGATGTGTTGGGTTTGTTGGAGTGTTTTTCTGGTTGTACACATGTTCCATGTTGTAAATCTGCATCATTGAATGGACAAAATGGCTACTGAATTAACTGCTTTTCTTCACTCTATTTTCAGGAATCCTTTAAAGAAATGTGACTCAATTTTTGGTCTTTTTTTTTTTTTTAATTGTTCTTTTCCCTGGGCTGTTTTTTGCATGCACATACCTCACACTCTCTGCTGAGTGCAATTGCTTTCTTTGGACGATGTATCAATTATAATAAGTGTATGGTGATTTGCCAAATGTGCAGTGAAATAGATTTTTTTTCAAAATATTGTTGTGAGAAAAACTTATCAGTAACTCCTACAAAGAAGTATTCAGTCCATAAGAACACCTCATGAATGCACATGAGGGAGAAGAAATATAGCTCTAATGCCTCCCATTGACTTCCAATGTGCAGAGCACTTACTTGTTTCACTGCATTTTAGTCTTGCAGCAGCTTATCGGGTTGGAAAACAGGAAAGAACAACCTGATCTTACAAATTAGATGTCTCCCTCCAGGCAATTGAGTGACTTATCAAGGACCACCCACCCAAAAATTATAGAGCAGTCTCTCATTTCAAGTTCTCCTAATAAATCAAAGACTGAAGATATGCATTTGTAGGACACACTTATCCATATTAAAATCTGTGCCTGCTGGCCCCAGCCAGTGGATATGTTTGTCAGGAGCTACAATCATAAACAAAGAAAAAGAAGTGAGAAATGAGGAAAGCTAGGGAGGCACCATTTATGGAGTGCCCAATGCAAAATGTAGTGGATTTTCTGTGTGTCTCACCTAAATAAATAAATTAAATAAATAAATAAATATTCCTTCACCAGGACCAAGTGATGGAGCACCACTATACTATTTCACAGGTGGAGAGATCAGAACTTAGAAAATGTAAATATCTTACCAAGAGCAATCAGCTCTCAAAAGTGGTGGAACTAGCAATTCAACTCCTTGGTGTCTGACTTCAAACTTCTGGAATTCTCTGGTTCTCTCTTCCTCTACTTCCCCTCCCCACCCCCTCTCCCACCACCACCCCTATTCCCACCACCACCATTACTTTTCTCCTTGGAAGAATCAGTGCTATTATCACAAGGAATTCTAGCATTCTGCAACTACCCTGAGTTTTGTTGTTGTTGTATCAATAAAAAAGAGTTATAAGAGAAAATAATGGAAATTGTCTTTGATGCACTAAACTCAAAATTAGCAGTTTTTTTCTAAAATTATGTTTCAGAAGGAAATAAAAACAGCTTTCCAGATGGGTTCCAGTTATAACTAAAAGCCTTCTAGAATTTTACCCTGGTAAAATTCTAAACCAGACCTTGGTGCCCTTCAAAGCCCTCGGGTTTTTGTAGTTGAGTCACTAAGCAGGGGTAAATTTGAGGGCTGAGTGTGGCAAGAATCCCACTATAAGCTTTGACATGTCTGACCCTAGTCTTCATCTCTGCTCCAACTCCCATCTGACAGCTCACTGATCTTTATACACAGATCTATGCTCTAGATCCAGAACGCTTCACTGGCCTCACTGTAATGAGAAAATGCATCAAAGTTTCAATGACTGGGGGATCTGGGGTTTCTCAGTGTTAAAGGTTAGTTCAGCCATTTCAGAACTCAATTACTGTTAATCCACATTAAAAGAAAAAAATGGTGACATCAGCTTTTGGCCTCTTGCAATTTTTATTTTATCTAGAAAGAAGTAATACTAATAGAAAGGAATGATATTTACGTGTGCCTACTATGTCCCCAGAACAATGCCAGACAATTTTAACGATTCCTCTAATCCTTATAACTTGAGAAATAGATTCAATGGATCTCATTTTGCTGAGGAGAAACAAAAGCATGAGGAGAATTTGGGAGGCCCAGGCTAAGGTGGGCCAGAAACATGGACTCTGCTGCCAGACTGGATTCACCCCCATCTCCCACCCACTAGTTCGCTCATGGACATGTTACTTAATCTCTCATTGCCTCAGTTTTTTTAAAGTTGTAAAATGGGGATAGTTCTTACCTCATATTCCTATCATGAGGAGCCAAAACTTGAACCTATCTCAGCCTATGTAAAATGTTTATTAAACTATTATATAAACTATATAGTTATATATAACTATATAAAATATATCATATAAGCTATATATGTGTGTGTGTGTGTGTGTGTGTGTGTGTGTGTGTATAGAGAGAGAGAGAGAGAGGGAGAGAGAGAGAGAAAGAAACAGAAAAGTATATGAAATATATGGGATGGAAAAGAAGAGTACACAATTTATAAGTGCAGAGTTATGACTTTGCGAAAGGCAAAGATTTCTTAACAGGATACAAAGAGCAGTAAGAATGAAGGAAACTTGTATAAACTGGACTACATCGAAATTAAGAACTTCTCTTCACTGGAATCCATCACTATGAGATTGAAAAGGCAAGCCACAACTGGGAGAGGCAATTACAGTACATACACCTGACAGAGGACTTTCAAGACTATGTAAAGAATGCCTACACATCAATAAGAAAAAGAAAAAAAAAATAGGAAAATGGTCAAGAAACTTGAACTAACACTTCACAAAAACAAACTCCCAAATGGCCAATACGCACATGGAAAAATTTTCAGTATCATTATTCATTGGGTAAATGCCGGATGTGAGCTCAATTTGGCTGCTACACCTACCATGTCACTAACCACCAGGGTTGATTCAGCTGATCTGGCTGGTTAGGCAAGTGTTCCTTCCTCCCTCATCACTCCATGTGCATCCTTCCCATAGCTGCATGCTCAGTAGAAGAGAACAACCTTCCCTGGTAGAGGAGGATGGTTCTTCAGTCAAGGGTATATGAGTAGCTTCATTCCCCAAACCTGTTCTCAGGGTCTATCAGGTAAGTGCAAATTAAAACATTGAGGCGCCTGGGTGGCTCAGTGGGTTAAGTCTCTGCCTTTGGCTCAGGTCATGATCTCAGGGTCCTGGGATCGAGCCCCGCATCGGGCTCTCTGCTCAGCAGGGAGCCTGCTTCCCTTCCTCTCTCTCTGCCTGCCTCTCTGCCTACTTGTGATCTCTCTCTCTCTGTCCAATAAATAAATAAAATATTTTTAAAAAATAAAATAAAATAAAACCATAACATGATAGCAATAGATGTCAACTAGAATGGTTTCAATGACTAAAATGAAAAAGACAGACCAGCTTAATGTTGGCAAGCATGAGGAGCAAGTAGAACACCAGTATTCTTTTGAGAGCTCTCTATGTAAAGAGAGAGCCACCACTTACAAAATGATGGTGCATTTATGACCCAAAAAAGGAATTTAAATGGCTGCTGTCTGACCACCCACCAGATAGGAGCAAGTTTATATTGGAAATGTGAATACAATAATTATCAGGGCCCAGAAAATAAACACGCAGTGAGTCATTATAAAATCTATAATGTCTCCATGATATGAATGACTCTCTCACTCATTCCTGTGCTAGAAGAACCAACTGCTTGCCTCCTACTTCATCTTCAACCCTCTTGATAATGCACAGAAATGACCAGGTTGGCATTTCATCAAGGCATAAAAGGAGGAGAGAGTGGATGCAATACAGTGGTTGTAGAGTAAAAATTTCTGATTGGCCTTTAGAGAGCAGGCAGTCATCTAAGAAGTGATCTAAAATCCCTATCAGAGGATTCTTCTACTTAGAGGTCATCTTTTGTAGTGCTCCATTTCTGTGTTACTGGTTCCACAAAAGAGACAAGATCCTGCATAATAAGGTGCTTTTGAGATTTTGAGAAACTATGCTGCTTTTAGTGGCATTCAAGATAGAACTGTGTTAGACTCAATTGTGTCATGTGGGCTCATGTATTTTCCCATTCTGCGCACTTTGGGTCCTCTAAGAAAAAATATGAAATTGGACATGAGGGAGACGTGTTGAGGAATTTCTTACAAAATTAGATGGGAGGCAGTTAGAGGGATGGATCTTGGGAAGATGGGGAGACGCAATTCCGAGAAAGTCTTAGCTGGGATAACCAGGAGTCCCTGAGCAGAGGTCCCACGCTGGCAGCAATGGGCTGGTTCTAGCAGCCCTGTGGTGCTCATTCATTGGCTGGGACCAGTGTGGGGAGAGCATCAGTGTGAGAATGGATCTGAAGGTGTGTCAGCCAGGACTGTCAATCAACCATGCTCCCTAGAGCAGAATCCTTCCAACGAAAAACTCAATGGTGTCCCTCCATGGCTGACACACATTCCATTTCGTAATGAGAGCTGAAGGGTGTAACAATAATAATCATAGTAGTTACTAAGATTTTAAGTACTTATTTTATGCCAGATGCTTTTCTAAGTACCTTACATACTTACAAATTGTTAATTAGGAATGAAGGAGAAGGAGCTAACAATTCTAATAAACTTATATGTGCCAGGCACAGTGCTAGGTACTTTATCTGTGCCCTCTTATTGTGAGGGTCAAGAAATATTGGTTGAAGCACCAGTCTTACCATTAATTTATTGTTTTATCTTGGACATGTCCTGGGTACCTCTAGATCTGTGTTAAAAAAATATCTCAGAGGGGTGCCTAGGAGGTTCAGTTAGTTAATCAACCTGTGGGCTAAAGCAACCAACTCCTGATTTTGACTCAGGTCATGATCTCAGTGTCGCGGATTTGAGCTGCACATCAGTGGGTGGTCCACACTTAGCAGGGAGTCTGCTTGAGATTCTCTCTCCCTCTCCCTCTGTCCCTTCTCCCGCTTGCTCTCACTCTCAAATAAATAAACTGTTTTTAAAAATCTCAGAGATTCTTATTGCATGCTTTTCAGTTCCTTTGCAATTTGTAATTATATCTTCACTTATTTGTCGGTGATATCTATCTTCCTAACTGCAAATCTAATGAGGATGAATAATTTATATTTTATTTACCAGGAAATCTCTAGTGCTTGCATAATGCCTATCCATAAGTCATAAATACATATGAGTTAAATTAATGAATAAACATTTCATAGCCTATTCCTTGTCAGTTACCCAGAAAAATCTGATCCTATCACCCTAGAAATAATATAGCTAAGGCTTTTTGTGTGTTATAAACATTTATATGTCTATAAGCATTTAATTATTTCATTTATGGTAAAATTTCAAAAAATAAAAATATGTTCTTGATGTCATGAGTAAGCTTTGTTACAAAATCTCAGTAATTTTGAATATTCTAATTTCCACTTTTGATCTTATCCCCCCCCCCCACCATGATAACATATACAGTCTGCTGAGACACACTAAATCACACGACCCCTGAGTGTGGTGACCACAAATCTCAGAATTTCTGGAGCGGGATCAATTCTCAATATTCCCTCTATTATCTTTTTCTGGGCAGAGATACTCATAAATCATAAACAAAACATTCTTTGCCAGACGAGTTCCCAATTTTTGATTCAGAAAATATGGTCACCAGATTCTCAAAACTTCTGGAAGCTTTTCTTAGGAATTGTTTAGGGAAACTTTGTGTTTGTGGTGAACAGTTTGCCTGAAAATAAATCTAAGTGTCACAGTACCTATTTCCATGTGTCAACAGCCCATTCCCCTAAACCTTTGAGGGTTTCTGTGCCTCCTGCTTGACCCTTTCCCACCTTCCCACCTGCTCACCCTCTTGACCTGCCAGGATCCCGTCCTTCACTTTGCTTTGAGGAGTTAGTCTTCTTTACCCTTCATCTGTGGCACTGGTAATCAAAAGAGTGTTATATGACTTCACATGGTTTGTAACCCTATTCCGCAGAAATTGGGAGAAAGGTTTATGCTAGATTTTTAAAGGCTGTCTTAAATTACACTCCCCAAGAAGCAGACCTTGAGACAAAAGGCTTTCTTTGGAAGATAATCCCAAGCAGTGCTAGTTGGAATGAGGGATTAGGGAAGGGAGGCAGGACAGGGATGAAAGCCAGTAGGTGGGGATGGTAAATAAGCAGACAACCTCTGTGGGCAACTGGTGCTCAGTCCCTTTGGAATCCTCTGGGAAAGAGTATAGAACATGCTTCTGTGCCGTCCCACTAAGAGAAGAAGGAGCCGAGTTTTTGATCCACCAATTCCTGTATGAGACTGGTTGTGAGTTCATCCTGGGGGCTTTCCTCATCCCCAAAATGCCAGCCTGCACCCAGCGCCATGCAAACAAGGTATGCTCCTGTGGCTCAAGAAAGCCCTCAAGCAATGAGCCATGGGTGTTTTCAGTAAAAATCCCTTCAATATGTGAACAGGGAGTCAGCAAGGTCTACCATGAAGACTAGAGTACCTAAGAGCTGGGGATGATGAAATTCTGCCTGAACTAATTCCTGGCCTGAAAACATGTGTCAAGCTCTTTCCAGTTTGATTTTAACTAATGGAATCTCTTAGCCCACATTAGCTGTTCCTCACAGAGCCTTTCCTCTTCTCTAGAAAGCAACCCCCCACCCTGGTTCATCCACAAAGCCTTATGCTAATAAGGAAGAGCTCAGGAAACAGAGCACATAAGCCAAGAGTGGATTTCCATTGTGACTGGACCACATGTGTCTGCTATGGTAGAGGCGGTCTGGGATGTCACAACTGTGTATCATGTGCTGGACAATTACTTTTCAACATTTATTGGATGTGACAATGTACTAGGTGTGGTCCTAGCCCAGAGGACTTGAAATCTAAATAAACCTCTAACTGTCTTTGATGTATGGTATTTTCCTTTCTTTTCATTCCGTGGTTCTTGGCGGCAGGTGCTGACATTTTTATTATTCACACATACGTCTCCAGGATACCACCTCACCAGAACACTCCAAATTTATGCAGGAACTTTCTTCCAAGGAAGCCAGAGCTCTTCTAAATAAACCATCTCTATCATCACGGGATTTCAAATGCAAGGAAATCCCCACGTGAAGGAAAAGCGGGGGAAACATGTTTCCCTCCCGTCATACCTAGAAAAACCAGGACTACCGTGGGGTTGGGCTTTCACAAAGGCTCATTGCTGCATGGGAGTAAGAGGCCTCAGCCTTCACATCTATAAAATAGGCAAGATAACAATAAGAACAACTGTGTATACGTCCGTGAGAGGAGTAAATGAAATAGCTTGTGTGCCTGATACAGGACCAGAACACACGACATGAGTCATAATCATAAAGCTATAGAGATTCAAGTCTGAACCAGCTTTTCTATAATGTGCAATTCCTCATAATAATTCCTGGATAAAGTAAGAAAAATGAAAATGAAAAATGAAAAAAAAGTAAGAAAAATGAATTCAAGGACTGGCCCCAGTGTCCACCATCTTGGGAACCAAAGCATGTTCCTAAGCCTCATATTTCTCACTGGGGAAATTATCCCCAAATGCATCCCTTTTGCAGGGTGCTGTGGTGAGGCTTGAAGAAAATGGTACGTTTTGTGGTAGGTGGGACTACTGTTTACAGTCCTTCACTCCTCCTTCTGTCATATGACTTGGTGGCCTGTCCATCAGTGGTGGGATTGGCCAAGTGACTAGTTTGGCTAATGAAAGACAGGCAGGAGTGACACACACCAAGGCTGTGTGATTGGACTTGGCCTCTTATGAAACCGACCCAAGTAGAGAGGAGTCCCAGCTGTTACCATCATCTACCCTCCCATCCGGAGCACATTAAGGTTAACAATAGGGTTATTAAAACAGTAATAGTTCACATTCATTCAACTCTTACTGGGTGCCCAGCACTGCTCTCAGCCTTTGACATTTAACTCACATAATTAATAAAAAACCTTTTGAGAAGGTACTATGATTACCCCAATTTTCATATACAATAACAAAAGCCCATGGTGGACAAATTACTTACCCAAGTTCTTCCAAAGACAATAAGGTTGCAGCTTAAAATCATGGGCTCTGACCATAGGGCCCAAACCATTGACCACTGCACAGTACACAGAACATGAAAATTATGGACGTGAGGGACAGAGAACTCTCTAGGACACAAACTCATCTGAGTGCTGTGTGCCATTGCAACAGTGAGCTCCAGCTACGAAGTAAATGCAGTTCGGAGTTCAAATCCTAACTCAGCTTTTCACTAAGCTGTGTGGCCTCAGACAGATGTAAACTTCTCAAGGCCTCCATTTCCCCACCTCTAAAATGGGATAATATCAGTCACTCACTGCTAGAGTTACTATGAAAATTAAGTGGGGCCACTCTTATCCAAGGCTAACCCTGAGCACAAAGTCATGTTAGTAACTATCCCTTACAGCAGCCAGGCTTGATCGTTATAGAACCCTGAGCATCTCTTTTGAAGAGTGAAGGGGGTAGGGACAAGTGACAGAAGCCCTGATGACAGACTTTCCCACTCTGTGCTTTCTTCTGTGCTTAGCTCTGGAACAGGTCTAACAAAGACAGAGCAACCCTTTGTCATATTGCTATAAAAACAGATTCTTCCTCAGATGGTAACTTGTAGGGCTGGGGTGTTGGATTTTGGTTTATGCTTTTAGATCAGTATCCAAAAGTTGGAGCCCTTGACGTCATTCCCCTCTCACTTACCCATGAGTTTAGAAAAACCAAGGATGCCAGGTAGGGGCGAGCGGCACAGGGCCAAGGGCACATCAGCATGGCTGTCAGCAGCAGAATGGGTGGCCTGGGCTCTGAGGCCAGCTGCTGTCCAACTACACTGGCTTTCCAAAAAGGTACAAATACCATCCATTTTAGTGCCAACTTCCAAATTGACACATCCATCCTTTCTCAATCTTCTAGCCGTCTCCTTATCTTTGTTGGAGAAAGAATGTCTCCATACATCCATTTAACACACTGTTGATTATAAGAATGAATTCGTTTCAGCACTCTGAGCACTTAACAGCTTTAAACATAGACTCGGAGTTTCTACCCTGACTGTTGTGTAGCTGAAAGTCTCCCCGATGACTTAGAAGGCTGAAGAGCCTCTTCATAAGGCACAAAAGGAATACAAAATACTGAGTTCAGATTTTAAACGGCTTGTAAATTAGACCATAACTCCACGGCCAACCTTGAAATATTGTGCCTTGCCCCCATGCCCTTCCTGAGATCGCTCGCTGGAGCTGACGTGGGAAAGCAGGGCAGAGTCTATAAATTATTATTAACTCTTTGATTTTGCTGTAAGTTTCTAAGACAGCAAAGTGGAAGTTCAATATCTAGACAGAAGGCTTTGGCTTTCTTGCCAGTGTGCTAACCCTTCGGCTCCAGTTCATCAAGAAGCCTATAAAAAACCTTCATGAACATGCTTCAACCACTGCCTTGTACTCCCCTAATGAACACAGAAATGTCCATGGAAAAGTATGATTTATGGGGGAAGGAATTCCAGTAACTGTCATTCTATCTTTTCTGTAATAAGTCCTTATAGCTGACAATTTTAGAAAACACTGTTGGTGCACCAGTGAGGCAGACCACTTCTGAGGAAGTCACCTCAAGATTATCCTGTCTATCCACGGAGATTTTATTTGCAAAAACGACCCACAGAAGGCCAGGAGATATGTACAACATCACACAGCTCCTGCTTCTTAATATGCCATTCTTTAAAATCAATAAAGCCAATTTTACTGAGTGGGGTCTAATGACCCACACATTTTTTTAAATGAGATCTTTTAAAAAAATGAAAAAGAAAGAAAAAAGAACACACAAACTAACTTCAGATGGTGAGTTTGACCTCAGCTGGTCTGAGACTGAAAAAAAAAAGAGAAAAGAAAAGAAGAGAAGAGAAAAGAAAAGAAAAAGCTTAATTTTTTTTCCATCTAAAGTTTAATAAAAGTCATGTTTCCATTATTTCTGTGATGGTATCTAAGTAAACTCTTAATACTCTTTCTCAGTTTTGGAAGGAAATCACCCTCTGAGGTTATAAACTAACAGTTATCACTGCTATAAATAAAGTATTAAACAACCTGAAGTTTATTTTGTGATGAAAATAGCAATATGCCTTGGAATTTCAGAATGAAATTATCCCTGCAGAAAATAGAATCCACACATTAAGAACGAACAAATTCCTGGTTCTCCAGCCTGAAATCCCACTCACGACCACTTTGGTTTTATTTTTAGCACTAAAAGGATGAAAGTCAAAGGGGGTACTCTTTCCTCCAACAGCTATGGTAACAGGAGGAGGTATAAAGTCTGCATTGATGTGCCAGATAAGATCACATGAAAGCCTGATTAGCAAAGGATACATCTTGCTGTGATCTTTGCAACAACTCAATATTCCTTGGATTCATAAGATGAGAAGGGAGTGACCCTTGTTTCCCACATGGTTTCCCCAAAGTGCCTTGGCTTCCTGTCTCCATCTGTGGCTCTCCACTCATCTACACCTCAAAAGGCCCCACATGCTCTCTGCCAACCCCTGCCATCTTCAGCAGGGGACAGCACCACCCCAGGTGCAAAGGGAGGCAATCAATCCTGGAAGGGGAAGAAACCACAAGAACTTCTATTTGTGTTTGTTTTCCCTACATGGATAAGAAACCTGGCTCTAATCCTTTTTGATATGCAAATAGAGCTGCACCCTTCATGGTCCACGTGGCAGGATGCAGAGGGCAGAGGCAGGGGTGGTGAGCTCACTCATGACTTGGTTTTCTGCAGTTCACATGTACCCAATTTGGTGGATTTATGGATTATATTATCTGGTTTTAACTACACTAACTTTTGAAAAATAGCTAGGTGGCTAAAAAAATTCCTGAAAAGCACCCATGGAAATGGATGAAAGTTAACATTAATAACAGAGGCACAGCAAAGAGTAAAGCAGAGCTAGCATTCTCTTCTTCCCAATAACATCGATAACTTGTAAGGAGTCACAGGCCCCTGGTGTTGATGGAGAAATCTGCTCTCACTCAACAGAAAGTTTCCCTTGACTCACATATCGATGCTGAGCCATCACAGTTGGCAAAACTTCTTAAAAATGTATTTACTTTCCTCATCTTTTTTTAATTCTCATTTTTCTGTATATTTAATGTCCACAGATTCTTAAAGCAGTAGAACTTATATCGTTGATAAACAAAATATGCTGGAGTGCACACTCAAAATTGGTTTACAGATAGGGGTGTACGTCAAAAAATAATTAAACCAAAAGCGTAGTTCCCACATATCTTTGTTTGGGTTCCCCCAGAGACAGACAATGAAACACGGATTTACATGTAAGTTGTTCATTTGCAAGTTCCAGGATATACTGGCCCCGAGGGAGACAGAGAGATAGGGAAGAAAGCAGTCACATCATGGTGCCTTATCAAGCAAGTTAACCTGAGGGTAACAGGAGCTTAATTTTACTGGGGAATTCTGAGAGCCACTGTAGAACACAGCTCAGGGCCATCCCACTCGGGATGAGAGGTAGCAGAGCTGGGGTATTTAGGCACCAGGTCTCCTCAGTTATTGCCAGAGGACTGCTCCCAGAGGGGCATTAATTTTCTAATCCTTCTGGTCTGTGCAGAAGAGCAAAGCAGGCTCTAATGACCAGAGAAATTTTCGGGTAAGGAAATGCAGGTGATGGCCAGCAGACGTCAATCAGGCCGGCACGTATTGAAAGATGCAAGGCCAGAGATACAGGCGGAGCCAGACCACATCTCTGATAGGAACTTCCCCAGTTCAGGCCTCAGTGGGCCCAGCACCACTGAGTCCGTTTCTACTTTCACAGCTACTTTTGTGGTACTTTTCTCACCCAGTCTTCCAGGGTTGGTTTTTTTGTTTTTTTTTTTTTTTAGATTTTATTTATTTATTCGACAGAGATCACAAGTAGGCAGAGAGGCAGGCAGATAGAGAGGAGGAAGCAGGCTCCTTGATGAGCAGAGAGCCTGATATGGGGCTCGATCCCAGCACCCTGAGATCGTGACCTGAGCCGAAGACAGAGGACTCAACCCACTGAAACCACCCAGGCGCCCCTGTCCTCCAGGCTTAACACACCCATTTGGTCTCTCTGAACATAAGGCAAGTTCCTTCGAGGTAGACCCTACACACATCTTTTTCTCCCTCAGTACCTTGCACAGGAACTTTGTAGTGAAGCAATGCATCTGGGGTGTATTTATTGAGGATCTACAATACATCAGGCAGTCCTCCAGGCAGCAGAAATAAAGCAATGGACAATATAAATTCAGCTCTTGTGGAAGTTACATTTCATTCACAGATGCTTAGATACCTTATTCATCTCTATTGGTGCTTGCATGAGTTCGCTTTCGTGGCATAATAAACAACCTCAAACTCTTAGTAGCATACAACCACAAGAATTTATTTTGCTCATGAGTCTGGATGTTTGGGGGGCCGCTCTCTTCAGGCTTCAACAGTGAGCCAGCTTCACTTCAAGATCTCTCGTTTTCCTCCCCTCCATTCCCACCAGGACCAGGAGGCCAGCAGAGCACTCCCCCCCCCCCACAAGATGGCAGAGATTCAAAAGCAACAACAGAAACATGTAATGTCTGTTAAGGCCTAAGGTCAGAACTGGAGCATTGTCACTGGTATCAGTGGCCAAAGCAAATCACAGACCCATGCCCAACATCAAGACAAAAAGACATATATTCTTCCCATAGATGTGAAGGAACAGAGTCACCTGACAGAAGATATCAATACAGTGGAGGAGGGGAAACTGTGTGCAAAGAATCAAGGCAATAGTATTCTTATTTATAATTCAAAAATAAATATGCAGAAACATTTTTAAAATGATCATCATCATCATCATCATCATCATCATCATCTCTGTGCCCTCAATAGCTAGTGCACTGAACCTCCATTAAATTTCTGTCCCTCCTTCATCCCATGTGTTTTCAGGGGAGTGATTACTTTTCCTCCAGGAAAGCAGGTGGGTATCTTTCTTGGCCTATCCAATCCAAGCACATCTCCCAAAACACAGTGATTAGTCCATGGATGTGTGACACCCATCCCCCAAAACAGATCAGGCAAAAGCCTTGCTCAAGGGTGCTGTTTGACAAAGCTCTATCTCTTGCTGAAGATCACATTAAGTTGGAGCTTCTGGGGCCATCTTTCCCACTGAATCTGGGGAATGGAGACAGCACAGGAGAAAGCAGAGCCGAGATGCAAGAAATGCCAGAATCCTGATGTCAGCTGGAATGCCTGTATCCTCTGTGCCAGTCTGTCCAAATTCCAATGATTCCTTGATGGCCCAACAGTGAAGGCATTACCAAGGTTGGTTCTTTAGCTGTCTATGTTAAAAATAGATTATGCTGAGTGAAATAAGTCAAGCAGAGAGAGTCAATTATCATATGGTTTCACATATTTGTGGAGCATAAGGAATAACACAGAGGACATGGGGAGATGGAGAGGAGAAGGGAGTTGGGCGAAATTGGAGGGGGAGACAAACCAGGAGAGACTGTGGACTCTGAGAAACAAACTGAGGGTTTTGGAGGGGAGGGGGATGGGGGGTTGGGTGAGCCTGGTGGTGGGTATTATGGAGGGCACGTATTGCATGGAGCACTGGGTGTGGTGCATAAACAATGCATTCTGGAACACTGAAAAGAAATTTAAAAAGATAAATAAAATTTTTTTTTAAAGTAATAATAGTATTGACAGTGATGAGTAGATTAACCCATTGTATAGCCATATGTGTGTGTGTGTGTGTGTGTGTGTGTATATATATATACATACATATGTACAGATACACATAATTTTGGATGAATGGGTTTGAATGGTGCCCAGGGCTGAGTAAATCTATTCAACTCCTCTCAATTAGGTTATTCTTCCTAAAATGAACTTCGTGACTCCCACAATATTCATGTACCCACTCTTTTTGCTCTGTATTTTGTATTTTTAACTTGAAATAGATAACCAGGCATATTTAGGAGCAGTCAGTGTGTGAAATTCTATCTTTGAACATGTTCTGTATCTTATTTAATATGAACTAGAGACACAACACAAGAAAGGGAACATTCACTTTAAAAAATTATTTTTCTGCATCTCATTTAAGCTATAAAGTTCTTGAGGGCAGAGACTATTTCTTCTGTATTAATTCTTTGTGAAAGGACAAGGATGGTAGACCACAATGTGTCTTGTTTCATAGTTGTTGACTTCAGAGATCTTTAAGGGAGTTGGAGGAAATTCTTCGAGAGTTGCAGGAGACATGCCCAATTAAAAAAGGTAATAGGCATAACATTCACTAAGGGTCCGGTATGTGTTAAACCCTTCACAGATCATTGACACACATTACTAATTTACAGCTGTAGGGCTTGTATTTCATAATTTCAAGACTCAGTA
This sequence comes from Martes martes, assembly GCF_963455335.1. Lineage (NCBI taxonomy): Eukaryota > Metazoa > Chordata > Mammalia > Carnivora > Mustelidae > Martes > Martes martes. Next base: position 45,511,577 of record NC_137896.1, on the reverse strand, counting down.
TTAAGCTACAATAATCAAGACAAAGTGATATTGTTGGAAAGGTAGACATTTAGATCTTTGGAACAGAGATGACAATCAAGAAAGAGAACCACACATACATGGACAATTGAGTTTCAACAAAGATAAAAGGTAGTAGTAGGGGGAGGACAGTCTTTTCAATAAATGTGCTACAAAAATATGGATATCCAGATGGAAAAGAAATTTAACTTCTTTACATACTTACATCCTACTAAAAAGTTAGTGCAAATGGATCATGGACATAATATAAAATTGGTAACTGTGAAACTTCTAGAAGAAAACATAAGAGAAAAATTTTTGACATTGCACTAAGCAAACATTTACTATATATATCATAAATATGATTCATAAAAGAAAATATTAAAAAATTGGACTTCTTGAAAATTTTCTACTCTTCAAAATACACTGTTAAGAAGAGGGAAAAGACATAGACTGGGAGAAAATATTTGTTACTCATATATTTCATAAAGAACTATTATCCAGAATATGTAAAGAACTCTCAAAGTTTATATATATATATATATATATATACACACACACACACGCACACACACATATGTGTGTGTGTGTATATATACATACATGTATATATGCAAAAATATACATATATATATGACCACCTATATATATGTATTTGGATGGTGAATAAACACAAAATGCTTAAAATCATTCATCACTAAGAAAATGCAAAATAAAACTACAACAAGATGTCAGTGTATAGCAGTTAGAATTCATAAAATTAAAAAGACTGCCCATACCAAGTATTGGTGAGGATAGGGAAGAACTAGAAGTCTCATGCTGCTGGTAAGAATGTAAAAAGGTATAACCACTTGGAAAAGCTTGTCAGTTTCTTACAAAACCAAAGTACACTTACCATATGATGCAGTCATTTCATTTCTAGATTTTTACCAGAGAGAAATGCAAGCACATGACCACACAAAGTCTTGCACATTAATGTTTATACAGCTTTATTCATAGTAGCCCAAAACTTAAACAACCCAAATGCCCACCAACAGATGAATGGATCAGCAAATCATGGTATATCCATGCCTTGAAATCCTACTCAGGAAAAAGAAGAAGAAAGAGGAAGAAGAAGGAGGAGGCCTGGGAGGAGGGAGAGGGGAGTAGGAGGGGGAGGGGAGTAGGAGGGGGAAGGGGGAGAGAAGGAGGAAGAGGGGGGAGGAGGAGGAAGAAGGGGGAGGAGGGGGAAGGGAAGGGGGGGAGGAGGAGGAGGAGAATACGTTTGATGTTACGGATGAACCTCCAAATAAAATGGCTGAGTAAAATAAGCCATACAAAAAAGGATGTAATCTGTAGGATTCCATTTATATAAAACCCTAGAAAATGCAGACTTAACAGACCAGTGATGCTTGCCTGCTGGGAGGGCAGAGAAGATTAGCAGGATTCAAGGAGCCTTTCTAGGGTGATGGATGAGTTTGCTGTCTTGATGGTGGTCAGTTTCATGGGTGTAGACATATGTCAAAGCTTATCAAATTTTGCCCTTTGAATAGATGCAATTTATTTTATGTAAATTATAACCTAACAAAGCACTTTTAAAATAACACTTGACTTTTGCATGACAAACCTGCAAGTATGCGATTATCAATTTTTTTGCAAATGAAGACATGGAGATTCAGAAAGTTAAGTTCCCAGCACACACACATAGGGAGAAAGGGGCTCTGAAATAGCCAGGTTGTTTAGATTAGTTACCTTGGACAAATCCTTTCATTTTTCTGCAGCTTCTGCATCCATAGGGTAAGGGGCCAGGTTATATAATCTGGAATTGGAAGATGATTAATTTTTTTTTAAGATTTTATTTATTTATTTGACACAGAGAGAGATCACAAGTAGGCAGACAGGCAGGCAGAGAGAGAGGAGGAAAGTAGGCTCCCTGCTGAGCAGAGAGCCCAATGTGGGGCTCGATCCCAGGACCCTGGGATCATGACCTGAGCCGAAGGCAGAGGCCCAACCCACTGAACCACGCAGGTGCCCTGAAGATGACTAATTTTTAAGGAGTAAATTTCAAATGATGTATTCATTCAAAGATTTGTTTTTAATCTCTCAGGTTTGTGGGGAAAGTCCACTTATAAAAGGGTGCTTCTCTCCAGCCAGACTAAGGGGGTAGGGAAACTCATCCTCTCCATGATTCACTGAAAGACCACAGCAGATGACAGGACCGTCCCCAGAAGCCCCTATGACTGCCTTTTGCCAGCTTGGTACAGAGATGCCTGTAAGCAGGATGAATCTCAAGGAAAAAGGAATATTGTAGCCTCACATCATAAATTTTACAGAACTGCTTCATGAAAAATAACTTTGAGTCCAGAAACTCCGCAAGAAAAATGTCCAACCTGTCTTCAAATTTAGGAACTTTGAAAAGTTTGCATACCAGCAGGTCAAGATTCACTTCGTACATCTTAGTGCTTCAGTGTACTATATTTGGCTGGAAAACTGAATGCCCGCTTTCTGGCAACCCACACAGTATTCATAGGTGTGAGCTCTTAACTGAGCTTTGTCAAGTTGCCATCAAACATATGGGCCGGGTTTCTCTAGATCTCTTAATAAATAACAAGTAGTTCAGCTTATTAGATGAGTGTTAATATTCCACATCCGGAAAACCAAGAATTTAAAGAGCAATAAGCACTTTGCAGGAAATTGACCCAAAACCCAGCAGTCTGGACTAAGCCAGGTGAAGCTAAGTAAGGCATATGCTTTCAGCCTATTTCCATTATATTGTTTCGATTTACTTTCAAAAAGTCAAGGCTGGTGTTTTTATTGGTGTCTTGAATATAAGTCCTTTGTCTTTGTTGGGTTCCTCCCCAGAGCAGACCCCAGGACAAGGCGTTCGATGCCAGTGTTCATTTAGGCAGTGATCCCGGGAGGCATGGTGGGGGCATAGGAAGAGAAGTGAGAAGGGAAAGAAGCAGTAAAGGTGTGAAAGTGAGCAGGTGACTGACATGGGCATACGAGGTTCGGCCTCACTGAGGACCCTCTACCAGACATGGAGAACACGACTCAGAACTGGCCCTAAGCAGACAAACTGGGTGTGTGCCAACAGTGCCCAGTGGCTGAGGAATGCCCCGGGTGCTTGAACTCCTAAACATTTCTGGCCTGCCCAGTTTAGGGGCTGAGAGTGCTCCTTCATCCACCCAGCAGACTCCCCAGGGTAAAAGAGATGAGGGATTCCACTGTGCCTGGACCCTTCAAGGTGGCCTAAGGAGATAGGTACAAGGCATTGATTCATCACCCAAAATTTGTGTCTGTGTTTATTGGCTTGCCTTGATTTATCTACATTTTTTTAGATGTCATTTTCTACTAAATTACCTTTCTTTTTCTCCCTGTCACAATGGGTCACTGTATCACATTGAAATGTGACAGCAACCCATTCCTGAGACAGACCTGTGAGTGGTCACACAGACCTGAATTTCTCCTTCCATTTCAGGATATCTACAGAGCCATGTAATCCCATGTCATTAAACCCAGAGTAAGACTCTGACAGAGACACACACGCACCAGTATAGTAAGCAAGGATAGGGAGGAGAGACCCCTCCCCGCAAAAAGACTTGACTCCATTCAAGGAAGATTGTTGTGTTGGACTTAACTGGGGAGCTCCAGCTGGCTCCACAACAGGGCTCACCCCAAGATAGCCGGCACCTCTCCTGATCTGGAAGTCATGAAGTCCAACTTCCATTGCCCACATATCACTCCCGTGGAATGGGCAGCACCTGTGGATACATGTGTAACCACAGTGAGGAAACCCTCAGGATAGCTTGATGCTGGACCCAGGGGGGATCCAACCAGACTGGAAGCTTCAAACAAAACAGAGATGACCCCTTAAAGGTGGCAACTAGCCCTAGAACCTAGAAGAGCACTAACTACTTGGATTTGGATTTGGAAACATTAGGCATGGGAGTCAGTGACTGCACAGACCTCCAAGACCCAGAGTTACCAGTCCTCATTCCTGGGACCACCAAGTCATCTACCTGTGTGTATGGGGAAAAAAACAGACCCTGCTTTCAAAGAGCTCACAGTCCGGCAAGGGAACAGGTAGAACCGTAAACCACTCGGATGCTAGGGCCACAGGAAATCTCTGTGAGGGTTTCCCAGGGATGTGAGGGCTTATGGGTATTTATGAGCTGTGTCTAGGAGGATTTTACCAGATGGGGGAAGTGGGAAGGAACTTTCCAGACATTTGTACATGTGAGCAAAGGCAGAGGGAACTGGAAGTGTAGGGCAATTTTAGGGAAGCAGATCCAGTGTCTGCCTGAGAAAGTAACCATGGAGTAATAGAAGAACTTGCATTAGATAAACACATCACTATTTTCTGAGTGTTTAAAAATTATCCATTTATTATATGTTGAATAATATGCAATTCATATGTGTCATTTGCACACATCATTCAATATAGTATGTCATTGTATGTTAAATTAGTTTTATGCCCACTATTTTATAGTTGAATAATGAAATTATAACCCCTTAGATACTCATAATCATTCCCTCGATTAATTCTTTCCTCCTTCCATAGGACCCCTAGGTTTTAGTAGAACACATGGACATTCACAATAAAGACTGGGTTTTCCAGCTAGCTGCAAGCAAATGAATAAGCTCTATCCCTAGTGTTGGCACATACCAGGAACACTGCTAGAACATTAGCTGGAGCACAACCTTTGCCTCTTCTTGACTAAGAACTCCAGAATCAGAGCCATCATTCCAATCTTGAGGGCTTCTCTTCAGTCCTCCTTCTACCGAATCTCAGACTCTCCAGAGGAACAACGTGCTGCTGGGTTTCATTGCCAAGTCCTCTGTGTGGTGATGACCATTCTGACATGGAAACAAATACTCACTGCATGCCAACACATGTCCTCCACCGCAGGGTCTATGGGGTGCCTTGGGAAACTGCCAGTGAGACTTATGGAAGGATTCACAGAGAAGTGACTTCTGAGCTGGGGGACAAATTGCAGAAAGCTTTGTAGAAAAAGTAGAGGGAAAGCATATTCAGGTAAGGGGTATACCTTGTACAAAGAGAAGAGGGATAGAGAAACCCAGGGTCTGACTCAGGAAATAAGATGCATGCACTATCAGGCAGAAGTGCCCATAGGAGACACTGTGCCAAGCTCATTCCTAAATGTGTGCAGCCTAGGGCAGGAGTGCAAATGCAGACCCACCTACTAAACCTCTATATATGCCAGGGACAATGTCAACCAAGGAAAGAAGCTATTGAAAGGACCTCTCTCTTCTGTCTATGTCTACACAGTATGCCTTCATAATGATCTGGAAGGCAGGATTAGGTTTAGAGTTGTTGGACTCCTCGGAGTTCCAAAATGAAAAAAGCCAGGAAGGAAGAGCCAGACCTCGGCCCACAGCAGCCCCCTCCCTCACCTCATTTCTTTTCATTTCTGATTTTGTCCTGGACCACAAGGGGCCTTGTACTCATGCACACAAACATCCCAGGCCACACTTAACCAACTCCATCCATACAAACTGCAAATACCACCAGCAACCAGACCCCAGGTCTATATGATATACCCCATGATACAGTTAGCATTCAGAAGAAAAGAGCAATGTAAGCCTGGGAGGGAAGGTTGGGATAGGGGGCAGAGAATTGCAGGATCCCTGTACCCTGAGCAGGTCCAGAATTGGAGCATAGCTCTGAACAGGTAACTTTTGTGGTTTCAGCCAGGAAGACAACTCACGATGGGGGAGGGGCTTCCCTGGAGGAGGCCCAAGGCAAGGCTTCTAAAGCGCAGAGTCCAGCAGGGCCCCACCCTGGCTTAAGAGCAGTAACTGTATTCCGCTGTAAAAATCCTTGTGTTGCTTCTCTTTTTAATGGTTGTCTCCCTGCTAAAACTGGGATTGTGAGGAGATCATGCTCATAGCTATAGTCTAAGTACCTAACAGAGAGACTGTGTAGCACACATTCCATGACTGGTGGTCGACTAAGTGCCAAGTGACTTACCACTCTGTGTGCTAGCTAGTTCAGTTGGTCCTTACAATGAGCTTTGAAAAATGAACATTAGCATCCACAGTTGACTGATTGTCTTAGTCCATTCAGGCTGCTTTTAATACAAATACCAGAGATTGGGTGGCTTATAAACAACAGAAATTTCTTCCTCACAGTTCTGGAAGTTGGAGGTCTGAGATTAGGGTATCAGCATGGGCATTCCAATCATAGGCTTCTCCTTTCTTCACATGGCAGAAAGGACTGAGCTAGCTTTGTGAGGTCCCTTTTAAAAGAGCACTAATCCCATTCATGAGGGCTCCACCATCACAGCCTAATCATCTTCCAAAGGTCCGAATTCCTAGTACCATCATCTTGTGCACTGGGTTTTCCATCTATGAATTTGGAGGAAACAAACATTCAGACCATAGACCTGATGAAGAGACTGAGGTTCAGAGAAGCCCCATTGTAGAAAGTCACACAGGCCACAAGTGATAATGCTCAGATGCAAATCTAGGCTGTCCATTTCCAAATTCCAGTTCCTTCCACTGTGGCCCACATAAAGCATTACACAGAGCCATCATCAAGTAATGACTGGACAATGTCACTTGCCAATGGCTGCCTTTATGTTTTTGTTTTTCAACAAAGAGGGACTGAGTCCCAATTTCTTCTCATCACTAAAACCTTTTGACTTTTTTTTTTTTTTTTTTTTTTTTTAGGTTTTGGGGCTGTTAAAAAATTAAGCTGAGTAGTTGCCAGTTTCTGGCCTCGGTTGCCTCTGTCCACTCCGCCCCCTTTCCTGGCAGCCTCGGTGGGAGGACCAGAGCCCAGCCACCAACACCAAAAGTTCCAGAGTCAACACTGAGGATACTCACATGCAAAGGGAGACAGCAGTCTTTTTTATTTTCTTAGGAAAACTGCAAAATCTTCTTCAGATAGAGATGCATGTTGTGCTTGCCTTGAATGTGGTAGGCCAGTGCTTGTTTGAGTGTGTAAAGATAGGATGCTGGGCATCATAGAATTATTCTGTTACTGAATTTTTAATTAACTATTTTCAGACAGCTTAGAATTAGTAGCCACCAACAGGTACTTTATATTAAGCATTTATCAGATAAAACTAAAACTCCAAACTATTTCCAGTTTAAGAGTAAAGAATGAAGAACATCAGGAGAAAAGAAAGTGAAGAGATCAATTAGTTTGTTTTCTTTTAAAAATAGAATCATCTGGGTAAGAAAGCTTCCCATCATCTTCAGCTCTTCTGCCCACCTTGTTCTATGCATTCACAGTGCTTGTTTCAGTAGAAGCTCAGTGCAAAGTCCCTCTCAGTTTTCTTCTCTTGTTTTATTTTCCATTGCCTCAGCCTAGCTCACACTTCAACTGCTGGCATTAGCTCAAGATCTGTCTTTGTCTCTGCCCCATGGCCACCAACACTTTATTTTTCTTAAGAAGAGACCTCATTATGTCAGTCATCCCAAATCCCTAGCGGTTCCCAATTGCCTGCATCCTAATGTCTTATCATAGCATATGGAGGCCTCCTTGACTTGGCCTCAAATCCTTTCCTGTCCATTGTCCACCACAGTGCCACAGTCAGCCATGTTGCAACCCCATGTGTGTCCTGCAGGTCCCCATGCCCACCCCTCAGTGTTCTCCAACTTTCCTCACCTGCCCCACTCATTCTTGTGGAAAGTCTTCTCCTTGTTAGAAGCTCAAACCAAATACCACCTTCTATTCCAGCCTCCAAGCCTCCCTATAATACACATCTTCTTTTTGACTCCATAGAATTTTGGTTCTACCCTGCCTTACACCAGGTTTACTATGATCTCTGTGTATGTTTCTGCTTCTTAACCATCTGTACTTAGATGTCAAGGGCAGCAGGTGGTCGTACCCTCTTCCTCCTTGTGTCTAACACCAGACAGGTGCTGAATGAATATTTATCTAGGTAAATGTACTAGACAGACGGTGGCTGAAATTCTCACTAATGTGTAAATGATTGATAACTTTCTCTCAGGAATAGGACTAATTTCAGATACAAAAAGGCAAAAGTCCAAGAGATTAGGTCTTCCGAATCAGGTTAAAAAGATTAGTTGGAGCCAAGAAGAAACAAATTTTCCAATATGGGAATGCAGCTTGCCTATGGAAATGGTAACATTTGGGTGTACCCAACAAAAAGGCTCAATTCCCCCAGCTCTGGTAACTCAGATGAGAGAACAAAGTTACTTTTTTCCTATTGGAGATACTTGCCACGTTGTGACTTTGAGAACTTTCTAAGCCATTTTTCTTACAATTCAGTTTAACTGCTTTCTAGGGCCTGAGATTTGCCTGCTGGATTTCCCAGTCCCCAAAGGGTTTTGAAACACAGAGTTCATAAAAAAAATTAATGTGTCACTCTTTAAGGCAGGGGAGAAGGTCAGCTAGTGTGGAACTGGCTATGATACTTCAGCTTAGAAATAGGTCTAGTCAGTGATTAATGAGCAGATCTTAGCTGGCAGGATGAGATACAGTGTCCCCTCTTATTCAGTTTTGTTTTTGCAAATGTGGGACGCGTGAAAACAAAACCAAGAGTGACTCTGTGTGCCAGGCATCATGTGGGAGAAGTGTCCTTGCACAGCTCTGCCTGTGCCACCTCATTTCTGGCTTGGAGGCCACCTCCTGGGTCTCTCCCTCACTAGTGCCTGCCAATGTTTTTAAATTGTATGGTGGTTTCGTGTTGTGGATAAAAGTCCAGTATTTGTTTGGACGAAGACACCCGATTCATTTTGCTCTGAGTCCTGGTTTCGTTTACAACCTACCTCTTCAGAGGCTGAAGGCGTATGAACTCACTTTTCCCACCACCTTGTCTCCACGGCATCTTTTCAGGTTGTGGTTGGAAAACCCAGGGCCCTCCCAAGTCTGGACACAGACACTTGTTATGACTAATGCACGGCAGCACCCGGAGTTACTGAGGCTCAGCTGGAGAGAGAGCATGGGGCTCACCCAGCTGGACGGGAGCCCCAAGAACAAAGACATAATAGTTGGGGGGTGGGGAGAGCTGAGATGTCGAAGCCTGAGAATTGCTAGATGAGTGAAGGAACAGGAAAAATGAACTTTCGTGTCATAACATTTCTCTGAAGAAATTTAGATAATATAATCTTCTCTAGCTGGGAAATTAGGAAAAGTACCAAGGTGAAGGGGAAAATACCTCTATGACTTAGTTTTGTTTTCTTTCATGATGCAAGATAGACTTGTTACCATACTAAAAAAAAAAAAAAAAAAAAAAAAAAAAAAAGTTTTAAATTAGCACAAGTTATGACATTGTGTGTAAGTTCATAACCTAATTACATAGGACAATATCCATCCACAAGTTTTAGGTAGATTATTCAAACCATCCTCAGATTTTCTGAAGATGGAAAATAACCAACCAAGCAAGAAGGGCTTGTGCTTCCAACACTGTGATCAGTGCTGTAACAGACAGAAGAAATCTGTGACATGCTTTGGGGTTTGTTTTTTGTTTTGTTTTGTTTTGTTTTTATGTTTGACAAAGTGTATTTTTAATGATCATAGCATAACTACCTCCTACACTTATGGGAAATTTAGTTCTCTTCTTGTTTTGGTATATTTTAAATTGTGTTTTTATCATTATTTTGAAATACCTGTGCATGAGAGTATGTGAACCTGTCAATGTTCTTATTTACAGGAAATGTTACCCACAACATCTTGCTCAGTTTCTAACTTGTGTAAGGTTGTTTATTGAGTGTATCAGAGTTGTCACATAACCCAGAGGCATCTGTGCATAGACCAGCCAAAGACCAATGAGATGATCTAGCTCAAAAGACTCAGCTAGATAGGGTTGATAGTAATCACCTCAGTTAATCACACGAGAGTACAAAGACCAGAGAATAGAAAGAATGTTGGCAAGGAAGAATATTCAAGTCGCTGTGGCTGCAGAGCAACACCCAGTATGTACTGACATAAAACCACATTTTATTGTACTTATGGGTTATATGGGTCGTAAATTTGGAAAAGATGCAGCAATAAATGGCTTTTTTCTGCTCCACAGCATCTGACTCCTTAGGTGAGAAGACACAGTTTGGGGATACCTTGACAGCTGGGAGCCAGAATAATATAGAAGCATCTCAATGTCTGGCAGTTGATCTTAGTTATCTGTTGGGATCTCTCTGGATCTGACAGCCAAAACACCTAAATATGTGTCATGTCTGTCTGTGAACTAACTTGAGCTTCCTCAGAGTATGGCAGCTGGGTTTCCTGAGTCAATGTCCAATAAAACAAGATGCAAATCCATGACACTTTTATGACCTCCTCCCATAAGGCATATAGCACCACTTCCACTGAGCTCTCTTGGCCAATGAAAACAGAGAGTTCTGCCCAGTTTCAAGGGGAAAGGACAGAAACCCCACATCTCAATGAATGGAATTTCAAGGTCACTGTAAGAAGGGCCTGCAGGATGGGAGCTATTGTTTAAAAAAATCATAACATGCAAAGAATGGAAAAAAACTTTCTGGTTGTGGCGCCACTGAAAACATATTTCTTCTTATCTGTTTTTCTAATTTTTTATAATGACTACACATTGCTTTTATGATGAAAATGGGTCCTTTACATTAAAGGGGGAGAAAAAAGCTCTATATAGTAAGAGTGGCAAAAAATGAGAAGTTGGTAAAGAAGAACACCCTAAACGGCAAGGCTATCCCTCCTTTGAATCTTATTTTTTTCAAATATAAATAAATATATTGATGTTGCATAGTTGGAGTTTTCCAAACTAACAAACAAACTTACTCTAAGACAGAGAGTTGCGTGCAAGTGGTTTATTTTGAGAGGTGAAACCAAGGAAGCACTGTAGGTGAGTAGAGGTAGTGAAATACAGATGAACAGGACCAGTACCAGCACGTTAGGCTTAAGTTACCAATGAGAGCACCAGAAGCTTTATCCCACTGCAGGCAAATGAAAGACTACGGAATTGGAAGCATAAGGAAATTATTCATCTACTAGTTCCCCTGAGTCATATGTTGAGAGCTGCTCCCAGAGCGTAACTCCCAGCACTCGCGCGTATGGGCTAAGCATCATTCTGCAGCCAAGAGAGTCTGCACACAGTGGTGCTCACCGTGAGAATACATAGGAACATGGAAGGCCCTGGTAGCATCCGCCCTCAGTGTGCATAGAATAAGCTCAGAACTGAGTATTTTCTCTTTTTTTCAAGATTTTATTTATTTATTTGACAGAGAGAGAGATCAAATCTGGTGGCTGTTCTATTGAACCACAGAACACTCCTATCATCACAGGAAGTTCTATCAGATAGTGTTGGGCTAGGTGTCTACTGCATGCAGGAACTTTCCATGTTGGGTCACTTTATTCTCACCAGAGACCTCTGAGAAAAGGTTCATTGGCGCCATGTTATATGTGCAGAAACTGAGGCTCAGGGACCGGCAGGAGCCCTGTTTTCCTAAATGTGTCATTGATGGGAATGCACTGATAGTGTATCCCCATGCCAAGGCAGATTTCTCCCACACTGTAGTCTGGGAAAGAAATTAAGGTCTGAACGCTCCCTACCCCCACTATTACTGCCAAAGGCAGTGCCTGAAGCTACAGTCCAATTTCCACTTCAGTGTTATGGAAGAAAAAGGAAGGGAGCATTACCGTTTTTCTCTAAAGTAAGTCATTTTTCCCCAACATTCCCACCAGAACTGTTCTGGTGTGTTGGGTTTTGGTGGGGGGGGATTTTAATATGTGAGGTTAATCTGGTCAAACCCCGAACATGTTTTTCCATATGCTTCTCTTTCCCCTTTTTTATATTTCCTTTAAGTACAAGTGCTAAATCAGTGCCATATCTTTATTAGTTTTACATTGATGTTGTTGACATTTTTGAGAGCTGTTTGATGTCTGAGAAACTCATGAACCTTTTATTTGCTCTTTTGAAACTTTAAAAAAAGTCACTGTTAAAACTTTTTTAAGTCCTTAATACAACCAGAGAAGGACTATGTTTGTATGCAAGTAAGCCACCTTGTACCCAAATATATTTCAACTAGGTCTGAGGCTTCCAGTCTCCTATTCATTATTTATTAAGCTGCTATTAGTCCATGTAGCAAAATATTCATTGTTATGATCTCCCAACAGCATTCCCACTCCTCAGAGCTGTTGGAAAGAGGAAATGGAGGCAGTGCCATGATCACGCTCATCCCTACAGTCAAATCTGTTGGCTTTTTCCTCTCCTGACCCCACTTCTTCCCCATCACAAATTCTCCAGGACATCGGATGTGGCAGTAGAGGAGTCACGTGAGCTACAGCTGAGCTCACCGGAATGATTTGTGAGCCTTGGTATTTGCACATATGTGGTCTTACGGGACCTCTCTGGCCGGGCCAGCCATTTTCCCCCCACATCTGCTGGTTAATCGGAAATCCAAATGCACAAGACCGCACTGGGGACAAGAGAGGGGAACATGTGACCCACTCTGGAAAACTCACACTGGAAACAAAGAGTATGTGACACTGATGTTAGCCCTTTCCAAATAAATGAAATTTACAAATTAAATTTACGATGCATCTTTTGAGTAAAAACCATGGCACTCACTCAGCGTGGTCTAGCAGATGGCAGGTGAGTGAGCCTTCCCCTTTGGAATGCTTAGTCCCATTTGTGACCGTTGCCATGGCAATCTGTTCCCCTCTGTCTGCTATCCAGCCCTCACCTTTGTATTTCTGTCACTTTTTGGTCACTTTTTTTTTCTTTCCTCTACCTCTTCTTCTCTCATTCTTTCTTCCCAGCTTCAACTTTCCTGTGTCTCCGACACCCAGAAGAAGCTTCAGATTCAAATTCTGGGTGGACAGACACGTCTGAAGCCTCTACCCAGACTCTAAACCCCAGTCTCTGACCACAGCCAGGTCCTTTCCTGTGGACTCTTCTTAAAAAGTGCAAAAACACTCTCCTCTAAAAAAAAAGGTTAAAGTTAATTAAAGTTCCCAAAACTTTAGTATGCAATACTTTTCTGGGGAGACAGAGTGCTAAGAAAGAGTAAGAAATGGCAAGAAAGTCAAAAATAAACCTAACCCATCTCCAGTTTTGACCTGGGTCTTGCTGGTGCTGGTAAAAAGCCATACTTTTAGATGGTGTTGCCCTTAAAACAAAGATTTTATCACACCCATTCTTGCCAGGATCCTTAAGGTCTCCAGGAAAATACAAGGTCCTAACAAAGAGGAGAAGGCATTAAAAACATCTTAAAGAATCCTAGCATCTTATAAGTGGAAGCAAGACAGAACAGGGAGTGATCCAGATGCACATGAGCTGTTGCTATTCTATAGAGGAGAAAAGAAAGAAAAATAAAAACTGTCGGCAATTATTTCAAATGGCACTCTGTTGTAGGCAAACAGGTGATCAGCCCGTATTCACCTGTCTAGCCACCCATGTTTTGCACCCTGGCTACGTTCACTAATGATTTTTAACATGACCCCAGCCTCAGGCATATTTAAAAAAAATAAAAATACCATTCTGTTTGGCCTTCAGAACAATCCAGTACAGTGGTTGGAATATTCAGGCTGCAGAGAAGAGAAAAAACAACCAAACTTGAGAGAAACTATGAGGAAACAGTGGTCTCCTGAAGTTGCTGAAGGGCTTTGGGACCAATTCACAATGTTATCAAGAATTTACTTCTTTTCTTCTCTCCACATGGCCATCCAGCATCCATTCCACCTTAAGCCTGGTTCTCCTCCCGGTCCAGCCATCTGGACTTTGTGCCTTCTGGCTATGTCTAATTGGGGAGAGATGTAGGATTGTTTCTGGAAGCTCTCTCAAAAAAGCAAAGGGAACCTTCTCAGACACAGCAAAGCTTGCCTTGCAGATCATCAGCCTGGATCCCATCAGATGCCTCCTCCTAGACCACTGGAAAGTCAGGACTATGGGATTACCCTTAGGCCAATCAGGCTTGCCATAGACCTGGAGGTGGGCCAGCTCGCAAGGCAAGGAGGGGAGAGTGCAGAGCTGAAGAGATGAGGGTCAGCTAGGAAAGAGGAAGGAGGGGATGCCTCTGAGTAGGAACCCAGTATCATCCACTGCCTGCTGTAGTTCCTTTACGTCCACATCCTGGGCCAGGGTAATCTCTGGATCTCAGGGTCTACTAGACCGTGATTCTCAGTGTAATCCTTGAACTTCAGGCTATCCCTTGTCTCCAAGATAAGCACACACATTGAGAGGAAGCATTTAGCCACTTTGACAGAGTAATTTCATGCTTGTAGAATTTAATAATAACAAAATTTGGGCTTGTATCTTACATGTCTTTGTCTTTTTGTTTCATTTTTCTAGTAATTTAATTTTATCATACTTTACAAAAGTATTGGTCCATGATGGATTTTTTTTTTTTAATTTAAAAGCTGATCCTCTACCATGGACTCTTGAATCTCCATTATGGAACATGCCACGTTAGACAAAATCCCATAGGTCAGGAGCCATTCCTGACTTCCCATGGCAGCCCTAGTAGCTAGGGCAGTGCCTGACACATAGTTGGCTCTCAGTATTTGTTGACTGAATAAATGAACAAGGGGCCCAGATGAGACTAAAGTCTAGCTTTTCAAATTCTAAATCCAAAGCTTCCTCAATGGTGTCATATGTGTGCTGAGAAGGTAAATATGTAACCTGATCCCAGGAGTTTTTCTCACCTATAAAGTAGCGAGTGACTTAATCTGGAGACAGAGTCAAGAATGTCTATAAAAGTGGTTTGAATCTCTGCTGGGTAGGAGGTTATGAACACAAGGGATTCACAATTTAGGATGTACTGGAAGTGTTGCCAAGCCCAGCCTCTGGAACAACCCTGATCCTCCTAGAAGGAGCTCCCTGGGGATTGCAAAGCAACTTTTGGTCTGGGGGAAGGGATATTCTGTTTCCCTGCCGGAATGAAGCCAGGTACTTGCTCCAGAACTGAGAGAGAGCCAGGCAGACTTTTTTAAAAGTCTCATTTGCATTTGTGAAATGTGTGTGGTGGGGGAAGGGAGAGATGTCCTCATAGTTCCTTTGAGAATTATGAAAATGGCCTTTATTAAGTTTGAGACTATCCTCTTGATTCCCAAGCAGGACTAAAGAATCACCTTCTAGAACCCTCCAGGCCAGCTCATTATATCACTCAGCCTCCTATTTTACATTAAAATACCAACATGGTGTAGACAAGCCAATGATGCATTGTCTTTGACTTTATAAAATAATCTTTTATTATAACTCTCCAGAAAAAAAGAAAGAAAATCAAAACATCCTGGCCAGCTGTGAGGTGTACTCCACACAACCTGCCCAGGTGCTCAAGACTCATCCACAGCAGAGCCAGTATTTGCTGAGAGACAGGTCACCACTTTTTTTTTTTTCTTTTCAAATGGAAAAAGTAAATCACTTCCTGCTTGCAAAACCTCTCTGATCTGGAAAGAAAGACATTTTTTCTCCGCTCACAGAAAACCTAGAAGAGGTGGGGAGAGCAGTGCAGTAGGGGGTAAAATGGGAATTTCCACACCCTCTCCTTACCAAAGTTTCTTTACCACTCTCTGTGTCCTTTAATCTATTTGCCCTTAAACTGGGGGAGAGGGGAAGGATCAATGCATTTACATGAGTAAACAGCTACTTTCATTTCAGATAGGTGTTTAATCTGTTTACTTAAAGGATTTAAAACAAATAATTCAAAAAGCTATCATTCTAAGATGACAGCTATCATTTTTTTCCCTTTAATGAAAAGGCTGGCCAACTTTTGGAGTACACATTAAATTCGTTTACAGACAATTAAAGAGCAGACGTTTCAGGAAGTGAATATTTAATCACAGCACTGGCCTGGGTCCATTTCCACTGAGTGGACAGATGCTCATTATTCAAAATGCCTCTCCCCTAAACACACACACAGACCCACACATGTGTGTCATATCCTACATACTAAAGGAACTGTAATAGTTGCAGCACTTAGCCTTTTTTTTTACTTTGATGTAAATTAAGTTTGTGGATCCAGAGAAGGATACAGGAGGCACTTTGGGTGACCAAAGTGTCTCCTGTGATTAGTTATGTTCAAATTCACTGAGATCTGTCACATGGAGGAGTTTTGGCATCACTCTGCGTGATTTGCTTAATCAAGTGTTCAAGAGAAATCCATACATATTGTTATCATTTTTCATATCAGTATCATACCAATGATTTTCTAATCTTTTCAGAATATGTTTTTTATAAGTAGGGTTGATATTTTCAGGATTTGTGTGAATCATAAGTATATATAGAAATTCAAGAGGGAAAGAAGACAGGATTTCTGACCTATATATAGATAGGGGTGCTCTGTTTGAGAGTTCATGTGGCATTGCATCCAACCCAGAGCCTGGCATAGACAAGATGCTGACCAAGTGTTTGCCAAGTTGATATAATTGCATTGGGTCTCAGCTGCCATGTTGTGAGGGAGCCCAGACCATGTGAAGAGGTCACATGTAGGTGTTCTGGCTACAATCCTAAGATTCCAGCCACCAGCCAGCATCAACAACCAGACACATAAATGAGTGACCTTGCCAATGGTACCAGCACCAACCTTCAAGCCATCTCAGCTGATCCTACAGGGAGAAGAAATGATCACTGCCCAAATTGCAAATTTCTGAGGGAAATAAGCCACTAAGTTTTGAATCATTTGTAACTCGGCAATAGGTAACTGGGACAGAAATCTCTTGATTAGTCCGTTTTTCCGCTTAGACTGTAACTGTGCTGTGTTTATTGCAAAATTTACTTTCCCCTTCCACCAAAGGAAAACAAGTGTCCTAAGGCTGCTTTATCCTAGGGTATCACAGAGATTCCCCCATCACACATTCAATAGAATCCTTAGGAAAAGTATGCTTCCTTTTGGCAGCTTTTGCTACCAGAGTGGTTGGTATTTTCAGGAAGTCAACTGTATTTCCTCACTCCCAGTTATTCTCTCCTTGGACAGTGCAAACCAGAAGGATAAGTACAATAATAGAAAACAACTCCCGTGCCAACACCCCTGATTTAGTAAAGACCAGCCCTCGATAAATCTGCTAGAAGGATCATTGTCCCTGCTTTCAGCCCACATCCCTGGAAGAATTCTATAGAGACTTCCTTTCCCCAACCAAGGAGACAGTGGGAGACAGTGAAGTCACCCAGTCCCCACTACCACCATGTTTCTGACTCACAGACACATGCACCCCACCCTATACTCCTCGGTCGTTTAACAAGGATTCTGTTCAATGCCAATTCTCTCCATGGCCTCTATTACCTGATGCCCTGACTCTGGTAAACAGAAGAAAAGAGTCAGGCATAGAGTGGCTGAGAACTTTGAAATGAAGGTAGTTTTCTATAGTAAGATCTAAATAGACTAAATGGGATCCAAGAAGCAAGTATGTCATTGGAACTCAGAACACATTTCCCTTTGGAAACAAGCAAGTTCTTTATAAGTGAACTTTGGGAGCACAATGCAGTCACACACTGGGGGCTTACCTGCAATCCTTACCCTCTCCTAAGAAGGTAAGTGATATCAAGCTTTTATATTACATCACATGTGTTATATGATACTATACTGCTTATGTCAATGTAAGCTGCTTGAAGGGAAGCTCCATGTGACAGCTGTCTCTCTGACCCATACATGCTAACACTGGCCTGAGAACGTAGTAGATGCTCAACTAATGTTTGAAGAAAGAAGGTAGATGTCAATAATGGTGAAAGAGAACCACTAAAAGCTGTTAAACCTTTCCTGCATAGAACAGCTCTACTGCAAAAGCTTCCAAACTGGGGCACCTGGGTAGCTCAGTCAGTTAAGTGGCTGCCTTCAGCTCAGGTCATGATCTCAAGGTTCTGGGATCAAGCAGAGTGGTGGGCTCCTGGCTCAGCAGGTAGTCTGCTTCTCCCTCAGCTCCTGCCCCACCACTCATGTTCATGTGCACTCTCTCTCTCAAATTATTAAGTAAATAATAAATAATAAATTAATAATCTCTCAAATAATTAAAATCTTTAAAAGAAAAATAGTTTCCAAACTATAAGCAAGTGATTCATTTATCACCCTGCAATATGGTGAATCAGAGGGATCTTATCAGTCTAAAATTTCCATCACTGCTCTCTTCTTTCCTTTGGCCAGAAGAGGTAAGCTTGTGCAAGGCTTAACCACTGTAGCAGTGAGGCCAGCGCTCAGCCACATAACAGGCATTAAAGATTTTATATGGATCCAGCTATGAAACTAACTTATAGTATCCAAAAATTATGTGTTAAATTACACATAAGTTCATAATCTCTCAAGAGCAAAATTACCTTATTTATTGTTTACATTTGTGTGTTTTTGTGTGTGTGGTTGAAACGAGAGTGGGCAAGGGGCAGAGGGGAGCTTGGGGGAAGAGATTAATATGGAATCCAGAATTAAATTTAAATAATCTCACAATCCAGACTCCACACCATCCAGAGTCTCCCTCTGCATTATCATCTCCAGGAGCAGAGGCCTTTGGTGTCAGGTCACAACTTTTGGCCTGCCACTGATTCCAACCACAGTAGTACACAGGCATGTACCTTAGGCTCAGGGGCTTCTCTGCTCACTGAATCCACTTTTCTAAATGTAGAAGAAGATAAGGCCCCTTCAGCCAATAGATAAGTGCTCCAGCCTCCTGTCATTCAGAGAGAAAGCCAGAGGCCGTGATGTGGTGGATCTGCTGTCCCCCGCAGCAGCAATCTCAATAATGCACATTTATTTGACTATTTCTCCTGCCCTGCCTCGGTCTCTCTACTCCATCCTTCCTGCTTCCTGGGGGGGTCACTGCCCAAATAACTCTCTGCACCCAACTCCTTGTGTCAGGCTCTACTTTCAGGCAATAAAACCAAGATAAACCGTAAATCTCAGCAGGTCAGGAAGTGACACCAAAATGAGACACCATGACATAAACAAATGTGTGCAAGAGAAATTACAAGTCTGTGTCTAGTTCTCTCAGCTTTGTGGACTTGAGCAAGTCACTGAGTGACACTCAGTCTCAATTTCCTAATCAGAAAATGGGAATTTTAGATTAATAATGTCAAAGATTCCTCCATACTCTAAAATTGTGGTGTATCTTTACAAATTATTAGGAAAATATTTTCCTTGCTGTGAAGGGCCTCATTACTTTAATTATTACTAGTGAACATGTTATACTTTTCAATACCACCCACATTAAACAATGTTGAGCAAGATCACATTGGTACCATGAACAAGAGAATGAATTGTTGTAATAAATACAAAACTCTGCTCTAGAAAACAGATGAGGAAGCCATTTTCTCTCTTGGATAACATGTTAATGAAGTAATTAAATAAGATTAATTTCCTCTTAAACAAAAGTGACCAAATTTGAGTACAACATTGTGTTCTGATGTAATCATTAATTTTCAAGAAAATTTTGTGGCTATTATCAGGATACATCCAAATGATGCAACTTAATCTAGGAAAACAGAATAGATAAAAGTATTAATACAGAATGCCATTGGAAATTAACATGTCACATGAGCTTAAGCACCAGCATTTTTAAATTAATTATAATATGTACACTTAGAACTGCCTTAAACATTAAGATTGTTGATTGAGTATGAAAAAAATAAGTCAATCTACTAAAACTCATTTCAATGACAGTCCAGTGATAGAGCTTATAAGCCACTGGGCATATGATATAATACCTAAAGATATGTAATATACGGTGAGTACCTGATATCATATTCCATGGAGACAAGTGGAATACCCACAGGCCATAGAACACAAATAATAAGTATATGTCTTTGTTTTTGCTTTTTTTAATTGTAGTTGTACCTTGTTAAAAAGTTCTGAAAGTTCTTACCAAAATAAAATATATAGTTCCAGACAATTAGGACATTAATACTATTCTTTAAAAAAAAAAAAAAGTGGAGAGGCAAGATGGCAGAGGAGTAGCAGACTGAAATGACATCAGATCCCAGGGGTTCAGCTAGATAGGTATCAAACCATTCTGAACACCTACAAACTCAACAGGTGATAGAAGAGATGAGCAGCAATTCTAGAAACAGAAAAGCAACCACTTTCTGGAAGGTAGGACATGCAGAGAAGTGAATCCGAAATGATGGGAAGATAGACCACAGGGGGAGCCAGCTCCTGGCAAGTGGTGGAGTGGCAAAGCACAAAATCAGAACTTCTAGAAATCTGCTCCACTGAGGGACATTGCTCCAGAGGCCATGAGGGTGGAGCCCGCAGGGGGACAGTGCAGTCTCAGGTCCTGCAGGGTCACAAAAAGATCGGGGGTGCCTGAGTGTGGCAAAACTCCCAAGAATCAGAGCAAGGGGGAAGAGGAGTCAAGATGACTGAGAAGTAGCAGGCTGAGACGACATCAGGTAGCAGGAGATCAGCTAGATAGCTTATCTAACCATTGCGAACACCTACAAATCCAAAGGGAAATCAAAGAGAAAGAGAGCAACAATTCTAGAAACAGAAAATCGATCACTTTCTGAAAGGTAGGACTTGTGGAGAAGTGACTCCAAAGTGACCAGAAGATAGACCGTGGGGAGAGGGGCTGGCTCCCAGCAAGCAGCAGAGCAATGGAGCACAAAATCAGGACTTTTAAAGTCTGCTGCACTGAGGGACATCGCTCCATAGGCTAAACTGGGGGGAAGCCCACGCAGGGTCAGTGTAACCCCAGGTCCCGTGGGGTTTGGAAGTTCCGGGGGTGTCTGAGTGTAGCAGAGCTCACAGGTATTAGAGCGGGGAAACTGGCTACAGTGACAAAGCCAAGGAGTGAGCTCTCAACTCGGGGTTACCCTGAAACAGGCACAGGCTGGGTGAGCTCGGAGCACGGCCGAAAGCCAGAGAGACAGAGTGACTGAGCACTTTTCTCCAAGCACGCAGCTGGAGGCTGGGAAGATGGAAGCGACCGAGCACTTTTCTCCAAGCGCGACCAGAGGCCAGGGAGATGGGGGTGGTTGGGCACTTTTCTCTGAGGGCACACTGAGGAGTGGGACCCCGAGCTCTCGGCTCCTCCAGGCCAGAGATTGGGAGGCCACCATTTTCATTCCTGTCCTCCGGAACTCTACGGAAAGCGCTCAGGGAATAAAAGCTCCTGAAAGCAAACCCGAGCGGATTACTTAGCTCGGCCCCTGGTAAGGGAGGTGCAATTCCGCCTGGGGCAAAGACACTTGAGAATCACTACAACAGGCCCCTCCCCCAGAAGATCAACAAGAAACCCAGCCGAGACCAACTTCACTCACCAAGGAGAACAGCAGAATTCCAGAGGAGGAGAAGGCAAATCTTATCTGGACGAAATGACAAGGTGGAAAAACTCACCACAAAAAAAAGAACAAGAGGCAGTACCGAAGGGTGGGGACTTAATCAATACGGACATTGGTAATATGACAGATCTAGAGTTCAGAATGACGATTCTCAAGGTTCTAGCCGGGCTCAAAAAAGGCATAGAAGATATTAGAGAAACCCTCTCCTGAGAGATAAAAAGCCATTTTTGGAGAAATAAAAGAACTAAAATCTAACCAAGTTGAAATTAAAAAAGCTCTTAATGAGGTGCAATCAAAAATGGAAGCTCTTCCTGTTAGGATAAATGAGGCAGAAGAAAGAATTAGTGACATAGAAGACCAAATGACAGAAAATAAAGAAGCTGAGCAAAAGAGAGACAAACAAATACTGGACCACGAGGAGGGAATTTGAGAGATAAGTGACACCATAAGACGACCCAACATTAGAATAATTGGGATTCCAGAAGAAGAAGAAAGAGAGAGGGAAGCAGAAGGTATATTGGAGAGAATTATTGTAGAGAATTTCCCTAATATGGCAAAGGGAACAAACATCAAAATCCAGGAGATGCAAAGAATGCCCCTCAAAATCAATAAAAATACGTCCACACCCTGTCACCTGATAGTAAAATTTATAGGTCATAGTGACAAAGAGAAAATCCTGAAAGTAGCCCGGGAGAAGAAGTCTGTAACATACAAGGGTAAAAACATTAGATTGGCAGCAGACTTATCCACAGAGACCTGGCAGGCCAGAAAGAACTGGCATGATATATTCAGAGCACTAAACAAGAAAAACATGCAGCCAAGGATACTATATCCAGCTAGGCTATCATTGAAAATAGAAGGAGAGATAAAAAGCTTCCAGGATAAACAAAAACTGAAAGAATTTGCAAACACCAAACCAGCTCCACAGGAAATATTGAAATGGGTCCTCTCAGCAAAGAGAGACCCTAAAAGTAGTAGATCAGAAAGAAACAGAGACAATATACAGTAACAGTCACCTTACAGGCAATACAATGGCAATAAATATATACCCCTGATAGTTACCATGAATGTTAATGGGCTAAATGCCCCAATCAAAAGACACAGGGTATCAGAACGGATAAAAAAACAAAACCCATCAATATGCTGCCTAAAAGAAACTCATTTTAGACCCAAAGGCACCTAAGATTTGAAGTGAGGGGGTGGAAAACAATGTACCATGCTAATGGACATCAGAAGAAAGCTGGGGTGGCAATCCTTATATCAGATCAATTAGATTTTAAGCCCAAGACTATAATAAGAGATGAGGAAGGACACTATATCATACTCAAAGGGTCTGTCCAACAAGAAGACCTAACAATCTTAAATATCTATGCTCCTAACATGGGAGCAGACAACAATATAAATCAATTAATAACAAAATCAAAGAAACACATCGACATTAATACAATAATAGTAGGGGACTTTAACACTCCCCTCACTGAAATGGACAGATCATCCAAGCAAAAGATCGACAAGGAAATAAAGGCCTTAAATGACATACTGGACCAGATGGACATCACAGATATATTCACAACATTCCATCCCAAAATAACAGAATACACATTCTTCTCTAGTGCACATGGAACATTCTCCAGAATAGACCACATCCTGGGTCATAAATCAGGTCTCAACCAGTATCAAAAGATTGGGATCATTCCCTGCATGTTTCCAGACCATAATGCTCTGAAGCTAGAACTCAATCACAAGAGGAAATTTGGAAAGAACACAAATACATGGAGACTAAACAGCATCCTTCTAAAGAATGAATGGGTCAACCAGGAAATTAAAGAAGAATTGAAAAAATTCATGGAAACAAATGATAATGAAAACACAATGGTTCAAAATCTGTGGGACACAACAAAGGCAGTCCTGAGAGGAAAATATATAGCAGTACAAGCCTTTCTCAAGAAACAAGAAAGGTCCCAAATACACAACCTAACCCTACAGCTAAAAGAGCTGGAGAAAGAACAACAAAGAAAGCCTAAACCCAGCAGGAGAAGAGAAATCATAAAGATCAGAGCAGCAATCAATGAAATAGAAACCAAAAAAAAAATGGAACAAATCAATGGAACTAGGAGCTGATTCTTTGAAAGAATTAATAAGATTGACAAACCCCTGGCCAGACTTATCAAAAAGAAAAGAGAAAGAACCCAAATAAATAAAATCATGAATGAAAGAAGAGAGATCACAAACAACACCAAAGAAATACAAACAATTATAAGAACATACTATGAGCAACCCTACGCCAACAAATTCAACAATCTGAAAGAAATGGATACATTTCTAGAGACATATAAACTACCACAGCTGAACCAGGAAGAAATAGAAAACCTGAACAGACCCATAACCAGTAAGGAGATTGAAACAGTCATCAAAAATCTCCCAAAAAAAAAGAGCCCAGGACCAGATGGCTCCCCAGGGGAATTCTACCAAACATTTAAAGAAGAATTAATTCCTATTCTCCTGAAACTGTTCCAAAAAATAGAAATGGAAGAAAAACTTCCAAACTCATTTTATGAGGCCCGCATCATCTTGATCCCAAAACCAGACAAGGATCCCATCAAAAAAAGAGAATTACAGACCAATATCCTTGATGACCATAGATCCGAAAATTCTCATCAAAATACTGGCCAATAGGATCCAACAGTACATTAAAAGGATTATTCACCACGACCAAGTGGGATTTATTCCAGAGCTGCAAGGTTGGTTCAACATCTGCAAATCAATCAATGTGATACAATACATTAATAAAAGAAAGAACAAGAACCATATGATACACTGAATAGATGCTGAAAAGGCATTTGACAAAGTGCAGCATCCCTTCCTGATTAACGCTCTTCAAAGTGTAGGGATAGAGGGCACATACCTCAATATTATCAAAATCATCTATGAAAAACCCACTGCAAATATCATTCTCAATGGAGAAAAACTGAAAGCTTTTCCACTAAGGTCAGGAACATGGCAGGGATGTCCGTTATCACCACTGCTATTCAACATAGTACTAGAAGTCCTAGCCTCAGCAATCAGACAACAAAAAGAAATTAAAGGCATCCAAATTGGCAAAAAAGAAGTCAAACTATGACTCTTTGCAGATGATATGATACTGTATGTGGAGAACCCAGAAGGCTCCATTCTAAAACTGCTAGAACTTGTACAGGAATTCAGTAAAGTGTCAGGATATAAAGTCAATGCACAGAAATCAGTTGCATTCCTTTACACTAACAACAAGACAGAAGGAAGAGAAATTAAGGAGTCAATCCCATTTACAATTGTACCCCAAACCATAAGATACCCGGGAATAAACTTAAACAAAGAGGCAAAGAATCTATACTCAGAAAATTATAAAGTACTCATAAAAGAAATTGAGGAAGACACAAAGAAATGGAAAAATGTTCCATACTCATGGATTGGAAGAACAAATATTGTGAAAATGTCTATTCTACCTAAAGCAATCTACACATTTAATGCAATCCCTATCAAAATCCCATCCATTTTTTTAAAGAAATAGAACAAATAATCCCAAAATTTACATGGAACCAGAAAAGACCTTGAATAGCCAAAGGAATATTGAAAAAGAAAGCCAAAGTTGGTGGCATCACAATTCCAGACTTCAAGCTCTATTACAAAGCTGTCATCATCAAGACAGTATGGTACTGGCACAAAAACAGACACATAGATCAATGGAATAGAATAGAGAGCCCAGAAATAGACCCTCAACTCTATGGTCAACTAATCTTCAAAAAAGCAGGAAGGAATGTCCAATGGAAAAAAGACAACCTCTTCAAAAAATGGTACTGGGAAAATTGGACAGCCACATGCAGAAAAATGAAATTGGACTATTTCCTTACACCACACACGAAAATAGACTCAAAATGGATGAAAGACTTCAATGTGAGAAAGGAATCCATCAAAATCCTTGAGGAGAACACAGGCAGCAACCTCTTTGACCTCAACTGTAGCAACTTTTTCCTAGGAACATCGCCAAAGGCAACAGAAGCAAGGGCAAAAATGAACTTGATTTCATCAAGATCAAAAGCTTTTGCACAGCAAAGGAAACAGTTAACAAAACCAAAAGACAACTGACAGAATGGGAGAAGATATTTGCAAATGACGTATCAGATAAAGGGCTAGTATCCAAATTCTATAAAGAGCTTAGCAAACTCAACACCCAAAGAACAAATAATCCCATCAAGAAATGGGCAGAGGACATGAACAGACATTTCTGCAAAGAAGACATCCACATGGCCAACAGACACATGAAAAAATGCTCCACATCGCTCGGCATCAGGGAAATACAAATCAAAACCACAATGAGATACCACCTCACACCAGTCAGAATGGCTAAAATTAACAAGTCAAGAAATGACAGATGCTGGCGAGGATGCGGAGAGAGGGGAACCCTCCTACACTGCTGGTGGGAATGCAAGCTGGTGCAACCACTCTGGAAAACAGTGTGGAGGTTCCTCAAAAAACTGAAAATAGAGCTATCCTATGACCCAGCGATTGCACTCCTGGGTATATATCCTAAAGATACAAACATGGTGCTCCGAAGGGGCACATGCACCTGAATGTTTATAGCAGCAATGTCCACAATAGCCAACTATGGAAAGAACCTAGATGTCCATCAACAGATGAATGGATAAAAAAGAAGTGGTATATATATACAATGGAATACCATGCAGCCATCAAAAGAAATGAAATCTTGCCATTTGCGACGACATTCATGGAACTAGAGGGTATTATGCTTAGCAAAATAAGGCAATCAGAGAAAGACAACTATCATATGATCTCCCTGATATGAGGAAGTGGAGATGCAATGTGGGGGGCTTGGGGGGTAGGAAAAGGAAAAATGAAAGAAGATGGGATCGGGAGGGAGACAAACCATTAAAGACTCAATCTCAAAAAACAGACTGAGGATTGCTGGGGGGGAAGGGGGGCGGGAGAGGGTGGTGGGGATATAGGTATTGGGGAGGGTGTGTGCTATCGTGAGTGCTGTGAAATGTGTAAACCTGGCGGTTCACAGACCTGTACCCCTGGGGATAAAAATACACTATATGTTTATTTAAAAATTTAAAAATTAAAATAAATAAATAAATAAAAAGAATCGGAGCAGGGAAGCTGACTACAGAGGCAGAGCCAAGGAATGAGCTTTCAGATTGGGGTTACCTTAAGCCATGATCCAAGGCAAAGTCGGACCACTGCTCTTCGAGCAGGCACCCCACAAGTGGCAGATCCAGAGAGAACCCTTCCTTCCTCCTCTAGGAGGAGCAGTGCAGAAATGCATGGCAGGAGTGTGCCGGGTTTGGAGACTCCAAACCGGGCCATGCACCAGAGATAGAAACGCTTGGTCACAAGCCAGGTGAGCACAGAGCACAGCCAGAGACCAGGGAGATAGGAGTGATTGACTGCTTTTCTCTGAGAGTGCACTGAGGAGTGGGGCCCCGAGCTCTTGGTTCCTTCAGTTCAGATATTGGGAGGCTTCCATTTTCATTCCCATCCTCGAAAGCTCTACAGAAAGCATTCAGGGAATAGAAGTTTCCAAGAACAACTCGAGCAGATTACTTATCCTGGCCCCTGGCAAGGGCAGTGCAAATCAACCTTGGAGAAAGACATTTGATACTCATTGCAACTGGCCCCTCCCCCAGAAGATCAGCAAGAACATCCAGCCAAGACCAAGCTCACCTATCAAGGAGAAGAGTGGAACTCCAGAGCTAGGGGAAAGCAATGCATAGAATTCATGGCTTTTTCCCCATGAGCCTTTAGTCTTGCAAAGTAAATCTTTTTTAAATTTTTTTCTCTTATTCTATTTTTTTTAACTTCTCCTCTTTCCACTTTTAACGTTTTTTAACTAGTTTATCTTAACAATTGCTTTCTGGGAAAAAAATTTTAAACATTCATTATTATAGTCATATTTTATCCATTCATTATATTTAACCTTGTTTTTTGTATACATATAGTTTTTTTTTCCTTTAAAATTTTGGGACATAATTTCTTCTACGAGATCAAAATATACCCTAAATCTAGCACATGGCTTTGTGCTAGTCTCCAGTCTGAGCACATTTCTCTCCTCTTTTTATTTAGAATTTTTTTTAAATTTTCATCTTTACAGTCATATTCTATTCCTTCCTCATGTTTACCCTTATTTTTGTGTATATATATAAGTTTTTCTTCTTTTAAAATTTTGGGAGGTAGTTTCCTCTAAGAGACCAGAATACATGAAAAACAAGTGGGTGGCTCTGTTCTATTCTCTGTTCTATTCACCAGTCTAATATATATATAAAAATACATATATATATATATATATATATATATATATATATATATATATATATGTATTTTTCCCCCCTATCTTCTCCCCCTGGTTTTGCATCTCTTCTGACTTGGACATTTTTCTGGGGTCTTTGTCACTATTTTAGTATTTTATTGTCTCATCCATATATTCTTATCTGGACAAAATGACAAGGCAGAAAAACTCACCACAAAAAAAAAAAAAAGAACAAGAGACAGTACTGATGGCTAGGGACCTAATCAATATGGAAATTGGTAATATGTCAGAACTAGAGTTCAGAATGATGATTCTCAAGGTACTAGTTGGGCTCAAAAATGGCATGGAAGATATTAGAGAAACCATTTCTGGAGAAATAAAATCCCTTTCTAGAGAAATAACAGAACTAAAATCTAATCAAGCTGAAATAAAAAGTTATTAATGAGGTGCAATAAAAAATGGAGGCTCTTACTGCTAGGATAAGTGAGGCAGAAGAAAGAATTAGTGATATAGAAGACCAAATGATGGAGAATAAAGAAGCTGAGCAAAAGAGAGTCAAACAACTACTGGACCACGGGGAGAATTCAAGAGATAAGTGATACCATAAGATGAAACAATATTAGAAAATTTGGGATTCTAAAAGAAGAGGAGAGAAGGGCAGAATGTATATTGGAGCAAATTATTGTAGAGAATTTCCCTAATATGGCAAAGGGAACAAGCATCAAACTCCAGGAGGCATAGAGAACCTTCCTCAAAATCAATAAAAATAGGTCCACACCCTGTCATCTAGTAGTAAAACTTACAAGTCATAGTGACAAAGAGAAAATCCTGAAAGCAGCTCAGAACAAGAAGTCTATAACATACAATGGTAGAAATATTAGATTGGTATCAGACTTATCCACAGAGAAATCGCAGGCCATAAAGAACTGGCATGATATATTCAGAGCATTAAACGAGAAAAATATGCAGCCAAGAGTACTATATCCAGCTAGGCTATCATTGAAAATAGAAGGAGAGATAAAAAGTTTCCAGGACAAACAAAAAATTAAAAGATTTTGCAAACACCAAACCAGCCCTACAGGAAATATTGAAAGGGTTCCGCTAAGCAAAGAGAGAGCCTAAAATTGGTAGACCAGAAAGGAACAGAGACAATAGAGTAACAGTCACCTTACAAGCAATACAATGGCAATAAATTCATATCGTTCAATAGTTACCCTTAATGTAAATGGGCTAAATGCCCCAATCAAAAGACACAGGGTATCAGAATGGATTAAAAAAAAAAAGACCCACCGATATTCTGTCTAGAAGATACTCATTTTAGACCCAAAGACACCTCCAGATCTAAAGTGAGAGGTAGAAAACAATTTACTATGCTAGTGGACATCAAGAGAAAGCAGGGTGGCAATCCTTACATCAGACAAATTAAATTTTAAGCCGAAGACTATAATAAGAGATGAGGACACTATACCATACTTAAAGGGTCTGTCCAACAAGAAGATCTAACAATTTTACATATCTATGCCCCTAACATGGGAGCAGCCAACTATATAAACCAATTAATAACAAAATCAAAGAAACACATCAACAATAATACAATAATAGTAGGGGACTTTAACACCCCCCCCCCACTGAAAAGGACAGATCATCTAAGCAAAAGGTCAATAAGGAAATAAAGGCCTTAAATGACACACTGAACCAGCTGGACATCACAGATATACTCAGAACATTCCATACCAGAGCAACAGAATACAACAGAATACACATTCCTCTCTAGTGCACATGGAACACTCTCCAGAATAGGTCACATCCTGGGTCACAAATCAGGTCTCAACTAGTACCAAAAGACTGGGATCATTCCCTGCATATTTCAGACCACATCAAGCTAGAACTCAATCACAAGAGGAAGGTTGGAAAGAACTTAAATACATGGAGGCTAAAGAGCATCCTCCTAAAGAATGAATGGGTCAACCAGGAAATTAAAGAAGATTTGAAAAAATTCATGGAAACAAATGAAAATGAAAACACAACTGTTCAAAATCTGTGGGACACAGCAAAAGCAGTCCTGAGAGGAAAGTACATAACGATACAAGTCTTTCTAAAGAAACAAGAAAGATCTCAAGTACACAACATAACCTTACACCTAAAGGAACTGGAGAAAGAACAGCAAAGAAAGCCTAAACGCAGCAGGAGAAGAGAAATAATAAAGATCAGAGCATAAATCAATGAACTAGAAACCATAAGAACAGTAGAACAAATCAACGAAACTAGGAGCTGGTTCTTTTAAAGAATTAATAAGATTGATAAATCCCGAGGCAGACTTATCAAAAAGAAAAGAGAAAGGACCCAAACAAATGAAATCATGAATGAAAGAGGAGAGATCACAACCAACACCAAAGAAATACAAACAATTATAAGAACATACTATGAGCAACTGTACACCAGCAAATTTAACAATCTGGAAGAAACAAATGCATTTCTAGATACTACCAAAACTGAACCAGGAAGAAATAGAAAACCTGAACAGACCCATAACCAGTAAGGAGATTGAAGCAGTCATCAAAAATCTCCAAACAAACAAGAGCCCAGGGCCAGATGGCTTCCCAGAGGAATTCTACCAAACATTTAAAGAAGAATTAATTCCTATTCTCCTGAAACTGTTTCAAAAAATACAAATGGAAGAAAAACTTCCAAACTCATTTTATGAGGCCAGCATCACCTTGATCCCAAAACCAGACAAGGATCCCATCAAAAAAGAGAATTACAGACCAATATCCTTGATGAACACAGATGCAAAAATTCTCACCAAAATACTGGCCAATAGGATCCAACAGTACATTAAAGGATTATTCACCACAACAAAGTGGAATTTATTCCTGGACTGCAAGGTTGATTCAACATCCACAAATCAATCAATATAATATAATACATTAATAAAAGAAAGAACAAGAACCATATGATACTCTGAATAGATGCTGAAAAGGCATTTGACAAAGTACAGCATCCTTTCTTGATCAAAACTCTTCAAAGTGTTGGGATAGAGGATACATTCCTCAATATCATCAAAGCCATATATGAAAAACCCACAGCGAATGTCATTCTCAATGAGGAAAAACTGAGAGCTTTTCTGCTAAGGTCAGGAACACAGCAGGGATGTCCACTACTACCTCTGCTATTCAACACAGTACTAGAAGTCCTAGCCTCAGCAGTCAGACAACAAAAAGAAATAAATGGCATCTGAATTGGCAAAGAAGAAGTCAAACTCTCATTCTTTGCAGATGATATGATACTTTATGTGGAAGACCCAGCAGACTCAACCCCAAAACTGCTAGAACTCATACAGGAATTCAGTAAAGTGTATTGCATTTCTATACACCAAGAGCAAGACAGAAGAAAGAGACATTAAGCAGTCAATCCCATTTACAATTGCATCCAAAACCATAAGATACCAAGGAATAAACCTAACCAAAGAGGCAAAGATTCTGTACTCAGAAAACTATAAAGTACTCATGAAAGAAATTGAGGAAGACACAAAAAAATGGAAAAAGTTTCCATGCTCATGGATTGGAAGAACAAATATTGTGAAAACATCTATGCTACCTAAAGCAGTCTACACATTTAAAGCAATCCTTATCAAAATACCCTCAATGTTTTTCAAAGAAATGGAACAAATAATCCTAAAATTTATATGTAACCAGAAAAGACCCCAAACAGCCAGAAGAATGTTGAAAAAGAAAGCCAAAGTTGGTCACATCACATTTCCAGACTTCAAGCTCTATTACAAAGCTGTCATCATCAAGACAGTATGGTACTGGCACAAAAACAGACACATAGATCATTGGAACAGAATAGCGAGCCTAGAAATGGGCCCTCAACTCTATGGTCAACTAATCTTCAACAAAGCAGAAAAGAATGTCCAATGGAAAAACGACAGTCTCTTCAACAAATGGTGTTGGGAAACTTGGACAGCTGCACACAGAAGAATGAAACTGGACCATTTTCTTACACCACACACAAAAATAGACTCAAAATGGATGAAATAACTCAATGTGAGAAAGGAATCCACAGGATTCCTTTGAGGAGAACACAGGCAACAACCTCTTTGACCTAGTTGCAGCAGCTTCCTCCTAGAAACATTGCCAAAGGCAAGGGAAGCAAGGGCAAAAATGAACTATTGGAACTTCATCAAGATCAAAAGCTTTTGCACAGCAAAGGAAACAGTTAACAAAACCAAAAGACAACTGACAGAATGGGAGAAGATATTCTCAAATGATATACCAGATAAAGGGGTAGTATCAAAAATTTATAAAGAACTTATCATACTCAACACC
Organism: Martes martes; assembly: GCF_963455335.1. Lineage (NCBI taxonomy): Eukaryota > Metazoa > Chordata > Mammalia > Carnivora > Mustelidae > Martes > Martes martes. The sequence continues at coordinate 45,479,802 of NC_137896.1, read as the reverse complement.
CAAAGAACAAATAATCCAATCAAGAAATGGGCAGAGGACATGAACAGACATTTCTGCAAAGAAGATATCCAGATGGCCAACAGACACACAAAAAAGTACTCAACATCACTTGGCATCAGGGAAATACAAATCAAAACCACAATGAGATACCACCTCACACCAGTCAGAATGGCTAAAATTAACAAGTCAGGAAATGACAGATGTTGGTGAGTATGCAGAGAAAGGGGAACCTTCCTACACTGTTGGTGGGAATGTAAGCTAGTGCAGCCACACTGGAAAACAGCATGGAGGTTCCTTTAAAAAGTTGAAAATAGAGCTACCCTACGACCCAGCAATCACTCTACTGCGTATTTACCCTAAAGATACAAATGTAGTGATCCGAAGGGGCACATGCACCCTAATGTTTATAACAGCAATGTCCACAATAGCCAAACTATGGAAAGAACCCAGATGTTCATCAACAGGAATGGATAAAGAAGATGTGGTGTATATATATATATATATATATATAATGGAATACTATGCAGCCATCAAAAGAAATGAAATCTTGCCATTTGCAATGACGTGGATGGAACTAGAGGGTATTATGCTGAGCAAAATAAGTCAGTCAGAGAAAGACAATTATTATATGATATCCCTGATATGAAGAATTTGAGAGATAGGGGTTGGGGGGGTAGTGAAGGAAAAAATGAAACAAGATGGGATCAGGAGGGACACAAACCATGAGACTCTTAATCTCACAAAACAAACTGAGGGTTGCTGGGGGATAAGGGGAGTTTTGGAGAGGGTGGTTGGGTTATGGACACTGGAGAGGTTATGTGATATGGTGAGTGCTGTGAAATGTGTAAGCCTGACCATTCTCAGACCTGTACCACTGGGGCAAATAATACATTATATGTTAATAAAAATTGTTAATTTTAAAAAGTCATTTTGGGTTAATTCACCAATATGTCAGTAAGGTTCTAGGACAAGCTCTCTATAATTGCTTCTCTCACAGTCTGTACAGCATCCCCATCCCAAGCCAGTACCCTCTGTGGAATTAGGAAGGAACTAAGATATTTCTTGGAGAAGAGGCAGATACCTCCTAAAGGACAATCAGCCACAAGCCCTGAGCTGTGTGAGCCCCACCATCTCAAAGAATAAAGACCAGTTTTGTGGTGCTTGGTTTTGATCAATGCAAACCTGAATCAGAGACATTAGCCCCATCACCTGGTCAGCTCTTTTCAACAAACAAGATAACAGCCCCTAAGACTACATCATGAGGGGTTACTTCCTAGCCTATGTCTCTGACCCTGTCTCTGACTTTTGTCTTCTTTCTAGCTTACTAGCTAAGGAAGCTAGTAAGGAGGAGGAGGAGGAGGAGGCCTGACATTCCTCACAACCTGCAACCAATGAGTAGGTCATTTACTCCTGACCATCCTCCTCCCTGCCTATCTCAGGATCAGCTCCATCACATGGACCCCACCCCTGTTCTCACAGTCTATCCAAGCAGATCCACCCACTCACCATGTGTCTCAGGAGAACCCAAGAACTCTTGAGTCCTCTTGCATGGGAAGAGTAAGTTCAGAACTCAGGATGCCGAATTTCTAATTTAGCTGGACCACCTCCTCACAAACCAGCACACAGTGTATGGCCCTCAGTGAGGGTATGAACTCACTACATGTCCTCAGGCAGGTTCTTTAGCCTCTCTATGCTTCAGTTTCCTTATGAGAAAATGGGGACAATAATAGTGTCTCCTCACTAGGGTGCTAAGGGGATTAAACGAGCGAATGCTTGAGAAGTTAATTCCTACAGGATTTGGCAGGTGACAAGAAGACATTTTCCTAATTGTGTCCTTTGGGCCAAGATGACCTCTAATACCCTTATAGTAATGAGATTCATTTCGGAGTAACTTGAGGTCTAGCAATAGCAAGAACCCTGCCGCCAGCTCTATGAGAGCACCTCTTAGATGATATCGGAGAGAACTATAACTATAACTATAACCATAACTATATCCCACCTATAACTGGTCTAGGAACTGCATCTCTCAGCCTCTACAGAAAGGATGTTTTTATAACAGGTGCCTTCCTCCCTCTTTCACCAAAAGGAACATGGTATTTTTTTTAAGATTTTATTTATTTATTTGACAGACAGAGATCACAAGTAGGCAGAGAGGCAGGCGGGGGTGGGTGGGAAGTGTGCTCCCTGCTAAGTGGAAAGCCTAATGCGGGGCTTGATCCCAGGACCCTGGGATCATGACCTCAGCCGAAGGCAGAGGCCGTAACCCACTGAGCCACCCAGGTGCCCAGGAACATGGTATTTTATAAGAACAAGTTTGCAATTCAAGCACTAATTATCAACCAGTTAGTAATTAGTAATTAGCCGTTCCCATTTGATAACATTTTAATCCAAAAGACACTGGGAGCATAAGAAACAGGGGTGAACCATGATATATATGATATAGAATATTATAGAATAGAGACTGGTGGCCAAGTTCAACCATGATCCCTCACAGACAGGCAAAAAATGTGTGTCCGTGGAGAGAAACAAGGAGAGATGCCATTGGGGTCCAAAAAAAGAGAGGCAGAGATAAGCTTTAGACAAAGACATAAAACCAGAGGAAGAGTAGTGGTTGGGAACCCTGATGATTTCCTAGTTCCTAGAACCAGTTTCCATCAGACTCTGATGTTCCCTTTTTCCCTGAGCTGTCACTGTGAACCTTCAGTAAACCGTGCTTGATACAGGAGTATGCTTATGTGGAGTTCTGTTCCTCAACATCAAAGAGCTGTGATAAGAAGACTGCTTTATAACCAGTACTTATCTAAGGGCCTGACAAGTAGTATGACCTAAGCTTGACGGACCAAATAAACACATTCGATGTCCATATCTACTGACCTTCTTCAAGCTACCACAAACAAGGACCTTGCCCTTAGCTGTTTTCTGCCTTCTTCACTTTGTTAGTATTTCAGTCACTTCAGGATACTAGGATGATAAAATAAAATACTGTAATGCTAAAGAAGGAAACATTTGATCCTAATTCATAAAGATACATGTGGTAGAGAACAGACAAATCCAGCTCGTTAGCTATATTTAGTCGTCCTTCATCCCAGTGAAATTTTCTTTTGAACCAACCTGCCAAATATTTGACTCTCCAGTACTGTGCATAAAAATACATTGGTGACACCTTCAGAATGAAGAAACTACTTACCTTCCTCAAGAAAATTCTCTCCTGTGGAATCGCTGTTTTCAGACAGGTCAATTCTGATCCTTTCAGAATCTAAAGAAGTTTGGGGGCGCCTATTGGCTCAGTCGTTAAGCGTCTGCCTTTCACTCAGGTCATGATCCCAGAGTCTTAAGATGGAGCCCCACATCGGGCTCCCTGCTCAGCAGGAAGCCTGCTTCTCCCTCTCCCACTCCCCTTACCAGCGTTCCCTCTTTTGCTGTGTCTCTCTCTCTCAAAAATAAATAAATACATCTTTATTAAAAGAAGAAGAACAAGGAGAAGGAGTTAGAGAAGTTTCTATTAAAAATGCCTAAGGAAAGTGGAAATCAATAGCAAAGCGATCTTTCAAGAAAAGACTAGGCTGTAAAATGGTCTGGAGATACAAGGAAAATCCACGATTAATTTATGTTCAACTGTAGTTTATATAAAACAGGCAGAAAAATCTCAAGTGACCAGAAATTTGTGAATTGTAGCTACTTCCTGATTCCAGCAGATGAAAAGAGTCTCTTCTCACAACTGAGCTCTGGATCCTCTTCCTTTCTGGACAATTCCAATTCTCTCAGGCTATGGAACTGTTTTGTAAAGGGTTGGTGCTGGGTTCTTCTGGACTGGCAGCTCAGTGGACTCACAGAGCAATCTCAATGTTGAAAGCCTAACAATTAACAGCCATAGTAATGATGAAGTAATGATGGAATGGCACATACGGCACTTAATCCTGTGTTTCGTGCCAGTCTCAGGTTATCCACAGGGCTACCACCCTCCAAAACCCCTTCTAATTGTTCCAAGCCCCCTCAGACATTTCCCAACAGGAGCCAATGTGACTGGCCCTTGTTCTTACTATGAATGCAAGATGCGCCACCAGGGAATGTGGAAAAACTAAGATTTATTACAGGTCCTAGAGGGTACACTCCACACCCATGGCCACACAGTGAGGTGTGACAGGGAGTGGTGAGCACAGACTTGGGGTTCTGCCTTTGGGGTTTGAGGGTGGTGTGTTTAAGATTTTGTGGGTTTACTCTTAACTGGTGGATTTAAAGCTTAAGTGTGGGACTTAAGGTACAAGAAGGGAGATACAGGGTCACTCACACAGTCAGGCATCCAAGTCATCCAGAGCTCTCTGAAAAGGGAATTTCATGGGTGGGGAGCCGTGGCTCATTATCTTGGTGTGTAGCTGGCATTGTGTTTATTCCAGACAGATATGTGGAAGTGAATGTCTCCACAATGAAAAACTTAATGTCAGGCACTTTACCCAACAGTCAAAAGAGCTCCTTGTCAGGCACTCACACTTCATACCTGCCAGACAGACTACTCTCATTTAATCATCACAAAAACTATATGAAAAACCATACGGAAACTTACCCCATTTTATGGATCAGTAAAAAGAGAACTCCTTAGTTAAGAAATGGAAAGAGTTGGATTAGTTTAAACATTCCAGCTTAATTTTTAGATGGCAGACACCTCAAAACACAGCTTGCAGTAATACCTCAGCTTTTTAATTAACCAGCTACTTTTATCCCCCTCTTCCCTTGTGCCACAGATAATTCAGCTTGACATTATTAAGACAGGGAAACCAAAGGGATCCCATGAAAAATTGCTTTTTTCCCTACTTTTCCTACTTCTATTCTTGCTAGGACCTGCACCCCTGCCTTACACATACTTTATAGAATAGATAATATACATCCTCCTTATAAAGGTTAAGAACTTAATGATTTCTTTGGAGTCTTCCTACACAACAGATAACATCTCAGGGGTGACTAGATGGAACATCATGAACCTTTTCCAAGAGCGCTGATTCATCGAGACCCCTGGCTCCTGGGCATAAGTGACTTATGGAGAACGCCTAAACACTCATCTTTGTTCCCAGATTACTGAGAAGACACTGCACATGAGACCACAATCCACAGTACAAACCCAGGGCACCAAGCAAAGGTGAGACTCACCCTTCTTTCCTTTCTCAGTCTCCCACAGTCTCTGTCCATATTCACACTCTCTAAATCTTTAATAAACTCTGTTCTCACTTCCTCTCAGTTCATGTTTGACTCTTTTTTTTTTTTTAAGATTTCATTTATTTGTTTGTGAGAGAGAGAGAACACAACCAGGGGTGAAGGGTAGAGGAAGAGGGAGAAGCAGACTCTCCACTGAGCAGGGAGCCTGATGTGGGATTCCATCCCAGGAACCTGGGATCATGACCTGACCTGAAGGCAGACACTTAACCAAATGAGTCACCCAGTGTCCCTCATGTTTGATTTCTATTCTGCAGGTCACCAAGGCCCCTCTTGGTTGGTCCTGTGGGAGCCACCTCTGGGCCCTCAGACCCAGCCAGCCTGCATCAGTGTCACCTGAGGATCTACCATATACAGGTCATGGCTCTGTGTGGAGATAACTTTGAGAGGCAATTGCAAGAAGCTGGAATCTGTTCCACCAACACGTGCTTCCAAGATCCTGTCATCTGAGCCAAATTTTTCATGGATCCTGACATGAAACCTTCTGGAAAGGGAGACGTCCCTTTTGGGAAACTCAGGTCAGCCTTGGTTGAATAGCTCCAAGGCCATGATGGCCTGTCGAATGAGGACTCCTTAAACAGAGTGTCCAAGTGTTAGTGGAAACAAGCTGTAGCCTGGTCTGGAGCCAACTGGAAGCCACTCAAGCTGAGCAACCCAACATCATGCTCGTTAAAAAAAAGAAAAAAAGAAAAAAAAACCACACATACACACAATAAAATCTAAACAAGTAAATTGAAGATCTAATTGGTTTTATTAATGATCTGGGCAGCACCCCCATCTAGTAAATAGAGAGATGCTCTATTTGTACAAAATGGAAGATTTTTAAAAGAAGAAGGGTGGGGCAAGAAAGTTATTAGCGAAAGAAAAGAAAGGATTGTTTTGGACAAAATAAGGGGAAAGGCAGGGGTCTTATCATGCAAATTACCTCATCTTCTTTTGTGGGAGAGAGATGCAGAGGGGCCCATGTGACAGATGACATCACTGGAGCTGATTGGAAAACTCCTGATGACCAATTAAGACTACATTTTGGGAGGATGTTGAAACTACAATTAGATTAGATATTAAGACCTAGTTTGGCAAGTTGGCCTAGCATGTGACTCCATCTTGGCTTGTGGTTTTTCTTTTAACAGGCTCCATTTGGGGATGCAACCACCTTATTATTCTAGGGGCAATTTAACATCTGGGGGCCCAAACCAAATTGGGGGAAGGAGAAAATGTCAATTGCATAAAGAGGAGACAGCATAAAGGGGTCTGCCTCTACTTTCTGGTCTAAGTTGTTTACATCATCCATCTTGACTGCCTTTGACCTTGTCTTTGAGCCCCACTCACATCAGGCCTTGGACAAACCTACAAACTTAATGAGAAAAACTCTGGGGGTTGGTGAAAAGCAGCAGCCATAGAAGTAGAGGCAAATGGCCATGACACAAAACCTCAAGTATGACAAGAGCCCAGATGACAAGTGCCAGCATGTAAGTGTCACTTCCTGGCCTCAGGCTGAGAGAGGGAAAAGAAAGGAATCCCATGAAAGAAATAACTGGGTTTTTTCCTTTTGCTTTTTTTTTTTCCTGCTTCTATTCTTTCAGGTCCTGCACCCTTGCCCTAAACATACCTTAATGCATGTCCTTCTTACATTAATAAATATGTTAACGGCATCTTTGGAGTTTTCCAACATAATAGGTAATATCTCAACCATTGGTACTAGACATAATGATGCCAAAACCCTTGGCTTCAAGGAATAAGCCACTTAGGATGGACACCTAGACCTTGGCCTTGTTCTAATCAGTTCTTGGATGCACCAGACCATCATCCTCAATAAAAACCCACAGACCCCAAACAAAGATGAGACTCATGCCCCTGTCCTTTAAGTCTCCTGGACAGTCTTGTCTGTATCTGCTTTCTATAGCTTCAATAAGTGTGTGCTTTACAGATTTATATTGAAACCTGAACCCCCAGTACCTCAGAACGTGACCTAAAAAAGGATAGGACTTTTAAAGATGTAGTTAAGGTAGAATGAGGTCACTAGGGTGGCCCTAAAGCAGTATGACTGGTATTAGAGCAAGAAGTGGAGATCAAGACACAGACCCAGAAAGGGACAGCCACATGGAGTCACAGAAAGCAGATAGCCATCCACAAGCCAAGGAGAGAGTCCTCTGAAGAAACCAACCCTGCTAATGCCTTGATCTTGGACTTCCAACTTCCAGAACAATGAGAAAATAAATTTCCATTATTTCAGCTCTCTAGTCTATGATTTTTTGTTCTTGCAGCCCCAACAAATACATACACTCATAACTCTGACCTTGGAAAGCTGAGGAGGAAATGGGGTTTTCTCTGTAGCCAACTTATTGCAAGACTGGTGAACTGTCCTCAGAGCCCTTTTCTAGGACGAAAACTAGATGGAAATACTGAGTTTAAAATGGTTAGTGGTCTCTGGGACATTCTGAGGTGTGGAACCCTGTCAAAGAGCCCACCTCTCATTCTTCCCAAAGATTTGTTCTGCTCAGGATCAGGTGGGATGCCACCCCAGCCTCTACAATGGAAGCCATTTCCCCCTGGAGAGAATGTCAGGATCAGATTTGCCTCTCAGAACCCGACATTGCCACAGCCATCGGGCCCCAGAGAGATGAGAACATAGCCTCTCGTCTGGGAATCTTCCACAAACTTAAAAAGAAATGTGAAGAATAGGTCAAATTATATGCATGCCTGTCCTCCCCAAACTGCATCTGACTCCTACCTTCCTGCTAGCCCCCTCTCCTGTGTCCAGAAATAAACCTACGAGTCTCTTGAATTCATTTGTGTACTTTGCCTCAATCACTTTTCTTGGTAACTCATTCCATATGTACACTACCCTGGGCAAGGAGGAGTGCTGTCTGAGTCTTCTGTTTACTCTGAGTTTCCTAATTTTATGAACAATTTCCTAACAATAAGGTCAATTAGACCATGGGATCCTGTTCCAAGAAGAGTGGCAGAGTCCCCATCAGGGGCCCAGCCCACCCTTGCCCAGACAAAGCGCTGGGGCGCTCTGTAAGAAAGGCACGGGTGTGGGCAGCGCGAGCCGGCTGCATGATCTAATTCTACAGATATTTTTCCATCACTGAGTCCTATGACGCCGAGTGGATTCTCTGACAATAAAATGACTGTTTTGCCATTTTCAACAAAAGCAACATACACTGCTATGTTTTCTGTCATGAGAGCCTTACAAAAGAACAAGTCACAGTGATTACTAGGACTTGTTTTAACAATGACTGAGGGTTTTTCTTTCATTATTGGAGCAATACCTGGCAAATGCTTACTTCATGCTTCAAACTGATGGATTTCAGGAAAAACCAACATGAAGAATAAACCAATACAATTTTAATGGATCAAATGCCCGCTTACGAAAAACCACAATTCTCAGATCCATGTTTTTATTAAAACAGACTTTCATTTGGTGCTACAGATTTTACTAAACCCAGCATTTTTCTAAACCAAAGAAATCTTATGACCAGCAATAAATTTTCTCCAAGAGATCATTTTCCAATCAGTTCCATTACAGCAAACCTATGCCATTATACTTACCTCCAAAATATACAATTACATATATTAGCGTATACCAATGAATTTTTAATTTTTTGCCTGTTAGTTCAAACCACATGAAATATTTCTGCAACCGGTTATTTTTATTGAGACCAAAGCATACACATTCCAAACAATGCATTTCTATTCAGATTCTTCTGAAGCCTAATCAAAAAAGTTTGTATTATCTGTTATCAATATGTTATTATTCAAACCATTCCTTTACTTGATTCTACTCACTCCTTAATCCATTTGTGCACATTTTTTAGCCGATGTCTATACTACCTTGCATATCTTTCCTATTGATATTTCAAGGTACAGCAAGCAACATATTATTGATATGGTCACTATTTTCTAAATTTTAAAATATGTGAATATCAGAATTTTGGAACTGAGCAAGACTTATGGAGAATTTCACTTTCAGAAACCACAAACGTAGGCTTTTCTTTTAGTTTTCTTTGATGTACCTCTTACATGCCAATGGTCCCAACAACATATGGTGAGCTCTTAAGGATAAAAAGCAACTTAACTATAGTGAATGGAAACACTAGCACACACAAAGGTAAAATTAGAGATAACCAGATTATCTTCTGCACCAGCTCGACTTGACCGAGCTTCTAGAATCATCTCCGTATTCCCCAAAACTGCAGCTCTTCAAAACAGCTCCTTGAAAGTAACCTTTCCTAGTTGTATTTTCTTCTACACCCTGGCCAACACAGAACACTCATTCTCAAATGCCCTGGCTATGGATAAAGTAAAGTCTTTCCACACTGGCTTACCAGTTATGGCCATGACCACATACATAACATGCATATGTGTACATGAATACACACACACAGACACACAAGTTCCAAGTTGACACCCCCATCAGATTGCTTCTCATCCTTACACCTGCAGATCCAACAACACCCTTGAACTTGTTATTTTTGCCATGAGGGCAATACCTAGAAGACTCTTGAGTTCCTAACTTCCCCTCTTGGCATGAAGCTGAAATGGAAGTCCTTCCATTCCTTGTAAGAGCCATTCCATTATCCCAGCACTCCTGCTTCAATTCCAAGGAGAAGCAAGGCCAGCTCCCGGTTTCTTATTTTTCAATGAGATGCAGACCCTTCCCAAAATGGACCTGCAAACTGGATGTCTCCTCCCCCAACTCTGGTCACCAGTTCCAACCACAAGCCAGAAGTAGGAAAAAACAAAATCCAGATCATTTTTTTTCTTTTGTTTTGTGGTATTTGGGGCTTCCCCTCTTCCCCGTATCTTCCCCTTCAGGTATTTTTTCCCCTTTCAGGTATTTTCATGTCAAGATTTGTAAGACCAACCTGCAGACATATACTGATTATGCATGATTTCCTGACCTCTGATCTATGACACCTAGAACTGAAGAATCCCGAGGTTTCAATTTGCCTGCCCCACCAACCCAACTGCTATATGGCTTATCCAAGTCCAGACTCTGTCCAGGCACCCTTTCCCAGTTGACAGCTCTTTTTTTTTTTTCTTTAAATATTTTATTTATTTATTTATTTATTTGACAGAGAGAGAAAGAGATAGGGAGAGCAGGAACACAAGTAGGGGAAGTAGAAGAGGAAGAAGCAGCCTTCCCACTGAGCAGGGAGTCTAATTCGGAGCTTGATCCCAGGACCCTGGGATCATGACCTGAGCCAAAGACAAATGCTTAATGACCGAGCCACCCAGGTGCCCCAGTTGATGCTCTTAACTGCCAATACCTTCAGCATTCAAACCATCAACCACCCACACTCAAGTCTGACTTGGAAGGCCCCCACATGGCCCCAAGGTATTCAAACTGATATTTTTTCAGTCTATCATTCTCCAAGATTATACTTTCATACATTAGAGCTCTCCCTTGGTGTCCAAAAACATGAGGTTTCTAGAAAAACCACCTCAAATTGCTCCAATAAGGAGCAACGGCAAGTTTGAATTTCTGTTCAAGTTATACAATTCTGTATACAAGCTCGGAAGTGCTCGATACATCTTTCCTTTGTTTCCTTCCAATCAGCTTCATTTCTGACCTTATATCCCCCATCCCACCTAACTGGCAATACACTTAATCTGGCATTCTTAGGGATCCCCCCCATAAGTCCCCAGGCCCAGGCCTACACCAAGGCTCTGGGAAGGGAAATGAGCCAGGTGTCTTTGTTTATCTTCCCACACAGAGTATGGCTGATGCACGTCTCACCCCTGGGCTTGTGGTTCCCAAGTTCATGGACTCCCAGCTCCCACTCTTAAGAGCAATGGAATCTAGTAGCTGGGCTCCTGTCTCTGTGGACAGTTCACTCTCCTTCCCTCCTACAAGTCTCCAAGGAGAGGCCAGAACCACCTTCTTAGAGACTCATAGACCTCCTCCTTCTCCATAGCCTTTGACTCTAGCCAACCCCACCCTATTCAGCTGGTTGAGGCTTTTGAAAACAAAAGTCAAAAAGCCCTCTGCTGTCTGCCCTGCCCTGCACTTAACCTAAAGTTTCAGAAACAGAGCCTCTGACTTGAAAGGTGAAAAATAAAAGGGAGACAAAATCAAGAATTTATGCTTCAAATTATTTTCTAACCTCTTTAACAATACTGAACTTAACAGTACCTTATTGAAATATACATCCGACTGTTATAGTAACTCCAGATAATCTTTGCAAGAACCCCCTCCACCAAAAAAAATTAAAGATCATTAAAATGCACAATTTGACTTCTTTACAGGAATCCAGCATAAAACTAAATATACTTTGTATCTGCTTTTTGTCTAGCTGGAATAAAAGACATGTGGGCTTGGGGCGCCTGGGTGGCTGAGCTGGCTAAGAGGCCAATTCCTGGTTTCGGCTCAGGTCATGATCTCTGGGTTGTGGAATTGGATTGAGCCCCCACGTCCAGTTCCGTACTCAGTGGTTAGTCTGCTTAGGACTCTTGCTCCCTCTCTCTCTGCCTCTCCCCCAACTGACACTCTTTCTCTCTCTCTCTCTCTTCCTCCCTCAATCCCTCCCTTTCTCTAAAATTTAAAAAAAAAAATCTTAAAAAAGGAAATAAAAAGACATGCAGGCTAAATAAATAAAGCCATGCAGACAAGTAGTGACAAAATAGACTTCATTTTCTTTCAACTGGTGTATTTTTCTGAGAGGATGACAAGATGAGAAGATACATGAAAGTATCTTCCATCACATTCCAAAGGGACTCAGTCTTCAGGAAAATCAAAAAGATTGCAGAAAATACTTGTGAGTTGGTTATAATAAAGGAATCTATGGATCTCTAGAAGATACATATGAACCACAAGGAGGCATAGGACAATATATTTGTATCTATTCTTATTTTATGAGAATTTTTTAAAGATTTTATTTATTTATTTGCGCGAGAGAGAGAGAGAACAAGAGAAAGAAGGATCAGGAGGAGGAGGCGAGGGACAGGGAGAAGCAGCCTCTCCCCCTGAGCAGGGAGCCCAATGACATGAGACTCGATCCTGGGACTCTGGGATCATGACCTGAGTTGAAGGAAGATGCTTAACACACTGAGCCACCCAGATGTCCCTATAAAGAATTCATGTACAGGCAGCAAAGTGCACACATCTGAAGTGTACAGCTTGATGAAGTTGTATACATGTCTGCAACCTATAATGACACCCAAATCAACATGCAGTTTCCAGCCCCACAGAAGGCATCTTCTGCACCTAGTCAACACCTGCCCCAAAGGTAACCACCATTCTGACTTCTATCAACATATATTGATTTTGTCTGTCTTTGAATTTCATACACATGAAATCACACAATACGTACTCTTTCTGCCTGTAAGTTCTGCTTTAAAATATTGTACTTAATTCTTTTTTTAAAAGATTTTATTTATTTATTTATTTGACAGGGAGATCACAAGTAGGCAGGGAGGCAGGCAGAGAGAGAGGGTGAGGCAGGCTCCCCACTGAGCAGAGAGCCTGATGCAGGGCTTGATCCCAGGACCCTGAGATCATGACTTGAGCCGAAGGCAGAGGTTTAACCCACTGAGCCACTCAGGCACCCCTGTACTTAATTCTTAATGTCTAATAATTACTTGATCATGCTTACTCAGTATATAATAATTCTTAATACTATCTCATATATATAGCTTTCATTATTTGGTTTATCATCAGGGTTGAGATCTGAATGCATTATTTTAAGACTCCCATTATTATTTTATTTGCTGTAAATGTTACAAATATACCAATAACACCACATTTTAATCATTAAGTTATCACTCTTGCCCATGATCAAAATTTCAAACTGAGGCATTTTCTGGCAGAACAGATTTGTAAGCTGACACTTCTTGTAGAAACTTCCTCCTGAATTAGAAACCAAAATTGAAGAGTTTCCCTCGGTGAAACAATCAGATGTAATTTCCACTTCAGGTTAAACTAGATATGCAGTATTAGACAAGGAAAAAACGTTTTTAGTCCTCCTATTCATTTTAAATAAATATAAGTGCTTAAATGTATCACAAACTTGACTCATGAGTAAATTACTGCCAAGCTTGGATACATTTCAAGCTCCACCAGAGCCATCCTCTTACAGGAAAAAAACAGCATTTTTTGAAAAGGTCTTTTGAAGGAGACAAGAAAATGACACTGAAGTTATGAATGACACCATTTTGATAAAATCCCATGATTGCTACATGTTTCTCAGCAAGATACTTAGAGCTGATTTGTTGGAATGATTCACCACCAGTAATGATCATTATAATAATCGTTTCATCTTGTCCATTATGAACTCAGGAGCAGTAATATCAGGAACCCATTTATTTTAGATCTACCTTTTCCAGCTCAGGGAACTTCACTTAATTTGCCACTTCAGGTTCTAAGCAGCAGAAATGGGGCTGCTCTTAAATCTTGGGAAATTACCACTTTGGTCACAGAAGATAACCACAGGAGGCTGAGGTGCTCAGGAGGGGCAAGTTTTGAAGCCAGACTCAACCATCAAAGTGGGGCCCCTCACTGAAGAGACAGACCAGGTAGGGCTGCAGGACATCTGTTCCAGCACCAGAATATTTTTTAAGGTTTTATTTATTTAGTTGACAGAGACGCATTGAGAGAGGGAACACAAACAGGGGGGGCGGGAAAGGGAGAAGCAGTCTTCCCACTGAGCTGGGAGTCCCATGTGGGACTCCATCCCAGGACCCTGGGATCATGACGTGAGCTGAAGGCAGACGCTTAACACTGAACCACCTACGCGCCCCAAGCACCAGAATATGACAGCAAGTGACTATGGGAAAATTAGGGTCATATCAAAATAAAGTTACCAAAATTAAAAACTTTTAAAAATTGAACTGTATCACCCAAAATGGCATCCAACACATGAGGAAATATAGAATTTACAAGTAGATGTATCTATTTCTCTCTTGCCTTTATTTTACTCTATGCGGCTCCAGCTAGGCCTCAGCAGAGGCTCTGTAAGTTCATATCTGGGGCAGGCTGACTCATCTAGTGCTCCCACCTCTGCCCCGCCCCATTCCAGGCCTACACAATGTTGTGGCTGTAGACAATAAGGTTATGATGAGACCTCCTGGCCCAAGGGGAATCTTCCTTCCTGGAAAGAGCCTTAAACCCCTACTCCTTATCTTCAAGAAGCTCATCATGTAACAAAAGCAAGGTGCAGTCTGAGCACTGGCTCACGATAAGCCAATACAGGATCAAGAGGAATATTTGTAAAACTGAAATATAAATATAGAGAAATATGTAATTGCCAAATGTTATATTGCTTGTCTTGTTTATTGCATGCTTTCCTCTAGAATGTAAGTTTTATGGGGTCAGCTTATTTACATGCTACATCCCCATATAATATAAGGTCGGCTTATTTACCCACTACACTCATATATTAGATATTCAACTAATGTTTGCTGAATGAAAATAAGATGAAATGAAATGAAATTAAAATAAAATAAAATGGAGATAGGCTAGGCTTCATTTCAAGAGGACATTAGACCAGAAAGCTAGATGACACTGGGGGGACACCAAACACTGTAATGTGGTAACCACTTCAGACTCAGCTTTATCAGGCTGCCAACTGGGAAATCCAAACAGGCAGATTATTAGCATGAGGAGAGTCTTTCTGAAGCTAAATCAAGGAAAGACACACAATAGAGAAAAATTAACAAAGTAGAAGTCGATTCCTTTGAAAAGAACAACAAAACTGACATACCTCTTCTGTTAGCCAGTCTGATCATGGAAAGAGAATGAGAACACAAATTGCCAAAATCAGGAATAAAAAATGGAATATCACTACAGACCCTACTTTCATTAAAAGAATAAAAGTCATGAACATCTTTATGCTAACAAATTGGACGACCCAGTTGAGATAGAGAAATTCCTCGAAAAATACAATTTACCAAAACTGTAAAGATGAAAGAGCCTGAATAGTCCTGTTATTAGAAAGCTCAAGAACAGGCTAAAAGTCTAAAAGGGCAAGGCTAAGGTGACTAGGAGTCAGGCAGGTCATTGGGTCTCAGGCATAGAAAGAAAGCAAGGTATTATGTAGGTACTGTATGTCATTGAGCAGTCCTCTCACTGGAAACGGCACAGGTTAGAGCTAGACTTTTGAGTTTGCACTGAGATTTAGAAGATAAGGCAGGAGCTCCTCAAATTCTCAATTTCTAAGTGCTTAGTTTTGGGTTTTGTTTTGTTTTGTTTTGTTTTGTTTTAACACTTTGGCTGAAGCTGCTAGGAAGTGTGTGTGATGCAGGGGGAGAGAGGGTGCAGAAGGGGAGAGGGTCTGTAGCAGTCTCAGGTAAAGGTATAGCAGCCTCTGGAGACTGGAACAACTACAGATTTTCATGTAACTTCTAGTGAAGATTACATGAAATAGGGAACTGAATTTGCCAACATGTTTATTCATTTTTTACCACCTGTTTACTGTGTTTGCACGCTGACCTTTTATTGATTACTCATCCTTCTAGTTTCTCTGTCTTAAATCTCAGAGACATCTTTGCCTATGCTCTTTCTCTCACAGGCTACATGCTCTCTGTCAAGAAATTCTAGAGTTGTGGGGCACCTGGGTGGCACAATTGACTAGGGTTCTGACTCTTGGTTTTGGCTCAGGCCGTGATCTCAGGGTCATGAGATCAAGCCCCGTGTCAGGCTCCATGCTCAGCAGGGAGGCTGCTTAAGACTCTCTCTGCCCCTCCTGCTCATGCTTGCTCTATCTGAAATAATATAAAAGGAAGAAATCCTGGAGTTCTTTAATTTTCAATAACAAGCACCTGACAACTTCTCACTACCCCCTTCCCAGCTACCTGAACTAAAGTCCCACCAGCTCTTTCCTGGATTACTTGCTAAGGATTCCTTATCAATCTCCCTGTTTTCATCCTGAATCTTCCCAAACCTCTCAACAAAGAAATCAGAGGGATCATTTGAAAGTGTAGATCAATTTGTGCCACTCCTCTCCTTAAAACATCCTAATGGCTTCCCATTTCCCTCTAAAATAATCCCAAATCTTTACTGTCATGGTTACTTCACGTGTCAACTTGACTGGAGCACAGGGTGCCCGGATACCTGACTAGACGTGATTCCTGAATGTGTCTGTGAGGGTGTTTTTGAGTGAAATTAGCATTTGACTTGGTAGGCTGATTAAAGCAAGTTGTCCTCTCCAGTGTGGGTAGACACCATCCAATCTGCTGATGATCTGAACAGAACAAAAATACTGAGGAAGGGAGAACTTTCTCTCTGTTTACCTGACTGCATGAGCTGGAATGTCAGTCTTCTCCTGCACTCAGACTAGGACTTAAACCAGTGGGTCCTCTGGTTCTCAGATTTTCACACTTGGACTAGAATTACACTTCCAGTTTTCCCTGAGCTTCCAGTTACTTCTCAGCTTCCATAATCATATGAGTCAATTATTTATTTTATATATATTCTGCAGGTTCTATTTCCCCGGAGAACACTGACGAATAAAATTACAAATTACTTTACAAGGCCAACCATGATCTAGCCCTATAGGGCTCTCTGACATCCTCTCTTACTGTTCTCCCCCTGCTCAGTCCACTCCAGCCACACAGGCCTCCATGCCATCTGAACATGCTTGGCACATGACAACCTCAGGGCCTTTGCACTTGCTGTTACCTCTTTCTAGAATGCTTGCCATCTAGAGGGACACCCGTTTACTCCCACACACACCATTCTTTTTTTTTTTTTAAAGATTTATCTATTTATTACAGAGAACATGCACGTGGTGGGGAAGGGCAGAAGGAGAGAGAGAGAGAGAAAATCTGAAGTAGACTCTGAGCTGAGAACACAGCCTGACATATGACTCAGTCTCACAACTATGAGATCATGACCTGAGCCGAAACCAAGAGTCAGACGCTTAATAGGCTGAGCTACCCAGGTGCCCCCCCCACCACCCTTACACACCATTTTTTTAGATCTATAGTCAAATGTCCCCTACTTAGTAAAGCTTCCCATGACCAGCCTGTATTCCTAGTGCCTAGAGCCAGGGTATGTAGAATAGGTTCTTAGCAACTATTTCTATTTATTTTTTTAAAGATTTTATTTATTTATTTGGCAGAGAGAGAGACAACATAAGCAGGGGGAACAGCAGAGGTAGAGGGAGAAACAGACTCCCTGTTGAGCAGGGATTCCCAATGTGGGGCTCAATGTCAAGACCTCTGGATCATGATCTGAGCCAAAGGCAGATGCTTAACCAACTGAACCACCCAGGTGCCCCAAGTAACTATTTTTGAATGAATGAATGAATTAATTAATGCATGCATGCCTTGGGACTGCAGAGAGAAGAAGGAAACTGGTGGCCCATGGACCTCAGCAAGACCACAAATATGTTTTCCTTGGTTCATCCAGTATTTTTAACAATCTAAAGATTTTTATTTATTTGCTTGTCAGAGAGAGAGAGAGAGATCACAAGCAGGCAGAGAAGCAGGCAGAGAGAGTGGGGGAAGCAGGCTCCCCACTGAGCAGAAAGTCCAATGCAGGGCTTGATCCCAGGACCCTGAGGTCATGATCTGAGCCAAAGGCAGAGGCTTAACCCACTGAGCCACGCAGATGCCCTTAAAAACTTAAAATCAGTAGCAACTTTTAAAGCTCAAGAGAATTGTGACTTCTCTTAAAAAGGAGAATATCTGGAGATAGCTGGGTGGCTCAGTCATTAAGTGGTTGCCTTCGCCTCAGGTCATGATCCCAGGATCCTGAAATTAAGCCCTGCATTCGGCTCCCTGTTCTGTAGGGAGCCTGCTTCTCCCTCTCCCTCTGCTGCTCCCCCTGCTTGTGTTCTCTCACTCTCTCTGTCAAATAAATAAATAAAATCGTTTTTAAAAAAATGAGAATATCTGGTAATACAGATCATATATTTTCACATGATAACCATCAACTGAAGTTGAATGTGACTAGTTAAATTGAGCCCCTGAACTCACTGTCTCTCTGTATGGTCTTATACCAGAGCCCCTTTCCTTACTTTGTAACCCAGCAAATGTGATTTTACTCCTTGGTGAGTAACAGACAGAGGCTACACCAGATGGAGTTGTCACACAAAGGAAACTTTATTTGTAGCAAATAAAGAGATCACAGGGAATAACTTCCAAGGCTGTGACTCCCTGAGTGAGGGTGAGGGGTTCCTTTATTTAGGGTTAGCCTGAGTATTCAGAAAGAGGAATTTTGTCATCGTATATAGAGGTGGACATAAGGTCATGCGTGCATCTTAAGGAAACATGCCTATACATACACTGTACATTATGTTAATGAGGTTTGTGCTCTTTCTTGGGCAGAGATTTTAACATTATAATGAGGGAGACTTAACTGCCCATCAATCCATTGTCCATCTGCACAGGTATGAGTTAGTGGTTGAATTCTAGGACAACTGGAGGTTTCCTGTTGCTTCCTCTAAAAGACAAGATTAACATTCTTGTGAAGAAGAAGAGGGAGGTTCGATGGGGATCTTGCTAGTGACAAAATTGCTTTGTCTGCAGGACCCTGTAAGCAATCCATGAAGAAGGTGGCATATCTTATGGTGAGATGGTTGCTCATTTCCACAGAAGGGCATGAATCAACAATGGACCTCTCATAGGCTGAATTCTAAGGTGGACCTAAAGATTGAATTCTCTGGTATACAAAGTTTCTCTCAATTACTCAATTGAATACTAATCTCGGTGCAGCTGTGAAGGGATTTTGCAAATGTAGTTTAAGGTTCCAAATTAATTGACCCTAAAATGGAGGGATTATTCTCAATGAGTCTAACATAGTCAGGTGAGCCTTTAAAAGGGATGGGGCTCTGGAGTCGCATAACTAGTTAGCATGCCAGAGTCTCGTTCATCATGGGAATTAACCAGACAAATTGGAAAGATCCAAGATGTCCTTCAGCAGATGAAAGGATAAAGAACATATGTTCCATATATACAATGGAATATTATGCCTCCATCAGAAAGGATGAATACCCAACTTTTGTATCAACATGGATGGGACTGGAGGAGATTATGTTGAGTGAAATAAGTCAAGCAGAGAAAGTCAATTATCTTTTTTTTTAAAGATTTTATTTACTTATTTGACAGACAGAGATCACAAGTAGGCAGAGAGGCAGGCAGAGAGAGAAGAGGAAGCAGGCTCCCTGATGAGCGGAGAGCCCGATGTGGGGCCCGATCCCAGGACCCTGGAATTATGACCAGAACCAAAGACAGAGGCTTTAACCCACTGAGCCACCCAGGCACCCCGAGAAAGTCAATTATCATATGGTTTCACTTACTTGTGGAGCATAAGGAATAATACGGAGAACATTGGGAGAAGGAGAGGAAAGGGAGTTGGGGGAAATCAGAGGGGGAGAAGAACCACGAGAGACTGTGGACTCTGAGAAACAAACTGAGGGTTTTGGAGGGGAAAGGGTGGGGAGTTGGGTGAGCCTGGTGGCAGGTATTAAGGAGGACACATACTGCATGGAGCACTGAGTGTGATGCATAAACAATGAATCTTGGAGCACTGAAAAAGTAAAATAAAGTTTTTTTGTTTTTTGTTTTTTAAAAGGGATTGGGCTTTTAAAGGATAAACATATTTGAAGCATGAAATGCCTACAATGTGAGGAAGATTGTTGATGGCTTGAAGATGGAGGTGGCCCCATGGCAAGGAGTGGGGCAAGGGGGTGACAACTAAGAGCTAAAGAGTGACAGCCAGCAAGGAACTAGAGATCTCGGTTCTACAGCTGCAAGGAACTGAAGTCAGCCAATGTCTGAATGAGCCTGCAACTAGATTCTTTCCAGACCCTCCAGAAAGGGACGCAGCCTGGACATCACTTTGATTTCAGCCTTGTAAGACCCTAAACAGAGAGTGCAACCACTCCAGTCCTGGATGGCTATCCTAAAGAACTCTGAGCTAATAAACTGGTATCATTTTGAGCCTCTAAGTTTATGGTAATGTGTTCTACAGCAATAGAAGTCTAATCAAGGTCTTATTTTTTATCAAAGGATAAATTATTAAAATAAAAAGTGTTTTTTTAAATAAACATTTTAAAGCTACCTTCTCTCCTCCATCATCATTTCATCTCTTAAGTAAAAGAGGCACTTCTAGGAGGGCCTGTGTGGCTCAGTCGTTAAGCATCTGCCTTCAGCTCAGGTCATGATCCCAGGGTCCTGGGATCGAGTCCCACATCGCGCTCCCTGCTCAGCGGGAAGCCTGCTTCTCCCTCTCCCACTCCCCCTGCTTGTGTTCCTGCACTCACTATCTCACTCTCTGTCAAATAAATAAATAAAATCTTTTTTTTTTAAAGGCACTTCTGTTTAAAAAATCCAATCTTAATTGAGTTTAGCTTTCTCTAGAGACTTCACCATGGACATTCACTTTTTTTTTTTTTTAAATAGAGTCCTTTGGTCTTTGGAAGTACATGTGTTTTGACCAAAGTAATATAGAAATAAAAGTAGATATTATGCTATTTTTTGCATGATTTTCTAAGCTTCTAATATAAAGTGAACAGTAGCATTTGTATAAAGCTGACTAATGCCACCCAGAGTAAGGTACAGAATATTTTAAATGGCCAGCCCATAGTAATGGTTCTTCTATTTCTAAAGATCTATCCTCCCAGGACATGTCAGTTCAGAATTTTGTACCATCTCATATTTTAAATGCATAAATCCCTCTTGAAATGACAGCCCAATCTATCTGGAAAGGGATGTTCAGACCATGGCATGCATTCTCTCTGATACTCTACAGAATCCTGAATTAGAGAGTTCCATGACCCGTCCATGTTGGTGAGGAGCATGGAAAACAGAAGAGAAATGTCCTGGCCTTGGATGCATGTGCTTTGAAGAATTCTTCACCCAGAAATGCTGCGGGAGTGGAGATGACAGCTTCAACAACATGAGCCAGCTGCCCATTTCCAGATGATCGCTCTTGGTACACATTTTCACCAGCTGCTGATTGGTAGGTAATTTTGAGCTACCCCAAAAGGCATCTCCCCCCATGGTCTGAGAAATATGTGCTGGGTTTTCCTAGAGTCTCTATGTCATGCAGATGAGAAACAATATTGAAAATATATGTATATATGAAAAATGGCTTCCATACATCCGGAGCCAATTCTAAAGGCTAAGTCTTGGTTCTGTGATATAAGATGAGGCAGCACAATAAACCAATATGGGTAGTAAATTCAATATACCTATCAATATTTATAAGGAAATGTCTTACATAAATGAATGTCTCCTTTCATTTCTGACTGCATAAGAGAAGGAAGGGAGGAAGTAGAGAAGGATGGGAGTTCAGGAAGGGGAAGAAAAGGTAGGGAGGTGCAATTATACCCAATTCTGCTTCTGGATCATTTCCTGGATGAGGTAGTGTCCCCTTCAGGCTCTGCTCTTTGCCAGGCTGTGCAAGGCTGTGCAAGGGCTCAGCCCTTGTCCCACTTAATTTTAATGTTTGTCCAACAGTCTCTTCACTGTGACATGCTACCTATTGTATGAGAGCTGGAGACTGGGTTTGCATGGTCCTCTTTGTAAGTCCAGAAGGAAAGAAGGAGTTTCACTTAGCTAGGATTCTCCCAAAAGCAGATCCTGGGACAAGGATGTGTGTGCAAGGAGTTTGTTTGGGGATGATCCCAGAAGCAGGGGGACGGGAAATGGGAAGAAAGACAGGGAAGGGAAGACAGTCAACACAGGTCAAGCGAGAGCTTGAGTTGCAACTGCTGCAAACTAGGACTCAATCCCCTGGGAGTCGATGCAGAATGCTCCTCCTGCCTCAGACTCTTCTCACCAAGGGGAGAGGAAAGAGGGTCTTCCTCCTCCACTTCCTTCTCTCATTAGCTGCTCCTGCAGGACATGACTCCAGGCAATTCCAGCCTGCCCTTCTGCTGGGGCAGAGCATGGGGCAGCACTCTTGAAGAAGGACCCTGTCTACTTGTACAGGACGGAGGAATATTGAGGGAATATGGACCGGCCACCAAAAGCCTGAGTACATTTGTGGAAAGCATATATGCATGAAAGAGAAAATTATTTCTTTCATAATGTTATAGTCTGTTATGTTATGTGGCTTGCTTTGATTTTTTTCTTCTTTTTCTCAACTGAAATATAATATAAAGAACATAATGTGCTACAATTTTAGATATACAGCTTAATGACCCTTGTCCATATGAACATCTGTGTACTCTCAGCCTCCCACCCAGTTCAAAATATCAGACTTTCCCATTAGGCAGCAAGGCACCCACTGTCCTTTTTACCTATCAACGCCAACACCACCCAGAGATAACCACCATCATGATGTCTACCATCCTAGATTAGTTTTGCCTATTCGTGAACTTTTCATGCAGTGCTGTATAATACACATTCTCATTCGTGTCTGATTTCTTTCTCTCAACACAATCAGTGGGTATATCTACCCTCTTATGAGTACCAGTTAGTTGTGTGTGTATATGTGTGCATAGATTTACTGCTGCGTAGTGTTCATAGAACTCAATTTTACAGTCAAAACTGAATAAATGAGTGAATTCCTGAGTTGCACCCAACCCTGCCTTCTGATGATGCCCTGTGGTATGTCACCAGCTCCTCTAAGATCTGCCACAGGGAATTCTCACTCTCCACCACCCCCTGGCTTGTTATCAGGGGAATTATACCATCCTCCAGCTCAAAAGCAGGTTCATCCTCTCCATAACACGGCTTGATGAGGTTTTATATGACTTACTAAAAATAGCTTGAGCACTGGGGAAGAGGGGCTTTTAACCCAACTCTGGCACCGACCAGTCAGGAGCCTGTGAACAAGTGGCCCTAGCGCTTCCATTTCATCTCCTCATCTTTTTTTTTTTAAGATTTTATTTATTTATTTGACAGACAGAGATCACAAGTAGGCAGAGAGGCAGGCAGAGAGACAGAGGAGAAAGCAGGCTCCCCGTGGAGCAGAGAGCCCGATGTGGGGCTCGATCCCAGGACCCTGGGATCATGACCTGAGCCAAAGGTAGAGGCTTAACCCACTGAGCCACCCAGGTGCCCCAACATCTCCTCATCTTTAAAAGGAAAATGCTGCACTGATGGTTTCCATGGTACTTTTTCCCCATGCACAATGACTGTAGCACACAGTGTCTATACATGTTCAAGCATCATCCCCATGTGTTTCCCCAAGCAAATGGTGTACCTCTTTGACCAAAACACCAGCTCCTATTTGTCAATCCAGGACAGCGCATTTCCTTTAGATAATGACCAGTCTCTCTCAACATGTGGTGCAAGTCTGCAGAGTGTGTCACCGTGGGAGCTCTCGATGAGGCAAAGCAGGGTGGGATGAGAGGAGTTGTGAGCCCTGCACCAGCAGCCTTTGGGGGCTGGCAGGAGAGGTGGAGGTGCTTGCCAACAACAACAACAAAGTGAGGGTCACAAGGGGCTTTTTGACATTCTTCCACTGTGGGACAAGGATGTTCATTTATGATTTGGATGGGGATGATCACTTATGTGAGCATCTCCTCCCTTGAACAGAAGCTTGTATATGGATTTTCATGAGAAAGGAGGCCTTTAGAGGGTTTACCTCTGCATCTGTGCTGTCACTAACCCTCCTCTCCCCCACCCTTCCTGTTTTCCTGCACTTCACCCTATCTACCTAAGGACCTGTTTGGAAATCACTGCCAGACCTGGAGGGCCCAAAGTTTCCATGAATTAACACCCCACCATCAATGATGCTTAGGAAACTAATTACAGGTTCCTCAGATTTATCACCCCTTCTATGCGATAAGTCTATGGCAGGTGTTTTACACCATCTCCTGGGGGCTCTCTCGACCCAAGGAACAAGCTTCAGTCACAAAGCAGCCAACACAATCATGTACCCTGTATTGCCCACCTTCCCCTCCCTGCCTCACTGTCCCACTCCTCCCAAATGCACAATTTCTTTTTTTT
Source organism: Martes martes (assembly GCF_963455335.1). Classification (NCBI taxonomy): domain Eukaryota; kingdom Metazoa; phylum Chordata; class Mammalia; order Carnivora; family Mustelidae; genus Martes; species Martes martes. The sequence continues at coordinate 45,455,745 of NC_137896.1, read as the reverse complement.
TATTTTTATTTTTTATTTTTTTTTATTTTCAGCAGAGCAGTATTCATTGTTTTTGCACCAAATGCACAATTTCTGCTCAAACTCTTGTCTCAGGGTCAGCTTGTAGCACAACACAGATGAAGGTGATCTCCTTCCATCTTAACAAAGTGCAGATCAAAGAATGCATCAAGAGGTAAACACTGTAGTGCTTCCAGTGGAGGTGATGTGCTCATCAGAATAAGAAAATAGTAAACAAAATGTTTAAAAGTTTATTTTATAAAAGAATATTTTGAATACTCATAGTTTAAGGAGTTCTTACCTAGAGAAATCCATAATAAAGCATTCCCCTTTCAAAGACAACATTCCACCAACCATTATTTTGGGGGAAATCATCCTAGATCTTCCTTGGCATCTCCTGCCTTCAAGCCCATAAATGACAAGTCTGCTTCTCAGAGACAAGCCTCGCCATCCACAAACCTCCTTGCCTCATGCTAGAGCACTCTGCTTCAGTGTGACCTGGGATGTGACAGGCGATACCACCACAGAAACACCATTCTTTAATTCCACTTCTTCTAAGTCAGGTCACACCCTTCATGCCTCCCAATACATTCTTCCAGGCGGATGCATGGAGATTCTGCCTCCATTAGTGCAACTACCCAAGGTTAATGGGAGCCAAGGGCGGGAGGGAGTGCCCTGGGCTGGGGAGGAACAGTGAAGAGTGTGAGCAAGAGGATCACAATGGACCACTCCACTCCTCTGGTCCCCAGCCCCGTGTCTTGATGCAGTGCAGACATGTCAGATATGTCTCCTCAGCTGCCTTTTGTGGTAAGACACACCACCTCACAGGCATAGATTTCTGAATAGGTTGACAACCAGACTAAAAATCAAGGAACATAGACCAGGAGTTAATGTAACATAGGGTGTCCTGATTATAGAATTTAAACCTGAGTCATCTTAGCAGACTTCCTTCAATCTCCTCCCCGCACCAATTAGTGTTAAAATTGTTTGATTAACTGATGAGGCACTTGTCAGCAGAAGGATTAAGGACAGGCCTGTGTGATGGAGGCCAGCCCTGGGCTGGCTTGATCCTGGTGTTCTGCACAGACCACGTGTCCCAGCGTGGTGGAGAGTGACAGCAATCATCTGGTCTGAGTCACTTCACGTTTTATTGTTTCCTTATGATGATTATTCAATTCATCGTACTTGAAAATATTAATGTTTTCTATTTTGTATGTATATTTTAATTCTTGGCTTTCATCTCTATATTTGGGTTTGTTTTAAAAGTGCAGTTTAAAAAATTAAATCAACCAAAAATTTACCAGACCTTTTAAATGTGGTCCTCACTGCATTTTTGAAGTTGTGACTTTAAGGCTGAGAAATTTTTTCCGGGGAATGAGAGTTCATCTTGAAAGGGAACAAGGTGAGGCCCCATCTGGCAATCCACCAGGCAGGGGGTGGATGGAGCTGAGCCTGTGTTCAGATGGTGGTGCACCCCCTTCTCCACTTCAGGAACAAGCTGCTCCTGGTTAAACCCTTACACATAGAGACATCGGCTCACTTCTATTTAGGCCATCACTGCAATCTGGGGTGTTGACCAGGCCCATCCATGTTACCACTTGACCGAGAAGGATACTAAGGCTAAGAGGGGTTAGGTAACTTGCTTGAAATCACACAGCAGGAAAAAAAGGAGGAGGTTTATCACCAGATCTTGAATTCAGAGCTGGTAATTCAAAGTTTAGTGATCTGACCCCTGCGACCAGTCTCCTTGTTTTCAAAACATTAGTCCTGGGGAGTATTTGCACTAAGTATGTAGACTCACTAAATACAGAATGTATGGGCCGAATTCTAAGATATGCCAATAATGTGCCTTTTCTTCAGAAGTAATTGGCGATTCGCAGTGACCACTGATACTGGGTGTAAGGACACATAGCTATTAGACACTTACTACTCCTTCCACTATTTCATGCATGTAACCTGACTTATAGTCAGTTATTCCTGAAAAAAATTTAAGATTTTATTTATTTATTTCACAGACAGAGAGTGAGAGAGCACAAGCAGGGAGACCAGCAGAGGGAGAGGGAGAAGCAGGCTCACCACTGAGCAGGGAGACTGATGCGGGGCTTCATCCCAGGACCCTGGGTTCATGACCTGACCTGAAATCAGCTAGATGCTCAATCAAGTGAGCCACCCAGGCACCGGCTGAAAATTTCTTTAGTGCTAAAGAGTTACCCTCTTCTGTCAGATGGGATGTCACAAGGTAATCCTTACCCCAACAGCAGGATTACTCAAAGTGTGGCCCAGACAAACATCATCATTATCACAGGGAGGTTTTTAAATATGCAGATTCCTGAGCCCCATACCAGTCCTACCAAGTCAGACTTTCCACAGTTGATATCTCGACATCTGTATTCTAACCAGCTCTCTAGGTGACCCGTTTGCTAAGGTTTGAATAGTAGTTTGACCTTTAGGAGGTATTTCTACATGCAGAAAGACACAACTGCCTGGCTGGCTAAGCTCCTTGCACTCTGATAGAAGCTTCTCAGGCAGTAAGTGTTAAGACATGGTCATGTTGGAATTCCCATGTTAGATTAGCATGGATTGAATAAAAAAGAAGAAATGTATTCAAAGTAATGAAAAGCATACAGTTTAAAATAATCACTGCAATACTTGGGATGCTTAGCAGAAATTACAGAGGTGGGGAAGAACTTTTGAAAAGCATATGGGAACTTAACAAAAAGAATACTAAATTCTGGGGAAACACTGCAGAGAACTGAGATTTAAAATAGCAAGTGAACTAACCTTAATTAAGGCTCAGAGGGGCCATGAAGCTTTCTCCCCCAGTCACCCTCACCTTCCCTTTATGGTCCAGTAGGGTCCCTCTACTATGTTCCTAGGACCATTACACCCTTTCTGGTAAACATCTTTGGGTAGACAAAAGCTATCAGCCACCACACTGTGATAAAATACAATCTTTTCCTTTTTTTTTTTTCTTTAACATATAATGTATTATTTGTTTCAGGGATACAGGTCTGTGATTCATCAGTCTTACACAATTCACAGCACTAACAACCAAAGTCCATCACCCAGCCATCCCATCCCTCTCATCCCCTTCCCCTCCAGCAACCCTCAGTTTCTTTCCTGAGATTAAGCATCTCTTATGCTTTGTCTCCCTCTCTGGTTTCGTCTTGTTTCATTTTTCCCTCCCTTGCCATATGATTCTTTGTCTTGTTTCTCAAATTCCTCATATCAGTGAGACCATATGATAATTGTCTTTCTCTGATTGATTTTATTTTGCTTAACATAATAGCCTCTAGTTCCATCCACAACATTGAAAATGGCAAGATTTCATTTTTTATGGCTGCATAATATTGCATGGTACATATATATGCATATATATATATATATATATATACACACACACACATATACACAACATCTTCTTTATTCATTCATCTGTTGGTGGACATCTAGGTTCTTTCCATAGTTTGGCTATTGTGGACATTGCTGCTATACACATTCGGGTGCATGTGCCCCTTCAGATCACTACATTTATATCTTTAGGGTAAATACCCAGTAGTGTGATTGCTGGGTCATAGGGTAGCTCTGTTTTCAACTTTTTGAGGACCCTCCACGCTGTTTTCCAGAGTGGCTGCACCAGCTTGCATTCCCACCAACAGTGTAGGAGGGTTCCCCTCTCTCCGCATCCTCATCAACACCTGTCATTTCCTGACTTGTTAATTTTAGCCATTCTGACTGGTGTGAGGTGGTCTCTCATTGCGGTTTTGATTTGTATTTCCCTGATGCTGAGTGATATTGAGCACTTTTTCATGTGTCTGTTAGACATTTGGATGCCTTCTTTGCAGAAATGTTTGTTCATGTCTTCTGCCCATTTCTTGATTGGATTATTTGTTCTTTTGGTGTTGAGTTTCATAGTGTTTCCTTTTTTAACATTCTATCCTTCATTTAAAAAATTTAGTGTTAGACGTTTGAGATACGGCCTCCAAAATGTTCATGATTCTTTTTTGTTACTTTATAAATCTTAATACTTACACAGCCATATTTATGATTCCACCAATTTCTAGGTTAAAGTACACAATTTTCTTGCTTATTTTAGCTTTGGGGCTGATTTGAGAAACATATGAAGCCAAACTAATAAGAGGGAGCCTATCTGGCTCTTCTGAAATGTTCTATCTTCCATTTTCTCATTTTGCAGACTTTCCAGAAACATCTAAAAAGAAGACAACTGGATTTATCTTACAGGTGGCAGTCCTGCTCTTGGTTTGGCTCTATCACCAGGAATAGAGTAAAGAATATTGAGCTCCAAACATTGATCCCATGATGGGTAGGAAAATTTCAATAATCTGCTAACTCAGAAACACTGGTCTTAGACTCAGACGAACAGGTGACCAGTTTTAATTCTACCACTCATTAGCTAATTCTTTTGTGCCCTGAGGTCTTCATCTGGAAAATGGGGAAAATATAGGGAAAAAATACCCTGTGAGTTTCCTACAAAGCTCAAATTATCTTTTAAATGATATAATGTATATGAAAGCTTTATAGACTATAAAAGCATTTCCTTGGAGCTCCTGGGTGGTTCAGTCAGTTAATCGTCTGACTCAGGCTCAGGTCAAGATTTCCAGGTTCTGGGATCGAGCACCGCTTCAGGCTCTGTGCTCAGTGGGAAGTCTGCTTGTCTCTCTCCTCCCTCTGCTCCTCCTGCCACCCCACTCCCCACCCCGCTCATGTGCACTCACTCATGCTCTCTCTCTCATATAAATAAATAGTTTTTCCTTTTTTAAAGATTTTATTTATTTATTTGACAGACAGAGATCAAAAGTAGGCAGAGAGGCAGGCAAAGAGAGAGGAAGGGAAGCAGGCCCCCTGCTGAGCAGAGAGCCTGATACAGGGCTCAATCCCAGGACCCTGGGATCATGACCTGAGCCGAAGGCAGAGGCTTTAACCCACTGAGCCACCCAGGTGCCCCTAAAATGTTTTTCTTTAAAAAGGTATTTCTTTTATTTCTACTACTGTTATAACAACTCCATTATCATCATCATCATCATTATTTCATTCAGGACATCTCTCTGGAAGATTTTTTTCTAGATATGAACTTAGCTCTTTTAATAATAAGATATTAATTTGGTAACTGATGTCTATGATCTGTTCTTTACCTAGAGATCTTAGATTCTGACTAAGAGAAACAGGTTAAGAAGCCTACAGTAGATGCTTTTGGTGGCCCTCACGCCCACCCATCCTGAACATGCATCCTGTTTGTGACTGGAATCTCATGAAAACTTCTGCTGAGGGCTTTTCTGACCACCAGAGTACTACAGCAGACCACAAGTTCCATGGACTTAATTCCCCCAGGAGTATCCTTGCTTGGTAACAGATAGGAATTAGAAGATAAATACCTCCATCCTCCTTCCTCCTTCAGTTCAGGAAAAATCTGAGGTATGTTCTACACAGTCTCCCTAACAGTCCACATAGGTGTCCATTGTGGTCACCTGCTCATTAACACACCTGCACCACTGCCTTCCTGTCCTGTCTCATTCCTTACTCCCCTCCTTGATAACACCTCCAAATAAACCACCTACACCAAAATTCTTGTCTCAGGGTCTGCTTCTAGGGAAACCCAAGCTAAGACAGAGATTCTTGCAAGAGTTGAGGACAACTAAAGACAAAAATAAGCCTGGCAAGTGGGCAAGTAATTCTGGGATAAAATAGAAACTGTTTAGCAAAGTAATGACACATTGGAGTGTACAAGCTCTATAGAATTCACATTTAATGGAACGGAACCAATAGCAAGTTGGAAATATACATATGACAGAAGTTATATGAGGTCTTAAGATCACTTATGGTGCATCCAGGACTGACTGAAATGGAGAAAACCTAGAAGAATCCAGGAAGAGAAGCACAGTGGAAATTCAGACTAAGAAAATGAGGCTTGGATGAAGGAACTCTGCTAAGAGTGTGGTATGGAAGAAAGGAAGGTAACTCACAGTGGAGGGAGGTGGCAAATATGACCAGAACCGGGAAATCAAGGTCAGCTTCCTCAGCATGAAGCCATGTTGATGGCATGAAGCCTTGATACCATGTGATGAAAATAGTACTTTATCTCCACATTGTTTCTCCCAAAAACCCATAGTCCCAACCCAACCATGAGACAAACAGAAATTGAAGGGTAAGTCTACAAAATATCTGTCCAGTATGCCTCAACATTTTCAGCTTATTAATAAACAAGGAAAATCTGAGAACTGTCACAGACCAGAGAAGTGTGAAGAGACAAGATAACTAAAGGTAATGTGGCATCCTAGATGAGATCCTGGAACAGGAAAGGGACAATAGGGGAAAAAATGAATATAATACAAATAAAGTATAAGGTTTAGATTAAAAAAAATGTATTGAGGGGCATCTGGGTGGCATCTGGCTCTTGATTTCAGCTCAGGTTATGATCTCAGTGTTCTGGGATCAAGGCCCACATTAGTCTCCACACTTAGCACAGAGTCTGTTTGTTCCTCTCCCTCACCGTGCTTGTTTCTCTCTCTCAAATACATAAATTAAATTTTTTTACAAAGTAATGTATTGATATTTGTTCATTAGTTCTGATAAATGCACCATAGTAGTAGAAGACATTAGCAACAGAGAAAGCTGGGTGCAGGATCTGCAGGAACTCTGTAGCATATTTGCAACTTTTCTGTAAATTTAAAACTATATGAAATTAAAAGTTTAGGAAAAAAATTAGAAAAAACAAGTCCAAATCTAAATTTTTTCTAAAATTTTATTTTTAAGCAATCTCTGCATCCAACATGGGACTCGAACTCACAACCCCAAGATCAAGAGGCACATGCTCCACAGAATGAGACTGTTAAGCACCCCTAAATGATACCCCCTTTTTTTAAGTAGGCTCTACACTCAATGTGGGGCTTGAACTCACATAAATCTAAATTTTTAAAAAGTCCTAGAATTAAGTAAATTTTTCTCAGGGGAGTTAAGTTTACCCTTTCTTTCCAAGTCTGGAAAAGGTATAAAGTTTTGCAAAGATTCTGCTTTCTGGTGAGAATGTAAATTGGTACAGAAACTGTAGAAAAGAGGGAGCTTCCTCGAAAAAATTGCAAATAGAATTACCATATAATTGAGCAATCCCACTTCTGGGTCTATATCCAAAGAAAACAAAATCATTATCCTGAGGAGACATGTGTGCTCCCATGTTCTTTGAAGCATTATTTATAATAGCCAAGACATGGAAACAACTAGTGTCTATTGACACGTGAATGCATAAAGAAAATTTATATATTATGTAAATGTAAAAATATACATACACACATACACATACAGTGGAAAATTGTTTAACCATGAAAAAAGAAGGAAATCTCTCCATTTGTGACAATATGAATCAATCTTTGAGGGTTTTATACTAACTGAAGTAAGTCAGACACAGAACAACAAATCAAAGTATGATCTCTCTTACATGTGGAATCTAAAAAAACTGAACTCAGGGCACCTGGGTGGCTCAGTCGGTTAAACATCTGACTTGTGATTTCCTCTCAAGTCATGATCTCAGGGGTCCCAGGATCGAGCCCTACAATAGGCTCCTCCCTCAGCAGGGAGTCTGCTGGAGGTTCTCTTTCCCTCTCCCTTTGCTCCTCCTCTTCCTTATTTTCTCTCTCTCTCTCTTTCTCTCTCTCAAGTAAATAAATAAATAAATAAATCTTTAAAAATAATTTTTTTTTTTAAACTGAACTCATAGAAACAGAGGTCAAATTTATGTTTGCGGGGGGCAAGGGGTGGGGATGGACTTGGGTGAGGCTGGTCAAATGGTATAAACTTTCAGTTGTAAGGTAAATAAGTTTTGAAGATGTAATATACAGCATGATGACTCTAGTTAACAATACTGCATTATATATTTGAAAGTTGGTAAGAGTAAATCTTCAAAGTTCTCATCATAAGAGAAAAATAATTGTAATTATGTGAAGTTATAGAGATTAACTAAATTTACTGTAGTAATCATTTGCACTTAAATGTCTATCAAAACAAATACATACACTCACATGAACTTACACAATGCCATATGTCATTGTATCTCAATAAAACTGGAAAGAAAAACAAAAGAAACAAAATTCTGGTTTCTTTCAACTCCAATTTTCCTGCTATTTATCTTCATACTTGGTATTTCACAACTTGAGTTGAGGTCCCCTTCAGGAACCCTTTCTGGACAATTCCAATCATCACCAACTTCTCCGTGCCCTCTGCAATCAGCTCGGATGGTGACCAACATCTTTTCCATGTTCAATGACATCATGTTGCCAGCTTGACCTCAGCTGTGATGGAAGTATTTTTACCACAGAAATTGGCAAACACTAAAATTAGGGGTTTTCCAGGGAGATAGCTTACCATGTCTTTTAGTCTATGACACTCAATTTAGCATTTAATTTATTCCCTTTGCATTATACATTGATGTTTCAAGTCACTCCTTCTAGAATAGGTAAAATAAGTCTTCAAGAGTCAAATTGCACAGTTGAATGTATTTCACTTGCCATAGTGCCAAAATGAGAGTGTCTGTTCAACAGCTGCCTGCATATCGAGAGGTCCAAAGCCCCCATCCCCGGCCACATGGTATCGAAGGAGCTCAATGAGTTCAGTTCCCAGCTCATGACATCTCTGGGGATCTGTCCAATCATCTGAAAAGTAATACAGTTAAAGGGGATGGGCTGTAAAACTAAATCTGGGTTGAACATTCTTGAATTCTCCTGGGTTGGTGAGTGACAAGGGCCAGCTCTTATGGTGCCTTCATCCAGGGCATTCCATGGTGACCCAAGGGACATTAATAGACAGTTCCATGATCAAGTAAGTTTGGGAAATGCAGCTCCAACCCAGTTTAACTAATTACTCCGACTGTAGGACTTCTCAGTCTTTATTTGATTGGAACCTTTAGAAGTGGAAGGGCAGGCAGGGGCTGCAAACCCATAGGAGTGTCAGATGTCAGGAAATGGTGTTCTTAGTTTATTTCAGGGCACACCAGGGAAAATACCATCATCAAATTTAGATCTTAAATTGGAAGACCATCTCCTCTGTCCCCTATTCATCCTCTCTTTAGGGATTGGGATTGGGATTGGGATTGGGATCTCCTTGGGATTGAGATAAAGAATCCAAGAGAAGAGGGGCAGGGGCGGGGGGTGGCCAGGAGGTGGGCATCTGGGTCTTCTGGCATTTGAACCATTGACTAATTTTCAAATGGTTTTAAAGCCAGGACAGAATCCACCGAAGCAAGTTGTTCCTATCAGTGCTGATGGCGAGTATTTATGTTGCTCTTTTCCATGACATTGCCATGTTTACCGTCACAGTCCTCCTACCAGACCTCCAGTTGCCACCAGGGCTAGAAGCAGCTCAACCAACTACTGCGTCCTCCTTCAACGAACCTGTTTTCTCACCATTTGAATTTTAGACCGGCTTAAATATTTTCCAAATATTTGGCTTTGTCAGTGACTGGCTGAGCTGAAAAATAATAATGATGGCTTATACTTTTACTGAAAATGTTCTTATCTTTTGACAACTGTCTTCACAGCTGCTATATCATTTTGCCTCAAAACTGGTGAGAGAGACAGAACGTTCTCATGTTACAGAGGGGGAAAAAATTGCAACCAGAGCATTCAAGATGCCTCATAGCTTATCAGAGCACAGGGACAATTGAGACAGGACTCTCGGCCTCACAGGGACACTGGAAGGACCTGGGGAGGTTTTTAAAGTGTTGGTGCTTGAGCTCGTCCCCAGAGATCCTGGTTTAAATGATGTGAGGTGTAGCCTGAGCCTTGGGATATTTTAATATTCTTGAAGTGATTCTAATGCACAATTCTGACTTTCAAACTGAGGTTACTTTCTGTGAAACCCCCCTGTCCTATTTACATATTTACATATTTTTCCCAGCTTCTCTCTCTTCCCATCCTAGTTTTGATGAGAAAATGTGAAATGTGATATTTTTATTTAAAATACTCTCCCTCCAACCACAGGTCCCATTCCATATCAAACCATCCACACACAGTGCTCTGAAGATTTTATCAAAGCAGCTAAAGAAGGGTGAATTCAAGCTGCTGACCTAGAGTCTCCTGAGATGACATTTATAGACAAATGACTATAAATATACTTGGCCCAGGGATCCCACCTCAAGATCTCTTCTATAGAAATATTTCTTCAAATATACAAAAATAAATGTATAAGGATGTTTGCTACACAACTCGCTTTCATAGCAGAACTAAAAACCTAATGTATCTATGAATAAGGGAATAGTGAGATTATGGGACGAGTATTGTATAGAATATCATGCTATCATTAAAAACAGAATATATTTTTATAAACTGACAAAAACTGTTCTTAATATATTGAGTGAGAAAAGGAAGTTGCAAGAAAATAATACAAAATGACCCCAACATTTGTTTAAATAAGTCCACCAATGACTTTACATCTGGGTTTCTACTTAGAAAAAAAAAAAAAATGAGAGTACATACACTAAACTTTTAGTGGTAGTTAGCTCCAAGAATTAAAGGTAGGCGAGAGTAGAGGGCACAAAAAACTTTAATTTTTCTATATTATTTGAATTGTTGCAATACAAAAGCATTATGTTTGTATTTTTTCTAGAATTTATTTTCATAACAACAAAACATAGGTTTGATCATTGTAAAATGGTGAATGCCATACGGGAAGAGATCATATTTGCCTGGAAAATAGGGGCTGGCATCAAAGAGGCGGTGCCATCTCTTCAGAGCAAGCATGATGTTGACCTGCAACAATGGGAGAGAGTGCTGCCCAAGTGCAGAAGGAGGGGCTGAGGAGGCACCTTCCAAAGCCAAGGGCCATTCACTGTCCTGGGAGCTCCCCTGGAGAGGAGTAAGGGGGTGTGGCCAGGAGTCCTGGGGGCAGCGAGGAAGTTCAGGTCAAGAGTGAGGCCTTGAAAATACGAATCAAAACCACAGTGAGAGACCACCTCACACCAATCACAATAGCTAAAATTAACAAGTCAGGAAACAACAGATGCTGGCAAGGATGCCAAGAAAGGGGAACCCTCCTACAATGTTGGAGGGAATGCAAGCTGGTGCGGCCACTCTGGAAAACAGCATGGAGGTTCCTCAAAAAGTTGAAAATAGATCTACCTTATGACCCAGCAATCAAACTACCTGGTATTTACCCTAAAGATACAAATGTAGTGATCCAAAAGGGCACGTGCACCCTAATGTTTATAGCAGCAATGTCCACAATAGCCAAACTATGGAAAGAACCTAGATGTCCATCAACAGATGAATGGATAAAGATGTGGGGTGTGTGTGTGTGTGTGTGTGTGTGTGTGTGTGTATGGTATATATATGGTATATATGTGGTATATATATATGTATATATGTGTGTGTATATATATACACATATATATGTGTGTGTGTATATATATATACACATATATATATATGTATACACACACACACAGTGGAATACTATGCAGCCATCAAAAGAAATGAAATCTTGCCATTTGCAATGACATGGATGAATCTAGAGGGTATTATGCTAAGTGAAATAAGTCAATCAGAGAAAGATAATTATCATATGATCTCCCTGATATGAGGAATTTGAGAGGCAGGGCAGGGGGTCGTCTGGAGAAGGGAGGGAAAAAATGAAACCAGATGGAACCAGGGAGGGAGACAAACCACAAGAGACTCTTAATCTCAGGAAACAAACTGAGGGCAGCTGAGGGGTGGGGGAGGAGGGATAGGGTGGCTGGGGGATGGACATTGGGGAGGGTTTGTGCTATGGTGATGCTGTGAATTGTGTAAGACTGAGAATTCACAGACCTATACCCTTGAAACAAATAATACATTATATGTGAATAAAATTAAAAAAAAAAAAAAAAGAGTGAGGCCTTGAGTCCTGGGTCAAATACCCTCTGTAGAATATGTAAAGCCACTGAGGGTTTCAAGTGCAGGAATGATGCAATCAGAGCTCTAATTCCGGAAGCTTCCTCTGGCGAGAGCGTGGAAAAATGGATTCCTGGAATAAAAGCAGAGAAGGAGGCGGTTCTACCAGTTGAGACTAGCGGTACCAAGCAAGGAGCGATGCAGGCCATGGTGAGATACGCAGTGGGCCCACCGCAGAGCTCATGCGTGTGGGGGGCTCGGACCGCCCGCTTCCCCCACCCCCCACTGCCTGTAGAGGCCAGTGAGGAGGAACGAGCACAAGAAAGGAGTAGGAGGGCCGCCACCGATGTCCAGAAGCCAGATCACCTGGAAGCAGCCACAGAAAGTGGGACGGTGGGAGGTGGGGTTGGGGGAGAGGGGCAGTTGTGTCCCAGGTAACAGCGGGTCACCTGGCTGCAGAGCAGGCAGTTCGGATCCTATTTCAGAGCGGTACAAACCAAGGAGAGATTTGAATCTCCTGAAAACATTCCCAGCCTTTAGGTCAGACGACGTTTTTTTTTTTTAAAAAAAAAAAAAATCACCTAGCTCATTTCCCTTTTCCTGGAAAATTCTCTTTTCCTCTCTCTACCTGGAGCTCAACAAAAAATAACCAGACGCAATATCCTCCATTGTTGGAACCTGCCATCTCTGAGAGAAAAGAAAATACCCAGGCCCACAGAGCGACGGCATCGTCCCCAGTGCCAGTGGGGGGGAAGTAATGGCTCCTGTGATTTTTATTCTTTTCTCTCTCTGGTCCACCCACCTGGTTGCTTCTGCTGTGAGAGTATTTGGGGGATGGAGCAGAGAGGAGAGAGGCGAGGAGAGGCAGGAAGAGAGGGCAAGGCCCCCAGTCCCAAGAGGACACAGGGATCTTCTCCCTGTGGAGGTGGCTGGCTCCTGGAGATTTTGCAGGTCAGGGCCTCACCTAAGCTCCCCTTCCCCCACCCCACCCCCCCGGGGGAGTGAGAAGCCTCTTTTCACCACTGTTCTGGAAGAAGCTTGTGGCCAAGAACTTCACCTGGATCCAAGGGTCCCTGCCCCCTCAGGGGCCCAGGACATGGAGTTACACTCAGGTGGATTGTGCTGCCTGGGCTGCGGCTGTGGACCACTCAGCGTGTGCATCTAACATCCACACAAAAATGATGAACTGCAAAGGAGTGGGGCTGCAAAGAAGCTTCCTGGCCTTGGCTTTTTAAAAAAAAAATTGAGTTATCCGGACAGTTTGAATTATCTCCTGCACAATCTCTTTCTTCTCATTCAACAGAAGATAGACAATGTGTGTTGAAAGGCAGAGTTCAGGGCTGGACTGAGAGCCCTGGAGAAGGAAATGGTATGTCTCTCTGAAGCTCATATTTCTTGGGAGAAGGGGACATGGAAGTTATCTATGAACTCTGGGTCCTGGGGCAGACTCTAAGGAGAGTAAACCAGAGTTCCAACATTGAGGTGCTGCTTTGTGTAAGACTAGCAGACTTGTTTCGGAGCAGTGCTAGGTGGCATAAACTATGGTCCAAAAAGTCTTATTTTTCCATGGACTTAAAGATCTCTTACTCCATTAAGAATAGCAGTAAGGGCACCTGAGTGGCTCAATCGGTTAAACATCTGACTCTTGATTTCATCTTAGGTCATTATATTAGGGTCCTGAGATGGAGCCCCATGTTGAGCTCCACACTCAGCTGGGAGTCTGCTTGTCTCTCTCCCTTTGCTCCTCCTCTTTCTCTCATAAATAAATAAAATACTTGAAAAAAAAAAGAATAGCAATAATGTACATGAAAAATAGGTATGTGATTAAGACCTTAGAGATTACAAAGTGTTCCCTCTCCATATATTTAAGTAAAATAACTTAATATTCAAAGAAAAAAAATTGCTGGGGTGCCTGGGTGTCACAGCCAGTTCAACATCTAAGTCAAGGTTTCGGCTCAGGTCCTGATCTCGGGGTCGTGCCTGCAGGGTTATGAGATCGAGCCCTGAGTGGGGTTCCATGCTCAGTGAGAGCTGCTTGAAATGCTCTCTCTTTCTCCCTCTGGCCCTGCCCCCTCTCTCAAATAAATAAATATTTAAAAAATGAAAGAAAGAGGGATACCTGGGTGGCTCAGTGGGTTAAAACCTCTGCCTTCGGCTCAGGTCATGATCTCAGGGTCCTGGGATCAAGCCCCACATCGGGCTCTCTACTTGGCAGGGAGCCTGCTTCCTCCTCTCTCTCTGCCTGCCTCTCTGCCTACTTGTGATCTCTGTCTGTCAAATAAATAAATAAAAATCTTTAAAAAAATAAAAATAGAAGAGTACTTTGGTTTTAATTCATTTTCCTCTCATGTATGTTTTCTCTCTGACAATCTCACTAAAATGAAGTACATCTGAACTAATTATTCATTCCACAGAATTTGACAATAGAACCTCTGCTCCCTTCCATGTTTTAAAACAGAATTATCAGTACAATTTTAGAGGCATCAAAATAGTAGATAAATTAGTCAAAAACACTTGACAAAAACAAGTCTCTCTTTTCCTAATTCTGAAAGTGGAAAAACGCTTAAACAAAAATCTGACAGCCTTAACAGCAAATGAGTTAAGATCTATGGGAGGAAAACTTGACTGTTTTCTACAAAAAAACTGAAAAAAACTTGTATACAAGATAACAACACTATAAATCAAGGTAAACTACAAAACGAGAAGAGTATATGCAAACATGCAGCACATCTAACAGGTAAGCCTCCCCATGTACAGAAGTCTTTAAGGAACTCAGGAAAAGAAGACACAACAAAGAATGTGGTCAAAGAAGATGGTCAGATGACTCACAAGAAACTACAAGCAGTCGAGGAGCCTAGGAAGACAAAAAGGAGATATTAAAAAAAAAAATTGAGGGAAAGTAAAAATGATACATCTGAACCTGCCAGACTAACAATGGCGGATTTGATAGAGCATATCCACATACCCATTTTGGGAAGAAGGCACTTGTATGTATTTTTATTAGGTTGATACCTTGGTAAATTTTTTACCTGGACCCTTCGATCCGGCAGACTGCTTCTAGAAATGCATGTAACGAGACACCAGATACACGTTTAACACTTGCAAAAGGGACGCTGTGGTTTCTGTATAAGGAAGAGAGAGAGAAAGAAAAGGAGATTCATGAGTCCCTGGCAATTCTTGCCCTCTGCCTGGCCCCTCCAAAGCATGTACTCATCACCTCAAAAGCCCTCAGATGAACGGGAACACCTCCCTGTGCTGGGCTGAGGCCCCGTGTTTAACAGGACATGTGTTTCTCAACTTTCACACAACACGTGGTCTGAAACCAAATGCTAGCCAGCTCTTTCACCATGTGCTTGTTTGAGCACCTGCTGAATAACCTGGTGAATAGCCATCTGACTGGATGGTTATGAAACTGGTGAACCACCACCTCGCAGGATGCAGGAGAACGGATGGGGTACTGACTAATTGCAGAGGCCACTTTTTTCTCCACTGTGGAATCTAATTTTTGGTGGTGATTTCGACTCCCTGAAAAATTTACAAAATTTACCTTACACATCGCCTTTCCTGAAAGCCCCCCATGACATGTGACTCCACTGAATAAGGTTGTCTATCGTGGTGGAAACTGGCAGTAGTAAAAGTCAAGAAGTAGATGCCAGATCCCTCAGCAGACATTTGGAAAACATTGTGAGACATCCATTCAATGGGATCGCTACAGAAACAGATGATGCCAAGTCGTATGAACTGATGTGAAAACATCTAATACAGTGAGAGACAAAAAATGTTGCATAAGAGCAGATATGGTATGACTTACTTATGTAAAGTTTAATATGTCTTGAAAATAAGTACATAAAACTGAACATGTTTGTTATGTGTGTGTGCACATATAGAGAGAGATCGAAGGATTTTTACCAAAACAGTAACTGTATTATCTCTGTGTGGTGGGTTTCAGAGTGCTTCTTACTTTTTGGGTTTTGTTGGTCTTTTACTTTTCTTGATCATTTGAATGTTTAATAATGAGTATATATATATTTTTAATCAGAAAAAAATTTTAAACCTATTATCCGTATTTTCAAAAAAAAAAAAAAAAGGAAACTGATAGGAATACCAATAGGAGAATCCTCAAAAGGAGTTTCCCAGGGTTTGCCTGCTAGAGAATGAGGTGCCACATCAGGCAATAACCATAGGGAACTCCTGTGAATGACCCCGATGTACCAAAGAGAAACTCTTCTTGTTCCAAGGTATCCTAGCATTATTTTATTTTATCCTCTTCCTAATTCTTTGCATGAGAAATGCTGCCAATCTTATATGTCTGACTTCAACAAACACAGGATTGCCCAGCACACTGCCAGGAATTAAAGACGTGGAGATGAGCAAAATGTGTTTCCCTGAAATCCTCAAGAAACATTTTGGGGAGTTAAGCACACAAACAAATAGTATCACTGATAATAATCTACTCTAAGGAGAAAGGCAATTAATGTTTCCTGAAGGACTGGGGTAAGGCTACCTGGACAAAATGGCATCTGAGCTAGGTTTTCAATGAACAGAGGTGAGGTTAATAAAGCAGAAATAGAGGCAGTCCAAAAAAGGGACACCACACGGGCCAAGGCAGGATACGCCTGTGCCTTTTATATTCGATGAGCAGAACAGAGAACAGAGGGAAAGGAGGATCACACAGTTTGAAAGGAAATGTGGGGACCAGAATCCTGCTGAATGGTTTGAGCTTATATAGACTATAAAGGTCTACAACAGGAGGCTGACATGATCGGTTCATTCAGCTTGAGACAAGGATGAAAAGTCCCATTAGTGAGATGACCTCTGGCCCTCAAAGCCGTGGGCATGTCTCCCTGTCTGTTCCAGCACCTCAACCTTTGAGGTTATAAGCGGTCAGTAAACTCATACTGGTTGAAAGCGAAAGAACCACCTACATTCGTGGAAGTTTCCACGGACTTGAAAGCATTGGTAAAAATGAGAAACCAGGTTAAACAGCAGAGCTAATGTCCCCCAGCAGAGAGGCACAGGTGTATCTTGTGCCCAGGACAGAGTTCAGCCTCTGGTTGGGCTCAGCCATGGATGCAGAGGACGCAGTAGAATCTGAACACGGCTTTCCTGCTCCCAACGCATCTGCTCGTCACATCACCTTTCTCATCCAAGACATGCTGTAATCTAAGTTCCTTTAAAAAGAAAATAGAATTCTTAAGCATCTGTCACCACAGCTCCTTGCAGTGAAAAATGGAAGGTGTGGCTTCTTCGAGAGAAAAATGACAAGACGGAGTATTGGGTGACCCCAAGGTGTTGGCATGTGGGAGATGAACTGATGCACTGAGATAGACAGAAAACCCATCTGCCTTTCCAGCACTTTTTATAGTAAGTTTTAACCGCTGTTTATGCTTTCAGGATGTGGTGCTCGGCAAGAAAACCAGTCCACTTGTAAACCATATAGGGGTGGAGGCGTTGGGCGACCGTGAGTAAACACGGCGACAATGGAATTCCACCAGACTCACAGTAAGGCTTTCATCTGCTTTCGGGAGTGACAAGTAGGGCTGGCTTCCCTAGGCCTGGAGTGGAAGCACAATTACAAAGCTAAGCATCTGCCGCCTTGTTTGTAGGACTTACCTAGGAAACTGATACCCTCTGAAAGTGCCCCTTCATTCCAATGTCACTTTAGATAGAGCACGTAAAAGGATTACTCTGGTGTCACTGGCCCCCACCCATTGTCTGCACAAGCCCATGTTGAATGGGGTAACTTAACCCCCAAAGAGATAACCAACTGCTGTGTGTGTACTCACATTTACAACTGGCAATTCCCATGAAGCAGAGAGGTTGTTTTCCGGGGCCTTTTGCTTCACGGACACATCAGTAGCCAAATCCAAGACAGTTCTAGACCAAAGGCATGGGCTTGGAGAAGAACAAGTCCGGGGGCCTGCTCTCAACGCCCTTTTGTACTAAACCAGATCCACCAGGGGTACATGCGGGGAGGGGGCCCACATTAAGACAATGCTCACATCGCTCAGATTTCTTCTTTCAAACGTGAACTTGACCTAAAAATCTCAATATATTTCCTTTAAAGAAAAATGTATTAGGGGACACCTGGGTGGCTCAGTCAGTTAAGCATCTGCCTTTGGCTCGGGTCATGATCCCAGGGTCCTGGGATGGAGCCCCGCATAGGGATTCTTGCCCTGAGGGGAGCCTGCTTCTCTCTCTACCTGTCTCTCCCCTTACTTGTGAGTTCTCTCTCTCTGACAAATAAATAAATAAAATATTTTTAAAAAATGAATTAGAAGCCCCAAAGAAGGGCTATTGTTTACATGGGACAGAATGAAAGACCAATGTCTGACCCATACCCTTGCCTGCTTAGGACTTTGAGGGCCTCAGACATCCAACCCTACCTCCACCCCTCTGGCCCAGATTTAGCCACCAACCTCACCAACTACAGCCAGGCCAGATTCAACCCCACCACTCCCAGCCAGCCCAGATTTACCTCCACCACCTCCAGCCAGCCCAAAAGCCCAAAAGAATGAAGTTCTCTGACTCCTGTCAGATTTTAGGTAAAGTTGCCCTTTATTAATAGAAATCTCCTACAAAATAAATAATATTTACTGTGTTTCTGAAATACGGACATAGAGAAGAGGAAGCAAAGGTTATTCATAATCTCACCATCTAGAAAGCCCTTGCTGACAATTTAAAAAATTTTCAAGTAACATGCTCTATGCACATTGTGAAAACTTCAGACATTACGGAAGGTAAAAATAATTTAAAATAAAATCAACCCTCACCCGAAAGGTAACCACTGCTAACATTAACTTTGGTTTCCTTCCTGATTAGGAAAAGAAATGCATAAAGCAGCAAAATATACATGGCCCTATACATGATTTATAAAAATAAAAAGTACAATAATAAATAAAAATTAAAAATAATTTTTAAAAAGTATAACATCCATACTCTTCTACATCTTACTCTTTTTTTTTTAAGATTTTATTTATTTGACAGAGAGAGACACAGTGAGAGAGAAAACACAAACAGGGGGAGTGGGAGAGGGAGAAGCAGACTTCCCACCGAGCAGGGAGCGCGATGTGGGGTTCGATCCCAGGACCCTGGGATCATGACCTGAGCCGAAAGCAGATGCTTAACGGCTGAGCCACCCAGGGGCCCCTACATCTTACTCTTTTCACTTAATTATACACCTTGGAAAGTTTGCCATACTGTGGCATATGGATCTACCTCACTCTTTTTTAATGGGTCGGTTTATGGATGCTGCCTAACTGACCTGTCTAAACTCTCATTAGACATTTGAAAGAATCACACAAATTTTAGGCAAGAGACAGCCACTCCATACCTTAATTTCCTCATCTTCAAGATGAGAAAAACAATGGTAAGGGAGTGGGTACATGGGCAGCCCCTGAAAGTGTATCTGATACATTGTAAGCCACTATTGTTATTATTTTTATTACTATTACTATTAGTTTAGCAATGAGTATCAGTGTGGTTTGTTATTAGAAACTTTTTAGATCAACAGAAGGCATTGTTGTCAGTGTACTTTCTAGTTAGAAACTTTTTAGACAAGTCTCAAAGACATCACTACTAAAAGTAGACCCATAAGAGAGACACCATATGTTTTTGAGCCACACCCTTCAAAAACACCTAGCAAGACCCAAATGTCTGTGCCCCATGGTAGTGCCAGAATTACATTTTCAAAAACACAAGATTCCCCAAAGGAAGCCACAGTTTGAATACTGGCCTATGAAACAGCAGACAACAACATCAAGAGACAAGTTCCTGAGGAGAAATACAGAAGAATACCGTAGCCAATTGACAATGCAAGGAAAATCGTGGTGGGCAGAATGTAATTACCTGCGCTGGAACTCAGCCAGGGTGTCTGTTTGCCCAGCAGAAGGAAATTAGACCAGATGTTTGGAGAAAGGGTTTAGTTTGGGCCAACATTTCCCAAGATAATCTTTCCATCAGTAGTAAGGTCATTATATCCAGGCATGAAGGAGAGCCAGAGAAGGTTAGAGCTTAAAAGAAGAAAAAGAAAAAGAGAGAGAGAGAGAGAGAGAGATGAGTTAGTTCAGTCCCTTTTTCCACAAAGGAGAGATTAACTTTCCCAAGTAACAAAGCCAGCTCATGGAAGAACCAGGGTTAGCCAAAGAAAAGTCTCTTCACACCCAAACCAAAGTTTATTCTATTACATTACACTGCCTTATTTGTAGAGAGCCCTAGGATTGCCATTAGTACTCAAAAATAAGGCAAGATACATGTGAATTGAGGAATGATTTAAAGTTTTCGAGTCAAGTCTTGTAAATAATATTATAAACACTTAAAAGTCCCAGGGATTAGGACATTTTGCTATTCTTGTAGGGGAGGCCTAGAACCCCATAATTTAACCTTCTCTTAGAGGTCCTTTCCTGGGGTTCCAGGCCTCCTTCATTCCTTGCCCCCCACTTCAACCTCAGCAATGTTGCCTCTGCAACATTTTATATGTTGGACGGTTATATATACAATGTATTGATATAAGGTTCCACTGCTGAAACAGAAAATTTTAGTGTCATTGTTTTTGGCCCAAGATCCCAATGTTATATATTCCTTAAAATTTCATTTGGAGATTTGAATGATCCAAGAAATGCCACAGACATCTAAGTAAGTTGAGCTTTAAGAGAGGGGCTTTTCCCCTACATCATTTTTTTTCATTATCATAATAACTCAACATTTCCAAAAAGCCATTTGCGGGGCATCTGCATGATTTATTTAGAGCCAGCCAATAAGGAGGGAGAAGCCAAAAGTTGACGGGCTTTTCCTGTGAGCATATAGATCTTATCCTCACAGTGCCATTGGTTTTGTAACTGTTAAAAGTATGCTTCGGTACCTTTTTTTTTTTTTTTTTTTTGGTCAGTTTGTATAGTTTGACAAAGGAGAAGATAAAAAAAGTCTTGAGATCACAACAATGTGACTATATTTAACACCACCGAAATGTATATGTTAAAATGGTAAAGATAGTTTTGTGTTACATGTGGGTTGTTTGTTTGTTTTTTTTTAACCTTTATGGTAAAAAAAAGAAAAAAAAATTTTTTAAATTTAATGTAAGAACTGTGCCATTCCCCAGCTTTTTCTCCTTCCTGTCAGTTGGAATGCAGATGTGATGGCTGGTGCCCCAGCAGCCATCTCACACCATGTCATAGCAGCTACATTCTGAAGATGGTGAAGTAACTGTGTGTGGAGCAACTGTGTTGCTACTCTATAAGTAACAACAAGATTCTGTGTAAAGAAACCTAGTCCCTGACCCTGAGGGCACATGCCAACCCTTCATGACCTACTTTTGGATCTCTTTTATGTAAGAGAGAAATGAATTTTAATTATGTATCATTTCTAAAAGCTTGCCAAAAATAAATAAATAAAGATTGCCAAAGGAAGTATAAGTATTTGCATCACATGTGCCAAATATATCAAGAGAGTGAGGTTGTATTCCCAAATCATTTTTATCTCATTTATTTTACTCAAATGTTCTAACAGGGCTAGGATACAGAACAGTGCTTCTTAAAGCCTGGTTCCCTGGTTAACAACATCAGCATCGCTGGGAATTGTTACAAATGCCCCCAGATCTCCTGACTTAAGACATGCTAGATGCTGGGCCTGGGAATCTGTATTTTAGCCATCCATCCCCAGAATTCTGATGCCCAAGAAAGTAAGAGAACCATTCATGTGGAGGTAATGCGGAGTAGTCCTGTGTGTAGAGTCTTAGGGCTGTGGGGCAGAGGAAAGTCTATTGTCAAGAGTTACAATTCCTTCTTTACCACTTAATAGCTCAGTAGCACTAGAAAAGTGACCTTGCCTCTTCAAGTCTTAATTTTCCCAATGGTAAAATAAAGAAGAATTAACGTTATCAATATCCTACGGTTGTTGAGAAGACCCAGTAGGATAATCCTGCATAAAGCTCTTCATTGCCAAATGTTTACTATTAAATGCAAGATCAGTACTTACATTGTATTCGTGTTTCGTGCTGTTTGAAGCCTCATGACTTGACAGAAAAACAAGCAGGATAAACAGGTTGGAGAACCACAAAGGAACCTTGGAGAATTCTTGGGAGAAAAGGAATTAATAGAATTGAAGTAGTGCTGAAATCACTTGTCAAGAAAAGACAACAAATTAAGAAAACAACAACAATATTAAAATAATAGATAACATTTGTTAAACACTTACCACATGCCAGACACTGTTCTAACCACTTGTTGCATGTTGAACTCATTAAATCCTCCTGGCAACCTTCTGAGGTATGTGCAGTAATTATGCTTGTTTTACAGACAAGGAAACAGATACAGAGAGGCTAGGAGATGATCCCGACATCACACAGCCAGTGAGAGGGAAAGCTGGATTCTATCACCGGAAATTGGCTCTGGGCCCACATTCTTAACATTGGCCCCTACATTCCTAGGTATATTTTTGCTTCTGTTGAGGAGTATCAAATGGAGTGATGGTCTCTTAACCCAGGTTGGAATGAAGGGGAAATTCAGCCTCCCCCATCCATTTTTATTGAACATTTACAATATGTGAGTGTCCTGGTTTGGAGCCTCCCAGAAGCATCCCAAGGCAAGAATTTGAATGTAGTTTCTTTGGGGTTGCAGGGAACCTCTACAGAGAAAGCAGGAGTGATCCAGGGAATGAGTAGCTACCTGCAAAGCTGGCTATCAAGGTTGACAACTGGAGGCCAATCTCACAAAAGCCACTCTGCAAAACCCACTCTTAGAATTATCCTACCCAAAAGGCAAGAGCTGGGATATTTAAGTCTCAACTCCTGGAAGATCCTGAATGAGGGCTGCCTTGGAGGTATTAATTCCCTGCCACTTCCAGCTTCTTACCAGGCTGTCCAAAGTAGAGTCTCTTTTCAAGAATTTAAAAAAATAAAATAAAAAATAAAAATAAAAATGCTAAGCTAAATTTGTTCCTTCATAAAGCAACATTATCAAGGTCAGTAATTTTCACCCTTGAGTGTGCCTCAGAATTCTCAGGGGTCCTTAAAACACAGACTGCTGGCCGTATCCCCAGAGTCTGGGGTTGAACAAATCTGGGCAGGGCCCAATAATTTGCATTTCTAACAAATTTCAGCAGATGCTGATACTGCTTGTTGCAACCACATTGGGAGGCCATCTGGTGTCCCAGCTAGGAGGGATTGCCACAGTCTCCTAAAGATATCTCCTATACAGATTGTGTGTGTGTGTGTGTGTGTGTGTGTGTGTGTGTGCACGTGTACAACAGAAATATTTGAAAAAGAAATAATCAATCATTCAAAAGCATACTTTGATCCAGGAACTTCAAACTAAATAGTAAAATTAGGCATCCCCCTGTAGCTGATCCCTCCCTCTCAAAGGTCTATCTTAGCCAGGCACACACAGGTCAGAGAGACCTCTCTTTTTCTGCACCCTTAAGACATACAATAATTGCCTGGGCTTTAATAGATGTCTCTTATAGAACCTGAAATCATACAATGTCTAAGTAAAAAAACATGTCTGCATTTCAAAACTACATCCTTGTTTGTTTTCTTTTTTAAAAGTGAAATTGTAAACTGCTTGTTCTCTTGCAAAGAGTCATCAAGAACTCATTCCTCTGTTAGGTGATCCTGAATGCCCTACATTTCTGAGAAACCAGCCCCTGGAGCCATGGTTTATACAGACTCTGCTAAGATTACAGGGGACTTACACAGGATAATAATCTATATTTTGATGAAACTTGAAATTATCAAAAAACCATCTTATGGTTTGCTGAATACTATGCAGAGAAACCATCTTAAGTTACCAACTTCCAGAATCAACAATGTATCACTTTACTAATCCAAAAAAGCAAGTCGAGTTTTAGTAATTTAATAAGGGCACTGAGAGATGCTCCTGGTGAGTTTACTTTCCTGGCACTGGGATGAGGCTTGATTAATGACTAATTGTCTCTCATACAGCTCTGCCGTTTCACTTTGGAAATCAGCCAAAGACTGAATTAAGAAACCGTCATTCCTAAGTAAAAGGTTACAATACAAAGCATTTTTATTTCATCACTTGAATATTTTGAAATAATTGCTAAATATTTGAGACCAATTAGAAAAGTTCTCTTGCCTCTATATTATTTTTCTGCACTACTACGAGAAATTAGATTTCATAAATTGTTGGTTATTAAAAATCTAATACCAGCAATAAATATACTGAAGAGGTAGAGAAATATTTCATTCTAGTCTTCATACTTTCTTATGGTTTATTTGAAGGTCCCTGAGAACCAGCTCACAGTTAAAAGCACTGAATGATGTTCTTTCCTTAAGTAGATAGGGTTAGTTTAGTAATTACAATAACTTTAATTATTTTACTTCACATGGTTATTAGAAATATTGTGGCACATTATCCTTATGCCCTAGAGATTAATTATTTTTGATTTAAACAAAATTACATCATTCTTAATTAAAAGCTATGCTATTTTTAAATTTATTCCTTGAATCTTTATTTCAAAGGTGGAAAATCATAGTGGTTTGCTAATTTGATTAATTTGATTTGAATCACTGTTCTTCAAAGCCAAATATAAGGGGTTTTTTTCCAAGTGAAAGTTTTTGATCTGTGTTCAATCAGTGCTGTAACTTTATGAAACTACTCATATAGGTAACAGATTTCCTTTTTGTCAGATAAACTCAAGAGTCCTGTATATTATTTGGTATCTGATTTTCCTAAGATGTCTATAAAAATGAAAAACACTCCTTTTCTGAAAAGAGTTGGTTGCCCCCATGTCCTTGCTTATTTTATAGAGAAATAGATTTTGTTTCAAAACAATAAATCTAAGTAGCTATGTGAACAAAAGATATTCATGGTCATTCTATACATGGATATGATCCAGACTGACTGAATGAACAATGTGATGCAATAAAAAATATTGTTAACTCTCCACAAAGTTGCCCGCAAATTGTTATCCCATACTAGTGTTTATTTCGTGTCCTTCAGTGCTAGTTTTCTATTATTGTCAGAAGCCTTCATGACAATGTCCTGGTTCTCTTTGAAACTTGGTGTTTGATGTGTGTCAAGTTACTCCAGGACTCCCTGCAGAAGAATGAAAGCTAAGCATGAAAGAATAAGAAAATCCTTCTTAGACGGAAATTTTACAATGGACATGCATGTTTTTATTGTAGCTTTATAAGAGGCAAGGTTGCTTCCTTATAATTCTTCTGCATAAATATCACCAAGGAAATTCCTACACGCTTGCTACCTGTCTTTATAAAACAGTTTTGTCTTTAAAAAAAACTAAAAACTGTGTGATGCTCCTGATCCTCTCACCACTTGCTTTGGAAGACAAAGGAAAGTGGATATGTGTGAAAACATTAGACCTAGAACGACTTCTGATCCACAATCATAGAACAAATCAGGAATACAAACTTGGTATGTTCAAAGTATGATTAACTTTTAAAGTTGGATATACATATTTACCATGAAATGCAGGAATGCCTCTATGCTGATTTATCCTAATGAAATAAAAACATGTCTTTACCAATGTTTATAGCAGCCAATGTTTATGGCAGCTTTATTCATAGTTGCCAAAAACTGGAAACATCCCAAATGTCCTTCAGTGGATGAATGGATAAACAACCTGTGGGGTCCCTCTATACTATAGGATGCTACTCAGCAGTGACAAAAAAAAAAAAAAAAATGATTGATTCATGCAATTGCTTGGTCAATAATAAGCATCTTTACAGAGTGAAAAAAAAGCTGGATTCAAGACTATATTGTATGATTCCATTTATGTTTTCATTTTCCCTTTAGAAAAAGGTTAAAGTATGGGGAAAGAGAAAAGCAATTGTTGCCAGGGTTTGGCGTGGAGGAAGGCGTTGTCTACAAAGGCGGGAGTGAGGGGTGGTGGGGGGGCAGTGGGGCAATTCTGTAGATTGATTGCAATGATGGTTACATGCTTATCCATTTGCCAAAGCTCACAAAATACGCACTAAAATTGTATTCAAAATCACCTCAAAATGGACTAAAGACTTAAATACAAGACCTGAGACTGTGTAACTCCTAGGAGAAAATACAGGAAAAAACTTCTTCAGGTTGGCCTTGGCAATGATTTCTTGGATATGACACCAAAAGCATAGGCAGAACAATCAAAAATAAACAAGTAGGACTACATCAAGCTAAAAAACTTCCACACAGCTAAGGAAACAATCAACAGAATGAAAAGGCAACATATGGAATGGGAGAAAATATTTGTAAACCATATATCCAACAAAGGATTATTATCCAAAATATATAAGGAACTCGTACAACTCAATAGCAGAACACAAATAGCTCAAATACAAAATGGGAAAAGGACTATATTTTTCCAAAGAAGACTTTTGCCCACAGGTAATGAAAAGAGTTCAACATCACTTATCATCAGGAAAATGCAAATCCAAACCACAATAACAGATCATCTCAAACCTATTAGGTTAGCTATTATCAAAAAAATAAAAGGTAACAAGTTTTGGTGCAGATGTGGAGAAATTGGACCCTTTACACACTGTGGATAGGAATGTAAAGTGACATGGCTGCTATGAGAAACAGTATAGAGGTTCCTCAAAAAATTAAAAACAGGAATACCATATGGTCCCACAATTCCATTTCTGGGTATACACCTAAAAGAACTGAAATCGGGATCTCAAAGAGATATCTGTACTCGCATGTTCCTTGTAGCATTATTGACAATAGCCAAAATAGGGAGACAACTTTAGTGTTCATTGAGGGATGAATGGATACATAAAAGTATATACACACAATGGAAAATTATTCAGCCAAAATTTTGCCAGGTGAAACAACATGGATAAACCTGGAGAATAAAATAGTGGGTGAAATAAGCCAGTCACAGCAGGACAAATACTGTGTAATTCGACTTACATGAGGTATCTAAGTCAGACTCAGAGACAGAGAGTAAAAAAGCAAGAACCAGGCACTTTAAAATTTGTTCATTAATCTGGTCTTTCATCCAAATTATCAGATGATCATCCAGCCCACATTTTTCCATATTTTCTGCATAAAATATCTTGAAACATCTTCAAATTCCTTCTCAATCTACTGATGAAATGTAGATTCAAATCCTTGGCTTCTCTCCCTCTAATGGAGTGATTTAGGAGAGATGCTTAAACTCTGTAGCGCAATTTAATCATTGCTAAATTCAAGATAAAAATAGTTCCTACTTCATAGCAATGTCATCAGGTTTAACGAGAAAATCCAAGTTAAGCACTTAGGACAGGGCCTGATGTGCAGTAATGACTCACTAAGATCCTCCTGATCGTTCACAGAAGGGAGTGAGGCCAGCTTAAAGGCCACTTGCCTGCAGTGGCCCCATGTTGACTTCTTGAAATTGCCAAATTCCCTTCTAAGTGCTCAGGGACCACAAGCCAGCCATTTGCCTGTTTTTTGTTTTTTGTTTGTGTTTTTGTTTCATTCTTCCCTCACCTCTGTTGCTGTCTATGACCTTGCAAAAGTGGCCAAAACCAGTGGTTTTGTTTTCTTCATGAGTCCTTGGTTCCAAGATATAGATTATCTGCTTCCAGGGAATGAAACACATTAGGGGGTTAAAGATTTGGATTCTGCATGTCTCTGACCAATTTGTTCCACACTTTCTTGCCAAAGTCGTGAGTGAACACAAACAATAATGGTTAGAAAATATCATGAGAAGAAAATGTCTCCTTCTGAATAGAACAGATATGTAAAAAATACACTGAAAACCTCTCTCCTACTAGAACTACTAATTTCTTGAAAAATAGATTAAAGTAAAAATACAATCTTTTAAAAAAATTATACATATATGCACTTGTCTTTAAAAGGGGGGTGAGAAGAGACAATTCTTGAGAATGGATCAGTTAATTGGAGTTACACTTTTTCTTTTTTCCAGAAACCACACCCAAAATGCATTCTTTACCACTCGTTTTTTTTAAACTTTTTAAGTACCATAAGAAATTGGAAACACTTGTTAAATTATTAGAGTGCAGAAAAGTTGATAAGTTTTTGTAAATTTCCCAGACTTCAAGTGTTATCTTACACACATCTAAATCAACAACAGTTTTTTTTTTTTTAAATCAACAATTTCTAAGTGACTTGCCTTCATGAATTCTTTCATAAGTGTTCAGTTTGGTTTTATTTTACTTTCATACAGTTTAATCAAAGTGCACAAATACAATAAAAAGTGTGAACATCTTTAAAGATTTGGAAACAAACCCAAAAACTCCTGATAAGTACAGACATAACTAAAGGAGGTAGAAACATGTAGATGTTCTAGAACTGTGCTATTCAATATGGCAGCCACAAGCACAAGGGCTTTAAGTAAACTTTTACATTTAAGTTAACTAAAATGTTAAACGAAATTACATTAAATAAGCTGTAAAGTTCAGCTCCTCAGTCCTAGACATACTTCAAGTACTCAATAGTCATATGAGATTAGTGGCTTCCACACTGTGCAGCAAAGATATAGAATATTTCCACCATCATACAAAGTTCTTTCGGCTATTGGTCAAGAAGATGGTCTATGTAGCATGTGCATTTGGTATTGGTCAGTATATATCTTAGAGGGGAAGGAAATGGCCAATGAACACACTGAGTCAATTAAGAAGAAATCAGTTGTAAAAGTTTTCCATATGCCTCAGAATTAAGTGTTGGTGGGATGTCTGCGAGGCTGTCGGTTAAGTGACTGCTTTCAGCTCAGGTCATGATCCCAGGGTCCTAGGATCAAGCCCTGCATCAGACTCCCTGCTCAGCAAGGAGCCTGCTTCTCCCTCTTCCTTTCCCTCTCCCCCTGCTTGTGCTCTCTCTCTCTCTGACAATTAGATAAAATCTTCTAAAAAAAAAAAAAAAGAAAGAAAGAAAGAAAGAATCAGCGTTTAGAGAATGCAATCCATGTTGCCTGCAACCCATGGGTTGCATTCTTCAACATGGGTTCTTGATTAGATTTATCAAGAGAACACGGGAATCAAATTGAAAAGGTTTTGCTGCCCTATAACAGAACAGTTTGGACACTAAAAAGAATAAGAGATGTGTAAAATCAAAGCACATTAAATGTAAAAAATCAATGAGTACATAATGTTAAAACAAAAACAAAAAACCTCATTGGTTATGATTGGTAATTGCCAAGGCAAGAGCTCCTTAATCTGAAAATTAATAAAAGTTAAAACAAAAACAAGCATTAGGTTGTCTTTCCTGTATTTGAAGGCAACCACATAGATAATAAGAGAAATTTCTTCATAGAAAAATTTTAGCTAATCAATGCAGACAGAATTTAAAAATCATTGTTTTGTAGTCTTGAATGAAATTATGGATCTAAGCAGTGTTGTGTTTATAAGTGTTTAACACTGGACAGGGAGGAAGGGCCTGATTTATAACATTGGCCAATTTTTGTAGGGTAATATCCCACCACAGCTTATTGCAAACTGCCAATATGGCGTTACTCAGAGCTGGGAAGAAATGTGCCTAATTAGCTCTTGTGAATTGATACAAGCTGATGCAACAGGTTGAACTGGCCCATCATACCACTACGTCTGAATAAGGATCATCCGTGGATTTGGTAAAATTTTGTTAAGGAACTTTATACTGAAGTCTCAGGGTGACAATGCCTGAAAAGCATAAGGGTCCTATCTTAGGCTGCAAGGTTGTATATATAAGTATCCTTGTGAAGAAAACACGCAGCACTTAGTCTAATCATGCTTCCAGATCTACCTCCCAGTTTATAGAAAACATCTGGGGTAAAGAAAACAACTAAATATCCCCACAAGGAAACAAACAGCCAAACTCAGGAAGTAAGATGTCTGCCAGCTCAAAGAGTTCAATGTATCCAACAAAGCACTAGAAACTAAAAGAAGAGACAGGAAAGACAGAGAAGGAGATTGTTTTAATAATAAAAGATACTTAAAAAAAAAAAAAAAGATACTTGGGGTGCCTGGCTGTGTCAGTCAGAAGAGCATGCAACTCTGATCTCAGAGCCAGGAGTTCGAGCCCCCTACTAGTGTTTACTTAAAACAAATAAAAATTTTTAAAAAATTAAAGATACTGAAGGAGTATAATTAGATACAATGTAATATGTAATCAAAATTGAGTAGCAATTTGGTAAATTTGAATATGAATGGATATTAGGTGAAATTAAGAAATTATTGTTAACTTTTTAAATTTAATAATGATGTAATACTTAGATTATTTTAAAGTCCTTATCAGTTAAAGATGCATGTATGCTAAAGTATTTATGGGTAAATTATATGATGACTGAGATTTGCACATTTCTTTTAAGATTTTTATTTATTTATTTGTAAGAGAGCCACAAATGGGGAACAGCAGGAAGAAGGAGAAGCAGGTTCCCCTCTGAGCAAGGAGTCTGACTCGGGACTCAATCCCAGTACCCTAGGATGACCTAAGCCAATGTCAGACACTTAAACAACTGAGCCAGGCAGGCATCCTGAAATTCACTTTAAAATACACTAATAGGGGCACCTGGGTGGCTCATTCAGTTAAGTGTGTCCAACTCTTGATTTCAGCTCAGGTCGTGATCTCAGGGTCCTCTGATCAAGACCTGTGTTGGACTTCTCACTCAGCAGGGAGTCTGCTTGAGATTCTCTCTCTCTCTCCCTCACTCTCTGCCCCTCTCTACTGCACACATGCTCTCTCTAAAATAAATAAATAAATCATTAATTAATTGATTGATTTTTTAAAACACACTAGTAAGGGACACCTGGGTGGCTCAGCTAATTAACTGTCTGACTCTTGATCTCAGCTCAGGTCTTGATCTCAGGGTCTTGAGTTCAAGCTCTGCATTGGACCCCCACTGGCCATGGAGCCTACTTAAAAAATAAATAAATAATAAATAGATAAAGAAAATTTTAAAATAAAATACACTAACAAAAATAAAATGTAGAAGGGGAAAGAAATATGAAATACACTGGCAAAATGGTGATAATTTTTAAAGCTGGGTTATAGGTATATGGCAGTTCACTAGACTCTAATTTTGTGTATGTTTTTAAGATTCCATTAAAGAATATTTTAAGTGCACTTTCTTCTAAACATTCCAAAGATAAATAAAAGATATTTTCAGAAGAGAAAGATTATGGTGTTTTCTATAGTTTTCTTCTTTGTATTTTTTGCATTTTCCAAAATTTCTATAACAAACATATACTCTTATATACATATACATATACTCTTGGATCCAATATTTCTAAATACAATAATTTTTTTTTTAATGCAAGGGGAAAAACCAGTTCAGCAGATTAGATTTTCATGGCAAATGTCTCTTCAGGGTAAAAATGGGTTAATGATTTTAATATGATAAACACAAACATTATTTAAAACCTCCCGACTTCTAAAATATTCCATCATTTGATGAGGAAATACATGATCTTCAGTTTCTACTTTTCTAAAACACTGGGGAAAATGCAGTAAGACTCAAAAACCATAGTTTATTAATAGTTCCCTAATACTTTCAAGACCAGCATCCCCATCTGAGAATAGTGGACAAGGCCACCAGGTATAGAAGAAAGAGAGCCTTGGGGAACCTGGGTGGCTCAGAGGGTTAAGCCTCTGCCTTCAGCTCAGGTCATGGTCCCAGGGTCCTGGGATCGAGCCCCTCATCGGGCTCTCTGTTCAGTAAGGAGCCTGCTTCTCCTTCTCTCTGCCTGCTACTCTGCCTATTTGTGATCTATCTCTCTGTCAAATAAATATATAAAATCTTTTAAAAAAGAAGAAGAAGAAGAAGAAGAAGAAGAAGAAGAAGAAGAAGAAGAAGAAGAAGAAAGAGAGACTTCCTTTTTAAAAAAATTTTTTTTATTTAAATTTTAACATATAGTGTAATATTAGTTTCAGGTGTACAATATAGTGATTCCAGACTTCTATACAACATACGGCGCTCATCACAAGTGCACTCCTTAATCCCTATCTCCTATTTTACCCATTCCCCATCCACGAGCCCTCTGGTAACCAGCAGTTTGTTCTCTATACTTAAAAGTATGTTCTTAGCATTGCCACTCCAGAAAGGGACCCTTTCATTTGTTCTCTAGCAGATTCCTCTCAACAATCTCTCTTCCTCTCTCCATCTTCCCCTTTTTGTTCTGGTGTCCCCTCTTCCATTCTCAACCTGAGTTTGTGGGACCTCTGGTTTGGATTAGGAGATAGGATTCAAATCTCAGCTTGACTGCTCATAAAACTCTGGGCTGCTCCAAAATGAGGGCATTTGAAGCCAATATGTTCTCCTATTGCTAACATTTTCTAAGCTATGCAAATCCTGGTAGTGAATAATTTGCATTCTGATGGGAATGGAGACTTAGGTTTTCCCAGCCACGAAGGTACGGTTTTCAAATGTTGAGGAATTAGGTAAGATTATACCATGAATGCATGCATAAATATATGTACACCAGGGAGCCATTTAGTAATTTACAAATCATGTAAATTATGTCACACATGAATTATAAATTATGAAATGGTTTCCTGTTAACTGGAGATTTAGCATTGCTCCCAGAAAAACTTACCTTCCTCCAAAGGAATAATTTCCTCCCTGCAGACGTCAGATAATGACTTATTATTTGCTACCCACCTGCACATTCAGGACATTTATTTGCGTGTTCACTAATGACTCTAGAAGAATTGCTTATGCCCAGCGACAAATATGGAATGAATTAAATAGCAGTTACTGGTTTTGTGGTGTAGCTAAGAGAAATTAAAACTTTAAAAATATGCCAAGGCAAACTTATTTTCATAAATGCAGAACACTGTGATCTTTGTTGTGGTGGAAATGGCACATAATAAATTAAAAGAATACTCATAAATCCAGTGAGCTGTTTCAGGATTTGATAATGGTGTTTAGTAAGCAGAAATTGCATTTGATTTAACTTATCTACCCATCACGATGAAGTATGGGGGGTGAATATGAATCTTCATACACAAACAGGTGTGTAAGAAATATGCATTTTGTGCCCAAGGGGCAAGAAAAAGTCTGGCTTCCTTTGTGGAACAGGAAAGATAAAAATACAAATTAATATCTCTGTAAATTATTCTTCACATTTGCCTTCCCAAGTCCAAAGTGATTTTTCAACACCTTTAACTGTGCCGGATTTTACCTGCCAGATTCAACTTAACAGCCCATGGCTGGAAGAGAGGGAGGACTCTTGCAATCATGCATCATCCCTATGCCTGCATAGTAAGGGCATTTTAGGAAAGCCATATCTTGAGTGATAGCATTTTACATAAAACTCAATGATTTGTTCAGAAAACACTAATGAGCACCTACTGCATGCATATCATGCTCACTACTGGGTAATACTAGTGAACAAGACAGACCTGCTCCCTGCCCTAATGGAGCCAGCACTTTCATGGCGGAGACAGACAATAGACGAGGAAGACAAATATTTAACTTTAAATTGTGCTAAGTGTGGGGGCTGGGAGATAGAGAAA
The DNA here is from genome assembly GCF_963455335.1 of Martes martes. Classification (NCBI taxonomy): domain Eukaryota; kingdom Metazoa; phylum Chordata; class Mammalia; order Carnivora; family Mustelidae; genus Martes; species Martes martes. The sequence continues at coordinate 45,422,477 of NC_137896.1, read as the reverse complement.
AAAACAGGGTAGGAAATCACTTCACTAAAAGTATTTGGAGAAGGCTACCCTGAAGTGTAGACATTTAAGTGTAGGCATAGAGAATGAGAGGAGCAGCCAAGCCAAACCTAAAAGGAGCAGCATTTGGAACAAGAGAACAGTGTATGAGCTGGTAAAGAGCTGGGTGTGAGGGAACCACTGAGAAAAGACTGGTGCAGTTGAAGGGCAGAGAACAAAGCAGGAGACAGGATGGGAGGAGACTACAGAGGCAGGCAGAGGTCCACTCACTGGGGCTTTAGGAGTAATATTTTGGATTTTACTTTCAGGAAATGAGCAGCCACTGATGTGTTCAGAGTGGCATGAGCTAATCCGTGCTTTTAGAAGTGAACTCTGGTTGCCAGGTGGACAATAGAGTGAAGAAAGGCAGGGCAACAGCAGGGAGCTCAGGGCAGAGCCAGTGGACCAGTGAAGGGACCTCCCCAGCCTGGCCTGGACAGCTGCCTCCATATGGAAAGAGGGAGACAAATCTGATGAAAAGCAGCAGAAGAATGACAGGACTTGCCTGTGAATTGAAGGCAGGAATGAAGGAATGGAGATGAATCAGGGCTTGCTTTTTATGATATACTTTATAAATTTTCATGACCTCCATAACCCAAAACTGGAAGCAACTCAAACACTCATCAATAGCAAAATGTATGTAGGGGTGCCTGGGTAGCTCAGCTGGTTAAGCATCAGCCTCTTGGTTTCAGCTCAGGTTGTTCTCAGGGTCATGAGATTGAGTCCCAAGTCTGGCTCTGCAATCTGCAGGAGTCTGCTTGAGATGCTCTCTCCCTCTCCCTCTGTCCCTCCCCACCCCCCACATGGTCTCTCTCTCTCTCTTTCTAAGATAAATAAATCCTTTAAAAAATAGGAAAATATGTATGCATATGCTTTTATACACAATAGGAAAATAGTATATTTATGCATTAAAATGCTACTCAATGATAAAAAGGAAAAAACCTCCAGTAAACTCATCAAGGATAAGTCTCAAAACCATTACACTGGTAATAAGAAGCTGGCACAATGAAGCACACATCTCTGAAGTTCAAGAATAAGCAAAACTAACGTATGGTGTAGAAATCAGAGAAGTGGTGGCTTCTTGGGTATGGATGGGAAAGAAAGGACACACGAAGACTTTCTGGGAGGATGGCATGTTCTGTATCTTAATAGGAGTATGGACTACACAGGTGCCTGCCTGCATCAAATTGATGGATGTGTACATTTAATATGTGCGTATTGCACTATATGTAAATGATACCTCAATAAAAAGACATTATTTTAAGAACAACAAATGACAAATGCTTAGTATTGGGTTTTGCAGTGCAAAAGCTTAAAAAACATTCAAAATGATATATCATTTCTCCTGCTTAGCAAGTTAACCTTAACCTTAACAATGAAGCATGATTAATTAGAACAATAAATTTAAAAAATAATAATTAACCTTGTGCTTTCATACCATTGGTCTGACTTGTTTCCATGATGTGTGCAAGGCCCATCTGGTCATCTAAATTTTACAAGACTTAGAGATGGCCAGTGAACCACTCAGGACCTCAGGACCTGCCTGAGCCAGACCCACAGGTACTGGTCTACACCAGTTCCATGCAGAATGTGTTGAAGGCAGGAGAATGAATGTCTGGTGCATATCTGGTAAGTGAGCTTGGGATAAAGAAGGCTGAGGGGCAATGAGACTTGTTTTGATCCCTTTCAGAGGCCCTCAAGCCAGCCCACTGCTTTCTCGTGACCCAAAGGCACTTCAGAGTAGCATTCTTTATCCATGCTTCCTTGCCCTCAGTTGGTGCAGGGTGGGTATGGACCTTTCTGAGGAATGGGGAAGAATGGTCTGGATTTTTAAGAAGGTAGAGCTGTTGGGAAGAACTCCAGCAGCAGCAGCCTTGGGGGGTGGGATGGCGGGATGGGGGGGAACTAGCAGTTTTTCATATTGTTACCATTTGGTGGTCCCAGAACATTCAGTACAGTCTGGCCAAGAGTCATGACCTCAGCTGAGCCCTGAGGATATGAGAAGATGTGTGTGCAGTGCCTGGTTTGGAAGGGCACCTGGGAGAGCAGCAGCCCCAGACCCACAGTACAACCGACCTCAGGTGGGGAAGCCTCCAAGAGCCACATCCTGACTCAGTGTCCTGCCCAACCTGCTCTGAGGGCTGTTGTCCCAGTCTGACCCCAAGGGATGTATGTGAGCTCCTGCTCCTCTTCCCAAATGGCCAGGATTGATCTACATAAGTGTGTAAGCCTCCACCCTCTGCCCTCCAGATCCAGGAGATGAGCTCAAGGAAATGACTAACTTCCTGCTCACCTTTTAAGAAGAGAGTCACTGTGATGGTATTTGTGTTAACAATAGGGACTGGGAGGTAACATTTGCAAGGACTGTTATGTCAAAGGAGTGAAGATAATAGTTCTTGCTTAAACTGCTGAAGTTCCTTTTAGCTGCATTACAAACACTGTGTCAGGGTGTTCAGGGAAATAAAGACCAGAAGGCACTATGTAAATAAAAGCATTCTTATACATCTGCCCCCTCTCTTCTAGAAGGCTCTTGGAGTCAACACCTGTGGATGTTCTACCTTTTTCCCCTCAACCTTCACGTCTCAGTGTGGCAACCACTTTCTGTTGCAAACACGTCCAGCATCTGGCCTGAAGGCCATTTCAGGCTGCAGCAGCTCGTGGGACCACCTAGGGCAGGCCCGAGTGCTAGACCATTAATGCCCCCAGGAGCAAGGCTCAGCAATGAATGATGGGAGTTGATGGACAAATACTCCAAATTTCCTACTCCTTAGTGAAACAATTCTAAGAAATACTCCACCCGCTCTCCCAAAGGTCCCAGCAGGATGGAGCCCCAGTGTTTCACCGTGGTCACCTGCTTATGGTCACACTGTGCTGTCGGCTCTCTCACTTTCCTTCCTCCTTTCCCCACTCTCCTACCAATGTTTCCCAAGGTCACTTCCAAATCAAGGACTGCATTCAATCCTTGTCCCAGAGTTTGTCTCTTGGCAATTCAAACTCAGCTTTAAATCACCAAAATTCATTACTATTCCAAAGGCAATCTTTTACCTGTTCTGAACACAATAGTGTACATAATTCAATCAAATTATTAAATAAAGAAAACAGAGCAAAGGAAAAATAAGAATGGAATCCAGGGTAACATCCATGCCCCCCCCCAAAATTCTGCATAAATGTTGATGGTGGATGGACCACAAACTTGGAGCTAAGCTTTATAGGCAGACAAATGCTGTTATGGCATTCCCAGTAGCCACAAAATTAAAAAAAAAATTAAAAGTAGCAGCTAGAAGAAAAACACTTTTTGCTGCCAAGAACTCCTACAAGGAGTTTCTCTTGCTGTGTCCCATAAAAGAGTGTCTGTGTGAACAGTACACAGGGTCTTCATCAACACACAGAAGTACAGCTGTGTCCGTCAGCTGTCCTCAACGAGCCCAAATCAAGATGCAATGCAATGCACACAGGCCAAAGCAAGGAAGTCTCCATGTGTCACTGTCCCATGATAGCCCAAGCTAGGGGAGGTTTTAGTCAATCAGGAGTGGTGGTTTTCAAACAGAGTTCCTTTTTGTCACTTGGAGAGGCCACTGTGTGTCTGACACTCAAATATTTCTGTTTCAGCGGCTCCTTTTCTTTATATTAGGTTTAATACAACATCCCATTTGAAGAAGGGATTGTGTCAATTTAAAAAGTGTGAAAATGACAAATATGTAGAAAGCCCTCCTTCTCCTCAGACTAGCTTTGGGTGAGATTACACGGCTCAGGTTGGGACTCTTCTCTGTGGCAAGCACCTGGAGAAACCGCCTCAGAACACAGAGAACCAGCTCCAGCCATTCCCTGAGCCACGTTGGCCAGCGGCCTGAAACCAGCATCCTATCCCAGGATCCTGCCAAAGAGAACAGCTCCCTCCAGACACCTGGGCACTGCTGTTTCTAACAGGCAATACGATTTCTGGATTCATCCTCAGAGTCACTAAAAACATGCTCTGAAGATGATTCCTTCTGAGAAACCCCAATATTCCCAAGGACTCTGGGGACAAACTTTATGAGGAACAACAAAGCCAGCAGAACCCACCCTGCATCACACGTCTGTACCGCTTGATCATGGCTCAGATGGGAAACTCTCCAGGCGCCTGTATTCCCTGGAACTCTGAACATCTCTTCATCCCGTCATGCCACTTCTCTCCTTCTACCTAACCTCCCTGAACCCTCCAGAAGCTCCTCGCTCAGGCAAACAACCCCTGTCATCCATGGCCCTTCACTGAGCATGCCTTCCTGCCTAAGTTGAAACCTGGCTCTGGCTTGCAGGTGAACTTCCCCCTGGAGCCCATTTGAGGGTCTGCTGCTAAGTATCCACATGTCTCATCTATCTCAGCGTCTCAGCATCAGGAAGTGAGATCAACCACTTCTTTATCCATAGTGTCATACCCAGGTCTTGTCCTTTCCTCTTTGCCCAAAAACTGTTCCTTCCAGACTCACTCCATCCAATCGACAGCCCTGAAAGCGCCTCAGCTGTATGTGCTCAGCCTACAGTGGTGGTTTCTTTCTTTCTTTTTTTAAAAAAGATTTTATTTATTTATTTATTTGACAGAGAGAGAGACACAGTGAGAGAGAGAACACAAGCAAGGGGAGTGGAAGAGGGAGAAGCAGGCTTCCCGCTGCGCAGGCAGCCTGAGGCGGACCTTGATCCCAGGACCCCAGGATCATGGCCTACGCTGAAGGCAGCCGCTTAACAATTTGAGCCACCCAGGCGCCCCGACTGTGGTGGTTTCCATACAAGCTGGAGACTTCCTGACTCTTTCTTGAAGATGAACTCTTGTCAATGGAGCCCCTTGGTTATATGCAGAACAGTAGCTGACCAGTAGACTCCCCACAACAACCTTACGGTCAGTACTGAGTAAGAGCTGGGGATCCCTCACCACTCAGTGAGCTAGTTCTCAGACACACTGTACACAGTCCCAGAAGGTCTCCAAGGGGACTGAGCCCCAGTTGCCCTCACGGCAGCCCATTCATTAGTGGAATTTTCATTGGCTTTTCTTCCTTCTTTCCTCGCCTTCTCTTCCTTCTCTCTGTGCCCCAAGGATCATCTCCCAAATAAACCTCCTCTACCCAGTTCCTCATCTTAGGGTTGGCTTCTAGGGAATGGCAAAATGAGGCATGGCTTCCAAGCCTACAGTTTACTCTTAAGGCTTATTCACGCCCCCTTGAAGAACTCTGCATTGAACCCTCTGTCCTTCCTTCAGCCCAATACCAGCCAGTCCTTGGTGACACATGTCTCTGGGCCCATGAGTCCTACTTCTCACCCTCAAGTCCTGAGCTGCCCACCTCCAGTAACCTCCCTCTCCATCCTACTTTGGTGATGCTCTCTCTTGTCATCCCTAGCACTGCTGAAATTTACATTCATACTTACTCTTTCATCAGAACATTCTTCTCTCCCTCTGTCACACCCACTTCACTTTTCTTCCTCTCCACTGAGATTTCCACTTCTTCAACCCCAGCCAGTACTTCCCCAGTGCCATGGAGAGCACACAGTCTATCCCTCCAACTCCCTCACAGTCACTCCTAAACAACCAAACAATGTATTAAAAAAAAAAATCAAAAGAGAACTCAAAAAATGTCTTGGGGCACCTGGCTGGCTTAGCATATAACTTTTGATCTTAGGGTTGAAGGTTCAAGCCCCATGTTGGATGCAGAGATATACTTACAAAAATTGAAAATCTTGGGATGCCTGGGTGGCTCAGTTGGTCGGACAACTGCCTTCGGCTCAGGTCATGATCCCGGAGTCTTGGGATTGAGTCCTGCATCGGGCTCCCAGCTCCACGGGAGTCTGCTTCTCCCTCTGACCTTCTCCTTGCTCATGCTCTGTCTCACTGTCTCTCTCTCTCAAATAAATAAATAAAATCTTTTAAAAAAATTGAAAATCTTTAAAAAAAAAAAACCTTGAGTCAAACAAAAATGGAAACAAATACTAAAACTTATGCGATGCAGCAAAAGCAGTTCTAAGAGGGAAGTTCACAGCTATAAACACATACATTGAGAAAAAAGAAAGATTTCAAATAAACAACTTAAATTTATACCTCAAAGAACTAGGAACTAGGAAAAGAAGAATAAGCTAAGGCCACAGTTAGCAGAAGGAAGGAAATAAAATGATTGGAGCAGAAATGAATGAAATAGAGAACAGGAAATCAGTACTAAAGATTAATAACACTAGGGTTGGTTCTTTGAAAGAGTGAACAAAATTGAAAATCCTTTAACTAGACTAACCAAGAAAAAAAGAGAGAACCCCAATTTCAAATACATATAAGTGAAGGTAGAAACATTACAACTAATACTATAGAAATACAAAGGATCATAAGAGGCTAGTACGAATACCAACAAATTGGACAATCTATAAGAAGTGGATAAATTCCTAGAAACATACAACCTGCTGACACTGAATCATGAAGAAATAGAAAATTAAACAGGCCAATTATGAGTAAGGAGATTGAATCAATAATCAAAAACCTTCCAATAAAGAAAAGCCCAGGACCAGACAGTTTCACTGGTGAGTTCTAACAAAAAATTTAAAGAAGATCCAATACCACTTCTCAAACTCTTCCAAAAAATCGGGAGTACTCCCAGCCTCCATTCCTGTCAATCACATCAACTCCTTGGCCTCACTCCCATTTTAAGTACTCAGTGAAACCAACTGCTAATCAACCCAACTTCCACCATCTGGGAATTGTCTGTCTCTGCTGACAAAACTGTAGCACTGAGCAGGCTGGAACCACTACTAATTTACAGCATCCTACCTCAATTCAGCCCTTGAGACTGCTCAAGGATCCCTTTATCTCTTTTTAATTGACTCTTTTCCTTTCAATAGTTGGCTAAGTTCAGAACTTCTCTCTGCTCAGTTGTAAAACACCATCACCTACTCTTCCCCCTCAGCAGATAACAACCTCATCGGAGAAAAAGACCTTCAGACGCAAATTTAACTTCCTATCGCAACCAAAGTGTGTGAGCACCTGTGGGAAACAGGCAGTGTGCCCGTCACTGGACTCCCTACAGTTCCGTCTCTGGAACCATCTCCCCATGCCCTCCCTTCTGACTGCCACAGCACCACCTACCGGACAGCTCCACCCAGATGGCCCGCATGCACCTTCAACGCAACAGACACAAAGTGAACGACCTCCCACTGAAACTTTACTCCATCTGCCCTCAGGCCCAAACCAGAAACTTGGAAGTACTTTTTGACCTCCCTCACCTTCACTTTCCCAGCCCACTCAAACAACATTGCGTCCTGCTGATTGTACCTCCTGAAGAGTCTTGAGTCCATTTCTGTCTCCATGATGTCTTACATGCATTACTCCTTCTACCTCCCAAACTGATCCCCTCCAATCCATCCTTTTTGGGGCACTTAGCATGATTTTTCTAAAACAAAGGAAACTGGTAAGGGGAGGGCTAACAGAGCCTCCCGTGTGGGAAAAGAGGTATCCTAAAGCAGAAAAGAGGGAGAAAAATGGAAGAATTCCCTTCAGATCCCCATACAGGATTAGTGTGCACCGAGGTTCTAAACCATAAAGCATAATTTTACCTGGAAGACTTTCAAAGCAGTATTTGCACATTGCCCGTCATCACCATTAAACCTTATGAGTAATTTGCTACTGAGTGTTCTGGAAGCATTCATACATGGTCAGAGATGTTGTTACAGTGTAATTGGGGACAAACCACATGTATTTTTAGATTAAGGCAAACTTTAGAGCAAATCTTGCTTGTGCACTTTACTTGCTGAGTCTGATTCCCCAGTTTTTTTTTTGTTTTGTTTTGTTTTTTTATTTATTTATTTGACACAGAGAGAGAGATCACAAGTAGGCAGAGAGGCAGGCAGAGAGAGGGAGGGAAGCAGGCTCCCCGCTGAGCAGAGAGCCCGATGCGGGGCTCGATCCCAGGACCCTGAGATCATGACCTGAGCCGAAGGCAGAGGCTTAACCTACTGAGCCACCCAGGTGCCCCCTGATTCCCCAGTGTAAGGAAAATGCTCCCTCGTAACATCAGATGAGATTATAAAAGAGAAGTGCCTCATACAGGACCTGACATCAACTCTAAATAATCAGTAAATACCATCACTGCCCCTCCTCCCTCTGTGATGCTGTTAAAACAATGTAGATTTTATTCATAACCCATTTGACTGCTTTTCCATATGTTTACTTATGGTTTTATTCACTCTCAAGATCCTTCAACAAAACCAAAGGGTACAAATGAAGCTGTTCTCATTTTAAAGGGGTGTGTAGTATATGTGTATATACATCTATGGTCATATGACTGTACATCTGGTTCCTTGATATTTTTTTAAATTCCAGATGTAACACATATGCCTACACACACACACACACACACACACACACACACACACACACACATTTAATGCACTGAGATTCTAGTATCACAAAAGGAATATGTCACCATATGGAACTAGGGAGTCCAATAACTTCCTATACCAGTGTGCCATGATAAGGATGTATTGTCTGTCGAACAGTAGAAGTGTGTGCTAAGATACACATCATTAAATTTACTTGACAAATCAGTGGCAAATATTTCCCAGTTAACTAGCAAGAATGTCAATGGCATTCATTTGTGGTCTGCATTTAAGTGGGGTCCTAATTGTTCTATTTCCCCATCTGGACCAGCAGAAGGCTGGAATACTGGTCTAAAGTTGGGCATGGGGTATGGTGGATACTGATCCTGTGTTGGTTAGTTTTATGTCTCAACTTGGTTAGGCCATGGTACCCAGTTGCTTGGTCAAACACCAACTTAGATGTTGCTGTGAAGGCATTTGTTGTTGCTGCTGCTGCTGCTGCTGCTGCTGCTGTTAAGATAAGGATTTAAATCAGCAGACTTTGAGCACCACCCAAATGTGAATAGACCTCATCTAATCAGTTGAAGGCCCTAAGACTGAGGTTCCCCCAGAACAGGGAAGAATTTTGTCTCCATGCGGATTCAAGCCTGCCAACCCTCCTTGCAAACTTGAGATGCTGGCCTCTACAACAGTATGAGCCAATCTTTAAAATAAATCTCTTTCCTTATTTATATATATATATATGATAAGTATAGATATGTACATATTATATTATATATCATGTTATGAATGTTTGAAGGGGGTTGATGTTTGCCTGAATGTGCATATAGGTGATTGATAAATAGATAGATATCCTGACTAATAGAGACCTTGAAGCTTCAAATTTGGTACTAAGTGTGGACTTGGGATATGGAAAAGTGAAAGTCAGGGAGGCAACCTAACCAAGATATCAGTAGGAAGGAGCTGGAAGAAAGAGAGACAGAGACAGAAACAGACCATATCCAAGGACATAACACTAGGAAAACCAAACCGCTTCTTTCCTCCACGAAAATATTTCTCTTATTTAGACAAACTTAAATAATAGGTGAACAAACAGAATAGTGATTCTCTGATTGAATTGGCCAAAAAGGAATATTCAAAATAAGAAGATCTGCCATCTCCAGCCTTTCTTTCATACTCCCCTTTCTTCCTAAAGATGACTGTGTCCAACAGTCATTAAACTTTGTTGTTAAGATCATTTTATGGCCTTGGGATGAAGCCAGAAATCATTGACTATCTGAAGAACATTCTCTTTCTAGACTCAAAAAAACAATTACAAAATACATGCTGAACTTCTGCCCAAGACTTTTGTTTCTGCCAATCCTATAGAACCATGGCTGTGTTTACGGGGGTCTTGTTATTCCTTGTGAAGACACCAACTTCACATGCATACATCTAGACTCTGCCTTGAGCTCTTGCCCTGGGCCATTCCTAAAACATTATTCTTAGAGAACCGAGTTATACTGAGGGAGATGGGGAGAAACCCCAAAAGTGAGGCTTAGGATTGTTGCATCTACACTTGTGTTTTAACCCTTGCTCCTGACATACTTTGAACACTGTGACTCTTAGAAGACCATCTTGGAAAGATGGCAAAGAGAATCTCTAGTCCCAGGTGACCCCTCAGAACACACACACAAGCATATCTGCACACACATGCACAAACACACATACGCGCACACACACGAATATTACCCATCTATCCCAAGTTCTATACATCCTCTCAGTGAATGCCCACAGGCATCGTGCTTTGTCCTCAGAATTATGGGGCAGCTTTCTTGTGATAAAATGAATTGCTTTTGTAGTTCACTCTTAGATTATTGTGTTACTGGGTATTGTCCCCCTATTCATTATCAATAATTTCTTAGCGTCTCCAAACAGGGGCATGGTCTTTGGGGAAGTTTATGTCCTTTTACTAGAGGACCTGCCTATCCTCACTATCCCCAACAATTCAAAAGTCTATTTCTGGACTTATTTTCAATTTTTATCACCATTTCCAGAAATGCATTAGCCAGGGTTCTGCTGCAATAATGTAATAATTACATTTGCTTACAAAATAAGCATTTATTCCACACACAGAGGTCTGCAGATCAGCTGATCCCAGTTGGATTCCAGGCTTTGTTTATGGTTCCAGATTGTCCTATGTGTCTTCATTCCAGGACACAGACTGAAGGAGCAAGAGCTACATGGGACATATATCAGCTTCAGTGGAAGCTGAAGTTCAAAACGTTGAGCCAAACCATGATAACACATTTAAATCCTCTACTCAGACACAACTCAAGCAAATTCTGCCTTCATTTCATTGGAAGAGGAAGTTCTACATGGGAACCAATGTCAGAGATTGGGGTGGGGATGTACCTACTACCCCTCAAGTGAGAGGTACCACTAAATCTCCAGATAAGGCACGTGGATGGAGAACCCTTTAACAAAGAAGAAATGAGAATCCAGAATGATAATCCAATCTACCACAAGGCTAAATTGTTATTGAAACATTTTATTGAATTAACTCTGGACTCTTTTTTTAAAGAATATTATTTACTATATCCTTCTCCATGAGGACCCACAGGAGAAACTTCTCTCTGATTTCAGGTCCTGGATAGTTAGACTTCTGGCAAAAGATTGCTTTCATCTATACACACTCAGAAGCCTACATCAGATGCTTTCAGCTCACCTCCAACAATTGTACATGATGTAGGCTTACCCCTGGTTTCTCCCTTTATTTTCCTTTCAGCCTAATTTCTCACCTTCTTGTCATTCAGTTTGATCTCCATGTCTGTAGGCTATGTCCTTTGCGTGTGTATATATGTTTCTGTGTGTGTGTGTGTGTGTGTGTGTGAACTTATAGTCATTTCTGTATCCAACAAATATATATATATTATATATATATTTTTATATATAATATATATATTATATATATATATATTAGTTCCTTTCTGTGACTAAGTAACACATCTAGGAAATGTAAACAATATAAATGACTTGCAGAGAATAAATGAGTTTCTCACCACCCTTACAATTCCCCACTCCAGAGGTAGCCACTGTGTTCAAATTGTGTGACCATGAGTCTTATCTATCAGAAGAATTGTAGTGGAATTTCTGCCACAAGGAAATCCATGCATCTTAAATTTTGGAAGATACTGCCGATTGCTTTCCAAAAAAGCTTGTACTAGTTTACAGCCCAGTTAGCAATGTGTGAGAGACACTGTCATCCCACAACCTCACCAACACTGTGTATTATCACAGATTTCCCTCAACATGTTTTCAAAGTTTTCATCTTTGCCCACTGATAAGTGAAAATCTTTTAAAACTGTTACTATTTCTCTTCCTGTTCATATCCTTTGGAAATATATTTTTTCTTCTTGATTTATAAGAGCTCTTTGTATATTAAAGAAATGAGTTTAGAAAATAGCATGTTAAGCAAAATAAGTCAGTCAGAGAAAGACAATTGTCATATGATCTTTCTGATATGAGGAATTTTTTTTTTAAATTTTTTTTATTTTAATAAACATATAATGTATTTTTATCCCCAGGGGTACAGGTCTGTGAATCGTCTGGTTTACACATTTCACAGCACTCATCATAGCACATACCCTCCCCAATGTCCATTTCCCCACCACCCTCTCCCATCCCCCTTCCCCCCCGCAACCCTCAGTCTGTTTCTTGAGATTGAGTCTTTTATGGTTTGTCTCCCTCCCAATCCCATCTTTTCATTTTTTCTTTTCCTACCTCCCCCCAAACCCCCCCACCTTGCATCTCCACTTCCTCATATCAAAGAGATCATATGATAGTTATATTTCTCCGATTGACTTATTTCGCTAAGCATGATACCCTCTAGTTCCATCCACGTCGTCGCAAATGGCAAGATTTCATGTCTTTTGATGGCTGCATAGTATTCCATTGTGTATATATACCACATCTTCTTTATCCATTCATCTGTTGATGGACATCTAGGCGCTTTCCACAGTTTGGCTATTGTGGACATTGCTGCTATAAACATTCGGGTGCACGTGCCCCTTCGGAGCACCACGTTTGTATCTTTAGGATATATACCCAGGAGTGCAATTGCTGGGTCGTAGGGTAGCTCTATTTTCAGTTTTTTGAGGAACCTCCACACTGTTTTCCAGAGTGGTTGCACCAGCTTGCATTCCCACCAACAGTGTAGGAGGGTTCCCCTCTCTCCGCATCCTCGCCAGCATCTGTCATTTCTTGACTTGTTAATTTTAGCCATTCTGACTGGTGTGAGGTGGTATCTCATTGTGGTTTTGATTTGTATTTCCCTGATGCCAAGTGATGTGGAGCATTTTTTCATGTGTCTGTTGGCCATCTGGATGTCTTCCTTGCAGAAATGTCTTTTCATGTCCTCTGCCCATTTCTTGACTGGATTATTTGTTCTTTGGGTATTGAGTTTGATAAGCTCTTTATAGATTTTGGATACGAGCCCTTTATCTGATATGTCGTTTGCAAATATCTTCTCCCATTCTGTCAGTTGTCTTTTGGTTTTGTTCACTGTTTCTTTTGCTGTGCAAAAGCTTTTGATCTTGATGAAATCCCAATAGTTCATTTTTGCCCTTGCTTCTGTTGCCTTTGGCGATGTTCCTAGGAAGAAGTTGCTGCGGTGGAGGTCAAAGAGGTTGCTGCCTGCATTGTCCTCAAGGATTTTGATAGATTCCTTTCGCACATTGAGGTCCTTCATCCACTTTGAGTCTATTTTCGTGTGTGGTGTAAGGAAATAGTCCAATTTCATTTTTCTGCATGTGGCTGTCCAATTTTCCCAGCACCATTTGTTGAAGAGGCTGTCTTTTTTCCATTGGATATTCTTTCCTGCTTTGTCAAAGATTAGTTGACCATAGAGTTGAGGGTCTATTTCTGGGCTCTCTATTCTGTTCCATTGATCTATATGTCTGTTTTTGTGCCAGTACCATACTGTCTTGATGATGACAGCTTTGTAATAGAGCTTGAAGTCTGGAATTGTGATACCACCGACTTTGGCTTTCTTTTTCAATATTCCTTTGGCTATTCGAGGTCTTTTCTGGTTCCATATAAATTTTAGGATTATTTGTTCTATTTCTTTAAAAAAAATGGATGGGATTTTGATAGGGATTGCATTAAATGTGTAGATTGCTTTAGGTAGAATAGACATTTTCACAATATTTGTTCTTCCAATCCATGAGCATGGAATATTTTTCCATTTCTTTGTGTCTTCCTCAATTTCTTTCATGAGTACTTTATAGTTTTCTGAGTATAGATTCTTTGCCTCTTTGGTTAGATTTATTCCTAGGTATCTTATGGTTTTGGGTACGATTGTAAATGGGACCGACTCCTCAATTTCTCTTTCTTCTGTCTTGTTGTTAGTGTAAAGAAATGCGACTGATTTCTGTGCATTGACTTTATATCCTGACACTTTACTGAATTCCTGTATAAGTTCTAGCAGTTTTGGAGTGGAGCCTTTTGGGTTTTCCACATATAGTATCATATCATCTGCAAAGAGTGATAGTTTGACTTCTTCTTTGTCGATTTGGATGCCTTTAATTTCTTTTTGTTGTCTGATTGCTGAGGCTAGGACTTCTAGTACTATATTGAACAGCAGTGGTGATAACGGACATCCCTGCCGTGTTCCTGACCTTAGCGGAAAAGCTTTCAGTTTTTCTCCATTGAGAATGATATTTGCGGTGGGTTTTTCATAGATGGCTTTGATAATGTTGAGGTATGTGCCTTCTATCCCTACACTTTGAAGAGTTTTAATCAGGAAGGGATGCTGCACTTTGTCAAACGCTTTTTCAGCATCTATTGAGAGTATCATATGGTTCTTACTCTTTCTTTTATTAATGTATTGTATCACATTGATGGATTTGCGGATGTTGAACCAACCTTGCAGCCCTGGAATAAATCCCACTTGGTCGTGGTGAATAATCCTTTTAATGTACTGTTGGATCCTATTGGCCAGTATTTTGGTGAGAATTTTCGCATCTGTGTTCATCAAGGATATTGGTCTGTAATTCTCTTTTTTGGTGGGATCCTTGTCTGGTTTTGGGATCAAGGTGATGCTGGCCTCATAGAATGAGTTTGGAAGTTTTCCTTCCATTTCTATTTTTTGGAACAGTTTCAGGAGAATAGGAATTAATTCTTCTTTAAATGTTTGGTAGAATTCCCCTGGGAAGCCGTCTGGTCCTGGACTTTTGTTTGTTTGGAGATTTTTGATGACTGTTTCAATCTCCTTACTGGTTATGGGTCTGTTCAGGTTATCTATTTCTTCCTGGTTCAGTTGTGGTAGTTTATACATCTCTAGAAATGTATCCATTTCTTCCAGGTTGTCAAATTTGTTGCCATAGAGTTGCTCGTAGTATGTTCTTATAATTGTTTGTATTTCTTTGGTGTTGGTTGTGATCTCTCCTCTTTCATTCATGATTTTATTTATTTGTGTCCTTTCTCTTTTCTTTTTGATAAGTCTGGCCAGGGGCTTATCAATCTTATTAATTCTTTCAAAGAACCAGCTCCTAGTTTTGTTGATTTGTTCTATTGTTTTTTTAGTTTCTATTTCATTGATTTCTGCTCTGATCTTTATGATTTCTCTTCTCCTGCTGGGTTTAGGCTTTCTTTGTTGTTCTCTCTCCAGCTCCTTTAGGTGTAGGGTTAGGTTGTGTATTTGAGACCTTTCTTGTTTCTTGAGAAAGGCTTGCACTGCTATATATTTTCCTCTCAGGACTGCCTTTGTTGTGTCCCACAGATTTTGAACTGTTGTGTTTTCATTATCATTTGTTTCCATGAATTTTTTCAATTCTTCTTTAATTTCCTGGTTGACCCATTCATTTTTTAGAAGGATGCTGTTTAGTCTCCATGTATTTGCGTTCTTTCCAAATTTCCTCTTGTGATTGAGTTCGAGCTTCAGAGCATTGTGGTCTGAAAATATGCAGGGAATGATCTCGATCTTTTGGTACCGATTGAGACCTGATTTATGACCCAGGATATGGTCTATTCTGGAGAATGTTCCATGTGCACTAGAGAAGAATGTATATTCTGTTGTTTTGGGATGGAATGTTCTGAATATATCTGTGATGTCCATCTGGTCCAGTGTGTCATTTAAGGCCTTTATTTCCTTGTTGATCTTTTGCTTAGATGATCTGTCCATTTCAGTGAGGGGAGTGTTAAAGTCCCCTGCTATTATTGTATTACTGTCGATGTTTTTCTTTGATTTTGTTATTAATTGGTTTATATAGTTGGCTGCTCCCATGTTAGGGGCATAGATATTTAAGATTGTTAGATCTTCTTGTTGGACAGACCCTTTGAGTATGATATAGTGTCCTTCCTCATCTCTTATTATAGTCTTTGGCTTAAAATCTAATTGATCTGATATAAGGATTGCCACCCCAGCTTTCTTCTGATGTCCATTAGCATGGTACATTGTTTTCCACCCCCTCACTTTAAATCTGGAGGTGTCTTCGGGTCTAAAATGAGTTTCTTGTAGGCAACATATGGATGGGTTTTGTTTTTTTATCCATTCTGATACCCTGTGTCTTTTGATTGGGGCATTTAGCCCATTAACATTCAGGGTAACTATTGAGAGATATGAATTTAGTGCCATTGTATTGCCTGTAAGATGATTGTTACTGTATATTGTTTCTGTTTCTTTCTGATCTACTACTTTTAGGGTCTCTCTTTGCTTAGAGGACCCCTTTCAATATTTCCTGTAGAGCTGGTTTGGTGTTTGCAAATTCTTTCAGCTTTTGTTTGTCTGGGAAGCTCTTTATCTCTCCTTCTGTTTTCAATGATAGCCTAGCCGGATATAGTATTCTTGGCTGCATGTTTTTCTCGTTTAGTGCTCTGAATATATCATGCCAGTTCTTTCTGGCCTGCCAGGTCTCTGTGGATAGGTCCGCTGCCAATCTAATGTTTTTACCCTTGTATGTTACAGACTTCTTTTCCCGGGCTGCTTTCAGGATTTTCTCTTTGTCGCTAAGACTTGTAAATTTTACTATCAGGTGACGAGGTGTGGACCTATTTTTATTGATTTTGAGGGGCGTTCTTAGCATCTCCTGGATTTTGATGTTTGTTCCCTTTGCCATATTAGGGAAATTCTCTCCAATAATTGTCTCCAATATACCTTCTGCTCCCCTCTCTCTTTCTTCTTCTTCTGGAATCCCAATTATTCTAATGTTGTGTCGTCTTATGGTGTCACTTATCTCTCGAATCCTCTCCTCGTGTTCCAGTAGTTGTTTGTCTCTCTTTTGCTCAGCTTCTTTATTCTCTGTCATTTGGTCTTCTATGTCACTAATTCTTTCTTCTGCCTCATTTATCCTGGCAGTGAGAGCTTCCATTTTTGATTGCACCTCATGAATAGCTTTTTTGATTTCAACTTGGTTAGATTTTAGTTCTTTTATTTCTCCAGAAAGGGCTTTTATCTCTCCGGAGAGGGTTTCTCTAATATCTTCTATGCCTTTTTCGAGCCCGGCTAGAACCTTGAGAATTGTCATTCTGAACTCTAGATCTGTCATGCTACCTATGTCTGTATTGATTAGGTCTCCAGCCTTCGGTACGGCCTCTTGTTCTTTTTTTTTGAGGTGAGTTTTTCCGCCTTGTCATTTTGTCCAGGTAGGATTTGCTTTCTCCTGCTGTGGAATTCCGCTGTTCTTGGTGACTGAAGTTGGTTTTGGATGGTTTCTTGTTGATCTTCTGGGGGAGGGGCCTGTTGTAGTGATTCTCAAGTGTCTTTGCCGCAGGCGGAATTGCACCGCCCTTGCCAGGGGCCGGGCTAAGTAATCCGCTCGGGTTCGCTTTCAGGAGCTTTTGTTCCCTGAGCGCTTTCCGTAGAGTTCCGGAGGACGGGAATGAAGATGGCGGCCTCCCAATCTCTCGGCCCAGAGGAGCCGAGAGCTTGGGGTTCCGCTCCTCAGTGCGCTCTCAGAGCAAAGCGCCCAATAGCCCCGCCTCCCTGGCTTGCGGTCGCGCCTCGAGGAAAGCAGTCAATTGTTGGAGCTGGAGAAAAGCGCCGGGTCGCTTTTGTCTCCGTGGCCTCCGGCCGCGCTCCGAGCCCACCCAGCCTGCGACCGGCACAAGGTAACCCCGGGCTTAGAGCTCACTCCTCGGCTTTGTCGCTATAGCCGGCTTCCCCGCTCTAATACCTGCGAGCTCTGCGGCACTCAGACACCCCCAGTCCTTCTGTGACCCCGCGGGTCCTGGGGTTATGCTGACCCCGCCTGGGTTTCCCCCCAGTTTAGCCTCTGGAGCGATGTCTCCCAGTGGAGCCGACTTTTAAAAGTCCCGGTTTTGTG
The DNA here is from genome assembly GCF_963455335.1 of Martes martes. Taxonomy (NCBI): domain Eukaryota; kingdom Metazoa; phylum Chordata; class Mammalia; order Carnivora; family Mustelidae; genus Martes; species Martes martes. The sequence continues at coordinate 45,404,817 of NC_137896.1, read as the reverse complement.
CTCCGTCGCTCCGCCGCTTGCCGGGTGCCGGCCCCTCCCCCCGGGGTCTATCTTCCCGTCGCTTTGGATTCACTTCTCCGCAGGTCCTACCTTTCAGAAAGTGATCGATTTTCTGTTTCTGGGATTGTTGCTCTTCTTCTCTTCGATTTCCCGTTGGATTTATAGGTGTTCACAATGGTTAGATAAGCTATCTAGCTGATCTCCTGCTACCCGATGTCGTCTCAGCCTGCTACTTCTCCGCCATCTTGACTCCTCCATCACCCAAACAGTTTTTCTGATATGAGGAATTTGAGAGGCAGGACAGGGGGTCATGGGGGGTAGGGAGGGAAAAAAATGAAACAAGATGTTATTGGGAGGGAGACAAATCACAAGAGACTCTTAATCTCATGAAACAAACTGAGGTTTGCTGGGGGGTGGACGGGGCGGGATAGGGTGGCTGGGTTATGGACATTGGGGAGGGTATGTGCTATGGTGAGTGCTGTGAAATATGTAAGCCTGATGATTCATAGACCTGTAACCCTGAGGAAAGTAATACATTATATGTTAATAAAAAATTAAAAATTAAAAAATAAATAAATTAAAATTAAAATTAAAAAAAAGAAAATAGCATGTTATTTGAAAAATAGCAAGCCTTTTTGAAGTTGGATAAATAGCTAGACACATGCAGAGATGAATGGAATAAGTGAAGAATGACCACTTAAAACACATATTTGGGGAAGCATGGGCTAGTCCTTGGACCTAGCAAGAAATCTTGATTTTCCCATGCTTCTGTCACCGTCCTCACTCCTCACTTTGAAGCTGTACATTTTGGTGTTATGATCTCTCCCGGGCAGGACAGAACTCCTTATTTACTTGGTGGAAATGGGGTTAGTGACCTCTCCATGGGAATACACTGTTTCTTTGACAGCTCTCTGGCATAATAGATATTTCTGAGAATTTGTCAAATGCCCTGGATAAATGTTGCATTTTTATACACAAGAGCCTAAGTACACAGACCTCATATTAAGCTAAACATCATGTTTCCAGGTAACATGTGTATATAATCAGCTTGTGTCACTCGAACAAGGCCTACCTCAATGTGCTAGCAAGAGAAAGGAGCAAAGTTTTTGAATGTTGGCATGCAGATGACAAACACATCTGCCTGCAATCCCAGCCCCAGTCCCATCCAAGTGTTGGTGTGGTCATGGCCAATTCACTTAAAAGCCAATGTTTCCAACCTCACATTAGTAAGAATACAATGTTTCTAGTTCTTCCTCAGTTGCAGTTTGGAGGGGTTTTGTTGTCATTATTATTCAAAAAAGAACAGCTCTTTTTTGCTGTGGCTCTGATTTGGCTTCTAGACCACAGCTGTCCTGAGGCTGGTCTTCTCAGTGGTGGTTTGCATTTGTGGGAATTCAGAAATCTTCATGCCTCCTCTGTTCTTCCAAAAATCTAAATCATCCTTGATGCTTTAAAATGAAGCAATATCTTCAGAACTAAAAAAGAGCATTTTTGCAATTGTTCTGGTATTTTTAACCATTTGCAAATAAGTTAGGTTTCTTTAAAACAGAATGAAACCATCTAGAACTTCAAATATTTGAGTAAATTATGTATGGGCTATTAACAGCATTAAACTCCACATTCAAATTGATTTCAGTGGATAGAGTTTGGGGCTTGTTTTTGCAGTATAAAAACTGAGTATTTCTGAAAAATTGTGGTAATGCCAAATAACCATATCTCCTGCATTGCCTGCTTTCCAGCCATTCATTTTGTTTTATGTTATTCCTGTATTTAACTATTTGTACAAAACTTGCTCAAGAAGAAATGTAAAATTGACATGGTGAAATATAGCCATGGCTAGGATTAAAGGTTCTTGCCCATGCATCACTGAATAAGTTTTCTGATCACTTTTTAATTAATGTAATAAACTACTTTTGGGGTCCCTAGAACGACAAGAATTTTTTTGGGTAAGTTAAAACTTAACAAACAGCATTTAAACAATCAAACAGCATTTCATAGTATCCAAATAGAGTTTGGCCAACATGATGGGAAGAAACTTACTGTGCCATCCAGTCCATTCTTAAGTAGATGCAAAGAGCCCCTTCTGTTGAGTGCAACATCTACACGGAATTTGGGTTACAAGAGCACTGTGTCTTATCTCCCATTTAGTTTTTTATCCAGTAGAAACAAATTGCATTACAGTTCTCACCTACTTAACTCAAAGGGGTATCAAGAACATGACATACTGTTTAAATTGTTTCAAATAGTAGACTAGGAAAACAAAGTCACTTTCTCTTCCTTGTGATTTAGAAAAATCAGTTAAACATTTTTTGCAATGTTCTCAATACTTTAAAAATAGAATGTATATAGGATACCTCAGTGGCACAGTCAGCTAAGCATCTGACTCTTGGTTTTAGCTCAGATCATGATCTCAGGATTATGAAATCGAGCCCCATGTCCAGGCTCCACACGCAGAACAGAGTTTGCTTAAGACTTTTTCCCTCTCTCTCTGCCCCTACCCACTGTGCACTCTCTCTTTCCTTCTCAAAAAAACTAATTAATCTTTAAAAAATCAAATTTATGAAATCATACATACATATGAAGCTCATAAAATTAATTTCAAAAAACATGATTGATTCATGAATTGATATGAATATATGATTGTGTATATATATATATATGATATATATATATATAGTCTCCAAAGGCAAACTCCCCTGTATATGCGAATTGTCTACTGGCAACAGAACAGCAACATCTTTTTTTTCCCCTTAACTAAGATTTATATTTGACTTCACCTGTCAGAAATTCAATGGCACATGTCATAAATTCACAAAAAGCCACCGAAACTGGTTTTGAAAAAAATTCACAAGATTAAACTAAGAAATGGTCTGTTATGGCTAAGAAATATATACATCCAGCATTGCTAAAGTTCTGGTATCTGATCATTGGAATTTCAGGGTTGAAAGGAATTAGGAAGAGCACCTGGCTGGCTCTGTCAGTGGAGCATGTGACTCCTGGTCTCTGGTCATGAGTTCAAGCCCCATTTTGGGTGTAGAGCTTGCTAGAAAAAAAGAAAAGGAAAGGGAAAAGAAAGAAAGGGGCTTTAGGGGTCATCTTGAGATATACTTTCCTAGTGGTGAACTAGTCTATATTTGAAAATTCTGTTTTAAAAAAGAGAATTTAATGTTCAGCCCTTAAAACCCTAAATTCAGAAAGAAGACTTGGGACTGTAGTTATTACAACAGTGACCCATGGGTCAGATGCCACATGGCATTTATTTCTGTTTGTCACCTGCTAGTCTGCACAGTCCAAGGAAACCCAAGCAAGACTGAGCCAGGGCTCTTCCCTTCCCACACATCTCCACCCCCACTTCCTCTGCTTTGTTACTCTTTCCTGCTACCCATATGGCCCCAGGCTCATGGTATTTCTCCATGCATTCCCTCAGCATCGGATCCTGGCCTGTCCCTGTGACCCAGCTGCTGTACAGTTTCTGGTGGTCACCGACTCTCACCCCACCTGCCTGCTATTCTACCCCACCATTTACATGAGCCTGAACCCAGCACTACCTGGCTGTCTCCACCCTCAACAACCCCCCCCCTCTACACACACACACACTCAATCCACAAGTCTTTGTACCTCCAAAATATTCCCCAATTCCATTGTCCCCTTCCCCACTGTAGCCACCCCTCTGGGCTACTGAAGTCCTGGGTCTGCACTGGGACTGACCATCTCTCCTGGGCTCCTCACTTGCAGTCTTGCCTTGGGGGGGTGGAGGTGGGGACTCAGCAGCCAGCACCATCTTTTTATAACAAACATCACTATCTGGCTCCTCCCCCAACCCTGGCAAAAGCTCCCCTCTTACAGAAGGTGAAATCCCAGTCCCCTCCCCAGGGCCCACCTAGCCCTGCTGGCTTCCTGTGGCCTCCCTTCTAAGCCCTTCTGTCCACCCGACAGTCTCCCTAAGACCCCAAGTACCACTCCCTGGAGAGCTCCCTGCCGCCACTGACTTCTGCCAGCCACTTTAGGCAAAGGGAATACAAGTGGCTTGGGCTGTCAGTGCAAAACACCACAGACTATGTAACTGCAAACATGAGAGATTTCTTTTCTCCCAGTTCTCAGGTCCCCCTGTCAGCACAGGAGTCAGTCCCCAGGCATCTACTGCTTGTTGCAAGTCTAGGGCACAGTGACTGCCTGCCCTTACTGCATTTCTCCTGGGAAGACCCAGCCCCCACATCGGACAAAGACAGCTGCAGCCTCCGCCCCACCTGCAGCCTCCACCCGATCTCCACACATCTCCTGGCCATCCTGGGTTTCCTTTGTGTGCATCACATTCTACTTCCAGATGGATCCATATGGGCTTTACAAGGCATTTTGTTATGCTTTGAATGTGAATTTCTGAAAATACTATCAGTGATAAAGAAATGCTTGGCTATGGGGGAGGGGGGAGGGAAGAAGGGAGGGAGGAAGGAAGGAAGGAAGGAAGGTAGGGGAGAGAGAGAGGGAGGGAAGGAAAGAAGAAAAGATGGTTGGAGGGATGGATGGAAGGAAGGGAGGAAGGAAAGAAGGAAGGAAGGAGAAGGGAGGGAAGGAAAGAAGAAAAAGGAGAGTGGGAGGGAAGGAGGGAGTGAGGGAAGGAAGGAAGGAAGGATGGAAGGAAGGGAGGGAGGAGGGGAAGGGAGAAAGGAAGAGAGAGAGAGACTGTGTGGCTTTAAACAACCACAGAGATTTATTTCCTCTCAGTTCTGGAGGCTGGAAGTCCAAGACCAAGTTGCCAGCACGGTCACTTCCTGGTGAGCACTTTCATCCTCCCTTGCACAGGGCCACCTCTTCCTGTGTTCTGCCTGGCAGAGAGCCCTGGTGTCTCTTCCTCTTCTTCTAATGGCACGAATCTCATCATAAAATCTCCATCCTCATGACCTCATTCAAACATAATTATCTCCCAAATGCCCTATTTCCAAATACCACCACTTAGGAGGTTAGGACATCAACACAAGAATTTGGAGAGGATAAATTAAGTCCTTGGCAGTAGGAAAGACAGAGCTAGAGGATTTTGCACATGAGAGATACGAACAAAATTGGCATAAAACTGTCTCTATAGCTTTATTGCTACTTCCCCCCAGCTTTGCTTCCCCTGAGCTCCTGAGTGGTATGTTTCTAACCAAAATCAGAGAATGTCAGGCCTCTGCTTCCCACATCACTCAAGGTGAGAGCCAGCGTTCTCACAGGCACTGCATGATTGATAGGTTCACCTCCAGGAACTCATTCCTCCACTCCCCGGCTCAGTCCCACCCCTGGTTCTTACCCTGGCTTCAGGTTATGTGTTTTTCTGTTCTCTGACTTCTGGGAAAACAGTGACCCTGGACCCTTCAAGCCCTTCCTTCCATCTCCATGGGTCTAGCCTCAAAGGCATTTTATCTGCCAGGATCCCCTGGCCAGCATCTGGATAAATCTCTTCTCCTCAAGCGTCTACTTTCCATCTACCTACCCTGTCTCATCTCTCTCCCTAACGTCGCTCACCTCTATCACAGTGTTTATTTAGCTGCTGGTTTGTCTGTTTGTGTCCATCTCTTCTCACCAAAAACGAAGGTCCATGAGGGTGGGATTTCATCAGTTTGAACTGCTTGTGTCCCCAGTGCCAGAGTAGGACAGGTCCTCAAGTGAGATTTGTTGACTCAATGAATGAATTCCATTAACAAACTGAAAAACAGATGAAAGGAACAAGAAACTTAGGCCCATCTTTCTCCACCTTATTATTGACAGGGATTTTCAGTCATCAGGGATGCATCTGACTTGAAGCAAATTCTCTATGCCCTGAGACTTCATTGAATTGTCCAGAAGAGCGTTCCACCTGAAATGCCTTTGCTGGTGTTCCAACCAATCAGCCGTACTTAGTACACACAGCAGCCACACTCAAGGTGGGTGGGATGTCATTCCCATGAGTCCTGTGTGTCCTGCACATGACACCCTGTGCTTGGGCACCTGGGAATCATGCATTCCCAGAATACTATCTTGCTCCCAGCCATTATTCTCTTGCTGGTGAAGGCACATCAGAATCCAAGTGAGAATGACATCATGACAGCAAGACACAGTGACTTTGAAAGAATAAGATGAATTTACTAATAGAAAAAGTAATCTGAACATGTGTCTTTATGTCTTTACCAACAAGGCTGTATATTAACAATATCTGTGTCCTGTGATGCCCTGGGTAAAACCACCAGACCAAATGAGACTATGCAATTACCACAAAGATACAGGTGATAATTCTGCTATGACTTTTGTGACTAGACAGAATCGCCATTTGTCTGCAAGGTACAACTCGCATGCAGGTATGGAGGGTGAATCTAGCAGGCACAGAATCTGGTGTTCCACCCATGTCACCACACCTCCGCCACCTCCAGAAGTGCTGCCCGTCTTCCAAACACCAGCACCTGCATTTCTCAACCACGGGGAATTCTCCAGCATTTTCTACCATGTGGCAGGCCAGAAGTGTATTTTAGGAACAGCCCTCACAATGACCATCTGGACTTCGTGTGCAAATACCCCAGCTCCCTGAGGTCTAGTCGTGTTCCATACTGTTTCCCAGGGTTCTCCAGATGGATTTAGCCCAGTGGCCCACGGAGACAGATGGACTGGTGATACACCCATTATGGGCTATGTTCTGTGTCTCACTTCCCTATACTCTTTATTTATTTTATTTTCATTTTATTTTTTCAGTGTTCCAAGATTCATTGTTCATGTACCACACCCAGTGCTCCATGCAATACATGCCCTCCTTAGTACCACCACCAGGCTCACCTAACCCCCCACCCCCTTGCCTCTAAAACCCTCAGTTTGTTTCTCAGAGTCCACAGTCTCTCGTGGTTTTTCTCGCCCCACCCCAGTTTGCCCCAATTCACTTTTCCTTTCCTTCTCCAAATGTCCTCCATGTTATTCCTTACGCTCCACAAGTAAGTGAAACCATATGATAATTGACTCTCTCTGCTTGACTTATTTCACTCAGGATAATCTCTCCCAGTCCTGTCCATGTTGACACAAAAGTTGGGTATTCATTCTTTCTGATAGAGGCATAATATTCCATTGTATATATGGACCATATCTTCTTTATCTATTCGTCTGTTGAAGGGCATCTTGGCCCTTTCCACAATTTGGCAATTGTGAACATTGGCTGCTATGAATATTGGGGGTAATCACTCTCTTCCTATACTCTTAACGGAGTTTCCTGAGATCACCTCCTGAATCAATTTTTCTCTCTGCTTCTGGGAGAACCCAAAACAGAAATAGAATTATTGAAACTTGAAGGAAATAGACCATTCATCCCCACCTTATTTTGCAAATGGAGAAATTGAGACTCAAGAGCTAACTCTTTCCCCAAGAATGCAATAATTCACCATTCATTCCACCACACCCTCTCTCTCCAGATTCTACCTGGGAATAAGATGAGCAAATATCTCCTTAGTATTTCATATCCTAGAATCTGCCACTCCCTGGATACAGTGTTATAACGATCAGTAGATATTTTATATTCATAGAAACATTTTATTTAAAATAATTTTATGCTTCGACGTACGTGAAATTCTTAAGAAAACCAATTTCATCATTACAATAAATGCCAACTTCACACTTTTCAATAAATTCAACACATTTCTTCAGATATAAAAGTAAAATCAACTTGAACTGAAGCACACAAACACAGCAGGAGTCTTAGAAGTGTAAATATATAACTAGATCGTGAGTTTCCCAGTTCAAGGAAGAAAGGCAGTAATGGAGCCCCACACAAGGCTGGCCCCCCAGCCCTTCTGCAGCAGAGAAAAAGAGCAGACTGGGGCAAGGGACTGCTGCTAAAACTCTCATTCCAGAATCTCTGCTTCTGACAGCTGGGTGCATTGCAAAAATCACTTCAGAAGTCAGACAGGAATATTGCTGCCACCAGAAATGAGCTGTGTAGAGAGAACTCTTTGGTGACCTGTCATCGATGGGAAGGCACTGCCAGCAGTCAGCCTGAGTGGCTTTGCAGTGGATGAAAAGCCTTCCTTAGCATTCTAATTTATGGTAGGCTATATAGGTTGGGTCTCTACTAATGGCTTCCTTGTGTGCATGGCATTCTCTATGACTTCAAAGAGTGACCACTGGGTGGAAAGAGAAGATTAGGGAATGAGGACTGCTATCTTGACCAGCACAGAGATTAAGTGGAACCTGGGACTTTAGGAAAGTCAATGAGGACTTTAAATAAAATAAGAAAAGGGAGGAACGTATTTCTTTTTTGTGAGCAGTTGAAATGACTTGATAATTGTCTTTTTTTCTAATGTGCTTTTGATGCTAATTTTTTAATTTATTTTTATTGGTTATGTTCAATTAGCCAGCTTGTAATACATCACTAGTTTTTGATGTAGTGCTCAATGATTCATTAGTTGCATATAACACCCTGTGCTCATCACCGCACAGGCCAATGCTGATTTTTTCATCTGATCCTTCATCCCTTAGTGTTTACTGATCAGGAAGAGAAGAATAACAGGGACAATTCAGATGCCCCCCAAAAAACACAGCAGCTGATCACCTCAAGCACACTTCCATTTGGCTTTGCAATGCAGGGTACGCTCTTTGAAGCTGTGTCAGTAGTTCTAATTTTGGGGGTTTTATCTTAATGCCATTTTTTGAGTGTCTACTAGTATCCAGTAGCATATCATTGTTTCAGGGGATTCAAATTCTTATAAGACATGGTTCTTGCTCAAGTAGAGAGAGCTAAGAAATGAATATAGGAGATGAGAATTATGTTAGGTGAGGGGACTGCTAACGATGAAATTTTGGAGGTACCAAGTTCCCCCAAAATGGGATGCTTCACTCTCCATGAGCCAAGTGGTGAGAAGAGCAAAACCTTGGGAGTCAAATATTGGTCTGAGTTGGAATCTCAACTCAGCTGTCAACTTGCCATGGACCCTTGCTCACTGAGTTGCAATGTCATCTGTAAAATGAGATTACCACATACCTTTAAGAAGTGCTTGGAACAGCCAATATTAAATTGATGTAGATTAAGACCTGCTGACTGGGGAGACACAAATCACCCACATGGAATGGGCAGGTAGCTCCTCAGCCTCCAAGCTCCTACTTGGATGAAGTGAAAACCGTAAGGTCTCTTGACTGAGGCACAGTTTCAATACATACTCATAAAGGAAATAAAGTCACAGATGTATTCCTTACAGTTCCCAGAATGGGGCAGCTGGGGGAACACAGTGAGCCAGGGAATGGCAGTCCTCTCTCCTAGGTCTCAAGCAAGCAGGAGATGGAGAAAAGGCAAGTTAGCACCTACTACTTATAAGGTGGTTGAGGTAGAGGTCACTAACTTGTTGTGGGCTCAAATCTAAATGGTTCTTTTCAAAAGTGACCCAGGAATAGCAAAGTGAGAACTTGTGGCAAAAATCCTAAACTCAGGTCTTTATTTAAATGCCCAGTCTCAGGTGGCTCCATAGGTTAAGCATCTGCCTTTGGCTCAGGTCATGACCCCAGGATTCTGGGATTGAGTCCCACAACAGGCTCCTTTCTCAGTGGGGAGTCTGCCTCTTTCTCCCTCTGTTCCTACTTTTGCTTGTGCAATCTCCCTCTCTCTCAAATAAATAAGTAAATAAAAATCTTAAAAATAAATAAATAAATACCCAGACTCGTTGTGAACAGGGTAATCATCTTTTAAACTATGCAGACAACAACTCAGAATAGTTGTTTGCTCATCACATCTTGTCACATTCTTTTGAAAAGCACTGAGTGTTATCTGCAAACAATGAATCATGGAACACTACATCAAAAACTAATGATGTACTGTATAGTGACTAATGTAACATAATAAAAACAAAGTTATTAGAAAAAAATTAAATTAAATTAAATTAAAAAATAAAATAAAAAATAAAGAAATTATGTCTTTACAATTCAGTATGTTCCGCTAGACTAAGGCGTCACAGGAACAGAAACCTCTCATTTCTCTGCGTCCTCAATGCCTGGCACAGTAAGTGTTCCATTTCTGTCTGTGTCCTTACTGATCTTTCATGGACACACTAAAGAGGGTATTTCCTCCTTGGAGAGGCTGAAGTGATGACTTGCCAACAAGCCCAAAGCCACTTGGATGACATGTGGCAGCCAAACACTAGACCCCAGCCCATGTGACCTGTGCTAAGATGTCACAACCATGGCTGCAGAGTCAAGTCAGTGGTTCATGAGCCACAGAGCAGGAGGGGATTGGCCAATCACTGTCACTCTGGGAGGAAATTCTTATAAACAAAATTTGTGAGGGGAAAACCAAGAAGTTCATATCAAAATGCAAATGTCATTTGCATCTAAATCCAAAATACCATCATATTGTTATTACACAAAAATGATAAGATGAGAGAGGAAAAGCCAGCTTCCAGTGCTAGTCATGCCATGTGACATCATTCTCTGTGTCTGCCTGCTCTCAGCTGATACATAGGGGGGTGGGGGTGGCGAGGCATGAAGTCTGGAGACGTAGGCTTGCTTTCGAATTCTCCAGTGCTCCTCAAATGAAAGTCTTTCCCATTTGCAGTAACTCTGAGGAGTCGAAGGGTAATTTCTTCTTATAAGCAGGCTCCATTTGTTAGGTCATTACAATTCCCAAATTGTGACCTGGGAAAATTCTCCTTAAGCTCTATTATCTTGTAGTCAACAGAATATAGATTTGCATGCCATAAAGATGTCTGGTTAGTGCATTGCTTATATCTTGGGATGGGGGATGACACTCAGAGCAATAACATTTCCTGAAGAAGTTTTTCAGAATTCATAAGCCTGGGCTGCATCTCAGGCTGCTGGGATTGGAATTTTTTTTTTTTTAATACACAATCTCCCCTCAGTTGTAGGTCATTTAGCTGGATTATGTAATGCCACCCAAGGTACTAAGAAAGTAAGGTTTATCTTGATCCTCTTAGGCTGACATTGCCTGAGTTACCCTGTGGGGTGCACTGTATTCTCTGTTCATAACTCTTGCCTCCTTCCCACTCTTGCCATGAGTCATGGTGAATAGACTTTACTTCTTGACCCACAGACAATGGGCCTTACCCTATGAGGTACTTTGGCCAATGAAATGGGCAGAAGTGACAGTGTGCCAGTTCAGAGCCTAGGCTTTAAGAAACATTACATGTTCCTTCCCATCCTTCATGAGTTTCTACCACCACCATGAAAAGATTATATCCTGAGTCAGCTACTCCAGCATTAGAGACAGATGCAGGAAACCTGAACCCACTGGACACTGGGAATCAAGCTTCACTCACTGATCTGCAGTCCTGTGATTAAGAAAACATTAATAATTGTTGTTTTGTGTTGCTGAGATGTTGATAATTTGTTACACAGAAGTATTGCAGCCACTATCAGACTAATACACCCTGTAGAGCTAAGAATTATGTGAACCTTCTTAGTCTCTGATATAATGAGTCTTACTGCCCCCTCCGTTTCTTCAGTAACCTCATCAATTTATTTGAAAGGATGTTTTCTAAGAACAGAAGGATTTCATAGGAACAGGGGTAGCATTTTTTTTAAAGATTTTATTTATTTATTTGACAGAGAGAGAGAGATCACAAGTACACAGAGAGGCAGGCAGAGAGAGGAGGGAGCAGGCCCGCTAAGCAGAGAGCCCGACGTGGGGCTCGATCCCAGGACCCTGAGATCATGACCTGAGCCAAAGGCAGAGGCTTAACCCACTGAGCCACCCAGGTGCCCCCAGGGGTAGCATTTGAAGAAAGATTATTCTATATCTCTTAGGTCTAAAAATCTACTGGTGAGTAGATGCCAGTTTGACCCACTTACATAAATGAATGTGGGGAAAAAAGGGAGGGGATTATTCTTTGTTACTATCTGGCCTTGGTGAGAGACAGGCATATTTCCCCATTATGGGCCCTATTGCTCCAGGATTTGGGACACAAGTATGCTTCACTTTCCCTCAACAAGACTCCATGGGAAATAAAGACATCAGGCTCATACTATGTTTTTATAACTCGTGTGAAACCCAAATTATCCTAACAGCTTTTGGATAAACTGTCCCAGAGGTTGGATGTAAATCTCAGTAATCTGGACCAGAGAGAAATCTGGAAACTGGCCTGATGCTTCCTGCCCCTTTCACTCTGCCATGGGCTCAAGTGTGGTTTCTGAAAAGCTCGTCCTTTCTTTCATAAACACCATCGAAGGAAGGCTCTTTGGTCACAGCTGGGAGCACAAGTAAAGCTTTTGAGAGTTGGATAGATACCTTGGTGTTCTTTTTCCTTGGGGTCACACTTAGTGACCTGACTGAAGAAGGCAGCTTTCTGGCAGAACATGGCCCTGAGCAATAGAGACAAGAGTCTTTGAAAAGACTATTTGGGGGACTCTAGGGGGTTTGGCAAGACCACATCCCAGCAGGAATCCTATTGCTTCCATGAAATACTTGAAGGACATGCAATGTTGTTGGCTTCTACAGATGTTTATATAGCACTGACTAAAGATATAAATACCTCCCCATTTTTCTAAATGGTTCTATGTCATTTTATGATATGCCATTTTCAATCTTCTTTCAGCATTTAAAGCAAAAAAAAAAAAAAGATGAAATTAAGGTTTTGCGGACATGAGCAACAAGAATGAGAATATTTATTGAGTACTCATTAAGTATCCCATGCTGCCTTGTATTTTTATATCTCATTTAGTCCACTCACAAAAAAAAAAAAAAACCAGGAGGCAGATTATAGTGTCATTTTTCCAATAACAAAACTGGACTTAAAGAAGTTAACAACTTGACTAGAGGACTGGAAATGGTAGGTTAAGTCCCTGTCAATCTGACTTCAAGGCGGGTTCACTTAAACTGCTACCTTGTGTTGGCAGAGTGTCCATGCCTTAAAAACTCATCTGTCATGAGTTGAGTAGGAAGACATCAACACAGATGGGGATAAAAGCAACAAAAAATACAGTTTAAAATGAAAAACATAATATTTTTTTAATCATACTAACTCCATTTTGTGCATCAGTTCATTCAGGAAAAGATTTCATAACTCTGCCTTGTGAAGAGAAATAAACTAGACATGGGGTATTTTATTTTACCATATCTGTTTCTTATAAGCTGACATGTCACTAGCACTCCTGTCACTGAACAAGAGAATATTCTATTTGAATCCTACTTTTCTACACCATGTGGACTATCATTATTGAATCCTAGAAATCTGTTTATAATTTAATCAGGGTATAGATTACATTGAGATGAGACTCAAAACTTCTTTAACAACTATTGTCAAAAACTGATTCTTATACTAATAGCTAGTGTACAAAAAAAGAATAACAATAGCACAGGATAAAAATCTCAGAAATAATGTCATCCAGGATTTCATTGTGAAAGAAGAGATATTTTTAAACTACACCAGTCTGGCCTGTCTAGGTCTCTACTGCTATCTACCTATACCTCTGATCCATGGAAATTCAATTTCTCCTGACCCATTTGTGTCTAGAAAGAAACCTACAATTCAGATCTTGCCTTCAACATTTTCTTGTCCTGACAGTAATGGCCACACTTGCCAGTCTCCTCTACCAGCTTCTCTCTTTTAAAACTTTGCTGTTGTTGGTAATTCATGAAAACGAGCCCTTCTTTACCCTCAGATGTACTTTCTGGCTTCCTTCCCACTCTGCCTCTCTGTGTCCTCAGTGCCGAGCATAACACACACACACATATACAAACTCAAACTCTTTCACATGCACACACACTCTCATACACTCTCAGGTACATTCACACACCAGAGCACACACTCACACACTTGCATATATACACCCACAAATATACACACTCACATGCAAACACATTCAGGCACACACTCACACATACACCCTCACACACGCTCTTAGGCTCATGCACACACAAGCACACATTCACACATATACATAGATTCACACACATGTTCACCCTCACACATATACACACTCAGACACACATTCACACACTTACACACATTCACAAATAGACATTCACATGCAAATATATGCTCAGGCACACACTCACACATACACACTCTCACACACATACACACATACTTTCAGCCACATACAAATACTCAGACACACACACTCACAAACATACACTCACACAAATACACACACACATACTTTCAGGCATATACACACTCAGGCACACACACACACAAACACTCACATACACTCACTGGGAAATCGGTAAGCTGCGTCCCAATGAGAAGTGAATATATATGCCTCTGAGACTCTGTGCTCTTCTGTGCCCTGCCCAGTTGCTCTTTTTGCCTGTCTCATTTACTTTCTGCTCCTCCTCCTTCTCCTTAAAACCTTATGAAAACTCCAGAGAGTTTTCTGCTGCTTGGACTCTAGTCAGAGGTTTCTATGATCCATGGACATTCTGCATTCTCCTCCACCCATTTGTATTTCCCCCAAAGGTGAGCTGGGCTTTAGACATTGTTCTATCCTCTATATATTGGTTAAAATAATTAGAGATTCATTAAAATAACAATAAAAATATGTAATATAAAACAGAAATGAAATACACAAATTATATAAATGCATAAACTACAAACCCACAGAGGAGGGAAAAAATGTAATAAGAAAAATAAATCATGAAACTTTAGCCAATCTAATCAGTGGCAATAAAGGAGAAAAAAGAAACATTAAAAAAAAAGTGGGTCAAGTCAAATAAAAATGTAGGGTGAGAATAAGCAAGTTCAAATGTTTCAATAACCACAACATACAAGAATAGATGAAATTCACCAAACAAGTGGAGCTGGTCAGATTAAAATAAAACAAAACACAAAATCCAGCTCTACACTACTAACAAGCCACACCTACAACTTAAGCTAAAGGCTAAAAGAAATATGAAAAAAGAAAGGTAACAGCTGAAGGAAAGGTTGGAAAAATAAATGTCAGGTAAATACTAATCAGAAGGAAGCCAGATAAACTATGTTAAAAGCAGACAAAAATAGATTCAAAGACAAAAAACAGTAGGAATAGAGAAGCCCGGAGCATTATGATAAAATATCCACATCTTCAGAAAGACTAAATAATTCTAAACTTGAATGTACCTAATAAAGTAGCCTCAAAATTCATAAAGCAAAAACTGACAAAACCAAAACAAGATATTAACACTCTTACTATTATACATGATTTCAAGTTGCTGTCATCAGTTACTGATGTGTCCAATACAACAATAACAACAAAAATTAAATATTTAGCATTATCAACACATTTGAAGAAGTCAATATGGTGTTTCTTTTTTTTTTTTTGGTACAAAAATTAGGGTTAGGAGGAGAAAAAAGATGAAAATAAGAACTACTTGAAACTTTAAAACACTGATCCAAATGGCTACTATCAATTATAAATTATATACTCTTTATTAATAAACCATGAAATATTTTATATTGAAGTACATGAGATGACGACTAAGCTATACGCAAAGAAAAACTTAAAACATTCCTGCCTTTATCTAAAAATGAAAAAGAGTTGTGGGTCCCCTGGGTGGTTCAGTTGGTTAAGCCTCTGCCTCCAACTCAGGTCATGATCTCAGGGTCCTGGGATTGAGCCTAATTCTCCCTCTCCCTCTGCTGCTCCCCCTGCTGTGCTCTCTGTCTGTCTATCAAATAAATAAATAAAATCTTAAAAAAAAAAAGAGAGAATGGGGTGACTGAGTGATGGGCATTACAGAGGGCATGTGATATAGTGAGCACTGAGTGTTATATACAACTGATGAATCATTGAACTACTCTAAACTAATAATACTCTATATGTTAATTAATTGAACTTAAATTGAATTTAAAAATAAAAAAGAAAAAGACAAAAAATAAATTATCTAAATTTTTAACTCAAGACACTGGAAAAAGATCAAAGTATACCTACAGGTAATAGATGAAAGGAATGAATAAAGATAGAAGAAATTGGAGAATAAAAAAGGAAACAGAATTATAGAGGAGACTTTTTTAATTATTAAAACTGGCTTAAGAAAAAGTAAAAAAAAAACAAAAACTGAGAAGATATTAAACCTTGAAAGAAATTACAAAGGCAGACAAATCTTTATTCCTAAGAGGGAAAATAAAAAAGAGGAGAAAAGAAAAAGAAACACCAATCCCAAACAGATTTATGGGTAAGAATATTAAAGAAAGAGACCATACAGAACAGGATGTGTCAGTAGAACAGAAAGAAATGAAAAGTTAATCCATTCAGCTAGCTAAAATAATAATAGCCAAATCAAGGAGAACAATTCCAGAAAATAGAGTAATAGACTCTTCTGACTTGTGACTGTAAGGGCAAAAATCTTAATTTAATATTATCCAATCAAACTTAACAATATGTGTTAAATTATAGTATGTTGTGTCCAGATAACTATCATATTAAGAATGCAAGATTAGGGGTGCCTGGGTGGCTCAGTGGGTTAAAGCCTCTGCCTTCAGCTCAGGTCATGATCTCAGGGTCCTGGGATCAAGCCCCGCACCGGGCTCCCTGCTCAGCAGGGAGCCTGCTTCCCTTCCTCTCTCTCTGTCTGCCTCTCTGCCTACTTGTGATCTCTGTCTGTCAAATAAATAAATAAAATCTTTAAAAAAAAAAAAAAGAATGCAAGATTAATTCAAAATTGTTTTTATAAAGCTATTTATGGGGGTACCTGGGTGGCTCAGTGGGTTAAGCCTCTGCTTTGGCTCAGGTCATGGTCTCAGAGTCCTGGGATTGAGCCCTGCATTGGGCTCTCTGCTCAGCAGGGAGCCTCCTTCCCCCTCTCTCTCTGCCTGCTGCTCTGCCTACTTATGATCTCTCTCCCTCTATCAAATAAATAAATAAAATCTTTTTTAAAAAGATGTTTATGTTAAGAATTGCTTTAATATGGGGTACCCTTAATATTATGCCTTATATATAAATATATATTAATATATATAATTGCTTTAATATATTTCATTAGAAACCAATATGATAATCTTAATAGAGATCAAAATGATTTGATAAAATTCAAAACCAATTTGTAATTTTTATTTTTATTTTTTTTAATTTTATTTATTTATTTGACAGAGATTACAAGTAGTCAGAGAGGCAGGCTGACACAGAGAAGGGAGGCAGACTCCCTGTGGAGCAGAGAGCCCAATGTGGGGCTTGATCCCAGGACCCTGAGATCATGACCTGAGCCAAAGGCAGAGGCTTTAACCCACTGAGCCACCCAGCACCCCCCATTTGTAATTTTTAAAGAATGTTTAGCAAATTAGTCATCAAAGAAAACATGCCAACTTCTATTTTTTTAGCACTCTTCAACAAGCATCATGTTTAATGATAAAGCATTAAAAGGACAAGGCCAACTACTACTACCCTAACCATTCAATATTCTACTGAAAGTATTTGTCAACACAGACAAATAAATAAATAAATAAATAAGAAGAGGAAAAATAAGCAAGACAAAGAAAAAGAAAACTGTTGTGTTCTGTACATGCTATGATTATGTGAAAATCCAAAATTAACTGGCAAATTTTTTGATCTAAATGAGAATTAAATGAGCAAAGTGGCTGAAGATAAAAATAAGCATGCAGACATCAGTTAAGTTCAAACTACTACTCTCAAAAGAGGATAGAAGGAAGGGAGGGAGAAAGGAAGGAAGGAAAAGAGAAATAAATAATCCAGTCTATAATGAAACAACAACTATTATGTCTAGAAATAGAAATAAATAAGAAAATTCAAAACCTACAGGAAGAAAATTACAGAATTTTACCAAAGGCCATAAAGAGAAGACCTGAATACATAGAGAAATGTACAGGAGTTTGGCAAAGACAGATTTATTTTGAAGCTAATGAACCTTAACTCACAAATATTCCACTTAGAGATAAAGCCCCACTCTCGGTGGGAAGTTCCCATCCAAGGAATCATTAGGGCATCCCAGTATCACCAGGTTTGGCGCCACATCCACACAGGTGAAATCCACTATTGCAACCCACTTTTGCACTGCCAAGGGCTCCATTTTTTCCAAGCACCTTTAGTCATACATCCCAGAGTTTTAAAGAGGGAGATTTTCTGAGCAAAGGGAAGAGAGAAAGAGAGAAAGAAAAACCAAGAAACAGACTCTGCACTACAGAGAACAAACTTCTGGTTACCAGAAGGGAGGTGGTAGGGGGAAGAGGGAAATATTAATGAGGATTAAGCAGTGCACCTGTTGTGATGAGCACGAGGGGATGTATGGAGTTGTTGAATCACTATATTGTACACCTGAAACTAATATGACACAGCATGCTAACTATATTGGAAAGCAAATTAAAACTTGAAAAAGTTTAAAAATTAATTGATTAGTTTTTAAATAAATAAAAAAGAGAGGTTTTTAAATTTAAATTCAATTTAGAAAACACATAGTGTATTATTAGTTTCAGAGGGAGAATTAGTGATTCATCAGTTGCATGTGACAATCAGTACTCATTATGTCAAGTGCCCTCCTTAATGCCCATCACCCAGTGACCCCATCCCCCACCCCACCTCCCCTCCAGCAACCCTGTTTGTTCCCTGGAGTTAAGAGTCTCTTATTGTTTACCTCCCTCTCTGTTTTCTTCTTAATTTTTTTCCTTCCCTTTCCCTGTGTTCATCTGTTTTTTTCTTAAGTTCCACATATTAGTGAATCATATGGTATTTTCCTTTCTCTGACTTATTTAGCCTAATATCCTCTAGTTCCAGCCACATGGTTGCAAATGACAAGATTTCATTCTTTTTGGTGGCTGAGTAATATTTCATTATATATATATATAATATATATAATATGTTATATATATATTTATATATATATATTCTTTTTAATCATTCATCTATCAAGAGCTATCTGAGCTCTTCCTATATTTTGGCTATTGTGGACATTGCTGTTATAAACATTGGGGAGCGTGTGCCCCTTTGAATCACTATGTGATTTATCCTTTGGATAAATACCTAGTAGTCCAATTTCTGGGTCACAGGGTAGCTCTATTCTTAACTTTATGAGGAACCTCCATACTGTTTCCCAGAGTAGCTGCACCAGTTTGCATTCCCACCAACAGTGTAAGAGTGTTCCCCTTTCTCCATATCCTTGCCAACATGTTATTTCCTGACTTGCTAATTTTAACCATTCTGACCAGTGTGAGGTGGTATCTCAATGTGGTTTTGTTTTGGGTTTTTTTGTTTGTTTATTTGTTTGTTTATTTTTTGTTTCATTAATTTTATTTAATTTCTTTTCAGTGTTCCAAAATTCGTTGTTTATGCAACACACTCAGTGCTCCATACAATACATGCCCTCCATAATACCCATCACCAAGCTCACCCAACCCCCCATCCCCTCCCCTCCAAAACCCTCAGTTTGTTTCTCAGAGTTCACTGTCTCTCATGGTTTCTCTCCCCCTCCAATTTCCCCCAACTCCCTTCTCCTCTCCATCTCCCAATGTCCTCCGTGCTATTCCTTATGCTTCACAAGTAAGTGAAACCATATGTCAACGTGGTTTTGATTTGTATTTCCCTGATGTCATACTTTTTTCATTTGTCTGTTGGCCATTTGTATGTCTTCTTTGAAGAAATGCCTGTTCATATCTTCTTCCCATTTCTTGACTGGATTTTTTGTTTTGGGGTGTTGAGTTTGATAAGTTCTTTATAGATTTTTGATACTAGCCTTTTATCTAATAAGTCATTTGTAAATATCTTCTCCCATTCCATAAGTTGCATTTTAGTTTTGTTATCTATTTCCTTTGCTCTGCAAAAGGTTTTCATCCTGATGAAGTTTCAATAGTTCATTTTTGCTTTTGTTTCCTTTGCCTTTGGAGACATGTCTAGCAAGAAGCTGTTGCGGCCCAAGTCAAAGAGGTTGCTGCCTGTGTTCTCCTCTAAGATTTTGATGGATTCCTGTCTCACATTTAGGTCTTTCATCATTTTGAGTTTATTTTTGTATATGGTATAAGAAAGTGGCCCAGTTTCCTTCTTCTGCATGTGGTTATCCAATTTTCCCAGCACCACTTATTGAAGAGACTGTCTTTTTTCCACTTTGTTGAAGATTATTTAGCCAGAGTTGAGGGTCCACTTCCGGGGTCTCTATTCTGACCCACTGATTTACATGTCTGTTTTCCTGCCAGTACCCTACTGTATTGATGAGTACCGCTTTGTCATACAGCTTGAGGTCCAGAACATGACGTTTCCAGCTTTGGTTTTCTTTTTCTTGTTCTTTTCATTCCTTTGGCTATTCAGGGTCTATCTGGTTCCATACAAATTTTAAGAATGTTTGTTCCACCTCTGTGGAAAATTTTGATGGCATTTTGATAGGAATTGCATTGAATATGTAGATTGCTTTGGGCAGCATAGACATTTTAACAATATTGGTGCTTCCAATCCATGAGCATGGAATGTTTTTCCATTTCTTTGTGTTGTAAGAGGGGACACTTCCTTGCTCGTTGTTTTTCAGAGAAAATTAGAATAAAATTTCATGGTTGAACTAACTCTTCCCCTCTCTCAAGTAAAAAAAAAAAATTACCAACAGCTTCTGCACGCTGCTTCTCATCTGCATAAGCACAAAGTGGCTGTTCTTCATCCTTTTGAACAGAGGTGAAGAAATGGCCATAACAGTGACATTAGTTTCTGCTCATCAGAAATAGTCACCATGAGCCACACACCGGGCTGAGTCCTTTATGTATGTTATCTGTTTGCATTCTTTCTACCCGGTGAGGTAAAAGTATCACTATTATCCCTACTTGACAGGTAAGGAAACTGAACTTTTTTAAAAGATTACTTTGTCCCAGACCTCATGATGAGTAAATGGTAGTGACAAACGTCAGATTCAACACCTAGGGCTCCTTTGATACAGTATTTTCTGGTATTTCTCTTTTCTGTTGAATACCACATTCCTTGCAAACTCTAGAAATGAAAATAATAACAACCAATAAATACTCAGTCCTCAGTATGATGTGGTGGTACTTTAGAGCCTGGGTCCTTGTGTGAGACTAGAAATCTCAGATCCCTATCCTGGTTTTGTTACCTATAAAATGAGAAAAACAACACATACCCCATAAGGTTGTTGTGAGGATTATGTAAGGCTTGTAATGTGCTTATCCTTGGACATGGTACCTTGGGACATCTCAGTACAAGTTATCCATCAACGTGGTTTTGAGCCTGATTGGGCTCCACGTATAGTCAGTCCTCAGCCCCTCCCACACATTAGCACCAGTTGTCTCACCACTGCCTTGTGAAAACACCGGAACTCAGAGAAGCTCCACAGATGGTTGAGGTCACCAGCCCCATAAGCAGTCCTGACAGGACTTGAACCTGATCTGAGAACAAACCATACTCGTCTGTTTTTTGGACAGACTTTACAAAGAATAATGAAAGAGTTGAGAAATTAACTCAGAAAAAAAGTTGCTCACGAGCTATTTGGGGTCAATGTGTTTGCACAGCACTGCAGGTAAAACTTAAAAAGGAAAATAAAACATCCTTGTTTTCAAAGAACATGAATTTCAATAAGAATTTTGGTTAATCATACTATGAGGCAGAAAGAAATCCTTTCTATCATAGAAGTACCAAAAAGTCCTGGGCAGGAGCAAAATGGGCAGGGATGTCAGTAGGAGGGTGGCATCTGCGTCCTGAGTGTGGCATTGCAGCCACACCCTGAAGGATGAGTTAGGACTTTGGGAAAGACACTGGGGTAAAAATCATTTCAGGTTGAGAGAACAGCTTGAGAGCAAAAAACAAACAAACAAAACTCTAGTCCTGGAGTTTGACGTGTGTTTCAGATGTCAAGTCTGGTGTGGTTAGAAAAGGTGGCTTGTATCCCAAGAACACTGGTCCTTCACGATATTAATAATAGCTACCATTCTGTAAAGGTGAGAAAGAGACACCGTGGCCAAACAAGCTAGGGAATACAGGGTTAAGCAAAACTAAACAGAGTTCTTTATTGCAGACTTCCCAGAGTCTAGAGTGTGCTAATACACCTTTTGAACATCCAACAGTGAGGAAGAGTGGGCAGTATTGTCCAGTTTCTTACCCTGAATCCCTTGTGCAGAGGAGCATCTCAAAGTATCCACATTCCTTGGAGTGCACTTTGGAAAATGCAGGTCTGGAGCACAAGGAACATGATTTATATGTCAAGTAGGAAAAGGGTCTAGGAAAGTGGAACAAGGAAATGAAGAACCTTAAATGCCGTGCAAAATTGTAATTTATTTTATTTTTTAGAGGTGGGGGGGACAGAGGAAGAGGGAGAAAGAGTATCTTAAGCAGGCTCCACTCGGTGTGGAGCCCGACATGGGGCTTGACCTAATGATCCTGGGCTCATGACCTGAGCCAAAATCAGGAGTCAGATGCTTAACCAACTGAGCCACCTAAGTGACCCCAGGCAAAATTATTGAAACTGTTATGTGTGAATAATGGAGGGCTGTTGGAAGTTTTAGAGGTAGGAATGACATGATCAGGTATGTCATTTAGGAAGAATGAAGGAAGGATGAATAGAGTAATTGGGGCAGGAAGTGAAGTCATGGAAGGATCAAAAGGTTGACATGAATGATAATGTGGGCATAAAACAGGCAGTGGGGGGGTGGTGCCTGAGTGGCTCAGTGGGTTAAGTCTCTGCCTTCGGCTCAGGTCATGATCTCAGGTCCTGGGCTCTGGGCTCAGCAGGGGGCCTGCTTCCCCCTCTCTCTCTGCCTACTTGTGATCTCTCTCTCTCTGTGTCTAATAAATAAATAAAATCTTTAAAAAGAAACAAACAAAAACAAAAACAACAACAACAGCAACAAAAACAGGCAATGGGGAGCAGAAGATCCAACAAAGAAAATTCAGAGCACAGGGTGACATCATTTAGGCAAGGAGTCAGACCAAGCACACAGAGGACAAGGAATGTTGCATGGCTCAGAAGTGGATAGCTTGCTTTTATTTTAAGGAAAGAATGCTGAAGTAGGAAAAGGTCTGGATTTGGGGAGTGCAGTGAAAGGAAGATAATGGAGAGAAGAGAATGAATTTGGTTCAGGACAGGCTGAGTTTGTGGTAACCCACTGAGCATCTGGGTGCAGATAATCTTGTTAATTACTGTTTAAGAGTGCTGTAAAAATCCATCTGGGGTCCTGTAATGGTGGGGCTAACCGCTTGAGTGGTCAGCTCCCACATTGGTGGGTATGAGACAGAAGTGGATGAAGCACCTCATCAAGTATTCAGAGAAAGAAGACACTTCTGACAGTCCCCTAGCCAGTGTCCTATGTGTCTCTTTACACCTCTGCTCCCAGCCATTAGAGGTTATTCCTCCCCATCTATCCCCTTGCTAACCAGAACCCAACCCTCCTCTCCCATCACAACCTTGCCTTTCCAGAAGTTGCTGTTGGGACTTGGCTTGCCCAGCTGCCCTGCCTGGCTCTTTTAAAAATGGGTCCAACAGTTATCAGCTACTCATCTGCTCAGTGCAAGACAGCTCACTCCTCAGGTTGAACCCTCAAAGGCAGACCTAGCAGAACCAGACATAAAATTCTCTGTCTTGATTTGGGCTCCCCCAAAGCAGATCCTGAGATAAGGATTTATGTGCATCAATTATTTGGGAGGTGAGCCCAAGAAACAGTTAAGAAAGTGAAGAAATGAGTCAGGGAAGGGAATGTAAATGAAAAGTCCCTTCTTTGGTCCACTGGGCCTCAACCTCACTGGAAACTCTGGAAGACTATAGAGAACACACCTCATGGTTGTCCATTATGAGGGACAGCTGTGTATTTCCCCACCAGGTCCCATCCATCATTGTCCAAGAGCTACTTCCTGATGTACTAATTCCCCAAAATTTATAACTCGCATGTGTCCAGACCTACATGGTCCTAACTCCAGGAAAACCTCAGGAAGAGTCACAAAGTTCCCAGTAAGAAGACATGGGTACCTAAGGTTACCAGAGATAAGTGCCGGAGAGGTAATCATGGAGAAGCCACAGCATTTGCTGTAACCACTAATAACTGGAGACCAGTTTGTTCAATGGGAGATAGAATCCTTGGGAAAAGCAAAGAAGTTTCTCTCCTGGGAAACTGGCCAATACTATTCCAAAGGAGAAACCTGAGTCAAATGTGCTTATTTCATACAGTTAGCAGTATATTTTAATGATCTTAAGAGTTCAGCAGTCACCACTGGCACCAAATTTCTCTTGGCTCTCTCCCTCATTTTCTATACATAGGTCAAAGAACTCTCGGCCTTGAATGAAAGCATTATTGACCAAAATTGTTTCAAACGTCAAATACACATCCCAAAAATGAAAACCAATCAGACCAAGGCTTAGAGAAAGTATGTGTATGTCGGACTTACCCTATAAATTACTTTTAGCTTTGATTAAATTCCTTTCTCTCTAACAAGTTTCTGGACTATCAATTATTATAATGGACAGGGCTGCTGGACTTCTAAAGAAGGCTTAGTAATTGCATTCAAATGTATTCTTTCAAAACATGCTTGGGACCTGGCATTTGAATGCCAGGCTTGGAGTAGCAAAAGACGTGAGGAAGATGGAACACAAAGAAATGGTGAGCCAGCTGGTCAACCGACCAGTCTGATTCATGACAGGCTATGATTAATATTCAAATACACAACCTGAGTAAACTAAATTTTCATGGAAGTGATGTTTACCGAATTGAGCACTACACTATTCTGAATTCTGGGAAATGAATATACAGCTATAGAATCTTATAACCCATGTCTCCAAGCACTTTGGGCAACCATTTGCTTTATTGAAATAAATGGGCATGCAAAGAATTTGCAGCCACAGACCTTAGAACAAGAAGAAAACCATCCTTGTTGATTTTTCTCCAGGTCACAAATTTAAGTGAAAATAAGTCAATGTTGCCTTTTCCCCAATCTCAACAGGGTGCTGAAGTTTTTGGCTTGGCTTCTGGTATTTACCGCTCTCAGAAAATTTGTCTCCAGAGTAATATTTTTACAACGACAGATTCTCCATAAAAAATAAATTTTGGGCATCGGCTTGCCTTAAGGCAAAAAAAAAAATTATTTGTAGAACTAGTCCTAAGAAAAATTGAGCTGCCTCACCTATAAAATGGTAATAATACCTGTTGTAAAGATTAAATGCACTAACAGCACTAAGCCTACAGCCTGGCACAGGATAGGAGTAGAATAAATTTTATTCACTTCTCACAGGTTCCCTAAGGAGCTGTACAGCCAAGTGTAAGAAACATCTTCTGAGTCTACTGACTTCTGGATCTTGAGCCTCATGAGTGACATGGAATAAGGAATTTATTATAGGGATTGGATCTTGTGCAATACGAGAGCTGGTGGAAAAGTCTAGAATGGCCATTGTTTCTGCATCTGGTAGCTGGTCTAAAGTCACTGAGATTAGCAGGGTAAGGTATCTGGAAGAAAAGTGAACATGAAGCAAGAACCCCAAAGACAGACTAAAGCCCACATCCCTTTTCACCATCTCCAATCTTGATGACACAGGTGACCTTCAAAAGAAAACAGAGTCTTCACCATGTAGCTCAGGATTTTGAAAAGCTGGAGGAAGAGATGAATAGGAGCCCACACCCACCAAGTGAGCCTGCACACTGGGCATCACTCAAGGGTTGCAACTTCCCTTCAGGCTTCCAGACTCACAAAACCAAAAACTAAATCTATGCATGAGAGGGAGTTCTGGGAAATATAGTTCCATGTAAGCTACAATGATAGAGTAGAAAGCCATCATAACTTTCCTACATAATGAATTGACATGCCTGCCCCTAGTGGGCTGCTGGAAAAATTAAGTAAGATAAATATGCATGACACCCCCATACAGTCAACACACAAAGGAGTTCCTCCATCATCTACTCTACAATATAAGTCCACACAGAAGTTGACAGCATATGACTATCTCTTTTTTTTTTTTTTTTAAGATTCCATCCATTCATCCGACAGACAGAGATCACAAGTAGGCAGAAGGCAGGCAGAGAGAGAGAGAGGAGGAAGCAGGCTCCCCGCTGAGCAGAGAGCCCGACGCGGGGCTCCATCCCAGGACCCCGGGATCATGACCCGAGCCGAAGGCAGAGGCTTCAACCCACTGAGCCACCCAGGCACCCCATATGACTATCTCTTGCTTAACAACTTAAACTTATTCTCAAAAACCTGTCCATAAGTGAAAACCCATTAACTTTTAAATTTTTTCTTTATTAATGGGGGGAAATATAATGTATTCCATCCCCAAAACAACTTTACATAAGTAATAAGCAACAATGGGAAAATAACAATTTGAGTTTATATACAAAATATAAAGTAATAAACATATATTACTCTCATTCCCTTTCCTTTTTTCCCAAACATTTTCTTCAGTAATGTTTCAACTTTGGAGGAGTTTATGGTTATCTCACACATAGATCACACTTAATGCATAGGACAGAAACACACAGGAAAAAATTAAGGCTTATCATGAAGTCCTTCAAAGTGCATGTGAACCATACACATGTCCAAGAGATCTGACACTTGTTGAAGATGCTGCCACTTCACTTCTCACTCAGCCTAAATGCATTGAAGAAAACTTTACGGGCTCACCTAATAGGGTGTACAGCTCAAATTCAACCCATGTGATGTTCTTCGACTAGTGACTGTGGTGTTGAGTAAATTGATGAGTGCGTGTTTTTGCAGGAAACTGTAGTATCAAAAAAAATGTTTTTAGGACACCTGGGTGGCTCAGATGATTAAGCCTCTGCCTTCAGCTAAGGTCATGGTCCCAGGGTCCTGGGAGAGAATACCACATCGGGCTCCCAGCTCAGCAGGGAGTCTGCTTCTTCCTCTACCCTTTCCCCTGCTCATGTGTGCTCTCTCTCTCTCTAAATAAATAAAATAAAATAAATAAAATCTTTAAATAAAATCTTTAAAAAATTATTTTTATAGTATATATTTTTAGTTTATTTGGAGTAAGAAGCTTGCTAGTTTTTCTTTAGTTGGAAAGTGGGGGAAATAAACCTGGAAAGTAGGGTTGTTTTTCAAGAATTGCTGTGATGAGAAGTTGTCATATGTACCATCACTGTTAGAGTAACCTATATAAGATCCTTTATCTACATACTTTATTCAATTCTCAAAACCGCTGTCAAAGTGAGATTTTCATTTAAAAAATTAAGTAAAGTATAAAAAGTGCCTCTGGATTTCTAGAAATGTTTTCTGTGTTCAGAAATCTGACCCCCAAGCAAAAGAGGCTGGATAATGCTGTCTCGCCCTTATCAATCCACCCCCTTTCCTAACTAAGAAATAGCTGACTGGGCTTGGTACGACCATGTGCCTTGTTAAAAAAACACTCAGCCTTCCAGACGCCCTTGCAGCTAGGGGTGGCCATACAACCCAGTTCTGTCTGATTGGACATAAGCAGAAATATGCCAATCAGAGTTTCCAGGGAGTATTGTTTTCCAGATAATTATGTTCTGATTCAACTGAATGTTTACTATTTCTCCTTCCTCTTCTCCCTTCCTAGAAAACAGTCCTGATGCCTGAAGAGGCAAGACCCATCCTGTGATACTTAGGGCAAAAGTCCCCGTATTAGGATGCAGAACACGAAGAGGGAGAGAGCCTGAGACATTTATACTAGGAGGGCCCACACAGGCCCTGACCCATCCACACAGGCGCTGACCCTTCCTACCACACAATAAAGAAGACCTAATATTATTTAAATCTACTGTTCTTTGCAGCTAAATGAACTCCCTATTATGGGAAATAGATTATATGAGTTTGTAATTCACATTACCAATATTCTATGTATTACAAACAGGATTTAATATTTTAAAAAATTAACTGGCTCTGTAATATATGAAAAAATGATGTGCTTTGCCCAAAATATCCATTTTTAAAATATGCATAAAATTTTAAAAATCTTAAATCTGAATTAACAATTATTTTTATTGTCCCCCCAGAAATGCTTTGAAAATATTCCTTTTAACCCAAGTGAAATTTACATTTCAGGCTAATGAGAATAAAATACGATAATGGGCCTCCAAATCCATGGGTCATGGTGATTGACGGAAGGCAGTGTCCCAGTTTGTCAAAAAAGTCTGATCGGCATTAAGGAGGACACATGATATAATGAGCACTGGGTGTTATATGTAACTGATGAATTGTTGAACACTACATCTAAAACTAATGATATTCTATGTGTTGGCTAATTGAATTTAAATTTTAAAAAGAGGAAAACTGTTTACCAGCAAAACAAACAAACAAAAAACACTGAGAGAAATCTATTATATGGGTCCTTGGATAAGGTACCTTCAATAATAGAATGGTAGCTTGCTATAGCGCTCTACAATTTGCAAAGTATTTATATTCTACAACAACCCAATATTATAGGCAAAGCAAGAATTACAATTATCCTCATTTTACAAATTAAGAAACTGAGGCTGTAAGGTTGGTACTGTCAGCCTCAGGTAGCAAAATGAAAGAAACTTGGGGGCAAAAGGGAGATCACGCGTGGAAAAAAAAAAGCTCTGTTCAATCTAGGTCAATCTAGAGTATCCTAGGGGACACTTCAAGGAAGTAGTTTCATGCCTGAGGCTGGTACTCAGGGCCAAGATTAGAGCTGGAGAAATTAATTATGAATCATAAAGTAGAAATGGTAGTTAAAACCATGGATTGGCTGACAGCATCCAGGGAGATGAAGACCAAGGACAGAGTCTGAGACACACAGACAGGTAGCAAACTAATTGCAGAGGAGGAGCAAGCAGGGGAGGTAGAGCAGAGGCTGGAGTAACAGAGGAAAACTCCGAGGAGTAGGAGTGATGGCGCTTTGATCAGACAGTAGTCACATGTTGTCAAGAGCTCGGGAGAGACGTGGACCTCAGCTTTGTGAATTATTATTATTATTATTATTAACAAAATGCAGTGCTTATTGTGGATCATTTGCAGATCACATCCCCTGTACCAACTTTTCAATGCCCTCTCCAGAGAACTTCATAACAAGGTCAACCACATCAAACATCAAAGTTTGAGAGAAGATCACAGTATGCCTCTGTTGGGCCAGTCCCTTCCACTTGGGATCATCAGAAATGCATTTAATGTACTCTTGCCCTGACCCACGTCAACCAGTGGTCACAAGGTCACGTTCCAGGGGCTGGAAGCCTTGATCATAAGATAGCATAATCAGTGGTTACCAAAGAACCTGCCCTTCTGAGAGCAAACCTGGACACCAGCTGCCCCCATGGTAAGCACTTTCCATGATAAAGGAAATCCAGAGCAACTGTGTCCAAAGGGACAGATTTGCATAACAGGTGAAAAAAAATTCTTTGCTTCAGTGTGGTTCTAATTCTGCACTTCTTTAAAATGTCTAGGACAAATAGACAACAGGAAAGACACAAAGGTTGTTCATTCGTGTACCTGCTCAGGATAGGTTATAGTCCAAAAGGAAGAGCTGCTCTGTGGAGAGTTGAATCAGAACATCCTTTAGCATCTTAACTTCCCCCCAACACCTTCCTTTCTCCAGGGGTACTCATTTATGATATCAACTGATCAAAATATATTTTTTAAAAAGCAAGACATTAAAAGTAAAAGCACAAGGGTGCCTGGGTGGCTCAGTTAGTTAAACATCTGCCTTTGGCACAGATCATGATCCCGGGTCCCTGCTCAGCGGGGAATGTGTTTCTCCCTCTCCCACTCCCCCTGCTTATGCTCTCGCTCTCTCTCAAATAAGCAAATAAAATATTTTCCTTAAAGTAAAAGGACAGAAAGAGTGCGACACACAGCAGTCCTGCTGGCTAAGCATGGCTAGACACAGACTGCAGGCTTCTACTATGCTTCAAGATAATCGTGCGCAAAGTCAGGAGCAATAGTGTGTGTTGTAGGACGCATGCATCCAGATGTCCCTGTCACAAACATCAAATGAGAGATAATACTTGCAGCCACCAATTATTGAGTACCCAGTATGTGCTAAATATTTACAAATGTTTATTCATTTATTTCTCACAACGAACATTTGAGGAAGGTACTGGTAAGCCATATGAGAGATGACAACACTGAGGTCTGAGTGACAGGATCTCATATTTGTAGGTGGAGAAACCAGAATTCAAACCCAGCTTTGCTTGACTCCAAAACTCATATCCCTTTAATACACATTCCAGGCTGGTTCCAGGGTTTGGTGTATTTCATTTTCTATAACATCCTCCTCACAAAGCAAAACCCAAATACAGTTTAAAGGCACTCTGTGTTTAAAAAAATCCCATGGTACTCAGTTCAGCTTGGACAAAATACTGTTTCAAAGTTAATTTTTCCTTCTTTTCTAGCAGAACAGATCTCAAAATTAATTTTCCCCCATTCTATCAAATTTCAACCATTTGTTTACCATCTTTACAATTTAGCCTCTAGTAAAATATGCCTTTAAATTCTACTTTTTTTTTTAGTTAAATAAATATATTTGAAGGTAGAAAATCAGTATCACCATAAGTGGAAATCAACTTTCACAATTGGTACATAACTCTAAAAAGCAATATAAAAACACCCATTCCTGTTTATAACAGCTTTATTTGTCATTGCCAAAACTTAGGAAGAACTACAATATCCTTGAGTAGGTGAACAAATAAATAATCTGTGGTCCACCCAGACCATGGAATATTATTCAGCACTAAAAAGAAATGAGCTATCAAGCCATGAAAATGTATGGAGGATACTTGAGTGTACATTACTACGTGCAAGAAGCAAGTCTGAAAAGATGACATACTGCATGATTTCAACTATATGACATTCTGCAAAAGGCAAAACTATGGAGACAGTAAAAAGATCAGTGGTTGCCAGGGGATGGCAGGGAGGGAAGGGTAAATAGGGGGAGCGCAAGGGATTCTTGGGGCAGCGAAATTCTTCCAATAGGATATTATAATGCTGGACATGCGTCATTATACATTTGTCCAGACCTATAGATGGACAACACCAGGAGTGAACCCTTATGTGAACTATGGTGTCTGGGTGAAAATGATGTGTTAATGTTGGTTCATCAGTTGTAACAACTGTACAACTTTAGTGTGGGTTGCTGGTGGGGGAAGCTGTGCATATGTAGGGATAAAGGACATATGGGAAATCTCTGTACCTTCTGCTCAATTTTGCTGTGAACCTAAAACTGCTTTTAAAAAATAAAGTCTATAAATATAAATAAACCATAGTATATAAAATGTACCCATGTTCTGGCTGGAATCATTCTATAAGGATTCACAGACATTAATGATAGAGAAATAATGCATCATTGATAAACTGTTGGCCTCCCAGATGTAGTGAGAAATAATCGTGGGCATGGGACTTTCTTTCTTGTTCCCAGAGATAGCATTTGAACAGGCAACAAGTGTACATGCCACCCAAAACAGTACACTGCTGTTAGGTCTTAGGAGAGGTGTTTTTTTTAATTTATTAAGATTAATATTTATTTTTATTTTATATAATTTTATATAAATTATAATAATAAATTTACAATAAATTTTTATTTTATATAATTATTTTATTTATTAAAAATTTAAAGTAAACAAAATATATGTTTTATTTGCCAAATAAGGAACATAAGTAATAAATCCATAACTTCTTAGGTTGCTCTGTATATATTTCTTTTCTTAATTTTTTATTTCAATTCAATTTCATTAACATATCCTGCATTACTAGTTTCAAAGGTAAGATTCGGTGATTCATAAGTTGCATACAACACTCAGTATTCAATACTCCAAGTGTTCCCCTTAATGCCCATCACCCAGTTACCCCATCCCCCTATACCATCTCCCCTCCAGTAACCCTCAGTTTGTTCCCTAGAGTTAAGAATCTCATGGTTTACCTCTCTCTCTGTTTTCTTCTTATTTTATTTTTCCTTCCCTTCCCCTATGTCCATCTGTTTTGTTTCTTAAATTCCACATATAAATGAAATCATACGTTATTTGTCTTTCTCTGACTGACTTATTTCACTTAACATAATACCCTATAGTTCCATCCATGTTGTTGCAAATGTCAAGATTTCATTCTTTTTGGTGGCTGAGTAATATTCCATATATATATATGCATGTGTATGTATGTGTATATATATAGATCTATATAGATCTATATATCTATAGATATATAAGATCTTCTTTATCCATTCATCTGCTGATGGACATCTGGGCTCTTTCCATAGTTTGGCCATGTGTATATATACATACATACATACACATATATACATACATACATGTATGTGTGTACATATACATGCATATATGTGTGTATATATACATATGTATATGTATATGCTGGTATAAACACCGGGGTGTAGGTGCCCCTTTAAATCACTATGTTTGTATCCTTTGGATAAATACCTAATAGTACAATTGCTGGGTCGTAGGGTAGCTCTATTTTTAACTTTTTGAGAAACTTCCATACTGTTTTCCAGAGTGGCTAAACCAGATTGCATTCCTACCAACAGTATAAAAGGGTTCCCCTTTCTCTGCATCCTTGCCAATATCTGTTGTTTCCTGACTTGTTAATTTTAGCCATTGTGGCCAGCATAAGGTGGTATCTCATTGTGGTTTTGTTTTTTATTTCCCTGATGGTGAGTGACATGGAGTATTTTTTCTTGGGTCTGTTGCCCATTTGCATGTCTTCTTTGCAGAAATATCTGTTCATATCTTCTGCCCATTTCTTGACTGGATTTTTTGTTTATTGGTATTGAGTTTAATAAGTCCTTTATAGATTTTGAATATCAGCCTTTTATCTGATATGTCATTTGCAAATATCTTCTCCCATTCCATAAGTTGCTTTTTAGTTTTGTTGACTGTTTCCTTTTCTGTGCAGAAGCTTTTTATCTTGATGAAGTCCTAATCGTTCATTTTTGCTTTTGTTTCCTTTGCCTTTGGAGACATGTCTTGGAAGAAGCTGCTATAGCCAAGGTTGAAGAGGTTGCTGCCTGTGTTCTCCTCTAGGATTTTGATGGATTCCTGTCTCACATTGAGGTCTTCCATCTATTTTGAGTTTATTTTTGTGTATGGCATAAGAAAATGGTCCAGTTTCCTTCTTCTGCATGTGGCTGTCCAACTTTCCCAACACCACTTGTTGAAGAGACTGTCTTTTTCCATTGGATATTCTTTCCTGCTCTGTTGAAGTTTAGTTGACCATAGAGTTGAGGGTCCCTTTCTGGACTCTCTATTCTGTTCCACTGATCTATGTGTCTGTTTCTGTGCCAGTAACATACTGTCTTGATGATTGCAGCTTTGTAATATAACTTGAAGTCTGGAATTTTGATGCCACCAGCTTTGGTTTTCTTTTTCAACATTCCTTTGGCTATTCAGGGTCTTTCCTGGTTCCATACAAATTATATGATTGTTCCAAGGAGAGCTGGGTTTCTACAACAAAATCATTCAGCATAAAGATGGATTATACTACACCTGATTAAAAGAAAACCATGAGCCTTGACTCCTTGATGCAAACAATTAGAGCCAGCCAGATCCAGATAAAGTAGATGAGTTTGGGCTCTGATGACCCCTGGTGTCCCTTTCCAGTTCCGTATGAGTTTTTCACCCACCCTTGCTACCTCTGCCAGGCCCCATTCTTTATTCAGTCTCTCGAAAGCCTTTCCTGAAGTAAGTTGTTGCCTAATCCTTGTCAAGGAGTGGGCAATGAAGCTTATGGTTGGCTATACTGTGCGGTAGTAGATGCACTACAGAGAAGATCTGGGACACCCCACACCCTCCAGACTCTGTGGAATTGCACTTCTAAAATTAGATGGCCATGCACCTTGTGGAGCAAGTGATGGGATAGTTTAGGCCAGTGGGGGCATCCCCAGGTCTCTAAGATCTTGCCAACTACCTTTTCATGAAGATATCTTTACACTTTACAAACAACTATTCATTGTTTTTTTCTTCAAAAGCTTTAAGAGTCAAGCTCTAATTAATCACCAAGAAATTTTCTTCCTTGCCAATATTGAAAAAAAAAAGCTATGAAGAATGCCCTATTTTTTTTAAAGATTTTATTTATTTGACAGACAGAGATCACAAGTAGACAGAGAGGCAGGCAGAGACAGAGAGGAGGAAGCAGACTCCCCACGGAGCAGAGAGCCCAATGCAGGGCTCGATCCCAGGACCCTGAGATCATGACCTGAGCCGAAGGCAGAGGCTTAACCCACTGAGCCACCCAGGGGCCCCAAATGCCCTATATTTTAAAGATAAAACTTATAAGGATAATCCACAGCCTAACTTAGAAAAGCAGGGAAAATAAGATGTGTGTGTTTGTTTATGTTTTTAGTACTTCCTGAATAGAGGTACAACTATGTTGGCACCTTTAATTTTAGACTTTCTCACATTGTAAGTCTTTCTTCCTGAGTTTGGGAAACACCAGAATCATTTCTTACTTGGGTCCCCAGCATAGTGCCTGATCGTTATACTTAATAAGTAAGGTAGGGGCACCTGGGTGGTGCAGTCAGTTGAGCATATGACTCTGGTTTCAGCTCAGGTCCTGATCTCAGTGTTGTGAGATTGAACTCCATGTCTATTTTCATGTGCTCAGCATGGGGTCCACTTAAACACTCTCTCTCCCTCTGCCCTTCCCTACACACATGTATTCTTTCTCTCAAATAAACAAATAAATCTTTTTTTAAAATAATATTTATTAAGTAAATTAACAAATGAATAAATGTGTTTTCTATTTTGGAACTCATTCTCATATGAATCTAGTGCTTTCATCCACATCACTTCTACTTTTGAATCTTAAAATCGAGATATTTGCAGGAAAAATCCTAAGTTTTTTAATCACTTTCCTTTAAAAATGTAAATAAATGCATATTCAAATTCTTAAAAAGAGCCAATGACAACACTGGTCTGCACTCAACTGCCCATTTGGGCTCTTGATCTACGTGTGAGCTGTAGGTCCTTGGGCTTCTCAGCCTCCATGTACTAGTTTTCCAGCTGCAACTCATGAGTGCCCTATAAATGTAAACTCTACAGTGTGGAGCACAGAAAACAATCCTGGAAATCCAATTGCCATATATACATTTGCCATGAATTCACTGCCAGACCCTGGGCTACTCACATTACCCTTCAAGACCTCAGATTATAAGCCTAGATATTTAGAGCGGTTAAAAGATGTTCTTTTCTTGAAAGTCAGTGAGATAGATTTCTCATAGTGAGATTTGCAAAGTCCTGTTGTTTCTTTTTCCATGTAACGTCTCTCACATTCTCTAAGACACCAGTCTAGTTCAGACCTTCATTAGACAACCAGTTTGGATTCCCCCCAAAACAGAAGCTGGCACAAAGATTTGGATGCAAGTCATTAATTTGCAAAGTGATCCCAGGAAGCACTGAGAAGAACAAGAGAAAGAAGACCATCAATCAATAAAGAATGTGAGGATGAGGGGTGCCTGGGTGGCTCAGTCAGTTAAGCAA
The DNA here is from genome assembly GCF_963455335.1 of Martes martes. Lineage (NCBI taxonomy): Eukaryota > Metazoa > Chordata > Mammalia > Carnivora > Mustelidae > Martes > Martes martes. Next base: position 45,369,583 of record NC_137896.1, on the reverse strand, counting down.
CTGCCTTCAGGTCAGGTTCTGATCCCAGAGTCTTGGGATTGAGCCCCTCATTGGGCTCCCTGTTCAGCTGGGAATCTGCTTCTTTCTCTCCTGCCGCCCACTCAGGCACTCTATCTCTCTCAAACAAATAAATGAAACCTTAAAAAAAAAAAAAAAAAGAGTGTGAGGATGAACAGGTAGCTGCTATGGGCAATTGGGACTCAATCCACTGGAACTCTCTGAAAGATGGTGAGGAACACACCTCAGAGCACCCCCATTCACAGGTGAGAAGCTGGGGAATTTATTAACCAACTCCTTCCTCCAATTGGTCCAGAATTTCTCCCTGGACATTAACTCTCTGCCACTTTTAATTTGCTCCACACTCAGGCTGAGCACGCTCCTGTAGCCATTCACTAAAGAGAGGTAGGTATTTATCCATGTGTAGGAACTGTATTAGAAGGCCAACAGTGTTTCTCACAATTATCTTCCACCTAGACAACTATGGGACTATCTGTCCATCTCATCTCTCTTTAATAAGGTCAGTCCTACCCACTGCTACATCTGTGAAGCCAAGGGACCAAGGGTCCTATGCTTCCCATGCATTACAGGAAGCATACTACAATGAATGCAGTCAGTGAACAGAAAGATGGATGAATGAATGAATGAATGAATGAAATAACTATTATGTCCAAAGCAACACTATACAAATGAAATCCATATTTATTATCTCTTGCTGCATAAGAAATTGCCCCAAAACTTAGTGCCTTTAGAACAACAAACATTATTATGTCACAGAGTTTCTGAGGGTCAGGAATCCAAGAACAGCTTAACCGGGTGGTGTTGGTTCAGGGTTTTTCATGTGGTTGCTGTCAAGCTGCCTGCTGCAGCCACCATCATCTGAAGGCTTAAATGAGGCTAGAGGAGCTGCATTCAGAATGGTTCCTTGTCATGGCCATGGTTGAGAGACTTCAGTTCCCTGCTGACTGTTAGCAGGGAGACTTGTGCCCTAATTCTGTAACTCATACACCATTATTCCCACCTTCCTCTATTTAGAAGTGACTCACCAAAGCCAAACTAGCCCACAAGCAGAGAGAGAAATTCAGTTCCATCTTTTGAAAGGAATGTCAAAGAATTTGTGGATATGCCATAAACCACAATAATGACCACGTTTTCCTCCAAATCCCTTGAAGCCAACCACATAAAACTTTCTCAGACTGTATTCAAGTCCCTCAGCTTTGTCATTCCAAACATATACCCCCCCAGTACTCTTTCATAATCCTTCACATTAATCCAGTTGGTCTGTCTGCTGGACATCACACTTGCATGTTTCTCCCCAATCTGAACCTTTCTTGCCACTGTTCTTTGAATAGGAATATTCCACAGATTTTGGCACAGTCACATCATACCCATCCGTCAAACGGAGCTCAAACTCCACCCTCTCCATGATGCCTTTCCATAATGCTGCCACTGAAATCCTAAAGCACTTCATACCATGTATGACACCAGTCATTTATTTATTACTTCAGATTATATGTCCACATCTTATCTTTCCCAATTAGACTATAATTTCCTTGAAATAAGGACTGGGCATATCATATGTTCAAGAATGTTTCCCAAATAACCTAACATTTACTTAATGAACTAGACCAGGAATCAAGAAATACTTTCTGTAAAAGGCCATATAGAAAATATTTTATGCTTTGCAAGCTATATGATCTCTGTCACAACTCCACACTCTGCTGCGTAGTGCCACAGTAGCCATAGTCTGTAAACATGTGGCTGTGGCTTGTGTTCTAATCAAGCCTTACTTACAAAACAAGCGCTTGGCTAGATTTACCACATGGGCCATGGTTCAGCCAACTCCTGAACTAAAATATTGCATAGGTATCATCAACCTCTTGAATGCTAAGATTCAGATACAGTTATTACTGTTAACTACTTTTATATACTTTCCTTTGGAATTTTTTTTCTGTTGTGGAACTGTGTTATTTTCTGCTGTTTCTACAATCTGGCAGCATTTCCTTTATAATAAGAAAAAGAACATTTTAATTTTACACATTTTTTGACAGCTTTACAAGTCATTAAAGGAAGAGAGGCTGGGTGAGGTATACACACATAATTATATATTAACCAAGTCCTTAACATCTTCTAAGACAAGACTCTATTTTGTACTTTCTTAGTTCATGTGAAAAGCAACTTTATTTTTCCCAGACAACAACTCTGTTGTCTACAGTTCTGTGATGGTTAAACAGTAATTTCCATTCAAAGCTGAGTTTTAGACCATTGTTTAATAAAACAGTCTTAATTTCATCTTTGACTCATATACTTAAATTATTAGCTTCTTTTAGAAGAACAGATATGCATTAACAGTAATAATTTAAGAATCAGTGACACACAATCATATACATAAATATAATGTAATTATTTAAATAGTGAAGTTGAGTTCAATTAGCGTATAATACAAAAAGAAATAGTTGTCAAGTTTTAGTGAGACAGCAAGAGAATGTGAAGATATATATGTTTGAAATGTCAAATTACAGATTTTCATGAAGAAATAATATTGTTCAACAAAATCACTCAAAAAACTCAACTTCTGGCTAACTGAATTTAAATTTAAAAAAAAAAAAAACCTCAACTCCCTTTTACAACAGTGAACACAAAGCTTGAAAACTACCCTGGTGATAAATGAAACTTGCTGTTTTCAGGGAAATGTCAGGATGCAAACTATACTCTTGTTTGAACAGAGCTAAGAGAGAGGCCACTGTGTGTGTTTGACAGTGACAAATAGCTTCCAAAGAAATTGAGACAGCATCTGCCCATCCCTGCCTTCAGAGAACCTGTTTTGCGGGCTGTCAAACCTTTGGCCTCCTTTCAATCTGTCTCAAGTGATTATGGGAAATGATTGTGAATTGCTTACTGTCTTCAAATTTACACAGACCCCTTCACTGCAAATATTTCATGCCACCTTAAACTCCATATACGAGAAAAGTATTTCTTGAAATGTAATTAATAAATAAATGTTGAAGACTTTCAACCAGCTTTGACAATCTCCTCTATCTTTGCTGACAACAGCTCCTCCTTGGTTGTCTGTGGAACTTTGAGGAAAGGCTATTTAAGCTTCAGTATCTCAAGGTCACCAGAATTTAAAAAAAAAAGGGGGGGGGGATGCTTATCTCACAAGTGAGAAAATAAATACTTAGGTCAAATTCTGTGACCACTGATTGCAAATGATGGACCAAATTTGCTGAGTTAGTAGCTCTGGAGAATGATGGGAGAATCTATCCTTTTTTTTTTTTTAATTATACTGTGAAAGATTTCTATTCTAATTATAGGACTATTTCTAGTCTAATTATATGACTGTCCCATCAACAAGAGAATTGATAAATTGTGGTTTATTTTTACATTATAATATGGCACACAATAAAAAAGTGCAAACCACCCGTACTTGGCATCTCACAGACATAATCTTGACCAGAAGAAGACAGACACAAGAGTACTAACAATATGATCCCATTTATGTGAAGTTGAAGAACAGGCAGGCTACCTTGTGGTGATGGAATTCTGGATGTTGGTTAATTCTGGGTGGACATGAGATTAAAGTGGGAAGGAGCATTATGGAGTCTCCACCTTGGTAATAATTACATAGACCAATATAAATTCGTAAAAAGTCATCAAGCTATATGACTAAGACTAGTGCACCATATGTACTTTCCTGAACCTATGCTAATCCTCAATTTATTAAATCCTGAAAATAAAATATTAAAAATTATAAAATATATATAATATATATAATATATATAATATATGCATATTATATATAATATATAATAATATATAATATATGCATATTATATATAATATATACAACAATATAAAATATTTAGAATTATAAATAATTCTAAAATAAAAGACAGTAACTGTAGAAAAGTCCAACAGGACACCAGCAAATCAATTAGCGGGGAGTACAAACTTGGGAATGTAAGTGGAGGACAGAGGGAAACAGAGGAAAGAAGAGATAAGAGTGGAAGCAGGAAAGGAAAGCATTAGCTGTGAGTGAAAAATGGGAAGAGTTAGCTATGTGCTTGACCTTCACTGAATCTCATGGGACCTGCGATTTCTTCATGTCTAGCTTTTAATCTCCTATTTTCTTTTTTCTAAGATTTTATTAATTTATTTTAGAGAGAGGGGAGAGGAGTAGTGTTGGGGGAGAGGGACAGAAAGAGAGGGAGAGAAGCTCAAGCTGATTCCCTGCTAAGCACAGAGCCCAACGCAGATCTCCATCTCAAAACACTGAGATCATGACCTAAGCCAAAACCGAGAGTCTCATGTTTAACCAACTGAGCCACCCAGGCACCCCTAATCTCCTCTTTTCTAATCAAGAAGAATAAATTGGCAAAAGGAGCTAGAACTTTTGGAGTCCCACCCCCCCCAAAAAAAAGTAAGGAAGAAGCAACTGGCCTTGTGATCATAAATCAAAACATACTAGAAAAGCACAAAAATCCAGTCAGTATGGTAATAATGGTCAAGGCAGGCTAAAAGACAACCCAGAAACAAGGACCTTTACTTTAATTTAATGCAGTTGGTCCCTAAATTACTGTGGTTCGACTTAGGATTTTTCAACTTCATGATGGTGCAAAAAAGATACACATTTAGTAGAATTTGCACTTGGAATTTTGAATTTTGATCTTTTCCTAGGCTAGCAAAATGCAGTATGATTATCTCTTGTATTGCTGAGCAGTGGCAGCAGCGGCAGCTCCCAGTTATCCAATGCAATCATGAGGATCAACAACTGAGATAAAGAAAGATATGAACGAAGGGGCGCCTGGGTGGCTCAGTCGGTTAAGCATCTGCCTTCAGCTCAGGTCATGATCTAAGGGTCTTGGAATCAAACCCCACAGTGGGCTCATTGCTCATCAGGAAGTCTCCTTCTCCCTTCCCCTCTGTCTGCCCATTCCTCCTGCTTGTGCTGTCTTTCTGTCAAATAAACAAAGAAAATCTTAAAAAAAAAAAAAAGAACCATTCTGTCCCCATACAGGCCATTCTGTTTGTCACTTTCAGTACAATATTCAAAAAATTGCATGAGGGTCAACATTGTGTTTCAAAATTAGCTTTGTGTTAGTTGAAGGTGGGAGCTAAGGTGGCTGTGTATCAGGAGGACCCAGACTTGCTTCATCCCTTGAGCACAGCCAGATAACTACCAAATCATTCCAAATACCCGAGAAATCTACCTAAAGACTGACAGAACAGACTGCACCATAGAGGGGAGAAGAAGCACATCAAAGAAGATAGAAAGAACAGAGATGTGGTTTGGAGGAACACTCACATCTTAGTGCGAGGCTTAACACAGTTGTTGGCAGGAAGTCTCAGGTCTTAACCACATGGACCTCTTCCTAGGGTTGCTTGAGTGTCCTCGTGACATAGTAGCTGGCAACCCCCCAGAGCACGTGATCCAAAAGAAGCAATGCAGAGTCACAACATCATTTATGACCTAACCTCAGAAGTCACATGCTGTCATTTGTATAGAATCCTGTTAGTAACATAGTTACCCGAAGGAATACATGTGCCCGAGTGTTTATAGCAGTAATGTCCTCAATAACCAAACTATGGAAAGAACCTAGATGCCCATCAACAAATGAATGGATAAAGAAGATGTGATACACACACACACACACACACACACACACACACACACGATGGAATACTATGCAGCCATCAAAAGAAATAAAATCTTGCCATTTGCAACAACATGGATAGAACAGAGGGTTAGCAAAGTAGGTCAATCAGAGAAAGACAGTTATCATATGATCTCTCTGATATGAGGAATTTGAGAGGCAGGATAGGGGTTCCTGGAAGGAAGGGAGGGAAAAATGAAACAAGATGGGACCAGGGAGGGAGAAAAACTTTAAGAGATTCTTAATCTCAAGAAACAAACTGAGGGCTGCTGGGGGTAATTGGGGGACAGGGTGGCTGGATGATGGACATTGGAGAGGGTATGTGCTATGGTGAGTGCTGTGAATTGTGTAAGACTGATGATTCACAGACCTGTACCCCTGAAACAAATACATTATATATTAATTTTTTAAAAATTAAAAAAAAAAAGAATCCTCCGTGTTGTTCCTTATGCTCCACAAGTAAATGAAACCATACACGGAGGACATTGGCAGATGGAGAGAAGGGCGTTGGGGGATATCGGAGGGGGAGACAAACCATGAGACACCATGAGAGACTGTGGACCCTGAGAAACAAACTGGGGGTTTTGGAGGAGAGAAGGGTGGGGTTTGGGTGAGCCTGGTGGTGGGTATTAAGGAGGGTACATATTGCATGGAGCACTTGGTGTGTTGCATAAACAATGAATTTTGGAACACTGAGAAAAACTAAAATTAAATTAAATTAAAAAAAAAAAGAATCCTGTTAGTAACACAGGTCAGCCCTTTCCAGTGGGGGAAGGGCTACATAAGCACATAAGCCCCTGGAGGAGAATCAGTGGGGGCTGTCTTGGAGGCTGTCCATCATGGGGATCTTCAAGGACGGCAAGGGGGTTTCACTAGAAAACCACAGACAAAGACAATGTTTTGTTTTGTTTTGTTTTGTTTTCCTTCATGATATTTATTTACTTATTTAGCCAATGTTTTGAATTTTTTCTATCAGATCGTTGGTTGCTGAATCTCTCCACACCATCCTGGGAGTCATTTCTTCAAAGACTAAACAACAAATTCTTTTCTTGCTTGATGATGTTGGGAACCTGATGGTTTCTGAGCCAACAAGCACGTATGTGTATGTGTAGAGCCTGAAGACAAGATGGCAAATTTTTGGTGTCCTCAGATAAAGCCAGATCCTAAGGAGAAGCACTTCTTTGACCTATGGCCTCTTTGTCTCTTTCAGATGGTAAATTACTCAGCTTTCCCGTATATTCTTTTCCAATTCAGCATAAGTTGCTTTATGTAAGTTAACTGGTAGTGCCATCATTCACCTGATAGAAACTGAGTGCCAGTTACCTGCCAGAACTCCCTGCCAGGTGCTAGAAACTCAGGGCTTAAATATGCACACATGCTTAGGAAAACAGGTAGCAGGTGACATACAGAGAGTTCCAAAATCTTTTAACCTCAGCAATGTAGAATTCCTGTGGACATCTACATTTTAAGTTAGAGGATTGCAGTCTAATTTTCTAACAGTGAGTCATTTCCATTGCCATGACAGTAGACCTGTGTCCTGGGATAAGATAAGTAATGTTTCAAGTCACCGCCCTGAATGAGGCCACTAGACAAAGATGCAATCTGGCACATAGTTTTCAAGTTCTTCTTCCAAAAATCCATAGATCTCACTCCTTGAGGTTTCAGGCATCAGGACTGATGGAAAAACAAGATGCCAATTGATCAGCCCCCAAGCTCCCTAGAGGAACTATTTTGAAGTCTCCCATAATATAATTTTGGTTGAACAGTAACCTGATGCTATATATATTTTGTGACCAACACTGGAAAAAGAATATGAGGAATGTGTGGGAAATATCTATTTTATTTATATTTCAGGTAGCACCTTTCTCCAAGGAGCTCAGAGAGCTGCATGAACACGCATTAGCATTATATATGGAGCTTCTGTTTTCACGTGTTTGTCTGAATTGTTCAGTTCTGTTTCTGCTGTGGTTTCTTTTTTTCCTGTCTTTCTGCTGTTGCTACTTGCAGTTATAATGTTCTGGTATATCCAACTTGAAACTTAAGTTTTAGGATGTTAGAATACCAAGATGGCATGCTTTAAAAAGAATATTTGTATATTATCACACCCTGCTTATTCAGCCTTTTATATATTATATGTTGAATAAACGCATGAGCACAGTAGGAAATATTAACAGCATGTCTTGCTTATGTCAAAGTGCCAGTAAATGTACATCCAGCCATTGGGAGCAAAAAAAAAAAAAAAAAGCCTGAAAAGTAGGGACAGGTGTTCTTCCTATGAGGGACTGATTCAGAGAATGACATGTGAGCCAACAGCAATCAAGATAATAGCTTTAGTAGGTGATTTGGCAGTAGCTGGACAGGAAGATGTAGATTGGATTTGAAGCCAGGACAGGCCTCCTAGGCCTGCCCCAAAGTGGAAAACCCACACATTCATGGGTCCTGAAACCAACTCCAGCTGGGAAGCTAGGTCTCCATGCCTAGGGCTTCAGAAGAGTGGAAGGAGAATGAGCACATCCTGGGCTGTTTACAGCATGGGAGCGAGGGGGTCCTGGCACAGTCTACTGAGGATGAGAGAGGTGGCACAAGAAGGGAGAAGGTGGGGCCTGGGTTTTGGTTTTTGTTGTTCAGTTTGTTTCTGCTGTTCAGGCCCAGTATCCCCAGGATTGGGCAGTACAGACCTAAAAACAAACCAGCAAGCTATCGTGAACCATATTAGCTCTTTCCTTAGGGAAGAGTAAGCAAGGGAGAGGCTGACGGTTTCCATTCCGTGATTGATCCTCCTGAAAAGCAAGATATCATGTGAGGAGGGCAACATTGCCCATTTTACATGCATTTGACGAAAGATGGGGTCACTGAAGAGACTGTTTTAGTTATGGGCATTTTTAAGGATGTAGAGGGGAGGAATGTGGGCATTACTTCAGCCTCCATCTTGACAATGGCCATTAGTCAGCCGCCATGACATTTGGAGAAACATGAGGAAAATAACCAGCACCGTGTTGTCATAAGCTGTTTGGTGACCACTAAAAAGTAACCTTATGGTTTGACCTCCTCCACCAAATAACAGACTGGCTTCTCCCTTCATTCTACTCACTGCTTCCCCTTCCACACCCAGACCTGAGACCACATTCTCTATTCAGCCTCAAACTAAGGTCAAACTTCTAGCCATGTTGGTGATGTCTGTTGGTTCATTTCCTACAAAAGGAAAATGGTAACTGAGGAGCTGTGTGGCTTATACTTCCTGGTGTTATGAATAAAGCACTTATGTGCTTAGTTCCTTTTAGGTCAAGCCAATTGTCTTTCAGGCCCAAGGTACAATTTGCCTCATTGCGTACATGTCCCCAAGGCAATAAATATCCTAGCCCAGTTTTCTAAGTCAACTGACTGCTAGACACCAGTATCACCTGAAAAGCTTCCTGCCACATGTCCCTCTTCATATGGGGAAGGGGGGTGTGGGGGTGTGGCGTTGTTCCATGTGAGGCCTCAAGTCTTAGGTTCTGTCAACAAATGAATGATGAATGTGACTGCCTTCATCAGAAGTGTGGCTTCAGCCAAGCTCAGGATGAGAACAGAGGTTTAGGTGACCAAACAAGCTAGCTGACCCCTGCCAGCACGGCAGCCACCACTCGGCTGGCTCCTCCTCTGCCTGCTGACACATCCAAACACTCTCCTCATTGTCTTGGCAGAGGTGTCAGTCCTTAGATGTGTTTGCCACAGGGAGCGGTGGAGTCCTGGACGAAGAGCTGGCCAGATTTTGGCTCTGCACATAACCAGACATGTCAACTCCAGAAAATCATTTGATGCTCTGAGCCTGAGACTCGCGACCTGCAAGATTAGGGTAAGTGAGAACTTTTTCTAAAAAACATATATAGGGGTAACTGGGTGGCTCAGTCATTGAACGTCTGCCTTCAGCTCAGGTCATGATCCCAGGGTCCTGGGATAGAGACCCCACATCGGGCTCCCTGCTCAATGGGAAGCCTGCTTCTCCCTCTCCCACTCCCTCTGCTTGTGTTCTCTCTCTCACCGTCCCTCTCTTTCTCTATCAGATAAATACATAAAATCTCAAAAAAACAAAAACCAAAAACATGTACATGATTCCAGCAACGGTGGACTGGTTTATAAGAAATCAAACCTCCCACATTAAACAACTAAAATTTTGGCTAGAATATTAAAAGTACTTGTTTGGAGGCAGCAGAGAGTTGAGAAGGTAACAAGAATGTGAGGGGCCATGATCCAAAGCCAAAGAAAAACAGAGATGAACCTATGTCTGGTCCAGCCTTTCTCCTTAACAGAGTTCTAGATTCCAAAGCAGCAACCTAAGAGCCTAAACACTGAGTGGCAAAACAAACAGACAAAACCAGGAGAAAGTGATGGCCAGAAGTCTGAGATATGCTAAGTATGGCTTTAAGTGTTCTCACAAAACTAGATGGAAGGAACAAAAATTAGACCTCATAGCTGACCAAAGAGGAGAAGCCCTGGACAACACCACTGGCTTTGGGAGAGACTGTTGCAGGGATACAGCCTAGGAGTAAAAGCAAACCAGAGGCAGACTAGTCAGAACAAAGAAGCTCAGCTACTGACCAGAATAGGATGACCTCCCCTTCTTTAGCAGCTTGCACAAAGCACAAGTGAGGCCTAGGAAGAGAACACTGGTCCAGAGCTTGAAGTTCTCTCCAACGTTTATCAAATACAGTGCCAGGCATTTATTTCTTTTCTTTTTTTTTTAATTTAAATTCAATAGCCAACATACAGCATATCATTAGTTTTTTATATAGTGTTCAATCACTCATTAATTGTGTATAACACCCAGTGCTCATCACATGACATACCCACCTTAAAGTCCATCATCCAGTTACACCATCCTCCCCTGCCACATGCCTTTCCACAACCCTCAGTTTGTTTCCTGGAATCATGAGCCTGTCATGGTTTGTTTCCTTCCATGATTTCTTCCCCTTCAGTTTTCCCTCCCTTCCCTTGTGATCCTCTGCACTATTTTTTATATTCCACATATGCGTGAAACCATATAATAATTCTCTTTCTCTGACTGACTTATTTCACTTAAGTTCTTTATAGATCTTGGATACCACCCCTTTATTTGTTATGTCATTTGCAAATATCTTCTCCCATCCTGTACTTTGCCTTTTAGTTTTGTAGACTATTTTCTTCACCTTGCAGAAGCTTTTGATCTTGATGAAGTCCCAATAGTTCATTTTTGCTTTTGTTTCCCTTGCCTTTAGAGATATGTCTTTCAAGAAGTTGCTACAGTCCAGGTCAAAGAGGTTACTTCCTGTGTTCTCCTCTAGGATTCTGATGGATTCCTGTCTCACATTTAGGTCTTTCATCCATTTTGAGTTTGTCTTTGTGTATGGTGTAAGAGAATGGTCCAGTTTCATTCTTCTGCATGTGGCTGTCCAATTTTTCTAACACCATTTATTAAGAAGACTGTCTTTTTTCCATCAGATATTGTCAGGCATTTAATAAAAATTACTTAGCATGCCAAGAGACCAAAAAAAAAAAAATTGCAATACACAAATTCCAAAAAACAGTCCCACAGAAAGTCCAGGTAACAGAGTTGCCAGAGAAGGACTTTAAAAAAAAAAAAAACTGTGATAAATATGCTCTAGAAAACAGAAGAGAAAGAATTCCAGCACATAACTAAAATCAATTTAAGAAAGAATTAAATGCAGATTCTATACAGAAAACTAAAGGAGCTGAAATGGGTTAAGAAGCATGAGAATTGCTGAATTGGAAGAAAGAGCAATAAAAATTAAATTGAGAGGAAAAAGATGGAAACACAGAAAGGACATAAGAAATATGCCACACAGGTAAGAAGTACAACATACCTTTTTATAAATCTCAGAAGTAGAGGGAGGAGAGATTGTGGCAGAAACATTACTTATAGAAATAATGGCCGTGGCAACTGGGTGGTTCAGTCAGTTAAGCATCTGCCTTTGGCTCAGGTTATGATCTTGGGGTCCTGGGATCAGACCCTGAGTCAGCTCCCTGCTCAGCAGGACAGTCTGCTTCTCCATCTCCCTCTGCCCTTGCCCCACCCATGCTCTCTCTTTCTTTCTCTCTCTCTCTCTCTCTCTCGCTCACTTTCTTTCTCAAATAAATAAATAAAATCTTTAAAAAAAAAAAAAGAAAGAATGGCAAAAAAACTTCCCAAAAGAGATAAAAGCAGAAAAACATAAAAAAGGAAACTATATCCATCCAATTATACTGCTATTAGAGCAAATAGGGAAAATAAAAAAAAATCAATAAGGATATAGATTTAAATAAGACAATTAGCAAACCTGACTTACTGAAAACATATGGAACATTGCAGAATATACATGCTTTCTGAGTCCTTGTGGAAATTTAGAAAAGTAAATTTAAAAGCAAAAGTAAAAGTGTGGGGTCGTAAAACAAGACTTAGTGAATTTCAGAGGTGTTAACCAAAGAGTGTATGTTTTCTGATCACAGTGGAATTAAGCTAGAAGTCAGTATAAAAAAGAAAACAAAGTCTCCCAATGTTTGCAGATTGAATAATGTACTCCTAAAATCCCCATAGGCCAAAGTAGAAATCACAACGGAAATTAGAAATTGTGTAGAACAAAGTAATAGTAAAAAGTATATCAAAAATTCTGAGATACAGAGGGCCTGGCTAGCTCAATCAGTAGAGCACACAATTCTTCACCTCAGGGTTGTGAGTTCAAGTCCTGGGTTGAGTGTAGACATTACTTAAAAAAGAAAATCTTTAAAAAAAAAAAAAGTAGTAAGATACAGTAAAGCCATACTCAGAGGAAACTGTATGGCCTAAAATGGATATATGAGAAAAAGAATAAAGTAAAATTAATGAGCAACTACAAGAGTTAGGAAAAGAAGAGCAAATTAAACCCAAAGAAAGGACACAGATGGGAATAATAAAAGTGATAGAAATTGGTGAAATGGAAAACTAGCATACAACACAAAAATCTAGAAAGCCAAAAATTGTTTCTAGAAAGGAAGAAAGGAGGGGTAGTAGACTACATATGATCAGTCTTATGACTGCAAAAAAAAAAAAAAAAAAAAAGCATCACTACAGATTTTAGAACATGAAAAAAAAGTGAGAAAATATTATGAACAACATTTTAAAACAACTTACAAATAAAATATTGGAAGAAGATGGAAATATGAATAGCTTTATAACATTTCATAAAGAAAACATTAAATAAGTGGAATATGTAAGAATGAAACTCCCTTGAGGAAAGTACAGACTTCACTGGTGAAATCTGCAAAATACTGCATAAAGAGAGAATACCAATCTTACACAAACTCTGCCAGCATACTTAAAAAGAGGAATTCTTCCTAAATCATTTTATGAGGCCAGCATAACCTTGATACCAGAATCTGAAAAAGCCATTCAAAAAAAGGAAATTTGCAGACCAATATCAGCTGTATCAGCTCTAAGTGTTGGTGTAAAATATGTAACAAAATATTAGAAAACCAAAACAAGTCATACAAAAGGAGGATACTATGTCATTATTACCAGCTAGAATTTATTTCTAAAATGCAATGTTAACATTCCAAATTAATAAATGTAATCCCCCACATTGTTAGAATAAGGAGAAAGGCATATGACTTTATAATAGATGCAAAAGGAGCACTTGAAAAAATTCCATACTATTATGACAGAAGCAAAAAGTGTTAACAAATTAGAAGCATAATGAAACTTCCTTAATAGAGCAACAACAAAAAAGGTGTATATGAAAATCCAGAACAAACAGGACATGTAATGTTGAAGTATTGTGTTTTCACCTGAGATCAGATAACCACTATTTAGTATTATTCTAAAACACAATAAAGCTGGGGCACCTGGGTGGCTCAGTCAGTTAAGCGGCTACCTTTGGCTCAGGTCAGGATCCCAGGTCCTGGGATCAAGTCCCGTGTCTGGCTCCCTGCTCAGCAGGAAGCTGGTTTCTCCCTCTCCCTCTGCCTGCCGCTCTGCCTACTTGTGCTCTCTCTCAATCTCTCTGTCAAATAAATAAATAAATACATCTTAAAAAATAATAGGAAAATTTTTAAAAATTAAACATAATAAAGCAAAGAAATGTAAAGGATAAAAACAAAAGGAAGAATAAGAAGTCATTATTCATAGAATACATGAAGCCATACATATAAAATATATAAAATTTACTTATAAACTATTAAAATTAATAAGTGAATTTTAGCTAAGTCAATGGATGCAAAGTCAACATAAGCAGTAAATATCACACTGCAGATACACACAACAAGGTTTGACCTCAGAGTAATTATGCTCACTGAAAGTAGCTCAACAGAAGAATACACAGTATATGATTCCATGTAGATAAAATTCTAGAAAGGCCAAACTTATGAAAATGACAGAAAGCAGATCAGTGGTTGCTGGAGGACAAGGTGACAAGTGGGAAGCCACATGAGGGAAGGGTTAAAAAGGGACACAAGGACACTTTGGGAGATGAGGAATACAAAAGAGCAGAAAGAAAGAAGAAAAAAGAAAAATGAATAGAGTCTCAGAGACCCATGGGACATTATCAAACAATCTAACATATGCATACCTGGAGCCCAGGAGGAGAAAACTATGAGAGGGAAGCAGAAAAAGAATTTGAGGAAATAATGGCAAAGCCTTCGTAAAGATGATGAAAAATGTCAATTCTCAGATCCAAGAAATTCTTTTTCTTATTCTCAGATCCAAGAAATTTTTGTTCTTTTTTTCATCCCTGATATTGGTCATTTGTGTTTTCCACCTCTCCTTTCTTCCTTTCTAGAAATAGTTTTTGGCTTTCTAAATTTTCATATTGAATGCTAGTTTTCTGTTTCACTGATTTCTATCACTTTTATAATTCCTGTCTGTTTCAAACCCCAAACAGAAGAAAATACAAAGAAACCATACCTAGATATATCATAGTGAAACTGCTAAAAAGAGAAAAAGAAAATCTCAAAAAGCAGGAAAAGGGAGAGAAAGAGACACATTACTTGCAAGGAAAAAAAAAATTCAAATGACAGCTGACTTCACACATGAACAATGGGGACTAAAGACAATTGAACAATCAATTTATAGTGCTGGGATGACAGGGCAGGGGAAGACTGTCAACCCAGAGTTCAACATCCAATGAAAATGCCTTTTTAAAAAAAATATTTTATTTATTTATTCGAGAGAGAGACAGTGAGAGAGAGTATGAGTGAGGAGAAGGTTAGAGAGAGAAGCAGACTCCCCGTGGAGCTGGGAGCCCTATGCGGGACTCGATCCTGGGACTCCAGGATCATGACCTGAGCTGAAGGCTTAACCAACTGAGCCACCCAGGTGCCCGAAAATGCCTTTTAAAATGAAAGCAAACTAAAGACATGTTCAGACAAAATAAAAACTGAGAAAATGATCTTCAGCAGACCAGTGCTACAAGAAATATTAAAGAACGTTCTGGGGTAACTCGTGGCTCAGTCGGTTAACCATCTGCCTTCAGCTCAGGCCAAGATCCCAGCGCCCTGGGATCAAGCCTCACACCCTGCTCGCTGAGAAATCTGCCTCTCACTCTCCTGCTCTTGTGCTCTCTCTTGCACTCTCTCTTTCTCTCTCAAATAAATAAATGAAATCTTAAAAAAAAAAATGCTCTGCAAGCTAAAGGAAACTGATACCAGATAGAAACTTGGATCCACAGGAAAGCATGAAGAGCATGAGACATGGTAAATAGATAAATAAATATAAAATCAATTGGAGGGTTTTTTTGGTCATAATTTCCTTAAAATACAAGAAAAATATAATGTGGTAAAGTTTATAATATACACAGAAATAGAAAATAAATAGAAATTTATAATATACACAGAAATAGAAAAACTATTACAATAATGCCACAAATGGCAGAGAAGAGGTTAAAGGGATTTGACTGTGGCAAGGTGATTGTGTTTGTGAAATAGGAAGGAAGATGTATCAAGCTAGATGTGAAGTACAAAGTGGGAATTGATACAGGGTTGGTAATGGAAGAGTGTGTATTAATCAGCAATTGAGAAACCACCAAAAAATTTCATAGAAGAGATATAGCTAGGAAACACATATAGGAGATACAAACAATTCTTACAATTCAAAAGTGAGATGACAACCCCATTAAAATATGGGGGGAAAATTACATGGTACTTTACATAAGAAAATATATACATGTCCAATATGTCAAAGGTATTTGACATCATTAGTCATTAGGAAGATATAGATGAAACCACAATGAGAGCACACATCCACTAGAATAGATAAAATGAAAAATATGAAAATGACTCTGGGGGTGAGGATATGGAGAACCTAGAATGTCCACTCTGTTGGCAAAAAGTGTGTTAGAGCAACCATTTTGGAAAAAAAGTTGTTGGTTCCTTATTTCCTTATAAAATATGCATATTTTGTGATCCAGAAACCCCACTCCTAGGTTTTTACCAAATAGAAATGAAAAAAGGTTGATGAAAAGACTTTTAAAATGTTCATAATAGCTTTATGCATAACAGCCCCAAACTGGAAACTTCTCAAGTGCTTATCAGTGGTGGAATGCATAAACAGTGACATATTCATACGATGGACTATTATACAGTAATAAAGATAAATATTGACTGAGAGAAGCCAGACACAAAACAATCTGCAATAAATCATTCCATTACTATAAATCTCTGTATCGGTCAAAACTGTTATTTGGTATTGGAAATCATGACTGTGCTTAGCATTGAGGAAATGTGAGATACAGTCTTGAGAAGAGAAATAAGGAGGTTTCTGGGTATTGAAAATGTTCTACTCCTTGAGCTAGTGAGAAGCCCCATGAGTGTGTTCACTGTGAAAATTCATTGAGCCCTGAACTGCTGACTTGTATACTTTTCTGTTTAGGTTTTATGCCGACGTAATAGTTAATACAATTGGCAACCACCACAATAATTACTATTTCAGACAAGCATCATGAGTGGACGCTAAGCTGAGTGAGGTGACATCATGAGAATGAACAGGACATTTGTAGTTTCTGGGTGTGTCCTCAGGACATATTATTAATTGCAAGGGGAAAAGTAGTAATTTGGCAATAGATAAAATTGATAGATGCCACCTTACCAAGTGATCAAAATTTAACCTGTGAGTTTATTTGCTAAGGCTACCGTAACTAAATACCAAAACTAGGTGGCTTACACACCAAAAATGAATTTTCTCACGGTTCTGGAGGCTGGAAGTCTAAGATGAAGGTGTCACCAGGGTTCAATCCTTCTAAAGGCCACGAGGGGAGAATCTGCTCTTCCAGCCCTCTCTCCTTAGCTTGTAGACGGTGGTTCTCTCCCTGTGTGTTCACATCATCTTCTTTCTATATGTGTCTGTGTTCAAATTTCTCTTCTTACAAAGACACCAGCCATAATGAATAGTTATCACCTTAATGATCACATTTTAATAAGATTACCTCTGTAAAGATCCTGTCTCCAAATACAGTCACATCCTGATATATTCAGTGGTAGGACTTTAACCTATGAATGAGGGGGTACACAATTCAGCCCTTAACATCATGTGGCAATAACAAGACAGTTGGACAGCGTCTGCCTTGTGATATTCTAAACTGAAATGGGCATAGTATCATGTTTGTGACATTCTTGCCAAAAATCCGTCACCTGAATCTCATCATGACAACAAAATCAGAAAAATCCAAATTGGAGCCCTTTGACAAAATAACTGAATTGTACTCAGAAGTCTCAAGGTTATAAAAGACAAAGACCAGTAACAGTTCCGGATTAATGGACTCTGAACAAATACACAACTAAATGCAAAGTGTGACACCAGTTTGTCTCCAGGGCCAGATAAAGGGAATAATCAGCAAAATTTGAATGAAGTCCATCAGTTAGATAATAGAATGTTAACTTCCTGATTTTACTAGTGGTGGTGTGGTTTCAGAGGATAATGCCCTCGATTTTAGGAAACACACACTGAAGTATTTGGACACAAATCTGAGGTATCTTGAAGAGTTATAGAAATTCCTTGTATCATTTCTGAACGTTTTTGTAAGTCTAGAATTATTTTGAAATTTAAAAATTAACAGAAGGAAAGGAAAACAATTTAAAAAGCCTTCCATTGGAAAAGATAAGTAATAAATATATGTGAAAGCTGCTATTACCCATCAAAAGTGCCTGAGGAAACAAAAGGTGCTCTATTTGCTCATTCATGCATTTTTTTATCTCTTTGCTTTTGTTTTTTTCAGTCATACTTTTTTTTAAATGAATAAGAATGAGTAAAGGGATAAGTTGAAACCAAAGACAAATATGCATGAGTTTGCACCTTCTAGGGATCAAAATAAAAATAGGTGATGGAATCAGGTTCCTCAACTGATACCATAGCTTGGGCTCAAATTCTGGTTAAAAGCAAACTTTAAACAGTGTAAACCCTTATTAAAATGTTGCTAGTGCCACATAGATTTAACTTCTATTAACCAAAATCTCACTATAAAGATAAGGTTTCCCTGACAGTTTTTCCTTGTTTCATCGTTAAAAGCACAGTTACTGTCACACAAGCCCCAAAATATAGACAACTGACAGAAATTTCCCCTTCTAAGATATGATTTTGGGATGGTGCAGATCAAAGTTCAGACTCTGGCTCAATCAGGACTCCTCTCTAGAATCTTCCATTGGGTTCATTCATTATTCATCCAGCAATTACCTATTGTCAGGCATAGTTACAAGTGGCTTGAATGAAAAGATAAATAAGGCATAGTACTTGTCTTTGAGGAGCTCACCCTCAGATGCTGAGAGTGTTTTCCCTTCTTTTTTTTTAATTATTAATAAAAATAGAAATTCTAGTCAGTAGAGCATGTGATACTTGATCTCAGGGTCATGAGCCCACACTGGGCATAGAGATTACTTTAAAAAAAATAAATAAAAATTCTTCAGGATTAAAATCTTGAGTATTGCCTGTGGTAAGGAATTGCCACAAACTGAGTGGTTCAAAACACCAGAAATTAAATAGCTTATAACTCTGGAGCCTAGAAATGCAAAATCGAGGTATCAGCAGGACTAAATATTCTTCTGAGAGTCTGGATAGAATCCTTGTCTCTGTCTAGTTTCTGAGGATTACAGTCAATTCTGTGGCTTGTAGCTACATCACTGCATTGTCCGCCTTTGTCATCCCTGTGTGTCTCTGTCCTCACACAGTGTTTTCCTCTTCTTGTAAGGTCACTAGTCACATTGGATTGAAGTCCAACCCAATGCCATCATCATCACTTCCACAAAGACTCTATGTGCAAATAAGATCACGTTCACAGGTACCAAGGGTTAAGATTTCAATTCAGCTTTTTGGGTGACACAATTCCACCTAGAACACACAGGTTTCAGTGATGGAATTTGATCATCTCTCTTGAGAATTTAAATCTTTAAGGAGAAGGGCAACATTGGTGTATGTCTTGGGCTTGGTTTCCATGATATAATTGAGTCTCTCCCTGATTTGAAGAGCATCTTTCTGGGCCTGTGGAGAAGGTTTAAATAAAACAGTGAAAGGGACTGTTTAAGAGGGCTGCCAGGTAGGGGGTTTCAAGGGTGCTCAGATCTGTTGCTAGGTACTGATTATCTATGCTTTGAGCTGGAAAAGGATAATGTTGGAAGGAGACAAGCGGGAAAAGGAGATTGTATAATGGCTAGAGGAAATGCTGCCCAATCCACACCATCAGCCATGCCATCCACCATTACCTCATTCATTACCTGCCATACACAGGGGTGTCTGCATAGATTCCCTTTGCAAAACAAAACAGTTCTCCAACTTAAAACATTGAAAAAAAAAAAAAAAAAAAAAAAAAAAACCTGGGCGGCTCAGTTGGTTTAGCACCTGACTTTGGCTCAGGTCATGATCTCCGGGTCCTGGGATCAAGCCCTAAGTCAGCCCACATCAGGGTCCATGCTCAGTGGGAAGGTTTCTTGTCCCTCTGCCCTCCCCTTGCTCGTGCTCTCTCTGTCTCTCTCTCAAATAAATAAATAAAATCTTTAAAAAAAAAAAGAAAAAAGAAACTAATGACTTAGATGGGTGGGACATTTTTCATCACAGCTAAACATCATTCCTGCTGGCAGTGGTTTTTCTCCCTCAGTCTTCTTAATAAAATTAGGCTGGTCAGTTTATTTTCTACTTTAAATTATATTTTCCATTTCATCGCTTTCCCGCTCCTGTACTAATAAAATGCTATCGTCCTAAGTTTCTACCAATTGTACAAATGTTTGAATAATGAACACTAGAACATTTTGCCTCAATGTTTCTAACAAAATTCTGAAATATTTTCCTTTTAAAAATCAATAATTCCCTTTCAATAATTCAAACTCCAGTATTGATTAAAATCTTATTACTGCTGAAGTATTTTCTTATTACTGCTATGAAATATTTTAGATTCATTTTTTTCCTCATTCTGAATATCTTCTCAGTAAATTCTGGCCTTCTAAAATAATGTCCTGTTTCATGGAAGAAAAATTGTGTTCATAATTATTTTTCTGTATTTTGCTTATCATACCTCTCTATAAATCTTTTTTCTTTTCTTGCTTTTTAAATATTCTCCCTACTTTTACTGTTTTCTTCTATTACACTTGAGTTTTAAGTTTCTTTTTTATTCTCAATCTTCTTTAACCCTAACACCAAAGCTCCACTTTTTAAATGCCTTATGCATAAGTGATTCTATTTTGGCATTTTTCTTCACTCTTCTTACATCAGTTTTCATTAAAAAAAAAAAAAAGGATACTTTGTCTTGTTAAATGAACACAATTTTTACTAGAAAAATTTCAAAATACAAAAAAACAAAGATTTAAAGAAATCTGATCTTCTTCTGTTTTATTTAATTCCAAATATGAATGAAATCATACAGGATGGGAAGGAAAAAATAAAAAAGAAGAAAACAGTGAGGGAGAAACCATAAGAGACTCTTAACTCTAAGGGAGGAACTGAGGGTTGCTAGAGGGAAAGGGGCTGGGGGGAATGGTGTAACTGGGTGACGGAAATTCAGGAGGGCACATGATGTAATGAGCACTGGGTATTGTATGCAACAGATGAATTGCTAATTCTACCTCTGAAACTAGTAATGCATTCTACGTTTATTAAATTGAATTTAAACTTAAAAAAGAAAAAACCAAGCTACCACTTTGGGCAGCATTTTCAACACTTTGAAAGTTCTACTTCCAGAACTTTGCTTAGCATGTATAAATTAAATAGTTACTTTATAAAAATGTAAGGATACTGTAAACTGATCCTTATGGGTACTCCTGGTGAGGCACAAGAAATCGAACAGAGGAATCAAAGCACAGAAAGGGTGGCCTTTGTTTGGTCTCAGGTGCCTGGTAGAGGGTGATGCAGGTGTGCACAGACAGGAGAAGCTGGGGGTCCCAGGTTTGCACTCCTTGGGCCACCAAAACTACTGAAGCCCAGACTTGCCCTTGGGAAGCTGAGGAAGACACTGGAGAGTCATCTACACCCAAATGTCCTCCACCTAGTAGACGCTTTGCTCTCTGCATCTGATGGTGTGGAATGTGCTGGAATGCAGGAACCTCCACAGCTGCTGGGAGTCCCACAAGTGCACAGTCCATGGTGCCTTTAGGGGGTGGGGTAGCTGCAGGGAGTTGCCTGCCACCCTTTGCCAGCCGTGGCCCACTCCAGGGATGTGAAGGCCCCACACTCTTGCTTGCGGTTGGGACAGATCTGGAGGGCCACTCATCTTCAGAACTCTTTCCTAGACATCACAGCCTTGCTGTCCTCCAGTCGCTCCTGCAGATCCCACACCACAACTCACACCAGTTTCCAGTGGAATCTGCTTGCTGAGGAACCCCACCCTGCCACACTGTCCCACTGGACTCCAGAAACAACAACGCCAAATTCTCCTCCCTCTGCCAACCACCAGGTCCACTGCCCCGACAAGCCCCTCCGACATTTTAAAAGAATCTCTGTGGCGCCTGGGTGGCTCAGTGGGTTAAGCCTCTGCCTTTGGCTCAGGTCATGATCTCAGGGTCCTGGGGTCGAGCCCCATATCAGGATCTCTGCTCAGCAGGGAGCCTGCTTCCCCCTCTCTCTGCATGCCTCTCTGCCTACTTGTGATCTCTCTCTCTGTCAAATAAATAAATAAATAAAATCTTTTTAAAAAATAAATGAATCTCTGTATATTCAGTGAACAAAGAAAAAATGGTAACTTTTTATTTGGCCTTTCTTTGATTACTACAAATGTGTGACTTTCATTGCTTCCCCAACATCCGCTCTTGACCTTTGTGACTGATACACAATTTTTTTTTCCAGTTACCCACTTTCTACCACAGTGAGCATCTTTCCCCTATAACTTGTTACCTTCCCAAATGTAACCCTGGCCTTCAAGCCAGACTTATAATACTTTCAAATAAGCTGATGTTTTCATTTGTATGTAGTGAGATCTCTCAGTCTTCTCCTTTGTGATTTGTGTTTTTAATATCACATAAACAAAGTCCTTCTTTACCCTACCATTATATAAATATTCTTCCAGGGAAAAGATTATTTAGAACTGCTTCAAAAAGTATAAAATTGTCTATATAAATTGGGAAAGCTCTGTTACGGTCTTATTTGCTGTGTCGGTGTTCTAAAAATTTATTATTTGGGCAGGCACCTGGCTGGCTCAGTCAGTAGAGCATGTGACTCTCGATCTCGGGGTGGTAAGTTCAAGCCCCATGTTGGGTGTGGAGATTACTTAAAAATAAAAAATTTTAGGGGCGCCTGAGTGGCTCAGTGGGTTAAAGCCTCTGCCTTCGGCTCGGGTCATGATCCCAGGGTCCTGGGATCAAGCCCCATGTCGGGCTCTCTGCTCCACAGGGAGCCTGCTTCCTCCTCTCTCTCTGCCTTCCTCTCTGCCTACTTGTGATCTCTGTCTGTCAAATAAATAAATAATCTTTTTAAAAAATAAAAATAAAAAAATAAAAATAAAAAATTTTAAAAATTTAAATAAGATAAACAAAAATAAATAAAAAATTAAGGGTTATTATTTTGTCAGGGAAGAAAACAAAAGCCAACCAGTATCATATCCAAGAATGTCTGTCCTCTGTCCCACAGATTCTGAAGTCACAGACATTTCCTCAGGACAGGCAAATGTCCTGGTTGGGCTTCTCCAGGACTCTCTCAGCCTTCACTGCCTTTTAGGCTCAGTGGGTTGAGCCTCTGCATTCGGCTCGGGTCCTGGTCCCAGGGTCCTGGGATCGGGCCTCGCGTCGGGCTCTCTGCCCGGCCCCCCCACCTCTCTCTGCCTGCGTCTCTGCCTGCTTGTGGTCTCTCTCTCTCTGTGTCAAATAAATAAATAAATAAATAAATAAATAAATAAATAAAATGCTTTTCCTGGGACCAGCTACATCATTTTAGGGTCTGGTACAAAAAGAAAACATGGGGCTCCTTTTCAAAATTAGTAATAATTTCCACAGGGCAACAACAGAGCATTAAACCAAGCTTGGGTTACTTCTAAGCACAGGAGCCTGTGTGACTGAATGCACAGACCATAAACTTTTGAAGCCACCTGCCCAGGACATAGATACCAGTGCTTCCAATTCAATTCTTTTGATCAGGTACACCAGTTAAGCCTGTCAAAAAATGTTTCATGAGGTTTTCACTTGATGAGTTTCTAAAAAGGATGTGACTGAATTCTTTTTGACCGAATTAGCTGAGTGCAATGGTACCAGGAGGAAAAGCAAGGAGATTATCAGACTGCAAGTCTTACAAGTAATTTGGGGATAACATCTGAAGTGAAAACCTGAAATGTGAGGTCTTTGAAGATCCCAAAGACAGAATTCCAAAATTCAACCATAACTGTCCATAATGATCATCCTCCAGACCCTGGGCTAAGGGTACTAACAGGAAGGTTTGTTATAACCCATTTGGCAATCCTACCGGGTAGGCACTATACAGAACCACCTCACAGATGAGGAACTTGAGGCTTGGGGAGAAAACAGTGAATTCCCCCAGTTAACACAGCCCATCAGCAGTGAACAGGGGCTCAAGTTCAGATCTGAATCACCTCCCTCTTGGCTCCGTGTTGTTCTGGCACCGTGATCACAGCCCCTACTCTCCACAAACTCAAGTGAAACTCTGGATGGGGGAAGACCATGGGGATGTCCACATGGTGGTCTCACACTTCACATGCCTTAAAACAGGCCTCATGCTTATGAGAAGACCAGGAGCTCCTGAACAGATGTGAACTTGCATGCCCAGGCTTCAGGGCTGAGGAAGGAGAAGCTGCTGTGTTTTCTGCTAAAGAAGGATTTTTTTTTTCCTCCCCTTCTCTGTATAAACAGCAGGTTGTTTTCCTAGTTCTTAGCTGAATACCAAGCCTCAATAAAAAATTTTTAAAAATTTAAATTCTTGCATAGAACATTAAGAATTCAGCAAATGAATCTCAAAAACACAAGTGTGGGGGTGCCTGGGTGGCTCAGTCCTTAAGCGTCTGCCTTTGGCTCAGGTCATGATTCCAGGGTCCTGGTATCCAGCTTCTCCCTCTCCCACTCCCCCTGCTTGTGTTCCCTCTCTCGCTGTGTCTCTCTCTGTCAAATAAATAAATAAAATCTTCAACAACAACAATAACAAAAACACAGGTGTGTTCGGGTCCCATGTATACCTCCAGCATTCCAGTTACTTACTTAAGCCTTGCCTTCCAACAGTGTTTAAAAGCTGGTGGTTATATAGGGTTTTGCATTTGATTAGCCCTCTGCTTTTGATCCTGCTAGAAACAAAGCTAAAATGACCTGCTCACAACACTGTGTTTGTCTGCTCTTCTTTCACAGAGGTCTCCAGACCCAGGGCAAAGTCTGAAAGCAGGAACTGAACTGTCTACATGATTGAAGCCAAAATCAGGGGACATATGGCTTTCTTAGCTTTTCAGTTTATTATTTACATACAGATATTAAAATAAAACTTCAAATATCTATACCTTTTCCTACTTCCCATGTTCCCTCCAGGATGCAGACAACTGGACAGAAGTTTAAGAAGAAAATGCATTTATTCACTCTTCTCATTCATATTGGGTTTACTAACAATCCAGAAGTGTCTCCTGATTCCATACCTAATGTTTGTTTAACACAATTATTATCAATGTCTTAATGAGAACCTGGAAGTAAGATGCTGAAATGACTGCCAAGCCATTAAAGATACCATTGTAAATAATGTAAAAACTATATTTTGTTGTGATTATTTAAAAATTGGTAGCCCTGCAAAACTTGACCATAAATTCCTCCCATCTGGGTAGTCATGGCCCTTTGCAAAGTCACTTTGCTGTTGTCCCATAAAGAAGTGGATACTCAAATAATCCAGTCAAGAAATGGGCAGAGGACATGAACAGACATTTCTGCAAAGAAGACATCCACATGGCCAACAGACACATGAAAAAATGCTCCACATCACTCGGCATCAGGGAAATACAAATCAAAACCACAATGAGATACCACCTCACACCAGTCAGAATGGCTAAAATTAACAAGTCAAGAAATGACAGATGCTGGCGAGGATGCGGAGAGAGGGGAACCCTCCTACACTGCTGGTGGGAATGCAAGCTGGTGCAACCACTCTGGAAAACAGTGTGGAGGTTCCTCAAAAAACTGAAAATAGAGCTTCCCTACGACCCAGCAATTGCACTACTGGGTATATATCCTAAAGATACAAACGTGGTGCTCCGAAGGGGCACGTGCACCCGAATGTTTATAACAGCAATGTCCACAATAGCCAAACTGTGGAAAGAGCCTAGATGTCCATCAACAGATGAATGGAAAAGAAGAAGTGGTATATACACACAATGGAATACTATGCAGCCATCAAAAGACATGAAATCTTGCCATTTGCGATGACGTGGATGGAACTAGAGGGTATCATGCTTAGCGAAATAAGTCAATCGGAGAAAGACAACTATCATATGATCTCTTTGATATGAGGAAGTGGAGATGCAAGGTGGGGGAGGGGTTGGGGGGAGGTAGGAAAAGAAAAAATGAAAAGATGGGATTGGGAGGGAGACAAACCATAAAAGACTCAATCTCAAGAAACAGACTGAGGGTTGCTGGGGGGAGGGGGGATGGGAGAGGGTGGTGGGGAAATGGACATTGGGGAGGGTATGTGCTATGATGAGTGCTGTGAAATGTGTAAACCTGGCGATTCACAGACCTGTACCCCTGGGGATAAAAATACATTATATGTTTATTAAAAAAAAAAAAAGAAGTGGATACTCTAGAGTCTTTTATTATCTCTGGAGTCTTGGTTGGCCTTGTGACTTGCTTTGACCAACAAAAATATAGGAAAATGACATTATCCAACTTTCAAGACTATACCTTGAAAGACCTTGCAGCTTTCACTCTGTCCTTCTTGGACTGCTACCCTGGGATGGCAAGAGTAACCAAAGAAGTTGTTCCAGCTTACTGGATAAGGAAAGGCCATGTGGAACAGACCCGTGGAGCCCCAGTCAACAGTCAGCACCAACTGCCAGCCACATGAGTAAGGACACCTTGGGCCTTCCAGGCCAGCCAACCTTCAACCAAATAAAGCTGCATAAGTGAACCCCAGGGGAATCAGCTGAGGAACCACCCAGCTAACCCACAGAATCATGAGAAATAATAAATCATTGTTTTAAGCCATTATGTGTTGGAACGCTTTGTTACACAGCAATGGCTAGCTGATACCTCTATGGTAATGTTCCAAATGTCATGTACCGATAATAATTCTGCATTGCCTTGGAACCAATCCCAAATGTAGGGACTTTCCAAATGTAACATCATATAAGCATTAGAAATAGGTAAGACCTAAAGGGCAGAGACTCTTCACTTGGGTTCAGGGAGAAGAAAGGATGAAATCACTGAAGGCTTACCAGAATCTCTTGGTTTTGTAGGGATTAAGCACAGGCTCTGAGGCCAAAGTGTATGGACTTGAGTACTAGATCTGCATTATTGGTTGAATAACCTCAGCCAAGTCATGTTACCTCTCTTTTCCTTAATTTCTTCATCTCCCAATGAGGATACAAACAGTATCTCCCCCGAGGTCTGTGAGTATTGAATTAGAAAATATTCATAAGCTATTTTGAAACATACATGGCACCTATTAAAAGCATAGTATCAGCCTTTATTATAGAGGATGGGGGAAGCCTATGTACTTTTTAACAGTGAATTTAATAATGTAAGGTGATAGCCAATGTTCATGGACCCTGTTCTCCTACACCCTGGCTTTGAAAACCCTAGTCTCTGCATTAAGTATCATTGATAAGGTATCTTTCTATCTCTGTTAGGAAAGTTTGGGACAAACAAGAGATTCCACTTCTCCATCTATATTGGGGCAGTGAGAATGGGTCTTTCAAGATTAGAACTTTTTCTCCTATACTACTTCTTTTCTTTTTTTAAGCCATAATACTTTTTTGGAAACAATACTATTTTACACATATGAGGGTATGCAAACTTCATTTTTATCCAAGGAATCCTGAGTTAAAAGGCTCTACATTGATCAAAACAGATGGAAGTCAACTAAACCATTTATTATTTTCATGTGTCTTAAACTCTTAAAAGAAATCTCTTACTGAACCAATGGTTACCACTCCTAACAGCAATTGCTAACATCACAGTGGAAAGGGAAGCTTGCAAGAAAAAAAAGTGTCAATGTTAATTTGTTTTCATTTAACTAAATGGAATGAAATTCTTGCAGCCAAAATTTCTTCTGATGCTGAGCCTAGTACAACCTGAACAATGCTCTAAGGCTATGTTATCATGACAACTGAAATTAAAAACGTTGGCTACATTCTTGACTGGACCGTAGATCTTTCACCAATTCTGAGCACAACTTAGATACAAATGTTATTTTACATTCTTGACAGAATCCGTTCCATGTGACCACAGGGGCTGAACATTGCTCCCCTTCCACTTCTTTTCCTCTCCCATGCCTCTTCCACTTCAATGTAAACATTACGAAGCCTCAACTATTTGACTCCACTGTGGGTGCTAGCCAAACTTCAATGACAGTGATAGTGTGCTGAGCATAGCAACCTGGAAGTTTGTGCAGGAAGAAAGAAGTCTGGCCATAAACTGTAGAATGTGCTCTAAAACAGAAATTCAAATTGCAAGGGCCACTCTGGAGTGTCTTTAAAAAAAAGACTCTGGGGGGTAATATTAATCATTATCCCATAGTTCAAATGACATCATAGAATGAAGGAGTCTGCTCCGTTATGAATATATTAGGCACCTCTGATTGTTTTTAAAGTCTAATGTGAACTAAAAACACATTGTAGCCAGCACATTTTCTTTTAATTTTTAAATTCATGCATATCCTAAGAGAAATGAGATCCATATGCTTATAAAAATACATTTACACTTTGCACTTCACGCTGTGTGACAGAGTCTTTTTATACGTGTCTTAATGTCTTTGTTTACTTTTGAAAGCATCCGTTCTGTGAGAATAAATTCCAAATAATTTGGAGTCAGAACCCAACTGCCATATTCAATCAGTAGGTACCTTTCACATACAACTGATAAGGCTACAAACATTTGAGAAAAAACCCATAGACTTCCTCTGGAGCAAAGAAGCATGGTTAAATAAAAAGATCTAAAAGGATGCATATGAATTTTACTAAAATAGTAAAATCTAAAACTACACTTTAAATATTCTTTTGCCACACAAATTTGAGCATGTGTGGATTTCTTCTACTTAAACTTCAACAACATATGAAGATCTCACCTACACTTCAAGTTCCAAAATGGACATCTAAGGGGTCCATTTCCTCTCCCGATGTCCTGAAAAGTTTCTTGGGAAATTCCTGAAGTTACTGAGGTGAAGACTTCTGTGTTCTTTGTGTCCCCATTGCAGCCAACCAGAGGGAGAAAGCAGGAACGGCAGTGACTTTATCTTTATAAAACTAATTTATTCAGAAGAGAGCAGGAAGGCAAAGGCCAAAATCCAACATGGCTGCCAATAACCAGCATGCTACAGTCAGTAGGAAATGCAACAGGCCTTTTGGTCCCCTTGAGAGAAAGAGAGTAGGACAAGGTCTCTGTTTCTGGTCTGTTGACCTGACAGGAAGCATGGTCACATGACATTGACCTAAGCACACTTGGCACACAGTAATGATGGCAACCTGGCTGGTCATTAATCCTCTCTGGTTTAGCTATAAAATCATCAAGTACTCTTAAGGTTTTGGTGAATGTCCCAGGGCTACCAGCTTTGATTAGTAGCTGACAGTGGCACTCCCTTTGATGCTGTTGAAAGTTTCAGGAAATTCCAAGACCAGCATTAGCAGTCTTGACAGCCTCTGTATTTTTCACAAATCTGATATATAGAAAATACAGTCTCCAGGACTGTGACATGAATGAATTCACTATAAAATATTGATGGGAATGCAGAAAGGACAAGAGAAGAAAGCCACAATAATAAAACTAATCACAACCAACTGACCCAAAGCAAGTCTCTACTCTTTATATATAATCGAATTTAATCTGTAGAAGTGCCGCAGGAGGGAGTATTAGTCCCAATAAACAGACAAGGAAACTGAGGCTGTTAAGTTTTGTCTAAACTTGCTCAAACTACCACAGCTGCCGGGTGGTACAACTCAGATTTGAACCTAGCTAGCTCTGCCAACTTTTAGCCAGCATGTACCCCATCCCTTCCCAGACTACTTTTGGCAGATGGAGTGATCCACAGCTGGTAGGATGAGTTCAATATATGTAAAAGTCCAGGTTAGAAGTGACCAGAGAGGAAAAAATAATTAGAGAGGCTCCCCCCTTCTTTTTTTAGGATTTTATCCTAAAATAAAAAGAAAAGTAAGGAAATAAGTCTTTTTCCTTGCTGTCTGCTGCCTCTCTGCAATACATTGACCATTACTGTAAATGTGAATTGTGACTTGACCCGATTAAGAACCTCAAAAATCACTAAAAATGGGTATGTTGCTTAAAAATTCAGGTTAAAACCCAAATTAATCAAATCAAAAAATCAAAACTGGACAAATAGAGATAAAAATCCATTGTATTTCTTAAAAATGTCAGTTTCAAATAGGTTACTTTTTCCAATTCATACTTATTTGCTCTGGATTCAGAGAATTGGATATATGTATCTATAAGAGTCAAAGTCAGAAATGAAACTTATTTATAAGGGGCTCTTGACTTCTCAGCTAACTTATTTGATAATTCCCATGTGGATGAGCCAAAAAATCCATTTTCACCACATGCCCAACTGCTTCCCTTTGTTCAGAATCAAAGCGTCTGGTCACCAATTACAACAATAATATCAACAACAAAAACACTCTTCTTGTAAACAGATGTTGTTCACAACCTGGAGAGGTTCACCAAAATGATGATTTTTTTTTTTTTTTTTTTTTAGATAGAGTGTTAGCTTTGTTTTCCTCTTTATCTTCATGGAACAATGTGTGCTCCCCCTGGTGGCCAGAATGATACCTTTGGCTTCTTAGATCATTACACTAATCTTTTTACACCTTGCTTGCCTAAGGAACGTTTTCTTTTCTCTTTTCCTTTCCTTTTCTTTCTTTTTTTTTTCTTTTTAATGTTTCATGGGGTTCCAGGTTCTAATTCAACTCTTCAAAAAAAATCTACTTCTTTCAATTCATTCAAATATCTCACTTATTTTTTCCTCCAAGAGATTTCTTTTTAAATCCAAACCAACTAGTTAAAGAATTTTCACTCTGTTGTGTTGTTTGGGGTAAAAGAAAATCTTAGGAAGCTAAAACCACATCCACCAGCGACCAGGAGAACTCCCAAAAGTGAACATTATGTGGCTGGTCTAAGAAACTGGAGATAATCCATTGGTCAATATATCTCACCAGAGAAAAAGGAAATAAAATGGTACAGGATGGAAATGTAATTTAAGAGCTGAATGAACACTCGATCAGCTTATTTCAACCTTAAGAAGAAAAAAGACAGTGGAGGCAGCCCAGGTGGTTCAACTGTAGTGCAGCTGAAATTCCATCAGCCATGAAAACTGTAATTGGGATTCCACTTTTGGATTTGGCCAGCCCAGAAACAGATGTGTGTTCCAACCAAGATCACAGACTGCTTCTCCTGGAGAAGAGCTCTTTAGAGTGAAAGAGGGGTTTCAACCAGTTTCAACTCCAAAGAAGAGACTTGCCTAAATTGAGTATAATTGTTCCAAGTGTTTAGAATTCCCGAGTTGGATTCTGACTAAATGTGTGGTTCTTGTTGTAATGCCTTGAAAAAGAGGCACTGTGATTCCTCCTTGCTCTGGCCTTAGAAAAAGTGAAGAAGAATCCAAAAACAGAAGTTTTGTTTGGTTTTGTTTTGTTTTGTTTTTTCTAAGTGGAGCTCCGATCGTTTGGCTAGAACTATCTCGGCCACGGAACATTTCTTCAGTGAATGAGGCTGTAGTTCAGACAGCAAGGTCAAGGTGAAGACCAAATACCATTTTGCGCATAATTCCTGCCTATTAAAAGAAGAGAATCAAGTGTTTCTCATTATGTAGCCTGTCTGGATGCACAGTCCTTTCAACTGAGTTCCTCAGGCACATTTTGGCAAGATTCTAAATTCATATTATCCAGCATAACATGGAGCAGGTAGAGTTTCTTTTGAAAAGAAACTCAGGCCAATGTAATTCTAGCTAGGGAAGCTGATGCCAGGAAACCTACAGAGTGCTTTAACCCAAACCACCATTCAATTAAATAAATCCCATCCTCTTTAACAGGAGTCAAGAAACAAGCAAATGGGGAAACCCAGTTGTCTACAAGTGAGGTTCATCTGTCAGGAAGCTAATTCCACAGGGATTCCAAGTAAATTGGGACAGGTAAGAAGCAAGCTTGTGCCAGGATTGGATATTTACATTTTGTTCCTATCCAATATTTTTTTCCCACCCCTTTGCCTTGGTCTCTTTCCTGACCTAGAGAAACGGATTCCCTTCAAAGGAAAGGAAAATCGCATTTGCCAGCCCCTCAAAGCTTTGAATCCCTTCGGTGATCTGGAAAAGTCAGAATATCTTTAAGAAGGACAAAACTCAGTTTCTCTTGTCTCTGAGTCTCCTTCTCTTTGGTTTGCTTCCTTTCCTCCTTGCCGAAAAGCAGCCACCTTTCCCAGAGAAGTTATTACAATCCACTTGAAGCACTTCCTCCAAAAATGAATGCAACAAAATCCTGCCTTTATTCATTTAAAGCTTGAAGCTGGCCCCCTTTACAAATACTCTGTTTTCAATAAACCCTGTTGATATGCATCCTTTCAGAAGAGTAAAGTGAATACAGTGGAGCTGAAGCTGCTGGTATGCAAAGATCAGATCTCCAGACCCTGTCTCTGTGCATATAGTACAGATCCTTGGTGTGCACTGTGAGATAGCACACACACAGAAACAGATTCCACTGCCTTCATTTTTTTTTTTTCCCCTGGGAAGGATTCGTAAAAGACTGTAACAGTGTTCACCTTTAAGGACAGAGATGAAGACAGGAAAAATCTTTCACTTTTCTTTTCAATGTTTCTGTACTGCTAGAATTTTCTAACAATGTACATATATTACTTTTATTCTTAAAAAAAATCAAAGGGTTACTTGAGTAATTACATCTTTTTTATTTCCTCTTTAGTGCTTTTCTGAATTAAAAAGAAATCTTAAATTAAAAAAATAAAAGGCAAGAAGAAAAACAAATTGCTTTTGGGAATGATTTTTTTCTTAAATTATTCTACCTAGCCTGGTATTACCTAATTTTATCCTATGTCCCCACTATCTCCACAGATCCATAAGCACAGACACCAAAATTGTAATATTCTGATGGGATCTTCTGAGAAAAAAAGTTTAAAATTCTGGGTCCCCCATCAACCGTTAAAATGACTCTCCTATCTTTTGTTAACAGCAAAATCACCTCCAGAGAGATGAAGCAACACCAGTACCAGCTTCCCGCGAGGCCAGGTCACCATGGGTGTCACTGCGTTGGATGGTGCATTTCATAGACAAGACTGTGGAGGCTGAGAGGTCACAGCTTCCTTCAGTCACACTACAGAGGAGCAGGGATTTAACCCAAGCTCACTGGGACTTCCCATGGCCTGAGACCTCAAGGGAGAAGGGATATCCCTGCATATCCCCCATGCAATGTCAAAGCCTGCTAGTAGGCCCTGGGACTGAATGCAGCTCATGACCCATGAAAGCTCACCCCAAGGCCAAGGAACTCTGAAAGGTTCATCTCCAGCCGCAGGACACGGGGAACCATCGGCGACAGATTTAGAATATGCCGCCCTTTGCATGTAGCTTTTACAATGTGTCTTCCATCATTCCTGGGTGGCTTTTCCCAGCTTTTTTACCTTTAACTCCCAGAGCACAAACACAAAAGTGGGAAATGTCAGGGAAATAGGGATGATGGCAACTCGGAGACAGGCTAACCACAGAGTCTTCTCCTTTCTTCAGAAAGCAGAGAGATGCCTTCTTCCTGGCCCAGGCAAACCCGTCCCTCCCGACAGCAAGCAAGGACTCATGAAAATCATGAGCATGTAAAGCTCATTTAAGTACATGACGACAAACCGAGAGGACTTATAACTTGAAAACATGCTTCCTTTTCACACTTTATTCCTATTACCTTTTTGACTAGTTTCTCTGTAGGAAATGTTGGCACAGAAAATTAAGGACCCCAGACCCAAAGTTCAAGCCCCAGTCCTGGCTCTCTGAAGAGATGGTGTCACGTAGTTTTTGTGCCCAAACCCTGCAATTTGCAGTTAGCTGCATGGTTCAGAGAAAGGAAACCAAATAGCTAGTCCTCAATGTTCCTACCTATAAAATGGAACTTTTTTAAGGCCAGAGCCTTTGAAAACCTGGAAACAAAAGTTTCTATATGAAAAAAAAGCAGATATCGTTTTGTAATTAATACCTTCAGTAGGTATGATTGCAATGAGACACAATAATTTCCCCACTGGTTCCCTCCATTAGTCTGAATAGGCCACTCCACTTACAAGCAAAACCTTCAATTCAAAAATGCCTTCTGTAAGTTCGAGAAAGCCAAACATGAAAAGGAAAAACAAAACAATTAGCCAAAGACTCCTGTGTAGTTAGAAATCCCTAAATGGTTTGGCAGCCTGGCATAATTTTCTTTCACTTTCAGAATGTGAGAAATGTTCTGGGAAAGTCCCCATTGTTGCTCACTGTCTTTTGCCCACTTTGTTCTAAGAATCAGCCTCCTGTTAGTATGAATTCTGCACATACGTCTCTTCCCTGGAGTACCCTGGGACAGAGCCCTGAAAGCATGCCTCCTTCACCTTCTCCTCCACCTCCTGCCCAACCCGGGCTGCGAGTGCTTGTGAATAAACCAATCACATAATTTCATCTTAATAGTGTTCACGCTGGGAACTGAGGGGCTAGAGTCAGTGAAGCAGACCTACACCACACTGCAAAGTGGACACAGACTTGCTCACCCTTACAAAGCGTTCTCCAGATGCTTTCCTTTATTCAAAGGCAGCCATGTTTAACAGGTGATGTCACACTCTCGCCAGTGACATTTTTATGACTACAAAAATTGCAGTTTACGTCCAGGGTCCCGCCACCAGTGCACCTGAACTCGGAAGCAGTGAACAGCTCTCGTGTCCAGCTCTGGAAGACACTTTCTGAGTTTTTCTGACCCTCATCCCCTTGCAAACCAGAAGCCAGATTGCACCTTTGTACCCGGAAGCAGTTTGTGGTTTAAATTAACAAATGTGCTGACCCCTGAAAACCAAAAACAGTGCTGATGCATTTACCTTCTGTCAGATTCCCTCCTATTAGTTATGGAAGGGTGGGAAGGAGCACCTCCAGGGCGGGCAGCTCTCTAAGCAGAGAAAATACCTATGACCCCAATGCTCCCTACTCCTACCCCAGTCTTCTTTGGGGTGACATCATCTCAGAGGAAGCAAAGAGAAGCTCAGCCACTAGGCACTGAGAACATACAGATAATCAGACCATATCCTGGGGGAGAGAGAGAGAACAGGGTAGTTCATCCCTGTTTTGCTTGGGTTCATTAATATAAAAATATAATATAAAAGCCATGCCTCTCTGTCCATTTCCTAGGTTCCAGACCTCTTCGTTAGTGCTTGGGGGCTCCGAGAGGTGGAAACTAAATAGTCCCAGCGGGAGAGCGAGGACTGTCATGAAGCTCAGTCTGGGGCTCTCCTGGGAAGTCAGACAGGTCAGGGAAACAGTAGGAATGAAGAGAAACGGAGTCATTTACTGTAAAAGACGCTAGAGAGAGAAGGGGGCAGGACCCCAGGAAAGCAAGCACGGTGGTGCAACATGGAAAGCAGAAAGGGAAGCCGGTTAGACTGCAGGGAGAGAAATTAAGAGGACAAAAGGAAGGCAGGGGAACAGGAAGAAGGAAAGGAATGTAGGATAGGAAGGAGGGAGAAAGCAAAGACAGAAAGGACGCAAAGCGGAGAGAAGAAGGAGAGAGAGGGGGAAGATGCTGCACAACCCTGGGAGAGGTAGGAAAAGACACTTGAGGCTGGCCGGGCGAGGGAGGCCACGTCGGAGCAAGGATCGGGACGAGGTGGCAACAGTCTAAAGCCAAAATTCAGAAAGGCCTAAAAACTCTGGCCGGTGAAGGAAGTGTGGCCGCCGGGCCGGTGAGCCAGGCGAGGCCTGGAGACCGACGGGGCGGGCCCCATCCGCGGGCTGGCTCCAAGCACCTCCTCGGCTTGTCCTGGCTCTCTCGCGCGCCACCGAAACTGCAACGCCGAGCTGTACGCCCCCCTCCGCCCGCCGGTCCGCCTCTTGCTTCGGGCTCGGGCTCGGGGTCCGGGGAGCGCTGCCCCTAGGAGGTCGAGGCCGGGATGGGCAGTCCGTGTAAACTACTCAGGCCATCCGGGGCCTTGCCGCTGGGGCTGGACGGCTTCCGATCGGTCGCTGCGGGAGGAAGCATAGGGGCGTCGGGTCACTGGCTGGCGCGGCTCAGAGTGAGAGACTCGGAGGCCTGGGACGTCCGCAAATACAGGTGACAGCGCGAGGATCCGGAGTTGACACTATAGGGATTCGGAAGAAGGAAGCAGGGTCCCGCGCCGTCCAAGGACCCCACGCGCCCATCCTTCCGGATCCCCTTAAGGGAGCCACGAGCGAGCACAGCCTTGGTCGCATTGCAAACGCTCCCTGACCGCAGCCCGAGTGTACTTGCTTTTGTCCCGCACCCTTTCAATAAAGGAAATGATGGGCGCACGGGTCCGTTAGGCAGCCGGCCGTGGAGGCACTCAGATCCCAGAGCTCCCCCCTCCACCAACTACGCCCCTCCTCCCACCGCCACCCAGACCCCAGCCGCGCGCTCAGACTTGGGGAGCTGCCAGCGTATCAGGTCCAGTGTCCCCCGAGCGGCTCAGGACGTTCTCGGTGGACAGGGGATAACCCAGCGGGAAGCGGGTCACCAAAGCCACCCCTGATGGAGGGCCCGCGGCGGCCTGGATCCCTTCGACACAGGAGGCGGCCGCACTTTAAGTGGGTGGCCGACTTCGTTCTGCCCCGCGGCCCGGGAATCCAGCTGCTATCCCCACTGCGGGCAAAGCGCTCCCTGGGGCTTATGGGCCTCCGGATTAAGTGACAGTGAATTTGCCAGATCAGACGGCATTCTGCGCGTTGCTCTATTATTTAGGGTTTTGGGAAGGGGCCCGAGTTTTGCCTCAGGAAACCAGCAAAGTGACGCCAGGATTGCGCAACCTGTTTCTCCTTTCCCAGCCCCTGGCGGTTCGGCTCCTCCTGCAGGAAACTCAAGTTGTTTATACCTAAAGGAGCCCATTTTCAGCTTTCTTCTTTTTCCCTGCAAGTTCTCCTTTAAAACGGGGAGCTTAGAGCTTCATTTTGGAATCGGGATAATTCTGGACTTTTTCCCCCCTGCAGCTGCCGTGCACCAGTTCCAGTCGCAACTTGCAGTGACTGCGCGGAGCTGCGCCGGATAGCCCTGTTTGAAGACGGACACACGCACGCGCGCGCCAAGAACATCTGCTTTCGCAGAGGTTTTCACAGGGATCTAAAGACCTTTCCAGGGCAGAGTAACCACTCTGCTCTCCCCTACCTCTCAGCTTTCTTTCCTAAACACCACTGTGGCTGCTCAGCCAACAAGGTCTTCTGACCCTTGCTTTCCACCCTGTACACTCGCTTCAAGGTGAGGACCTGTTTAGAAAACATCAGAGGAGAGGAGGTTTCTCCGCTATGGGCCGGCTGCCTTCGACACGAGGGAGAAAATGAACTAGTAGGAAAATAAAGACGGGGGGAGGGGAAGGGGGCAGAGATAGATTCCACCCCGCTCTACGGGGGCTACTCCAGTTGCTGCGTTTTTTCTTCTGTCCACACCAGCCCCTCGCCCTAGGACCTTTCCTCCGCTCCTTTCCCACCCGCAGGGACCGGAGCTGCGTGAGTGGTTGTGTCTTGGGGGTCTTGGAGGCTTGAGCCGGCCGCGTTAGGCGCCCTGCCGGTTCATTTAATCTTAGGGGACAGGAATGATGACAAGGGTTTTCAAAATATTGGGACTGCGGTTGCAGGGCCACTGGGACCACGGTTGGGTCGGACAGAAACGGGGTCTGGGAAGTGGTCTTCAGAGGCAGGTCAAATGAAACTTGGTTGGCTTGGGTGGGTCTCTCAGGCAAACGCCAGCAACCTAGTGCTCTCTGGCAAACTACATTTTCAGGATCGATCCCTTAAAAACTAACCCTAAGCAGAGTTAAGTGGAAGGAAGCCTGGAGTTGAGTTTAACAAGTATAAACATATTTTCTTTAAGGAAAATGCGATATCTTCTAGATTTGATATTCAAAACCTGTCTTTCCAAAGCCTCTCTGGGAGGGATTTTAGAACCAGGAGGCTTTGATGGTTTCTGAAAACACTGTCAATTGTAAATACTGGTTGTCTTGCAGGAACCTCTAGTGGGGTCTGTCACCTGTCCAGAGGCTGGGAAGGAGTGTGTGGAAATGGACCTGCCCTGGCTATGAAAAGAAAATAAATGAGTACTGAGATTCCAAAAATATCAGGTCCCTTCCAAATGTAGATGAGGTGGAACCTTCCTTTTCTTTCAGGCCCCAAGAATTAAAGTTTCCTTTCACAGATGGAAAATGTAAATCATACTTTCTCGCCTATAAAACAGGTAGCCCAGCCTCGCTACCCTTTACCAAGATAAAATTAACAAATAGCAATGCATAATTTGACATTGGATTTGGCTTCCCTCAGGGTAAGAGTTAATGTTCATTTGCACCTGATTTGGAGGATGCACTGAAGGGATGTGAAGATAGATACAATATTACACATGTGTTGTGCGGGTATACTCTAGACAACCAAAAGTATTTGCTTGCTACTGAGCATGAATAATATTAAATTGCTCTCAGTAGGAAACTTTTGTTACTTGGGGTGCCTGGGTGGCTCACTTGTTAATCCCGGAATTCTGGGACCAAACCCCACGTCGGGTCCCTGCTCAGCAGGAAGGCTGCTTCCCCCTCTCCCACTCCCCCTGCTTGTGTTTCCTCTCTTGCTGTGTCTCTCTCCCAAATAAATCCAAAAAATCTTAAAACCAAAAAAAAGGAAGAAAGAAAGAAAATTTTTGTTACGGAAAAAAATTCAGTAAATTCTATTCCCACCATTCTTAAAAAGTAAACAATGATAGCAAATTGTCTTATGGGATAAGTTT
This sequence comes from Martes martes, assembly GCF_963455335.1. Taxonomy (NCBI): domain Eukaryota; kingdom Metazoa; phylum Chordata; class Mammalia; order Carnivora; family Mustelidae; genus Martes; species Martes martes. The sequence continues at coordinate 45,331,413 of NC_137896.1, read as the reverse complement.
CTTTGAAGACAATTTAATGATTAGAAAAATTAAAGGCAGTGAGACTTATTACTTTGTAATTTTTCAAAGCTTGTGGGGAGCAGGGAAGGGGCAGGGGAGGGTCTTTGAAGTAAACTTCTCTGCCAGTGAGAATACAAATAGGCATGTAATTCTCATGATTTTTATGTTTCTGTTCAAACACTAACACTTGCATGCCAGCTTGAGAAATTTATTCGATGATCATTTACCTAGATTTTAAAGAACTGTGAGGGTCAGGAAATTAAGATATTAATTTAATAACTAAGGTAGCTAATTATTGCTGTGGATTTTGAAAATGGGTGGGGCGTTTCATAACAAGAAGCAAATATACTGGTAAAAGGGACATGAATGTGAGGGCCATCGAATGGCCCTGTATTTCTTTTTTTTTTTTTTTTTAAGATTTTATTGACTTATTTGAGAGAGAGAGTGAGAGAGATCATGAGCAGCGGGAAGGGTAGAGGGAGAAGCAGGCTCCCTGCTGAGCAGGGAGCCCGATTTCGGACTACCTCCCAGGATCCTGGGATCATGACCTGAGCCAAAAGCTGATGCTTAACCGACTGAGCCACCCAGGCACCCAGGGCCTGTATTTCTGAAAGAAATTATCTTCTAAAGAAAATCAGCCACCAACAGATTCCACCCCCGCCCCCACCGGCCCCAATTCACTAGAATTAGTTTAGAATACTGAACTGTGTAGTTTTCCCTTTGGACTGTTACCTACATGTTATAATTTGTTTCTAATGTAGAATCTGAAATGCCTCAGGACAAAGTGGCTCTGTTAGCAAACGATGGCGTTATTCTGAAGATAATGAGTCCCTTTTCTTAAATCTTCTTCCTCCCTGAGATCAGCCCTGGGTGGGGGTTTGCGGGGGAGGGGGGGGATCATTTCAATTTGTAGGTATACTTTTCTAATTCAAATGAACCTGCTTAAATTATTTGATTTGTGTAATGGAGAAGATTCCATTTCTAATCCTAATTCAGCAGATAACTTCCATTCCTAAGGAAGCAGTTAGATTTGAGGCCAAGAACAAGACCCTGGCAAAAGCACGAGGAAGAATATATGCCTGGGACCCACTCCAGCACTCCAAGACCCTGAGCAAAAGCACTTCTGCAGATGTCCTGAAATGTAAAGCTTAAAGGAATGCTAATTCTCAGTTTTTGTAATTTATACCCCAATATGTTTATGTTCTAGAAAAAGTGAAAAGAGAGGGGAAAAAATTCCCTCCACTTGACTGTTATTGATGGCATCTTAATGGCTCCTCTCTCTCTCTCACACTCCCCCATCATGCTATTGCACCTCACTGAAACTCCATGGAAATAAAGCTTTTTGACTGGATGTCACATAGAAGGAATCACCGCGCTGTACCCTGATTACCCAATGCCACCTGTCCCCTATGTCTGGCTTTGCAGGTGTGAGGAATATCAGGTAGTAAAGTTCCTTTTGTAATCTAAAACATCCCTCTGCCCCATGCTGCCCTCCAAGTTTATGCTCTGTCTCCTTCACGGCCAGGGCTGGGACCCCCTCAGGTGACACCTTCCTTTTCTGTAGGGTTGCAGAGGTTGCAAATTTCTGATGAGGAGAACCTAAATGCAGGAAGGTTTGAAATTAGCAAATCCAGCCCTTGTTCACCAATGAAGAAAATGAGACTCAAGAGCAAGTGAGCTTTTCTCAAGTTGTAAGAAAAAAAAAAAAAAAAGAATGCAGAGAGCACTGTAAGAAGGTGCCCCTCACACTGCTGACCATCAATTAAATACCTCCAGTCTGTTAGTGGACTTACCAGGGAGTGTTTTTATGGAGGGAGAAAAGGAAAGAGAACTTCCAGCTACATTTCCCACAGAAAGAAGGACCCCCAAATCACACGGAGTTCAAGAGTCTAGACTTGGGGATACATGATTGAAATGCTCTCTCCATTCCCAAAGCATATGTTTAAGAAAATGAATCAAAGACCAGGGCCAGGAAGGGAAGGGAAGAGAGAAACAAAACAGAGAGGCAGTGCCTAGAAGAATCCAAGTGTAGTCCACCACAGAAGCAAAGCTCTACAAGCCACGGAAAGGTGAGCCTGGATGGTGCTTCTGAATCCTTCTGCTGTTGGAGAAACGGAGACCCAGAAAGGAGCGATAACTTGGTCAAGGACACAAAACGAGGTTCAAACCTAGGAGTCCTGTTCGCCAGCCTGACGCTCTTCTGAATTCTCTCTCTGTACAAGTCAGGAGGGACAGTCTTGGAGACTCTCTCAACTCTGCCTGCCTTTCTAGAAACAGGGCGTACACCTGTTACGAATCAATCGGCTCCAAGAAGCTACAGGCTTAGGAGGTATTTATGCCTGGGACCCACCCCAGCATCCCAGCTCTCCCCTCTTTCTGTCCCTCTCTGTCTCTTGGACTCTCTCACCAAGTCCTACGCTTACACTCCTCCCTGGCACCCTTTCTAACCTTAGAGCCATCCATCGAACCCCCTCCCGGTTCGTGCCCCTCACCTTCCCGGCTGGGATGCTTGAAGGTCATCGCTGCGGCCAGTTCCCCGCTGTGTACGGTGACGCCGGCCCCGGGGGGAGCCAGAGGAGGCGCCTGCGCTGGCGGCCATGGCGGTCCCGGGGCGAGGTAGCCGCCGGCTGGTGCGCTGTACACGCCGTGCTGGTTGGACGCCGGGTAGGCGCACGCCGGCAGGAAGCCGCCTACCGCAGAGAGGCCGGAGGCGGACTGTAGGGATCGAGAAAGACAGAGAAGACAGACCATCAGCAGCAGGCAGTCCCGCACGAGCAATTACTGGGCTAGGGGATCCTCATTTCCCCCTGCAGTCCCCTCTATTATCCCCACCCGAGGCCTGGCCTCTCATTTTTCCTGCAAGGACTCTGGCAAAGTGATTTCCACGCAAATTGTTATAAATAATTATAAGAGGTGAGGGGGATCATGGTGTTCACCAACTGGGATTTAGAAGAATGGAGTCCTCTCCCATCTGTGTTCCCGGTTCCACCTTTTTTTTTTTTTTAATAGAAGTATCTTGGCAAAAAGCAAGGCAATCCCGTGGACAGCCAGCTTCCCCCAAACTAGTGCACTTGAGAAAAGGAGAAATAACGCAGCGCGGACGCTCACTGGCTAGGCAGTCAGACACACCAACACGTTCCCTGGCCCCAGAGAGTTTTCTCTTCTCTTTCTCTCTTCCCCCATCTGCCAACCCTCCCACTCCCCCAGTTGAAGACACCTCCTTCCCCTGCCTCTCAGTTACCTGAGTGTATTTAATGTCTGCCTCCAAGGCAGGCTTCTCAAGGCCATTCACTGCTGGAGTGGCCGGGAAGGCCGAGCGGTTCACGCTGGCCCAGTCTTCCATCTTGGGGGAGTAGGTGGCACCTTCGCTCCCAGCCAGGGCCCCTGCGGGGACACAGGATGGATTAGAAGGGGCATCTCAATCTGTGCTGGGCACACGCGCGTTTCTCTGGCCCAGACGTTTCCACACAAGCCTATAAGCACTGCGCTATTTGAGCAGGCGGCAGAGGGTCCTCAGGCACACCTGAGATACTCAAACACTCAGTGATCAGGAGTGGGGGGGGGGCGGGAAACTGGGTTTCGCTTTCATTCCTAGCAGGGCAGAGGGAAGAGAGGCTTGCTCTGTGCTCCTCCCAGCCTTTGACCCGCTTCCTGCGAAACAGTAAGTCTCTGGCAGTAGACGTCCTATGGAGCCAGGGCTGGGCGCACTCAGCCAAGGTACATTTCCGATGTCCAGAAACGGTGACCTGAAAGGTCCAAGTTCAAATCCCCAGCAGGCTTGTGAAGACTACATGGGTTTCTCAGTTTCAACATGCATCTGGAAGGCTAGGCAGAACTGCCTCCGGAGACATCCCAGGTCTCCCAAAAGAGGCAACAACCCAGACAGCTGCCTGTGTCCCAGGCACATGTCTGCTCCTGGAGCACACGTGTCCACAGGTAACTGAGAGAAGACTCGAGATTTGAGTGAAGACCCGATGAGGTCACCTCCCTGCCAACTGTTCACTGATCGCACCATGTGGAGCTCTGGCCCAGCAAGTGGCCCAGGGTTTTTGAGCCACCCGGGTAAACAAAACTATGCCCGGTCTCCGCCTTGGAGGAAAACCCCACTACCACGGGAACTAAGTATTCTGTTTCCTTCAAGCTTGCCCTCCTCCGTCTTGGGATAAGGTGAGTTTTGCTTCTTAGGCATGTCCTGAGTCTGCTCACCCAAGAGCACGCAATTCCCTGGCTCGTTCTTGGGAGCAAGGGACACTGTGAAGAGACTGGGGACTTGGTCCCAGCCCGCATAAGTTCTTTCTGAGCCCCGAATCAATGCTCCCAAACCATCCACCCTCCCCCTTCACTCTTCCTGCCCCTGCCAAGAAAGAGGAACGAGGGTGTACTGGGTTAAAATTGAAGGCAAAGTGCAAATCCTTGTGACTTTTCACCCCAGGATGGCTGCAGCCCAGGGGCACTGACAAGGGAAATCCCAGCTCCAGGAGCTGCAGGGCTGCTGGGCCTGCGGGAGATACAGACCATTCGACAAGACCCGCCGACAGCTCCCCTGTGCCTTTTGACTCAAAAGAGCCTTTGGGCCTGGGAGGAACAGAACCCTTTGGGAATGTTGAGGGAACCCGAAAGATCGGGATCATAAGAGAGGGTCGCAGGATTGACTCTGTGGTTTGTTTGGCTAAGATCTGGTGATAGGGTTTTGCATACTTTTTGCAAGAATGAAAAAGTGCAATTTCAGGCCTCCGAATTTGTGGTCGGCGATTGCTCTTCCATTTGGGAAATATTTTCCATGTTTGTCATAAAAAGTTCAAGATGTCCGAGGACTCCCACAGAAGGCCCAAGACCCTCAGTCTCCCTGGCCAGCCCTGAACCCTCCCTTGAGCCAAAACCGGTCAGAGGAGGATGGCATGCCCGCTGCCCCCCCCCCACCTCCAATCTCCAATTCAGCCCCTTCCAGGAACGCTACAGAGGGCCACCGAGACTGACCTGTTTGCTCCATAAACGTCCGAATGCCCAGGATGTTGCTGACCGAGTGTGCCGAGGGCCATGAACGGGGTATGCTGACGTGGCCTGCAGTGCCCGGGACCCCGTGGTGGCTGGCCATCTTGGCGCCCGTAGGCGACACAGGGCTGGGGTAGGGATACTGGTAGATATGGTTGTAGGGCAGCGCCGGCTGCGGCGGCGGCTGCTTGCTCGCCTCGTAGGGCCCGGGCTGCGCCAGGCTGCCAATCTTATTGCGCAGGATTCGGCTGATGGAACTCACAGAGGGCACGTTGTACTTGTCGCAGACGCCGTCGGCCAGCAGCCGGTCGCGAATCTCCCAGGCAAAAATGCCAGGGTCGCCCTGCTTGTAGTCCCGGATGTGCTTGACCACGTTGGGGGTAGTGACGCGGGGTTTGCTGCCCCCGATGGCCCCGGGCAGAATGGAGCCTGTCTCGTTGTAGCGCGCCAGGATCTTGCTCACGCAGCCATGGGATACGCGAAGCTGCCGGCTGATGTCACAGGGTCGGATGCCCAGCTGCGCCAGCTCCACGATGCGCAAGCGGATGGCGTTGGGCAGGGGGCGGCCGTTGACAAACACGCCGCCCAGCTGGTTCACCTCGCCATACGTCTGCTCTGCGGACGCGCCGGACGAGAGTAAATTGGAAGGAGAGAAAACACCAGCGGGTTAGCCAAGAAGAGTGGCCACACCAGGCGAGGGGCCGCACCAGGCGCGCCTTGGAAGGTGATGGGCGGGAGGGTCCTCAGAATCTCGCAGTGCGAGCAAACGGACCGGGTCTGGGCTCCAGGAGTGGGCGCCCGCGTAGGCACTGCGGAGGGGGACGCCGCGTGCTTCAGCCCTGCTTGCCCTTTCTGGACTTTTGACGCATCTAAGGGGCACATCCCCTCCTGCGACAGGCAACCTTCCCCACCCCCAACCTCCCATGGCTTGGGGTGTGAGGAGAACGCGACTTGTCTGGGACCCGGGACCTGCTCTCCCAGGGAGAGCAGGCTAGACGGAAGGAAGGAGCCGGGACCCAACCCGCCTAGTCTGCCCGCCCGCACCCCGCTTGCCGCTCGCCCCTTACCCATAGCGCGCGGGCCAGCCAGCTGCCTGGCGCCGAGGCGACCGGGGCTGGGCCCGGCGCAGTCCGGGAGAGCTCGGGCGCCGCCGCCGCGGGAGAGGCATAGAGGGAGGGCTCGCGCGAGTCGAGAGCCGCGGCGGTCGGGCCGCGGGCTGGAAACGCGCCGTGCGCCGCCGCCGAGCGCGCAGCCGCCCTCCCCCGGGCCGGCCGCCGCCGCCGGGCGCTCCCAGGACACTCTCCACGCCCGCGACCCCAGGCCTAGAGTGAACTTCATCCGATTAGGAGAAATTCGTCTGACCGGGAGGCTGCAGCGTGCGGAGATCAATTTGACGTGTCCTCCACGTCAATCTCGGCAGTCACGCCGGAGACGCGCGAGTTGGCAGCTCATTGGTTCCCGTCACTGCACCCCGGCGCCCCCCTCTCGGTTCTGAAACTCTACCCCCTCCTCCTGCTCTCCTCCCCCCTCGGCCCTTCTCCGCAACCCATCCCCCCCTACACACACACACACACACACACACACACACACACAAGTGCTAACCCCAGCCGGACCTGGGATCTTCCACTCTTTTTGGCTCTCCTCAAAGCCCTTACGCCTCCACTTTGGAGAATGATGAGGTAGTCGTTCCAAATTGATGAGTATTTACTGGTGCTACTATTAGTACTAGTACTAGTTTGGGTTTTAGTTGTATTACTACTTCCAACATTACCGCTAAGATATCAGAGGGTAAAAGTTGATCATAACAAGGTCCTCAGTGCATGGCTGCCTCTACCGCCTCTCTCCCCTGGCAGGGCATGGGGAGAGTGATGCCAGTGCCTGAGCGCCGGGCAACGTACTGCAGGGTGCCTTTCGGGAAGAACTATTTGCGGTTGAGCAGACTCCTCTGTGTCTCATTTCCAGACGACACCCCAAACCTGATCTCAGGGAAATCTTTACAATATTTAATTGCCACCCACACCAGTAGGATAGTGGTGTGATATCAGTGATGTGAAAAAGGCACATTCTAGATTCTGTCTCTCTGCGGACAGGTCCACTCACCCGCACTCATTTCTGATTGGTGGCACAAGATGCCAGTCGGGAAGTAATCTTGAATTGCTGCCCCCAGGAACAGGGATCCTTCTCTCCAGACCACAAGCTTGTCTTGGTGGCCTGGCCTGTAGGATGTCACTCATCATAGCTTCCCCTCTAGGCCTAAAGGACAGTTCCTTTCTTCCAGGCCAAATACCCCACATCCTTTCCTGCCCAGGCAACCTAGCCTCATCTTTCACCCAGCACCCTGGCTTTCAGGGGTCCTGGTTAAGTCACTAAATAGTCCTTTCACCCTTATATTTAAGGAGGAGGGCTTGCACAACCCTGAACTCTTTGGCCTTAGCATTACCCATCAACTCTAACTGCATCAACACCTGGTTCTGGACTTCCCAGTCTGTGTCACCAACCATGGCAGTCCCAGAGGAAGTCATACAGTGGGGTCCAAGAGATAGCAGGTGCAGAGGGAGAAGGCTCCCAATTTTGCACCAAACTGACAAAAAAAGGCTGGGACCTGGGAGTTCTGAGCTTGGGGTCAGTGAGTGCCAACAGCATTGATGGAACTGGCAGGAGCAGGAAGGGGCACCTAGGAAGAAGCGTTCAGTTCTCAGGATTCCCAGCTCTCCTCAGGAAACAGGAGGATTCCCCTGTCCTCCGTCCCCATCCCAGAGATTCTAGAGCTTGGGATCTGGTGGAGAGCTGCGTACTGAGCCTGAGCAGCCATGCTGCACGAGCCACACATGGACGCAACCAGCAAAGCCGAGGGAGCAGCGGTGATCCTCTTCCCTCCGCAACCCAACCAAAGAGCATCCAACAGCTCCTAGTCAACCTGTTGAAATGTGTCAACTAGGAGAGCCTGAGCCATATACCCTGGGCTCTCCAGATAGAGAGTGTGGGACATGGGCAAGAATTATCCCTGGAAAAAGAAAACCCAGGTTCAAAAGAAGTGAGGACGCTCCCCTCCTGCTGCATGGAAAGCATAGTGCAGTCTTGGGCTCTGGGAGAAGAGGACTCCTAGTCAGCACTCTGGCGGGAGGTGGGTAGGGTGGAACTATTTGGAAGACTAAGCCTGTTCAAGACCGTGCAGAGTCAAGTTACTGAAGCCAGGAAGGGGGCCGTTTGGATTAAGGTGGGTGCACAGAGAGAGGAGCTCAGGCGGAGAACTGAGCAAACACAGCATGCGGAGTATCCAGAGGCCCCACGCCATATCCTGAGCACAGCACCCCCCCCCTTAGTTCTCTCTGGGGAGTTTGAAACCTGTTATCTTCCGATCTAGATTTTCATTGCCTGGATTTCAAGTCGGTTGCTGGAAACCAAAAACATTGGTTTCTAGACCTGAGAACTACATCATCCATAACCCAGTGCACCCCAAAGACCAGGTGAAGCAGCTAAAGCCTTTTTTTTTTTTCTTATGTGGGAGAGGAGACAACATGCACGCTCAGAGACGAGCAAATAAAGTCAGAGGTGGCACAGTGAGAGCTGGTTCACAACTGCCCTATCTGGGGAACATCACCCCACCTCTGCTAGTAGAGTGCGGAAGCTGGCAAGGATATGCAAGGAGGTGAAGTCCAGGAGAGCATCTTCTGCTCATTGCCCTGGGCGAAGGCCGTTCGGTCTGGGGGGAATGGTTGGAGATTTGGGCCCGGGAGTTCTTCATGGTGCCAGAGCCCCCGGCCCTCAGTTCACATCCCATATCTCCCTCTCACCCCCACCCCTCCAGCAACCAGCTGCTAGCTGCTGGGACCACACAGCGCTAGCCACAGCCTGCTCACAGCCTGGCCCCCCAAAAAGCTTACAGTTTGTCGCCCCCTGTCGGCCTTCGGCTGGGCTCTGCAGGTTCCCGCGGCGGCTGGGCTGGGGGCGAGGTAGTCCAAAGGTGGGATTGTCGAAGAAAAGGAAGGAAAGCCAACGTCTCTTCCACTTCCCTTGGATGCAGCTTCGTTCCCTGCACGACCAAAGGGACTCCAGCATGGTCGGCGCTGAGCCCGCAGAGGTAAAAGAAAAAAAAAAAAAAAAAACAGTTCCACGTTTCTGTTTGCGGGGCTGGGTTTGGGTTGGTTGTTTGGAGCGCCCCGGGCGCAGCCTGCAACCCAGTGAAGAACGGTTCCCAGGGCGCGGGAGCTGCCGAGCTAAGGGTGCGTGCAGGGACCTGTGATTTGACGGGTCCAGCTAGGGCTGGACGTGCTGAGGGCCGAAGGACGGATTCAAGGGCCCCCGAACGGCCTCGGGAACTGACCCAAAAGGCAGAGAAAGGAGAGGCAGACTCTGTGCCAAAATCGTGAATTAAAGTGAGGCAGGAAGAGAGTGCCTGCCACCACCACCACCACCACCCCCCCCCCACCCCGCTCTGCCCTGGGGGCTTGGAAGCTGGCGGAGGCAGGAAGGGTCGTTCAGGGTCCTGCTTGGAGTGACGGTCACGCCTACTTTATGTTTCCTGCGTCGCTTTAATTTTTGGTGGGACTCAATCAGGGAGCCATTTGGGTGCAAACGAAACGTGCCAGTCGCAATAGGCCACGGTGTCCCCGGGAGCCGAGTATTTCGCAGTCTTCGGAAGAAACCTAAACACGCCTATGAAAGCCCAGTTCGGGTCCCGCTGGGCTGAAGAAGCAACCTTGGCGTGCCTTTCGATTCTGCCAGGAAGGACCCGAGGGAGGGAAACACAGGCAGCATCCCAGGAGGGCCCTGGGCAGAGCCTGGGCCTAACGACCAACGGCGGTAGCCAGCAGCCTCCCGCCAGGAACGCAGGAGCCGCGCAGGCTCGGAGTGAGCCGGGTCAGAATCCTGGGTCTTCCTTCCGACAACCGCGCCTCGGGCCTGCGGAGCCCGCAGTTGCTCCCGCCTGTGCCCTGGTTCAGTCCAGCCCCCGAGTTTTTCCTCTATGATTTTAAGAGCTCTGTTAAACTGAATCTCTTAATTTTATTTTTCAGAAAAGTAGCGCAGACTATAAATGTACTTTAATGCACCAGGTTATATTGTGCTCCTCCCCCCGCCAAAGATTTGCAAAGGCGATCCCACCCATCACACTTAGAAAATACTAAGTAAGGAGATACATGGGAGGAAGCGCTGACCCCGAAGAGAGAATTGCAAACCCTCCGCGAAAGTTTGAACAGCAAACAAGCTCGTCGGAACCGGGAACGAGAGATAAAGGCAATGAAATGCCATTCCGAGTGTCCGCTGTAGTGGAGGGGGAAGGGGGACGAGAGGAAGGAGGAAGGAGGAAGGAGGATTCAAGGCCGAACTGGCTCCTTTGCGGGTGGTCCCCCGCGGAGTGCTGGGCTGCTGCGACCTACCCTCCAAGTAGACTCACAGGGAAGTGGGGTAGGGGAGTTGCGCCCTGCACCTGCTGCTCGACTTTAGAATACACACTGCAAATCCAAACGACCGGTGTTGAAAATGGTGCCAATTAGCATTAAAATAAGAGCCCCAAGAAGAAGCAATACCGTCTTCGACCCGGGTCCCGCCGCTAGTTTCCACTCGGCCTGCTGGTGACCAAGGTGGGTTTGAAGTTCTTTGCCATGCCTCGCATTTTTTTGCTATCCTGGAAATGTTTATTATCGAAAGCGGGTGAGGTCGGCAGTGGGGACGGATAGGGAGTCATGTCTGACTGCACCGGCTGCTGTTGGAAATGCAAGAGGAGAGAAAAAAAATTTTTTTGTCACTTTCCTAAAATGAAAGAATAGATGCGTATTTTCCACGTGAATAACAAAACAGTCCCGGGATTCCGTTCAAAGAGGTAGGGGGAAAAAATGGAAAAACATCTGCGGTAAAACTCCCACAAGAAATAAACACAGATAAATTGAGCATGGCAAATGAAGATCTAAGATACTTTCTATCCTGTGATGCAGGAATCTAACTACTGCATTTGCAGCATTCCTTTTGGAGTAGAAACATTTTAAATGTCACATTTGTGTGATAAAAATAAACTATGGAAAAACCGAGCGATTTGCAAGAAGGAATGGTTTCTTTGAACCTTCTGCAGGAGCAGCGTCGTTGTCATTCTTGCATGTGTTCAAATAGACACCAAATCCAGGGTTTCCTTTACGCTTAAATCTCCCCCGTTTCCCTGGCCATGGTCATGTCAGATAAGCTTCAACATCCGTTATAAAATGACCTGTACTGTTTAATTAGATCTATTTCATTTTATTCCATCAACAAAAAATCCTGCACAGGGCTTCAGGCACTAGTCAAAATACCACCTTTGCAGTGAGCTCTCAAAAATGTTTATGTGACAGTGCTAAAAGTCTAAACAGCAATATTAAAGTGGAAATATTTGGGAAACTTTAAATATCCATGGGGCATATCTCCTGTAAAGAGTATGATACTTGGAAAAGGAGAGATCCAGGAGTAGCCACATGGGTACAAAAGATAGAAGTGACAGTTTTGAAGGGAAGCGAGAAAGCGAGAAGGTGATGGCATGCCTGCCCAGAAGACGGCTTGTTAGGCAGCAGTGGGCAAGGGTTTCCTGCTGCCTGAGAGGATGCCCCGGTGAATCAGACATGCTCTGTTGCAAATACTGACACATCTGAGACATTCATACTGACCAGCCTAATTGGAACCAGCTTGAAGTGAGCTGCCCTTGAATGCTTTGGAAATTTCTCATCCTCCGTGGACATAGAACCTGGCTATGAATGAGGCTGTGGAAACTGGAGGACTAGAGGAGAGCCCTTTTTCCTGAATTAAAGACAATGCCCAACCAGTCTGGTTTACCTGAATTTTTCTGATTTCTTATAAAAGATCAGTCCTCTTCAATCACGTGTGTGTGTGTGTGTGTGTGTGTGTGTGTAATTCAAGTGCTGGAAACTGAGTAGTGAAGAGGTTTTGCAGAATGATTGTTGTAATAATAAGTTGGGCACAAAAGAGAAAGGAATGCTGAAACCTGCTGTCAGATGATTCTCAACTTCCCCTTAGGCAGATGGACACTGAAGCAGGAGTACTGTCCTCATTTTGTTTAACGTATTTCTTGCATGCTTAAAAAATTATCATTCATAGTTAGATGTTACTTTAGGTTTTGTACCCTCTGTACTATTTAGAAACTTTGCTATTTTGGAATAAAAGTTTTGTTCCCTGGTTGTGGGTTTGTCTGTAGCATAAGCTTAGAAGTTTTGAAGGCCTCTAGAACTGCATATTCTCAAAGTATGCTCTCCACGGTCATTTAATTTTTCATAAGCATATTCTGATGCTATTTCTCCCTAGGATGCCGCTTAAATCATTTTCATTTGTCAAAATCATTTGTCAGAAAGGAAGTGTCCTTTATGTTGAGCTTTCTTTCAGGCACAAATGGGATTTTTACTTGTAACTTTTTACTGGTCGCTTGTAGCTAATCATTGTTTGATAACTTTTTCTGTCTAATTGCTGCAATATCCCAATGCCTGCTACATATACGTATATATATTTAATATGTCCGCAGCTTGGTGATGGTTTTGATTTTCTCCCCCCTCCCCCTTGTGTATGGGCTATGGAGTTTTATTGAAGACCCGTAATGCCTCCGGTTTTGATTTAGTGTTTTGGAGTTTGTGATCTCATTGCCCGGTATGGAAAATATTAGACAGGGTCTGCAGATTGTATGCAGGGAAAGACCCGCATCACCATCATGAGCCCAGTGCTCGTCCCCGGTGCTGCAATAAGCTGACTGCACAGCCATCTAGAATCAGTGTTCAGTTTTTATGCCTTTGAATGAAGACCACTTCAGCCAGTCCCGCTTATGCAAAAAGGGTTCTTGAAGACACTGCTTCTCCAGGCGGCTGCACATTAGAATCCCCAGGGCGCGGGGTGGGGGGGTGGTGTAGGGGGAGAGCTTTAGAACATTTGATGCCTGCGTCCCACTCCCAGAGATTCTGGTTTATTGTTAGGGTACAGCCTGGACACCAGAATTTTGAAGAGCTGCCCAGGTGACTCTAATGTGCCTTAAAGTTTTGGAATCTCTGCCTTAGGGAAGGGACTATAGAATGTGACGCATCTTGCTTTTTCACTGGTTTCCAGGATCATGATACATGAAAACATGTTTAAATCCACGTCTAAAACATCATCCTGTGCGTTTTTATGCAGCGTCACTCTGGCTCTTGTAAACAGCTGAAAAGGAAGACCACTGCCTTCTCAGTCTGTTTGCTGCTCTAGGCTTGCTGTTTTTTTAAAACAAGAACCCTCTGTCTCCCTGTCCCACACAGGTGATCACAGCCTCCTGGTTAAGTGTAACCATCTGCACAGTGAGCTGGGGGCGGGGGCCACCCTGGAGGGAGCAATTGACAGCCATGCCTGTTGAAGAAGATGGACTTTGAGAGAGGGGCAGGGAATCAGAAACGTTACCCCAAAGGGAGTCAGAATAATTGCATTGTCCAAGGAGGTGGGAGGGGAGCTAGACTTTAAACATTGTAAAGTAACACTGTATCTGAGACGCCTAACAAAGCAGGGCAGGCAAAACCCTCAAGCTTCTGGTAGTATCTAAGAAACACTGAATCTTCCCTTCAAGTTTTTATGATCATTGCTCTTATGGTCAGCATTATTTGCCATGCTTTTAGAGTAGGACAACTTTTTTACAAAGGCTCTGGTAGTGTTGCATTTTAGATCTCTGGGCTGCTTTCCCACAAGACTGCTGTCTTGGGGATAACAATAGAAATGTCAATATCATGAGGGGAGGGTAGAAAGAGAAGGAGGGAGGAGGTAAGAGAAAGAAGAAATACCTCATGTATCTTCTTTTAAGTCTCAGAAATCAATTAAAACTCCTTTTCATTTTTATTAACCTCACATTGATAATAAACATTAAGATTTAGCCTGCTTTATTTGTTGATTTTTATCATTTTATAAGCTTATGCATATTTCAAAATATAAACTGCATTTCATTTTTAAACAAAGCCAAGAAAAGCTGAGAGTAAGTCCATTATTGTAGGATCTAAATGTCTTTGACTTTTAACGTGCAGGTTTTAAAGAGCCTTTTTACCTATAAATTTTTGTTTTTAAGTCAGTGCTACAACTAAGAGAACAGATACACTAATTCCTGTGGAGCTCTTCAGTCTTGTTTACTTTTTAAATCTTATTCAGGTACCTCTTGAGGAGACCTTAAAATGTATGTTTTACAAGGTATCAATCTTGTAAAAAAAATTTTTTTATATTCATCTACTTTAATAAGATTATCCTGTTTATACTGTGTTCTAAGATAGTGTTAAAATAATTTAAAGGTACATGAAAATAAATAATAATAGGAACAATAAACACTAAAATGTCCTTAAAATGATCCAGCATTTCTCAGCAACAACCAGAAGCTTAAAGGCTCCAGGATTGTAAAAAGGCAGTAACAGATGCTGAACACGGACAGAACTGTAGACCTACAAACGGATATGCTGAGAAAATGAATTCTGACAGCATTTCTAAGCATTGAGACGTTGGCAAAGTGGATAACTGAATTAATAGCCGTCCGACTGGGAAATACTCAGCATTTGGAATATTGCCTCTTGACAGGCCAGGAGGCGAGAAATTTGCTCCCCTGTAATGGGGCAGGAACAGAGGTGCCGTCCATTTCTCTTTTTGTAATAACACCTCTGGTTGAGCCAAGACTCTGCCTGGTCTCATGTCTCTTCTGTAATTACGTTTCACAAAATACAACCCAGGTCATTTTGCAAGGAGCTGGTCTTTGCATGTGTGGGACATGTGTTCGTGTTTGCAATGTCAGCCAACTGATTTGGGCAGAACGAATCTGGCACTTTCATCTTAGTCTTTCTTTAAACTGGGGCGTAGGTAACTCTGGAAGAGGGGCAGCAGAACTGGCTGGGCTTGGAGATCAGCAGAGCTTTAATTTGGATGAATAGCCTTAGGTGCAGTTTGATGGCGGTTTAATGGCCCCATAGGCTTGAGGTGCTGCTGTCATTTTAGGCTGTACTCACCCTGCCCTTCATCACAGAGCGAATGGGGATTTAATTTGATGGCTCTCTGTTCTCACTGTGCCTTTAGAGCCTTTATTTGTGTCTCTAATATTTAAGCTGATGGGAAGGTTGGGGAAATTTATGATCAGATGTGATTAGAGCTACTATTCATGGCAGGATCGTGTGTTTTTAATTGTGGAGTTGGTGCAGAGAGTCTATACCTTCTCTTTAAGCCTCGCTATCTATTGAATCAAAAATGCGCGTGCACCTCCAACTCAGAAAATGACCTGGCTACGGAAAGCACAATATTGATGAGCTTGGGCTTTTATTAGTTCTAAAGTCCCCGTTGGAATCCAGGCTTTACCACTTACTGAGCCCTCACCCCCTGGGTCTCTGTGGGCTCACCTACAAGAGAGGGTCATAGTGAGGATTAACTGCTCCAACTCTGGGAAATGCTTCACAACAGGAGGTGGTTAATCAGTGGTCATTGTTCTCATTACATTATTTTTCCATATTTTTAAGAAACTAATACATTCTAATTTTTGTCTCTTTTCTGGGACATCTGTTAGACATGCAGTGGGTGATTTGCTAATAGAAATATTTATAAATCAAGCTGTATTAAATTGTGTCTTCAGAAGAAAACAGCTTAAAGCATTTTCCTGAGTTTCTGTTTGTTTGCCACATTCTTTTGTGGTTCGGAGGCACGGGACTGGCTCAGGGCACTGTAGTGACACTCGCTGGGGAGATGGGGTCCACTGTCAAAGGAAGGCAAGTAACAGAGGTGTCAAGTGGCAGTTGTAAACTCTCCAGTTTGAGAAAAGTAAGGATGAAGGAAATTAATAGTTGGCCCAGAGTTTTCCAGTAACACTGGAGAACTGTGGTTTTTGTTGCAGCCAGTTCTTCTGGAAATGTTGGGCCCTGTGCTAACAGGATCCTGGGCCTGTTCTGGCTTTACCGGCTGTAATGTCACTCTCTTCCTTTGTCAGAGATAAGAAGATCTTTTACTTCTGTGTTTATTTTCTTGCTCTTTTGTCCTGAGTGGGAGGTTTTTCCCTTGATTGTCTGCCTTTTAAACATGTTCTTTCTCCCAGAGGAAGCGGCCTTCACAGGGAATAAGCCTAGTGTCTTATGAGCCAAACCCAAGGTTTTGGTGTTAAGGGATTGTCTCCCCACAGAGACCCCTGCTTTGATGGCGTGTCCCTGGCTGAATGAGAGTGAGGTTTGAGTCCCCTACCTACCACAAATTACCATTTCTTCCCAGAAATTCACATATCTCTTGAGTTGTGCCACATTTTTATTTTTTTCCCCATGACCTAAAGTGCCTCAAATCCAAGATTTTGGTAATGTGGTAAAAGGTCAGTACCCTTGAGATAACCAGGCTGCTTGTTATTTATACCTCATTCATGGAGGCAGAGTGCTTTAGTGTTCTGACGCCCTCCTGTTTGTTGTACGACAGGTGCTTTATGTACTGCAGTGGGCACTGTTGGGTACTGCCCAGATGCCTCACCCACCATGCCAGCCAGCTCTGAGACACTCACCTCTGCTGCTGTGAGTGCTGATGCTGGCAGTTTGCAGCTGAGCTCCCTTCCCATTGCCCTCGGCTGATGACGGCCATCACACCCACGCAGACATCCCCCTTCTGGGGGTAGCCCACATCTAATGTCTGATCATGTGGAGGTACAAAGTCTCAGAGAAGGGCACTTGTGAAGGACTATCTCAGCTCCAGAGCTCAAGGGGGACAGTGAAGGCTTTTGTTGCCACGGCATCACAACCAATCCTCTCCCCTAGCTCCACTGTGAACCCTCGTCCCTCAGAGGTGTCAATCCCCAAGACATTCTGCAATAAAACTTCCACCAAAAATTCCAACTCAGCCTGCTTCATGGGGCCCAGCCCATGATGTATACATATATTACCTCGTTTGCCAATCGTGTGGGTTTGCCAATCGTGTGGGTTTGTTCCAAAGATGAATGGTGAAAGCACGGAGCAAATATCATTGCCACCGAATCACACAGGGATGGAAGCCAGGGTGGTTTCCAACTGCCCCACCATCCTCCTGTCCAACTGAGGGAGCTGCACTAAGCAGGTGGCAGTTCTCAGAGAAGGGAAATTATTTAGGAGGGAGCTGGGGAATCTCTAGCAGGGCCATCTCAGATTAACATCAGGGCTCTTAGAATCTGAGAAGCAAGAGAAAAGCACTAAGCATGAAGGCATTGGGGTGGGGGTGCTCGGGGACAAAGGCAGTGGTTTAAAACTGTGGTCTGGCTCTGTTTCCAAGGTATGTAAATTTCTGTAATGGAAATACAACAGAACTCCTAGGGTCTCCACAAATTAGAATTAAGGACTATGAACTGTGTTGGTGGGCTTGTACCAGCTCTAAAAAATAGTTTCACTAAGCAAATTAATCAACTAGCTTCGATTACAAGGGAAACTTATATCTACTGAAAAATAAAATGACTTTCAGATTCTTCAGAAGGGTTGTGTTAATGGGTACTTCATTTGCGAAAATATAAAGTTCTTTCTACAATTAACGCATGGGTGGTAATTCAGGGCTTAGGATCAAGATGTAGTTTTTGTCCCTTATAGACTTTATGTTCTGGTCACCTGTTTCTTAAACTTGGTTGGGCATCTCCAGCTGGTGCTTGGCCATGGGATAGAGGGAGCTGTCAGTCATGGGAAAGCACATCCTCCTGAAATGTCAATCTCACCTAATGATTGTGGAAAATAACATCATTTTTATATCAAAACAAGCATGGACCCTATGTTTCTAGCAACATCATTTACAATAGCCAAATTTGGAAGCAGTCCAAGTGTCCACTGAATGATGAATGGATTAAGAAGAATATACATATATATATATGTGTGTGTATATATATATATACATATATATACACACACAATGGAATATTACTCAGCCATAAAAAGCATGAAATCTTGCCATTTGCAATGACCTAGGTGGAGCTAGAAAGTATAATGCTAAGCAAAATAAGTCAGAGAAAGACAAATACCATATAATTTCAATCATATGTGGAATTCAGGTAACAAACAAAGGGCACCTAAATGGCTCAGTAGGTTGAGCATCTGCCTTGGGCTCAGGTCATGACCCCAGGGTCCTGGGATTGAGCCCTGAGTTGGGCTCACTGCTCAGTAGGAAGTGTGCTTCTCCCTCTCCCTCTCCACCTCCCTCACCTTGTGCATATGTGCACACTCTCTTTCTCTTCCTTTCTGTCAAATAAATAAGTAAAATCTTGGGGCGCCTGGGTGGCTCAGTGGGTTAAAGCCTCTGCCTTCGGCTTGGGTCATGATCCCGAGGTCCTGGGACCGAGCCCCACATTGGGTTCTCTGCTCGGCGGAGAGCCTGCTTCCCCTTCTTCTCTCTCTGCCTGCCTCTCTGTGTGCTTGTGATTGCTGTCTGTCAAATAAATAAATAAATAAATAAAAATCTTTTAAAAAAAAAGGTAAAATCTTTTAAAAAATAAGTAATGAAACAAATGAGCAAAGGAAAAAAAAACGGAGAGACAAACCAAGAAACAGATTCTTTTTTTTTTTAATTTATTTATTTGACAGACAGAGATCACAAGTAAGGAGAGAGGCAGGCAGAGAGAGAGGAAGGGAAGCAGGCTCCCTGCTGAGCAGAGAGCCCCATGTAGGGCTCAATCCCAGGACCCTGAGATCATGACCTGAGCCGAAGGCAGAGGCTTTAACTCACTGAGCCACCCAGGCGCCCCAAGAAACAGATTCTTAACTATAGAGAACAAATTGGTAATTACCAAAGGGGTGGTGGGTGGGGGGATGCGGCAGATAGGTGATGGGGATTAAGGAGTGCACTTGTCATGATGAGCACTGAATGATGTATGAAATTGTTAAATCACTACATTGTACACCTGAAACTAATACAATACTGTATGTTAACTATACTGAATTAAAATCAAATATATATTTTTAAAAAACAAAAATTTTCTTCCTAAAAAAAAGCCAAAAACCAAAAAACAAGCATGGATTCTTCATGGCATAGGATACAAAATTTTTGCCCATTTGAAGAACAAAATAGATGTCACCCTGGAGCCTGTGGGCATCAGGAAGAGTGCTGTGGTAGGAGCCTCTGAGCCCCACTGCAGGCAGAGCGAATCAGAGGTGAAAACAGTTCCGAGGTGGAAGAGGTCACAGATGGCTAGGGGCCACTGGGCGTTTGGGGAAGGAGTTAGTTTCTGAGATCAGTCTTTATTAAAGGGTGAGTGGATTTTGACAGGTGGAGGCCCAGAGAGCTAAGGAGGAGCAGGAAGGGCCTTTCCAGGAAAGATAAGTGAGCAAAGGGAAGGTCGTGGGAAAGCAGGGGTGAAGATTAAACAGTTTGGTTTGGGAGGGAAGCAGGGCCCCACACAGAAAGTGGTGGCAGGGAAAGTACGACGGGGCATGGAGGCCGTGCAGTGGAGGCCTTGGAAAACCAGTCAAGGGGCAGCTGTGGAATTCAGGGGCCCCAGGGGGAGAGACTGCTGAGCTGAGCCCCAAGTCCTAGAGGAAAGAGCACTGGCTTCAGAACCCAGACTGTGCAGACCGAGGGTGACTCCCGGCTCCCCTACTTTCCTCCTGTGGACAAGGCATCAAACCTATGGTTTTGCCATCTGGAAAATGGGATCACAATAGAACCTGTTTCTTGAGGATGCCAGGAAGTAATGAGATGAAGAAGATAAGGCACTTAGTACAGTGTCAGCTGCATAGCAAGTGCTCAATAAATGTTATAGTAACAATTATTGGTTATAATGATACATAACACTTTTAATATAACATATACTGGCTATGATGGTTCTCAAGACAAATAAGTGAGAAATCAAGAGAAAGCCAGATGAGCCGGGAATGCCAGAGAGGAAAGCCACCCAGGCAGGCATTTTGCTCTGCTAACTGTAAAACACTCTAAGTTATTCACCAAGGCAGAACTTCTGCAAGCCTCAGCCTGCTGGCCTCCAATATATTTATCCCTGGAGAACAACAGGACATCATTTTAAAAATCCTTTTTAGTTGAGGTATGCTTTCAAAATGTTCTCCCCCACCATCCCACCCCCACCCCCCGAAGTCCCGTCCCAAAACATTCAGAATGGGAGCAGCCACTGGAGAGCAAAACGGTGCTTTAGGGATAACCTGGAGAGTCCAGGGGTGAGAGGGAAGCAAAAGCGTCATATCCAGGGTCTGCCTGGAGATTGATGAGCCAGGCCTGTGGGTGGGACCACCTATACCTACCAGTACAGTCTCTTCCCTGAGGACATTACACACCTTTGAGACCATGGACTACTCATTCTTTAAAATTTGACTTTGGGGCATCTGGGAGGCTCAGCCAGTGAAACAGCTGACTCTCGATTTCAGCTCAAGTCATGATTTCAGGGTCCTGAGATCAAGCCCTGCCTGGGACTCTGTGCTGAGTGTGGAACCTGCTTGAGATTCTCTCCTCCCTCTGCTCCTGCCCACCCTCCCCCTCCCATGTGTGTTCTCTCCAAACAAACAAATAATTTTAAGTTGACTTTAGTTTTTGTCAATGGATAAGACATTCATATGACCCAAGTGTCTAAAAGTTATAAAAAGCATCCCTTTGAGAAGCCTTGTTCTTATCCACATCCTGCCCTGTCCCCTCTCTGAAATGTACAGGAACACATTCTTGTTATTTGTTTTTGTGTCCTTTTATGCAAATACATGCAAAGAAGAACCCCTTTCTTCCACGAAAGGCAGCGTGCCAGGCACATTGCTCTGCATGTGGCTGTTTTCACTTATCTTGGAGATCTTCTATGTCAGCACATGAAGAACTTCACGTTCTTTTCTTAATAGCTGCATAGTGTTCCACTGTCTGAGTACCAGAGTTTATTCAGTGTTTGAATTATGTCCAATCTTTTGCTATGTTGTGGTACACAGGTATGCATCTGCGGGATAAATTCCAGAAGTGGAATTTCTGTGCCAAAGGATATATGCATCATAATCTTGATAAATACTGCCAAGGTCCTCCATGAGAGTTGTGCCATTTTGCACTTCCCAAAGCAACTTTTTTCAGCCAATCTGTTAGGGGTTGGATGGTGTATTGTTGCGGTTATAGTTTGCATTTCTCTTTATATGCAAGAGATGGAACATCTTATCACGTGTTGAAGGCATTTTGCAGTTCTTTTTTCTGTGAAATGACTGTGCCCATTTTTATATTGGGTTGTTGGCTCTTTTCTCAGTTTGCAGGAAATCCTCATACATTAGGGAGATTCACACTTTATCTGTAATATAAGAGGCAGATTTTCCCCAGTTTCTCACTTGTCTTTGACTTTGTTTATGGTGATTTTTTTTTTTCACATAGAGATTCTTGACTTTTAGGAATTGGATTTTTCCTTTTTCCTTTAATTTTATGAGTTCTGGATTTTGTGTCACCATTAAAAAAGCTTTCCTCCCTCCATGATAACAAGCCTTTCATGCTTTCATCTGGTACTTTGCTGGCTCCATGTTTTACGTTTAATCTGTGACCCACTGGCATTAACCTAAGTGTGTGGTGTGAGGTGTGGGTCTGTCTTTCTCCGGAGAGCCACTTTGAGCTGACAACTGCACAGCTCCTGGTTTGATGATGACGGAAGCTTCCTTACCCACGCTCTAGGCCTCTGATAATGTCATCCCTTGCCATTCCCCTTGTGTATACATGGTTGCCCGGTATCTCCTGAAATGCCCCTCTGATCATGCTGATCTTCAGTCGAAGACATCCAGTGCTCCTCCAGCCTTCCCGGGCAGCACCTACGCTAAGTAACCCCATTGGTTCACTTCCACAAATGGCCCAGCTCAATGTCACCAAAGAAAGAGAGAAGTTCCTGTTGCACAGCCCCAACCAACTAAATCATTCTGCCCAGTGGGCAGCCCCGCAGTGGGGTCCTCCCTTTCCTGGGATCACTATGCTGCCTCAGGGAAGTAGCAGAGTGAAATGGTTCAAACTAACAACAGGAGTAATATCATTTATTAGTTAACCCTGTTATGCCCAAGACACTGCTCCAAGTGCTTTATATATATACAAAACATTTAACACACAGAGCCGAAACTACATGTGTTCAAAAAAATGTTATTATTTGCACTTCTATCTTCGTCTTGCCGTGTGTCCCTATATGAGCTCTCTATCTTTTGATGCTAGTCTGTCTGCTGTATCTGAAACATGTTAGAGTTCAAAAATTGTCTTCAGGCCTTTCACAAAAGGTGAAAAACTGTCCATCGATAAGACTGACAGCACTTGAACCCAACAACCAATCTTATCACAAAAAGAGGAAGAGCCAGACCATGTCTGCCTCCACATGTTGCAGTAGGAAGCCCCAGGCCTGAAGAGTGAACCTGAGTCTGATCAAAACTCTAGATCAAATCGCCAACTTACAGGACATGAAAGATAAAGATTGTTATTGAATGACCTCAGGAGGATGCAATTAGTCAAATCCAAAATGTGAGAAACACTACACATGTAAGTGACCTAATTTATTCAATAAATAGATGGCAAGTGGTGCCTGGGTGGCTCAGTGGGTTAAGCCTCTGCCTTTGGCTCAGGTCATGATCTCAGGGTCCTGGGATCAATCCCTGCATTGGGCTCTCTGCTCATTGGGGAGCCTGCTTCCCCCTCTCTCTCTGTCTGCCTCTCTGCCTACTTGTGATCTCTGTCTGTCAAATAAATAAATAAAATATTTAAATAAATAAATAAATGGCAAGTTTTAAAAAGAGAGAAAATACAGGAGGACCCAGCTGGCTTAGTCAGTAGAGTATGTGATCTTAATCTCAGGGTCACAAATTCAAGTTCCGTGTTGGGCATGGAGCATACTTAAAATAAAAGTAAAATAAAATATTAAAAAGAGAGAACATAAAATAAATAAAAATAAAATTAAGATACATCAAAGAGCCCAAAGAGTTATATCAGCCAATAGAAAGAGTTGACCTTGACCAAATCCTGATTCAAAGAAAACAACTGCAAAAACTCATTTATTGACCAAACATGGAAATAGGCACACTGACAAGATACGAAAGTTATTGTTACTTATCTAGGTGTATAATGGTGTTTTGATTCTTAAAAATCCTCATCTCTTAGCTGTATATACTAAAACATTTACTGATAAAATGGCATCAGGGATTGACTTTACCACAATCTAGCAAGTGTACCTGTATTCTAGTACATTTCTTACCATGCACACTACATCAGAAGCTGTTCAGTCAGGATGCACTGTACTTCCACTGGGCCTCAAGCACTGAGTTTCCAAGAGGCATTTGCTGAATTTTCCCAGCACAGAATTACATGAGCCTAGGAGCATAACTTGGTTTCCCAGTGCCCCTCAGTATGAGCATTAACTCTAGGCAAGCTGGGTCACATGAATCAGATAAGACACAGGTAGTTTGATGAGAGTTGACATTCTTAGTTTTTCATTGAAGACATGGTCAAACCTATTTTTAATACCCAGTATCTTCCCCACAGGAGTGGGAAAATAGTGGTAACAAAAGCCACCTACCCCTTCTTAAGGCATAGGAAAATAAGAAAATTTGTGTGGTCAATTCCAAATGGTTCTTAAAACTTGTTTTGTTTTGTTCCCAAACATGGCTGAACTCACATGGTTCTCCAAAGAATGGCCAGTCAACCATTCTGCACCTCCTGCTAAATGTCAACTTCCTGCTCACCTATAATTTATAGATCTACAATTCCTGTTCATGTATAACATGTAGATCTAAATCTTGAGGCTAAGTCTATACATATAATATGAAGCATACATTTCTAGTGTTGATTTAATCACCACATCACCATGGGGGATACTAAAAAACTTATCCATCAGTGTTCCCTGCATGATATCCCTGGGCAGAATATTTCCTAGACCCACTCCCCATTTGTCTTTCTTGAAGAACTAGCCTGGTTTGGGGCACCTGGGTGGCTTAGTCGGTTAAGTGTCAGACTTTTGATTTTGGCCCAGGTCATGACCTCAGGGTCGTGGGATCAGGCCCTGTGTCAGCCTCCATCCTCAGGGTGTAGTCTCCTTGTCCCTCTCCCTCTGCTCCTCCCTCTGCCTCTCTCACTCTCTCTCTTAAATAAATAAATGAAATATTGAAAAGAAAAAAAAAGGAACTGGCCTGCTTCTCTCCAATGCAGAACTCTATAACCCATTCTATTTTCCCCAAAGTTTAATGTTCAACTACCACAATTATATTGGATATCATCACTGGAGCATTTATTTCTTTTTGTAGGGGTGTTGGGGGAGCAGAGGGAGAGGGAGAGAGAGAATCTTAAGCAGGCTCCCAGCTCAGCACAGAGCCTGATGCAGGGCTCGATCTCACAAACCTGAGGTCATTGCCCAAGCCAAAATTAAGAGTCAGATGCTTAACCGATTGAGCCTTCCAGGTGCCATCCTCCTCCTCCTCCTTCTCCTCCTTCTTTTCTTCTTCTTCTTCTTCTTCTTCTTCTTCTTCTTCCTCTTCTTCCTTCTTCCTTCTTCCTTTTTCCTTCTTTTTCTTCTTTCTTCTTCTTTTTTTTAAGTAAGCTCTAGGCCCAATGTGGGGCTTGAATTTGCGAACTAAATCGAGTCACATAGTCACGTGCTCCACCGACTGAGCCAGCAGACCAGCCTGGAATATTTATGTCATAATCCTTTTGTGACCTTGCTATTTTACTGGTATTATTGATATGGAACCCTATTGTATACTAACATAAAATAAAACCAAGATTCTGAATTTTCAGGGAAGCTTGACATGTGTGGTAGAAGCCAGACCCTGCTGAGTATGATGGTGACAAAGTCAGGTGTTAGATGTGGTAGAAGACAAAGATGAGTGATGGCCTGGTATTTGGGGGAAGTTTTCCCTCTATTGATAGTGGTCCTGGGTAAAACAGCTCTATCTGTGAATATGTTTTTTTCCTCTGGAATAGGACATCAACCATCTCATTTCATGTGCTTCCCTCATCTCTTGGCTCGCATATTTTTTATGGGCCATGGTGTACAGACAAGAGAGCGCCATGTTATTCCTGATAACCACAAGGAGATTCTGCCTACTGCTCCACAATGAAGGAAGGCAGCAACCACGGTGTGGTGTAGAGCTCAGATACAGCAAGGCCATGTGCACCATGGCCTTCAGGGTCATCAGTCCTTTTTGATGCCTTGCTTCACCTCATGTGAATTATCCTTGGTCATCACCACTCCCACACCAGAGATGCCCTAGCCAAGAGCACCCACTGAGAAAGAGCTGCCCAGGTTGGGTGTCTTGGGTGTCAGCTTACCCAGTTTGCAGCAGTCCCAGGAGCACTGGGGAGGAAAAAAGATGTTCTTTAATATTTCCAGTTAGGAATAGCCTGCCTTGCATTAAACTGACAATTCAGGTCATGAAGTTTGTAGAATTTGAACTCTGAATTTCACAACAGTTGAAAAGCTTCCTAACATTGAAAAAGACTGATAAGAAATAAAAAATGAGAATGAAGTGCTTTTAAATTAAGTCTGCTTAGAGGCAACATGCCTTCTGTCCATGTGCCTTTTTTGTGCCAGACATTATTTTAAGCATTTGTAAGTAATACCTTATATGAGTCTCACAACAGCCCTTGGAGTTTAAACTAATGTGGAATTAGTTTCCTATTGTACAGATGAGAATATTGAGGCACACAGAGGCCAATGTGTCCCGGGCCACACAAACCAGGAAGTGGCTGAGCCAGGACTTGAAACTGGCATCTGCCTCCAGGGTATACATTTATTCCCTATGCTATGCAGATGGAAGCATTGAGAAACAGACGCTCTGTTCTCAGTTCAGGAGGCTTCATCCCTCCTCTGAGATCCATTACACAGTCCACTCAGAATTTCCCAGGACTGATTTCTGGCCATCTATCCAGGTCCTGAATGTCTCCTGCACACCCTCCGGCTTCCCACCTGGAGATGTGTTGACTGCTCACTTGTACCCTCACTGGGAGGTGGCTGGTGGGAAGCCAGATGCTGGTAGGCAGTTGGGAAATTTGACTAAGGCTGGTTTCAAAACTAATTGGTAGAGGAGATGCTTGCTTGAAGGTGATTTATAAAGTGAAAACCTGGGATAATTTGAATATTTCAATTATACATCCATTACATTTTGACTGGAGGCTTGGGTCCTGTGGACAACAGGTCCCCAAAGCCCTAAGATTGATTAAGAAACTGTGTCTGTATATTTTATTGGGAGAGTATCCTTTGTTTTCATTATATTGTTAAAGAACTTAACTAAAGAAAAAAATCTAAAACCATTATTTTCTTTGTTTTTCAAACTTGTGGATAAATGAAAGTTTATTATTAAATAGGCTTGGTGACAAGTAAAAAATCACTTGAGGTAGCACAGCAAGTTTTATTGTCCTCACCAGGAATCAGCTTAGCCTCTCCAAAGACGCACTGAACTCGGAACCAGAAGACATTGGTGATGGAGCCAGCTCAACCACTGACCAGCATGTGCCCCAAGGATAGTCGTTACTGCTCCTTCTCAGCCAGCTTATCTGTGAAGGGGCATAACACTGTCTGCCTTGCCTACTAACTACAGTGGTTCCGTTGTGGGTCTAAAAATTACAGAATTGCCTTGAGAAGTACTTGGACCCCCGTGAATGTCCCCCAGAGTCAGTATATAATGCTGCCCTAAGCTTTGGAGAATGATGAAAGACAAGCAATCATCCTAACTCACCGAATACCCCATAGATCTTTTCCTTCCCTGAAAGGTGGGCATTGGAAAGAGATTCACTTGTCCTTTCTTAGGTTGGGTGTTGGGAAACACCACTGTTTTCCCAGGTTGCAAGGACTCTGGCCTCCCCAGGGACCCAAGAGCTGTGATGCAGAGAGGGAAGAGCCTTGGTGCTAGGGCGTGTGAAAGCCTGGGTCTCCTTCATCTTATGGAGTCAATGGCTTGGCCACAGCTCCATCTCAGGTTATGAATCACACTGACCAGGCAGGGGTAAGGTGGGGTTACGGTACCTGGGCTGGGCCTAATCTTGCCCAGAAATTGCTAACTGAACATGGCCATTGCTTACAAACTCAAGCTTCCCTGGCAACAGCAGCTACTGAGATTCATTCATTTCAAGGGCCCAAAATCCAGTGATCAATCATGCCCATGTTGAAGAGCCCCCTCTTAAGCCCCATAAAGCTTCAGGGTCTCTGTTTGAAAAAAAAATGTATATTCTTTGGTCTGGTGGCTTTGTATCACTGAGTCTAATGACTGTTTCTATTTAATTTTCAGATGCTTAATTACAGTGGAACACTTCAACACCATTAAATTAAAACAAGCTACTAGCTCATTCTTGATTGTGGCCTGGCACACTTCCAAATGACGTTTACAGCAGTATCAGATATTTAATTCATACCACACATTTTGCTAACTTCGGAACAAAACAGGAAAATGCCTTCCACAGATTGATCTGTGAACTAGGAACACTTCCACCGGGGAGAGGGTTGGGGCAGTGTGTCCCATCTGCTAATGAGTTTTTAGTGTTTCAATGAGACCAGAGTCCCTTTGCTTGTGGTATAATGATTTTCCAATTTGGTTTTCATAAGGACTGCTTATATTACATTTTGTGAAAAGTAATGAAATTACACATTTCTTGTAATCATGGTCTTCTTTGCATGGTCACATGACCAAGCCTATTATTTGGACTTGGCAAATGAGCAGACATGCCATTAATCCCCAGGCTTTTGGTGTGGAAAGCAAGCTTTTTAGGTGCCATGAACCCCTGCAATACACAGGTATGGTTGTATGAAGGGAGTTAAAGCCAACATAAGGCCCCTGTAAGATAATATTCTTTGGGAATGGATGTTAAGAGTTAGTTTGTGTCTTTACAACATCAGTCATATGGGTATTGTTTGCATCTGACAGTTTTTCTTTTAAGATTAATGTGCTTATGAAAACCTCGTGCGTTACTCTACCAGGCAAGCTTGAAATCCATCAGCATTACCATCGGAATGACACAATGCTGGGGGAGCAAACCAAATGACAAACAGAATCTGGTTTTCAGAGGCCAGTGTGTGTTGAAGAGAAATGATCTGAAGCCAAATCTGGCCTCTTTCCATAAATTCCTCTTGCTGTACTATTGGCACAGTCCACAGAGGGTGGGGGCTGGGGGAGGGCAGATGAACATGGAAGGGGGGACAGCACCTCAGGGAGAGGGGCGTCGGAAAGGAAGCATGATTGATTGGAAAACTTGAACTTTATAGCAAACAATAATCATATGTAAAACCAAGTTGGAGAGAAAAACTTCATGAAAAATGGGACTTTTTCTGGATCATTAGGGAAAGTCGTTTCCAACATCACCATTTGACATGCGGTGGGTGATACGCAGTTGAAATACATGATGGGAAAGTTCAACATCTGCTTGGATTGGGGGAATAGGAACAGAAAAGGGGGACAGTGGCTTAAGGGGAAGAGGACCGCAAAGGACCTCAATTGTGTAAAGAGCCTCTACATTCTGCAAAGGGACACATGAGCTCATGAGAAGAAGCTAGGTCTCTAGGACACAAGGAAATCAAATTGATGGCCAGCTTGAGAAATCATGATGTCTGTGGAAGCAGGAAATGTGTCGGGTGCTTGCAGGGCTCAGGATGAACAATCCTGTACAGATGGAAAAGGAATGACAAGCCAGGCAGACAGGCTGGCAAAGCCCCCTCCCAGGCATGTGAGTTAAGAGTCCACTAAGCTGGGAAGGGCGAAGGGATTCTCACCCATCCCTCCCACCATTTGGCTACCATCTTTCTTGATTTCAGACACTTTCAGCTTGGCCAAATCCTGCTTTCTCAGCTCAGAAAGTGGGTGGCCAGAAATGGAAGTAAGCAGCCCTCTGAGTTTCCTCATTCTGCAGGCTTTCTCAGTCCCAAATCACTTCCAAATGCAGCAGCCCCAGTGGAGCACCAGGAGATCTGCTGCCTACAGCCACCGCACTTTGGAGATGTGATGAATCGGCGGGACTTCAAGGCAGCCGTTGTCAGCAGAGCGGGTTGTCACTGCCTGGGGGAGTGAGAGCACCGCACACCCTCTTGGCCCAGGCCAGCCCTCCCCAGCACACACAGCTTCAGATGGGTGTTGCCTGGCATCTGGCTTGGGAGAAGCTGCAGAAGCCCAAGTGGCTGAACTGGATGGTTGATCCGAGAGTGAAGAAGATGGAAGTGGCAGAAAGAGGAACCAGAGAGCACATTTCATCAACTGCCTGGGACATTCCTAGACATCGCATCTGGGGAGCCCCTTCCCAGCTTCAGGCCTCAGCAAAGCTTGTGTGTGAGTGCAGTTCAGACTGGCTGCCCTAGAAGCGACTTCTCAAGAGTCTGCATGCACAACTCTGTAACTTTCAAGGAAAGGAGAGACGCCGGTGCGCATGAGCTGCAGCCCTCTCTCTTTGCTCCCCAGCTGCCCCATCTGCAGGACAGATGATGGTCATCCTTGTGTGTGTTTGCTGGGTGGGCTACTTAGCATGTCCAGAGGGTTTTGAAAGCAGAAATTATTATAATGCAAAAATGTCTTCACCTTCGTTTCTCATGTAACTGGAGCATATTCCTCTGACAATCCCCCCCCAACACACTAGCAATTTCTTTCCCATGGAGGTGGCTCTCTTCAAAGGCAGCACTGCAGGGAGAAGCAATGGTCCGGAACTGGGTGAAACCTCTGTCAGGGTCATTTTATTTTAATCTGGGGATTACTTTAATCTGAGTTTGGGGAGGGTGGCGGTCAGGCGAGGGGATTTAGTGTTCCAGGTTCCTTTCTATCACTCACCCCCAACCTTCCCCTGAGCACATCATTAACAACCAGCACCTCTATCTTCATTGGCAAAATGGGAACAACACAGTGACCACAGAGACAGGAGGATGGCTGTGAGGGTTTCAAAATCAGCATCATAGACCTAGTCTATTGACAGAACACAGATGTTTTTTCACTACCTTTACTGAAGTATACTTGACATTTTAACTTGTTGTGTAAGTTAAGGTGCACAATGTGTTGACTTGATATATTTTTGTATTACAAAATAATCACCAGCTCACCCCAGAACATGGGATTTCTTAATTACAAGAGCTCGAACTCTTGAAAAATAGGTAAGTCAAGGGCATTGAGATGTAGTTAACTGGAACATCTTTTTCATGATTCTGATTTGGATATCTCCATTCTGTTCTGGTGACTTAAAACTTTTGAGAATTCAGTATTCTCATTCTCAACAAATAAATCTTTCATTCTCAACAAATAAATCTTGTTTCCTTTTTCCACCCGGTGAGCAGGCTCCATAAACCTGTCCATTCTTCTGTGTTGTCATAGAAGGGTCCAGAGGGGGTTTTATTCTATACAGGTCCTGAGAGGGCACCACGCCATTTCCCTTCCCTGCTGAACATGCATTTTGGGAACATTTATAATCCATGAGAATGGATTACACCCCCATTCTTGAAGCATTCTCAGCCTCAGTGAATACTTAATGTAGATGTCCCCTGAGCAGCTGGGATGGGGGCCAAGTCACAAAGCCAACTGTGAACAAGTAGAGGGACAGCACACAAACATTGCCGGTGGAAGGGTAGATTGATTGGTACAACCTTTGGAAGAGGAATGGACAACATGGCAGAAGGTTTATAAATGGGCCTCCTCTTCGACTCAGAAGATTGTCTTACACTGACTGTACACCATCCTCCAGAATGGAACTGCCCACTAAGTTAGCTACAAGAATGTCCAGATAGCATAGCCCCTAGCAGTGAAAGAATGGTGCCAACCCAGGTGTCCAACAACACCAGATCAAACTGTAGTATGTCCACTCGGTGGAACAACATGCGACCAATAAAAATGATATCAGAAAACTAGTATGTGACAAAGAAATGAGAACAGTGCTGGTTTGGGGGGTGTGGGGTCGGGGATGAACCAGGCAGTAGAGAACTTCATAGATTGATGGTAATGCCTTACACCTTGATAGGAGTTTGTATCACACAGGCATATGTGTTTCTCTAAAGTCCATGAATGGTTCACCTAAGATTTGTGCATTTCACTGAATGTAAATTTTCCTTAAGGAACTATAAACAAACATTGGTCTCTAGTTAATTACATGCATGCTGAGGTGTTTAGGGGTAAAGTGTACTGGTGTCTGCAACTTATTTGGAATCTTCAAAATAAAAAGATTGATGGATGGATAGAGTGATGGATAGATAAATATTTAACAATACAAATGCAGGAAAAAGTTAATTATAGAAAAGATGTTAGATACACAGGTGTTCACCATCTGTAAATTCCTTCAACCTTTCTGTGTATTTGATAATTTTTATTTAAAAATAGGGGGAAGATGGCAGATAACTATATTCATAGTATATTATTAAAATATGTTTGATTTAATTCTATTCTTGTTGAAATGTTAAAGGAATTATTTCCAAATATTGGTTTTAGAAATGATTTGCTTTAAAAAAAAAGATTAGCTTTTCTTGACAATCTTTGAGAATGTCTGCATGTCAGTTTGTAATCAGAAGTTGCTTCTTATAATCCCATTTTTCCCACTGCTCAAAGTGAAAACTGAGGCCAGGGTTGCCAGCAACTGACTTGGACAGATTCCACACCATGTGTGCTCTGAGGACCACTCAGGACCTTCACTGACAAAGGTCAAGACCATGGACTTTGTGATCACAGCTACAAATAAATGTGTCCTTTCCCCATGCTGTTTCCAAAGCCTCACAGGCATGTTGCTAATTGTACATGTTATTTTCTTTAAAACCAAACTACAGGTGGACTGAAAATATTCATCTGAGGTGACACGGTAATACACTTAACACTTGAATTCCAAACAGCTCCGTATGTTACCAGTAGGATTCCAGTTCTATTTCTCCTTAATTTTTCCTAGGGGAACGGAAAGCTGGAGTGTGGAGTACTGGGCAGGTCTAGAGCTACTAGATTAGATGGCTCAATGAAGTTCACCCCTTCAGCAGGTGAGGAATGGTAGGTCGTCATAGATCTCCTAGGATACAAGAAGAATTTGCACATGGTGTCATTTTTAAAATGAACTACTGAAGAGAACATTCATATTGTTTTTTAGCCTGATATTTCTAAGAGGACTCTGACCATTCCTCTTCTCCTTTCGAATTACTGGTACAATACATATACCCTCTCATTCTAACTTTTAAGATGTTCTGACTTCCATATGGTAAAATTCCATTGTATTGGTATATGGTTGAGTGAGTTTTGACAAAATGCATAGTCATGTAACCACAACCCTAGTCAGGATATAACTTCTTTTTGTTCGAGAAACACACATAAATATTGGAAATCTCTGGCTGTGGCAATTCTTTCGAATATTGCCTTTCTACTCATTTTGTACCTGGAGAAATAGAAGCCAGTGATGGTCTTGGAATGTCTTTGCTGAAAAACAACACTTGAAGTACGGTCTTGAGAATGAGCCTCATCTTCTTGAAACATAGTAAGACTTCAGGGAAGGCAGTTAATTTAATCAAGGTGTGGCATAGAGGAGAGTCTTTGTAAGTGAATGAAATTAAATTTTTTGCAATACAAGTTCAAAATCAAAATGATGAGCACAGCTGGATGGTGTTGTGGGGCAAGACTGATGCTTGACTAGAGCATGAATGTTAGAACCATACTCCTGGGGCTCCAATCCTTTTTTTTTTTCTTTTTACAGCTTTATTGCGGTATGATTTATATGCCAACCCCCCCCCCAAAAAATCAAAACTTGTCTGTATTTAATGTGTACAATTTTATGAGTTGTCTGCAGTCAAATCTTGCTCTGCCACCTACTAGCTATGTGACCTTGGGAAAAAGTGCTTAATCTCTCTGTGCCTCAGTGTTCTTATCTGTAAAATAGGTTATAATAGCATCCACCTCATAAGGGCATTGTAAGGATTAAATTAGGATTTGGGCACATAGAGGACAGTTAAAAATTATCAGCTGTTATTATCTTCCTTATTACTGTCAAGAAATACTCTTTTTATGAATATGACTCTATTTTAGGTATACATGCCTAGATCCCACCACATTGAAAATGACACTGGGAAAGGTCAGGAGAGGGAAGTTTGCATCTGACTTCAGGCAGCTTTTAAATGGAAAAGTCTACTAAAGAGAGCACTGGTGGAGAAAATCCCAAAAGCTTTTGCTCCGGGCAGACAGGAAACCAATGGAGCAGACATCCCTTTTATTTATTTATTTTTT
The DNA here is from genome assembly GCF_963455335.1 of Martes martes. NCBI lineage: Eukaryota > Metazoa > Chordata > Mammalia > Carnivora > Mustelidae > Martes > Martes martes. The sequence goes on along the minus strand of NC_137896.1, from coordinate 45,298,378 downwards.
AAAGCTTTTATTTATTTGACAGACAGAGATCACAACTAGGCAGAGAGGCAGGCAGAGAGAGAAGGGGAAGCAAGCTCCCCGCTGAGCAAGAGCCCGACGTGGGGCTCAATCCCAGGACCCCAAGATCATGACCTGAGCTGAAGGCAGAGGCTTAACCCACTGAGCCACCCAGGCGCCACAGGAGACATCCCTTTTAAAATCGCTGACAAACCACACACGCCCACTCACCTTGTGTGGGGAAAGCTCTAGCAAGGCAAGAGCTCCAGAATGTCAGGACAACTGTGCCTACCTAGGGATGCCTTTCTTCCCACTCCAGCAACTGGAATGAGGAGTCTGAACAAGGTGCCTCTCAGGCAGGAGTGCTCTGAGCTGCCTAAAAATGCTGGCTTTGAATAAAAAGCAGGTCCCTAACAGACACATTACACTCCTATTCAGAAGTGCAGACTCACTTACCAAAACACCCCAGCTTAGAAGGTGAGGGGGAAGTTGTGCTCATCGCTTATCACATTTCTCTGAATGCCGGAATCTCAAATCTCACTAGGGTTTCAGACAGTTCCAGGAAATCATTCTTAGCACCTGCTTTGTGGGGCTGTTTCTAGGTTGGCCTGGTTCTGTCATCACTCCCAGTGTGGGCCCCCCCAGCCCCTATCATCCTCCGAACCCGGTCCCCCATCTCTCATCCACCAGCCTTGCTTCCCACAGCGCCCACCATACACCACATGCTTCACATCCCAGCAATTGCTCTCCTTAGGCAGGGGCCCAGGACTCCCAGCCCTGCCTCTGGACCCCAACCCCCTCCTTCTTTTTCCTTTCCATAATGCAATTCCATTCTCCTACTGACAACCCAAGTCCCCCCAGGCCCTGCGCCCTCTGAATCCCTCTCCAAACTGAAGAATGATGTGGGGAAAGGGATGAGAACTGCAGTCCAGGACCTGGACCTGGAGGCCACCCGGGGATGGCAGGAATGGGAGCACCCAGAGTCTGGATGCACCGAGGCAGAGGGGCTGCATTAGACAGGTTTTCAGTACTATGTTTCTTTCTCCTAAGTTTCTGGATTGGAAGACTTTCTCACTGAGGAATTTCGGTTATTGTCTCACCTAACTGTAGTTGTTAGGAGTTAATTGGACACTTACGTAGTCAGGGCCAGGGTCCCCAACAAGAAAACAGGGAGCCAGGACAGCTAAGACAGTATCATACTAGTGTCCTACTCTACAGCTTAAACAAGACCACAATAGCATCCTGTTGAACAGATTACATAGAAACAATTTTTGCAAAACATCCTAAAATGAAACAATTAACTATAAAACAGTGGTCACTATCACAAATTGAGACAGTTAGTCTCCCGATGTCAGTCCAAAAGACCATCAACACATAAACAATAATCCGATAGGTAGACAGGTGCATGTCCAAAGCCTTGACTGGCACACCTGAGCAGTCAGTCCACAGAGGGCCCACTCTCAGGATGCTTAAGATAGTTCCTTGAAGGAGCTTGTTAAAAACCCCTAGATTCGAACACCAAATTGGCAACCCTCTCGGGTCCCCTCCCTCTCCAGGAGCTTTATACTTTCACTCCATAAACTTTGCTTTGCTGCCCACCACTCTCTGCCTTATCCAACTCTTCATTCTTCAAAGCAGTGTGACCAAGAACCATGAGCACTAAGGGAACAAAATTCCTGTAGCATAGCCACGTCAGACAAACACATCCCCATAGTCTAGAGATTGAAAGAAGGTAGGACCTTGTGGGGGTGGGGCGGGAGGTGGCTTGTGGGTATATGTGTGTGTACATGTGTACGTGTGTGTGTGTCTGCTTTGAGTTCATTTACCAAAGCCCATTTTTTTAAAATAAAAAATCTGACCTCCTAATAAGGTAATCAGAAATTATCCACAATGTGGCATTGTGGCAGTTTTACTTTATTTGACAAATGCTTTCAAACTGAAGGCAGTGTTAAAGCAAAAATGGACCCCCATTAGGTAGAGCAGCTCAGGTTTTTCAATGTTGGATGAAAGCAGACTGGTCCAAATTCCCAGTTACCCATCGGGCATCTCTTCCCAGGTATCCTGTGGGACTGAGAGCTCCCTAGAAAGAATGACTCCATCCCTGCTGTTCTCTTATTTGTTTCTGTATAACAACGACCCCACCACTTAGTGGTGTGAAACAATATCCACTGTTGACCCACTGATTCTTCTCAGGGGTTCTGTGTGTCAGGAATTTGGACAGGACAGAGAGAGGGTGGCCTATGTCTGCCCCACCACATCTGAGGCCTCAGCAGGGGAGGGTTGAATGACTGGAATCTTCTGGACATGTAGTTACTCCTCAGTGTGGTGCCTGGGCTGGGATGACTCCAGGAACAAGCCAACTGACAGGAAGGCCCACAGAAGGCCTCTCTTGGTGGCTCAGGCTACCTCACACCATGGTGGGCTCAGGAGGTCCAGACTTCCTACACACTGCTCAGGACTTGGGTATTCCAATGTACAGGCCGGAAGTTGCATGGCTTGTCAGGACCTCACCTCAAAAGTCCCAGGGCGTCACTTCTACACAGTCTGTAGATTACAAGTGAGTCACCAGCCCACCTAGGTTCCAGGGAAGAATACACAGACCCTACTGCTCCATGGAAGGGTGTTTAAAAATCTGTGGCCATGTTTTACAACCGACACACCTGCCCTTGTGAATTTAACAATACACTGAATAAATACTTGCAAATAATCTTAAACATGAATGTAAATTATTAAAATCATAAGAAACACCAAGTGGGAAAAGAACATATATGGAAGTCTCCTCCGCTGGCATGTTGACATTCCATGTACACGCCATGCTATTATAATCACTTTCTATTTAAAACAATCTCTATTGGTGAAATGTTCAGTAGGGTCCAAACCTGGGCTTGCTTTTGCTTTCATTGCCTTCCTCTCAAGGTATTATCTGGGGTAGGGATAGTCAGACAGGTCTCCCTCAACTCCTGCCTATCCTTACGTGGTGTGACTGAGGGGCTGTGGGCCAGCTGGTATAGCTGAGGTATGGCTTATGGTGGCCACCTCTGGGAGCATTGCTGGTGTCTTCTGCCAGTGTCAGCCCCTGGGGAGCTCATGGTCTTCCCCTGACTCTCTAATAGTCAAGGGGTCTCCTGTTGTTGGCTCATCCACTCTGACTCTTGCTGCCATAACTTTCAATATTAGAGTCAAGCACTAAACCATCTTCCTTGACCTGACAAAAGTTGAACATTAACTCTTTGTATGGGCATTTTCGTAATGGTTCTTTTAAATTAACATATAATGTATTATTTGTTTCAGGGATACAGGTCTGTAATGGTTCTAACCCATCCTGACACAGAACTGGAGGGATGTCCCAAAGAGCAGAGCTGCTGATATATTCACAAAGATCACCCCTATTACTGGAGGTATGTTTTCTTTTTCTTTTTTTTTTTTAAGATTTTATTTATTTATTTGACAGACAGATCACAAGTAGGCAGAGAGGCGGGCAGAGAGAAGGGAGGAAGCAGGCTCCCTGCTGAGCAGAGAGCCCTATGCAGGGCTCGATCCCAGGACGCTGGGATCATAACCTGAGCCAAAGGCAGCAGCTTTAACCCACTGAGCCACCCAGGAGCCCCTGGAGGTATGTTTTCAATATGGATAGTTACCCAAACTGAAGACTCTTCCCAGTAATAATCATAACAACACCACATATTGTGAATTATAACATTTGAAATGTGATTTCTCCTACAATGGCTTATTTTGTTTTCACATCCATCCTGTGATGTAGAGGGGGTGATATCCTTCCTGACAAAGAAACCAAGGCTCAGAGGGGTTCAAAGCCTTGCCCTGGGCCACACAGTAGACCAGGTGAGCAAGACAGTGTCAACCCTTTGCGTTTACAGTATATGATAAAAATGTCGCTGCAGTGTTGCCATGTCTCATAGCCTTTCTTATTTGAGGTGGCTGAGGTTACAAGAGTTTAAAGAGGGTGCAAGGATGGTGGCAAGGATGGCATGATCCTTTAATCTCTTCAATCACCACCATCAAAACACGCAGAGCAACTAGAATAGAGAAACCCAATCCTATGAACCCCACCCTCCAACAGCGTCAGGAGCTGTGTGGTACAAGCTTCCGCTCATGAGGAAGCAGCAGGAAGTGAAGGAGCAACTAGAGTCTTAAGACAGAGGTACTCCCTCAAACCACTGGCTAAACTCAGAGGTGCTTGCATTCTCCATGAAGCTGAGTTAATGTTCACAGGGGCTGGAACAGATGCAACCAGCACACTCTCAAAACCAACCACCCCACACTCCCTCAGGGCAAATCTGAGAGTAGACTGTAAAGGTGGGGATCCCACCTGCACTGGACAGTTGTGGGGGAGACAAAGGAAAGGGAAGGTCCAGGAAAGTGTGGAGGACACACAGACCCCAAAGATCTCCTAAAGTCATCTGTCAGGTTCATTAATACCGCCCACCAACCATAGAAGAGGCTTTCTAGAACCGTTTTAGAAAAGCAACCCCAAATCATGCCTCCTTCTAAAAGTTCCAGAAATAAAACTTTTAAGTTTTAGTCCCCTTTTAAAAATGGGAACCAAAAAAATGACCCAAGTCAAATCCTATAGAAAATCATTATAAGAAAAAAGAAAATGTGTAGAAGGAAAAGAGTACATGCAGATGACTTACACTTCAAACTGCATTCCTGATCTCCTTTTACATCAGGGCAAATAGAACTTTACAATAATTTATAGTGATTTTTAATATAATAATAATGAATGTACTTTAAAAGCCCAAAGGAAAGATAAATGAAAGTTAACCCCAGGACTGTGGAGCTTCTCCTGGAACCACAGAAAGTTAACCAGCTTCTCAAAAGATATGGTTTCTTGAGAAGCATATGTGACCATGAGCAAAGCATTCATCAGAAGTCTCTTCAGGCCCATTGTACATCACACCACACTCAGAAAAGGAAACAAGTCCCATTCTTCCAGGACCAACCCAATCCGAGAGAAAGGTATATGTGTGTGTGTACGGACATGTGTGTGAGTGGAGGAAGGAGATTGGAACCATAGAGTGATATATGGTTGTCCTTATCAACAACACTCTGCTGAATGATGACACAAAGATAATCCCCCCAACTGAAAACTGGCCTGGGGGAGTGGTGGTACTTCAGACAGGACAAGTAAAATTGGACAGGCTGCTAGTGTAGAGATCAATGTCAGCTTACTGGCGTTGAGAACTGACAGATGCAGGCAGGCCTGTTTGCCAGGCACTCAGCGAGCTGAAGCTAGGTCAGACATGAGCTGGAGCTAGAAGCAGTAAGAGGAACTCCTGCCTGGGGTTTATGACTCTGAGTTTGCTGTTTTCAAATGCTTGATATTACTTTTGGCTTTGTGGTTTGTAAGTGAAGTCCTGTGGGACATGGGGTATGTGCCAGGGGCTTGGAGCCTCCTCCCACACATAGCCCTTCAGCCCCCAGCTCCCTGCCTTCCTCAGATGGGGTCTTGGCCACCCATTCTCTGCCCTCTGGCTCTGGTGACCCTCTGCATGTGGCAGTGACCTGGTCTCAACAAGTGGGAGGATCTGGGGCCCAGGCAAGGGGAGGTTAGGATCAGATGTTCCACCCCATGGTGTCTCAGGGCAGGGCAAAGTGGCAGCCATCCTGCCTCAGGTTGGCGGCACCACACACATCGGCTGGGTCACTTGGTAGGGCCTCTTGCCCACTGCCAATCCAGCATGTCCCAGCATCATGAAGGTTACAGTCTCTGGGGGTTCGCCTAGCAGTTGTGGACAGGGCAGTAGGCCAGTGGGAAGGGGACACCAAGTTCTGTCCTCCCAGTTGGGGGTCCTACATTTTTCTCTTGTACTGGGTGCCACAGCTTGTTGCCAGCTCCCACACTCTTTGGTCTGTACCAGTCTGGAGGTTCGTCACAAGGAATCCATAACTAAGAGTTGTTGAAATATTGACAAGGTTCTAATCAGCAACTTCTCTTCTTAAGGTAGAGCAGATTTGAGCTTGTTCAACTCGCTTGGTTTCCTTGAGGAGGAAAGAGAGGGATGGAGCCACAGCCTGCCTGTTGACCCAGGACAGAACCTGTGGCATAAGATCTGGGAGAAACAGCTGGTGCTAGCTGGGGAGGGCAAACGATGGTCTTCTCCAGCTGTAGCTGACGTCAGAGGGGCATTGGGGTGTACAGACGTCTATCCTTTTGGTGATAGGGGAAATGTTTTTATTGGAGTGGAAGGAGAAACCAGATAGGAAGGGGCCAAAATCATGTCAGAGTGAAGTCATATTTGGAACAGAAGGAATGAGAGAGAGCAGGAGCCGAGCAAAGATTCTTTGCGACACAGAAAAGGTAGAGGAACAAGACCTGGAAGAGAAACAGCCTCAGAAAGAAAGGAAGGGATGTGGTGGACACCATGACTTGGGTTCGGGTCAGAGAGCTGCCTGCCCCCATCCATATACTTGCCTAGGCTGCCCCATGCCCTGTGTCCCATGCCCAGGGGCCCATTTCCATAGAAGTATAAAGCCTGGCCACTAGACCAACTCAGAACAACTCGGAAGGACCATTTTACTGTAGAGCTCCCTGTCGGCTGGTGGAGGCTATCCTTGGACCTGCATCAGGGTTCTACTCTTTCCTCTGCCTGCTCCCACTTCCTTTCCTGCCTTCCCATACAAATCCACCCCAAGGGCACTCCTGAGGAGACACCCTGCCTGCTGTCTTCCATCTCAGAGCCAACTCCCTGAAGAACCCTCCTGTGACAGCTGAGATCAAGGGACATAGGGTACATCTAGGCACTGATGAGAGGACAGCCATCTAAGAAAGATGTTAGGCTCAAACATCGAGCCATTTGTTTCACGCAGCCTACTGACTCTGAACAGCAACCTCCCTAAACTCTGATTCCCCGATCTCCTCTACTAGTTTGTGATAAGCCTTTGGGAAAAATTGGACCATAGGGTCTCTCAACACCCCCAGGGTTGGTCATGCTGGCAGACCTGGGTCACTTGGAAAGGAAAGCTATATGGAATCAACTGTGGGGTACTGAACTTTGTAAGTTTAATGGCACTGAAATTTCATCTTAAAACAGCAGCAGTATCAAGAATAATGCCAACTTCAGGAAAAATAGAAAAGAAGTATAAATAAATACAAGACTACTCCACATGTGACTCACATCTAGAACTCACACACCGGGCCTGGACCTTCCTGACTCAACAAAACATGGCACAGAGCCTGCTCAAGCCAGGTTTCTTTTTTAAAAAAGATTTTATTTATTTATTTGGGAGAGAGAGTGAACGTGAGCAAGAGAGCACAAGCAGGATGAGAGGCACATGGAGAGAGAGAAGAAAACTCCCCGCCAAGCAGGGAGCCCAATGTAGGGCTCCATCCCAGGACCCTGGGATCATAACCCAGATGCTTAACCCACTGAGCCACCCAGGTGCCCCGCAAGCCAGATTGCTCATCACATTGTCCACTTCTGATGGAATTCTGGCACTCCACCTTGACGTGTCCCCTTTCTTGAGACTGAAGAGCAAGGAGAGATGGTGGGGGCTTCATTTGGAGAAGGGGAATATTTCCAAGTGAGTTTTTGTTAAAATGGGTAAGCTTTCGTCCTCTAGCCATTTCTTAGAGTTTACCATCAACCCTAAGGAAGAACAGGAAGTAAAAATGCTGTGCAAGGGGCGCCTGGGTGGCTCAGTGGGTTAAAGCCTCTGCTTTCAGTTCAGGTCATGATTCCAGGGTCCTGGGATCGAGCCCCACATTGGGCTCTCTGCTCGGCGGGGTGTCTGCTTCCTCCTCTCTCTCTGCCTGCCTCTCTGCCTACTTGTGATTTCTGTCAGATAAATAAATAAAAAAAAATCTTTTAAAAAAATGTTGTGCAAAACAGTAAAGTCTCCTTTTGTCTCTATATTGGATTTACTTATTAAATTTATTAATTTCCAAAACATAAGACATGTGATAAGCTCTACAGTCTATAAGAAAAAGATAAACTTCAGAGAGCAAAGGACAACAGCAGGAAATATACCTGAGACATATAGCAAATATGCAATGAAATGTTACAACCCACAAGGAAAACAACGAGACAGCAATATTTCCTTAGAATACAGACAATTTATGGGGCGCCTGGGTGGCTCAGTGGGTTAAAGCCTCTGCCTTCGGCTCAGGTCATGATCCCAGGGTCCTGGGATCGAGCCCCGCATCGGGCTCTCTGCTCCGTGGAGAGCCTGCTTTCTCCTCTCTCTCTGCCTGCCTCTCTGCCTACTTGTGATCTCTGTCTGTCAAATAAATAAATAAAATCTTTAAAAAAAAAAAAAAGAATACAGACAATTTATAAATGGATGAGACCCAGTGCTTCAGGTGGAGCATGAAGAGAACTTTTGCATAGTACAGTGGGTGTGTACTACCTTTCTGAAGAACAATTTGCTGATATGTGTCAAGGCCATAGCAATGGACACAGGAAAGACAGACTTAGCAATTTGTCCTACAGAAAGGATCACCAGGACCTGTAAAAACTGGATCATAGGGGCATTCCCTGCAGCACAGTTTGTGGTGGTGAAAACTGAAACCAACCAAAGTGTGCAACATTATGAACGTTATGATATTGGTGAGATCATTCATGGTGTGTCTACAACAGAATATGATACAATCACACAAAAAAGATCCAGTATATTTAGGAGGTAAAATAATAGTGATTAAAAGTGCATTAAAAGTGCAGGCTCCAGAATCATACAGCCTAGCTCTTAAATTCTACTTCATGTACTCACAAGCTGTGTGACCTTGGCAAGCTGGTTAACTTTTCCCTCCCTCAGTTTCCTTACCTACAAGACAAAGTCAATAATACCATCTTCATAGGGTCTGGGCAAGGAATCAATGAGACAATGCTAGAAAATTCTTGGCAAAGAATTTGACATAGAGTATGTACCCAACAAAGGCCATGTAAGAGCATCACTGTTATTTATCAACTTGGAAAGATGTCCACTATAGTTAAGTGACTGAAAATGTAAACACTGGGGATCCAGGGTGGCCCAGTTGGTTAAGCATCTGACTTCGGCTCAGGTCATGATCCTGGGGTCCTGGAATCAAGCCTTGCATCAGGCTCTCTGCCCAGCGGGAAGTCTTTTTCTTCCTCTCCCTCTGCCCTTCCTCCCTCTCAGCCTGCACTCGTGTTTTCTCTCACATTTTATCTCAAATAAATAAACAATTTTTTAAAAAAATGTAAATAGTAACTCAATTACAGACCAAGAGCTTATTAAATAAAGATAAAAGGAGGAAGAGAGATGAAAACCCACATGAATCTTGCATTGCTGTGAACCTCTTTGGAGAATACTGGAGGCCACGTGAAACATTCTGATACAAATTAATTTTTTGCCTGTGTGATCTCAATTGGGGCTTTCTCATTTTCTCTGGAATAAATACTCACTTTCTTATTCTTTGCCCATGTTGGGATTTCCTTGTGGTCAAGAGTAGCTTACACATTCTTAGAGGAAACTGATGGTAAGTCAGGTGATATTTTTCTGTAAGAGGTGGCATCTTAAACAAGCCCTTTATAAACAAACATCTTTCAGAAGCCCATGACTCCTGGCCCGCTGACCTGTGAACAGGTTAGAATATGGGCCATGCAAACAATTTCATCCCCTATAGGTGTCACTAACCATCCAGAGACGACAGAAGTCCTTTTGTCCTTGGAGAAGGACAAAAGAACTTTGATTCAAAGAATGACAGAGGACACTCAAGTTCTTCGAGGTGGCCGGCCTGCCTCATGGAGTAAACATCCGGGTCTGAATCAGTGAGGTTAAACAAAGTCAGTCAACAAATACTGCAGAGGTACTGGAATGAACAGGTAATTTTTAAATGAGTTCCATCCACTGTTTGTGGAGCCTACATAACACTGTCTTGTAAAAAGGGTAGAGCTAGACCCTAATCCCATCCTTTCTGGAGCCTTATTTTTTTTTTTTCATTTCCACACTTCAAGGCCTGTCTCTCCTTCAGTCTCACCCCCTTGGAATATGGCACCACCATTCACCCAATGCTCAGGCACAAAAATCAGGAGTCTTTCTCAACTCCTGTCTTCTCCTTTTCCCCCATGTCGAGTCCATCAACAATTCTAAGTGATCCTACCTTCGAGACCTATCCTGAATCTGACCACGTCTCATTACCTCCACAACGGCTGCCCTGGTCCAAGCCAACATCATCTCACACATGGACCACAGCAACATTCCTGACTGGTCTTTCTAATACAACAATCGTAGTTAGCTTTTTTTTTTTAATAATTTTTTTTATTTTTTAATAAACATATAATGTATTATTAGCCCCAGGGGTACAGGTCTGTGAGTCGCCAGGTTTACACACTTCACAACACTCACCACATAGTTAGCTTTTTAACTATGAATTGCATCATTTCACCAAACTCAGGGGCCTCCCATTGCACTTAGAGTCACAGTCAGCTCCATAATGTGGCCCCCAGACCGTTGTGATCTAGTTCATAGCTCCCTCCCCAGTCCAGGCTTTCACCACACTCACTGTCATTGTCCACCTTGCCAGCTTGCCCTTCACTTCCTTGTGCCCCGGCCACTTTGGTCTTCCTTCTTGCTGTCCTGGACAAACCAAATTTATCCTTGCTGTCCTATCTGCGAAGAATGTTCTTCCCCCCTTATCTTCACATGGCATGCTTCACATCATTCCAATGTCCCTTATTCAAACACTGTATCTAAAATCACATCTTCTATTAGGTTACATTCAGCTGCAAGTAACAGCTTAAATGCTAAAGACCTTTAGTAACTCAGTTAACAAGAAGACTAGAGATGGGCAGTTCCAAGTCTGATTTGGTAGCTCAGCAATGCTTTCAAGAACCACCCTGCCATCCCAACTGGTTGACTTTTTATTTTCCTAAATGTCAGTTGTAGGGTCACAATAGGCTGCCATAGCTCCAGCCTTCAAGTCCTTTTATAACCACATTCAAGTCAGGAAGCAGTGGTCTTTCAAAGCAGAGATTCCTCTTCAGACGCTTTTTTAATCAATGAAGGAAGAGAAAGCTTCCGTAGAAGCCAACACACTAGAATTCCCCTTCACATATCTTTGGCTGGGTCTTAGTGAAAGAGCTACCCCTTAATCAGTCACTAGAAAGAAAAATAAAATTTTTATGTTTGCCTTAAACTAATTATACTTCTTCCTCTAGGAAAAAGAAAGTTCACCTCCACTGACATCTTTTTTGACACCATCTTGACACTGTAACAAAATTCAGTTATATAATTAAGAAAGAGGAGGGGGAATGGATGTTGGTTAGGCAGCCACTGGTGTCAGGACAGACGCTCAGCCCCATTATTGTCTAACTCAGTCTTGTGATTTGTTTTTCCTTATGACACTAATCACTACCTGAAATACATTCTGTATTTATCTGCTTGCTTGCTGGGGGTCCCCTCACTAAAATGGGACCTGGCTTTACTTGTCACTACTATGTTCCTGGAACCCAGAACAGTGCCTGGGACTCAATCTGTATTCGCTGAATGAAAGAGAGTTCAATGAATAAATGGTTAAAACTTGGGATTTTTATTTAACCTGTCTAAGCCTCATTTTCCTCATTTTTAAAATGAGGATGATTTGCCTACCTCTTTGGGGACAATGAAATGAAGTCGTGCAGGAAAAACTCTTAATCCAATGCCAAGCACTTCCAAGTGCTCAGCACATTTAGCTCTCCGTATCATTCTGTAGCGGCAACATCAGGCAAGTACAGGAAAAGTATAAGCATACATATTAATTCCATATATTTTTTCTGATTAGGAAATAATGCTCTTACAAGGTCAAGCATTTGGGCATGTATGACTTAGAAAGTGAAAGATATTCACCCATGGGTATATGTTTTTCCTAGCTATTTTTTTTCCTAAGAATATACTCGTATAATCTTTACATAAATGGGGAATACTATGCATGCTGCTTTGTAAATTCATTTCTGCACTGAGTAGCTATTAAATATTTTTCCATAAGTATTAATGCAAATATATATATCTTTATTATTCAATATTATGTTTGATATAAGATGGAGAACTATTTTTGCTGGAGACCCTGGTGACCTGCCCAGAGCTCACCTTCTCTCAGGCCATATACATGGTCCTGGTGTGTCTACACTGGTGCTGTGGTCTTCCCTGCTACAGTAGATTAGAAGCTGTACCTCACTGTTGCTTTCATGTTTTTCATTCTATGTTGGTGCTGTTGAGCATGTTCTTTATTGTATAGTCTTCCCTTCATGCAGATCTATGGGAGAAACAAGAAGAAAATTTACATCTCCTATGATCAGACACATATTTGTAAGAATTCTCCATCAGCCCTTTTCCTACACAAATATAATTTATTTTTAATCTATTGGAGACTGTCCTAGAAATATAGCTTTATGTCCTTGGCTTTCACTTAACATTAAATGATAAAAGTTTTTGCAAGCCTTATGCAAACAAGATCATCAACACTTCAAGCTGTAAGAAACTGTAGAAAGTATTTTGTTCTGGCCCATCATGCAAATTTTACAAGATGAGGCACCTCAGGGTTGAGTTGTTTGAGTTTCTCCAAAATGTTTTAATACTTCAGTGATTTGCAGTCTGATTATGCATTGCTTTGTGTACACATCAACCAAAGGTGAGAGTCTCTTTATCCCACAGAAACTGGGCTGCCAGCAGAGCTCTCCTTGCCCTTGGGTGACTTCGCTGACAAGTATGTTATCCTTACACACCATTCTGTCAACAGCCCTCCCTCAGGAGGGGTTCAAGACCTAGATACAATCTGGACACCAAAGCAAACCTGTCAGACCAGCGTGGATCTCAAGAAAAGCTGCCTGTTCTGTGCCCTTCTTGAGGATCTAGGTGTTTTGTCGAGCTGGCATATTTGTACTGCAGAGGAAGGAGGGGAAAGAGTGCAGCCAAGTGTGGGACTTAATCCCCAGCAAGATCAATCATGGAGTGAAGCATCTATTTTTCCATGTGGAATGCCATCACCAGGTACTACTTTGTAAACACACCTTCCTGGTGAAATCTGAAAGAGTGCAAGGTTAAAAACTAAGTCCTCTGCTCTATAGCCATGGGACTGGGACTGGGACCAAACCCTTCTTTGACTTTTAGTTCTCTCTTTTATAAAGAGGGGATCCATGGTGCCCACTTGGTAGAGTTGGGACACCCCCCACACGCATGTAAGCACTCGATATAGAGGAGCTGTTGTGAATAAACTTTCCTTTTTCCCTCTGTGAAAAGTCCGAGACACATAGTAGGAGCTCAACAGATATTTATTGCATAAATAGGGGACTCAAGTAAATAAGGTCACAAAATCTGCAACCAAACAACCGAGTCTGCAACAATAACAGTATTAATGGTTATTACTGCCATATGTGATTCTAGAAAAACTAGATGCCAGGTCTCTTGACACAGAGATTTTCAGATTCTCCTATTCTATAATGATTTCCATACCCCCAATTTTTTTTCAATTTAATTAGCAAGATGATTGTTTTGACTTTATTCTCCACCTGGGGATAAAGATAAATACCCCCTTTCAGACACAGCCAGCTGTTGTGCTAAGTCTCCTTATGATACAATACTATTGGGGAAGTTCTTTTCCTCATTACAAAGTAACAGAGTTCATTACAATTTGGGAAGTAAAGTAGAACAGAGAGAAAAAGTAGCCAAAGTGCTTCCACCAAAAGGCAACAACTCTGAGGATATTGGAGTTATTTCTGTGCACACTTTGTAGTTCATTGTGAACCTATGTGACATCCAAATTTATTTCCAGTCTTTTTCCCCGCGAACATGAGGTACTGGAGTTTTCCAAAATACTCCCTCATTATTCAACCTGTTGCCAATGTTTCACAATTTTAAATAGTGCTGGAATGAATATAATCGCTTATAAAAAATTTTTTTCTAGTTAGGAAAGTATTTCTTAGGCTAGATTCCTAGAAGTGAATTGACTCTATGGACATTCTTTGGTACCCATTCAAAAGGTATTCAGGAATCGTTCTGCAATCTTTCACAGTCCTGGATATTCTCATAATAATTGGTAGGACAATTTATTTTCACTTTTCATTTTCAAAAATGTTTATTCTATTTGCCAATAGGGCTGAAATAGTATAAAATATTTTTTAAATGCCCGTTGTTTTTTTTAATGGGTTATCATATTTGTCCAGGAATTTGGGGATGGGGTATGATTTTTTTTAAAGACTTCTTTATTTGAGAGAATGGGGGGAGGGGCAGAGGGAGAGACTCTCAAGCAGACTTCCCACTGAGGACAGAGTCTGACGCAAGGCTGTGTCTTACAATCCATGAGATCATAACCTGAACTGATAGCAAAGTCGGAGGCTCAATCAACTGAGCCCTAGGATGTGGGATGATTTTTATTAAGTTAAATGACACTACAGTTTAAAGATTAACCTTATATTAAACAGTGAGAGATTTTTCAATGTCTTTTTATCAGGATTTTCCCTTTGTTTACATGTCCTTTGGGGAATTAAAAGGGTCTTAGTTTATATTTAGACAACTTAATATTCTCTTTTTCTCTGAATTCTTATTGGATTTATCCATTCAAAGGTTTCTCCCATGCAGAGATCAGAAATATCAGCCTCTTTTTTTTTCTACATTTTCAACCATTTACTTTTATGCATGTGGAGGGTTTTGGTTTTGGGTTTTTTGTTTTGTTTTGTTTTTTGGTTTGTTTTTTTGTGTGTGCTATTTTTAATTGTGGTAAAAATATATAAAATAAGATTTTTCCATTTTAACCATTTTTTAAAATTTATTTTCAGCGTAACAGTATTCATTGTTTTTGCACCACACCCAGTGCTCCATGCAATACGTGCCCTCCTTAATACCCACCACCTTGCTCCCCCAACCTCCCACCCCCCACCGCTTCAAAACCCTCAGGTTGTTTTTCAGAGTCCATAGTCTCTTATGGTTCACCTCCCCTTCCAATTTCCCTCATTTCCCTTCTCCTCTCCATCTCCCCATGTCCTCCATGTTATTTGTTATGGAAGACCATTCCATGCTCTTGGATCGGAAGAATAAACATTGTCAAAATGTCTATACTGCCTAGAGCAATCTATACTTTTAATGCCATTCCGATCAAATTCCACCGGTATTTTTCAAAGAGCTGGAGCAAATAATCCTAAAATTTGTATGGAATCAGAAGAGACCCTGGATTGCTAAGGAAATGTTGAAAAACAAAAATAAAACTGGCAGCATCATGTTACCTGATTTCAAGCTTTACTACAAAGCTGTGATCACCAAGACAGCATGGTACTGGCATAAAAACAGACACATGGACCAGTGGAACAGAGTAGAGAGCCCAGATATGGACCCTCAACTCTATGGTCAAATAATCTTCGACAAAACAAGAAAAAATATACAGTGGAAAAAAGACAGTCTCTTCAATAAATGGTGCTGGGAAAATTGGACAGCTATATGTAGAAGAATGAAACTCAACCATTCTCTTACACCGTACACAAAAATAAACTCGAAATGGATAAAAGACCTCAACGTGAGACAGGAATCCATCAGAATCCTAGAGGAGAACATAGGCAGTAACCTCTTTGATATCAGCCACACAACTTCTTTAATCATTTTTTCAGTGTAAAATTCAATGACATTCATTATAGTTACAATATTCTACAAAGTATTTCCAAAACTTTCTCATCACCCATACACAAACTCTGTACCCAGAAAACAGTAATTCCTCACCTTGTCCTGCCCACAGCCCCTGATAAACTCCAAACTATTTTCTGTCTCTAAGGATTTGCCTATTTTAGGTACCTCATATCAATGAAATCATACGATATTTATCCATCTATTGTCTGGCTGATTTCACTTTGCATAGCATTTTCAAGGTTTACTCATCCTGTAGCAAGTGTCAGAACTTCATTACTTTTTATGGCTAAGCAATATTCCATTTCATGTACATACAACATTTTATTTATCCATTCACCTGTTGACGGATATTTGGACCAATCAATTGTTTCCATCTTTTGGTTACTGTGATTAATTCTGCAATGAATTCTGGCATGTAAGTATCTATTTGAGATCCTGTTCTCAATTATGTTGAGTATATTTCTAGAGAGTGGAATTGTTAGAACTGATAGAGGAATTCAGCAAAGTTGCAGGGTACAAAATCAATGCACACAAGTTAGTTGCATTTCTATACACTAACAATGAAGCAGAAGAATGAGAAATCAAGAAATCAATCCCATTTACAATTGCACCAAAAACCATAAGATACCTAGGAATAAACCTAACCAGAGAAGGATCTGTATTCTGAAAACTATGGAATACTGATGAAAGAAATTGAGGAAGACATAAAACAATGGTAAAACATCACATGCTCATAGATTGGAAAAACAAATATTGTTAAAATGTCTATGCTTCTCAAAGCGATCTACACATTCAATGCAATTCCTATCAAAATGCCATCAGTATTTTTTACAGAGCTGGAACAAACAATCCTAAAATCTCTATGGAACCACAAAAGACCCTAAACAGCCAAAGGAATGTTAAAAAAGAAAACCAAAGCTGGTGGCATCACAATTCCAGATTCAAGTTATATTATGAAGCTGCAGTCATTAAGAGAGTATGGTGCTGGCACAAAAACAGACATATAGATCAGTGGAATAGAATAGAGAGGCCAGATATAGACCCACAACTCTATGGTCAGCTAAGCTTCAACAAAGCAGGAAAGAATATCCAATGGAAGAAAGACAGTCTCTTCAACAAATGGTGTTGGGAAAATTGGACAGCCACATGCAGAAGAAGGAAACTGGACCACTTCCTTATACCATACACAAAAACAAACTCAAAATGGATGAAAGACCTCAATGTGAGACAAGAATCCATCAAAATCCTAGAGGAGAACACAGGCAGCAACCTCTTTGACCTTGGCTACAGCAACTTCTTGCTAGACATGTCTCCAAAGGCAAAGGAAACAAAAGCAAAAATGAACCATTAGGACTTCATCAAGATAAAAAGCTTCTGCACAGAGAAGGAAACAGTCAATAAAACTAAAAGACAACTTACAGAATGGGAGAAAATATTTGCAAATGAGTTACCAGATAAAAGGCTGATATCCAAAATCTATAAAGGACTTATTAAACTCAATACCAATAAACAAAAAATCCAGTCAAGAAATGGGCAGAAGATATGAACAGATATTTCTGCAAAGAAGACATGCAAATGGGCAACAGACACATGAAAAAATACTCCACATCACTTGCCATCAGGGAAATACAAATCAAAACCACAATGAGAAAAAAAAAAAAAACACCACAATGAGATACCACCTTATGCTGGTCAGAATGGCTAAAATTAACAAGTCAGAAAACAACAGATGTTGGCAAGGATGCAGAGAAAGGGGAACCCTCTTACACCGTTGGTGGGAATGCAAACTGGTGCAGTAACTCTGGAAAACAGTACGGAAGTTTCTCAAAAAGTTAAAAATAGAGCTACCCTAAGACCCAGCAATTGTACTAATAGATATTTATCCAAAGGATACAAACATAGTGATTCAAAGGGGCACCTACACCCCAGTGTTTATAACAGCAATGTCCATAATAGCCAACTATGAAAAGAGCCCAGATGTCCATCAACAGATGAGTGGATAAAGAAGAAGAGGTATATAAATGCAATAGAATATTACTTGGTCAGCAAAAAGAATGAAATCTTGCTATTTGCAATGACATGGATGGAAATGGAGGGTATAATGCTAAGCAAAATAAGTCAGTCAGAGAAAGACAACTACCATATGATTTTACTCATGTGGAATTTAAGAAACAAAACACATGAACATAGAGAAATGGAAGGAAAAATAAAATAAGATGAAATCATAGGGAGAGACAAACCATAAGAGACTCTTAATCTTAGGGAACAAACTGAGGGGTGCTGGAGGGGATGGGGGTTGGGGAATGGAATAATTGGGTGATGGACATTAAGGAGGGCATGTGATGTAATGAGCACTGGGTGTTGTATGCAACTGATGAATCACCAAATTCTATCCCTGAAACTAATAATGCTACCTAAATTGAATTTAAGTAAGTTTTTTTTTTTTTTTAAAGAATGCAACTGTAATTCTATGGTTACCTTTTTGAGGAATGGCTGAAGTCTTCCATGGCAACTACATCATTTTATATTCCTACCAGCATGGTAGGATGATTCTAGTGTATCTACATCTGTATCAACATTTGTTATTTTTAATTTGGCTTATTATCATCATCCTAGGAAGTGTGAAGTTGTATCTCTTTTGTTTTTTGTTTTGATTTGCATTTCTCTAATGACTAGTGATGAATGTATTTTCACCAGCTTACTGGCCATCTAAGTGTCCTCTTCAGACAAATGTCTGTTCAAGCCCTTCGACCATTCTTAAGTTGAGTTGTTTGGTTTTTTTTTTTTTTTTTTGGTTGTTGAGTTTTGGGAGTTCTCTATTCAAGGTATCAATCCCTTATTAGATAAGTGATTTGCAAATATTTTCTTTCATTCTGTGGATTATATTTTGATCTGTTGATCATGTCTTTTGATGTATAAAAATTTTAAATTTGTTGCCTGTGCCTTTGCTGTCATATCCAAAAAATACCTTGTCAAGTCCAATGTCATGAAGCCTTTTCCCTATGTTTTCTCCTAAGAATTTCACAGTTTTAGCTCATATGTTTAGGTCTTTGATTCATTTTGAGAAAATTTTTTGATATGGTGTTGTATTAAAGTCAACTTCACTCTTTTACATGTGCATAACCAGTTTTCCCAGAACCATTTATTGAAAAGACTGTCCTTTCCAGTCAAGAGGCAACATTGCCCAAAGTCACTTGACCATGTATGGTGAGAGTTTATTCCTGGGTTCTCCATTCTATTTTATTGGTGTGTATGTCTGCCCCATTGCCAATACCACCCTGTTTTGATTATTGTGACTTTTCAGTAAATTTTAAAATCAGGAAGTGTGAAACATCCAATTTTGCTCTTTTTGAAGTCTATTTCAAGGGCTCTTGAGATTCCATATGAATTTTAGAATGGGTTTTTCCTTTTCTGAAAAAAAAAAGAAAAAAAAACTTCAGAATTTTGATAGGAATTGCATTTTATTTGTAGATGGATTTGGGTCATATTGACATTTTAATAATATTGAACCATAGACACAAACACAGGTGTTTTTCCACTTATTTCTGTCTTCTTTAATTTCTTTCAACAATGTTCTGTAGTTTCCAGCGTGCAAGTCTTCCACCTCCTTGGTTCGGTTAATTCCTAGGTATTTTGTTCTTTTTGGTGCTATTATAAAGGAATTTTTTCTATTACTTTCATTTTTGCATCCTTCATTGTTATTGCACAGACACAGAACTGATTTTTGTGTGTTTTTGTATCTTTTACTAGTTTGCTGAATTTATCAGTTCTAACAGTTTTTCTTATGGAATGTTTAGGATTTTATACATATAAGATCATGTCATCAGTGAACAAGGATAATTTTACTTCTTCTTTTCTAATGTGGATACTTTTTAATTCTTTTTCTTGCCCATTGCTCTGTCTAGAACTTACAATACTGTACTAAATAGAAGTGATAGAAGGCATCCTTGCCATGTTCCTGGTTTTAGAAGGAAATTTTCCATTCTTTCATCATTGACCATGAGGTTAGCTCTGATTTTCATATATGCCTTTATTATGTGGAAGTATCTTCTGATTTCTAGTTTCCTGACTTTTTTAAATCATAAAAAAAGCACTCAATCTTGCCAAACACTTTTTCAGTTGAGATGATCCCTTGGGTTTTTTTTTTCCCTTTATTCTATTAGTGATGTATTACATTGATCAATTTCATATGTTAACCCATCCTTGAATTCTAGCAACAAATCCTACTTGGTCACTTTTAATATGCTGCTGAATTCAGTTTACTGTATTTTGTTGAGGATTTTTACATTGACATTCGTAAGGGATATTGGTCTATAGTTTTTCCCTGTAGTGACCTTGCTTGGTTTTGGTCTCAAGGTAATGCTGACATTATGAAATGAGTTAGTAAGTATTCCTTCCTTTTTGATTTTTTGGAAGGATTTGTATTAGTTCTTTAAATGTTTGGTAGAACTCACCAATGAAGCCATCAAGACCAGGGATTTTCTTTGTCAGGATAATGTTACTGATCCAATCTCCTTAATAGTTATGTGTTTTCTTCATAATTTAGTCTTGGTAGTTTTTGTGTTTCTGGGAATTTAGATTATCCAACTTATCAGCATACAGCTGTTCATAGTACTATCTTATAATCCACTTTATTTCTATAGAATCAGTAGTGAAGTCCCTATTTCATTTCTGATTTTAGTAATTTGAATTTTCTCTCCTTTTTTCTTAGCCATTCTAGCTAAGGTTTGGTAATTTTGTTAATCTCATCAAAGAACCAACTTTTGGTTTTGCTGATTTTTCTTTCTCATTTTTCTCTTCTCTATCACTGCTTTAAGCTTTATTATTTCCTTCCTTTGGCTGGCTTTATGGTTAGTTTGTTTTTCTATTTCTACTTCCATAATTTATGAAGTTACATTGTTGATTTGCAATCTTTCTTCTTTTTTATTTATTTTTATTATTTTTTACATTGGAAAGGTTTCTTTTCTTTTATTCTTTTTTTTTGACCCTTTTTCTCTTTTGAGTACAGTTAACACACCATGTTACATTAGTTTCAAGTGTACCATATAGTGATTTGATAAGTTTATACATTATGCTCTGTTTACCACAAGTGTAGCTATCAACTGTCCTGATATATCAGTATTACAATATCACTGACTGTATTCCTTAGGCTGTGTCTTTTTTTTTATTAAGATTTTATTTATTTATTTGACAGAGAGAGAGATCACAAGTAGCAGAGAGGCAGGCAGAGAGAGAGGGGGAAGCAGGCTCCCCACTGAGCAGAGAGCCCAATGCGGGGCTTCATCCCAGGACCCTGGGATCACAACCTGAGCCGAAGGCAGAGACCTAACCCACTGAGCCACCCAGGCACCCCAGGCTGTGTCTTTTATTCCTGTGACTTATTCATTCCATAATGACAAGCCTGTATCTCCTACTCCCCTTCACCCATTGTGCCCAACCTCACACGACCCCCACTATGACAACCATCAGTTTGTTCCTAGTATTTATAGGTTTGATTCTGCTTTTTGTTCATTCATTTGTTTGTTTTTTAAGATTCCACCCCCCACCCATGAGTGAAATCATAGGGCATTTTTCTTTCTCAATCTAATTTCCCTTAGCATAATACCCTTTAGGTCTATCTATGTTGCCTCAAATGGCATATTTTATACATATATATATATATATATATATATATATATCTCACATCTTATTTTTTATTTTAAGTTTTTATTTTAATATACCACGTCTTTATCCAATCGTCTGTGGATGCACACTTAGGCTGCTTCCATATCTTGGTTATTGTACAAAATGTTGCAATAAATATAGAGGGGCATATGTCTTTTATAATTAGTGTTTTCATTGTGGGGGAATACCCAATAGTGGAATTATTGGACCATATGGTATTTCTATTTTTAATTTTTTGAGTAAACTCTATATTGTTTTCACCAGTGAAAACATTTTACATTTTACATTCCCACAAACAGTGCAAGAAGTTTCCTTTTTCTCTATAGCCTCACCAACACTTGTTATGTCTTGTCATTTTGATTTTAGCAATTCTGACCAGTGTGAAGTGATATCTCCTTGTCAAATGTCAAAACTTGCATTTCCCTGATGCTGAGTGATGTTGAGCACTTGTTCATGTGTCTTTTGACCATCTGTATGTCTTCTTTAGAAAAATTCTGTTCAGGTCTTCTATTTTTTAATCATATTGTTAATTTTTCTGGTGTTGAGTTGTAAAGTTCTTTTTATATTTTGGATATTAACTCTTAATCAATTTTTTTAAAGATTTTATTTATTCATTTGAGAGAGAGAGAGAACATGAGCTGGAGGGAACTCAATTTACCTATCTTCAGGTTCACTAATTCTTTCTCCTGCTTGCTCAAAGCTACTCCTAAACCCTTCTGATATTTTTGTTTGTTTGTTTCAGTTATTATAGTTCTTAACCTCAAGAAATCCTTTCTATGTTTTTTAAAGATTTATTTATTTATTTATTTGACAGAGATCACAAGTAGGCAGAGAGGCAGGCAGAGAGAGAGAGGGGGGAGACAGGTTCCCTGCTGAGCAGAGAGCCCGATGCGGGGCTCGATCCCAGGACCCTGAGATCATGACCTGAGCTGAAGGCACCCCCCTTTTTATGTTTTTATCTCCTCGTTGATATTTCTATTTTATGTATATGTCATTTTCTTGGCTTTGTCTATGACTTCCCCTGGCTCTTTGAGCATCTTTAAGACAGTGTTTCTGGTGGAAGTGTCTGTGTTGTGTGAATGGAGGTCTTTCCCCATGAAAGATTTACATGGGGGTCTTTACCCAAATGAAGACAGCCAGAGAAATGTATCAAGTACAAACAGTTTATTAAGGACAGTATATTTTCATGATGGGAGAGGGGCAAACCCAGAGGGGGCATCCGCCCTGAGGCTACTGGGATTTTTTCTTTTTATGTAAGCAGGGTCTTGGGTCATGGACAGGGGTGGTCTCTAAAGGAGGCTGCTTCCAATTATTTAGACGACTCCTCCCACTGGTCAGGAGGGGGCGTTTTTGGCCTTGCAAAGTTTTGTACCTGAAAGCCCCATGAGATGGGGGTGAAAACCACAATGCAAATGCATCATAATGAGTCTAGAGTTTACCCTGGGGCCAGTGGAAAAGGAAAATGCCTGTTCTGCACCGGTGACTCTTCCTCTGTCAGCCCCAGGGTCTTAGAAGCCACAAATTCAGGATCTTGTGTCCCCAGCCTTCTAATGTGTAATCTATTTATTACCTCCCTTACCTCTAGCTCATGTTTAACTAACTACCTACTCTGTCAACAGGTGTTTTAAAGCCTGTCTAGCAAGTCCGCTAACTAGCCTTTCTCAGAGACATTTTCTAATTGGGTCATACTTCCCACTTTATTTGCATGCTTTATGACTTTTTTTTGTACAAAAATGGACATTTGAATCTTATAATGGGATAACTATGGAAATCAGATTCTTCCCCCACAGTGAGGTCACTGCACCCATGCAGGGAAAGGTGTGGACTTAGAAAAGACCCAAGAAGACCTTCAGTTTAAACTTTATTTTTTTCAGTGTTCCAAGATTCATTGTTTATGCATCATACCCAGTGCTCCATGCAATACATGCCCTCCTTAATACCCACCACCAGTCTCACCCAATCCCCCATCCCCCTCCCCTCTAAAATCCTCAGGTTGTTTCTCAGAGTTCACAGTCTCTCATGGTTCGTCTACACCTCCGATTTCCCCCAATTCCCTTCTCTTCTCCCAATGTCCTCTGTGTTATTCCTTATGCTGTACAAGTAAGTGAAACCATATGATAACTGACTCTCTCTGCTTGACTTATTTCACTCAGCATAATCTCCTCTAGTCCCATCCATGTTAATACAAAAGTTGGGTATTCATCCTTTCAGATGGAGGCATAATATTCCATTGTATATATGGACCACATCTTCTTTATCCATTCGTCTGTTGAAGGGCATCTTGGCTCTTTCCACAGATAGACAACTATGGCCATTGCTGCTATGAACATTGGGGTAGAGACGGCCCTTCTTTTCACTACATCTCTATCTTTGGGGTAAATACCCAGTAGTGCAATTGCAGGGTCATAAGGTAACTCTATTTTTAATTTCGTAAGGAATCTCCACAATGTTTACCAAAGTGGCTGCACCAACTTGCATTCCCACTAACAGTGTAAGAGGATTCCCCTTTCTCCACATCCTCTCCAACACTTGTTGTTTACTTTCTTGTTAATTTTGGCCATTCTAATTGGTGAAAGGTGGTCCCTCAATGTGGTTTTGATTTGAATCTCCCTGATGGCTAATGATGATGAACCTTTTTTCACGTGTCTTTTACCAAGAAGACCTTCAGTTTACACATTGGACTGATCCTTGGCACACAGCCAACTCACAATGATCAAAATGAATGAATAAATAAATAAATAAATCCAAACCAAACAAAAAACAAAAATTTAAAAAACCCCAAACACTGGGAAAGAATCAAACTCTTTGGTGTCTGGCTGCCAAAAGGGAAAAATAAAGGGAGAAAGAAAGAAAACATGAGCACTGGTCCTTTCAATTCCCTGAAATTCACTTCAGCTAGAAGAGATTGCAGCAGTGGAGGTAAGGAGTGCAACAATGGTGGCCTGTCTCTGTGTCTGCACCTCCACAATCAGAAGCAGCCATCAGTGATCAGAACATAGATCTCTGATATTTGGAGGACAAAGTCCTCCCTGGCTTCCACAAGCTACAAGCAAGCTGTTCCAGAAATAAGCGCATGGCTTCCTGCCATGGCATGAGATGAACACCCAACAGCTAAGAGTTAAAATTGAATAAAATTAGGCAAGATTTACCATCTAAGCCTTTCCCCTGGAAGCTCCAAGCCTTCAAATAGACTCCAGAATTCCAAAATAGTTACCTGACAGTTTCTGCCAATGCAGGTGTTGTCCAGATGGGCAGAGAGATGCCTCATGTGTCCTGCTCTGCCATCCTCCTTGAAGTCACTCCATTGTGTCTTTTGGTGCATATAAGTTTTGGGGGTTTTTTTGGTGGAGTCCAGTTTTTCTTCTTTTTTTTCTTTTATTGACTGTCATTTTTAAGAAACCCCAAATCCAAGGTCATATACTTTCCCCCCATGTTTTCTTCTAAAAATCTTATAGTTTCAGTTTTAAATTCTGGTCTTTCATTCATTTTGAGTTAATTTTTGTATATGATGTTATTAAGGGTCCAACTTCATTCTTTTACATGTGGATATCTAGTTTCCCCAGAACCATTTGTTGAAAAGATTGTCCTTTTCCTATTGAATGGTCTTGGCCTCCTTGTAAATGTGAAGATTTATTTCTGGGCTCTCTATTTTATTCTATTGGTCTATATGTCTTATGTCAGTAGCTCACTGTTTCGATTCCTGTAGCTTTGTAATGTTTGAAATCAGGAAGTGTAATTCCTCCAGCTTCGTTCTTCTCTTTCAAGATTGTTTTGACTATTGCAGATCCTTTGAAATAACACAGAATTTTAGGATGAGCTTTTTCATTTCTGCAAAAATGCCATTGGGATTTGTATTGAATCTGTAGATTACTTTGAATAGTATTGATATCTAAACAGTGTTAATATCCTAATCCATGAATGCAAGATGTCTTTCCACTTATTTAGGTCTTCTTTGATTCTTTATCAATGTTTGGTTAATTGCCATCACCCTGAGAGAAGATGATACTAGGGTAGAAAAATGGGTTCTGAAAACTTGTTTGCTGAAGGTATAGCTCTAAAAAGATAATGCAGCTAGTTCACTCATTCTTTCATTGACTCCTTCCTTCCACTCAGCAAATATTTAAGGAGTGCTTATTCTGCATCAGGCAGCATTGGATATATGATAACGAACAAAAACTGATATTCTGTAATGAAACATTTCCTGAGGACTTCTTATATGCTTGACCCCATCTGAGCACCAGGGAAACAAAAACATGTCAGGGTCAGCCCTCAAGGAGTTCAACTTGGAGGTCAAACATACAAACCAATAATTGTGTATATGTAAATGTGATACAAATGTGCCTGTCATTGTGTATACACAGTTGTGATACATAAGTGCCCATATGGTAGATACAGAGGCCCCAAATCTATCATGTGTATGCTGAGCTTGGAGAGAGCAGGTATCAGAGATGTATTAACAGAAGTGATTCCTGTGCTGGGTGGAAATAGGAGCTCGCATGGGACAACATGGCACAGGATGTGGGATGGGTTGCAGGGTACATTCTTGGGAGGGGAAGTAACCTACACAAAAGAACTGAAGCATGGACTCACAAAGAAAGGGTGTGTGTGCTGTAGCAAAGGAAGTGCAGTTAGGATGAGTGAGCAGCAGCAAAGGCTTCTCATGCCTTGCTGAGGAGTTGTCACGTCATCTGACAGGCAATGGATGCCCACTGAGGGATGGTGAGCATATAACAGTGACATGTTCAGTTTCTTTTTCGAAAGGGAATTATGATTCCAAGAGGGAAAACAGGTTGGAGAGGTGACACGGAGGCATCAGAGACCACTGGTATAACCCAGACAAGGAACAGTGTGGGCCTGGGCTTGATATAAGAATGGGGCAGAGCCTGGTGTTTGAGATACTTAGGAAGTGACTGATCACCTCCAGCAGATGTAAGAAAGAAGAAACAGTGATGTCTTGAAGTACACTGGCCCAGCTCCCACCACCCTAGAAATCTAGATATGACCATTGGGAATCCCAGAAAAACAGTCCCAGTGGGAGGTAAGTAGAGCATCCCACAAGAAGCAAATTACTCCTGTTCTCCCAGTAACCCACGTGGAGGCCCTATACCAGGGGCTTGTGGGCTAGGCAGGTACCACATTTGTCTTAATCCCAGGGATCTTAGAAGGCAATTAGTGCATCCCTGGGGCCTGTTAGGTCAGATAAGTCTCCTTTACGGCTTTCCTTCTCACAACACCCGTCTTCACCCCACCTCTCATTGTGTGTTCAGGAGATGAGAGTCGTTTCCTTCCCCCTCCTTTCCCAGCCGCCTGACAGGGACACTTCAACAGTCATGCACACGAAGCTGAAATTTAAGTCTATCCAGCGCTTGCCCAAGCTCCTCCAGAAGGCTTGTCCTTGCTCGCTCAGAGAAGACCAGGAGATGTTTGCTTTGGCTAACACACACACAAGAACGCTGATGGAATAAAATGCAGTACCACCACATAATAGTTTTTAATGCAAGCAGTTTTGAGGTTAGTGTAATATTAGCTTGGAGAGGACAAGGAGAAAGAAAAAATTGATGTTACAATTTTAGGGGAGAGAGCAGTATTTGGGTAATTTTATATGTCTGATATTCATGCAGTCACAACAGAGCAGTATTTAGGAGAGAAAAAGCCACACACAGAGAACTAAAATGTGTCCATATGTTTGATAGTGTTGCTGGATGTAAGCATGTAAGAGTGATTTTGTCCATGTGATGTCATCTAGGTTAAAATCCGTTGATGTTTCATATGTACCTTTTTTTTCTTGTCTAGTCCTTCCATTCCTATTTATTTCAAGAAAATGATGACTACTATACAATAATGCAGAATCTTACTGATATTATAACCTGACCAATGTATTTTTTGAAGGTTCCATTGTGTCATATGAACTAAAAACCTGTTAACCTGAATTACTGTATTTTATCCATTTACATGATACTTATTGGCTTTGCACAAACTGAGTTATTGACAGTCAAATTTTTGAAAAGATAGCATATGTTATGAGATCCAAATAACCAGTCTATTGGAGATAAACCTGCCAGAATTTATAAAAATTTTAGATTTATAGGCTCTTTTAAAAAGAGAAATGTGTTTTTATTAGCCTACTAGGCTAATAAAAAGGTATGGTCCAGCACGGAGCCTTGGGGAGCCCTGATAGGTCCCAGCAAGTGACACTTTCCTGGCCCTGGTACTGTGCCAAATGTGTTACATTATCTCATCCAGTCTTCTCAATAAGCCTATGGTACAAGTACTGTTATTATTACCCATGCATAGGTGAGGAAACTGAGGCACAGAGAATTTAATTTATACAAGGTCACACAGCTAAGTAGTGGGGAGCTGAGATCCAACCTCAGTGTTGAGAAGCTGGAGTTCTGGCTTTTGAAATATTTCATTGGACAATGTCTGGAGGGATAGCAGGACCTGTGAACCACATGTCCCTCAAGAAGCATTCACCCCAGGGACCCCTGGGTGGCTCAATTGGTTAAGCATCTGCCTTCAGCTCAGGTCATGATCTCAGGATCCTGAGATCAAGCCCTGTGTTGTGCTCCCTGCTCAGTGGGGAGTCTGCTTCTCCCTCACCTTCTCCCTCTGCCCACACTCCCCGCAACTTGTGTTCTCTTTTTCTTTCAAATAAATTTGAAAATGTATATTTAAAAAAATATTTTTTAGAAAAGAACCATTCACTGCATCTGGCATCTGTACCATAAGCCTTCTTGACGTAAGACCCCATGCTCCTTGACCTTAGGCTTCTAAAATGCAGTAGTGGGGAGAAAGCAAAATCCATCCAAAGGAAGCAAGTAAAGCAATGAATAATACACACATAATCACATCAACTATATATAAATAAACTGAATCAATGTTCCTAAATTCTTTGTCACTTGTTTTGTCTTGGGTTCTACCATTTGCTCTTTCAATCTGCTTAGAACTTCTCTTTCACCTTTTGTCCAGCCCATGGGTAAACCATCACAAAAAAGCAAATTAACTGGGGTCTCTGAAGCAGTGAGAGCTTCCTCTTTTGAAAAGCACCCCAGAAACACATGGGCTGAAAAGGATGTACAAGTCAGCGCTA
The DNA here is from genome assembly GCF_963455335.1 of Martes martes. NCBI lineage: Eukaryota > Metazoa > Chordata > Mammalia > Carnivora > Mustelidae > Martes > Martes martes. The sequence goes on along the minus strand of NC_137896.1, from coordinate 45,270,060 downwards.
GTCCCATCAGTGTTGTCATATGGTGGGGGTCATCAGATTGGTTCAGTGCACCACTGCCAGTGTGTTTATAATAAAAGAAGATATAACAAAATAAAGTTGTTTTGTGAATCTTTTATTTCAATTAAAAATTATAAATATAAAATTTTTAAAAATATATAAATATAATGTGTATATTGGATCACATTGTAAAATGTATTTCTTTTTTTTAAAGATTTTGATTTTAAGTCATCTCCACACCAAGCATGGGGCTCAAATTTACAAACCCAAGATCAAGAGTCACATCTTCTATTGACTGAGCCAGCCAGGCACCTCAAAATGTTTTCTTTCTGAGATGTGGTCAAAAATATTTGAAAGACGTCATCCTTAAAAAAAATCATTTCCCTCAAATTGGGACATCTTAGGTCCTCTCAGTCTGGGTGAGGTTCTGTGTGAATCACACCAACTAAAACACTTACAGAACACCTGCAGGGATGGAGCAAGTGAAGGGAGTCTCCCCCCACACACACACACATCAGAGAGTATGATACAGTTTCTTCACTGGTAAAGACCTTAATCTAGAAAGTTCTAAAGGGCCAAGAGGTATTTATTAAGGAGAAAGAATGTGGGATGGAAAATGTCAGGCAAGTCATACCCCATGAGTGCCTCTGAATCTGGTTTACTGATGATGGTCAGATTGTCAACCCTGAAACAGTTGCCCCTCTGGATAGGCTGTTACCTAAGGTACAGGAGGCACCACATGCAAGTTTCTCACCTTCAAATTCCTGTCACCGTCCCCCATAAACCTGTCCCTTCAGCCTGAAATCTCTCATCTTCTGCTGGATTTAATCAAAACCATCTTCACCTCACAGTACCTCCCCCACCAAATCAGTTTCCTTTTTCCAAGTTCTCCCTGGGTTCCAAACCTTGCATGAGCAGCACACCCTGACACCAATCCCTGCCTCATCCAACCTTCCTCAAAAATTCTTGCAGTCACTGCTTATCAGATTGCTTGTGTCTGTGTTTGTATCATTTGGCTCTTTGCATATTTGTGCCTCCCCAACTCCGAGTCCCTGAGCTTAGACCATTAGCCCAGGGGAGAGCCAGACCCCACCACCAACCCCTGGAGCTTGTACACCACACACTGAGGGCTCAGATGCCGCCTCTTTACTACAAATGTGTACCCATCTGGTTGATAGACATTCTAGGTATGGGGATGAAACATCCTTGGAAAATGGAATCTGTTCTGAGCAGGTTGTTTTGAGAAACTAGTATCTGCATCTTGTGCGTGCTGACTTAAAATGCTTCTCTAAATGCAGTCTTTGCCTTAAATCTTGTGGCTGTATCTATTACATGGACAACCCAGCTCAACCACCTGCCCCAGCACATGTTTCTCTGCCTGCCTCTTACCACCACCTATTGGCTCCCAGAGGAAATAAGAAGCAACAGTACATCTGAGGTTATGTGTTTCCATCCAAGTTTCCAAGAGGCTTCCAGGAATCAGCAATGATCACAGCAGAAGCCAACATGTAGAGAATCTGATGCCTGAGAAGTGTTTTTGCTAATGGCTCCTGGTTCTGTCCTCCTGCCCCTCTTAAAAGTTGGTGGCTTAGGGAATTCAAACATGGCACTAGCATTTGTGCAGAAAATATAAAGACAGATGTAAATCCCCAAAGAGAACATGAACATTGAGAGATGAGCTACCCACATTCTGGGAAAACCTGTGCCCCAGGCCCACGTTGCCAAACACCTTGCCTCTGCAGAATTTTTAACCGTGATTCATCTACTAGATTACCTGCCTTTGTCAGAGCCTACAATGCGGACCCTGAGCCAAGCAAAAACCACAGCCAGGTCTTTGTACGAGGTCTCCAGCCAATCCTTTCTCTGAGAGTTGCATCAGCATAAGGATAGCCACTGAAGCAGAGTCTCACATGATAAACCAAGCTACTCTCCCAAAACACAGGTATTTCCCGAAGTAGAATGGACGCTGTGTCCCCACCCATCAAAGGTGAAAGACTCTCCATAACAAATTACTGGCTCTGAGCTTAGGCTGCCACCTTGAACCCCAACAAAATCTGGCTAAAATGGGCTATAGGGAGCTGAGCTCGTGAGGGCTTTCTTGGAAAGGAGAGATGTGAAATCGGGCCTTTCCTATTTCTAGTTCTGATGTTTGCCACTGCTCCAGGACGAGCACACAGCCCAGGAATTCCTAATTTTGAGAAACTTCAGGTTGAGCATTTACCACAAGAAGAAAGAAAGTTTTCAATGAAACAAGACAAACTCTTTTTAGTTACCTATTTCCGTGTATCCAACCGCTTCATAATTTAGTGACTTAAAACGACTTATCATTAAATGAAAGCCAATTATTAAGATTAAATAACAATGTATGACTTTTCATTATGAGGGTTGGCTGTGGGATGTTTCTGCTCTACCACATGTGGGCTACCTGTGTTCAGCAGGGAGGGCCTGGAAGACCCAAGGCAGCCCCTGTCACAGGCTCTCCATATGGCCTCAGCCTCCAGAGCCTCTTTGCATGACTAAGATGGCAGCCTGGTTCCAAGGGGACCAAAGCAGAAACTCCCATGTCTCTTAACAGGCCTGGCATTGTCACAGTGTCACTTCTGCTTCATTCTGCTAGTCAGAGTAAGGCCAAATTCAAGGGGAAGGGAACTAGACTGTGCCTATTAATGGAAGGAGCAATAGCTCCTCCAGGGAGAGGAGACAATTAAGGACAACCTATCACACAGACCATTACCAGAAAGAGAACCAGAAAAGCCTCATTCTTCTGCCTTCTGTGCTGAGGAATGGAATAAGTCATAACCTCCCAGAAGAACAGAGTCAAGAATCACTATTCGGAGGGTCATGAAGATTAAATAAGATTCACTCCTAGGTATTTACTCAAGAGAAATGAAAATCATGCCCACAAAAGACTTGTACAAGGCTCTTCACAGAAATATTTTTTTAATATCTCCAAACCAGACGCAACCCAGTTGTCCACCTACAAGAATGGATAAACGTATTACAGTATATTTATTCAATTGACTAATAACAATTAAAAATAACAAACTATAAGACACACAGTAATTCGGGGCACCTGGGTGGCTCAGTGGGTTAAAGCCTCTGCCTTCAGCTCAGGTCATGATCCCAGGGTCCTGGGATCGAGCCCCGCATCTGGCTTTCTGCTCAGTGGGAAGCCTGCATCCTCCTCTCTCTGCCTGCCTCTGTGTCTACTTGTGATATCTGTCAAATAAATAAATAAAATCTTAAAAAAAAAAGACACACAGTAATTTAGATAAATCCCAAAATTATCATACTGAGTAAAAGGAGTTTGTCACACCAAAGTTCATAATGAACAATTCCATTTATATGACATCTAAAAACTGGTGAAACTAATCTGTACAAGTTGGGTGGGGTTTGGGGTTGATTGCAAAGGGGCACAAGGAACATTCTGAGGATTGTAGAAATATATCTGACTTGGGGTGATGGTTATGTGGGTGTATACAATTGTCAAAAGGTATTGAACTAAACCCTTAATATTTGTGCTTTTATTTTAAATTATACCTAAATAAAAATATAAAAACAAAAACAAGTCTAAATAAGATAATTATGGTTAGTGCCTTGCATATGGCACACACCTGTGGCTCAGCAAATGTAGCCAATCCTGTAAAATCCTGGAGTCCACAAGGTGCCCTTGAGGACCACATCAGAGAGGAGATGCCATTTGAGAAGCTGCAGTGTTCAAGGCTGGCTGCAAAGCTCACTCGCCTGTGGGTTTGCTGGGCACACAGATACCTTGGTTACCTTTTCCCACCTTCCTTTTCTTCCCTGACCCATCTAAAATGCTGCAATTTTTTTTCCATGAAAACAAAGGTTCAGTGGAGACTAATTTTGTTTCCAACAAGGATGAAGAGGTTCAGGGAAGGGCAGGGTGAGGCCCTGAGCTTCCTGGCCCCTCCTCCAATAGGCTCCCCTTTCTCCCATTTCACTTGTTGCAGTGGTTCTACCGAAGATGGGGTGTGAGATTCGAACCCCTGGTTTATTACACCGTTTCCTCAGCAGGCAGGATGCTGGGGGCACAGAGGGCAAGCTCTGATGGGAAGGGAAAAGGTTTATGGGTAGGACTCTTCACTAATTTCTCCATCTCACCCAGGAGGGGCCCTGAGGATGGAGTCGGGGGCTGGAGGGTGGAAACATCTGTATCACATACAACCCGTTTCTCTTTTCATGAAGTCTGCCCATTTTCCATCAGACTCATCCCTCCTGCCTTGAATTCTCCTTTCCCTTCCAAGCTTGACAACTCAAAGCTTGTATAAGATGCTTCTCTTGTTTTCTGAATGAATTCCCAGACTTCACATTCTCCTCTTTCTCCTTCTGGTTTATCTCTGGCCCAATCATCAAGTCTGCTCTGGTTTGGGGTTGGTTTGCTCAAGTCACCTAACTTTTCTTGTGTGATAATTTTTAAACTTTAATGCTTATTTCTAGAGGTGCATAATTCTGTCAGTTTAGAAGCCTGGGGCTGCCTGGGGTCTTGGCATTGTGCTGAGGATAAGAATATAGGAAACAACAAAGAGACTGGAGAGAGCTGCTCAAAAGCACCAGCTTTACAAAATTCAGGCTTCAGGATGGCTATTGGTGTTAAAACATGGGTGTTTCCATGATACAAATGAGGCAAGACTCTGTCTCCAGCAGGGAGTTGAAGGCTTGAGGTCTCTAGATTCTTCCTGAACTTGCCTCCTTATCTTTAGAGGGTACTGGGAGAATCCTTCAGCTTGTCTCCACCTTTAGTACCTGTCCACCTAACTTTCCATTTTAATCCATTCTATCCCATATTTCCATGGAAAGGGAGACAAAAAGGAACTGAATTACACAATGCCCTAGTAGCTGTAAAGGGCAGAAACCAAACTCAAATCAGCTCAGAGTTAGTAGTTCACATAACTGAAAATACTAGCAGTAGGCTAGCTTCAGACACCGTGAAATCCAGGAGCTTAAATCATGTTATCCCTGTTTCTCAGCTCAGCCCTCTTTCAGTGGGCTGTATTCTTGGAGGGTCAGGATGATGCTCACTCTCTAGAATTAGTGGCTCCAGTGGAGAGACAGTTCTTCCTTGATACTTCCAGCAAAAGTCCAGATGGGCTTTTATCCTGGCCTGGTAATGAGCCAATCCCAGATCCAGTCATGGCTACTACACTCTGATTGACTCATTCATACATAAAGGATTTAGATGGAGGGTTAATCCCACCCAAAACACATGGAACAGGGTAATTCATTAAAGGAAAATCTAGATATTACCAGGACGTGGGGAAAATGGAGGTTGGCTGGGCAAAGACAAGAGTTACCCACCTCAAGAACTAATATTACCAAGCATCTATCATGGTCCAACAATCTGCCAGGTCCTATTCCTATGCTGTCATTAAATCCTCAGAGGTAAATAGGATCATTTCATTTTACAGATACAAAAACTGAAGGTCAAGAAGGTGAAGGCTTGTAGTTTGATGATCATAGGCTTCTCCATCGATTGGTCAAAACTGGCATCTAGAAGTAAGTGGAATCCATGGAGTTACTACAGTTTCCAACCCCACAGCCCAACTCCCAGAATTCAAGAAGCAGATTCCTATCTCTCCCTGCATTGGCATCATGACCTTTAAGGCCTCCTAGGTCTTAGGAGACCTAATAGTCTCCTAGGTCTCCTAGGTCTCCTAGGTCTTAGGAGACCTAATGGTCTCCATGGCTCCTAGGTAATGGCTATGAAGACTTCTCAACCATATTGCAAAAGAGAAAGGACCAGTTTGTCCAGCATTTACCCAATGGACAGTCATGTCCTGGTTAAGGTACCCACTCTGCCCATACCCCCAGGTCTCAATAATGATGATCATTCCATTGTTCCCAGTGAGTGGCGGGATTTATTCCCGAATCTATGGGTTTCTTTTACAGTGTGGAATTCTGAAAACACACACAACAGGCATGTTATTTTCTTTTATTCTAAACAATCACAAGAAGGGAAAACATTAGAGATGAAACAACGCAGCAAGTTCTAGACAAGATGGATACTCCACCGTCACCTGGAAACGATGCTCCTCAACATGACCTTTAGCTCAAAGTTTGTGCTTCACTTTCTTTTTAATTGAAGTACAATTGACACACAATGTTATATTAGCCTCAGGTGTACAACATAGTGATTCGACAATTGTATACATTATTCAGTGTTCACCACAAGAAATATAGTGGGCGAAGATGGCGGAGAAGTAGCAGGCTGAGACGACATCGGGTAGCAGGAGATCAGCTAGATAGCTTATCTAACCATTGTGAACACCTACAAATCCAACGGGAAATCGAAGAGAAGAAGAGCAACAATCCCAGAAACAGAAAATCGATCACTTTCTGAAAGGTAGGACCTGCGGAGAAGTGAATCCAAAGCGACGGGAAGATAGACCCCGGGGGGAGGGGCCGGCACCCGGCAAGCGGCGGAGCGACGGAGCACAAAATCGGGACTTTTAAAAGTCGGCTCCACTGGGAGACGTCGCTCCAGAGGCTAAACTGGGGGGAAACCCAGGCGGGGTCAGCATAACCCCAGGACCCGCGGGGTCACAGAAGGACTGGGGGTGTCTGAGTGCCGCAGAGCTCGCAGTTATTAGAGCGGGGAAGCCGGCTATAGCGACAAAGCCGAGGAGTGAGCTCTAAGCCCAGGGTTACCTTGTGCCGGTCGCAGGCTGGGTGGGCTCGGAGCGCGGCCGGAGGCCACGGAGACAAAAGCGACCCGGCGCTTTTCTCCAGCTCCAACAATTGACTGCTTTCCTCGAGGCGCGACCGCAAGCCAGGGAGGCGGGGCTATTGGGCGCTTTGCTCTGAGAGCGCACTGAGGAGCGGAACCCCAAGCTCTTGGCTCCTCCGGGCCGAGAGATTGGGAGGCCGCCATCTTCATTCCCGTCCTCCGGAACTCTACGGAAAGCGCTCAGGGAACAAAAGCTCCCGAAAGCAAACCCGAGCGGATTCCTTAGCCCGGCCCCTGGCAAGGGCGGTGCAATTCCGCCTGCGGCAAGGACACTTGAGAATCACAACAACAGGCCCCTCCCCCAGAAGATCAACAAGAAACCCAGCCAAAACCAACTTCAGTCACCAAGAACAGCGGAATTCCACAGCAGGAGAAAGCAAATCCTACCTGGACAAAATGACAAGGCGGAAAAACTCACCTCAAAAAAAAGAACAAGAGGCCGTACCGAAGGCTGGAGACCTAATCAATACAGACATAGGTAGCATGACAGATCTAGAGTTCAGAATGACAATTCTCAAGGTTCTAGCCGGGCTCGAAAAAGGCATAGAAGATATTAGAGAAACCCTCTCCGGAGAGATAAAAGCCCTTTCTGGAGAAATAAAAGAACTAAAATCTAACCAAGTTGAAATCAAAAAAGCTATTCATGAGGTGCAATCAAAAATGGAAGCTCTCACTGCCAGGATAAATGAGGCAGAAGAAAGAATTAGTGACATAGAAGACCAAATGACAGAGAATAAAGAAGCTGAGCAAAAGAGAGACAAACAACTACTGGAACATGAGGAGAGGATTCGAGAGATAAGTGACACCATAAGACGACACAACATTAGAATAATTGGGATTCCAGAAGAAGAAGAAAGAGAGAGGGGAGCAGAAGGTATATTGGAGACAATTATTGGAGAGAATTTCCCTAATATGGCAAAGGGAACAAACATCAAAATCCAGGAGATGCTAAGAACGCCCCTCAAAATCAATAAAAATAGGTCCACACCTCGTCACCTGATAGTAAAATTTACAAGTCTTAGCGACAAAGAGAAAATCCTGAAAGCAGCCTGGGAAAAGAAGTCTGTAACATACAAGGGTAAAAACATTAGATTGGCAGCGGACCTATCCACAGAGACCTGGCAGGCCAGAAAGAACTGGCATGATATATTCAGAGCACTAAACGAGAAAAACATGCAGCCAAGAATACTATATCCGGCTAGGCTATCATTGAAAATAGAAGGAGAGATAAAGAGCTTCCAGGACAAACAAAAGCTGAAAGAATTTGCAAACACCAAACCAGCTCTACAGGAAATATTGAAAGGGGTCCTCTAAGCAAAGAGAGACCCTAAAAGTAGTAGATCAGAAAGAAACAGAAACAATATACAGTAACAATCACCTTACAGGCAATACAATGGCACTAAATTCATATCTCTCAATAGTTACCCTGAATGTTAACGGGCTAAATGCCCCAATCAAAAGACACAGGGTATCAGAATGGATAAAAAAACAAAACCCATCAATATGCTGCCTACAAGAAACTCATTTTAGACCCGAAGACACCTCCAGATTTAAAGTGAGGGGGTGGAAAACAATGTACCATGCTAATGGACATCAGAAGAAAGCTGGGGTGGCAATCCTTATATCAGATCAATTAGATTTTAAGCCAAAGACTATAATAAGAGATGAGAAAGGACCCTATATCATACTCAAAGGGTCTGTCCAACAAGAAGATCTAACAATCTTAAATATCTATGCCCCTAACATGGGAGCAGCCAACTATATAAACCAATTAGTAACAAAATCAAAGAAATACATCGACAGTAATACAATAATAGCAGGGGACTTTAACACTCCCCTCACTGAAATGGACAGATCATCTAAGCAAAAGATCAACAAGGAAATAAAGGCCTTAAATGACACACTGGACCAGATGGACATCACAGATCTATTCAGAACATTCCATCCCAAAGCAACAGAATATACATTCTTCTCTAGTGCACATGGAACATTCTCCAGAATAGACCACATCCTGGGTCATAAATCAGGTCTCAATCGGTACCAAAAGATCGAGATCATTCCCTGCATATTTTCAGACCACAATGCTCTGAAGCTCGAACTCAATCACAAGAGGAAATTTGGAAAGAACGCAAATACATGGAGACTAAACAGCATCCTCCTAAAAAATGAATGGGTCAACCAGGAAATTAAAGAAGAATTGAAAAAATTCATGGAAACAAATGATAATGAAAACACAACAGTTCAAAATCTGTGGGACACAATAAAGGCAGTCCTGAGAGGAAAATATATAGCAGTGCAAGCCTTTCTCAAGAAACAAGAAAGGTCTCAAATACACAATCTAACCCTACACCTAAAGGAGCTGGAGAGAGAACAACAAAGAAAGCCTAAACCCAGCAGGAGAAGAGAAATCATAAAGATCAGAGCAGAAATCAATGAAATAGAAACTAAAAAAACAATAGAACAAATCAACAAAACTAGGAGCTGGTTCTTTGAAAGAATTAATAAGATTGATAAGCCCCTGGCCAGACTTATCAAAAAGAAAAGAGAAAGGACGCAAATAAATAAAATCATGAATGAAAGAGGAGAGATCACAACCAACACCAAAGAAATACAAACAATTATAAGAACATACTACGAGCAACTCTATGGCAACAAATTTGACAACCTGGAAGAAATGGATACATTTCTAGAGATGTATAAACTACCACAACTGAACCAGGAAGAAATAGATAACCTGAACAGACCCATAACCAGTAAGGAGATTGAAACAGTCATCAAAAATCTCCAAACAAACAAAAGTCCAGGACCAGACGGCTTCCCAGGGGAATTCTACCGAACATTTAAAGAAGAATTAATTCCTATTCTCCTGAAACTGTTCCAAAAAATAGAAATGGAAGGAAAACTTCCAAACTCATTCTATGAGGCCAGCATCACCTTGATCCCAAAACCAGACAAGGATCCCACCAAAAAAGAGAATTACAGACCAATATCCTTGATGAACACAGATGCGAAAATTCTCACCAAAATACTGGCCAATAGGATCCAACAGTACGTTAAAAGGATTATTCACCACGACCAAGTGGGATTTATTCCAGGGCTGCAAGGTTGGTTCAACATCCGCAAATCCATCAATGTGATACAATACATTAATAAAAGAAAGAGTAAGAACCATATGATACTCTCAATAGATGCTGAAAAAGCGTTTGACAAAGTGCAGCATCCCTTCCTGATTAAAACTCTTCAAAGTGTAGGGATAGAAGGCACATACCTCAATATTATCAAAGCCATCTATGAAAAACCCACCACAAATATCATTCTCAATGGAGAAAAACTGAAAGCTTTTCCGCTAAGGTCAGGAACACGGCAGGGATGTCCGTTATCACCACTGCTGTTCAATATAGTACTAGAAGTCCTAGCCTCAGCAATCAGACAACAAAAAGAAATTAAAGGCATCCAAATCGACAAAGAAGAAGTCAAACTATCACTCTTTGCAGATGATATGATACTATATGTGGAAAACCCAAAAGGCTCCACTCCAAAACTGCTAGAACTTATACAGGAATTCAGTAAAGTGTCAGGATATAAAGTCAATGCACAGAAATCAGTCGCATTTCTTTACACTAACAACAAGACAGAAGAAAGAGAAATTGAGGAGTCGGTCCCATTTACAATCGTACCCAAAACCATAAGATACCTAGGAATAAATCTAACCAAAGAGGCAAAGAATCTATACTCAGAAAACTATAAAGTACTCATGAAAGAAATTGAGGAAGACACAAAGAAATGGAAAAATATTCCATGCTCATGGATTGGAAGAACAAATATTGTGAAAATGTCTATTCTACCTAAAGCAATCTACACATTTAATGCAATCCCTATCAAAATCCCATCCATTTTTTTTAAAGAAATAGAACAAATAATCCTAAAATTTATATGGAACCAGAAAAGACCTCGAATAGCCAAAGGAATATTGAAAAAGAAAGCCAAAGTCGGTGGTATCACAATTCCAGACTTCAAGCTCTATTACAAAGCTGTCATCATCAAGACAGTATGGTACTGGCACAAAAACAGACATATAGATCAATGGAACAGAATAGAGAGCCCAGAAATAGACCCTCAACTCTATGGTCAACTAATCTTTGACAAAGCAGGAAAGAATATCCAATGGAAAAAAGACAGCCTCTTCAACAAATGGTGCTGGGAAAATTGGACAGCCACATGCAGAAAAATGAAATTGGACTATTTCCTTACACCACACACGAAAATAGACTCAAAGTGGATGAAGGACCTCAATGTGCGAAAGGAATCTATCAAAATCCTTGAGGACAATGCAGGCAGCAACCTCTTTGACCTCCACCGCAGCAACTTCTTCCTAGGAACATCGCCAAAGGCAACAGAAGCAAGGGCAAAAATGAACTATTGGGATTTCATCAAGATCAAAAGCTTTTGCACAGCAAAAGAAACAGTGAACAAAACCAAAAGACAACTGACAGAATGGGAGAAGATATTTGCAAACGACATATCAGATAAAGGGCTCGTATCCAAAATCTATAAAGAGCTTATCAAACTCAATACCCAAAGAACAAATAATCCAGTCAAGAAATGGGCAGAGGACATGAAAAGACATTTCTGCAAGGAAGACATCCAGATGGCCAACAGACACATGAAAAAATGCTCCACATCACTTGGCATCAGGGAAATACAAATCAAAACCACAATGAGATACCACCTCACACCAGTCAGAATGGCTAAAATTAACAAGTCAAGAAATGACAGATGCTGGCGAGGATGCGGAGAGAGGGGAACCCTCCTACACTGTTGGTGGGAATGCAAGCTGGTGCAACCACTCAGGAAAACAGTGTGGAGGTTCCTCAAAAAACTGAAAATAGAGCTACCCTACGACCCAGCAATTGCACTCCTGGGTATATATCCTAAAGATACAAACGTGGTGCTCCGAAGGGGCACATGCACCCGAATGTTTATAGCAGCAATGTCCACAATAGCCAAACTGTGGAAAGCGCCTAGATGTCCATCAACAGATGAATGGATAAAGAAGATGTGGTATATATACACAATGGAATACTATGCAGCCATCAAAAGACATGAAATCTTGCCATTTTCGACGACGTGGATGGAACTAGAGGGTATCATGCTTAGCGAAATAAGTCAATCGGAGAAATATAACTATCATATGATCTCTTTGATATGAGGAAGTGGAGATGCAAGGTGGGGGGGTTTGGGGGGAGGTAGGAAAAGAAAAAATGAAAAGATGGGATTGGGAGGAAGACAAACCATAAAAGACTCAATCTCAAGAAACAGACTGAGGGTTGCGGGGGGGAAGGGGGACGGGAGAGGGTGGTGGGGAAATGGACATTGGGGAGGGTATGGGCTATGATGAGTGCTGTGAAATGTGTAAACCAGACGATTCACAGACCTGTACCCCTGGGGATAAAAATACATTATATGTTTATTAAAATAAAAAAATTAAAAAAAAAAAAAAAAAGAAATATAGTGGGCATTGGTCACCATGCAACATTATTACAATATGACTGACTATAGTCCCTGTGTCATACATTTTATCCCCATGACTTGCTTATTTCATAACTGAAAGTTTGTACCTCTTAATCTCCTTCATCTATTTTGCCCACCACCCACCCCCTTTCCTTCTGGCAACTGCCAGTTTGTTCTCTGTATTTATGAGTCTGTTTTGGTTTGTTCATTTGTTTTTTTTTTTTTTTTTAGATTCCCCATATAAGTTAAATAATATGGTATTGTTTCTCTGTCTGACTAATTTCACTTAACATTATCCCTCTAAGTTCATACATGTTATCACAAATGGCAAGATTTCATTCTTTTTTATGGCTCATATTTTCTTTATCCATTCATCTATCAGTGGACACTTAAATTGCTTCCACATCTTGGTTATTGTAAATAATGTTGCAATAAACATAAGGGTGCACATATCTTTTCAAATTATGTTCAAAAACAAAGAAATTGTTTTCTTTGGATGAATACCCAGAAGTGAAATTACTAGATTGTACGGTATTTGTTTTTAATTTTTTGAGGAACTTCCATACCGTTTTCCATAGTGCACCAATTTACAATCTCACCAATAGTGCACAAGGGTTTCCTTGTTCTCCACAGCTTCACCAACTCTCCCTATATCTTGTCTTTTTTATTCTGGCCATTCTGACAGGTGTGAGCTGCTATCTCATTGTGGTTTTGATTTGCATTTCCCTGGTGATGAGTAATATTGAACATCTTTTCATGGGTGTTGGCCATCAGATCCTCTGCCCATTTTTTAATTGGATTATTTGTTTTCTGGTGTTAACCCCTTATTGGATATACCATTTACCATATCTACTCCCAAGATTGCTTTTTTGTTTTGGTAATATATTTCACTTTTCTGGTATAATTTCAAGTGATGATTCATATGGTATGCATGTCTGTTCTATTCTGAATATGAATGTCCCTGGTATGCCAATCTGTTGTCTGCCAATCTGAAGACAGTGGAACAGTTCAGATTCCCATAATGCTCTTGCCTTCTCAAAGGCCAGTCTGCATATTCAGGAGAACATCAGGGTATGAATGAGAAAGCCCACCTTGAATCTTCAGTCAAATCCATTTGCAAAGCTCATTCAGAGGGGAAAGTTGCTGCTCAAAGCCCAAGAGCTTTTTGTGCAAAAAACACCTTGATAAATCCCTCGCATCCCTTCACAGAATGCCTTTAATTACATTAAGTAAAACACACAGATGTACAAAGGAAACCAATCATGCTGAACAACAGCCATCCAAATATTTTTAAACAAAATTTATGAGGTATTGGTTGTAATTATTACGTGGTACAGGACCCACTTGCCTATCTACTCATTAACATGACTTTGAAGTCATAATGAGTATAGACAATATTTTGAGACAGCTGCAAACCCTATGAATATAATATGAAAATGTGTGGTTTCTATTGATGCCAAAATCACAGACCCTTCAGATGCCACTGTGAGTTGTTACCTACATAACTGAAGGAAATTCTAATTTATATGTAGCTTTCCATGAAAATAAAGGTGCAAGTCTATTTCTTATTCAAGTTTACAGAACCCCTGAATTCTACCCTCAGAACACTGTGCCCTGTTGGTGGACGCCAGGGTGTTCTAGAGTGTTAATAACATCCATGAATGGTTGTCTAAGCCATTCTTCTGGCTGCTCTCTGAGCATTTTTGTCCCCACAGCTCACACTAAGAAGGCCAAGACTTGGAAAGGTCAAGCCATGGGATGACACAACAGTGAGCCCACCCAGCTCTAGGCACTAGTGTGGAGGTTCTCCTTCCGTCTGAGTAGCCTCAGCGTGGGGAAGCCAACATCTAGGCCTTGACGTTGGAAAGAGAGGAAGTAAGTGGAGACCCCATGCCCCCAACACCAGGGACATGATTAAATCTCCCAGCTGTCCTCCCTCTTCCCACCTCTCCTAGAGCATTCTCAGAGATAGAGGGAAACGTGGACATATGCAAGCCCTTTACAGGAGGGATAAATGTGGGGGAAATTCCTCTTCACAAGGCCTGGGGTGAAACTGTGGCCCCTGGGAGTCAGCAACTTGGGGCCCAGTTAATCTCGGGGAGGGCAGTGTCCTAGAAGCACTGTGGAAGCAGATGGGAAGGTGGGGGAGGAGGTTGCTACAGAAGTAGGAGTTGGAAGTATTCTCTCTCTCCTAGGACCTGGGCGGGGCCTGAAGCCTCCGGGAGGCTGGGCTTCTAGAAATGAAGTGTGAGGCTCAGGTCTTGCCTTCAGCCTCCCCCAGCCTTTGAACTCACCGAGGTGTAAAACAGCAGCTGCCTGGCCAAGCCCCAGCTCAGGAAATTGCTTTTTGTCTACTGGGGCTCCACATGTCTTTTCACTCTGCTGGCCTCTGGCCCAGCAGCCAATGAGATGTGCATCTGCCAGGCATTGGGCCCACACCCTGGCACCTGCCCCCCGCCTTGGTGATTCCTCATGGACCATACCCTCAGTCCGCATGGCACCAAGCAGAGCTCTGGGCTGGGAAGACACGTCCGCAGAGATGCACCAGGAATAAAGACTTAACTAAGGCTGTCACAGAAGTAGCTGGAGCTCCCCAGCCCCCAGTGACCCAACTGAAGTCTTAAGCAGCCAGCCCAGCTACCAGCCTTACCCAGTTTAGCTAAAATCTCTTCCAGGGGGTGGATGTGCCATACAGTCTCAATGCCTCTGTACAGTGAAGTCCCTGGTGGAGAAGCAAATTGAAAGCAGATTTCCTTCAGTTCTTAAAGGGGCCTTAAACCTAGTTTCCTATTAATCTGAACTTACTCATGAGGAAACAATCAAACAAAGGCAAATTGAGGGACATTCTGAAAACAACGGGCTTGGACTTTTCAAAATTGCCAATGTCATGGGGGCAGTGGCTGAGGAATTGTTCTAGAGATGAGGAGGCTAAAGAGATAAGATAGTTGAAAGCTGCGTGTGACTCTGGGCCGGGTCCTGGAGCAAACAAACCAGCAAGTGTTTGTAAAGGACATTATCAAGGCGGGGTTGGGGGGGGCGCCTGGGTGGCTCAGTGGGTTAAGCTTCTGCCTTCGGCTCAGGTCATGATCTCAGGGTCCTGGGATCGGGTCCCGCATCGGGCTCTCTGCTCAGCGGGGAGCCTGCTTCCCTCTCTCTCTCTCTCTGCCTGCCTCTCTGCCTACTTGTGATCTTTCTCTGTCAAATAAATAAATAAAATCTTTTAAAAAAAAAAAAGGACGTTATCAAGACAATCAGGAAAACTGGATTATACACTGTATATTATTAGACAAAAATATTGTACCAATGTTACATTTTCTGATAGGCATGACTACACTATGGTCATGCAGGCAGAGCTCCTTGGTCTCAGGAGAGATGCACGAAGTTTTTAGAGATGAAGGGTCCTATGTCTGTGACTATATCTCAAACAGGTTTAGAAAATACAATTAGATAGATAAAGAATTCTTTGCTTGACCAAGCTTCAGTCAGGCTCCTGAACCTTCTCTAAGGCCCCTCTGTCCACTTCCTCATAAAATCCTGTTTTAGCAAAAACTCTACTACGTAGGTTTAACCAGAACCCCCAGTGCTTGATTCCTGATCACCTCGATATCGGATCAGGTCCCTCATCCTTCACATCCCTCTGGTGATGCCCGACAGCCTGGCTTGTCTTCAGCAAGGACCCCAGGAGGTCAGCTTAATCAGAATCCTCCTTGTTCCTGGTGTTTCCTCCTGGTGATTTTTCCATCCACTGACTCCCACCCTGCTCTTTGACTATAAATCCCCACTTGCCCATGCTGTATTCAGAGCTGAGCCTCCCTTATCTCCCCCACTGCAAAATCCCATGATGGTAGTACTTACACCTATCATGATGGTCCCCAGTAAAATCTGCCTTACCACTTTAAAAAGTGTCACCGAATGTTTATCTTTAACAATAGATGATAGATAGATAGACGGATAGGAAGAGAGAGTGAGAGAGAGAGAGAGAGATGACAGATAGATAATTGGTAGATGATCAATAGATAGTAGATGGATAGATGATACATAGGTAGATAGATGATTGATAGAAAGACAGATTACTGATAGATGTTTGATGGATGACAGAGAAATAGATAGATAGATGATAAATTGATAGAAAGCACAAGTGGGGCAAGATTTTTTTAAAGATTTTATTTATTTATTTGAGAGACAGGCAGAGCCCAGGCAGGGGGAGAGACAGAGGGAAAGGGAGAAGCAGACTCCCCCTGAGCTGGGAGCGCAACACCAGGATCAGTCCCAGGACCTGGGGATCATGACCTGAGCGAAGGCAGATGCCCAACGGTCTGCGCCACCCAGGGGCCCAAATGAGGTAAAATCCTAATAACTGGTGACTCAAGATGAAAGGTAAAAGGATATATACCATAATACTTTTATGATCTTTCTACAAATGTTTTCCAAATAAAATTAAGGTAGACTTAGAAGGGTTCTTGCTAAAAAATAAAGAGGGACATTATTTGAAGACAAAGATGAAGAAATTTGTGACTTTCAAAAAATGTTAAGATAATGGTTATCTGCTCAGGAGAGTAAGCAAATGGGACCAGGAAGGCACTTCAAGTATCGGTGGGTTTGGGTAACATACAAGTGCTTAAGATGGATGTGGGTTCATTGCTTATTTTAGAAACATGCTTCATAAATTATAATATAAAAATATAATATATATAACATATATAATATAATATAAAAAATAAAATATATTACACATTGCCCTTCATAAGTATCAGTTATCACATAGAACTATTTCACAAAATACTTATTTTGCCAAAAAATCTTTGCTTTTTTTATTAACATTTCATTTACTTTCTTTATTTGTTTATTTACTCATTCTTAGAAGTAGATCAGTGGAAGTCTTTTATGGGGAGGCCGTGAAGTAACATGGATCTCTGATTGTCAGAGAATGTTCACCTCAGTTGGTGAAGTGTTTTGTTTACAACAGAGCTGCTTGGCTGTGTGGTGCCCAAATTTACCTGGTTTTCAGGACAACCTTCCCTAGTGATCACCAGCTTTCTGCTTTGAATTATTAGTCCATTTTTGTCCAGAAAGAAAGGGGCCTTTTTTTGCCCTAGGGATTTTATCCAGACTCTTTTTTCTCACAAGGACCCCTACCCACAAAGCCGCCCCCAGTGCTGAGTTACTTCTTCTATCTTTAGTGGGAAAGAGGGAGTTTCACACAAGGTATGTTGAATTTTTTCCCACCAGCCAAGGATGTTCCTCATGGCTGGGACCAGAAAGCTCCCTCACTGTAGTATAATTAATATATCCGGACTTTGTCCCCAGTTCCTGGCACAAAGATCCTAAAATCCTCAAATTTCCTGAGTGTCGAGTCCGTCTTTGGGGACTCATAGGGAATCCCTTTCAACCACATCTGAGTTTATGCTCATGAGGTGACAGGGTGGGGCCCCTTGACAGCTTTAGGATGGGACTGGGCACCAGACCATCCAAATGATTAGAGGGTTGGAAGTGTTAGCTCCATTCACAGACTTCCAAGAAAGGGAGGGGGAGGGCTGGAGATGGAACTCCATAAAAACTCTTAATGAGATTCAGAGAGCATCCTGGTTGGCAAACACAGGAACCATCTGGAGAACTCAGAGAGGGCATGAAAGCCCCAGTCTGTCCACACCTTGCCCTATGCATCATTTCCATTTGGCTGTTCCTGAGTTGTACCCTTTATAATAAACCACAAAATGGCAGTAAGGTGACTTCCTCAGTTTCTGTGAGCCATCCTAGTGAATTATCAAACCTAACAAGGACATCATGGGAGCCCTCAGTTTACAGACCGTCACTCAGAAGTGTAGAGGTAACCAAGGATTTGCAGTCAGTGTCTGAACTGGGAACGGTCTTATGGGATAGAGTTCTTTAACTTGTAATATCTAACTGCGGGTAGATTGTATCAGAATTAAATGGAATTGTAAGACACTCAGCTGGTGTTAGAGAATTGGAGAATCTACTGATATCAGAAAACATCCCACCCACCCTGCTCTCAGTCATCAAGTGTGTCTGGATCACCCACTGCTGCTGATGTGAGCAATATCGGCTCCAAGCCTCGAAGTAAAGGCAGAGCAGATACCAACTTAGTGTCTACATGGGCCAGACCCTGTCAAGGCTCCTTGTACACTCCATTCATTTCCTAGGACTGTTGTAACTAATTGCCACAGGCTGCGTGGCTAAAAACTACAAAAATGTGTTCTCTGACAGTTTTGGAGACTAGAGGTCCAAAATCAAGGTATTGGCCAGACGGTTTCCTCCATCCCCTGCAACCATTCTTGCTTTGGTGTTTCCAACCACTCATGGTGCTCCTTAGCTTGCAGACACGTCACTCAAATACCCGCTTGCAGCTTCACATGCTGTGTCCTTCAGTCTCTGTATCTCCCTCTCCTTAGAAGGACCCCAGTCATTGGATGTCCTTTAGATCGGCCTTTCTCAACTTGGGCTCCTCATTTTGAACCACAGATGACAAAAAAAACAAAAACAAAAACAAAAAAACACTTAAGTGACTCTGTTCTTAATGCTCCCAAGAATGGTAGATAACAGTATGACTCTACATGGATATGGATGCCTTAAGCTTACTTCTCAAAGAAACCCTGGTTTCATAACATAAGTTTGATGAGCTGAATGATGGTTTTCCAAAGATATGCAGTCCTAGTCCCCAGAACCCCAGAACCTATGAATGATACCTTATGGGGCAAAAGGAAATATAAAGATTACACTCATGGTCTGAGATGAGATCCTCCTAAAGGAGCCTTCAGGGTCATCACAAGGCTTTTTTATTTTTTATTTTTTTTAAGAGGAGGCAAGAAGATCAAAAAAGAGAATTCCTGTGACAACAGGAGCAGAAATAAGAGTGATGAGCTTTGCAGTTGGAGGAAGGGGCCATAAGCCAAGGAATGTAGATGTCTCCAGAAGCTGAAAAAGGTAAGGAAACGGAGTCTCCCTTAGAGCATCCACAGAGAGCCAGCCCAGTTCACACCTTGACATTGGCCTAGTGGAATTGATGTCAGACTTCCGGCCCCCAGAACTGGAGGAGAATACATGCGTGCTGTGCTGAGCCACCAAGTTTGTGATAATTTGTTACACCAGGCCCAGGGAACTGTTACTGTCACTGTCGCTTGTACTACAGAGTGAGGAACTACATGAGATTAGGAAGCTCTGAGTGCACCACCAATGCTTGTTAACTGCAGGCTCCGCCATCACCATAGGAGAATCTGAGTGGGCCATTTTGCTGGAGAGCCTCTGACATCTGTGTCTTTAATTCCTTCTTCTTGGGTTAGACAGATTTCCTGGAAAATACATCTCTGGAGTGCTAACTGGAGGGGGAGACTAGCTGCAGTGTCCAGGGAGCCAGGTAAGGAAAAGGGGTGGGCATCTCGGCATCCAGAGTGCCCCTTATCTCCGGACCAGAGACCACGGACTCTTCATCTACAGATACCCTTTGTCCAAGTGGCCATCCACCACAGAGATCAGAGCTCTTCACAAACAGACTCTCGATCTAGTCTTCTTCCTTGAGTCTTTCTGCTTCCCTCTCCCTTCTAGAAATACAGTTCAATTCCTGTGTTGGTGGGGGAATATGTGATATAAATCTGCTGCTTTGTGATGTTCTTCTCTACAGCCAACTTTTCCTTCTGTTTTTGTTTTGTTACCAATTAACTCTCATTCACCTGTCCCCTGGCACCATTATCCAGGCATTCAAAACTACCTTTTAAACAATGTAGCAGTTTATGAAGCTGTTATCTCTAGCTCCAAATCCACCCTTCTGTACTCAGCTTTGCGATGCTGGGAGTCCGCATCCATGTTTCTGCTCCGCCAATGGCTCCCCGTCAGCTGTAGGAGAAAGAGGACTGTCTTTCCTCCTGTTCCTGATGCCTCCTACTATACTTTCTGTACCACTTCACATCAGCAATCCTCCTCCCCCAGGTGGTGGCAGTTCCTTCCCACAGCAGCAATGCACCCAGTTTGCGGTTTTTCCAATACTGGCGGATCCAGTCTTTGTGCCCCCGCTCGGATGTGAGTCCCAGCACCACGGGACCCTTCCTTCAAGCTTCACAGTCGTAGAAACTTCCAACCCTTCCTTCTGTTCCCTCATCCTTAGAGAAAGACGCTGTTTCCTTCAGTTGCCACTGCCATGATACTTCAGAGTTCTTTTTTTTTTGTCTTTCAGTTACCCCACTGACAATTCTTTATGTAGATTCTCTTGGTTCAAATAACCGTGTGCTTTGTTTCCTCACCGGTTCAAGCACTCACTATGAACAGCACGAAAGCCCTGTGTTAGGTGCTAAGCCAGAAAGAAAGAGCCCTCCCCCTCCTCAAAGGCTGACATATTTCCAAAGGATGAGGAGATGGCTCCCCAAGATGAATCAGGCTTTGTCTTTGTGCTGAACTGGATAAACATTTGGAACAGTGTGGTTTTTGGTTCCCATGGGGCGGTATCCCTCAACTCTAAGGAAATGACTTCAGATATCAAGTCTCCCGTAGCTGTGCCTCTGACATGCCAGGGGACAGCAGGAGACTTGGACAATAGAGCTGTCCATGTCCTCCAGGTCAGCCAGGATGGTGGTTTTGCTCAGCAAACAGACCCTCTCTGTCAAGTGCTTTTGCAAAATAACCTGCCCGGCATAGAAACAGATACTCACCATGCCTGAAGGAATGAATCCTGCTTGCGAAAGAGCTCCAACGGGATATTTCAGATCTTGGCAGAGTTCCCTTGGCAGCTGTGAAATGCTTCTTTAATTGTTCTCCAGATCCCTGCTCGAGACTGAAACAGCTTTTCTCTAGATAGGAAAGCCGGTGCTAGAAAGGAAGAGGCAGGTTCAAGCAGCCACGGTTACCCAGAGCTGTCTTCTTTCCTTCCCGGGTCAGACCCATGGGTCACCTGACTGAGAAATATGGTCTCATGAATCCTGTGGCTGGTGTCCTCTACATCTCCCCCCAACCCTTCTAGGCTAGACTGGAGCCTCTTTGAGAACTGGGATTGAGTCTTACTTATATCACTGTCTCTGGTGTGCAGCACGATACCTGACCCCTGCCGGTGCTATCGGTGTTCTTGCGGAGCTGAAACAAAGTGAACTGAGTATTATAATTCCTAGTGGAAGCTTTGCAGACTGTAGAAACATGACCCCACATTCGGACCTACAGCCTATAGTGTTTTTGCCCCTTTATTCACCTGTTTCCCCTTCCATTAATCAGACGAGAGAGAGAGAGAAAGGGGGAGTGGGTTGGCTGTTCCACCCTCCCCATGGCCTCAATGAAAATGCCCAGAGCTGAGGAAGGGGCACAAGGTTGCCCAGGCATCCCAGGCACAGGAGGAGGCAATCCCAAGATGAGACACGTTCAGGCAAGAACGTGCTTGCCAATCATCTTCTTACCTTAAAAATTGAGCTCTTGTGGGGCGCCTGGGTGGCTCAGTGGTTTAAAGTCACTGCCTTAGGCTCAGGTCATGATCCCAGGGTCCTAGAATGGAGCCCCACATTGGGCTCTATGCTCAGTGGGGAGCCTGCTTCCCCCCTCTCTCTCTGCCTGCCTCTCTGCCTACTTGTGATCTCTGTCAAGTAAATGAGTTTTTTAAAAAATCTTTTTTTAAAAAAATCGAGCTCTTGTAACTTCTGTTGTAACAACAAAAAAAGCAAAATGTAAATAGAACAAAGTAGCTTTTACATCTATGAGATTGGTAGTAATTATTAGTATTAATAATAATACTAATTAGTGTTAACATCCAACGTATGCTGAGATTGAGTTTTTTCATTCACCAATACCACTGACAAAAGTCAAGAAAGATGGGCCGCACTATACATGCATTAGAATGGCTAAAAAAAAAAAAAAAAAACTGTCCATACCAAGTGCTGGCGAAGATACAGAGCAACTGGACTTCCCATACGTTGCCTGGTGAAAATGCAAAAAGGCACAGCCACTGCGGAAAAGGCATGGCACGGTGTTTTTCTTTTTAACTGAAAATAAACTTACTATATTACTTAAAAATCCCACTCACAGGTATTCACCCAACAGAAATCAAAACTTAGGCTCACACACAAGCACACACGCACAGAAACCTAATAAGAATGTTTGCGCCAGGTCTATTCATCATCATCCAAACTGGAAACATCCAAGCGTCCTTCAGCAGACTGTCAGACTGTGGTACATCCACACTGTGGAACGCTCACCACTCAGCACTAACGAAGAACCAGCTGTTCAAGGAGGGTGGATGGCAAAAGTGTGCCACTGAGAGAAGGAAACCAGATTCAAAAGGCTGTTCATGGTCTGGTTCCATTTATATCACAGTCTAAACAAGGTAAAATGAAGATGGAGAAAAGATAGCCATTGCCAGAGATTGCCAGGAGTGTTTAACTACAAAGAGGCACCCCACGGAGTTTCTGGGGTGAGGGAACTGTTCTGTGTCTTGATCGAAGTGATGGTTTCAAGAACTATACCTGAGCTAAAAGCCTTTCAACTGTACACTGAAAAGGGCTGGGAGTGTACACAGATTTTAAAAACAATAATTGTGAGAAAGAGATACAACGAATAACACGTGATGGGAGGGTTCTGGAGAAATGGATGAGTCCAAACCTGAGGCAAGGAGAAGGACATGGTAAGTCTGAAGCAACTACTGCCACAAAGTGAGGACAGGCTCAGAGGGCACGAGTGCAGCCTGAAGCGGCTCCCCCTGGCCAAATCTAGGGTTATCTGGCTACCAAAATGAATTATTGCAGAAATACACTAAATATAAAAAGAATAGATGGGGGCACCTGAGTGGCTCAGTGAATTAAGCCACTGCCTTCGGCTCAGGTCATGATCTCAGGGTCCTGGGATCGAGCCCCGCATCTGCCTCAGCATCCCTGCTGAGCAGAGAGCCTGCTTCCCCCTCTCTCTCTGCTTGACTCTCTGCCTTCTTGTGATCTCTCTCTGTTAAGTAAATAAAATCTAAAAAAAAAAAAAAAAAGAATAGATGAATCACCACGAGTACTGAAAAAGTTGAGAGAAAGAAAAGTTTTCCTCTACAGAGTAGTAACAATTAATTAAAAAAAAAAAAAAAAGCAGTGACAATTTAAAAAAAAAAAATTTCCTGGGGCGTCTGGGTGGCTCAGCCGGTTAAGCATCTGCCTTCGGCTCAGGTCATGATCTCAGGATCCTGGGTCCTGGGATGACTCCTAGGTTGGGCTCCCAGCTCAACAGAGAGTCCGCTTCTCCCTCTCCCTCCACTCCTCCCTCACTACCCCCTCATTTGCTCCTGTGTTCTCTCTCTCTCTCAAATAAACAAAATCTTTTAAAAATATAAAATAAAATAAATAAATAATAAATTTAAAAAACGTTCCTCAAGGGGCACCTGGATGGCTCAGTTGGTTAACCATCTGCCTTTAGCTCAGATCATAACCTCAGGGTTCTGGGATAAGCCCTGCGTTGGGCTTTCCGCTCAGGAGTCTGCTTCCCCCTCTCCTTCTGTGCTTTCTCTATCAAGTAAAAAAATGAAATCCTAAAAAAAGTTTCCTCAAGAAATCAAAAATAGAAATACTATATGACCCAGTAATTCCACTACTAAGTATTTACCCAAAGAAAATGAAAACACTAATTCAAAAGCATATAGGCACCCCTGTGTTTACTGCACCATTGTTTACAATAGCCAAGATGTGAAAGCAATTCAAATGTCCATCCATGGATAAATGGATAAAGGAGATGTGATATAAATATAATACACTTATATATATTTATACATATATAAAATGGACTATTACTCAGCCATAAAAATGTATGAGATCATACCATTTGAGACAACATGGATGGACCTCAAGGGTATTATGCTAATTGAAATAAATCAGACCGAGAACCACAAATGGCATATGATTTCACTCGTATGTAGGGTTTAAGAAACAAAACAAATAAACAAACCAAAAAAAAAGACAAAGAAAACAGACTCTTAACTACAGAGAACAAACTAACGGTTGCCAGAAGGGAGGTCTGTAGGGGGATAGGGGTGAGACTGAAAAAGGCAATTTAGAGTACATTTATCATAAAGAGCACTGAAAATTATATAGAATTGTTGAATCCTCATATTGTAGTCCTGAAACAAATAAACAAACAAAAAAGTAAGAGATAATAGAAAATGAAACTCAACCACTTTACAGCCAGAGAAGAAATCATTGATTCAGGCAAAGACCATCAATGGATTTTAAAATCCCCAGGGGGAGAGATGTTGAAAAGCAGAATATTCATTCTCCCAACATCACTCAGTCACTCATTCATCACTAAGGATTGGGGTACTTTTCCAGTGGAGACATAAGGCAGACACTTCCTTAACAAAGTGATCAAAAAGTGAACCTCACCAATCAGAGACAAGTTGGTATCACGTTCCTCCTGACATGATGCCCTGAGGAGGAAGCAGTATCATCTGCGTGATGGGCCGTCCATGAGAGTCGTGTTAAATCCATCCTGAGGAAGCAATCAGATCAATCCACGTGGAGAGCCATTCTACAGTACTCCTCAAAACGTCAGTGCCATGAAAAACCACACAGAGAGGAGACCTGTTCTGAGTTAACGGAAATAAAAGAGACATAGCCACAAAACTCAATATATGAGCCTTAATTCTATTCTGGTTCAAAACAAAAACTATTGAATATTCAATAATCTGATGTGAATTTTACATTCCAAAACTGTACCTTATCAATGAGAAAATTTCCTTGGTGTGGTGATTAGATGATGCTTATGTAAAAGCATGTCTTTGGGGGCGCCTGGGTGGCTCAGTGGGTTAAGCCTCTGCCTTCGGCTCAGGTCATGATCCCTGTCCTAGGAAGGAGCCCTGCGTTGGGCTCTCTGCTCAGCAGGGAGTCAGCTTCCCTCTCTCTCTCTGCCTGCCTCTCCACCTACTTGCAATCTCTGTCAAATAAATAAATAAAATCTTTAAAAATAATAATAAAAAATAAAAGCATGTCTTTGTTCTGAAGAGATACACGCATAAGTGTTAAGGAGTCAAATGTCATGATGTCTACAACTAACTCTCAGAGCTTGATAAAAATGAATCAGAGATAGAATGCAAATGTGACAAAATGTTAACAGTTTGTAGATCTGTAATAGGTGAAGCGTTTACATGGGTTCATTGTACTTATTGTGGCAATTTTTTCAGAGACTATAATTCAAAAAAATCACAGGGAAAAGAAAATGTTTTTAAATGATCAGGAAGTCTTCATATTGACAAGGACATAGGGTGCTAGATATTCTCATGGATAGCTGCTGCAAGTATGAGGTGATACGTCCTGCTCAGAGGGAAGTTAAATGCATATCGAAGTGTATATAAACTGAGCACATGCTTTGACTAGACACCCCACTTTTCAGTTAAATTAATGAAAGAAACCACTAATGCACAAAGTTGTATATGCTCCGAAGTTCCATGACAGCCTTAGTTTTCATACCATTGAAAAACTGGTCAATAAATTATGGAGCGTTTCTAGCATTGAGGTCTAGACCATGGGCTCTGAAAGTGGATGCCTGCGGGTGCTGTTTAATTGCTGGTGCCTCAGTTTCCCCATCTGTGAAATCAGCACAATAAAAAAAAATCCTGTCTTGTAGACTGGTTAGGAGATTATGGAAGATCATTCATTGAGATTGAGAGCATTTAGTACAGTGCCTAGCAGAGAGCAGGTATCAAGCCAATACTATGTATTATTAGCTCTTATGTAATTGATACAGAGGAGGATGCAAAAAATAATTTTACTGGAAAGAAGCCTATGACATGGTGCTAAGTCAAAGAGCAGACCACCAGAGATGAGTGCAAGTTCTAATTCCACTTTGATAAAAGTGCATTTTCATTTCTACTTGGTTATATTCGTAGCGAGATGCTCTCCCAAGGATGGCCACCTAAGTGTTAACAGTGGATAATCGTTAGGTGGGGGGACCTTCCAGCCTTTTATTTTCTTCTTTGTACACTTCTATATTGTTTGATTTTCTTTCTTTCTCTTTCTTAATTTCTTTCTTTCTTTCTTTCTCTCTTTCTTTTCTTTCTTTCTTTTTTTTTTTTTTTACAACACATGCATAATGTTTTTATAGTCAGATTTTTATTTGGAGAAGATAAACAAGTCACAGGTCCGTGGGTCTGTCTGCTCAGACCTGGCTTCATCTGAGCATCCCGCCAGATGTCCTGCTAGATGAGGAATGACCGGCCATTTCTCAACATCCTGCCTGTATACTGACATCCCATGACCTTTGACACAATTCACTGTTTCCTTTCCTCCGCCTGGGTGTTCTGCAGCAGCTCTGCCAGGCACGCAGCAGGCATTCAGTAGATGTGCGTTTGTTCTTTATATTCGCCAGGGGATTATGTGTTCTCCACATTTCTACCTTATTTTCACACAGCAGGTGTTGTGGGCTTGCAATGTGTGGCTCACGGAATGACAGTGTAAGCGCAGAAGATTCACTGAATCCTACCTTGGAGGGCACTCAACTATTTCCTGGGTGTTTTTAAAAGGCATCCTCACGGTCCTGCAAAAATGCAGCTCCGAGGCTCATTTCTCAACCCCTGGCTCGCTGCAGCCTCCCTGGAACCGAGGTGCCAAGCACCAAGATGACCACAAGATGGCAGTCTTTCCCTGCATCAGGCCGGGCGGAAGCCTGCATCCCAGACTCGTGTGTTTCTGAATCCAGCTTCTGTGCTGTCCGAAGCAATTTCAGGAAAGAGATTCTTCACTAAAGCGACCTTCACTAAAGAAGAGAACAGTAGGATTGAATATTCGGAAACAGAGGAACTCGAAGAAGAAAACACAATTTCCCAACACCACGTGCTCACTCAGCCTTCTCTTCAACAAAAGTTGCAACAGCTTTGTGTTGATTTGCAGTCTGCAGTCGAATTAGAATTGCCAAGCATCCCAGCGAGCTCTGAATCCACATTCCTTTATCCCTTTGTGCCACTCAAAGCCAGATATTGATGTCTGAAAACAAGATACATAAGCTTCATTATTTAAGTGCCTTTTCCTTAAACAAGAACGCTTTAATACTTAACAAGGTAGGGAAGCTACATAATTTAAAATCTATGCGAACAGAAATAAGAAATTATTTGTAGCGGTCTCCACTTTTACACCCACCAACAAAGAAAGACATTCACAATTTTTTGCCTTCCCAGGGCCCCAAAATACAACACTGGCCTGTTCTCCTGCTCCCGGCAGAAGCTGCAGCTGAAACTGGTCTTTATCAGCTTTTCTTTCTCAATATTTACCAACCAATAAATCTTTTTTTCCCCTAAGACAACTGACATTCGAATCCTGTTCATGTGGAGGCTTGTTATCCAAATAATATAAAATAAACTGCTTCATTATCCACTGAAAAAGTATTAAGATGGAATTTTTTTCCCCCTTGTGAGTCAGTATTGAAGAAGGGAGGACGGTGTTTCCATCTGAGGGGAGGGTAGCTGCCTGGCTGTAAGGGGCACATCTCAATCCAGGGGCCTCCTTTTGGGGGGGTCTGGTGGAGCGCCTCCTCTCTGTCATGGGGGCATGTGTGCTAATCAGGGGAAATCTGTCTCTTTTGGCTCAAAAGCCTTCCCATAGAGCCTGTTCCAAAGTTGGCACCAGCAGGGGCCAGCCGGTCTGTACCCCGAGGACTCCATAGGACAGAGAGGTTGCCAGAGTCGGGGGGTATTTTGCCCATTTCCAAAGTGGAGGACGTCAGCCTTTTGGTAAGAATTCTAATTCTATTGTTCTATAAGACAATGCTACCTTCTCTTCCTTCTATGTGAGGTGCGTGCGGTGTCATGGAGAGAGTGCTGGCGTGAGGTGCCAGGATGTGTGAGGTCTGGGGCGGGCCCTACTAACTGCTTGGTGGGACCAGCCCCAGAACCTGCCTCAGTTTCTCCATTTATAGACTGAGATGTCGTCCTACTTGCTGTTCCTTCAGACCTCCCTATGATTCTACTTAGCAAGGATCTGAAATGAAGGAAGGGGCTTTGGGGCACTGAGAACTCCCAGCCATCAGAGACCCCAAATGCTGGCTTTGATCTTAATGGAGATGAAACAATTCAGCCCCTGGAGAATCTTCCAGATAAAAAAAAATTTAGACTATTAATAGTAATAGATAATATTTACATGGAGATTTTATTATACCAGTCTTTCTCTAAAGGTTTGTCATATCAAGTAATTTAATCCTAACAATACTGCCATAGTGTACTCATTGTATACTTGAGATTAAATAATTTCCCCAGGGTCACGTTGCTGGTGACTGAAAGATCTGAAGCCAGGGGGGCTTGGCTCTATAGTTCATTCTCTTAAATTCCTGCTCCCTGGCTGGTGGCAATTCCAGGTAACCTCTGAGGGTTGTCACTTCCTGGGCTGGTCATAGGCAGAGCTTCGTGCCAGATCCCACGTCTGTTGGGTGAGTCATGGCTCTAGTCTTGGGCGCCACTCTGTGAGTGGTCCTGTGTCCTTCCCATCCCACCACCCCATTTTTATTCTACCTTTATTCTGACAGGCATGACTATGGGTGATATCCATACGAATCAGAGTACTGACTTTATTTTATAACTACATAACTACAGGTTCTGATATTATTTTATAACTACATAAATAACTCATAAGTAATGTTTCTTCATTAAAAAAAAAAAAAGAAAGAAAAAGCAAGCCTGACAGATAAGGCTACAAAAATCCCCTGTGAGCATCACCATTCCAGTTTCCTCTTCTCCATGAGCTGCCATCATTTTGGATATAGTCTTGCAAAATATTTTCTATACAGCATATACACTTAGAAACATGTAGTAGTGCTTTATACTTTACGGGAGCTTTTATTTCTTGCAGAAATGGTATTATGCCCTATAAATTATCCAGGAACTCCTTTCCTTACTCAATGGTACATCTTTCCATATGTCTACCCACAGACCTACACATTCTTTTCAACTGTTGTAGAGTAGTCCACTGCATGAATGAATTTTAGTCTATTTGTCTATTCCCTTTTCAATGGATAGGTAGATTGTTTCTAAATTTGTATTATTCCAGACATTGCCACAACGTACTTCCTTTCATATGCTTTCTTTTGCAGATGTACAACTATTTCTATGATGTAAATACTAAAAGTGAAATTGCTGGGTGAGTGCATATTTTATTAAACTGACACAAATACCACTTAATATTCTTACAATGCTTTCCCCAGAATGTTTAGGAATTTTAAACTCCATGATAACCCCAAATGGCTATAAACAGTAACAATATCAGTAAGAGTTGCAGGCATTGAGATGCAGGAATGAGGAGAACGGGAGTCAGTAATGGTATGAATTGTAAGTTCACGCTTTTTGCTTCCACCAAGAAAACATATTAGAATACAAGAAGGGTAAAAATGAAATAATGAAATTATTAATAGTGAAAACTTTTAATTATTAATTAAATAATGAAATATGATAATTTCATATTTATATGTGATATATTTATGAAATGTGAAATATATGTGAAGTATGATAATTTCATTAATAGGGGTTAATCATGAAAATTTTTCAAGGTACTGTAATTGAAAGAATTTTAAGAAACTTATTTGGAAATATGACTGAGGTCTTATGTGATTTACATGCATTTCTGTCCTCCCGCACAACCCATGCTGCAACCAGGAGCTCTTCTGCCCACCACCAACTCTAGAAAGCAGTACCACTTCTGCACATGGAGATTCCAAGGAGTCCCGAACAACATGTGTTGAAACAGAGACATATCCAAGGATAAAGGGTTAAGTCTGCTGGCCATGATATAAGTGGCTATGTGCCCTGATGGAAGTTGGTTAGACCCTGACCCGGTGCACGCCACATGCACACACAAACACGCGCACGCGCTCGCGGGCGTGCTGAAGCATCCACGCATTTCTGCAACTCCAAGGTTCAGACATGGGACCTCTCATTCCCAAGAAGAGCACCATGGGGTGAAGAATGCGCCATTGGGCACATATATGGAAGCACCCAGGCCTCTTGGAACATACTTTGAGTCTACGAAAAATTGGAAAGAGGATTTTGCTGTAAGTGAGTGGAACCCCAAAACCAGCCTCCACCAAGGTAGAAGGTCCTATAAATCCTCACGTTCTGTCCACCCTCTCTCAGATGGAGACCATTCTCTGATCCTCAGACCCACCTGGGACTAAAAAGTGAACGAAGTTGGACCTTATGGAACCTCGTCTTCCACTTTCTTGGTACATCCCCTACTAAAGACAAGTCATTTTTCTTTCTTGTCACTCCCAGTTCCAACACACCTTACCTTTTTTTCTTCCACCCTTTTCCCTTTCCAGAACTACCTTCACAAAAGTGGCTTCCGTCTGCTCTCTAGGTCTGTGCTATTCAGAGAACAGTCAGGAGTCCACACTGGTAACATGTTTTGGTCTGTTGTGTTGGTCTGTCATGGAGCAGGTGGAGATTCAGAGGGTAAATGTTTATAAATTTTTATAGCAATGTGACAGAATAACTTTAGGTCTGCTAAACCTAATCATAAATTTGGACTTGAATTTTGAATATTTATTTCACTTCCTTAGTAATTTATTTGTATTGTATTTTACAAAAATATCCATCCATTGAGATGTTCTCTCTCAGTCTCTTAATTTCTTCTATGGGCTTGTTATTTCATGCTTCATGGAGCAGGTGGGACAGGAGGTTCCTGATTCTGAGTACCCCTCAGTATAAGCGACTGTGTCCTTTGCTGGTATGGGTGGCTTGTGTGATGCCATGTGTTTGTGAAGAGGGAGTTTGATGTTTGGGTTTCTTCTTTGGTGTTTTCAGTAGGAGTGCAACTTTGAAACAGTCCACGCATGAAGACTTCTGCCTGTTTAAGACCTCCAAGAGCAACAAATGTTTTTCAAGGTTTTTCTCAGTGCTTAAGGGCAAACAAGACTGAACTTTGACAAAGTATGCTCCAGTTGTCTGTTGCTGAATAGCAAACCTCCCCAAAACATAGTGGTTCCTTAAAGGACACATTACCAATGAAGATACACAGGTGGCAAATAAGTATATGAGAAGATGTTCAACATCATAGGTAATCAGGAAATTGCAAGTTGAAACAACTACAAGATACCACTACACACCCATTAGAATGGCCAAAATCCAGAGCACTGACAACACAAACGCTGGCAAGGATGTGCAGCAACAGCAACTCTCCCTCATTAATGTTGGAAATACAAAAAGTATAGCCACTTTGGGAGACAGTTTGGTGGCTTATTACAAATCTAAATGTAGTCTTACCATATGACCCAATGAGCAATCACGTTCACTGGTATTTAGCCAAATGTGTTGAAAACATATGTTCTGACAAAAACTTGCACATGAATGTTTATAGTAGCTTTATTCAGATAATTTGAATAAATAAATAATTTGGATAATTTGACATAATTGCCAAAACTTACAAGCAACCAAGGTGTCCTTCAGTAGGTGAATGGGTAAACAAACTTTGGTATAGCTACATGAATAGAACATTATTCAGTGCTGAAGAAGAAACGAGCTACCAAAACATAAAAGGACATGGAAGAACTTAAATACATATAACTAATATTACCAAGTAAGTGGAAGAAGCCAATTTGAAAAGGCTACATACTATATCACTCCAACTATATGACATTCTGGAAGAAGCAAAGCTATGGAAACAGAAAAAAGATGAGTGGTTGCCCAGATAGGGGGAAGGGGGAGGGACAAATAGGGAGAACACAGGGATTTTTAAGACAGTGAAGTGACTCTGTATGATGTTATAACGATCGACACATGTCATTATACATGTGTCCAAACCCATAGAATGTACAGCATCAAGAATGAACCCTAAAGTAAACTGAGAACGTTGGGTGATAATGATGTGTCCATGTAGGTTCATCCACTGTAAAAAAAGTACCACTCTGAAGGGCATGTTGATAATGGGGAGGCTACGCATGTTTGGAGATATATGGGAAATCTCTCCACCTTCTCAATTTTGCTGTGAGCCTAAAGTGCTCTAAAATAATACAATCTTAAATAAATACATTGATAATAGTTTGGGGGGAGCTACTTAAAGCAACAGCACCTCTTGTTTCATTCATGCATAAGCAGTCTAGGAGGCGCCCAGCACGAAGAGATCTCTCTGTGCCACGCAGTGTCAGCTGAGCAGCCCAAAGACTGGACTGGAGTCATCAAAGGTTCCTCATGGCTGACATCTGGCCTGGAAGATGCAAACAGCTGGGGCTGGAGCATCCAGAACTTCCCTGCATACCCCTGTGAGGTCTCTCCATATGGTCTCTCCAGCACAGCGTCAGAATAGCTGGGTTCCTCGCAAGTGAGTGCTAGGCTCCCAAGGCACTTTTTTCAAAGAGAGAGCCATCCAGAAGCCCTATCACCTTCTGTGACCTAGCCTCAAGGTCACACACTCTCCCTTCTGCATTCATTGAGGCAGTCACAAAGGCTTCCCCAGGTTCAAGGGGAGGGAGAGAGACTCCACCTCTTGATGGGAGTGTGATAAGGTCTGGAAGAACATTTAGGGCTCAGAAATATTACTGCAACCACTTTTGGAAAATACAGTCTACCATCACAGATACACAACTCCAAGAGGCAAATGTACAAGAAATGAACTGACAGTGTCAAGCAAGTCTGAGTATAAAGGTGCCCAGAGCAGTGGTCACCACTCTGATGCTATGCTGTGGCCCTGACATGGCTGAGAGCCCACTGGCCCAGTGTGGCCACAGCAGGCATTTGAGGCCACAACTTCAGAGAAAAAAAGACTGCTGGGACCTTTCACTCTTTGCCACACGTTCCACTTGCATTTCTGGAGTCAAAGCTGTTGTCTGCGGCTCCAAGTCCAGCTAAGGACCAGTACTCTGCTCTACCTAACAAAACTAAGAGCCTCCCCCTCCATGTAACCTTCCTCGATCCTCCTCTCCTAGCAGATGCACCACGCCGTCTTTTGGGCCGTAACTGAACTGCCCGCTAAGCTCTCCACTGGAGCATGCTCAAGTCATTATTTCTCTTAGCCATTGGCTTGTGTTCCCTGAATAGACCGAAAGTTTCTCAAACTGTGGGGCCATATTTACTGCTTTGCCACATCCCTAGTTGTCCTGGCCCAGTGACAAGCACAAGCACACAATTGATTGTTGATTGCAAATGAGAAAAAAGAGTGGGCGAAATCCCAGGGACATCACCGTAATGCCGTTTATGTTCTTTTCATAAAAAGAAGTTGAAAGTTTGTTTGTATTTCACTAGAAATCCAACTCATGTATACTTATTTATGTGTGTCCCAACTGTGGGGTGAGCATGCATTTGTGTGAGTGTCTTTCTGTGTATCTATATGTGTAAATGTGTATGTATGTATAAAGGTGCTTATGTCTGTGGTTAAATGTGTTTGTGTGAGTGTGTAGACATTATTGTGTCTTGAGTGTGTACATGTTTGTGTCTGAGAGTTTGTGTAACTTGTGGGTGAATGTATGTCTGTGTGTGCATTTTCATTTGTGTGTGTGAATGTGTGTATATGTGTGCATGAATCTGTGTGTGTGTGCATGAGTGCACAGACAGCCAGCATCCAAAGCCGGCCATGTGTCTGCAAGACTGGACAGTGGGGTGTCCTGTTCTCATTGGTGATTCTTCCAGCATCCTCCAGGAGGCCATCCTTACTTCCTCTCGGGGATGAGGAGCTGAGCAGAGGTCAAGTGACTTGCTCCAGATCCCACAGCAAGTTGGGGCAGCTCTGCGAGGGTCTGATTGCCAGGCTCACACCCCCCTGCGAGGCCGAGCTGCCTCTCTGTGGCATGTTGGCGTCTCGCCCAGACCTTGCTGCCCGGCTCTGAGAGCTCCCATTGTGGATGACAAGTGGCTGTGTGCCATCGCCCGAGACCCCGCAGGTGACGGGTCTGCTCTGAGATGCTGAGGAAGGACCAGCTCCCGAGGGGACAGGAAAGGGGGCACCCTTCATTTTGTGTGGCTAAAGGGTTGGAAATAACGGACATGTAAAAGGGGAAAAGAGGAGAGAGGAAACCAAAGCTAATGAGGAATAATGAAGATGTCGAAAAGGACACACACGGAGAATGGGGGAGGAGGCCATCAGAAGCGGAAAGCACACGCACACAAACAGCAGCAGGAAGCAGAGGGAGCTGGAGACCACATTGGCTCAGGAAACGTTTTGTCTCTTGCTTTAATTGGTGACCCCACTCAGAGTTGCTGGAAGTGGGCACAGATCAAGAGACTCGAGTGTTGGTATGGAAAGCGATGGGAGGCTGAATGGCATGGAAAGGCAGCCAAGAAGGGCTTTCAGTCCCAGGCACCAGAGGATTGTAGAGTCACTCCCCTGGGCAAAGAAGCAAGGCTCAGAAATCTTCCCAAACTGTGCTTCCAGCAGGACTGTCCGTGGAAAATCAACCAGGACAGAGGTGCTCACTGGTGTGAGAGCTAGAGAACCTCACGTGCCAGCAGGATGCTCTACACGAGGAGGCTAGAATGTCACTGGAAATGGGGTCACATGAAGGAAATGGCATTTGCCAGAGCTTGTCTCATCAAGTGGACCAAAAGGAATTCTTTTGAATAAGCTACTTGGGATAGGGGAATAAGACCTCCCAAGGGTCAGGCTTAAGTGACCACAGGCAGTCAGTAAACTTCCATCTAGAGTGGGGGTGGCTGCTTAAAAGCAGGTTTTTTGTCTTGTGTGTTGGGTGGGATATGTGGGTTAGGGACCAAAGCAAAATAACCGGGGAGAGCGGAAGAGCCAAGGTAGTCATGAGCAGGTGCCTGCCCTTCACCATGCTCTCCACACCTCTCTTTTGACAAGCAAATATTTGAAAAGTATGAGTTTATTTTTTTAAAGATTTTATTTATTTATTTGACAGAGAGAGAGAGAGAGATCACAAGTAGGCAGAGAGGCAGGCAGAGACAGAGGGGAAAGCGGGCTCCCTGCTTAGCAAAGAGCCCGATGCAGGACTCGATCCCAGGACCCTGAGACCATGACCTGAGCCCAAGGCAGAGGCTTAACCCACTGAGCCAGCCAGGCACCCCTAAAAAGTATCAGTTTAAAGAAGCATCCAGTTAATCTCCAGGAAAATTAATACAAAGTAAAATTTCAAAAATAAGCAAAATGTAAAAAAGAATGGAGTATAAGCATTTGTCTTCCTCCTCTCTTTATATCTCTTTATGGTGACAGGGAAAGAAAGAAAGAATAACAATCTCTTAGGAGCAACAGTTAATGATAAAGAGACCAACAACCAAAGGATGAGAGATTTTTTAAAAAAAAATTTTTTTTCAGGACTGAGTGGGTGGAAGCATGTTAAAGAATAGCCTGTGTAGAGAAAATTGTGGTTTAAAATGTACAGGATGGTAGATAATGCTGCAATAAATAGAGGGATGCGCATATCTTTTCAAATCAGTGTTTTTGTTTTCTTCAGGTAAGGACCTAGATGGTACTATGCTGACTGAAATAAGTCAGACAGAGAAAGACAAATACCATGGGACTTCACTCATAAGTGGAATCTTAAAAACAAAAAACAAAACAACAACAAAAGAACAAGCAGACAAAAAGCAAACTCAGACCTGTAAATACAGAGAACAAACTGACAGTTGTCAGAGGTAAGGGAGGTGGGGGGTTGGGAAAATAGGTGAAGAAAAGGGAGATACTGGCTTCCAGGTATGGAATGAATAAGTCACAGCCTAAGGAATATAGTCGATGAGACTGTAAAAGCGGTGTATCCAGACACTTGAGGTGAACAGAGCATAATGTATAAACGTGTTGAATCACTATATTGCACACCTGAAACTAACATAACATTGTGTGCCAACTATATTAGAAAAATAATAATATTAAATAAAAAGACATTTTAAATGTAAAAAAAATAAAATGCACAAGTTGGGGCCACAGTGAAAGGGGCAAACCTGTCAAAAAAACTCCCAAGAGGCTTTAGGCTCTGTGTCAGCAGACCCAGGGATGGGCAAGTGAGAAAAGAGGGACTGCCAATCAAGGGAAAAAATTGAAATCGATTCCCCAAACTGCCAAGCTATTCACTCCTTACATCTCTGCCCCACTCTGCTTTCCTCCAACTCTGAGCACAGAGAAAGCAGGCCATGCATTATGTACCTCCAGCTTCTGGGAAAGAGAAAGACGACAATAACAACAAGGTGCTTTTGTTTCTATGTTGACCAAGTATTCTAGGCAATAGGAGCTAGGATTTCTAGAGTAGATACTGTCACCCAGAGCCAAGTCCTTCCTGTGCTGGTATTTGAGGGCCTCTGGGCCTAAAAACTCCTTCTCTGCCTCTCCATTCTAAAGTGAAGCCTGCAAGTCAATCAGCCCTGTTCCTCTTGAAGATTCCCTAACCAATCTACACAGTTAATAGCCTCAAAAATGCACACTGGCTTACCAAAAGATTGGGACCATTCAGTATTTTCAGACCACAATGCTTTGAAATTGGAACTCAATCACAAGAGGAAAGTTGGAAAGAACTCAAATACATGGAGGCTAAAGAGCATCTCATTAAAGAATGAATGGGTGCCAAAGAACAAATAATCCAATTAAGAAATGGGCAGAAGACATGAACAGACATTTCTGCAAAGAAGATATCCAGATGTCCAACAGACACATGAAAAAGTGCTCCACATCACTCGGCATCAGGGAAACACAAGTCAAAACCACAATGAGATATCACCTCACACCAGTCAGAATGGCTAAAATTAACAAGTCAGGAAACAACAGATGTTGGAGAGGATTCGGAGAAAGGGGAACCCTCCTACACTGTTGGTGGGAATGTAAGTTGGTGCAGCCACTCTGGAAAACAGTTATGGAGGTTCCTTAAAAAGTTGAAAGTAGAGCTACCCTACCACCCAGCAATTGCACTACTGGCTATTTACCCTAAAGATACAAATGTAGTGATTCTAAGGGGCACCTGCACCCCAATGTTCACAACAGCAATGTCCACAATAGCCAAAGTACAGAAAGAGCCCAAATGTCCATCAACAGATGAATAGATAAAGAAGATGTAGTATATAAATGCAATGAAATATTACTCGGCCATCAAAAAAATGAAATCTTGCCAGTTGCAATGACACGGGTGGAACTAGAAGGTACTATGCTAAGTGAAACAAGTCAATCAGAGAAAGACAGTTATCAAATGATCTCACTGATATGTGGAATTTAAGAAACAAGGCAGAGGATCATAGGGGAAGAAAGGAAAAAATGAAACAATATGAAACCAGAGAAGGAGACAAACCATAAGAGACTCTTAATCTTAGGAAACAAACTGAGGGTTGCTGGAGGGGAGGGAGTTGGGGGGATAAAGTAACTGAATGATGGACACTGGGGAGGGTATGTGTTGTAATGAACAGTGAGTATTGTATAAGATTGAGGAATCACAGACCTGCACCCTTAGAACAAATAATACATTATAAGTTAATTTAAAAAAATGCACACTGGCTACCTAGAAATTATCAAAGCCATGCAAGAAGAGAAGAAAAGTTTTCAGAAGATTTAATCCAAATCTTCGCATTAAAATGGCCCACTGAGTACCAGCAATGTGCATGAAAAATGATTCAGAACTATATAGATACTTCCGAAATGTCAGAATACCAAGGACACAAAGAACCTACAAAACACTTGCAGACAAAGAAAATAGGTCCTCTACAAAGGACTGAGACTTAGAGTAACATCAGTAATACTGAGTATTATTAGACAATGCAGAAAGGCTTTCAAGGTTCTATTGGAAAATTAATTTACCTAATAATTTTATGCCCAAATTAATGTATGCAATATTTTTATATTTAGCCAAATTATTAATAAATCTGAGATAAAATAAACACATATTTGATCACACAAGGACTCAGAAAGCAAGCCTTTTGCACATCCTTTCTATGGAAATTACTTAACAAAATGCCACAACAAAAAAAACAAATGGAAACTGGGGCACTTGCATGGCTCAGTGGGTTAAAGCCTCTGCCTTCAGCTCAGGTCATGATCTCAGGATCCTGGGATCAAGTCCCATGGATCAAGTCCCATGGATCGAGTCCCGTGGATCGAGTCCCACATCGGGCTCTCTGCTCGGCGGGGAACCCATTTCTCTCTCACTCTCTCACTGCCTCTCTGCCTATTTGTGATCTCTGTCTGTCAAATAAATAAATAAAATCTTTTTAAAAATGGAAACTAATAAAAATGAAAAAGCAGTAAAAAAATAAATCTAAGGATGATAGTTAAAGAGTTCGTTTAGAAAGAAATCAGTCTAAATTGGAATAGAAAGTGGGTAAGCTCTGTGAAGAGTATCTTCAGGAAAACCTGGAACGGAATCAACTAGTGGAATCAGTAAGAAGTCGGAAAATATTTGTGACATGATAACATATCTCTACTAAAACAAAAAAACAAAACAAAACAAAAAACAACATTGGAAAATCCAGCATAAGCCAAAAACGTGCAAGAGAATCAAAGCCCTGGCCCAAAAGAGACCAAACTGTGGCATAATTTTGAGAAAGGAATGGAGTGTAACAAGGGGACTCCATTTTCTTTGGTGTTAGAAATGTTCTCCTTTAAGATTCTTGGCACCGAACCCATGAAGAAAGAAAGGCAACCCTATTTGGCTCTGTAATTAAAGAGAGTTACAAAACATAGTAAGGCACACTTACTTTGTTGGTTTTCAATGTTTAGAATCAACCTATAGAAAAAAATCCAAGAAGATTTCAATATGGTAACAGACTGTAAATGTTAGCAAATTAAACAATGTAAAAGTAAAGATACAACTGAAAAAAAGTATGGAAATGAGAAGAAAAGGTGGAGGAAAGGGGAGGGGAAATAATTTTTCACCTTAGACCAGGAAGAATCAGGATTTAGTGTCTAGAGTTAATGAAAGAAGACATAGAAATCTCTACATTTTGCTTCAAATTCCCCATTGATCTAAAACCAAATCTTAGTTTGGGTTGCCCCAACAGCAAACCCTAATTTAAGGATTCAGCCACAAGTAGTTTATGGAGGGAATAAAGAAAACGCTGGGAGAAAAGTAAGGAGGTGAGATAAGGAAGGGAAGGGCACAACACCACACCTACAGTCACTGTGGGTGACTGATGCCTGGTGGGGGAGTGGGTTTGGATCAGTCATGGCAGGTGCTGGCAGTTGAAATTTGGGCTGCTGTGACCCAAGAGATGAGAGCAACAGAGTACAGATACATAGGGCAATAATAACATGTGCCACATGTACATATTAAAAATTAAGAAAGGAGGCATATTTTATAACAAGCACATACCATGGCGTATTCTATGACATACATAGTGTCAGAGCAGAGGAAGATGAAACAAGGTGCTTAGTGAAAGGGATCCCGGAGACAAGCTGATGCCCCTAGTAAAGAACTCAGTAAAGACTAAGGCACCAGAGGGGCCCAGTGTTGGGGGAGGGGTGAAGTCTAATGAAGAAGGTGGGAAACCGGGGAACTGACTGACCATCGATTTCAGGAGTAGCTAGACTGCTAAGGAAATGGAGAGTAGGAGGGCATGAGAAGTGACGAGGACGACCTTCCAGTTTCCCCAGCAGCAATTCTGACTTGGTTCTGCAATCACTTGGTGCTGAGATCTACATCTGGCTCAGAGTAGGCACTTAATAAACATTTGACAGATGAATAACTGAGTGCAAATCCTCTCGAAGTGGACATAACCAGACATTTCAAGGGCAAAACCCTCTCTATGAAATGAAACAAAGTGCATCTTCTGGAGACATCTTGTGTTGCCATAACCATTGTGCTGTTAAAAAATAACCAGAAATGTTTGACTTATTTCACTCAGCATAATCTCTTCCAGTCCTGTTCATGTTGCTACAAAAGTTGGGTATTCTTCCTTTCTGATGGAGGCATAATGTGAAGTAAATGCCTATGTCTTAGAAGGTTAGAAAATATAGTTAAGAACATCTCTTAAAAAAAAATAAAAGGGATGGATTTTAATCCTTAAAATATCTTTACAATTATGATAGTTCAGGAGGCCCAATAACCAGTTAGAGAGTTGAAAAACAAAACACAGAGGAAGATATTATTTAAAAATAAAGAAATGCCTCACTAAGGCTTACCAGAACTAAAAGACATGAGTCTCCAGATTGAAAGCACCCATCAAAAACCTTTCAAAATAGGTAAGAACAGAGCCACACTAAGGCCTATTATTTCACAATTCCAGAATCCCACTGACAAAGAGAAGACCCCAAACATTTCCATAAAGAAAATACAATTTTGGGGCGCCTGGGTGGCTCAGTGGGTTAAAGCCGCTGCCTTCGGCTCAGGTCATGATCCCAGCATCCTGGGATCGAGCCCCGCATGGGGCTCTCTGCTCAGCAGGGAGTCTGCTTCCTCCCTTCTCTCTCTGCCTGCCTCTTTGCCTACTTGTGATCTGTCTGTCAAATAAATAAATAAAATCTTAAAAAAAAAAAAAGAAAATACAATTTTATATCCCAAGGGTTAGGAATCAAAACGTCTTTGGGCTTCTCAATTGCAACACCAAAGCTGGGGGGAGGGGGGGTTGTTTCCACCTGGAATTATATACTCACCCAAACTATCAACAAGTGTAAAGGGAGAATAAAGACATTTTCAAACTTGCAAGCCTTTCACAAGTTTATCTTTTAGGCATCCTTTTCGCAGGAAGGGACAGGAAAGGTGCTGAGCTAAAATAGGGGAGGAAAGGTAAGTCAAGAAAGCTTAAGACTTGGGATCCAGAAAGTAGAAGATCTATCCCGAAAGAAAAGTAGAGAGAATCCAATGATGGCTAAAGGAGATCCCAGGATGAACAAACCCAGGAGGGATGCCATGGAGATGATAAACAGAATACCTGAAATGTTTGATTATCTTGAAAAGAAGCAGGTTTCTGAAAGAAAGTTGGAAGATGAATTGGTGATAGATATTTTTTTAATAAGCAAATGTTTAAAAGAGGCCATTACCAATTATGGAGGGAAAAGTTGTACACAAAAAGAAAAGTTACTAGAGCACACGATCTGGCTCAGGTGCAATGGACGTTTACTTTTATGCTGCAACCACAGTGGGATGTGGTGGGGGATAGAAGGTATGCACACAAGTGTGCTCAATTCCCATCTCTTATAGCAGGAAGTCAATATATAACATCTCAAACTGAACAATAAGAAATAGAAGGAAAACCATTTAGTTTGAAATGTAGTAATAAATTCCAAACAACTACAGTGTTCAAATTCATCGCAACCTCACAATAGTGGGGGTAAAGGGGGTGAAAGTTATGTTACTGCTGTCCTATTACCAGCCATGTGGGACTCTATGATTTTTTAAAACAATATCTACACAACTTTATACTGTGGAAAAAATGTGTATTTAAGGAAACTATATGTGTAAAATAAAAATTAAATTTAAAAAAGGAATATAAACATATGTAAAATAAAGGAGAAAGCTTTTCTGAAACCCTTGACACCAGAGATAACCATTGTCTGTTTGATATATATTCCTTCATCCTCTTTCCTGGGCACAATTAAACCAAACAGCACCGCATTAGACCATATTGTGAAAACTCACTCTTCTCCAAGAACAGTATCTCTTGGGTGTCTCTCTTTGTCAATACATGTGGACAATCTCAAAAACATTATTATGTGAACAATATTAATGACTGCCAAGCAGAACTGTTTTGAGAATTAAATGCTTATGAGACACTGAAATGTGGAATCACTATGTAAATTATAAGGCAAGATAAGTAGTGTTGGTTATAGCTATAATTATAGTTAAAAATATAGAAAATTTGATGCAAAGCCAAAGTGCTTGATTAAGTGGTATACTCCATGATCAACAGATATTCTCATTCATCATACCCAGAGATCACAGAAATCACGCCAGAAGCTGCTGGGTTTCCAGGAGTACACCTGAATTAGAGCACTCCATGCATTATTTAAAACCAGGAGAAACAGCCTAACAGATGTTCTAGATAATGGCTGTTTGTCATAGATATTATCTCCTTTGTCTGGGAACATGTACTCATGTTTATAGAAGCCCCTCTTGGGTTCTACATACTGCATAATGATAGAAATGATTCTTTTAAATGCAGATGCTAGAGCACATTTTTTCATCTGGGAATCTAGTGTGACCAAAACACAGCTTTGGGCTGACAAGCCAGCTTGGTCAGCCTAATATGGTGTAAGAAACAGGGCACGACTTGGCTGTGTGCCTTATTAGCTGTTACTAAATCTCTGAGATCTCCAGTTTCCTATTCCCTAAAATGGTACAACAAGAGTTTCCTCCCAAATTTGTTATGCAGATAAGATAGGATATGCATAGTGTGCCCAGCATATTAGAGGCACTAACAGGAATCTATTGTTGCTTTGTATGTATTTATGAGGAACAGATACTAGACACAACTACATTTGCCTTATTTTTCATGCATTCTATTAATTCAAGCTAAAGCAGTGAAAAGAGTTAATTCCTCCAAACTGCATTTGAATTCATCCAATATTAATTTCATATGTATATACCTGATGGGAGTTCAAAATATATATCCATCAAAATAGATCATATACTTTGGTGTCTAACCTTGATTTGAGTCCAAGCTCCATAAACAGGAGACCTTGGGCAAGTTACTCGGAGGTTCAGTTCCTTCATCTCTAAAATGGGGGTAATAACATACACCTCAGAGCATTGTTACAAAGACATGAAGAAAGCATACTTGAAAAGTACCTAGCATGGTCCCAGCTTCATCTTAAGTGATCCATAAAGTTTAGTATTTTTTATTATAGGACCTGCATCCTCTTAAAATCTCTAACAAAGAGACACTAATTCATTGATTTCCTGGGTAGAAACATATGCTCAGACTTGTAGATTCTGGTTTTTATTTTTTTTAAGTAATGAATTTTATTTTTTAAATTTTATTTTATTTGTTTAGCATTCCAAGTTTCATTGTTTATGCACTACACCCAGTGCTCCATGCAATCCTTGCCCTCCTTAATACCCACCACCAGTCTCACCCAACTTCCCACCCCTGTCCCCTCCAAAACCCCCAGTTTGTTAGATTCTGGTTTTAAGTAGCTGCCATGCTTTTAAAAAATTTTTAAATTTTTTTAAAAATCTTTTTCAGTGTTCCGGAATTCATTGTTTATGCACCACACCCAGTGCTCCATGCAATACATGCCCTCCTTAATACCCACCACCAGGCTCACCTTACCCCCCTCCCCTCCAAAACCCTCAGTTTGTTTCTCAGACTCCACAGTCTCTCATGGTTCATCCCCCCTCCGATTTCCCCCAACTCACTTCTCCCCATCTCCCAATGTCCTCCGTGTTATTCCTTATGCTCCACAAGTAAGCAAAACCATATGATAATTGACTCTCTCTGCTTGACTTATTTCACTCAGCATAATATCTTCCAGTCCCATCCATGTCAATAGAAAAGTTGGGTATTCATCCTTTCTGATGGAGGCATAATACTCCATAGTATATATGGACCATATCTTCTTTATCCACTTGTCCATTGAAGGGCATCTTGAGTAGTATAGTTGACACATGGTGCTTCAGTAGTTTCAGGTGGACAGCATAGTGATTCATTTTCTCTCTATATTATGCTATGCTTTCATAATCAAAGAACAACAGATTTCATGTCAGTACCGGGATGCTGATGCATTATATTCTCCCAGTACAAAGGACCATATGTAACTTCCAAGGTTTTAATAGGCTTAAAATCAAAAGAGTCCTGAGAGCAAATTGGTTTTATGTTAATTAAAATAACCAAATACAAACCAAAATGCAAGGAATCATAAAGGGAAGAGAAGTTTGTAAACCTTAGAATCCAGCCTTGTCTCTGCTCTAATTCATTGAATGACCTTGGACAAGCCCAAAGCCTTGTTTCTTTGCTTATAAGATAAAAGTGTTCCTCTATTTATGCTACTATTCAGGGTGCCCCTGGAGATCCTAGCCAACGTGATAAGATGAGGAAACGAAGTTAAAGGTGTAAGCATGCTAAGTGGTGGGTCAACACTGCAGTTATGTGCAGACAATGTGATTGTCTACACAGAGAAGTCTACAAATCTATTACATTTTTTAAAAAGTTTAACAAGATTTCCAGATGCATAGTAAACACACAAAAAATTAGTAATATTTCTTTGCATAAACAATGACCAATTGGAGAGATTAGAATTGTAAAAGGAAAGGCCCTTTTTTTAATAATAGAAAGGACCCCTTTTTTTTTTAAGACTTTATTTATTTATTTGACAGACAGATCACAAGTAGGCAGAGAGGCAGGCAGAGAGAGAAGGGAGGAAGCAGGCTCCCTGCTGAGCAGAGAGCCCGATGCGGGGCTCGATCCCAGGACGTTGGGATCATGACCTGAGCCGAAGGCAGCGGCTTTAACCCACTGAGCCACCCAGGCGCCCCCCTTTTTTTAAATAATAGCAAAAATACTATGCAGTGCCCAAGAATAAACATAACAAAAGATGTGCACAAACTGTATGGGGGAAATTATAAAACATTATTGAAAGACATGAAAT
Organism: Martes martes; assembly: GCF_963455335.1. NCBI lineage: Eukaryota > Metazoa > Chordata > Mammalia > Carnivora > Mustelidae > Martes > Martes martes. The sequence goes on along the minus strand of NC_137896.1, from coordinate 45,225,435 downwards.
GAGATTGAGAAAATGCAGAGGAATGAAACTTGCTCATGTTTGAGAAGACTCTATATTGTCATAATAGTGATTCTTCCTAAAAGTAATCTGTAAGTTTAACATAATTGCAATCTACACTCAAACCAAATGTTTTTGGAATCCAATACACTGATTCCTATAGAATCAATTCCTATAGAACCATAGTTTATAAAAAGGAGTGATTTTTGCCCTCAAGTGAACACTTGACAATGTCTGAAGATCGAGTGGGGAGAGACCAGAAATTCTGTTAATCATCCTGTAATGCACACAACAAGCCCCTACCACAAAGAATAATCAGGCCCCAAACATCAACAATGCCAAATCTGAGAAACACTGATACAAAAGAAGAGAGATTTTGGAGTATACAAGACTAATTTGAAAAAGAGGGAGCTTTGCCTTTTCAGAAATCAGGATCTAATATAAAAGTTCAGTGATTCAACAAAAAGGAGAATTTTAGACCAATATCACTGATGAATATGAATGCTAAGATTCTCAACAAGATCCTAGCAAACAGGATCCAACAGCACATTAAAAAGATCATCCACCATGACCAGGTGGGATTCATCCCTGGGTTACAAGGATGGTTCAACATTTGCAAATCAATCAATGTGATAGAACAAATCAATAAGAGAAGAGAGAAGAACCACATGGTCCTCTCAATTGATGCAGAAAAAGCATTTGACAAAATCCATCATCCACTCCTGATTAAAATGCTTCAAAGTATAGGGATAGAGGGAATATTCCTGAACTTCATAAAATCTATCTATGAAAGACCCACAGCAAATATCATCCTCAATGGGGGAAAAAGCTCACAGCCTTCCTGTTGAGATCAGAAACACGACAAGGATGCCCACTCTCACCACTCTTGCTCAACATAGTATTAGAAGTCCTAGCAACAGCAATCAGACAACAAAGAGAAATAAAAGGTATCCAAATTGGCAATGAAGAAGTCAAACTCTCTCTTCGCAGATGACATGATTCTTTATACGGAAAACCCAAAAGACTCCACCCCCAAACTACGAGAACTCATACAGCATTTCAGTAACGTGGCAGGATACAAAGTCAATGTACAGAAATCAGTTGCTTTCTTATACACTAACAATGAAAATACAGAAAGGGAAATTAGAGAATCGATTCCATTTACTATAGCACCAAGAACCATAAGATACCTGGGAATAAACCTAACCAAAGAGGTAAAGGATCTGTACTCGAACTGTAGAACACTCATGAAAGAAATTGAAGAAGACACAAAAAGATGGAAGACCATTCCATGCTCTTGGATCAGAAGAATAAACATTGTCAAAATGTCTATACTGCCCAGAGCAATCTATACTTTTAATGCCATTCCGGTCAAAATTCCACCGGTATTTTTCAAAGAGCTGGAGCAAATAATCCTAAAATTTGTATGGAATCAGAAGAGACCCCGAATTGCTAAGGAAATGTTGAAAAACAAAAATAAAACTGGTGGCATCACGTTACCTGATTTCAAGCTTTACTACAAAGCTGTGATTACCAAGACAGCATGGTAATGGCATAAAAACAGACACATAGACCAGTGGAACAGAGTAGAGAGCCCAGATATGGACCCTCAAATCTATGGTTAAATAATCTTTGACAAGGCAGGAAAAAAATATACAGTGGAAAAAAGACAGTCTCTTCAATAAATGGTGCTAGGAAAATTGGACAGCTATATGTAGAAGGATGAAACTCGACAATTCTCTTACACCGTACACAAAGATAAACTTGAAATGGATAAAAGACCTCAACATGAGACAGGAATCCATCAGAATCCTAGAGAAGAACATAGGCAGTAACCTCTTTGATATCAGCCACAGCAACTTCTTTAAAGATATGTCTCCAAAGGCAAAGGAAACAAAAGCAAAAATGAACTTTTGGGACTTCATCAAGATCAAAAGCTTCTGCACAGCAAAGGAAACAGTCAACAAAACAAAGAGGCACCCCACGGGATGGGAGAAGATATTTGCAAATGACAGTACAGACAAAAGGTTGATATCCAGGATCTATAAAGAACTCCTCAAACTCAACACACACAAAACAGATAATCATATCAAAAAATGGGCAGAAGATATGAACAGACACTTCTCCAATGAAGACATACAAATGGCTATCAGACACATGAAAAAATGTTCATCATCACTAGCCATCAGGGAGATTCAAATTAAAACCACATTGAGATACCACCTTACACCAGTTAGAATGGCCAAAATTAGCAAGACAGGAAACAACGTGTGTTGGAGAGGATGTGGAGAAAGGGGAACCCTCTTACTCTGTGGGTGGGAATGCAAGTTGGTGCAGCCACTTTGGAGAACAGTGTGGAGATTCCTTAAAAAATTAAAAATAGAGCTTCCCTATGACCCTGCAATTGCACGACTGGGTATTTACCCCAAAGATACAGATGTAGTAAAAAGAAGGGTCATCTGCACCCCAATGTTCATAGCAGCAATGGCCATGGTCAGCAAACTGTGGAAAGAGCCAAGATGCCCTTCAACGGACGAATGGATAAGGAAGATGTGGTCCATATATACTATGGAGTATTATGCCTCCATCAGAAAGGATGAATACCCAACTTTTGTATCAACATGGACAGGACTGGAAGAGATTATGCTGAGTGAAATAAGTCAAGCAGACAGAGTCAATTATCATATGGTTTCACTTATTTGTGGAGTATAACAAATAAGATGGAGGACATAGGGAGATGGAGAGGAGAAGGGAGTTGAGGAAAATTGGAGGAGGAGGTGAACCATGAGAGACTATGGACTCTGAAAAACAACCTGAGGGTTTTTCAGGGGCAAGGGGTGGGAGGTTGGGGGAGCCAGGTGGTGGGTATTAAGGAGGGCATGTATTGCATGGAGCACTGGGTGTGGTGCAAAAACAATGAATTCTGTTATGCTGAAAATAAATAAATAAATAAATAAAATTTTAAAAAATGCTTTATAAACACAAAAAGAAAAAAAAACGTTTAGTGATTAAAATCATGTGGAAATGATAGAGGGATAATACATTTATAAATGCAGTAGAATAAAACACCAAACCCATACATAGATGCAATAGGACAGAAAGGGCATTAAAAGTCCACTGGGTGGAAAAAACACACCCCTCAATAAGCAATACTGTGGAAAGCAAAACAAAATTAGATTTCTTATTAACATCATGGACACAGGCCCTTAAAAATCTTAAACCCACTGCAAGAGATTACAATTTTAGAAAGGAAAGAATTTTGTTTTATTTTTTTTATCAAAGAATAATTGGTATACAATATTCTATTAGCTTCGGGTGTACATCATAGTGATTTGATATTTTTACACATTACAAAACGATCTCCACAATAAGTCTGGTTACCATCTGTCACCATACAAAGTTATTACAACATTATTGACTACAATCCTTATGCTGTACATTACATCCCTATGACTTATTCATTTTATAACTGCATGTTTGTACCTCCTAATCCCCTTCACCTTCTTCACTCATCCTCCAGCCCCTCCCCCTTTGGTAACCACCAGTTTGTTCTATCTACAAATCTGTTTCTGTTTTGTTTTACTCATTTCTTTTGTTATTTAGATTCCACATATGAATGAAATCACACCATATTTGTCTTTCTCTGTCTGACTTATTTCTTACTGACTTATATCTTAACGATATTCCCTCAACCCATCCACGTTGCAAATGGCAAGCTCTCATTCTTTTTTACGGCTGAGTAATATTCCATTGTATACACACATATAACATATACATATATTATATATATGTGCCACATCTTCTTTACCATTCATCTACCAATGGACACTTAAATTGTCTCCATATCTTGGCTATTGTAAATAGTGCTACAATAAATATAAATGTGCATGTATCTCTTCAGATGGGTGTTTTCATTTTCTTAAAATAAATACTCAGAAGTGAAATTGTCGGATTGTCTGGTAGTTCTAGAAATGAATTTCCTAAAAAGTTATTTTTCAACAAAGGTAACTGTGAAATGATGAATGTATTATCTAACTTAATTATGGTAAATATTTCACAGTACATATGTGTGTATGTGTGTGTGTGTGTATGTATATATGTGTGTATATATATTTGATTGGAGATATACATATCCAATCAAACCGAAACACTTTCACTTTAAGTATATGTGATTTTATTAGTCAGTTATATCTCAACAGAGCTGGAGGGAGAGTCATTATAAACAGAAAATACCAAAAAAAAGCCATAACGTGATCAATCCAAATTTTCTAAATGGATGTGTGACAACAGATAATATACGCAAATATAAAAGACAAGCATCATCTATGGAGAAAATACTGCACACACAACTATTCAGAATACATAATGAACGTTTATACACTTATGGATAAACTTAAAAAGGAAAGGAAGAGGTTAAATCAGGGGATCTCTGAAATGATACTTCCTAATTAAGGTTTAGATACTTCTTACTTAATGTATATATGCATTTTCTTGGATAGTCTAGCACTCAGTCTTTCTAACATAAAACAGCAGACATTCAGATGCCCCCTAAGGTCTAGCTGCAGCTTTGCAGGAAAAACATACACACACACACACATACAAAAACCACTTGTCATGGATTTATTCATGTGTCCAGTGTTCACATCTATTGTGTATTATCTGATTCTGTTATATTTTGCAAGTCCTTTAAACTTGCCTTCAATTAATTTGTAAGTTGTAATTGTCCTCAAATCATTTGAAATATATTTCATAATGAAATCCAGCAAATACTGTGATGGAAAGAAAAGACATGTAGTATTAGAATTTTTGGTAACTGGGGCTGAGTTTTAGCATATGGTGTGTGTAAATCACTGGGCTGTGACATCCTGGGTGTCCTTCCTTGGGTATCAAATGAGAAAATAACAAAACTTCTGAAAGTTCCTTTCCCTCTCTCTCATATGTGTGCTCACCAAGTGAAATATGATGTGCATCAATCAGAACAAGAAGAAAACAACTCATATCTTCTGATCTTGAACATGAGATGGAATGCTAAATTGTGTTCCTTTAAAAAGTGGGTCTTACAAGGAATCCAAAATTCCATTCAACCACTTTAATCCTCAGAATCATAGGAATTTAGAGATAAGATGGGCATCAGAATATATCCAGCCCAGTCTCTCCTCAGTATCTCTCTAAGGATCCCCCTAATATGTTCTATTGCAACCCCATTTAAGTGACCTTGACATCACACATACCACAGCAAATGAATTGAGAACCAGACACAGGACATGGTACAGTATCCTGGTAGAGGATACCTAAACTGTAGTTTTGGACTCTGGAGCCGGGCAGCCACTAGCTGTGTGTCCTTGGGCAAGTTACTTCACTTCTCTGGGCTTCTTCTATTCCCTCAGCTGCAAAGGTGGATAAAAGCAGTACTTCTTTCATAACTGGCAGAAGGACTAGACAGGCTAATCTAGGTAAAGTGTGAGAAGAGCCATATACAGCCAGAACTGTATATGGCTCATATACAGTTCATAAACAGCCAGAACTCTGTGGTTGCTGGATGCTATTAATATTATTCTCTTATTTTTTTAAGATTTTATTTATCTGACAGGGAGAAATCAGGTATTTTATTTATTTGACAGCGAGAGATCAGATTATTTGACAGCAGAGAGTCAGGCCCGAGAGAGAGGGCGAAGCAGGCTCCCCACTGAGCAGAAAGCCCAATCCCAGGACCCTGGGATCATGACCTGAGCCAAAGGCAGAGGCCTTAACCCACTGAGCCACCCAGGAGCCCCAATATTATTTTCTTCTTAAGAAATGTTAAATGTGGGTAAAAAATTACCCAGATTGGAAAAAATTGTTCAATTCTGAATTATCCATTCTAATAGAAAAAGGCGGTATATGAATATATATATATAAATACCACAAACTATGGATGATCTAAAACTGCCCTGTCCAGTATGGTAGCCATTGGCAACAAAAGGCTATTTTTGTTTAAGTTTTAAGTTTAAACTTTAAAGTTTACTTAAGTTAATTTAGGTATGAAGTTTAATTAGAATTAAGTAAAATTTTAAAAATTTAGTTCCTCAGTTGTACCAGCCACGTTTCACATGCCATACATAGCTACCATAGAAAACATTTCCCTCATCACAGTAAGTTCTACTGGACATCACTAATGGGGAAAAAATGTTATCTTCTCACTGCTATATGACCAGAGAGAAATATCTGCATTCTCTAAGAACAGGAAGCAAGCTGCTGAGGGTAGTGATCTAGCTAATGCCAGGTGGCAGGGTAGTCTTCCTTTAGTTACAGTTTCACGTAGTGAATCCCATACTCCTAAGTATTTCTTCTTCTTTAAAAAAAATATTTTATTACTGGTTCATATGGTATTTCTTTTTTTGACTTTTTATCCAAAGAAAACCAAAACACTAATTAGAAAAGAGGTATTATGTAGCCCTATGCTTATAACAGCCAAGACATGAAAGCAACCTAAATGTCCACTGATTGCTGAATGGATAAAGAAGTGGTATATATACACAATGGAATATTACTCTGCCAGAAAAAAGAATGAGATTTGTTATTTGCAACAACATGGGTGGACCTAGAGGGTATTATACTAAGCAAAATAAGACAGACAGAAAAAGACAAATACTATATGATTTCACTCATTTTTGGAATCTAAAAAAAAAAAAACCCAAATGAACAAAGAAGTAAACAAAGATTCTTAAATATAGAGAGCAAATGTGTTGTTGAATGGGAGGGGGGATGGGTGAAATAGATAAAGGGGCTTAAGAGGTATAAACTTGGGCACCTGGGTGGCTCAGTGGGTTAAGCCTCTGCTTTCGGCTCAGGTCATGATCTCAGGATCCTGGGATCAAGCCCCACATCAGGCCCTCTGCTCAGCGGGGATCCTGCTTACCTCCCTCTCTCTCTGCCTGCCTCTCTCTGACTACTTGTGATTTCTGTCAAATAAATAAACAAAATCTTAAAAAAAAAGAGGTATAAACTTCTAGCTATAAAATAAGTCATGGAGATGAAAAGTACAGTATAGGGAATATAGTCTATAATATTGTAAAAACATTACATGGTGACAGGTAGTAACTACACTTACTGAGTGAGCACTGATTAATATGTAGAATTATTGAACCAATATGTTGTGCACCTGAAACTAATGTAATATTTTATGCTAATTAAACCTCAATAAAAAATTTAAAAATAGAAGTATTTTATTTTGCAATTTTAAAACTCATTTCTGTGAAGAAAAAAAACCCCAGCATAAGGTATTTTGATAACTCAGTATTATTAATTAAGATGCTTTTAAGGGTGGCACCTGAGCCCCAGGAAGAACTGTGGTACCTGGTTATATGCACACACAGGTGCCAGTCTGAACTCACTACAAAGCCAGTAGTCTGTGGCTCAGTAAGATGTCCTGACTTAGTTTTTCTATTACTGTTATCACCGTGGTTCCAAATAGGCAGATGCATTTACTGGTTTCCCTCCCAACGACAATAAAAAGAAACAGTTTATAAAATCAGATTATATAAAAAATTGCCTAATGATAATAATTTATAAGCTCATTGTGGAATAATGATGTATTCAAGAGTCGTCGTTGTAAGATGAAAGAAAGGTAATATGAAAGATTCTCTCTGTGAAGAATGACTATAGATGAATTGCGCTGAGATACAATTCTCTGATAAGGGACAATAAGAACCTCTAGAACACTTAATAATAGACTACTCAGGGTGAATTGAGGATTGCAATAAAATCCCACAAATTAAAAAGTTTCCATATGATTTCTGATAAAAGACATGCCAAGGTGAAATAAAGAATCATTGGAATCAACTGATATCCTGCCTATAGCCTAGTAGGTCACAAAGGGGACATTTCTAGGAAATTATATAAAATATAACTTCTTAAGCTTAGGAATTTTTAAAGGTTTCAACGGCATCTATTTAGAATTCTTTCCCTGGTGGGAGGAAAATTTTAGAAAGGGTGAAGTGAGGATTCAGTGGAGCTCAAACTGAGTGCCTTCATACACTGAGCCCTGGAGAACACATGGGATGACATGTAATCCACCTTGCTGATTTACTGGAAGTGGATGGCTTCAACAAGTTGATAATTTTTACAGATGAAAGAGCCAAGGCACCCGGAACCAGAGAAAACTCAGGCACTGGTAAATTAACCTACGTGTCCAACATCATGCATGTAGTAAGTGGTGAAGCCACAACTTAAACCCAGGCACGCTGTCTGAAGGTGGAGGCTTTATGGTAGCTTCTTTACAGTTGCCTGAACGTGACAGGTCTGCACCAGGCTGCACTATGCAGCAGCCAATAGCAAGAGGGGAAGCCTACCATCCCATGTGGAAAGCTCTTCAAGATGTGCCGAGGCACGTGTTGGGATGATCACTGGGTATTATATGCAACTAACGAATCATTGAACACTACAACAAAAACTTAAAATGTATTATATGCTGGCTTCAAAAACAAAATTTAAATAAGTCTTAAAAGCAAAACTATATGCTTTCTACATGCCTATGTGTGCATACAGATACATGGAAAACATATGTACACCAAATATCTAAAATATGCACCAAACTATAGCAATGGGTACCTCTGGAGAGGGCAGTGAGGTTAGGATTAGGGCAGAGGTCTGAAGGGGGGTTTTGCTTTTATCTCTGTATCTTCTTTATTGTCTGATTTCTTCTACAACAATAATATAATCCTGAATTACCTATGGTCCACATAAACAAATAACTAGCACTTGTGTGTGCATGGGCACACCCACAGATAGAGTTATTTATATGTCTGAACAAAATAACTGCCTTTAAGTCAGAAAATTTTTCAAAATATTACCAATTTGGATAAAAGAGATAAATGCCATTCTTGTTCTTGCCAAAACTTACAAGTTATTCATCCAAATTATTAGCCATCTTTTTTCCAAGTTGGGCCCCACAAAGGCAAAAATAAGTGGAACAGGGAAGAAGGAGGAGCCTTGGTCTGAGTTTCCATCATATACTACTCTGGACTCCACACCCCTCTCCACACAGTGGGGTCAATAACCACACCATTTCCCAGGAGAGTTTCTGGCACCCAACACTTCAAGCCATGGGAAGGCAATAGCAGGACACTTCCTAAAACAGTCTGGGTTGTGTTTAGGCACTTCACCCTGGCTGGGTGGTAGATCAACAAAGCTCTTTGCTCTACTGGAGATATGGGTACTACTCAATATAATTTAAGAAATCTGTAGATCAACGTTTCTCAGCACCAGCTCTATTGAAACTTCAGACTGGATAATCCCTTGTTGCAGTGGGCTGTCGCAGGTACTGTAGGATGTTTAACAGCATCCCTGTCCTCCTCCCACTAAATAATGGCATCACCCTTCCCAGTTATGATGCCCAAAAATATCTCCTGATATTCACAAATGTCTCCTGGGTGGGGGAGGAAATTGGCCCTGACTGAGACCCCCAACCTAATTTATTATACTAGCTGAAGTTGCTATAAGCTCATCTTCATGCAACCATCTGAATGGAAGACCCATATTCTATGACCACACAAATATATATAAAACTACTACAGTGGAGAAGTATAGTATTATGAGATATCATACATCAGTCGAGGTTTAATTGTAGAAACACAATCCATCACAGGTATCTTAAACAGACATGCATTAAGTCAGTGGAATTGAGTGCTTACACAATCTTTGTCTGAATCCAGACCAGACTACACCTCCAGAAATGACTTTCAGAGCAACACCATGAACCTGTCCCATCAGGGCTGCCACCAGCCATGGGACAATCAGGACAATTGGGACTCAGAAGGCTGATACAGGGCCTGTTGGCTCCAGGCCACCTTGACTGTGATCCATCCCAACTATTAGTCCAGACCATGCTACACCAGATGGATACACATGGGCAAAACAACAAATGCCTTTCACTCAGCCTCTTGACACTATAAAACTAGAGCCTGAATGCTGGAAAGGTGCCACAGAACAATCCAACTCTTCAGTCAGCTTGCCAGACAACACAAGTGGAAAAATCACAAGCATGGCTCCACTGCACTTCTTGCCTTCTGCCATACATACATATATCAAGATAAGATCCAGAACCCCGCCCCAGGGGATTCTGGGAAATGTAGTTTTCGGTGGAGATGCTCATTAGGCATGCTTAAATGGCTGTGGAATATGCATATGCTGGAGGACATAAGCCCAGCAGGATATAAGGCAGTCCTCTCTGAGAAAAGCATGCTTAGGTGAGACCTGAAGGTCGAGGAGGAATTACATAGGCAGATTCCAGAAATCTTCCAGAAAGAGTAATAGGAGGAGATTCTAATGAGTAACAACAATGTAGACTTATGAGAGACAAAAAGTGTATGTGGCAGGGATGTTGGCAGAATTTGGATGATGCATGAAGTGAACATGGTGTGATCTGTCGTTGTGGACGCTCTGTCCATGCCTCTCACCACTGCCTCACATGCCAGGGCTGCTTTCCACAAACACCACGAGGGATTCTGACCACTGGAGCATGCAGGGCAAGCAGAAGTCCTAGAGGAACAATGCTCCCAGAAGCAGCCCTCATCCTCCAAGGGATGGGTATCTAGAGCATAAAGACCTCAGCCTCTGTACCCCATCCCTCCATGTTCTCCGCCTCCCAGACGGAGAACATGGAACTCCAGATGCCTACAGCGTCACTGGCTAAATAGCACATCCAATTAGCCACCCTCCCCTCTCTCTTTCTTCCCCACTCCCTGTGGGCATTTCTGGGGAAATCCAAACTAAAACATCCTGAAGCAGAAGCTGTTCTCTTAACCCTTGCTGCACAAGTGTTATAGGTCTTGGTGGGTACAAGGATGGGCAAGACAGATCAAGGGAGTTAGAGGTAGAAATTTTCCAGTTATAAAATAATTAAGGCACAGAGACAAACAGTACAGCATAAGAAATATCGTTGATAATATTCTAATAACATTGTATGGTGATTGGTGGTGACTGCACCACCAGTGGCAATTGCTGAGTAAGGTCTAGAACTGTCCAGTCACTATGTTGTACACCTGAAATGAATATAACACAGTAAGTCAGCTATACTTCAGTTTAAAAAGGAGATAGAAGTCACTGTGAACCAATTGCCTCCAGCAATTGTGACAGACATGTGGAGGTGTCTGAATGATTTCAACTATGACTGCCTCTTGCAGTCAAGATGCCAGCACTGTCCACAAGACTCTGAAAATGATACATAAACAGCTCGCGTGAGAGGTGCTTCTCTTTGGAGGTTGGTTCCCTGGAACTCTAGAGAAGCAGCTCTTCATTTTCTCAGATATACCCTTGGAAAAACAGCTTAGTAAGGGCACTCCAATTTTAGGCCAGTTACCGGACTTTTGCAAGAGTCCTTGGCGTTTGTGAGAATCCTCAGCCCAGCAGCCCACTAGTTCAGGAATCCAGTTAATCTGCTCTCGCTTGAACATTTTCAAGGTATTCTGTGTGCAAATTAAACATCCCTCTTTAAATGTGTGAAGAGCTCACTTACTTCAAAGTGTCATAGGCAAAGTTTGGTGAGTCAGTTTGGATAGCTGGCATAGAGACTCTGAAGAGCTGCATAGCCATTTTTATCCAGTGACTTACAGTGCAAATGCATGCGAGAAGAATGGACACTCTCCTCCATTCCTGAAGCAGTGGCCACCTGGTCCACATGGCTTCCACATGTAGTATTGCAGAGGAAAATTATTCCCAGCCTTATACTAAGAACTGCAACACTATAATAATTGGAACGCAAAAATTAATGTTATTATTCTAAGTTCCAAAGTTGTTTTTGTTGTATTTCATCTAATGTAATAAGCCCAGGCAAATCATTGTCAGTTGCCTTAAATGGTTGGGGCTTCCTCTCCAGAAGATTTTTGGTCACCATTTGGTTTTATAGCTTAACACCTATGAAGAGCTTGTGGTGGGAAAAAGAATGTGGAAGGGGACTGAAACTGAGTGGGCATGTTTGTTCAACATCATAACTGACACATACAGTTTCCATCAGAGTTTGCTAAGTAACTATGTAGCAACACCCCCCCCCCCCAAACAACACCCTCTTTTAATTTGGCTGGTTGTTTTGTCCCCAAACATGTAACTAATATTTATGAGAGCTTATCATCTGTCATGCTCTGTGATAAATGCTTTAACTCATTATCTCATTTAATTATCCCAACACATAAGGTAGGAATTACCTAGAAAACCAAACCAGAATTTCAGACATTAGGGAATGGGGAGGAGGTCTGGGCAGAAAAATGAGGAAAATTCCATTCTGGTAAATTCTTGAGTATTTTGCAATCATAAAATGTCGAACTTAACTAATTTAGTATTATCATATAAATTATGTACCATTTTTAAATATAAATGGTGTTGTGCATTATATGCAAAAGACCAAAACAACAAATATAATAAGCTTATCTGCATTGAGGAACTCTGAACTTTTTTTTTTTTTTGAGTGAGTTGACACACAATGTTACCTTAGTTCCAAGTGTAAAACTTAGTGATTTGACAAGTTTATACATTATACCATGAGATCTCTGAACTTCTTAGTCCCATTCAGACACAACAGTTATTTCTTCTTTTTTTTAAAGATTTATTTATTTATTCATTCATTCATTCATTCATTCATTTATTTGTTTTAGAAAGAGAGAGAGAGCTAAGGGGAGGAACAGAGGGAGAGGGAGAGAGAAAATCCTCAAGCAGACTCTCCACTGAGTGTGGAGCCTGATGTGAGGCCCGATCCCAGGACCCCAAGATCATGATCTGAAGCAAAACCAAGAGTAAAATGCCTAACTGACTGAGCCATCCTGGTGTCCCAACAGTTATTTCCATTGTACAGAAGTTAAAAATGAGACCCGGAGAAGTTAAATCACTTTTCCATTGTCACACAGTTGGGACATAAGTCTGTCCTCTTGAAAGATTGAGAAGACCTGGGTGTCTTCTGTCTTCCTCACAGGAGGAAGGTAGTACAGATCTGGGTGGCCTTAAGATGACCCATCAGATTCTGTTATCCTGTGTCCCCCTTTAGCAAAGCTAAAGGAGCTATAAAGAATGTCTGTGAAGATGCTTGTTTTAAAATATATTATATTGCCATAAAAAATTAAAAAATAAAATAAAATAAAATACACTATATTGCCATCAATGATTTTGTCTCTTACGTCACTTCTGAATCCAAACACTTCCTTCCTTCTCCACTGCCATCCCCTGCCCATCCAAGCCACCAGCACCTCTGTCTGAGACCTTTGTCCCAGAATCCAAATAAGTGTTCCTCACCTGCTCCAACCCCACCAGGCCATTCTCCACCTGGCAATTAGTGTGATCGATTCAAACCACAAATCTGGTCAAAATACCCCACTGCTTATAATTATCCAATGGTGTTCCAATCGTGTGAGGATAAAAAAAAAAATACTAAAAGCCTATGACTAGGGGTGCCTGCATGGCTCACTTGGTTAAGCAACTGCCTTCGGCTCAGGTCATGATCCTGGAGTCCCAGGATCGAGTCCCGCATCAGGCTCCCTGCTCAGAAGGGAGTCTGCTTCTCCCTCTGACCTTCTCCCCTCTCATGCTCTCTCTCTCACTCTCTCTCTCAAGTAAATAAATAAAATGTTTTTTAAAAAGTCTCTGACTAGTTCTGATTTTGTTCATTATTATATCCTCAGTATCTTGCACAACTCTCGGCATTAGTACAGATGTGCTGAATGAATGAATGAATGAACAAATGAATGAAGGAAAGCAGAAATCTTTTAAAGTTTCCTAACTCTGTTGGTTTGGATGGGCACCTCCAGGATCTCCCAGGAAGCTTCAGACTTCCACATACAACTAACCATTCTCCTCCCTGGAGGTAAAAAGCAAAACAAAGAATACCAGATCTTTTTGGTACATCTGTGAAGTGCTACAAGTCGCTCTGTCAATTGCTACTGCTTAAATCCCTGGTGAGGGTCCTTGGTGAATCACTGTGGGCCACAAGGATCCATAATCAGTTATAGGTTACCAATATGGCTACTGTCGAATTCTCTGGTAACTGAGCCCTTCTTGGTGTCAATGGGAATAATATTGGGGGATAATAATTTACAATGTCACTTTGGGCATCAAGTAATATTTCATGGGACATTCTAGGTTTTATCTCTCCCTCTTTACCAATAAAAGTGTAAGTACTGAATGAGTGCTATGCGTCTCTACGTCAGAGAAAACGGGAGCCAAGGAGACTTCATTCCCCACTCTTACAAGCCCTTGAGAAATGGAATATAAAAGAGAAACTTCTCTCTCCCTCCAACTTTCCAGTCACACTCTGTGCCTTTATCTTAACTCTGAGACATAGTAAACAAGATTGGAATCAATTTCTCTCACCCATTGATGTCTATAGGTAGGCCCTTGGGACCTATTAAGACACCTCTATTCATTGAAGTCCTCAGGAACTCATGTTCCTTCTATTGTGTAGCTTCTCTGTGTATGATCTCTACCTGCCACTTCACCTCATGTTTCCAAAGTGGCTGCTCCAGCTCCAGCCAGTACATTCCTCATCTCAGCCAGAAGGACAAAGAGGCAAAGGAAAAACAAGCAAAGGGAATTCTCTGAAGCTGCCATAAGACACTTCTACTTTTACATCTTATAAAAATCAAAACTTTTTTTTAACGATTTTATTTTTTTATTTGACAAAGAGAGAGAGAGCGAGAGAGTGTGTACACAAGTAGGCAGAGCGGTAGGCAGAGAGAGAGGGAGAAGCAGGCTCTCCAATGAGCAGGGAGCCCAGTGTGGAGCTTGATTCCAGGACCCTGGGATCATGACCTGAGGCCAAGGCAGCTGCTTAACCAACTGAGTCACCCAGGCACCCCTATAAAAGCCAAAACTTAAGTCCTATGGCCACATCTAGCTGTAGGGGAGACTGGGAAAGTCACCTTTATTCTGTGCAATCATTGTCCAACTATAAATTCAGATTATCTTCCTACAGAAGAAAAGGAAAACAGATAAGGGTTAGGAACACTTAACCATCTTCACCACAGGCTTCAGTTTCTTGAACACACATTGGCCATTAGAAATAACACCACAAAAGACAAAAATTCTGTTTCTTTTTTAAAAAATACCTGCTTCATGACCCACACCACACACACATACACACACACGCAGAGAGAGACCCATCAATCCATGAGCATCAGAAAGC
The DNA here is from genome assembly GCF_963455335.1 of Martes martes. NCBI lineage: Eukaryota > Metazoa > Chordata > Mammalia > Carnivora > Mustelidae > Martes > Martes martes. The sequence goes on along the minus strand of NC_137896.1, from coordinate 45,210,296 downwards.
CTAATCCTTTGGTTCTGCATCAGTAACCTTAGTGATGGAGGCTTTTCCCCCAAGCCAACAGACGGGGAGCTGTCTCCCAGCTTTGGCAGCCAGTGGGGCTATGGTGTCATTCCCAGATCAGGGGCCGCCATTTTGAACAGTCTTCCACATTGTCCTCTTTTGTTTCTTTCCTCAGAGATGCCACAAAGCCCTCCTGTGCTCAGCTCAGACGAACCACCAGTATGGTCTGCTTTTCCCAGGCTGACTTTTGGAAATGCAGTAAGTACCTATGCTTTGTCTGTTTGTAAAAACAGGAAGCAAGACAAAGGCGAGGAAAAGATTCTTTCAACGTGAAATAAGAGCCTGTTGTGTTTTCTATACCACGGATACAGTGACTTTAAAATCAGAAATGCAGTTGGAGCCATCCCAGCTCCTTGCCATTTTGTGAGGCTCCTTAGGGAAGATGGAAGAACAGAGAGTGGTAACAAGAAGCAGAGTATTAAATATGAGGGTCTCACATCCTTTCAGTGAAAGCAATAGCCATGTTTGCTCACGGCTAACCAGTCAGAGAGGGAAGATGATTTATTATAAGCTGTTGCAGAATATATTATGCATGGTAGAGGCATGGAAAGGTCTTTGATATGTATCTGAAAGAGCTTCAAATCCATAAAAGAGATAAATTTTGTATGAAGAGTGTCACTGAGAGGCCGGGAAAAATCTCCGACACATCTTCATATCACAGGGAATAATGAAGGGGGGCTCTACTCACACAACCGGGCATTAATTTCACTTAAAGAGGCCGTCATTAGCATATCGATGCACCCGACTGCAGACTGTGAGCCGTCTGTGCTACCCGGAAAGACTCTGTGGTCAAGGCCTTGATCCATGGTCAAGGCCCGGGGTATGTGTTCTGCCGATGGTTTCCCCTCCAAATGTTGATCTGATCTCCAGTTCCTTTCTCCTAATCTTCCAAAACCTCAATTTGAGTGGAGTAAACTGTGTTTTGGGGGCTTCCCAGATTCTGACCTTCTGGAACCTTCTTGGAAACGCAATCCTTAACCTGTGTCCTTGAGTTCCTGTCTGTGAGCTTCGGCCTCACCTCTCAGCGTGTTCAGGGCCTGTTCACTGAGATGGCTGCCAGCAGGGCCCGGCTCCCCTCCATCGGTCCCCTTCACCCTGCCTGCCCTGTCTGGCCAGGCCGTAGGGAAGGCAAGGAAGGGCACTGCAGAGTTGCTCACAGCGCTCTGGCACACACCCAGTTACCGGGCAGGCAACATGATATTTGATGAGAAAGCCTCTTGTTCTTGAATTATGGCTTCCTGCTGCAGGCCACTGCCACTGTTTGAATTGGGCTGTACCTAATTATGATTTTATTTGCTTTAATAAAGAGAAATCCAAGTGTGTGGAGAGGCGCACACAAATAATAATAGCAATAATAATAGTAAAGTGTCTCTCTAAACATCTGCAATTAAGACATTTGTTGTTAATTGTATTAATTAACCTCCCCCCACCGAGCAGCTGCTGAGGTTTTTGCTGCAAGGAGAGGAGAATGACTATTCCCAGCAGCGCCTGGGGCAGCAGCCTGTTGGAGAGCCCAGCCCTGGGTCATCGGCAACCTGGGTGTAAGAAGAGAGGCTCGTTTCTGCTGAGCAGCCTGCAGCCCCAGGCTGGGCCAAGCACCAAACCACCCTGGTTCAGGACCACAGCCTGCAGCCTCAGCCAAAGCAACCTCAAGCCCAGAAGCCTGGAGGGATGACTGAGGTTTATGGAGAGCCAGTCCTACTGAGATGCCAATCATAACAACACAACAAATAATAGAAACATGTGGGTTTGGTCCATTTCTCAAGTCTCCAAAGCTGCCCACACTGTAGGTCTTCTGCTTTGCTCCAAGGCAGAACAGGAGAATCTGGTGGAATCCTAAGCCTAAACATGATTGCCACTTCCCAGTAGGTTCATGTGATTTTAATGTTTTGCAAAGATGCATCTCATTTTCACAAGTCCTGGAGACTGGAGGGAGGCATGTGATTGTCCTATTCTGCCAGTGAGCAAAACAGAGCGTGACAAGGAGGTATTCACCCTTTCCAAAGCTGTGGTTACTCAGAGCTGGTACCAGGCTCCAGGCCCCCTGCCCATCCTTTGTAAGCCATTGAGCATATGGCCACTATGTCCAAATTTTTTTTTAATGAGGTGACAAGAGGGAGCCTTTGTTTCCTACCCAAGGTACTCAATCCCCCAGATGTATCAAAATAGTTTCTTTAATCTGAACTGGCAGCTGTTATACTAATTCTCCAATCTGGGTCCCTTGGTTCACATTAAGTGCATTCCATTCTAAAAAAAAAATGATAAATAATATAAAGAATGAAGTTTCATGTATTTGGTCAACACTATTTGTTATGCTTCTAATAGATGTCCGGGCATCGCACTAGGTGCTGGAGATAAACCAAAAACAAAAAATGAAGATACCATCAGGATGCTTAAATGAGGAAGAGCCTGTTAAACACAGGGAATTGTGAAGGTGTGGCTGTGCTGATTATCTGAAATCAGGGGCATGTGACATGTGGCATATGAGATGCATTGCATCAGGGAGGTTGTTAGGTGGGCAAGACGCATGTGTGGAATAGGGGCTGCTGAGAGCAGAGCAAGGGACAATGAAGACAAAAGGACGCAGGTAGAGGTCAGAAGTGGGAAGGATCAGGGCATGATTGGGGAACTAAAGACAGCCAGTGAGGTTGCAGGGCGTGAGGTGGGCTGGAGCGAGAGGCAGGGATCTGACCCCGTAGGTCCCTGCTGTGCACATAATGATAGAAAGTAGTGGAACACTGCTGGGTGGAGAATGGGTGGTCAGAGAGGGAGGGGAGCTCAGTTAGGCATGAACTCTTACCATGGTACCATGAGAGAAGCAGAGGTTGGCATCAAGGGATCACTGTTGAACACAAAACCAATTGGATTTGAATAATTGATTAGATCATAGGTGGAGGAGTCACTGGCAGCTCCTGGGTCATCAGCACTGAGAAACGCCTCTCCGTTTAGTGGCGGGACCCTGCAGAAGGACCAGTGTTAGGAGAAAAGACTGTGGGCTTGATTTGGGATGCGAAGACTGAAGGTGCCCCTGAGTCACCCAAGAGGAGATGCGGAGCTGGGCAAATGGGTCTAGAGCTTGAGAAGAGATGCCAGCCAGGACCTGAGAGTTGCATATATGCAGGTAGACATTAAAACCACAGAAGTGGGTGCAATCATCTCAAGAGAAAGCATGTAGTGAGCAAAAGAGCTGAGCGTAAGCAACTCTAATATTTAATTCTAGAGGAGAAGGTTGAATCCCCCCAGTGAGAGAAAGAATGGGCAGCAGAAGGCCAGGAAGAAAAGTCAGAAGAGTAGAGCCTCCTGCAAATCTAGGAAGTAAATGTGTCAAAAGAGGTGAGGTCCATGTGAAGGCCCCTGAAGGTTAAAGAAAACTGACCACAGGAAAGTGTCCTTTGGATTCAGGGATTGGAGGTTGTTGGCAATACCTGTGAAGATGGAGGAGGGGATAGGGAAGGAAGCAGATGTGTGCAAGAAGAGTGGAAAGAGAAGAAATGGAGGCAATGCATTCAAGAAGTCTGGTTGAATATGGAGAGAGAGATTGGACAATAATTGGAGACTTTGTGGGGCTGAAGGCAGACGTGGTTTTCTTTTTTAATAGAAAAGATTTGGGGGTATGTGGCTGGTTCAGTAGTTTAAGTGTCTGCCTTCAGTTCAGGTCACAACCTCAGGGTCCAAGGATGGAACCCCATATTGGTCTCCCTGCTCGGGGGGAGCCTACGTCTCCCTCTGCCTCTGCGTGCCACTCTACCTACTTGTGCTCCTTCTCTCTCTCTCTGCCAAATATATAAATAAATAAATAATCTTTTAAAAAAGGAAGAAGAAGAGATTTGAGTATGGATGAAAGCAAATAGAAAAAAAATAGCGGAGTGGTATACATAAGAATTGTGCATTTCACTATAAGTACATTTTTACTTAACAGAAAACTTTGAAACCTAAAGTAACTATTTTTGTCCTTTTTTTTTCAAAATTTATTGAGAAAAATTTATTTGAGAGAAAAACAGAGATAGTGAGAGAGAGAGCATAGGTGGGCAGGGGAGGGAGAAGCAGGCTCCCCGCTGAGCAAGGAGCCCGATGCAGGGCTTGATCCCAGAATCCCGAGATCATGACCTGAGCCAAAGGCAGACATTCAGCAGACCGAGCCACCCAGGCGCCCCCAAAATAACTACTTTTGAAGACTGGTCCATGATACACATGCCTCAGTGTCTAGGGAGGAAGTGTAAGTGTCCGTTACTGACTCTGAAATGCGTTTAAAGAAAGACAAAACACTGGGGGCTGCCTGGCTAGAGAGAACCCAGAGGACAGATACATGATAAAACCAACCCAGCAAAATGTGCACTGCAGCACTGAGGTGGTGAGTGTTCTCAATACAGTCTTTCAACCCTTCAGTGCTGATGGAAAAAGTAATAGGAAGAATTCAGTTGACAGGAAAAGACTATTCAAAAGCAAAAGGAAAGCAGATGCGGCAAATTTCCCAAGGAAGTACGGGGAGATGGGGTGGTAAATGCATCTGGGCGCAGAAGGAGGGTGAGGAGTTTATAGAATCCAGAGAAGGAAGAGGAAAATAGGTCTCCCTACTCAGGCATTATGGATCAAATAATGGGTCCAAAAATGAATCTTCACAAGACACCAGTAATGAGGTGTTTTTTTCTCAACACTGGTAGTAAATCTGCAACAGTCCCCATGGTTTAAGACAGGTTCTACAAGGTGGTTAGAAACATGTCACTAAACAAGCTACAGCCCTTTGAACCTCCCACTAAATGCCCCATCAGCCTGAGTCCTCCTATGGCCATCAAACAAGAACAGGTCAGTAAAATCAACTCATGTGACATCTAAGACACTCTCCGCTGTTGCCCAGTCATGTTCTGTGTGTCAAGGAGCACAGGCTTTGGGATGAAACTTGGACTCAAGACCCAAATGGATCCTCGGGTAACTTAGCAACCTTGGTCCCCTCTCCTGCAAAATGGGGACAGCAATCACTCCTACCGCTCCCATTCACAGAAAAGATCAAATGAGTGAGGTCTTGCATATAGAAAACATCCAGGTGCACACCTGGATCATAGAAAGTACAAACCCAAGTTGTTCCAAAACTGTGACGTTTAAGTACAGCTCATGCACAAGTATGCACTATCATAATTCAGAAAACACTCTGTAATGTTTGAAAGAGCAGTGGGACTCATGGTTTGCAATCACTTTTGCTCTCTGCTCACATCTCAAGCTGCATAAAACGTGTCCTCTCTGGTGTCCCCAGTGCCTTAGGTCATGTTGCTTGTCCACATAAAAGCCCATTCGAGAATCATTATAACCCAAGCGGCTTTCAGATTGGCGGCTCATCACTTCTGAAGGGTCCCAAGGCGGTCACAGAGAAGTGCCCCGGAGCCTTATTTTCTTCCTTGGGTCAAAAATCCACCTGTGGTAATTAGCAAGATTAGTCCTGGACGCGACTGAGCCTGTGTGCAGCCACAAGACCAAACGAGACATTCCTCATGGAAAAAGTGTCTCTGATTTTCTGCTCCCAGATCTGAAAAGCTACCTTCTATGAGCACTGCAGAAAACTCCAATTCATTAACTGATTACAACAGAGAAAGAAAATCTCAAAAGGCTTGTTGACAGCCGTGGTAGCCATGGTGTAACCTAATCCTTATCTTTCATTACTGGGCTTTTGTCAGGAAAAGAAAAAAAGGCATTTGTTTTCATGGACATAACCTCACAGAATGCTTTCATATACAAGAAGCACAAGATAAAAAAAAAAAAAAAAGGCACTCACTGGAAGGACCCAGATATACTTGAAAGTGCTAGGGAAATCTTCACTCTCTGTGTAGAGGTCATATTTCCCTCATTATTGGGATAAGCCAGTCTTCAGCAGCTGCTGGCTAGGCTTATGTCATGCCAGGTGTAAAAAGGTATTATTGATTTAATATACATAAGCCCTTACAGTATCCCACTGAAGGCAATGGTTTCAAACTCCCACTGCTCAACTGTGGTGTCGATATGGTCACAAATTCACATATCCCCCCTCCATTATCAGTCCTTTCTTAAAGCAGAAATATTTGCTGGTAATGTCAATGGATAAAAGAAACATCAGCAAAGTAAATGGGCAGGTACCAGTCAAGTAGATTACCTGAGCTTACCATCAGCCTCTCACCAATGTCCTAGGTGACAATGGCAGCTAGGAACATAGCAGACACGTGTCCAGGTAATTCCTGTTCTATTTGGGCTTCCACTGTGTGGTAGGGCTTTTGTTTCAATTAGTTGGCTATATTTTAAAATCTTGACATTCAGATAAAAGTCTGAACTTTCAGCTTTCTCATGAAAAATCAGGAATTCTGACAAAATAGTGTCCCTTGAGCAGTACCAAAGGATGAAATGGGGGAGGCCTAGCCCACATAATCTCCAGCACCCCCAAATAAACATGAAATCTCTCTAAACTAACTTCTCTTTCCCCAGTAAAAATTATGGGCCCCCATCCACCTTCCTCACACCAGGCTTGCATCCCCACACCAAGAATCCGCTGGAACAGGGAAATTACGTCTCCTTTAGATGAGGCCTGTGACCTCTGTGCCACCAGACCCTTATGTGACCTGCTTGGCCCCTGGGGGCATTCACATTTGAGACCTGCGACCATGGTGAATGGACAGAGTGAAAAGGGACATTGTTTTAAGTAGCAATTAAGTAAAAATACAGTCAATCCTCTTTATCTGCAAATCCAGTATTTGCAAATTCAGCTACTTGCTAACATTTATTTGCAATCCCCAAATCAATACTCAAAGCATCTGCATGGTCATTCACACCCACAAACAGAACAGCAAAAAATTTGAGTTGCCCGAAGTGCATGTTCCCACTCTAGCTTCTTGCCTCAGCTGTCACAATGAAAACAAGTGTCCTTTCTTTTTAGTGACATGTTTTCCTGTTTTGTGATTTTCTGGTGGTTTCACTATTTTAAATGGCTGAGTGCTGGCTAGTGTCCCCAAGCACGGGAAGGCTGGGCTGTGCCCTTATGGGAGAAGATATGTGTGGTACACCAGCTTCATTCAGGCATGAGTGCTGTGAGTTTAACGTCAGTGACTCAACACTATAGACTAAATAAGGCATCTTTAAATGGAAACACACACGAAATGAAGTTATCTGTTGATCAGCTGATGAAATGTTGTGACCAGAGGCTTGCTGGAAGCTAACCCTTATTTCCCCCAGGAGCAATGTCTCAGTCATCTAACCACTCATTCCGTGCTTGCAATGACCTTATGCAACACAGCCACTGGAAATAATACAAGTCTGCTCAGCAGTGCTGGCTGCCACAGAGGGACCATTAAGGAAAGGTAAGAGTAGGAGTCATTTTTCTTTGGCCCAGGGTACCAAGTTGCAGGGGTAAAGCTAAGAGGCGTGACACGTCTGCTCCTGCTGACTCGGGGCAGTGCAGCGGAAGGGAGGTATCCCCATGGTCCCAGCCTTGGGAACAAACTTTGAGGCTGCCCTAACCATTGAGGGCATTTGCTGCCTACGTCTGGAACTCTGCGTGTGTTCCCTCCTTCCCGCAGTGCAGTATGAAGAACACGGTCTTTGCAATTATCTGCAGAGAGGCCCCAGTAAGGATGGCTGGGAAGCACTCAATATCTAGGGAGAAGACAGGTGTGGGGTGAATGGACTGCTTTTTATTTCTTCGGGCTTTTCAAGACTTTTATTTTTAAAGGAAATTTTTTTCCTTTTTTTCTTTAAAAAGAATATCTTCTTAAAAGAAATTCTGCAAATAAAATCCATATACCTGGTAACAAAGACTCTTAAACAGATCAACCCATTCAGACCAGGCTGAGCCCTAGGTTAGCTGCCCAGGCTGAGCCCTGCACACCTCTAGGGGGCACTATTTGCACCACCATCTATGAGCAATGCTGCAGCACTGCCAGACTGGAACATACTGAGAGCCCAAAACTTCCAGTCACATAGTGCTTTCCTTGGGAACCAGAGGCTGAGAATCCTCCTTCATCACCCAGGTTATTGAAAAGCTGTCTCACCAGCCACCAGATCTCATGGATAATGGAACAGAAGTGTATTCCTTTCCTGGGGAAGGGACTGATTATCACCAAGTCACCACCTTACTCCAGTGCTGGAGAAACACGTCACAGCTTTTGCTGGTTTCCAAGCAGTATTTGGAGGCCTCCCTGGCCAGTCAGGCAGCTGGATCCAAACCGCACCCGTGCAGATCTCCACCCAGAGCACCACAGACTCTGCCACATCCCCGCACAGAATCCAGAACTGGAGTCGTACCTCTGTGCCTCCCCGGAATAATCTACCCATGCTGCTTCCAGAATGTCTCATTAGGAAAGAAGAAGGAGAGGGAGGGAGGGAGGAAGAGTTGAAGAGAATATTTAAAAAACAGTATTTTATCAGATGGATACTCCTTGAAATCCTCCCATAATTCAAACTTCAAATAATTCAAGACAAAGGATAGAAGGTCTTTCTGATTTTAGCCAAAATGTAGCCACCTTGAGTCTGGACATAGGGTGTCAACTCCAGGTTTCTATAATTTGCAATGTGCCCCCACCCTCCACATGTGATTTTAGGTCTGATCCAATATTCTATTGCTGATCAACAAACCACTCCAAACTTAAGAGATGCAAAACAGCAAGCATTTCACGTGTCTTCTTTTGGATTCTGTGGTTCTGGAATTCAGGCAGGGTGGGAATAGGATGGCTGGGCTCTGCCCGGGACATCAAGGGTCCCAGAACAGTGGGGCCCTTGGGAAGCTCCCTCACACCATGACTGGTGCGTGGAGTGCAAGCTTTCAAGAGCCAGGGCTCAGCCACCTTACTGACCAGAGTGCCTCCCCATGGGGCTTGGATTTCTCTAAGCACATTGCTGAGCTCTGGCAAAGTGTCCCAGGAATGAGAGCTCCAAGGAACTCAGGTAGAGTTCCAGGGCCTCTCCTGACCTAGCATCAGAAGCCATGCGGTATCACCTCTGCCACATTCTGCTGTGACAAGCTAGTCACTAAAGTCAGCCCAGACTTGAGGGAGGCAAAACTAGATGCCTCCTCTTTAATGGAAAATGGCAAGGTCACCCTGAGAAAGAGCAGGCATTATGGGGATAGGAATGTAGCCGTCTTTGGAAAACGCAATCTGCCCCAAAGCCCTTCTGGACAATTTTTTGAACGATTTCACATTATTTGAAGCTTTGTGAAGAAATCATTTTATTAACCTATGTGTATTTTACTATTTCGCATTTGCTACAGGTCACAGAATGCCTGGTGCCAGCTAATTTCCTTTCAGTCATGTTTTCATCATTTCTACCTCCTGTTGCAAAACAAAACAAAACAAAACAAAACAAAAACAAAAACCACACAACAGCATGACCAACCTGGTTTTTAAACCATCACCCAAGGGATGAAATCAGCTAGGCCTCCAATTTCATTCCTTTATTATCCCTAAAAACTTATGAATCTTTTTCACTGGGGAGTGGAGGAAGCTGGAGGAGGCAGAAGACACCAGTACAAGGAGAAGACTAAAAAATAAAATGCTTGATGTGGGGCCATAACAAGAATCCACTTCCAAGTTTTTCTAAAAATGGGCACAGGATTTGTTTTCCTCAGAAATGGCAAGACACACAGACATGGAAATGATTCTTATGAAAGAAGTTTATGCATATAGATCCCTAGAAACAGGTGGCTCATTTCACAGGGCCACGTGGGGAAGAACCAGAGTCAGTCAGGAGGCAATGGGCTAAGAGATCATGGCCTAGAACCGTTACTGGGGTTTTCACGAGAAGGAATGAGGGAGGCAGTTTTGGTAGCTGGGTCGGCTTAAGACTGGAGCATTTGAGGGGCACCTGAGTGGCTCAGTCGGTTAAGCATCTGTCTTCAGCTCAGGTCATGATCCCTGCTTTGAGCTCCCTGCTCAGCAGGGAGCCTGCTTCTCCCTCTCCCTCTGCTGCTCCCCCTGCTTATGCTGTCTTGCTCATACTAGCTAGCAAATAAATAAAAATGAAATCTCAAAAAAAAAAAATGACTGGAGTGTTTGAATAGTTTCATGAGGCTCTGGGCTGTAGGAAGAGTCCCCTGTTGCCTGATACCTGGCCTAAGGGTAAGTTAGTTCAGGAGGAATGTTGGCTTGGTGTGACAGAGTTTGGTAAAGGTAATGGTTGGGGATAAGGGCTCTGGATTGGTTGGTCTAACACTTAATGCACAGGTTGGGGTACTAATTCCCCCCCAGAATCCACATATAACTTTTGACTCAACCAAAACTTAACTACTAATAGCCTACTGTTGACCAAAAGCCTTACTGATAACGTAGTCAATTAACACATATTTTGTGTATGTGTGTATATATATATATATACACACACATATATATAATATGCATAGAATGTGCTGTATTCTTACAATTAAGTAAGCTAGTGAAAAGACAAGGTTATCAAGAAAATCATAAAGAAGAGAAAATACATTTAGAGCACTATAGTGTATTTACTGGAAAAAATCCATATGTAAGTGGACCCATGCAGCTCACACCTGTTGTTCATGGGTCATCCGTACATCAAAGGTGCACTCATGGGGGATTTGTTTGCCCTCTCAGGGAATAAGCTATCCCTGGGAGGGGCATTGTCTCCAGCATCAAGGGTCCAAATGCCAGAGCAACAAGAAAATATAGTCAATACATGTGTTAATTTTCTTCTTAACCACTTGAGATCTGCTGAGGTTTGTCAATACAAATTTCTTTTTTTTTTAAATTGAGATATAATCGACATAACATTATATTAGTTTCAGGTGCACAACCCAATGATTTGATATTTGTATATATTGGGAAATGATCACCATAATAAGTCTAGGAAATGTCCTTCACCACACATAGTTACTTTTTTCTCTTGTGATAAAAATTTTTAAGATTCTCTCCCTCAGCAACTTTCAAATAGACAATATGGTTTTATTAACTACAATCGCCATGCTGTACTTGACATCCCCAGTAATGATACAATTTTCCAGAGAAATGAGAGGCTGGGAAATATTTCCTGGTGTGGCCAGTGGCCGCAAAAGCACACATTTCCTGTACCTTAGGCACTGTGCTGGGCGCTGGTGTTACAAAAATAACTCAGACAGGGATCCTGCCCCCTCCAAAACTGTGGGAGGGGAAGAGGGCAAGAAGCAAGTGATGGGTGCCCAAAACAGGTGCAGACATGTGCAAGGCAGGGGGAATGAGTTTATAGGACTGACCCACCCATGGTGTACTTGAGGAGGGCCTTATAGGGAGAGGGGACAGAATGTGGGAAGGTATGAGTCCAAGAGAGGGCAAGGCACATACAAGAGTATGTAGCTCTTATCAGCTCTGAGAATCACTCATGGTATTGGATGAAGAGGCCATGCCCACGGGACATGAGAGCATCACTTGGCCATAGCCTGGAAGGCAGCAAGCAAGAGCCATGGAAGGAGGAACCTAAAACCCAGGCCTCCTCCCATGCTCATCCCCATAAGCTGAGATCCTCTGGAATGGTCAGTGGACTTGGTGGTGGGGCCAGATGGCATAGCAGAGGATGAGCATAGGAGGGATCGAGGGACAGTGGGAAGATGGCATCACTTGGGAACTCAAAGACAGGAGCACAAGATGAACAGGTGAAGAGAAAAGATCAACTTTCTTCTCCAAAATCCATGGAATGCTCTAAGGCACACTGAGCCCAGGAATGGAACTCCAGGAGGAGGACATGCCGCAGTTCCTGCTCACATAAAGTAGCAGGTCACACCGACCAGCATGCAAATTACATCTTTAAAGGGGGAGACTGGGGTGTCTGGTTGACTCAGTCAGTAGAGCATGCAACTCTTGATCTCAGGGTTGTAAGTTTGAGCCCCATGGTGGGTGTCGAGATAACTTAAAATAAAGTAAAATAAAATCTTTGAAAAAATAAAAGTAAAAAAGAGGCAACAAACTCTGGGCCCCATCACCAGTTTTTCAGAAGATGTCTGGCCATCTTCATACTAAAAAACGTCTCATGATAACACACACTGAGATACCATCCTTCACTCACCCAAATAGGACCTAACACATCATTTCGGTGAAGGTGAAACAGACACCGTCACAAACAGGATGGGTACACATTGGCACAGTCACTACCAAGAGCAACTTGCAATTCCTAAAATGCGCAGATACATCAGCCTGTCATCCCATTACCAGGAATGAACCTCATGCATGGACACAATGACAATCGTACAGGGTTAGTCACCATAGCATTTGATGTGATAACAAAGATTGGAACCAACTGAGGTGTCCACCAAGAGGGGATGTAGCCATATCCACATAATGAAGTGTCACAAAAAGAAAACAGAGAAAGTATTTTTCCTCATAAAGTCATAATCTCCCATTATTTGATTTAAAAAAAAGAGGTGCAGAACTGTGTATTTGATGTACAATTGTTAATAGCTTTTTTTTTTTTTTCTCACGCATAAACTACCTCTGAAAGGGTACAGAAAATGTTGATGACCTCGGTCGGCTCTGTGGAGCCTATGTGACCAGAAGTCGAAGGAAGAGGGAGACTTGTCACTGCATGCCCCTTTGTGGTTTTTCAATTTCGAACCACATAAAAGTACTGTTTCTTAATTAAAAAGACAGATAAATGGAAAGGCGCCTGGGTGGCTCAGTCCGTTCAGTGTCCAACTCTTGTTTTTTTCCTGGGTCACGATCTCAGGGTCTTTTATCCGGGCTCTGTGCTCAGTGGAGAGACTGCTTGAGATTCTCTCTCTCCCTCTGCCTTTTATCCGGGCTCTGTGCTCAGTGGAGAGACTGCTTGAGATTCTCTCTCTCCCTCTGCCCCTCCCCTGGCTCACGCCCTCTCTCTCTCTTTAAAGTAAATAAATAAATCTTTTTTTTTTAAAGATGGAGGAATAGATAAAGAAGATGTGGTATATATACGCACTGGAATATTACTCAGCCATAAAGAAGAATGTGATCTTATCACTTGTGACAACACAGATGCACCTAGAAGACACTACGCTAAGTGAAATAAGTCAGAAAAAGATAATACTGTATGGTTTCACTTATATGTGGAATCTAAAATACAAATAAACAAACCAAGAAACTGATTCTTTACTACAGAGAATAAACTGGTGGTTGCCAGAGGGGAGGTGGGTGGGGGGATAGGGGAAATAGATAAAGGGGATTAAGAGGTACAAACTTCCAGTTATAAAATAGACAAGTCACAGGGATGAAATTTACAGCCTGGGGAACATGTCAATAATGTTGTGGGGAAAAAAATGTTGTGAAAGATTGTATGGTGAGAGATGGTGACTACACTCACCATGGTGAGCACTGAGTAGTGTATAGAATTGTCCAATCGATATGCTGAAACTAATATAACACTGTGTATTAATTATACTTAAATTTAAAATGACAATAAATAAATAGAAATAAAAACACGAACTCCAGGGCTAGGAATGCAGCTATGGGTCCAAACAACCTCCGCAGGCTCATCTCCAGCCTCTCATTTGTACACAAGCTTTTGTGTTGTAGATTCAAGTTTCTTCAATGGAAGTTGGAAACATTTGGGTAACCATCCTACAGAAAACCTCACAGGTGTGCACAAAGTTACATATACAAGATGTTCTTTTAAAGGGGGAGAAGCAAAAATGGTCGAAATGTCCATCAGTGGGGAAGAAGTCAACTAAAGCAGATTATATCCACACTGTAAAATATTATGTAGTAGTAACACAGATTCCTTTTATTTTTTAAAACTTACCTGAAGTTTTTATATCTACAGCATGGGTTTATATTTTATATATGCCTGTATATACAAACTTTTAAAATATATAGAAATATATAATATGCATATAAACAATATGAAATATCTATGTCTATAGATACATATAAAATACATTTCATACAATATAATATAGTTCTAGATGTCTATATTTCCGCATAGAGAAACAAATACATATATAATATGCACATATGTAATTTGTAAATGCATAGAAAAGGGGTAGAAACATCTTCTGGGGGTGCAGCAAGTTTGGAATGAGGGAAGAAAATGCGGGACAGAATGAACTTTTTATTCTGTAAACCTGTGTAGGCTGAAATTTTACTTCTGTAGGAGTTGTGTGTGTGTGTGTGTGTGTGTGTTAAAATATACATACTATAAAATTTATCATCTTAGCCATCTTGAAGTGTACAGTTCAGTGACATTGAGTACATTCACATTTTTGTGCAACCATCACGCTCATCCATACCCAGAACTTTTCCTTCTTCCCAAACTGGAACTATACTCATTAAAAAGTAATTCCCCATTTCCCTCTCCCCTCAGTCCCTGGCAACCACCATTCTGCTTTCTGCCCCTGTGACTCTTAACTACTCCCGGTGCTTCCTAAAGAGGAATCATGCAGTATTTGCGTTTTGTGCCAGTCTTATTTCACTCAGCCTAATTAATATCCACTTGTTTAGGTTTTTAAACGGTAAAAATTAAGCTCCTGTTACCTGGCATGACAAGCATTGGCCACTAGAGAGCACTAGAGATTGCTAAATGTTTCTGAGGTTTGATGGGGGGAGGGGAGGCGCTGGTGCAGTGTGTGTAAAGAAAGCTCCTTCCTCTATCCTCAAGGGGCCCTTTGCACGCTCTGGGAGGGGAAACTAAATCTGAACTTCCAGGGAGGGTTGGCTTGCCCTGCAACCTGCCGTCCTTCTCTCCCCGACTCCCTTGCTCCGGGTGGATATATGGGGAGAAGGGAGTCTTTTATCCCACAGCGACCACGGATTAACCCACCAGCGATATTCTGCCTGGTGGGGCTCCCATGCAGAAAGTATCTGAGCACATTTCAATGAGTCCGTCTTTATTCTTTCCTTCTGAGTTCATATTCAAGGGAGTGTCCTGAGAAATTTGCGGGGGACATCTGTGGTTGCTTAATGAGAATAGAGAGAATTCTGGTACTTAAGGAGAGGGAGACTAGAGTTTGGAAGTGCCCAAAATTCAGCCTGAAGTGCATGGCTGAGAACAATTTATTTATAATTCCTGACCCTAGACTCCCAACCCTATCTGACACAGGAACGTCAAGTGTTACTGCCTGATTTCATGTGTGCTAAATTGTGCGGGAATCCAGCCACAGTGTGAGCCAAGGTACTTTGTTCCGTCCAGAACTTTACGTGGTTTTTCACTGGCTTAGAAAACCATGGCATGTTGGCCATGCAGCCCTGTGCAGAGGGACCCACACCACACCTCAGACGGAGTTGGTTTTGGGACTATGACTTTATATTCTGCTGAAAGAAACACCTCCATCATGTCTCCTAGAGAATTGTGCCCAAACATTTTTTTATCAAATATATATTCTACTTTGTATTATATATATATACACACACACATATATATATAATATGTTACATATACATATACCTAAGTATATATATTACCAAAGGGGACTTTTTAATTTCCTTTTATTTCTCCTTTAGATTACAGAATGATTATTTTATCTTTTTAAATTATGTGTATAAATAAGCTATACTATCCACAAATTTCATTTCAGGAAAGTCAAGGATGGTGGCTTCCCATTAGAATCACCTAAAGAGGTTTTTTAAAAGCAACATCAGGGGCGCCTGGGTGGCTCAGTGGGTTAAAGTCTCTGCCTTCAACTCAGGTCATCATCCCAGGGTCCTGGGATCAAGCCCTGCATTGGGCTCTCTGCTCAGTGCGGAGCCTGCTTCCTCCTCTCTCTCTGCCTGCCTCTCTGCCTACTTGTGATCTCTGTCTGTCAAATAAATAAATAAACTCTTTAAATAAAAATAAAAAATAAATAAAAAATAAAAAACTAAAAAGCAACATCAGTGCCACAGTCCCACTATAGACCAATTGAATCAGGGTTTCCCCAGAAGGGACCAGGCATCAGTATTTTTTAAAAGCTGCCCACTGTAATTCCGATACATCAGCATTACCTTATTAGAACTGCAGAATCCAGGACCCTACCCCAGAGCCGGGGAATCTGAATCCCTGGAGTTGGGGTCTAGGTATCTACATTTTAATATATGTAAAGCATAAGTATTTTAAAAGAAGGAGCAAAATTATTGTTATCTTACAGATAATATGATTGTATATGTGAAAACTGGAAGAATCTATAGGAGATTAGAAATAATAAAAGAGTGTCACAGCGTTGCTCATTGTAAAAATCAATATGCAAAAATCAATTGCATTTCTCCACACCAGTAACAAACAGCTAGAATGTAAAATTAAAAGAAAAAGACACCATTTACGTCTGCGTCAAAAAAAAAAAAAATAGATAGATAGATTGTTAGATTTATTCTTACCTAGGAATAAATCTAACAAAAGATTTCAAGACTTCTATATAGAAAACTATAAATTTTACTGAGGGATATTAAGGAAAGCCTAAATAAACAAAAAGCAACCATCATATTTATGGATTGATAGACTCAATATGATAAAAATACCAATTCCACCCTAAATCGATGTATATTCACTGCAATCTCAATTAATCCAACAAGTAGATTCTAAAGTTTATATGGGAATGAAAAGGACCACCAATAGTTGAGATCCTCATGAAGAAGAGAGAGGAGAGTAGACTTACTCTACCCAATACCAAGACTTAAAATATAATGTATCAGTTAAAGCAACATATCATTGGTTGAAAGATAAATAAATAGATTAATGGAATAGTATAGAGTATTTTTAAAAAGACCCAAATATGTATGGACACTTGATTTATGAAAAAAGTAAAATTGAAAGGTAATGGGAGAAGGAACAGACTTTAAGACATATGTGGCTGGGACAATTGAGCATCCACAAAGAAAATATGAAATAGACCCCTACCTCACACCATACACAAGATTCAATTCTAGATAAGTTCTAAGTGAAAAGCAAAATGAAAGAAAAATAGGTATTTGGAAGGTGTCTTAGGAGACTGTCTCTTTCACCCTAAGACAGAGAAAGATTTCTTAAACAAGACACAAAAATATACTAAACATAAAGGGATAAAAAAAACTGATAAATTTAAATACATTAAAAAATTAGAATTCTAGGGGCACCTGGGTGGCTCAGTGGGTTAAGCTGCTGCCTTCGGCTTGGGTCATGATCTCAGGGTCCTGGGATCGAGTCCCACATTGGGCTCTCTGCTCAGTGGGGAGCCTGCTTCCCTCTCTCTCTCTCTGCCCGCCTCTCTGCCTACTTGTGATCTCTCTCTGTCAAATAAATAAATAAAAAATCTTTAAAAAAAATTAGAATTCTATTCGTTGAAAGCCATCACTAAAAGACTTAAAAAGCAAGTCACACAGTGGGAGAAGATATTTCATGCACATAAAATGGAGAGCTCAAACCACATAAAACAATAAGAAAGACAATCTAATGGGGAAAAAATGGACCAAAAAACACACCTTACATATACATGGCACAGAAGGGAATCCTAATAGTCAATAAACATATGAAAAATGTCCAACTCTCTGTAATCAAGGAAATCCAATTTAATGTAATGATTATATTAGCCAAAAACTGAAACAATCCAAATGTCCATGAACTATAGAGTGAATAGAGGTATAGACAATCGATTATTATACAAACAGTAAAAATAAATGAACTATAACCACCATATTATAATATGCATGAATCTCAAAAACATAATGTTGAGTAATAAAAAATGCAGAAGCAACATAATACATAGTGCGTGGTCCTATTTATAGAAAGTTCAAAAACAGGCAAAAGAGAACTATATGTTTAGGGATTCCTACATAGTAAATAAAACAGTGAATAAAAGCAAATAAATAGTTACAATAGGAGCCAGGAGAGTGGGGAATGGTTATCAGAAGGTGAATGCAGGGATTCTTGGGGGCCAGCAATGTTCTAATGTGTTGCCTAGTGATGATTAATAGGCGTTTCATTTTCTGTGTGTTGCTTTGCACAACAAAATCATTTTCAAAAATAGAACAATGAATATTCTTGTGCCTGTCTCCTGGTGTGATATACAAGAGTAGGGTATACACTGGGAGTGGAATTACTGCAGCAGAGTTCACATTTCCAAGATGGCACCCAATTATTTTCCAGAGTGGTTGCACCCATTTGACCCCCACCAGCAGTGTTGAGTTGTTCTCTGTAATTCACATCTTCACCGACACTTCCTATTAGATTATTTCATTTTGCCACTCCAGGGAGCATAAAATGGTATCTCCTGATCACCTAAATTTACATTTCACTGATTACAAATGACCTGGAGAATCTTTTCTTGTATTTCTTCAACTCTTATTTATTCAGTCTTTTCACCTGTGGATAGAACTATTTTTTTTCTGTTGTATAAGAAAATCTTTTCTATCCTCAGGTTAGATATTCTATTCTTTTTTTTTGAAAAATGTTTAAATTTTACAGTTCTCATTTTTATCTCACCCATCTAGTATTAAGTTCTAGTAGCTTGAAAGAGGGATTAACTTCATTCTTTTCCATATGGTTAAATGGGTGACCCAGCACCATTTACTAAACAATTTTTACTCTACACAGGGATTTGTCATGTATCAAGTTTCCACATGTTAGTGGGTCTGTTTCTCAACTCCATTTTCTGTTCCACTCATCTATTTGCCTGTTCTTGCCCCAATATCCCACTAATTAGTTACTATAGTTTGTGATAGTTCTTGCTATCTGGTCAAGTCCCCCAGTATTATTTTTTTAGGAGAATCTTGACCATTTCTGCCTTCTTAATGTAAGGATTTTTCTGACTCATGGACAGCCTTTCTTGAAATGCTTCTGGATTCTTCTAGAAGGGGATCTGTGTCTTCTAGGCAAACAAATAGCAAACTGGAAGCCCTCTTCTTTGTGCTTTACTTGTTTCAGTGGACTTGATCCCACAACAGAACTGTGAGTTGGTCATGCATCAAGGACAGGGCCATGGGTGCAAAGTCAGAAACAATAATAACACTGATGAAAATTCCTCTGCTTTTCATTAAAACTGTAGCCCAGCAAATCTTAACAGCATCAGAAAGAAAATACTCCTCTCTGAGAACAAAAAGTCTTGTGTTGATCAAAGTCCTGAACAATGACTACGATCACTGATGAATCTTATTTACATATGTGTGTGTAAGCTTCAAATTGTCATGCTTTGATGGCTTATCCTTTCTTAAACATTGTGTTCTACACAGAAGTTGGCTCAGAGAATCCTGTCATACAGTCAGTCCCTGACCCATGGGGACTCAGCTCCCGGCTCTTTTGCACAAGAAGGTTTCTAGGCTCAGAGTTGTATGTACTTTGTTTCAGGGGCAATCACAGGTCCTGGGACACCATGTATGCACATATTAACAGTAGATCCTGAATAAACCATGATAGCACTGTGGTTATAAAGGCAAAGAAGCAAAACTTGAGTTACTTCACTTCTGTTGTTCTATGTGACCACGTAGAGTTTTTGATTCATGTTTAAAATCCGAAACAATGAAACAGAAAGCAAACCGTGAAGTGACTTATTTTAGTGTAGAAAGTGCACAGTGGGGCCCAAATCTGAGAAATTGTACTAATGGTATTTAAATAGTATCTTTAAAGTTGAAACTTATTCTTGAATTTTAAATGTTCATTTTAGAATTAAAGGGGAAAAATCAAGAAAATAGGACTAGTGCTCATTATTTCCTGGTCATTACTGAAAGCAAGTTTGTCATATGGACAAACTTCTGTGAACGGTGTCACAGATGATAAAGCGGACACATTGGAAGGTAAACTCCAAAGTAAGCATCCCTTCCATTTACATGGGAGCACTCTGTAGTGGGGAGAGATTAAGACTCAGGGGCCCTCAGCCCAGCCAGACCCACACCCTTCACCAGGACACTCCCCTGGCCCTGTGTAGTGCTTCCCACAGTCCAGGGCAGAGAGCCAGCCATTGTAGGCCTGGGACCCTTGCCACACTGAGGACACAGTCCATCCCAGACCAGGGGCATGGGCAGGGCTCACCTGCCAGAACAGTGTTTTGCTTCAGTGAACGCAAGGGGAAATAACTTAGATAAACACTGACCACAGCTAAAATGCCTCAGTGTGAGAACAGGGGGTCAAGGTCCAACAGGATGTATGGTGAGATGCAGTCAGTTGGAAACCCCTGGCAGAGTCCGGGTGTCTGTGCTATGTCTGGGGCTCAGCCTCTGGAGAGACCCCATTAGCTCCTGAGAGACCCCATCTTTCATATAGCATTATCCCAGACCTGTAGCAATCAAGGTCACACTCCGCCTGTGTCCTCTGGGCACTCACATCCACACAGCAAAGCTGCTCTCTGCAAACACCTGCAGCTCCTCCTGCCCCTAGGACCATCTGTTCTGGTCATGGGACCCCTGTCACCCTGACCACAGGGCAAGCTGGAAACGTCAGAGAGCCATACGCAGAATCAGTCCTCAATGCAGAATGATGGGGAGTTGACAGTGAGTTGCCCCACCTCCCTCTGCCTCTCGGGAAAAATGATATCTAAGTGCTTGTTCTGTACTGTCCCCCAGAACTTCCCTGCTCAATCAGGCACCCTATGCTGCCCTCCTTCTCTTCCTGCCCCACGTCCCTACTCATTGCGATCAACTCCTTGCCCTGGGGTCTGCTTCTGTGTATTTTCACACCGAGATGATCTTCTACACATCTTTTTTCACTCAGTAACTAGAGTCTGATGCATAGTAACTGCTCATCAAACTTTCCACCAGACCAAGAAGCAACTATTTGAGACTATTCTCATCTAATCTTCATCTGTAGTTCTGTGTTGCTAAAACAAACACTGAATTGACACATTGCCTTTGGCTGAATTTCTCACTGAACTTCTAATTGAAGAAATGTTGGCCTAACTCGTTGGCGGTGGGGGAGAGCATGTAGAGATGGTCAGTTACTTCTCCTTTGATCTCCGACTCTTTGCTTCAGGAAATAAAAGTCCAGGGAATAGAGGTCTCTATGAACCTGAGCTATGAGATAGAAAAATGATTTATCTCTGCTTGATCCTACACTGTTCCTGGGAACATAAGCCCTTCGAAGCATTTGTGGACATTATGTGAATGGACTTCGTAGGTATTCGGGTGTTTGAGTGGACATTACCTTACAATCAGTTTCTTTTACTGCAGACCTTGTCAGAGCCTTTAATGTGCTACTTGCATTGAGGCTAACTTGAAGGAGCACCATTATATGCAGCACTTTTATGAAACAATCACACACTCCCCCCGCTGCTTTTTAAAATTCAAAACACCACATTGTATTGTGCAAACTAGTGTGTCCTAGAAGGCAGATTGGGAAAAGCAGTGCATGACATTTCCACATCAGTATGTCTCTTTGGCATCCGAAACTGACCATAGCATCATTCCCAGAGGCACTCTGCCCTACATCTTCAGGTTGCACAGTTTTCTTTTCACTGTCCAGGTGTCCCCTACCTCACCCTGCTCCCCAACCTTGAAATACTGGCTTGTGAGCAACTCCACGTTACAACGGTTGCGTTCTTTGAGAAGACTCTTAGTCTTTCCTTCTTTTCCGAGGGTAAATACCCAGGAGAGCCCTCTCAGCCTCTAGTCTGAGCTTCCCTGTCCCCTGCCTTTGTTTTCTGACCCCCCGTTGGTGCTCAGTGCTCATGACCTATTCCTGCTTGCTGCCGTTTGTCACATGCCTGCTTCTGGGGTTGACTTGCTGCCCGAACTAAGTCGAATCTAAAATTCCTACTGCAAGCAAAGTAGCTCACCTATATTCTTGCCTTCCTGAACCTCAATCCCAGCCAGCTCACTGAGATATTCTCCTCCTATTTTCCACATGAATGCCTCCTCCAGCTATATCTTTGCAACAAAGTTTGGCCCTTCAGAAGCAATAGACATGTTGCCATCCCACCCTAAACCATTACAGTCCTGTTCAATTTGGGTTTCTTTGTGGTTGTTGTCACCCCATCCATGAGCCCCATGTGGTCATGATCATCTCTCTGTTTCAGATTTAAAGGTGATAAGTCTGGAGCACCTGGGTGGCTCAGCGGGTTAGAGCCTCTGTCTTCAGCTCACCTCTCTCTCTGCCTGCCTCTCTGCCTACCTGTGATCTCTGTCTGTCAAATAAATAAATAAAATCCTTTAAAAAATAAATAAAATCTTTAAAGAAGAAGAAGAAGAAGAAAAAACAAAGGTGATAATTCGGAGATCTTTCCCATTGTACAAATAAGGAAGCTACGCCTTAGAGAGATGGGTGCTTCTCTAAGATAACATGGTATTGGCTTTTCCATTGTTAGTCTTCTGAATCCAAATCCAATGTTTTTGTCATTATATCTGGGATACTCAGTGGAACACAAGATCACTATATGCAATTATAAATTCTTTTTATTTTTTAGAGATTTTATTTATTTGACAGAGAGAGAGAGAGACAGCGAGAGAGAGCAAGCACAAGCGGAGGGTTGGGGGGTTGAAGAGGGAGAAGCAGGCTTCCCGCTGAGCAGGGAGCCTGATGCAGGGCTTGATCCCAGGACGCTGGGATCATGACCTGAGCCGAAGGCAGACGCTTAACAACTGAGCCAACCAGGAACCCCACAACTATAAGTTCTATCCATATTTTTTTTTATTTGTTTTTGTTTTTTTTGAAAGAGAGAGTACAGGTAAGCAGGGGTTGGGAGGCAGAGAGAAAGGGAGAGAAGGAGTCTTAAGCAGGCTCCATGCCCAGCGTGGACCCTAACACAGGGCTTGGACATGAGGCTCGATGTGGGTATCCATCTCTCAACCCTGAGGTCATGACCTGAGCGGAAATCAACAGTCCAACACTGACTGACTGAGCCACCCAGGCACCCCAGTTCTATCCATGTTTCAATATGTATTAGCAAAACAATAAAACTGCCATATCCAATTCACAATTTCTGGGATACTCCTGTTTAGAACAATGGTTGTCCAAGTGTGGCTCCCACAGCAGTAGTAGCAACACCACCTGGGAATTGATAGAAATGCAACCTCAGAATGCACACTGAAGTGTGGGAACTACTGGCTAGAGCAAAGTAAATAAAAAATTGAATTAAGTCCATTAATGAAAAATACGAAGTAAATGTAGGTGATTTGTGAATATAGCAACAATTTCGTTAGGTTGTACAGGAGCGACTGAATTTGAAGAGGAGCCATTCTACAACACAGAAACCTCCAGGAGTTTGAAGATAGAAAGGCCAAATCCTACCCCAACATTACCCACACCCCCAGACATGGCAGAGTCCCCAGTGCTGAAGAAGAGGCCTTCATCACTTTTGTTTGTTCGCTTGTTTGGCTTAGAGACGGAGTTTTAATGTTTGACTCTGGCCACTTAGCCCTCACTTTCGGACAATTATAAGATAAAAGGGTCCTCTCTTTTAAGATGATTTATCCATGTGACTTGGGATTTTCCCCTTATGATGGGTAAAGGAAAAGGTTCAGGGTCCCGAAGATGTGAACATTTTCCAGGGAAGAACAGCCGCGGCCCGTTATACAGACCTTACTCGCCTTGAGCGCACAGGACCCCGTGGCTTCTCCATAATCACGTGGGAAGGGTGGGCCTGAAAAGGCCTTCACAATCACAGAGCCTCCCTACGACCTTGAACACAGATTCTTAAGGACGACCGGGGACACACGTGGTTTTCTTGATAATGAGAGAGCGAATTTCAGACGGGGCCATCAGAATGCTTAAACCCAGCCCCGCCAAGGGCCCTGGGTCCTGGTGAAGTCTGACGCATCTGCTTACGATAGCCTTGACCCACATCCGTGAATATCGTTGTTGCTACTGTTTGGACCCGCCTTCCTGTTGAATAGGTGAGCGGAGTGCTTTGTTTCAACCCCCTTCCTTAAGGGTCCGTATTTTTGTCTCCCCATGTCTGTGTGGAATTCTCTGACATTCACAAGATAGCAGACTTGCATTTGATGAACAATTATAGCGTGCAAAATGCAAATGCAAAATGTTATTTGTGAGCATA
The DNA here is from genome assembly GCF_963455335.1 of Martes martes. Classification (NCBI taxonomy): domain Eukaryota; kingdom Metazoa; phylum Chordata; class Mammalia; order Carnivora; family Mustelidae; genus Martes; species Martes martes. The sequence continues at coordinate 45,186,412 of NC_137896.1, read as the reverse complement.
AAAGCTTAAAGAACCATTGGTCACTGCCAAGGTGATGTAAACTCCAAACGTGTTATCCCCAGATGGGGCTCATCTGCCTTTAGCAGCAAAGACACAGCCCTTGTCTTGCATCAGAAGACATTTTGGATATAGCAGAACTGGTGTGAAAATGATGAGATGCGTGGCTCTTTGTTTCTTCCCAGCCTGTACCTTTTTGTTCATGTTGTTTTGCATTTCTTAAAATCCTGGTAAAATACCCATACCATAAAATGTACCATCTTAACCATTTTCCAATAGACAGTTCAGTGGTATTAAGTCCACTCACATTGTTGTGCCACCATCACCAGCGTCCACCTCCAGAACTCTTTTCATCTTGCACAATGGAAGCCCCGTACCCAATAAACACTAACACTGCAGCCCCCGTCCCCTTGGCTTGGCTCCTGGTGACCAGAATTCTACTGGCTGCCTTTGTGAATTTGAGTCTGTGTTTGAGTGTGACATTTGCATGGCTCATTGCTGGGTAAGTCCTGACGAGAATGAAAATGTCTCACCCACTCAGCAAGTGAGTCTTGGATCCCAGCACCTCTGAGGTTGTCAGTGTGGCCACAAGTGGAGTTCACAAAATGGGTGCAGTGGGTTTCCAGGCTTCAGCGTGTGATCCTTGTTTGTTTAGTGGTGTTTCCCTGGTGTAGTGACAGGAACCTTAGATTTCGATTCAGAAGACTCAGGGTTGAAAACCCAGTAGGGAGTTAACTTGAAGAATCCATGTGATGTCCCTAAATCTCTTAAGCTGGATCCTATTTTAAAAATGTCTGAAAGATGCCATGTACATCTCAATTTTCTGGATTCTTTTTTTAAAGATTCCAAACAGTGGCATCAAAACAAATGTCTCAACTTTTTTTCCTTTTTTTCCTTTTTTTTTTAATTAGCCTATAATGCATTATTTGTTTCAGGGGTACAGGTCTGTGATTCATCAGTCTTACACAATTCACAGCCCTCAGCATTGCACATACCCTCCCCAATGTCCATCACCCACCCACCCCATCCCCCCCGCCCCTCCCCTCGAGCAATTTTCAGTTTGTTTCCTGAGATTAAGAGTCTCTTACCGTCTGTCTCCAGCTCTCTGGTTTGTGGTTTCAACTTGTTTCCTTTTCCCCTCCCTTTCCCTATCATCCCTGCCTTGCTTCTCAAATTCTTCATATCAGGGTCAATTTTTTTTAAATGGGGAAATGATTTGAACAGACACTTATTGAACAAGATACGCAAATAGCCAAGAAACCTCCCTCCCAAAAAATGTGCTCAACATCATTAGTGACTGGAGAAATGCAATAAACCATGATGAGATACACACCTATTAAACTAAAATGACTATAAGTCAATAAAACTGACAACACCAAGTGCTGAAGAAGACACCGAATAACCAGCATTTCATAGATCAAACTGTTTGGCAGTTTCTTACCAGGTTAAACATACACTGATTCTGTGACCCAGCTTCGCCCCTCCTGTGTATTTACTGGAGAGAAACGAAAAAATTATGTTCACTCAAAAACCTATACATACAGCTTCACAGGAGTTTTATTCATAGTCACCTAGAAACAACCCAAATGTTCTTCACACAGGGAAGTGGAGAGACAAACTGTGACCCAGCCCTAGCATGGAAAGCGGCTCAGCCCTAGAAAGGACAAGCTGGAGGGACGCCTGGGTGGCTCAGACGGTTGAGTGCCCGACTCTTGGTTTCAGCTCAGGTTGTGATCCCAGGTGGTAAGATCCAGCCGGAGTCGGACTCTGCACTCAGCACGGCGTCTGCTTGAGACTTTCTTTCTCTCTGCCCCTCCCCCACCACCTCTTTCTCTCTCTCTCAAATAAATAAAATCAATCTTAAAAAAAAAAAAAAATAAGGACAAGCTAGTGATATACCCCAGAATGTGGGTGCATCTCGAATGCCTCATACTAAGGAAGACGGGCTTGGAAGACTGCATACTACGTGAGTCCATTTATATGACATTCTGGGAAGGGCTAAACTGCACAGTAGTGGCTGTCAGGGGCTGGGGTGGAGGGGGTATACTTGAAATGGTCATGAGGGAATTTTGGAGGATGATAGAACGGCACACTAAAAAAAGTGAAATGTGGTCTAAACAAATGATACCTCAATATACCTGACCCACCCTCAAAATAATATAAATATATAGATATGAATGTAAATCTAAAAAATATAAATAAATATAAATATAGATATTTAGATATGAGTATAAATGTAAATACATTTTGTATCACCATGTTTAGTCAAATAGGATGAAGCTGGGTCTTTGGGCGGTTCATCTTCCTTAGTTTGGGTTTCCCCAAACACAGCTCCAGGGATCAGGACTTGGATGCAAACAATTTATTTGGTGAGGGATTCCAGAAAGGAGGAGTGAGGGGGATGAAACAAAACAGGAGGAAAGCCAGGAAGGGTTGGTCTCTCTAGACACAGAGGTGCCCTCTGGGCGTGCTCTCTTTGTAGGACCAGCCTCCATACTGTCCATTCATGGACTGGAGGTTGTGGCTCTCCATGGGAACAGACCCTGCTGCCATGCTGGGGTAAGTAAAACTCCCAAGGCTTGGAAGAAAGCACACTGAAAAGTGAGGCATTGCAGCAGGCGTAGCAGGGACCCACCTGAGCAGAACGGTTGTGGCCAAAATCCAAGGTCAGTGAAATATGACACAGGCCAATGGGACAGGTGCTCTGGCTCCACCACCCCACACATACACCAGGAGCTCTCAACCCCTGCCCACATCCCTTGTGCCCACCAGGAGAGTGCAGGAGCTCCTCATGCTGTCAGGGAAGTGGGACTATTATTCATAAAATTATTTGCAAACAACAGTAAAGTGGGGGGTGGGGAAAGCATTAGATGGAAAATGTTCATCCAACCAACCAGTTCTAGCATCTTGAGCCAATCATTTGACCAAAATACCATTTGGTTTTCTAATGGGTAAAATGAAGAGAGTCAGGTCAGCTCTCCAGTCCTTCCCATTCCTAAAAAGCTCTCATTCCATCCCATCTCAATGAGGGTCTCCCTCTGTGAAACAATCACTTTAGAAAGCCAGGCAGCTAGTTCATTGCCAAAATTGTTCCCAACATTTCACAGCTAGGAACACGGCTTTTGAATAACTTCAGGGTAAAGAGTCCCCAAGTTTAGACGATGGGCTTGATCTTGTCATTTTGATGTTTATGCCTGGAAACAGCTTGGTCCAAAACCAGGTGTGAAGCACTGATTCCAAAACACCCTGCATCAGGATGCTTGATACAGAGCAAATACTCTCCCAAGACTCTCCCAAATTGCCAAGGTCGTGAAAGACAAGGGAAGGCTGAGAAACCATCATCCATCAGAGGACAATATGGAGACTTGACAATTCATGCATTGTGGCATAGTGGATTGGATCCTAGAACAGGAAAGACCATTCGTGGGGAAACTAGGGAAACCCTAGGGAAACTAGGGAAATCCGAAGAAGCCTGCAGTTCAATCAATAGCATTGCATCCATGTGAATCTTCTGGGTTTGATCCTTGTAGGATGATCACTATGACTGTTCTCTCTCTCTTTCTCTCTCTCTCTCTCTCACACACACACACACATTGTGTCTTGCTGTCTTGTACAACTTCTCCCTTCCAGTCACATAAGTCATTCCATGGCCATTGCCTCTGCATAGAGTGGCATCAAAGAAAGTAATATTTTCCTGGTTTGGGATTTTCAAAGGTTTGGGCCTCCAGGGAACAGTAAAGGAGGTGGCAATGACAAAAGATTTTAGACCATACATGAGGACGATCTGAAATAAGGCTCCCTGAATGGAGAAAGGAGAAAAATGTTTAGGAAGATCCTGGACTCCCAGGTGGGCCCCTAGGAAAGGGCCCCAAAACTGCACCAGCAGGAAGAGATGACAGAAAGCTCAGAGAGCTTTGGGGATCCTGGAGCAGAAGGGGAATGTGCCCCAGTCGCAGAGAGATCCCCAGGAGTCCAGTGGGCAGACCTGAAACAATCCCTCGGCCGTGAGCCCATGAGCAACTGAAGGCCATAAGGGGTCTGAGGTGATCACAGAGGATATTGATGGCCACACTCATGGAGGCAATGGCTGGATGAGCCTAAGGGCCCCCATGCAGCCTAGAGGTGGGAAAGAGGGATGGACCATGGAATCAGGAGTGAGGGATGGTTAAGCAGTACACTCACGGATGGAAAACCATCAGGAGACTGACCATGCAGGGATCGCAGGCAGGCAGAAGGCTGTGTGGCACTCCAGGGCAAGCCTCGGAAAAGGAGGAATTCCTAGAGACTCTGAAATTAAGCTACCGCCCTCCCCCCAGTGGAAGGAGGGCCCAAAATACAAAATAAATACAGTTATAAGAAAGACTTTTTATCTCTTGTACACCTAAGTTGGTGGATTTAGTTCCTACCTGCTGTAAGCCTGATGTGTTCCCAAAAAGATCAGTTGGCCTGTCTTCCTAAGCCTGATGTGTTCCCAGAAAGATCAGTTGGCCTGTCTTCCCTCCACTAGGCAGTGAGGAGCTGGTGGAGAAAGTGCTTCAGGCGATGACTCTATGTACCTAGCCTGCTAACTTCAGCATAGCTCTGTAACTTGGTCCAGTGATTCCAAACGGTGTGCCACGACCTTCAGGCCTGAGAGGCTCCAGCAGAGGTAGATACAAAGATGAGGGCAAAAGGTGTACACCATCCTGGAGAGAACATCCTAGTGTCTGACGAGACGGGGCTTGGCTGCGGGAGGAGGACGACATCACACCTTATTTGGGGGAAGGGCAGGTGCCCTGAAGGAGTTGGTTACCAAGACGGGCTTGGGAGGATGGAGAAGATTCTCAGTTGGAGGCTTCAGAGAACAGGACAAACAAAGTTCTGGCAGGAAGAATAGCTGAGTGTGGTTCCAGCATCGGATGAGGAGGCCAATGGAGGAGAAGATCGAGAAGGGAGATGGGTCCTGTTGTTGGAGTGAGGAGCTCCACTGAGTTCTGATTTTACTGGCATTGGGGGAGCCAGGAAGGGCTCTGGGAGGGAAGAAGCATGGTCAAGCCTAGGCTTCTAGAAATGCATTTTCCATGACATCTGAGGATTCCCTGCTTTGGCTTCTCTCTTCCCTTCACCCTCCCCCAAATTCAATGTGGTTCTCAATTCCTCTCTCTCCTGTTATTACCTTCTCTCTCCTTTCCATCCGAATACCCACTTCCCGCTCTCCCAGTAGCCTCCAAACATTCTCAGCCTACACTTCATCCTCATGCTCAAGCCTGATGCCCATGGAAAACCCAGAGGAGTCATTTTCATAGAGAAAAAGGAGAGTTAGGGGACAATCTTGATTCTCACCATATTTAATGAGTCAAGAGTAAGAAAGGTCAGCAAAGGAAAAAGGAAAGGAATACAGGGTAAGAAAATAAGGATAAAGCAAATAAAACTTCTATAGTCCAGGAACGACTCTTTCTTTGGGGTTGAAAACATACAGTTTTGTATAGATATATGTATGGGTCAGACCAGAAGTGCTGCTGCTTTGAGGCAGGTGTTCAACCTTCTGTGGGCTCGTGTCGTGTACCTCGTGCCAAAAGCCAGCTTTATTCTAGGAAAGCCGGAGATGACTGAACCAGTGGAGAGGAGGGTTTTCACCATTTACGTTCATACTGAATTGACAGTCACCTCCAACAAGGGCCAGAAACTAACATGATTCAACTCAAAAACCCAAAACCTGGAGTGTCCTCTCCTTTTACACTCTGTCTCCTGACCTCACTCTGGTGATGGTGGGGACAGCCAGACATTCCATGCTGTCATCTTAGCATCAGGCTTGTTACTCCGAAAATGCCAGCTCAGGTTCACAAATCCCTTCTGCATCCTGAAGGGTCCCATCCTGAAGGCACTTCCTCTTAAGAGCTGCAGACCCAGGGAGACAGAGAAGACTCCCCAGCCTCTTCTCCAGGTGCATCGTCCAGCCCCTGGAATGCCCTCCCCACTGGCTCAGCAGGTCCCCAGGTTCAGGAGCAAGCAGGGACCCATGTCTGCCTGTACCCTGGGCCAACGCCAGAGCTTCTGAACATGTTCTGTGAAGTCAGAGACACCTGACAGGACCACGGATCACCCACCCTGCTGAGATTCCCTGCACCCGCTTCCTGTGAAAATATGAAGATTTTGCCTCAAAAAATCACATCCGCATTTGACCTAAGAGAAGAAACAGGACAAACAAATACGGGGCTTCCATTTTATTTTATCCTGCGTTTCTGGCATTTCAGAAACTGAGAAAGCAGGGAGGGAGAGCAGAAGCAATTCCAGATGTAGCTTCAACTTTATAGATCACACCATTCAAGGAACACCCTTATGGGGAAGAAATAAATAAGGGTAAAACCCTGCCAGGTGAACTTAATGCGAGTGGGATGCTTTTATGGAATCAGCGTCGTTTTCATTGTTTGGCCTGAATTGCCCATATTTTTGTATTCACGGCAGACAATGAGTTCTTGTGACATTCTGGCATACATTATCGTGGGGGAAAAAGAACCCAACCTGCTTTATTTGTTCCATTTTCTGCTTTTAGACATAATGGAAATGTTAACATGCTTAACACCCGTGGCCTCTCTTACAGCCTTGCTTCACTTTTCATAGTTATCATGAGTCTCGGAGAGGGGAGACCGCACTTCCACACAAGAGGTGTTGTGCGCTAATGGAGCTTGGAAGCCGTCCCGCTCTGTATTCTCCAAGGCGCTAACTCTCTCCGCTCCTTCTCTTAAAGACTTTCACGGCATATAGTCTCCATTATGATTAAAATTATCTCAACTGTCCTTCAGAAAAGAATGTGAGGCTTTTGACTACGTGAACCAGTTCAAGGAAACCCTCCCAGGAGTCCAGGACACGAGGATCACATTGTTGAACCCCTTCTCTGTGCATTCAATTCCACCTGGGTTTAGAGCCAGCTCTCTCCTCTCGCTGGATGGGTTTCCCTTATGTTAATTGATAATGCTGTAAGTGCTTTAAGTTCACCCCTAAGGTGGGAGCCAGATAAATAAATTATTTAAGCTTCATTGGAAGGGGAGGCAAAATATTTCAATTTTTGTAAACCCTATTCAGGACTAGAATTTGCAACAGAATGGCCATTCTGCCACAGGGCCTTGATTTTGAAAAAAAAAAGAAAAAAGAAAAAGAAAAAGTGGCTGAACTCTACATTTCTTCCAAAAAAAAAAAGAAAGAAAGAAGTTTTCACTTAGTAATAGATATTTTCCTTTATGGTTATCCTTCTCACCTACTTTTGCTGTTTTCTATACAGTAACAAACCCTGCCACTCCCTCACCCTCCCAAATCCTCACCCTCCAAAAGACAGAATCCATTATACAGAGAAATGGCACCAATTTGTCTTCTGGTAAGGCTCAGAGGAAGTACAAGGACACTTCTGGGCCCACCAAGCCCTTCACAGGTGACTCGGAGAGGATGTCTGGTCTCCCTTGGGGTGCCCAGCAGACACAGATGTGGAGGACAGCACTGGAGGTCCAAGCAGAGCCCGACACTGTCATGTGGAAGGCTACGGTGCTCACACCAGGAGCTTTCCCAGGTAGGTTCCGCCATGTTTGGGCGCCTCCATGAACTTGGAAGGCCCCGCATAGCCCCAAAGTGGGCCTCAAGGGTAAACAGGAACGTTATTCAGTTTTTTTTTAAGAAGGAAGGAGATTCTGACACAGGCCACCATACGGATGAAGCTGGAAGACATTATAAGTTAGTCACTAAAGGACGAATAAGGTCTGGTAGCACTTGTCCAAGGTGCCTAGAGTCGTCAAATTCACAGAGACAGAAGGTAGAACTGTGGTTGGCAGGGCCTGAGGCCACAGAGGAATGGTTGGCAGGGCCTGAGGCCACGGAGGAATGGTTGGCAGGGCCTGAGGCCACAGAGGAATGGTTGGCAGGGCCTGAGGCCACGGAGGAATGGACATTTACTGTCTAATGACTACAGAGTTTCTATTTAGGATGATGAGAAAGTTCTGGAGATGGAGGGGGGTGGTTGTAGGACAATACAAGCAGAGTTAATGCCAAAGACCTGGATGCTTAAAAATGGTTAAGATGGTAAATTTTACATTTCACGTATCTTACCACAATTAAAAATTTTCTTAATAAAGAGTGAATGGCAGAAATGGCCACTGGAAGGTATTCTCTATGCAGTAACATATCATGGTGCCATCAGTGAGTCTCTCCTCTTCTTTGGCTGGGGTTCATTTCTCTACCATGCAGCAGCCCGGCTTGTGCCAAAATTCACCCACGGTTCCTGTTGCCTCCAGTCTCACTGTCTGCGTGTGGCCTCAGAGTGCTGTTGTTCCGGCACTTTCCCTGACCATTCCTCACTCCCCTGAGGCTAACCCTACCTTGGGGTCACTCAGCTGGATGGGTCTAGAGAAGGTGGAGTCCTCCTATGAAAAGTGGGGGGCCACTGCAGGGTAAAAGAGAACTCAGACAAAGCCCTTTTCTATCGGGGACTCCTGTGTGACAACAGGAGCCGGTGGACCTAGCCATCTACCAACCACGCACAGGTCTAGCCAATGGGGTAGAAGTGGGGGATGGCTAGAGGTTGCTAGGAAATGTTGCTTTCCTGAGGCACATATCGTTCCTGACCTTCTCATTTTCCTGATGTGAAATGCTATCAAATAAGACGTAGTCCATCTTACCCCAGAAGGCAACAAATTCCATCCAGAGCACGGAAAACTGAGCCATCTGGGAAACTGATGGCCCCGTGGAGCTTGAGTTTCAGCCCCAACAACCTCCCTGGAGAATGTGGGATCACCTCTAGGTGACACGACAGATCAGTTTACCAAACAAAATTTTATTTTGCTCTTCTGTCATTGACTCTTTAGAATGTGTCCGATGTTGCTATTATAATCCTTGCTTACAGATCTTTGACTGTGAAGTATCAGACACATCTCTATTAGGATAAATTCCTGAAAGTTGAAATCACTAAAACATTTTAAAAATTTTAAGGCAAAAGCCGAGTTACCAATTTATAGACATAGCCGTTTACAAGGAGGCTTTTTTCAACCGTGACGAGGGCTATTGCCAACATTCAGTCCTGTGTGCATGAGGCATCCCACATGAGATTAAAATACAGCAATAAATGAATGCATTTTATTTTTTAACAAATTATAACAATCACATTAATTCTTTATATTTTTTAAAGATGTATTTATTGGGTTGCCTGGGTGGCTCAGTCAGTTAAGCATCTGTCTTTGGCTCAGGTCACAATCCCAGAGTCCCGGGATCAAGTCCGGCATCAGGCTCCCTGCTCAGTAGGCAGTCTGCTTCTCCCTCTGCCCCTCCCCATGCTCGCGCTCCTTCAAATAAATAAATGTTTTAAAAAATCTTTAATAAAGATGTGTTTGTTTATTTGAGAGAGAGAGTGGGGGTAGGGGCAGAGGGAGAGGCAGAATACTCCAGCAGACTCCCTACTGAGCACAGAGCTCGATGTGGGGCTCGATCCTGGGACCCTGAGATTACAACCTGAGCTGAAATCAAGAATCAGCCACTTAACCAACCTCAATTCTTTGTATTTTTAAAAAATCCACAGCATTATTTATAAACAGCAACAGGAGAGATATGGACCACAATATTACAACAAAGCATTACATGGACTTTTTGCCTCACTGGCTTTATATCTCTGGCACCAAGCACAGTGCCCAGCATGGAGTAAATGCTCAATAAATGTCTATACAATGACTATTACCTCCAAACACTGTATATACATCATATATATGCATGGAAGTCACGACTTCTTACAGCTGTGTTAGAAGTTGAAAATGGTTTGCTAAGGAGGTACATCTACTGCCTTTACTGTCACAGTAGGTATCACATATCCAGAGACAAATAAGCAGCTGCAGAACGCATCACAATTTTCAAAGCAGTTAGCAACAAGAAGGATATTATCTTCCCATTTTACAGATGGGGAAACTAAGGTCTCAGAGGGCAGAAGTAACTAGTGAAATACATTTGAAACTGAAGGGACCTTAAAAGGCTCATTCAATCCAAAGTGTTCCCTGCTCTCCTGACGGGCTGGGTGGTGGGTTTTCTCAACCCGTTCCTTAAGTCAGCTCCGGTTGGCGAGATTAAACCAACCGGGTCCGGGGTTCCGGTCTGGCCTGCCCCGCTGTCCGCTCCCACACACACCCGGCTCACCAGAACACCAGAGCCACAGATCCACTCATTGAATTCCCTGCCTTTCTGCATCATGAGTTATAAAGCCTTCCTATTCTCTGTACTTAATTTGAGAATATTTGTTCAATTTGAGTGTGTTTTTGACCTGCCAGGTATCTGTGAAACAAAATAACTCCTACTGATAGCTTCTTATCAAGAGTAATTTGAAACATCCATCATCGACCGCTGAATGTCAAAATAAAGGTTGAGAGAAATTCCTGTTTCCCTAAATATGTTTTCTTTTCGATCTTGCCAGCGTCGCTGCCAATCCTGAAATTACAGTGTGCCATGGAAGACCTCAGAAATTGAGGCTTCAGAAACCGCTACAGCGAGAACATACAAATCAGCCTGTGGATCCTCGGGGCCCTGGGTGAAATCACTCTGTGCCGGCTGCTCTGCGGGCTCCAGGGCTCATTAGGCTCCAGGATGGCAGGAGCATCCGGGGGAGGCCACCGTCCCTCCCAGCAATCCTAGTAGAGATTTAGCTCTACAATAGTCGTTCTGCACCTTTGTCAGCATACAGACTACTCTGTATGATGATGGGTAAGCAAAATGAAGGAGATAGAGACAAATATATATTAATAGCTCTTCCTGTTTCAACAACCCCATGATTTTCATCAGGTGGAAGTTAGAGGTTGTGGTTTGTTTTGCTTTGTTTTGTTTTTTAGTTCATTCTATCAGCAAATCAGCTATGAAGACTATCTGGGTGCACCTACCGACAGAGAGACCCAACAAGGAGGGAAGGGAGGGAGGCATGAGCACAGAGTACCAAGCCAGGAGAAGGAACTTAAATCACGATGTTGTTAGTCTCTCTGCCAGCTTGAAGAAAAGCCAAGTATTCCTGGTTTCCACCAGAAGCTCTCCCAATAATCAGCCTTCAATTGTCTGGAATTATCTTCAGACAAGACAGGAAGGAAATCCAATTATTTCAGAAAATCAACAAATATATATTAAGCACAAACCAAATGCAAGGCCATGCTATGCCTGAGGGGAGAAAAAGATACACAAATAAAGGGCACCTGGGTGGCTCAGTGGGTTAAGCCTCTGCCTTTGGCTCAGGTCATGATATCAGGGTCCTGGGATCGAGTACCGCATCCGGCTCTCTGCTCAGCATGGAGCCTGCTTCCCCTCTCTCTTTGCCTGCCTCTCTGCCTATTTGTGATCACTCTTTCTCTGTCAAATAAATAAATAAAATCTTAAAAAAAAAAAGATATGCAAAATGTCTTCTGCTTTTCAGGGATTTATCACTGTAAAGGGAATTGTGGGAAATAGGATGTGGGAAATGGGTGGTAGATACGGGCTGTTCACCTGGTAGTTCCATTCCTGGCCTGTAAGTGCTTGGGGGACTGTGATGGGTGGAGGGTGGCAAGTAGATGGCTGTGCATCCCTTTGAGAAGGGGACTGACTGCAGTCAACTTGCTGACCATGAACCACTCCGAAGTCCTTCTTCTCCACCAGGCAGCAGCCAGGATTGCTCATTTCTCCTACCCCGTGGTTCTGGTTCTGGCCAGCGAGACGTCTGTAAGGTGAGGCTTCCAGGCCGGTATTGCATTCCCGAGGAACACACAACTCAGCTGGTACTTTTGTTTGCCCTGTAGCAAGTCCCCCTTCTCCCTGCCTGGAAAGCAAATGCAAGGCCTGAAGTGGGGGAGCCACAGCCATTCAGCAACCACGAGGCACTACGAATGAGTTCAAAATCAAAGGAATTGAGGCAGAGGAGAGGTCCCAGGCAACCTGGACTGCCGACTCAGGACTCCTTGTTAAGAGGGGGAGCCTGCAGGGAAAGCCCCCTCATCTCTCAGCACGCTGTCAGGGGTTATCTGCAGCACAGCTCACTCCTGCTGGAGACACCAACACACCTGGGCAGTCAGCAGAGGAAAAGGGAGAAAGCCCCTGAAAAGTCTCCTGCTGCTTTACTCTGCAAGTGACCTCAACAAGAAAAGCTCCTCTCTCTTCAGCTCTGGCAACTGTGGGCCAACAGAAGAGGATTTTGCAAATTCTAGGGGCAAAAACTGGAGAGGTGGTTGGTGACGGGAAGGTTTCAATGGCAGGTCCTGCGTGTGGCGTTGAAGGCACGAGCTCGGTCTGCGGATGTGGCTGAATCAAAGCCAGTCCTCTGATCCACTCCGGGTGGCTTGCCAACTGCACCGCTCCCGCCAACCCCAACGGGATTCGCGTGGGCGTCCCTAACACAGAAACCCTCTCATCTCCGGATATGACTCCACTTCCTCTTTCAATGGGTCTCCTGGTTCCGTTCGCACGGAGAAGCAAGGCTCCCTGGGCGACAGGCACAGCAGGAGGCCATGGGCGTAGACTGCAGTTTGGGATAACAGCTCTGAACAAGAGGATTGCATTTTCTTAAACTTGATCAATTTGTTTTTTAATTGTGGTAACACACACACATATGTGTGCACAAACACACAATTCACCAGGTAAGCCATTTTAAGTAAGCCATTTTTAAGTGTGCAATGCAGTAGGGTCAAGTGTATTCACATTGTTGTACAAATGTCCAAAACGTTCATATTGTGAAACAGAAACTATATACCCGTTGAACAACTTCCAAATCCACACCCCCAGGACCCAGGAAACAACCATTCTATTTTCTATTTCTAGAAATAGTTTAGCTACTTTAGGTAACTTATATGAAGCAGAATCCTGCAATCTTTGTCTTCTTGTGACTGGCTTCTTTTCCTTAGCAGAATGCCCTGGAGGCCCATCCATGCTGTAGCAGGTGTCAGAGTTTCCTTCTTTTTTAAGGTTGAGTAACAGTCTGCTGAATGTATATACTACAGTTCTTTACATCTTCATCCATTGGTGAACATCCAGATTGCTTCCAAGCTCAAGTTTTTATTTCTTTTTCTCTTTCAAACCATCAACCCTTCCTGAAGGTATCATTCAGAGGTCCTTCCCTTGGATAGACACTATTGGTTTCCATCTATTATTTCTACTTAAGCATAACAGTTAAAATGTAAAACAATGATAATAACCTGGGCACTTGAATATGTTCAACACTGTGTTTCAGACATCACAGGCCAAAAACAGGATGTATGCAAAAGTGAGAACGTCATGAATGGCAGGTGTGATTTTTCTAAATAAATCATCCACAGACCACAAGGAAAATAAATCGACATTTCAAGATAGCATTTGAGACAATCCATAGACTAGTGCCTGTCTCTATTCCGTAAATTTAAATGCATGCTTTGCTGTGAATGGTAGATTTTAAAACATGGCTGTAATATTCTGCAGCTCTCCGCATCTAGAGGTGAGGTCTGTTTCCACATCCCTTGAATCCAGGCTGGCTCTGACGAACAGAATGTGGCAGAAGTGAGAATGTAGTATGTTCCAGAGTCAAGGCGTCAAGAGAACTTGTAGCTTCCACCCTTGTCTTCTTGGAACACTGCCCAGAAACCACTATGTGAGGCAGCAGGTAACACCTCCTGGCTGGTGAGAGCTATGTGGGGGAGTCAGCACCAACTGCCAGCCATGTGAATGAGGCCATCCTCAACCTTCCAGCCTTGCCAATCTCCAGCTGAACGCAGCTGCACAGAAGAGTCCGGAGGAATCCAGCAAAGGAAACAGCCTACCCACAGAATCATGAGAAAGCATGGTCAAAATATAGCAACAATGATACCTGAGGCGAGCACTAAGTTTTCTTACATTCTTTTTTTTTTTTTTTAAAGATTTTATTTATTTATCAGAGAGAGTGAGCACAGGCAGACAGAGAGGCAGGCAGAGGCAGAGGGAGAAGCAGGCTCCCTGCTGAGCAAGGAGCCCGATGTGGGACTCGATCCCAGGACGCTGGGATCTGACCTGAGCCGAAGGCAGCCGCTTAACCAACTGAGCCACCCAGGCGTCCCAAGTTTTCTTACATTCTTAGGTAAAATGTGTATTCTTGAGTAAACAACAATATACATTGGGGTTTTTTAACTAAAAAAGAAAGGAAGTGAGCTCTACTCCTACAAAAAGCCATTCACCTAATGTTAATATTTTGTCATTAATATTCCTTTCCCCTATATGTAATGTATTTTTACTTGGTTGTGATCATACTATATAAACCGTACTAAAAAAAAGTGTTTGTTTTTTTGCTTGTTTGTTTTCCAGAAACTACTATACTTATTTGGTGCAATTTTTTTAATCAGCCAGTATTTATTGAACATCTGCCGGTTTCTAGTTTAAAGTGTACCAGTTAAGAGCTTTGGAATCAGACCCTCAAAAAACCATTGATCCATTGTGCTTGCCAGAACTCAAGCAACCTGAACTTACCTGGCTGAGTCTCAGTATCTTCTTCCGTAAGAAGAGAACAATAATATTACCTGACTTGCAGAATTGTTGAAATGATAAACTTGATAATGGAGGGAAAGCTTGAAACTGATGAGCACCTAGAACGGAAAAAGCATTTGATAAAGAATACTTTCTAAACATAGAGAATCCCTCAGAGAAGAAAAAGATGGCCAAAGTAATTATACGAAAGAATCTCAACCAAATAAACTCCCAGCCCAGAGCTGAATCCCTCCAGTAACAGAGGATTCATTACCTATAAAGGTTTCTGCATAGCTATTTCTGTTCAGAAGTTTTCCCTAATACGAAGCTAGAATCTATACCCCCTCCCAATTCTCAACTATCTATCGTCATTATTTCAACCCACAAGTCTAGACAAAGCAAGGACGTGGGGAATCCTCTTCCATGTGGGAGCCCTTCCCTCATGCCCAGTAGAACCTCCTGTGGTGATGTAAACATCCTACACCTGTGCCATCCGGTTTGGCCGCCACTATGTACTGATGGCCATTGACCACTGAAAAATGACATCTGCAGGTAAGGAACATGAATTTTGCATTTGATTTGCCTCTGATTAATTTTCATTTTAAAAGTCTCATACGGCTAGTGGTTTTATATTGATCAGCACAATCTGAGGCACAAAAAAGAAGGTAGCAGGGGCATGTGTGGGGCTCATTCAGTTAAATGTCCGACTCTTGATTTTGGTTCTGGTTATGATCTCGGGTCCTGGGATCCAGCCCAGAGGGTGGGCTTTGTGCTCAACGGGGAGTCTGCCAGAGAGTCTCTCTCTCCCTCTCCCTTTGCGCCTTCCCCACCATCTCTCTCTTTCTCTAAAATAAATAAATAAATCTGAAGAAGAAGAGGAGAGGAGAGGGAGGAGGAGGGGGAGGCGGACGAACAAGAAGACAGCAAATGCCCCCTCTCTTTTATACCAGGTCAGATATTCTCAGTTCCTTTTAACACCATCCGTATGTGATCATCTGAGTCCTTCACTTTTTGACTTCCATCCTCAAAATGCACTTTCATTTTCCATATCCCCATGACCTGTGGCACCAGGACTGTGCCCATCCACAGTTATCCCAAGGATGAAACCCCATTTGCTGAGTAATAGGGAAATAAATAGTTGCATCTCTGGAGCTGCTGTGGTACGTTATTTATTTTCGGATTCCTAGTGTCTAGCCCAGGAAATAGCCATTAATAATTGGTAAGTGTGGATGAATACGTTTTCTCCACAGGGTAGAAAGTGGAATTCTCACTTGCTTTGTACCAGATATGAATTTCCATGAATGGAATCTAGAAACACATTCTATTTTTTATAAGTTAATTTTAATTTTTTTTGGGGGGGGGTGAGGACAATGTTGACTTCTATTGACCTTACTTGGTGTCAGCTAAAGGCCCTCTTTTCCACATACCTCTTCTTTGTACTTCTCCTGCTGAGTTACAACAATCCAAACGTAAGCCTTGATTTTTTACTCTAAATATCTTTTTGGGGGGTGGGTGCCCTGATAATGCTGAAGTCCCCCTTGGAGACTCTGACTCACACCGCCACCACAGTCTCAGTGCGTCTCTGTACTAGCTGGAAATGGGTCCCCCTCTGGCTGGGCTCATGACTCAGAAGGGAATAGCCATCCTCTGTGGGAGGATGATTTGGAAAAATTGCCCCCTCTGGGAGGAAGCTTCCCTCCCGATTGGCCACAGAATCCCATGTCTATAAAAAGATAAAGTTACCCCTACACTGAATGGATGTCCTAGACCCAAAGAACAGCTCAGCTGCTGCTCCAATTCATCAACGAACCACCTCATTACATCATGCACTGCAGTGATGACCAATAACAGCACTTCCCAAACTATCTGAGGAGAAAGACCAGGGTGTAAAAATGTCTTCAATCAGCCTCAGACCACTACTTTTGTGAAATACAATAAAAATAAATTATGAGAAAAATAAAATAAAAAGACCAAGGATCAGCCCAAATTTTGTGTTTATATTAATCAGACAGAAAATTGCATTCTAATCAACATAATCAAAACAAACATTATGGGCAAGACAGAACAATTTCAATAAGCTCATAATATTTGCCTTTAAATCTGTCCCAAATGAATCAAATAAGCCTTTTTTTATAAGGTATAAAATTCTAGAAAATGAGATTTTTTTTCTCTATCAGCCCCCACGTATAAACAGATATACCTAAACAGAGACACATAGATGTACATACCACCATGACACACTCATATTTTTTATTGTTTTATGCATTTTTTTATCATGGTAAGTACACTCTTTGATCTCTATCACCTATTTTGCCCATCCCCCCTACCCACCTCCCCTCTGGTAACTATCAGTTTGTTCTCTGTAGTTAAGGGTCTGTTTCTTGGTTTCTCTCTCTTTTTTTCTTTACAGGTTGTATTTTAAGAATTCGTTTTCAGACCCTCATCAGAGGCCAGTTACAAAAATTTATCTCACAGAGAAAAAATTGGTGGTTGACAGAGAGGAGGTAGAAGAGGTGAAGGGGATGAAGAGGGCAACCTCCAGTTATAAAGTAAATGTCATAGGGATGACAAGT
Source organism: Martes martes (assembly GCF_963455335.1). Taxonomy (NCBI): domain Eukaryota; kingdom Metazoa; phylum Chordata; class Mammalia; order Carnivora; family Mustelidae; genus Martes; species Martes martes. The sequence continues at coordinate 45,169,424 of NC_137896.1, read as the reverse complement.
GTAGCTCAAGAATATAGTCAATAATAGTGTAACAACCTAGTGTGTTAACAGATGGTGACTACACTTACATTGATGAGCACTGGGTAAGGTATAGTATTGTTGAATCTCTATGTTGCACACCTGAAACCATAATAACATTAAAAATGTTATTCTATAAAGTTATAAGATGCAGCATAGGATGTTACTTTCATGATTAGATTATATGAGTTTGTGACTTCTATCTTGTTAGCGGACACTTTCCTTGCTGATTTTGACAAAGACAGTTGCCGTGATGGGGAAATGCACAAGGCAAGGAAATGAGAGTGACCTCTGGGCTATAGCCAGTTAAGAAATAAGGTCCTCAGGGCACCTGAGTTCCTCATTCAGTTGAGCATCTGCCTTCAGCTCACATCATGATGTTAGAGTCTTGGGATCTAGCACTGAGTTGGGCTCCCTGCTCAGTGGGGAGCCTGCTTCTCCTTTTCCCTCTGCTTGTGCTCTGTGTGTGTGTGTGTGTGTGTGTGTGTGTGTGTGTGTCAAATAAATAAAACCTTAAAAACGGAAATAAGGTCCTCAGGGCAAAGCCTACAAGGACCTAAATCCTACCAACAATGCTGTAAGCGAGGTAGGAAACATTATTCTGTAGCCAAGCCTTCAGATGAGACCCCAGCCTTGGCCCACACTTTGTTTGTAGCTTATGAGAGAAGTTGAAAGCACAATCCAGCTAAGCCATGCCTGAATTCCTGACCCACAGAAACTGTGAGAAAATAAATGTGTTATTTTAGGCTGCTAGGTTGGCAGCAATTTGTTATGCAGCAATAGATAACTAATATAGATTTTGGTTCCTAAAAGTGGGGTGCTGTCATAACAAACAATTAAAATGTGGGAGTGGCTTTGGAACAGGAAGTGAGCAAAAGCTGGAAGGATTTGGAGCAACATGACAGAAAAAGCCTAAACAGGCAAGTTAGTAGAAATCTGGACTTTGAGGATACTGCCAGTGAAGGTTCTAAAGGAAGTAAGGAAATTGTTATTGGAAACTGGGGGAAGAGAATCCTTGCTAGGAAGTGACAGAAAGCTTAGCAAAATTATCATATGCAGTAACACAAAAAGCATATGCCCCTGATGGACTTGGCCATCTAGTTAAAGAGCTTGCCAAGGAAAGGGTTGAGTGGCTCACCTGGTTTTCTCTTACTGCTTATGGTAAAAGTGAGAAGAACGAGAGGAGTGGCAAGAAAAATGTTATCAGAAACATTCTTTACTGTTGTCTCCCACTGGCCCTGCAAGCTTTAGTCAGTGGGGGAAGTCCTTCCCTACTACAGGCAGAAATCTGGCCTGACATTCCAGCTCATTCTTAGGAAGCCGAAATCTTAGGACCACCTTAAGCCACTAACACAATCTTACTGTCAGAAATCACCATGTTCAGTCCAAGACATCAGTCAGACCCTTTGTTTAGGTAACCAGAGGCTTTCAACCACCTTTCTTTTGCTTCATCTGCCTGCCTTCAGGGAAGGGTGTGAGTGCCTCTGCCCTCTCTGCCCACCTATACTCAGGTCCTTCTCCACATACTGGGTGCTGTTTTGGACCCACTCTCCCTCCCTTCAAACACATTTGTGAGTGTGGCAAGGGGCAAAGCCACCAACAGTTCTTGTCCAGCTAGTGGCTTCTCTCCCTTCATCTGGTAAACGTTAACTTGAACTTCCTCTTCTCGGTACTTCATTAAGTTCTTGGAGATTCCTATTCTTTGCAAACCCCCATCTCCATCCCTCTGCCCTGCATTTTCCTTGGCTCAGGCAGAGACATCCTAACCTTGCTGATTCCTTGGACTTTCTTCCTTAGCCTCTAGGAATTCAGAGGTGAATATAGATGGATTTTGCACACAACTGATAAAACTGAAGCCCCAATACCTATCACCTGCACAGGATATTAATATTTATTAAGTGAATTTTTCTTCATCACTTTATTAATAGGATAAGCTGTATGAATAGATTTTGTATCACTTTCCATAAAGTGAGACTGACCCATAACTTTGTATTTTTAAATGAAACCAGCCATAGTTTATCTATGTTACTTGTTGTTTCAAAGAACTAGTACCTAGGTTTATTTTTTAATATAATTGGTTTTCAGTTTTCTGATTCATTTATTTCTGATTTTCTCTTTTTACTTCCACCCTTCTGTTTTATTTAGGTGTTTTGTTGCTCTGTTATTTTTAACTTCTTGAATGGAATACTCAATTTGTTTATTTTTATTCTTGTTTAAAATGAAAGTGTTTACTAAAGAAAAAAGAAACAAGTGAACAAATAGACTCTTAAATATAGAGTACAAACTGGTGGTTTCCAGACAGAAGGTTGGTGGGGGGATAGGGAAAACATATAAGGGGATTAAGAGTTTTGATGAGCACTGAGAAATGTATGAAACTGTTGAATCATTATATGGTAGACCTGAAACCAATTTGACATTGTGTGTTAATTATACTTGAATTTAAAAATAAATAAATGAGGGGCGCCTGGGTGGCTCAGTGGGTTAAAGCCTCTGCCTTCGGCTCAGGTCATGATCCCAGGGTCCTGGGATCGAGCCCCGAATCGGGCTCTCCGCTCCGCGGGGAGCCTGCTTCCTCCTCTCTCTCTCTCTGCCTGCCTCTCTGCCTACTTGTGATCTCTCTCTCTCTCTCTCTCTCTGTCAAATAAAATAAAATCTTTAAAAAAAAATAAAAATAAAAATAAAAATAAAAATAAATAAATGAAAGACAGGGGGAAACGGACAAAAGAAAGGAAGAGGGATGGAGGAGGTAAGGAAGAAGGGAAGAAGAGGGGAAGAAAAGAAATTCCATAGATCAGAAGGGCCTAGAAGCCATGAGCACCTCTACTGCCTGCATCTTGGTTTCTAAACACCATTCCACACTGAAAGGAACCAGGGTTCCTTACAGAAATGGTCAATCCTTGGGGCTCCTGGCTGGCTCAGTCAGTAGAGCAATAGAGGGTGCAACTCTTGGTCTTGGGGTTGTGAGTTTGAGCCCCACGGTAGGTACAGACATAACTTAAAAATAAAACATTAAAAAAAGAAGGGAAAGGAAGAAAGAAAGAGTCAATTCCATGGAAAGTACAAGATAAATCTGGAATAACTTGTTGTGCCAGAACATACAAAGAAGTGCTCAAAAATGATGGAATGGCTCAAAAAGACACAGCAACCAGCTTGAAGGAGCAACCATTGGAAGAATCTATGACAACCTGAGGATCAAAATAATAATGATAGTAACAGCTGATAATGAAAATGAGAGTAACAGTTTTGAATAAAATAATAATCCATGAGACCATACTGACATGAATTAATTATTTCTATCTTGGGAAAAGCCAAATTATATAATTTAAAACTTCTAGAGTGACCAAAAAAAAATCTAAAAAAGGTCCTTTGGGTAGCTGGACTAATTTCTAAGCACCAAGAAGGCTAAGCTGTGTTTTTCTTCCTCAGAGAAGTCTTCCTGAAGGACAGAAGTAAGGAATGAAGTCAACTATGTCTCTAGGAAGAGGTCTATTGACAACAGAGCTTTGGGCTCACACCACAGACTGACCCACCACATCTCTAAAGGGGGTAGGTATTTAGGAAGGGTGCATTTCACCACATATGATGGCTACACACAAAATCCAGAATATGCTGACAGTACCCTGTCCCCATCTTCTGTGAAATAGATTACCACAAACATAGCTATTTAAACAAGACAAATTTAACCTAAGTATATATTGGCTGGGTCCTTGATCAGGGGTTCACCACAAGGTGTCATCCTGGGGCTGCAATTCTCATTTGAGGTTTGGAGTGCTCTTCCAAATTTGTTGGCAGAGTTTAGTCCCTTGTAGGGGACCTATCTCAACTCTTAGAGGGTGCTCAAGGTTCCTAGCCAAGTGGTCCACAGGGAGTTCCCAGCATGACTTTTGGCTTCCTCCTTGAACAGGAAACCATCTCTCTAATGCTTCACTTTCTTTTAAAGGGCTCACCTAATTAGGTCTAGTCCACCCAGATAAGACATCTCACCTAATTAGGTCTAGCCCACCCAGGAGAGACATCCCACAATATGCACAGTCCTGCCCATACTGAAAGGGAGGGACCATACAGAGGTGTATATTAGGGCAGCTGGAATTCGGGTGATCTCCTCAGAATTCTGCCTACCACAACCTCTGGTGACAAGGGAAAGTCAGCCAGGAATTCAGTTTTGCTGTGGATTATCCCCAGTGGCTTATCTCCTAAAACCTAAGTATTTTGCTTAAATTAAAAAAAAAAAAAAAAGCAATAGTGCCTGTGGTAATTTATCCTAAGAATATAATTAAAAAATACACACTATCATATGTGTGGCTTCAATGCTGGTTATAAAGGTGGAAAATTGGAACCAACTAAACATCTGTCAGCAGGGGGCCCATGGAACAAGTGATGGAACATCTCTTTTTTTTTTTTAACTTTTTTTTTATTTTTTTTTTTTTATTTGACAGAGAGAGAGATCACAAGTAGGCAGAGAGGCAGGCAGAGAGAGAGGGAAGCAGGCTCCCCACTGAACAGAGAGCCCGACGCGGGGCTCGATCCCAGAACGCCGGGATCATGACCCGAGCCGAAGGCAGAGGCTTTAACCCACTGAGCCACCCAGGCACCCCTGGAACATCTCTTTTAATACCAGGTCTATATTTACTGATGGAAAATTCCTAGAGGTTTAGTCAAATAAAAAAGCAGCTTACAGAGCAGTAGAAACAGAATAACCCTATTTGTTTTATTTATACATATTTACTTATATCTATGCATTTAAAAGCTGAAAAAATATCTATCAGCCAATGGTTGTAATCTCTATGGAGTAGGATTACAGGGGTGCCTTCCCCTTTTATTTTGCCCTTTTGCATTATTTAAATTGCTCTCAACAAGCATTTAATTTGCTTATAATCAGCAGCAAAGAAAAAAAAAGCTATTTCACTTTGAAACAAGAGTAGGGAATTTTTTAAAAAGATTTTATTTATTTATTTTTGTGAAAGAGAGAGAGCATGAGTGTTGGGAGGGGCAGAGGGGGAAGCAGACTCCCGGCTGAGCAAGGAGCCCGATGCGGGACTTGATCCCACGACCCTGGAATCATGACTTGAGCTGAAGGCAGAGGCTTAACCGATAGAGCCTCCCAGGTGCCCAAGAATAGGGAATTTTAGAGAAGGATATTATTTTCTTTGTCAGTCACTAACATTACAATCCAACTGTTTTCTCTCCAACTTCAACTTTTCATACCATCTTGTCAAACAATACTAAACTGAGTGTCCTTTAAGAAAAGAACATTTGAGTTCTTGCCAACGAGTGACAGGTCCCTGAAGTATATCAAGCGTGTACAACTCTAGGACATGTGGAATGATTTGAACACAAACTAAAAGACCATAATATATTTTTCTAGAACAATATGGTGATAATCACAAGCTAAACCAAAATCATTTATGTACTACAAATGTATTACTTGCTTATCAGTTTCTGATTCATTTACTTTGGAAATTTGCTTATTCCTTCTGTTAAAACATTGCTAAAACCATCAGCCAGTTCATCTTTAAGAAAATGCACACCAGCTCTCGTGTCATATTGATTTCTCAATGTGTCATTACGGTTAAGTTATTCTACACCAAACAATGCTAATACTCTGAAATAATAATAGATTTCAGCCTTGCTGGAGTATTAGCTTCCAACACGTGGCTGTCTTTGCATGTTAAGAATTAATACAACCCGCCAGGAGCTTCTCCTCAGCTTGCTTCCCAAGCTCTCACGCACAGGCTGTGTGCTTGTCAGACCTGTTTCAACCAGACAATTTTGCAGAGTCCTCACAGTCTGGAAATAAATTTTAAAATATATGGCCTTCTTATGGGCAGATGGCCACTGTGAGCAACAGAAGCCCAAGACCTGGGTCCACAGTGTGGTCCTCCAGGAATGTCCTAAGAGGCGGTTGGAACAGGACCGCACTACAGGCACTGCTCTGAAGTCAGCCATTAAGGGTCATTATGTAAATCATGGTTTCTGACAAATCTCAGCTGTCCTCGCTTCCTCCGAAGTTCCTTCCTCCTCTGAAGAGAAGCCACACTTGACTCTACAAGATGGGAGCGGCTTTTGTTGGGGGACACAGTCCCTTGTTTAACTGCAACAGTCCACATGCTGTCTGTGACAGTTCAGTTTGCCTTTCAGCTGGACCGTAAAATAACAATAACACCAGGGCACCATCTGTTCCACCCAGGTGTGTGTGTTCTGCGGCCCTCCTCGGCTCACTGAGGAAGTCGGGGGTGGGGAGTGTGGTGTCTCGGCTTCTACTGGGTTTCTGAGTGGCCTGACCCTAGAATGTTGTGTCATGTAATTGTGTGTCACCCTGCGCCATTTTGGAATACGGCAAACTACCTGTCTGTGTTTGTGCCTGGAACAAACACACCATTTTCACCTGAAATACTTAGTCCAAGTGAGCTTAGACCTAGCCCAGGGCTGTGTTTACTCCTGATGAAAGGAGCTACTTCCCTGAGAAGTCAGAAACTCATTCAGAGAACCCCTTCTTTTAGGTGTTATTGCTCTTTATAGAGATCCCCTCTTTCGTGACAAACAGGAGCAAGAGTGAATATTTAGCCAACTTTAGAAACAATTCAAAAGCCAACAGGTCTCCAGGGTTCTCAGGCTGACTGATCTTCTCCCGGTTTTCTTTAAAGAAGCATGTGGGAGCCAGCAGACATCATGCAGTGAGGGAGACTGAATTCCATAAAACATGAGTGGATCCTCATTGGAAAATGGCAAAGATAGGCATTTCAATGATTGTGTAGTTTTTTTTTTAAAGGTAGTCTAGGTATCCCCACCTAACATTCCAGATGGATAAAAGATGAAAGTCAGAGTTTAAAGTATGTGAAAATTAAATTTTTGGTTTCTTTGGCTCCTCCAGTTTGAAGTAACCAGCAGCAGGTTTGACACTACCCAGACAGCTTACGTTTCATCATAAAAATTCACACAAATTTTGCCCTTTATTCCACAATATATCTGTATTTTTCATATTAAAAAAATAATGTTACCAACGTTTTAACATCAGGGTAAAGAGGGACCCCCTTACCTTTTTTGTTGCACAGCTGGTGACAAGCCACATTTATACATATCATTGCACTTTGGAAAAATGGCTGCTGGGGAAGACAGCTGGCACTCCTATCAGAGTTGGCATTCAGGCATTTTGTCTTCTCTGTTTGGGTATTGCTATGTTCTGAGAATCCAAACTTCTAAATGTGTCATTAAAATAATCCTCCAGGAAAAATGCACGTGTATATAGCCCCACACACAGGCACACACATGCCGTGCTGCATACCACAAACAATATCTGCACCCAGTTGAAAAGCTTGCCAATAACAGACAAGGGGGAGCCGCAATTGAGTTACGGATAAGTGAACTCAGACCAAACAGACTATATTGATCTCAGATCACACCTAATTATGAAATTGCCATCAGCCTACCTTCTGGTGCTGTCACTTCCTTTACCTCTTGGCATTTTTATTTCTGGTGCCTCCAATTCAATCGGATTCTTCCCACAGTATCATTTCCTAAGCCCCCTGCTTTCAAATAAATACCTCTCCCTTGGGTTCTTCACTGTTCCCAGCTTCTCGTTTATGAATCTGGCCCATTGTCTCAGGTCCCCTTTCTCCCTTCCCCAGTGTTACATCCACCCCATGTTCCCTTGTTCCAGAGGATTTTCCACAACTGGAGAACTCTGTCATCACGTGAGCATAAGCCTGATGGAATCTCAGCCACCATCACCATCCAGAGATCCTCTTCTTTTTGGAAGAACTTAAGAAACGACTTTGGAAGGACAGAGAAAGTTTTTGCCATCTTTTACCCAACCTACAAAAATTCGGTAGGGTTGGCTGTTACAGGGCAAGTGCCAGGAGCTGTAGATAGTGATTAGCACCTACCTTCCTCTCCTGCAGATGCTCCATCCCACTTTTTGTGGTTGATAAATACTGGTTTGGGCAAAAAGGACAGGGAGAGTGTGCCTGACATTCTCATGGGAAGAAGGAAAAGACAGTTCTTTTCAGATGCTACTTAGAGATGTTTGGAACAGTTGAAGATTTAACTATTCACCTCTTTTAAAATCCACTTTCTCCTGGAGCTCATTAACTAGCAGGTGGACGGAGACTTAAACAAATGCCTTAGATTGGCACCATGTTTAAAGATGCTAACGGAAGGCTTTTAACTCAGAAATTCTTCTTCTAGGAAGCTATTCTAAATAAATATTCTCCTATTAGTTTGAAGATTGGTACTTTCAAGGCTTTCTCTCTCTTTCTTTCTTTCTTTCTTTCTTTCCTTCTTTCTTTCTTTTGGTGCAGTACTTAACACAGTGAAAATGGGGAACAACTCAATCTCTATCACTTGGAGAGACATTAAATAAATTGTAATATGTTGATATTGTAGAATGTTATGCAGCCATGAAGAAGAATGAAGGAGAAACATGCAAAGATCTTCAGGGTATACTGGTAAATGGAAAAGGGCAGACAGAGCAACGCACACAGTATAGTATAATACATGCATAATAGATACATATAATACATAAGATTATACGTACATCGTATGTGTACAGCTCCAGTGCTCCCCACATGGGGTTTTGTGCAAATTAGAAAAGCCATCTTCCTCCAAAGCACTTTACTTCCATCTGTTGGAGAAAATGTTATAATAAATTTTAAAATAAAAAAAACTCCAAATTGACAAAAGCATTTTCCTTCTAAAACCATTTGGAAAATGATGTCCTAAGTGGTAGTTCTGTTCCAGCAGAACATTAATTGACTGGAATTGAACTAATCAGACCCTCCCAACCCCCCCGCCAGTTCTCAACATGCCATCATCAAAGGGATGTAGTTGCTCAGAGCAGGGTTGAGAAATACCCTCCCCACTCCAGGGGGAACCATGCTGCCCCCTAGTGCTAGAACACCTAGAACACCTTCTGACCACCCAGGCAGGCTAATGTTTCCTACAACAGTACAACTCCAGAACCAGCAAACCCCAGGACACTTCTTAAAATGCTCCATTACCTGTAGCATACTCTGACCACTTCGGCAGAATTTGGACAAATACGTTCTAGAAATACTTCCAACTACAGAATGAAACCAAAAAAAGCACATTAGCTCTAAATTAAGTTTTAAGTGTTATAACCATAAAAACCTCGTTCCTCAAGTATTTATTATAATTTAAAATTGTAGCGATGTAGGCTAGAAGGGAATAAAATGAACATCTGGTCCCAACTCCACTAATTATTTACAGTTTGGGTCCCCCCAAAATTTCTGGGAAAAAAAAACCTGAGTGTTTCAAAAAGTAGGGGGTATTGGTAAACTTCCCATCATCTTCACTCAGAAAAAACATTCAGTAAATTTTAAAGATTCATCATTGATAAAGCACCACACAGGGTGTTCCTTTTCTGCCTTGTCTCACACTTGTGCTATCTGAGATTCTTCAGACATCATTTTCCAAATCAGTATTTATTACCCACCCTGGAGGAAAAACCATGAGAACACATTTCAATATTTATCAGCATTCACTATTGGAACATTTTGTCACCTTCACATCTTCATGCTGTCCCAAACGAGTTTCCTTTCCTTCTCTCTGACAGTACCAGAGGTGGGGAGCCCCCACTCTGCTGGTGGTCTTATCTAGAGTACTTGAAAACCGCTGTTTCCATTGCTCCTCCAGGAAAGAAATACCATATTATAGGGAATGTGGATAAATGTTCCCCGTCTGTGGTTGATAAATGCTGGTCTAGGCAACAGAGACAAGGAAAGTGCCTCTCATTGCCACGGGGAGGAGGGAAAGACAGCATCCTCCAAAGCCTAAGATGGGAAGAATATGCCCCCTCCACCCTCCATAACACAAGTAAGAAGCATCTGTCATATCTGCCTGGAATGAATAGTACTGGATGTTCTCCTGGACAAACGGTCCCTGCAAATCCCAAGGGGTGATCTGCATATGCACCCCTTTTGGAGCCTATCAATATTGGTGCTGTGCTTACGAAACAAGTCATCACCAACCACAGTCTCTCTTTTCCCCTCTGGCTGACATATGTAAACACTTCTGTGATTCTGAGTGTGGGGTTTTCAGAAAGCAGTATATCTCGCTCTCTCCTCGTGCATAGCAAGCATCCGTTCCTGCTGTGAGGAGGCCTCTGGGAGGTAGTACAAGGCCATCGTCATACTTTTTCCACACGAAAACCTTGGCCCTCCACCTAAATGACCTTCCAGTTTTGCAGACTTGGACCCAAAGAAAAGGTATTTTCAACATCTGGCTACAAACAACTCCACTGCTCTAACAATGAAGTGGTATTTCCCCCAGGATGGAAACACGTGCTGGGGAAAATAAACAACCCTCTGAATGCTATCTGTAACAGCTCCATCTGCTGGTTCCCAGATAATGTTACAGATCTGACAGGTGGACATCGATCATATTGATCCAATAATAAACAATGCTTTATAATAGAAGTCTTGTCGTCTTTCTTCTCAGTCCATCCAGAACTGCTCCTACCCCAGACACCAGCCTGCATGCACAAACAGCAACTGGGGATCCTAAAATAGAGTGCAGGGATCGCTTTGGAAGACAGTCAGGCTAAATACAAAACTCTCCAGAATAAAGGATGTGACAAAAGGACTCTCCTGCCCTCTTTGCGATTTTAGACAACACAACTTTCTCTTCCATTCCTTGGGTTTTCATCCCCTAAGATGCAAGTAGTGACACTTGCAACTCAGGCCAAGTGACGGTAAGAGGATTATAGTAATGAGGCCGTGCTTGGTATGCTATGAGCTCCTAAAACCCATGAGTCGTATAAAGATCAAGGCATTATAATTACATCTTAATATTCACCGACAGTTATTGGAAATGCCTAAAATCTCCCATTAATTCAGTGAGAATTAGATGTCTATCAGAGTTAGATACTACGATATTAAAAAAAATAGGGTTGGAGAGAAAAGATGTGACAGAGTGATAGTAGACAGAGCCCAAATATAGAGAGTTCATAGTTGCTTCATCAGAAGAAAGAACAGTCCTAGGTAACTTGCTTGTTCTTCCTGAGCTATTCAGTATATACATGCCCACTCTCCTAATGGGAATGCCATTCCAAATTATTATTTTCATCCTTTTAAAAGTCAAATGCCAGATGCCTACCATCAACTGCACACCCAACTCCAAAGCCATTATACTCAGAGGCGGGCACTTGACCCGGACTAAACTTTGGCATTACAGGGTATGGCTTGGGGCTTTGGAGCCTCCAAGATCTTCATCATGCCTGCCATTCCACATCGTCATGCCATTCCAAGTATTACAGGGTGAACTGTGTCCTCTTAAAAAAGGTCTATTGGAATCCAAACCGACAGTACCTTCTGAATGTGGCCTTCTTTAGAGATGGATTCTTTACAGAAGTAATTAAGTAATTAAGAGGTCACAAGGGTGAGCCCTAATCCCACATCTGGTTTTCTTATAAAAAGGGGAAATTTGGGAACATGGGCAGACACAGGCAGAGATAACACAATGTGAAGAGACACCAGGAGAAGAAGGCCATCTGCAACCCAAGGAGAAAGACTTGGAGCCTTCCCTCACCACCCTCAGACGGAGCCATCTCTGCTGACATCTTAATTTTAAAATTTTTTTTTTTTAAGATTTTTATTTGTTTGCCAGAGAGAGAGAGAGAGAGTACACACAAGCAGGCAGAGAGGCAGGCAGAGGCAGAGAGAGAAGCAGGCTCCCTGCCGAGCAAGGAGCCCGATGTGGGACTCGATCCCAGGAGCCCGGGATCATGACCTGAGCCGAAGGCAGCGGCTTAACCAACTGAGCCACCCAGGCGTCCCTGACATCTTAATTTTAGACTTCTCTCCAGAACCATGAGACAATAAATTTCTACCATTTAATCCATCTAGTTTGGGATACTTGTTACTATAACCTTAGCAACCTAATACACCAGGTAGACATACAATCTAAGTAAAATCAATGAGCTTGTTAATTGATGGGTGGATTGGTTGGCTGATTAATCAGTAGAATAATTTTAGAGGAAACAAGACAAGAGTTATTGTATTTCCTCTATGCAGAATGTAATAACTGGGATAAATGGAAAACACCATTTCCTCTGAAGGGAAATCCTCACAATATAAAAAGTTCATATGCAAACAATTTTAAATCTTAAGCCCAACAAGATTTATAAATTCTCAGACGATCTTTAAACTGACAAGAGAAAAAGGGAAACTTTTTCCTCATTGCCAAATCCTTTATCAAATTCACTTCCATGATGCTTCCCATTGAAATTGAAAACTGTCAAAGAATCACTGAGATTTATGATGAGTTGTTTCTTTCCCCAACAGCAACATCAGCATCGGTTAAAATTTGACAACCATAATCTAGATGACAATTTTGTGATTGGGTCTGAATGTAATTTGTTCTTCCTCCACTGCTGTAATTGTCCAGACCTTATCACTGACTTTATTGTGATATCAGCCATGATACCTTTCTCTCCCAAAAGATCTCCCGAAGAGCTAAACTCACCAGAGTCAGATAAATATTAACTTCTCCAAGAAAACCCTAGAGGGCTTGAAAGCAACCTCGTAATTCAGCCAATGGATTGCCCATCACCTATGGAAAGGTGCTCAGGATGGGGAAAGCATAACCCAATAAAATTTCCTATCTTTATCCTCTTCTTCCTAACAAGTGAACATGTCAGAGAGTCAGTGACCATGAATCCAGAATAATTAGAGGAAATATCAATTCATTCACTCCCAAAGTCTTGTTCTAAGTGTTTTACTTCCAGTATTACAGTGAGGCCAGATGATTTCTAGGAAAACTTAAGCTAAATGCTTCTTCTCCAGGTTGTGCAAGCCCAAGCAATATGTCCTCCCTTGACATTCCCTTCCTTAGTAGGGACCTCATAACCCCCAGGAGAGATACAAGACAAAGAAGTAAGACAGGGCATTGATGGTGATTAAAAAAAACAAAAACAAAAAAACCTACAGAGAACCCACTGTGATAAAAGCAGAACATCTCTACCCTCTAAGTGACCTTGAGCCTGGCCTTCTTAACCACAGGATTTGATTCAATCCAGTCCTATTGCCGTCTAGTGATTTCCTGTCCATAAGAGAAATACACCATGGAGACACATCCCCAACCAGGAACCAAAGAATCAAGCTTCCCTTACATTTAAAATGCAGTACTTCTCTAAACCAGTGTTACCTGAAAGTGACACAATCTTCCATCTCAAGCTTCTCAAGTCTTCTACTGCATCCTGTTTCTGGAAAGCAATTAAACAATCTATGAATCTGTTATTTATTTCAGCCTGAATGCCAGCAGCCAAGATAGTGTCCCTCATCGCCCCCAACAGAATGGACCATGAATCAAAGAGAAAGAAAACATTACAAAGGGGAAAATTTTAAGAGAGAAGGCGAAAAACCTTCTGGTTAAGGAAACTCTCCAGATTTTCTCCAATAGTCATTCAGTGACAAAGTAGTGTGCCATGATGTTGCAATGGTCAAGAGCATGGCTTCAGATAGACCTAGACTGAAATCCCAGTGTTTCTATAACCAGAGCTCATAATAATGATGATAATTGAAGTGAGAAGTTAGAGAGTATCTGCCATGCGTTAAGCACGTGTGCTTTGCGTACACTGTCTCATCCCATTCTCACAGCAGACAAAGAATAAGTTCTTTCATGATCTCCATTTTACCCCCGGGGAGGGAATGAGGCACAAAGAAGTTAAGTATTTTGCCCCAGGTCACAAGGAAGAAGAGAAACTCATGCCCATCCACTCTGACTCCCAATTCTATGTGTAAACTCCTTAAATGTCAGGTTCCTTATCTTTAAAATCAAGGTAATAATTGCTGTTCCCTAATGCGTGAGGTATTGTGGGAATTAAATGAAATCATATATATAAAAGATATTAGCACAGTGCCAGGGACATAGCAAGTGTCCAGTAAAATATGTTCTATTAAGATCCAATCCCCTATACTGGCTAGAACTTAAACGGCGTCTACTACTGGTGGCCCAAAACTGTAGCTGATTTGTATTTATAGTTCCTCTCATTCTCTTTCTAAATTTGCATGGTTCTTGGAATCCAAAGTCCCTATTTGGAAAGAAGGCAATCCTGGCCTTAATATCAGCAGGCCTCTTCATTCATTTCAGAGAATCAGAGACCAAGATGAGCAATATTGCACTATTTCAAAGTACACTGCAAACCTAAGTTTACTCTAGGAGGATTAAAGACTTAGGGATCTTGTGCATTCAGCCTCAACAGGGCTCATTTTACCCTCAAAACCCAAAACAAGTTCCTTGATTCTCCTCTCATCTACAAACAACTGGTTATTTTTATGGACTGTAAATGGCATTATGTTGGCCGCCTATGTTTGTCTTATAGGAAGTGTATCCAATGTCTGTCCTGAACCAGGAAGGACAAGATTTGGGACAAAGGACCCAGTATTGTGTGGCATTGTGTGGCTGTAGTTGTTGGGAAACTTAGCTCAAGACTTTCCATAAACACTCATGGATCCTGGGGCAGAATTGTCAACATCGGTTAATTATGGGGTGTTACGGTTAATTTTGTGTGTCAGTTTGGCTGGGTCACAGTGCCCAGAAATGTAGTCAAATATTATTTCTGTGAGGGTGTTTTTGAATGAAATTAACATTTAAATCAGTGGACTTTGAGTACAGCAGTGTGCCCTCCCTTATGTGAGTGAGCCCCGTCCAACCAAAATGAAGGCATGAATAGAATAAGATTTGTATCCCTCCCCAGCACAGGAAGGAATTCTCCAGGAGCACCTGGGTGGCTCAGTCAGCTGGGCATCTGACTCAATTTCAGTTCAGGTCATGATCTCAGGGTTGTGAGATCAAGCCCCACATCCAGCTCCATGCCCAGCAGGGAGTCTGCTTGAGATTCTCTCACTCCTTCTCTCTCTGCTCCTCCCCAATGCACACTTTCTCTCTCTCTGTCCCTCTCTGTCTCTCTCTCTCTCTCTCACTCCAAAATAAATAAATAAATATTAAAAAACAAAAGACGGAATTCTCCAGCCTGATGGCCTTTAGACTTGAAATGCAACATCAGCTCTTCCCTGGGTCTCCAGCTTGTCAGCTCGCTCTGCACATTCTGGATTTGTTGGACTCTGTAGTCACATGAACCAATTTCTTAAAATGGACCTCTTTGGTCTTGTTTTAATGCTGTGTTTTAAACTTCCTGAAACTGTGGAATTTGAGGGGGGTTTTTTGTTTGTTTGTTTGTTTGTTTTTGGTAATGAGCCATTCATTGTTGGTCAGAAATACATACGGAAGTCTTGATAACTTGGGTTACTGAGAACCACTGAGAATCACAAATTGTGCAGGTTCATGGGCTCCTTCCAGTTTCTCATCATTTTCTATGTCTGACTTTTCCCTCAGCACTTTCTAGTACACTGCTTGCCATGGGTAATTTGGAAAACTCAAGCATCAAAAGAATGGTGTTAATTTAAAGTTTTTAATTCCACGAGTCCATGGTGGGGACCAAGGGAAAGGAAGCTCTTCTTTACAGAAAAATGCCAGCAAGTGCAGGTAGGAAGAGCAATGAGATTCAGGCAATGGATGCTAAAACCAGTGGCTGGAAATTATTGGGAAATATTTACACAGTGACAAAGAATATTGAAACAATACTAAAGTATTGCTTACTCCTCAGATTGCTTACTAATCATTTACTAATTCACGTGGGACAATCATCACCTTAACCAAGTGATCAAATTTAGTCTCACTAATAGAGGGATTAGCTTCCTAATGAGATTCAATGTGACATGCCACACATGTGATGTTCCCAATCCAGACTCGGATCTAGCATCCGGTTTATAGCTGTGTGGGGCACAGAGGATCAAGGGAAATGACACCAAGAGAAAACAGTCTGGCCAATCCAGAATGGAGATTGGCCTTAATTCCAAATAGTTTAATGCAAAGAAATTGCATTTACATAGAGCAATTAAGCATATGTGGCAAAGTGTTAGTCATGATTGAATCAAAGTTGAGGGTGTACAAATGTTCCATCACTATTTTTCAACGTTTCTGTTTGAAAATACTCAGAAAAGGGACCAAGAAATGAAAAATAGCTTTCAGGTTTACTCTTACCCTATCTCTACCAGCCCCTCCCAGCTTATAGTAGAGCATGTGCCTTCCAGACTTGATGGGGAAAAAAAAAGAATAGAGGGGCAAAAAAGGATGCATTCATTATTTTTAAACAGCTTTATTGAGATATTGAGATACTGAGACATACCTTACAATTTGCCTAATTTAATGTGTACAAGTCAATGGGTTTTAGTATATTCATAGAGTCATGTGATCATCTCTCTACAGTGATTTTTAGAACATTTTCATTACCCCAGAAAGAAACCTCCCACCCCTTAGCTATCATTCTTCAGCTGCCCCAGGGTCCCCAACCCTAGGCAACCACTAATCTAGTTTTTATCTCTAGATGCACCTGATTTTTACTTCTTGAAGATTTGACACATGTTACCAAATTCCTTGGCCACTGGTGATGCTTTAACAACATGACCTGTGTCCTGCTGCATTTATTCACCCAGGCTCTCTGCAGGACATAAGAGGGAGCTGGTATCATTCTCAACCTCTGGGGGCCCCAAAGCCTCATAAGACCAGGCCTTCTGCCTTCCAGCGATACTAAGGAGTGCCCTGGAGGAAAAGAAGTGGGTCTGCTTTCAAATAAAATGGACCACCATTCCAGGTCAGATGAGCTCAGTTGACTCTTCTTCCACTGGCCGAGGGCAGGTAGAAGGGGCATTGCCCACCTGCAGAGTCTCCCCCACACCTCATTTGTATTCTGATGATATCTGCAGATGCTCAGCGATCCCCACCATAGCTAGGTATGGTGGTCACTGACTTTCCTCCATCTCAGCTCCATTTCCATGAAGCTCCCTTGGCCACCATGCATGATGCCCAGGGAACCACAAGCAAGGCACCTGTCTTCCTTCATTGGCTGGACTGCATAGCAGCCCAGGCAGTGTAAGAAGCAAGGAACTTTCCCTGCGAGAACCATGATGGAACTCTTCTTGAGACAATGCAATTACATCCTAGCTCAATTCAAAACAGTCTCAAGTGTTTGTTTGGGTTGACTTTTACTTTTAAGTACCAAGAACTACTCACTCCTGGAGGCGAACAACACAAGCACCTTGCGGCTGATGTTAACCTTTGAAGAACTTCATGGAGGAAGGTTTTATCAGTGTGAAAAGTTCATGAATTTTGAGCCCATGGATAGAACAGCAATGTCTCTGAAGTAATACTAATATAAAAGACTATAAAACTAAGAAAAGTCACTGCATGAACTGTGCTTAGGTCTGAGGACGTTGAAGTGTGTCACGTTTAGCCCTGGATAGCTAGATAAGCCCAATAAGAGGCCAAGTGAGTTTTATCTGAAACAGTTGTAGTTTATTTAAATCTTGCTCCCCACTGCATCTCTTTTATAATAGATTTTTATGATCATTTACCTATTTGATGCCCTGGTATATTTGCTATGTTTGACTAGGGTTTCCTACATGGAGAATGACATAAAGACTCGTTTGATGTAGTCTTTGCTCACATCTCTCAGTTTTCCACCCCGATACCACCACAGACCCCTAAGCTCACAGTATGCATCTCTGTTCACTGCGTAGCTGGCGTCAGGGATACAGGCAGGGGAAACCACAAGTCTCCCTCTAGGGCACTTCCTAGACAAAGAGAGAAGGACTACAAATGTGAAGGTCTGCCTTCACATCCCCCTGTCCAATTTTGGGCATGAAGCAATATCTTCAACCAAAGAAACCATTCATTGGTGTTCCCAGAGTTTACATCTGGAGGTTAGGTAAACCCAAAAATACACTCTAGATTTGGGGGTTTAACCATAAATAAAGACTTAAAATCCCAGAAAAAAAAGAATGAAATGCAGTAGTAATCTTCCAAGATCAACGAATCCCACAGGCTTGAGGGTAGCCCCAGATCTCTCTGCAGTAACTGAATATTTCTGGTAGCTCACTCTATAGCCCAAGAGAGCAGACCTGGGGAGGTACTGTTTGTGCTTGGCACTTAAGGTTAAGAGCTTCATTTTATAGCTCCTTTTTGCACCTGTTGAATGGGTTTCTCCCCCCCCCCCACCCCATATCCACTCTCCCCTTCTCTCCCACCCTCTTCCTACCAGCATCATTTTTCCGTCCTTAACTGCCACCTAAGGACCGTTATCCAGTGCACACAGATCCAGGGTAACTTGTAATAGTGAAGTCAAATGCTTATGTTTTTCCCTGCAGTAGGGCAACATTTTTCATCTCTTATTTTCCTTGGCCAGATGGAAGATGTCATTCAGGGAACCCCAGGTGTTTTGAAGATGAAAAGGAAGGTAGGGGGCCTGGCTCAGTGCTTATTAACCACAGAGAGAATTTGGTTCACTTCAAGAAATAGTAAAATAATGGCACAGGAGAGACAATGACTCTTAATGAATTCATGTGAGTAAAGTGTAAGGTGGCCAGTCCACGGACATGCAGTCCCGAGGCCTCCTTCTGGAAGAGACAAAACAAAACAATTGTTTTCTATTACTACACAGTATTTACCTCCCTCTCCTGAAGCACACGGGGCTGCTCCAATTTCATATCCAATGCCAGGATTGCCTCTGTCTGAGTGCCTTGGCTCCCATTTAATTTAAATAAGGTGGGTGATATCTGACACTGGAGTCCACAGTCGGGCTTGAGGTAGGACTAATCTCAGGTGCTCCCTCAACCAGGTGAACGGTTCCACCTCCAACTCTGCTTTCAGAAACTCCCTCCCTCAGCAGCCAGGAGGCCCCCACCCTCACATCCCACAGGGCTGAACATCTTCAGCTTTCAAATACCACCTTTCAGACCAAAGTCCCATGGAACGCATCACCCGCCTGGAAAATAAAACAGCCTCCCAGGCCCTGTGAGGGGGAAAAAAGGGGGGGGGGGACAGAAAAACTACGGAAATAAATCCCAGAGGCTGCCTCTAATCCTGGACAGGTGGCACCTTGGCACAAGTGCACTGAAATCACTTTCTTCCTAGGCTGCAGAGAGCTGGATCCCTTTCCCAGAAAGACCAACACCCCTCAATCTGGAGGGGGAAGGCGTCCTGGGGGTGGAGCCTGAAGCCCAGAGCGAGAGGTCTGTGACCTCCCGCGAAGTCGTGCTATCGGCCTTCGGTCGGCGTATCTAATGTAAACGCTGTTTCACACATAAATAACGTGCCACATCTGGCCCTTCGGTTTTATGGCGTCTTAGCGACCAAGCAATTTATAGATGGCGACCTTGTTAACCAGCAGCCGAGCTCTTCAGGGGCTGCAGGGTCCAAGGCACCGCCGGGGCCGAAGAAGGGCAAGAGAGTGGAGACTCCCGGGGTCCCGATCTCCAGCTCAGAGGGGCGCGAAGGAGAGGGAACCTACCCGCCCTTTTGGGGGGTGAGGGCCAAGGCAAGGTGGTAGCCCCCTCCCCCAAGCCGGCCATGTGGCAGCTGAAAGAGCCATCGAAGCCCAAGTGTGTTTGCGCTCATACCCAATTTATTACCGCTGAACATATGGCCAATATTTTGACTCACGTCAGTCGGGCAAGGAAAACAAACAGAGCGCGCGCGGCGCGGGGGAACGGCCCCCTCCGCGGAGGCTGCGCGGCCGCCGCGGGGCCCGGAGCCGGGAGGGTGGGGCCGCCGGGCGGGGAGTCGGGGCCGGGAGGGGGAGAGCTCGCCGGCCGGCCGCTCCGCGCCACTGCCCGAGCGCCCGTCACTCCGCGGCTCGGGATAAAGAGCGGCCGGGGACCCGCACGCTCGCCAAGCCCCGGCCAGCGGCGTGGCCGCGCTCCAGGTAAGCAAGCCTCCTGCTGGCGCGCGGGGCCGGCGTACTGTGGGGTGCGAGGAACGCGGCGGAGCCCGCGAGCCGCAGTGGAGCCAGCGTCGCCCCTCGCTGTCAGGCGCTGGCCTCCGCTGCCGCCGGGGATCGGGACGCTCTCCAGGCACGGTCCCTGCGGCGGGCGAGGGGAGAGGTCTCTCCGGGCGCTGCCATCCTCGCCAAGCTGTGCCAGGCTTTGGGTTCTCTGCGCGCCCTCTGGAGCGCCCCTCCCTCTCGCTGCGCGGGACTCGGCTGGGTCCCCTAGCCGCGGAGTCCGGAAGCAGCAGGTGGGCAAGTGCTGGGCGTCTGAGGTCCTCCTCCGACTCTGCTGGTTCTGGGGGGCGGGGGCAATTGGGGAGGGGCCGGCCCCGCCCGTCGCGCCCGCGGACAGGAAAAGTTTTACCTGCCGCCGAGGCCAGGTGCTCCCGCCGTAGCGCGCTTTCCCGCGGGGCCGCGGAAACGGGTCTGCCCTGAGGGGCTGGGCAGGTGCGCGGCCGGGAGGAGGGTAGGAGGAGGGCCGCGGTGTTGTTCCCGGCCCCGCCCCGGAGGGCGCGCGGTGGGGGAGGGGCGCTTGGAGGGGGGCTGGTCCGGGTAGGTGGAGGGCTAGATAAAGACGCGCCTTGAAACGCGGCGTGGCTGTCGCGGCGGCGCCGGGGAGTGGGAGGAGGAGCGGGCGCGTCGGGCGCCTCGCCAGCCCCCTCCCCACTGCCGGGTGCCGGATGCTCCAGGGCTGCCCTGGCTGCTCTAAGGGAGGGCGCGCCTCTGCATCCACCTCCGCCTGGTGAGTCTCCCCTGTGCGCCGTGGGTGCTCTGGACTGGGAGCTAAGTCCGAGGTAGAAGTCCCGAAGGTAATTTGTAGGTGGCGCCTAGTGGAGAAAGAGATTCTCCTCCCGAGGAACCGGGCCTCGAGGTGGAGGGGCTGTGAGCAGGAGTAGGGTAAGTGGCGGGAGTCGCAGGCAGGAAGGTCCAGGGCTGGGGGTCCAAGCAGTGGTCGGGGGTCGCAGCGGAAGGCAGCCTAAGCTCGGACTTGGAGGGGGCGAGTGTCGCCCGGGCCGCGCCGGGCACCAGACAGTTCTCATTTGCGTCAGTAGAGATCGCCAGAGGATCAGAAATGAACCTCCGTGGGGTCTGCTGAGGTCCCAGTTTCCCAGGGGCGCCCCCTCCGCTCCAGCCCCTTTCCCCAGCCACACACGAACACCGCAAGGAGCAAGGAGCCCTTTGGCGCACCTCTCGGGCCTCCTCCACGCTGGTGGCCTTGGGGGGTAGAAAGGGAGCGTTGCGTCTGAAGGAGGGTCGCAGACCTCTGGTGTTCAAGATTGGAGACCTGAGAGGAAGATCCCCAGGACCCCCTCCCTCTAGTCCCTGAGGGCCCTCGCAGGTCGGTTCCTCGCCCCTCCCGGCCCCAGCCCTTCTCAGCGCAGGCGAGAACTTGGCTTCCCCGCGCCGGCGACGACTACATTTCACATCAGCCCGCCTGACCCAGCGTTAAGTGCTGAATACTAACCGGTTAGAAGAGGCCGGTTGGTGTTCGAAGTCTTGTGGTAATGATTTTGTCACGTGCCTAGAAGTAAATTCAGATAAGAACATGCTTTCAGCGCCGTGTTTCCTTGAGAAACCCAAATCTTCTGCATTGAAATCGCCCTTATCGGGGGAAGGTCGGGCTTGGCTGGACGAACGTTCCTGAAGGCAACACTGACGCCGCGTAATCTCATTGTAACATATTTAATCATCAGAGCAGCGCGAACGAATAAAGCAAAGGGGTTCGCCCCAGGGGGACGTGGCGTTTGGTTCCCCCAATAAACCAGTGACAATGGATTGGCTGGGACAGGCTCATTTGGCCCAAGGGGAGCTTAGAGCCGCGTTTTTAAAGAAAACATTGGAGGGAGGCCGGTTCCATTTTGTAATGTGCCCGGAGCCACATTTCGTGTTCAATTTAACATCCATGAAAGTTAAACGGCTTTTCTCGCCTTTTATTTTATTGGAAGCATTTTCAAAGATCTCATTAAAGTGCATTTATCAAAGTCCTAACATATGTCCGCGGGGTCTTACGCCCACACAATGAGGCTGATTAATAGGAAGAGAAATCCTAATTTCTATTACAATTTATGTCCTCAGGAGATAGCTGCCTTTCTTTCTCTCTCTCTTTTTTTCTTTTTCTTTCTTTCCTTTTTTTTTTTTTCAGATAATTGGGAAAGTGTTGTATATTTCACCTTGGGAAAAAAAGGATAGGAGAAGGTAGTTCACTGAGATGACAGCAAGCTGTACCCACAATTAATTGCAGGAGAAATCCAGGCTCCAGGTGCCAAGATCGGGTCTTCTCTCCGTGGTTTCTCAGAGTGGCTGCGGAGCTGGGGGAGGGACTTTCCCCCCAGACACAGAATCTGAGCTCCTTCTCTGAGCCTGGAAAACTTAATTGCCCAACACCTCCTAGGTGACTTGGAAGGATTGTCCTTCTGGGAGGCACCCATTCATTCTTCCCCTTCTGGGGTCAATTTTAAGGTTTAACACAGGATTAGCCAAAGAAAGAAAAAAAAAACTCACCTTATACTTGAACCCCAAGTGGACTAGATTTTCTTTCCATTCACACTAGCCCTCACTTTCTGGTCCATCTGGTCCAATGGCTGTGGTTCTCTTCTGCCAGAGATTTGCCCCTGTCGTGGCCTGGCCTCAGAAAGTTGCACACCGGCAGAGCTTTAGGCCTCCCCAACACAGGCTGCAAGGAGTCACTTTCTTTCCCCCCGGAGCAGAAGGCATGCCAGTTGGTGCTTGGACCCACCCGAGAGGAGAAAAGCCTGACTTTCAGTTTTCTGGTTAGGAAAGGTCCCTGTTTGGGGTGGTACCCTGGGCCACACTCCTCGACTTCTTTCATCCGGAGGTCAGAGCTGACACCTGCTTCCCGAAGCCCCTGTTCCCGTACCTGGTATCGAAGCCACCAACGGGCCGCTTTGGAGGTGCGCATCTTAAAGGTGCACGTCTTTATCACCAGGCTCAGAGACCAGACTGGGCGACATTGTCCTTCCTTCCCCATTGATTTCGAGTGCACGCCAAAACGCTCCGAGTCTCCACCCGCGATAAAATAAACCTTCCCCCTCCGACAAAACCTTTGTGTCCTCGCGGCTAATCCTCGCCGGAACAGGAAGGTGCAACGCGCTTTGTTTCGGGAGTGAATGAAGACAAACGCTTGCACCTTGGCGCTAACCAGACAATAAATTAATCCACTTGAATGTTGTTATCCGAGATGGGATGTGCGGGGGACTGAGAGCTCAGCCACATACTGTACAAGGGAAAGAGTTTCTTTTCAATCTCTTTTCATTCCAAAATAAGAAGAAGAAGAAAAAAAGAATGAAGTCGAACAAATCAGTGTTTCCAAATAAAGGGGAAAGGCCTTGTATTTTTAATGAATGGAGGCGTTTTTGTGGGTGGGGAGGGCAAGGGGGGCCACTTAGGGCTGAGGACGCTTTGGGTTCCTCAAGGCCATCCCCTCTTTGGAGCCGGCCTGCAAGGCGCTCCCCCAGGACTTTTTCTGCCCTAAACTCCCCAGGAGGACGCACCTAACCAGCAAGGTTTCACCAGCCCGAAAAAGGAAGGATGTGAGCAGGGCGCCTCCCGAGAGGCCCTCGAGCCCAGAACAGAGATGGAGAGGTGTGGGGGCGGGGCCGAACGCCACCCCAGCACGCCCACTTTATCCACCCGCGCATCAAGCCAGGCCCCGTGCGTGGGGTGTGCCCAGGCCTCTCCTCACTTTCCGAAAGTATCTTCCTTTCTTTCCTTGTTTGCTGCCGTTCAGGCCTCACCCCTCCCCCAACAGGGGGCGTAAAGCCGCGGTCTGGGGAAACTGAAAAGCTGGGAGGCAGGGAGCACCAGGGCCGCCCCCTTGCTCCGGAGTTCAGAAAAGGCGCTCGTGTTTGAGCTACCTGGGAAAGTAAACAGGTAAACACTGGGTCGACTTGGAGGGCCACTTGTCCTGGAGTGGGGCCACTTAGCGTGTGTACATTCACCTCCCCTCATGGGCCTCCGGCGATTGTTCAGCTTCCCCGCCGCCCTCCCCAGCCGCCTGCGCTTCAATCCCTCCGGAACCCATAGCGGCAGAGGAGCTTAGCTGCCTGAGAAGCCTCCCAAAAGAGGTTCCCTCTAGACTCCGGGGAGAAAGATTCCCTTCCTCTTCTCCTCCACCTCCCCTCTGGGCCTGCAACTCCCTTTGGACCCATACTAAACGTGGGAAGAAGGAATACAGAGTTCGTGTTTTGTAGGGCACCTGGAACCCCATCTTTGAGAATAAAGACCAGAGACGGGGAACCTCTAGCTGCTCCGGTGACCCTGGCAGGGGGTGCTAGTTGGTGCTGCACACCAAAGACAGCCAGACTTATCTCAGGCCTAGAACATGCTGCGATCAGACTTCCAGCGTCCATCTCCACCTGCTCAAGTTTGCAGCCGCACAAGGCCAGTGGCAGAACGCTCACGAGCTCCACACCCCCCCCCCCCCCGCCACCGCTGCCTGCAGAACTTAAAGCCCCAACCCAAACAAGATGGAAGCAGGACATTGTCTTCTCCTGGTTGCTAGATGGAACCTGGAGAGAATTTACTAGAGTCCCGAGCTGAGGGAAATTAGAGCACATCCAGGCAGAGCTGAAACTGGTGCAAGTTTCATGGTTTGTTTAGAATGGACAGGGTGGGGATGGCGGAGACATCAATAAAGAATTCTAGAGATGGGGTAGGGCACAGAGTTGGGTCTACAGCCTTCTGGGCGCGCGGAATCTCGCCAAACTGGAGATCTCAGCTGGAAAAGACTGGGCTGTGGTGCTCCCAGAGAGACCTCTTGAGGAGTCCTCGGAATGCAATCACCTGTTTAATATTTGTGTGGGAAGGTGTGTTTGGTTGTAGTCCCCCGGCTCTTCCCGGCTGCATGAAATCGGGAAGAACTTGGAGCGTCCTTTGGCAGAGGACTTGCCACTGGCCGCCAGCTGGTCCCGCGCCGGCCTCCCAGCATCCGCAGGCCACTCCTGGGGGACTTGCATTTTATGATCTTCCTCTAACAAGCAGAGTTTCTCCCCTTCAATTATGAGCCTCCCAGCGGTCTCCCTGCGCCTTTTCAATTGCAAATGTCAGCGCTTTGGAAGCGGACGCGGGAACCTCACGGGAAACGAAGCGATGGGGAAAATGGACTGGTGAGGTCTCAGGAGAGAGACCCTGAGCGCAGTGGACCCCGCTCCGCTGGGTGCAGAGCGCGGCGGCTGGAGGCCAGGCAGAGGCTCTTGAGACCAAGAGAAGGAAGGAAAAAACGCAACCCCAAGTCCGGGAGATGGCTGAGCGAGCTGATACCCAGGCGTTGGCCTGTGCTGAAAGGCAAAGTGTGGCCGCACAAGTGCTCCTGGAAGGGGACACTGTGACCTGAGGCGTTGGAAGGTCTCTGGCTAGTGGAGACCAAAGGACAGGCACAGTGGGGAACGGAGCTGGTAATGAGCTCGGGGCCTCCTTCTACAGGCGCCATGGTCTGCTCTCCCTCTCCTCGATGAATTCCCAGGAGTCTGGAAATTCTGTCTTTCCTACAGACAACTGTAGGAAAAGTTGTCTCTCAGGTGCTATGCCCACTGAGGAGGCTCCCAGGGAGAGGGGAGGGGCCCAAATCAGCAAGGCAGGCTGCTTAGATCTTGAGAGAAAGGCTCTGTATGTTGGGAAAGGGAGGTGAGACCTTGTGAGTGGAGCCAGGTGGTTCCAAGGTAAGGAAAAGAACGAACTCTGAGAAGGCGTCTGGAGGTGATTCCTTCCCCCATCAAAGGGGGGAAGGGGGGAAGACCCATCAAATGGGTCTGAGGTTATGCAAAAAGGGACACATCTTGCCAAAAGACAATTTCTCATCCAACCCAAGAACTGATCTGTCCCAGCCAGACTCCTTTCTGGCCCTTCCCCATCCCTGGAGGCTGGTCCCCCAGATGCCCCCCGCCTTGGGGGAGAGGAATAAGGGCAGGGACCGCAGGAGGGACTTTCTGCAAGGCTTGGGTTGAGGAACTTTTTCTCGCCAGTTATTTATTTTGCAGTGGACTCACAATGGCGGGGGAAGGCCCAGTCTGTCCCTGTTTCCAAACTCTACCCGCCCCCCCCCCCACTCCTGGAGAACCAACTTCCCTCCTCCGATAGGACAGGGCAGGGAGCTCCCATGTGAAAGGGGGAAGGGGGAGGCAATGGGGAGAGAGGCTGAGAAAGACAGAGACTGGAGAGAGAAGAAAAAAGCACGAAAAGTAATGAGTTCGAGGAACACGATTCAAACCAGTTTCTAATTCTTGCAGGGAAAAAAAGAGGAAGGAGGGGGAGAAAGGAAAAAAGAAAAAGTAGGAGGAGAAAGAGAGGAATGGGGAGCGTCGACATGAAGGGGTTTCCTTAATATTGTGGACGGATTCAGAAATGAATGAAGAGATAGTCCATTGAAAAGGGTTGAACGCCATGACAACTAGGAACAGCCTTAGATTTATTCCAAACAGTTAGGACACGTTGAAAGAGAGCGTCAATCATGTATTATTTCGCCACTGAAATAAATGCAAAAACCGAGCCGGGACAAAGGCTTCCAACGGGAGCGGGACATTTGTCTACATTTCGCTCATTGTCCGCAGCTTAGCAATCGGTTTGTATTTGTGTTTGCCCGGGTCCGACCACCCAGGACGCGCCGACGAGGGGCTCGCTCTAACCTGGGCCATTGTCACCCACGTCACATACTGGGGGCGAGGCAGCCAGGGCTGCAGAAAGCCGCCGAGCGGCTCGGGGAGAGGCGCCCTCACCGGGCGCTGGCAACCCGGGGGTGGCAGGGGCGCGGCGGCGGCCGCAGCTGCGCGCGGAGAGAACCGAGCGCCCGCGCGCTTAGTTGCCGGCGCTGGGGCGGCCGCGGCTAAGACCAGAGGGGAGGGCGAGACCCGGACCCCCGCTTGCGGCCTTTTCTGCTCCTCCCCGCCACTACCCCCCCAACCCCCCCACCCCCGGCAAATCACCTTCCTGACGCTTTTCTGGGACGGACGGGAGCATCAGGTAGCAAACCTTCCCCTCACCCACTACCCCCCCCTCACCAAAAAAGAAAGAAAGATAAGGAAGGAAGGAAGGGAGGAAGGAAGGAAGGAAGGGAGGGAGGCAGGGAGGGAGGGAAAAACGGGAAAGAAGGGCAGAAGTACAGCTTGGACTTCTCCCCAGCGCCTAGGAGAAGGTGCTGTCCCAGGAAAGTTCAGTTCCCAGGCTGGCGAGAGGTTGGGAACCTCACACAATCCTAATGCAAGCTGGGAGCCTGGAGCAAGTGCTCCGATCGCGCCCCTGGGGCAACCAAAAGCAGACGAAATTTAAGGATTTGCTTTGGAGAGGAAAACTCCAAGGAAAACACACCACCATCCGCCTGGCATGCGACCCCCCTCCCTTGCGGTTTTCGGGGTCCTTGCCCGGGCTGGATGCAGCTCCCCTGACCTCCACCCCACCCCTCCCCTCTTCCTTCCCGCCGCCCCACCGCTGCTAGGAGGCCGAAGAGGGAGGGGGGCTGGAGAGTGAGGCATAATAAGGGGCAGGAAGGGCGCCGGGCCGTCTGTCCTTTCCTCCACCCGGAGAACTCGGCCCGCGGAGCCCAGAAGCGACGGGGCAGCGGACCGAACCCGGCCCAAGTTCGAGTTCCCCCCCACCCCCACCCTACCCCTCCCCTTCCACTTCCCTTCCCTTCCCGGACCGCCCGCAAAGCAGCAAGTGAACTGCGCAGTGCTCCCCGGCCGCTTAGAAATGGAAGGGGGTTGGGGAGAGAGAGGCGGAGTGAAGGAAATAAATAAGTCTTTAGCAAATAAAGAGTGGCTGGAGGGGGTGGGGTCGTTTGGTGGTGGCTCCGGCCGGCCCGAGCCGATCCCTCTCCTGGGTTTCGGGCTCTGTCTGCGTTAACTAGAATCAATTACTTGCCTTGTCATTTCTAGTACTCATCCTTAAGCCTCAACCAAAATATTGACCTAGGAGGCTTACAGAAGTTGGGCTCTTGCCATTTGAACCGGATCTTGTTTAGGGAACCACCAGCGATGAGGAGGAGAGATTTCCGCGGCTCAGCCTTCGCCCCCTCCCCCTTTTCCAAAGACGCCACAAATCGCCAATTTTCCGGCTTGCTGGGGGCGGGCGCACGGGGGCGGGGAGGTAGGAACCGGTGAATGTTAAGGAGGATTTTTTTGTTGTTGTTGTTCCTCTTGGTTTCTGTTTTGTTTTCTCTCCTCCTCCCCCGCTTTTTTAAAGATGCAATTTGTTAAAAAGGCCTTTTCAAGTGTGTGGACTCTCGAGCGACGCGGTGGTCCTTTGTATGTAAATACTGGGTAAAAAAGGCTCGCCCCGTCTTTGCAATTAATTGACACGTTACACCTCTCATCTTGCTCTAGAGGGCCGTTGGCTGGGAGCGCGGAGCTCCCCAAAACCCACAATTTCACATCTGCAAATACTGTCTTCATCCACTTGACTTCCAAGACCCGCCCACACGTGTCCAACCTTTGCGTTTTAATGTCTCCCCCCCTTTTTTCCACCCTTCTCTCGCTCCATCTCTCGCTCCCCCTCCCTCCCTCTCTGTTTCCCTCCCTCTTTTTCTCCCCCTCTTCTCCCCCCCTCTCCCCAGGTTCGTGAGTGGAGCCCAGCCTTATATGGACTGATCGCTCGGGCAATGGCCCATTTTTTCCTCGCCACCAGCCGCCACCGCGCGCCGAGCGGCCGCCGGAGCCCGAGCTGACGCCTCCTTGGCACCCCTCCTGGAGTTACAAACTAGGGCCCGGCCCGCGGCGCTCGGCGCGCAGGCTGCCCATTCCCTACGTCCATTTCCGCGTGGTTTCAGAGAAGACACAGGAGCTGCGTTTGGGCTCCCCCCCTCCCTTTCCTTATAGTTTCTTTCTCTTTTTTAAAATAATAATTATCTCAATTATTAAAGCCCACCCCTCCTCCCCTCCCCCTTTCCCTTCCCCCATACCCCCTCCCCGCCCCAACCGGGGAGCGCCACGAATTGACCAAGTGAAGCTACAACTTTGCGGCATAAATTGCGGGGTCCCGAGCCATGTCGCTGACCAACACAAAGACGGGGTTTTCGGTCAAGGACATCTTGGACCTGCCGGACACCAACGATGAGGAGGGCTCGGTGGCCGAAGGGCCGGAGGAGGAGAGCGAGGGGCCAGAGCCCGCCAAGAGGGCCGGGCCACTAGGGCCCGGCACCCTGGACACCGTGCAGAGCCTGCCCCTGAAGAACCCCTTCTACGACAGCAGCGACAACCCCTATACGCGCTGGCTGGCCAGCACGGAGGGCCTCCAGTACTCCCGTAAGTAGCGAAACTTGGCCGCCGCGGCCGTGGCGCCTCTCATCCTGTGGCCGCAGCCCGGGCTGGAAGCTGGGGGAGAAAGGGAAAGGAGCCATTTAAACTCAATCCCTTGCCTGCTCCTCTAGAAAAATTTTTAGCACTTGTTAATAATGCCCTAACTCTTTCCTCCTCTTCAACCCTCCCCTCCCCCCCCCACCGGAAAAAGACTTGGTCTCAGATATTTTTTCGAAGCAAGAAATTAGGAAAACGAGGGGGAGGGGAATACCTCCCAAGGGCTGCTTACAGATGTCAACCCAGGACTGATGGCTCCGGTCGGAACCCCCCCACCCCCCTCACCCCGACAGCCGGGAGGGACTGGCCTGGAGCACTGGAGCGAGCCAGCAAGCCTCGGGGTACGGGTAGAAGGTGGGGGAGGCTCCCGGTAGCTCGGGTATAAATAGCTCACCCTGCCCCCTGCACGCTCATAGAGGACGCTTTGTGCAGTGCGGAGGGTGTCGAGAAAGTCCGAAAGCAAAAACGAAAGCCCCCAAAAACCTGCCTTAAATGGCCGAGCCGATCAATGCCGGGATTGTGGGGTTTTTCTTTTAAAAATCTGCCCACGTCCCTCCAGAGAGGAAACTGCTTAAGGGGGCCGGAGCCCTTAACCCGCGATGATCTTCTCTGCGCTCCACTACCCCCAAATACGCACCCACACTGTGCGAACCCCTAGAAACGCGAGCCTGGAGCCCCCATTCCTGTCGCTTCTCCTCTTTCCGCTGGGGGAAACCAACGGTTTTGTTGCGCATGGAACAGGGCGGGGGTCAAGGCGAAGGCAGTGGGGCCGGGCTGCCGGGCGCGGAGGGCCGAGGGCGCACGGAGGATCCGGGGCGCGCAGGGTCTGGCCCCGCCGGCGCGCGGCCTCCAGGCGCCTGACGCGCTTCTCTCTCCCCCAGTGCACGGGCTGGCGGCCGGCGCGGCGCCCCAAGATTCAAGCTCCAAGTCCCCGGAGCCTTCGGCCGACGAGTCACCGGACAATGACAAGGAGACCCCGGGCGGCGGGGGGGACGCGGGCAAGAAGCGGAAGCGGCGGGTGCTCTTCTCCAAGGCGCAGACCTATGAGCTGGAGCGGCGCTTCCGGCAGCAGCGGTACCTGTCAGCGCCCGAGCGGGAGCACCTAGCCAGCCTCATACGCCTCACGCCCACGCAGGTCAAGATCTGGTTCCAGAACCACCGCTACAAGATGAAGCGCGCCCGGGCCGAGAAAGGTATGGAGGTGACGCCCCTACCCTCGCCGCGCCGGGTGGCCGTGCCCGTTTTGGTCAGGGACGGCAAACCGTGCCACGCGCTCAAAGCCCAGGACCTGGCAGCCGCCACTTTCCAGGCGGGCATCCCCTTTTCGGCCTACAGCGCGCAGTCTCTGCAGCACATGCAGTACAACGCCCAGTACAGCTCGGCCAGCACCCCCCAGTACCCGACAGCACACCCCCTGGTCCAGGCCCAGCAGTGGACTTGGTGAAAGCCGTCCCTCTGAGACTCGCGGCCCTAGGCCCAGGCGCCACCCCGGCGGCGGCGGCAGCGAGGAGGACTCGGTCCTTACGGTGGCTATTATTATTATTATTATAATTATTAGTATGGAGTCGAGTTGACTCTTGGCTCCACTGTGGAGGCGCCGGGAGGTTGCCTGCCTCTCCCTGGAGTGGCAGATTCCATCCACCCATCTCTGCCCCATCCATCCCTCTCTCCTTTTGAACCTTTGGAGAGGGCTGAACTATAAGCCGTGTTTACAGAATGTTTGCGCAGCTTTGCTTCTTTGCCTCTCCCCGGGGGGACCAAATCGTCCCCGGCGTTAACGTCCTCACTTGAGAACGAGAAAAAGACCAACACACCCTCCCCCGCCCCGCTTTTGTGAATTTTGTAAAATATGTTTGTGTGAGTAGCGATATTGTCAGCCGTCTTCTTCTAAAGCAAGTGGAGAACACTTTAAAAATATAGAGAAATTTTCTCCTTTTTTTTTAATAAGAAAATGCTAAATATTTATGGCCCTGTAAACGTTCTGACAACTGGTGGCAGATTTCGCTTTCGTTGTAAATATTGGTGGTGATTGTTGCCAAAATGATCTTGAGTCCAGGGGGCCTGTTCTCCCTCCGGGCCCAATACCTTTCTTTGTGTTTTTTTTTTGGTTTGTTTGTTTGCTTATGTTTGGTTACCCCCTGCTTTCTTTTCCTTTTATATTTTGTTCAGTGCAAACATTTCTCAAATATGAAAAAGGAAAAAATGTGTAGGCGAGAAGCCCCCTGCCCCACCTCCGGGTCCTGAGCCCTGGAACTTGGAGCTCAGCGGTTCCTTGCGGTTCCCCTAGAGCGCCGGGCGCTGAAAGCTTTCAATTTTTTAAAATAAGAATTTTAATAAAAATCCTGTGTTTAAAAAAACCAAGCCCGACCCTCCCGTTTGTCTTACTTTGTCGCCCTGCGCCGGGCCTGAGGCCTGGGGCAAGGACCCCGGCCAGGCCGCTAGCAGCGATCTCACCCGCTCTTCCCTTCCGGGTCTGGAACCAGGGGCACCGGGGGCGCTGGAGAGGCTCTCCGAACAGGCCTAGCCCGGGCGGGCCAGCCAGGCTCCGTGCCTTGGATTCCCGGCTGGGGCAGGAGCGGTTGGCCTCAGGCCTTCAAGCTGTCCACCCGAAGCCCGAAGTCGCCCGCCCTCTCCCGGGCCTCTCTCCTTAGGCCTCGCGCACTGTTGTGGCAGCGTTCTGGCTTCGGGAGGAAAAGTGACTTTGGAAAATGCCAAGGCGAAGGGAGCAGACCCCCCTTGCTCGCCCAAATCTACGAGTGGCTCCTTCAGCCTGAGAAGCTGTTGAAGCCACTACAGTCGATGACTTTCACTTTGTTGCATTTGATTTACCTCGCTCGGAGAAGGGGGGTGGGGAGGCTGAGGTTGAGACTGGTCGACTTTCTCTCTACTCCCCACCCCCTTTGCAAAACCCGCCGTCTAGATGCGGCCTGGGAGACCGCTCTGAGACCAGGGGCAAAACAGAGGGAGAGGCGAGTTTCGGGGTGCTTGAAGCTTTGGCAATGGTGTGACTTGCGGGGACCGGGGCTCAGGGGATGGAGGGGAACTGCTGTAGCTTCCTCTAGGCTCTTTGGTCCCGGAGAGCCGGCGGGCAGGAGTCAGTGACAACCCCTACAAACGGAAACTTCCCTCCTTCCTTCCACCCCTCCCACCCCGTCCTTTCTGGGTTCCCAGCCCCAAAACCCCAGGTTGGATCCCATGCCTCCACCCCTCCTAGGATCTGGCGGCGCGCCGCCCTCCAGGCCAGCTCTTTGGCTTGAAACTGAGCGAACTGCTTGCTTGAAAGTAGGGGTTTGGAGGTGGGGTCGTGCGCCCCGGCCTGAAGGGCTGTGGTGAGGAGAGCAGGAGGCGAACAAACAGCCCCTGGTTCGCCCAGGGGAGGACATATCGGCTGGTCCCTAATAGAGAACTGATTCTATCCCTCGCTCGTTGCACAGAGATCTCCTTGGCCGATGCTGGCGCACACTTGCCCACGCAGGGGAGCGTCTCAAGGGGCCACACTTGTGGGGAGGGGAGCGCTTCTCTCCTCTATCTAGAGGATTTCCGAAAATACCCAAGTCCCTGTAGCTCAAAGCCCAGCGGGTGAGGAGATGCCTCGGGACTGAGAGTCGGCCCCATTTGGAAATTGTTTCTCCCGTTTTCTCTTGAGCTCCACCTTCATAGCTGGGGAGAGGAGGAGGGGGTGGCAAGGAGGCCGACCAAAGGCAGCGGTCCCAGCTGACTTTCTCGCTCCCTCTAGTTGATGATCAGATTTAATTCAATATCTAAAGTAAACATGATTATCCGTGTGACCAAATCTGCGCGTCAATAGCACTCAGCTCAACACGCCCAGGGACGTGATTACACGTTATTTCTGCGTTGCGCACCCGCCCCTGGATAATTGAGGGCGCTGAAGTCTTTCTAATATCTTACTAAATGTCCTTCCCCATCTCCAGGTTCATGCGGGTTCACCCAGGTTTTCTAAATACTGAGAAGTCTCCCTTTGTTCCCTACACTAGCCTGGAAACGTTTGGGTTTTAGTTCTTGCTGCTTATAAAAGCCCAGAGAATTCTCCCTAAATCATTTATTGTACAATAGTCGGATGCCCAACTTGCCCTGACACCAACCACTGAAGATGCCACTGGTAACTTCCCTGTAACTCCCCAGTACGTTGGGAAGGGATGTCAGACTTCTGAGCCTCTTGAAGAGGGGTTGTCAGGAGGCCTGAGGCAGGGCCCCAAGACCCCAGTTGATTTTGACTGTCCCAGGCTTAGGGCTTCCGGGGGCCAAGAATGATCATAGGAGCCCTCCCCCCACCCCCAAGGCTCCAGGGAGAAAGGAGGCAAAGCGGAAGGTCCAAATTCTGGAAGCTTTCACTGTGCGCGCGCTGAGGGCTGAGGGCGCACTGAGGGTGCATTTTGGGCGGTGGCCAGGCCTGCAGGCCTGCAGTCTGGCTGTGCGCCCCTGAGGCTGGGAGCCGGGGAGGTGGGTCCGGCGCCCGCCTCTCTCTGTCCCCGGGTCCCTATGGAGTCAATAAAAGCGCCCGCGGAACCCTGTGTGGCCCTAACCCCAGCGCCCTGGGAGCGCACCCGGCGCGGGGTCCGCTTCGGCAGTCTATCTTCGCCCAATCTACAGAGGGCCGCACAAAACGGCACAATGGGAGAGCTGGGAGCCGGGGATGTTAGAGGCGTGCATATTAAAAAGAGACAGAGAAAGAATCGCAGGGGACAGAGAGAGGGGAAGAGGGAGAAGGGGCCCACCCTCCCTCCCCCTCCACCCCGCACCATTCAGCGCGCTTATCGCGGGCAGTGAATCCCGGAGTCAGGCAGAAGTCTCCTTGGGGTTTTGTTGGGCCTGTCACTGGGTCCCTTTGTCATCCGCGGGCTCCATGCTGGATTCCATATGGCCAGCTGGGCCGAGGGAGCGCGAGGAGGGACCCGCACAAAACCCAAATTGTGTCCGGCTTTCAAACCCTGTATTGTTGTCTGTGAAAGGAAGACGCATTAAAAATTCGTGCTATATCTATTGGGGAGGAGGCTGGAGGAGGGGAAAAAAGCCACCCCTGTCTTTGATGGCTTCAGAGGGCGCTTGCCCCGCCTAGGCCCCGTGACACACTGAGAGCTGGATACCTCTCTTGCTCGCTCTCTCGCTGCCCCCCACCCCGCCCCAGTCTGTCTCTGTCTTCTGTCTCTGTCTCCTCTACAAGATATTGGCTCTAACGCTCAGGCTCTGGTATATGAACTGTCCGCCTTCAGGGTTTGGGCTCCTTGCGCGCACTTTGAGAACTAAGCTTCGCATGTCTGGGGGCCTCCCGTGGAAGCCACCGGACTGCCCCGGGCTCAGGAGGAGACCCAGGTGCCCAGGGCCCTGGGATGCTGGGGTCCCGCGGACTTCGAGGCTTCTGAGTAAATGAAAATCCAATCCCCATGCGTCCGCCTAGTCACGACGCCCAGGCGCGCAAACCAGCCTTCCGCGCACTGCAAGGAAGACTCGGAGAGCCCGAGGGGCCGCTAAGTCTTGGCCCAGTTCAGTTTCAGCTGCAACCCGTTCTGAAGCCACTTGTGCCCAGCCGGACCCCTCTGTTACGGACCTCCGGTCATTCGAATTATGATGCGCGGGGATCCCACTGGCATCTGATTGCGACGGGAAACCGGTTTAGAGATTCTTTCACCGCCGCCCTTCCTGGTGGTAAGAGAGGAACTAGCGCTTTAATTCTCAGCGTCTCCTGCATCATTTCGGTCAGCAAAATTCAGTAACAGGGACTCAGAGCAGAGCTTCCAAGGAATTTGTCCGGTTTTGCCTCACCTAAGCAGTCTGAGTTCTTGAAGGGCCAGCGGAGATCATTCAGGTCAGGCACCTCCCCCAACAGTCTGGCCAAAAACTCCCATAAGCACCCCCTAAACAAACAAACAAACAAATATGTGCTGCAGCGAAGAGTTCGAGCTGTGGAAGTAAACGGAAGGAACGCAGTCGCCCTGGGGCAAAGTCATTCAGCCCTTAATGAGCGAAACTAGGATGGTAGAAATTCCAGCTAATCCAAAATTCGGGGGTCTCAGTTTCCCGTTTAGTGCTCCTGTCATATTTAGTAGAATCTGATAACTTGGTGAGAGGAGGAATCCTCTTGTCAACGCTCCCCCACACCAGCCAGGGAAGAACTTATTTTCCTTACCTATTGACTGTTAGGCTTAGTTGAGACCTGGTGTGGATTTCTCGAGCCTTTTCAAGAGCCTGGTCATTGAAAAGCTAATCCAATATTTACCGAGCATAAGGACAGTTCTCAGACGTATTTATCAAGGCCCACCACTAAGTGATTACTTGGACTGAAGACGATGGCTAGGGGAGGGCAGGTCCAGAAGCCCCAGGTCCTGTCCGGTGGGGTCTCCCCACCCACAACTAGGAAACCGGGAGCAACCTTGTAAGATGCTGAGCTTCCCCTCCCATGCTTAAGTGGTGTGTGGATTAGATATTGTGTTGGCCGGTATTTCAGGAAATATGTACTTGTGGCTTCCTGAGAGGCCAGGCGCAATGACACTCTAAACTGTGTCGATATATCATCTTTTATCCAGGATCTGCAAATAAACCCCTGATCCCCCCAGCGCATTATAGCTGCCGCTATCTCTCCAAGGAAGCGATCTGAGTTTTATTGCTTTCACCAACGCCCCAACTCTCTCTCTGTCTGTCTCTCTCTCTGTCTCTCTCTCTCTCTCACACACACACACCCTCCCCTCTTCCACGCTGTCTGGTTTTTAAAGGCTCTAATATTTTTTTTTCTCCCGGGGCATCGTTATTAATAGAGGCGATCTAGGCCTCGGCGCCGCCACCCGAGCAAGTGGGGAAATGCAGGCCCGCGGGCCAGCTGCCCGCGCGCGGAACTCGAGTCCTCCCGACGCACCGCCTGGGACTGGCGGTGAGACTGGCGCGAGAGACTGGCGTGGCCGCGCGCCGCCGCCGCCACCAGGAGGCGCCCGAGCTCTGCACTCGGGCCCCCGCGCGGCGAGCCCGCCGGAGTCCCAGAAGTTCCAGCGGGCGCGCCGGCCTCCCAGTCCCGGGCTGTATTTCCCCCCAAGCGCGGCCGCCGCCGGGAGAGAAGGCCGAGGAGGAGTCGGCGTCTCCGCACCCGGATTAGAGCGTGCAAGTCCGACGGCTCCATCCCAGGTGGCCGCGCACAGCTGTCTTGGAAAGTGCGCATCGACAGAGGGAATCTGAACTTGAGGACACTTGTTCCTCCGTCGTCGTTTCCCCCCATCCTTCGTCCACGGACGTGCCACCTGCCGCCCCCCCCCACCATCATGTTGGGGCACAAACAGCAGCAAACGGGTCCAGTGGCCCAGGTGCGCGCTGGTCACCGAGCTCCAAAATAGATGCCCGGCACGGTCTCTGCCATCGAGCGGTCCCCAGGTCCTCCGTGGCCCCTGTGGGTGGACGCGAAGGAGGCCGCGTAAGGGTGCGGTTCGGGGAGCGAGCACATGCTGTAGGAAGAGGATTCGGATTTGGGTTGAGGTCGGAAGGAAGGTGTACTAGGAAGGAGAGACCCTCACCTCTCGCTTACCGTTGAGTCGGGACGCCTGCTGCTCGGGCCCCGCCCAATCCCCGTCCCAGAGGCGGCCGCTGACGGAGAAGAGCCGCGCGTGGAGAAGCCCCGCACCACTTCGCGCCCTTCCCCGGCCGAGGGCGAGCGGTGCGGTGGCGCCATCTGGCCACCAGGAGGAGACGCCACGCCGACGCGGGGCTTTGGGGTCTGAGCGCGGGAGGCAAGACGGCCACCCCGCCCTGCAGCCGAGAGCACCTCGTGTGAGGCCTCGACTGGGGCGCAGGGGCATCCGAGCGTGGAAAGGACGCCACACTGTTGATGTCTCCTAACTCCACCCCTCCCTGGTGCCTTTCTGAGAGGATGAGTCTGGGGCAGAGGACTAGGAGTTGAAAGGGTTAAAGTCTGCGTCGTACACCCCCTGAAATAGGACCCGCAATTCCAGCCTGTTTCGTTGATGTTCCCATGGATGCCCAAGGTGAAACTACCTCTCATCAAAGGCATTCGTGATTCCAAACGATCCTTTTACTTTCTTAAGCACCCCCCCCCCACCCCAACACACCTTCAACCCCGGCGGGTTGGTGTCAGATTAGGGAGTCTGCAGTGCCCAAGTTGTCCGCGGGGTGGCGCGATTGGATAAGAAAAGACTATTTTTGCGTGGCTTGGACACCTGTGGGATTGAAGAGAAGTCTCCGTGAAATACTCTTGTGTGCGTGTGTCTCGGTGAAATATTCTTTATAGTTGGGCCGGGGTGTGTGTGTGTGTGTGCGTGTGTGTCTGTGTGTCTGTCTCTGTGTGTGTGTGTGTCTCTTGGTGAAATATTTTTCACACCTAGGCGGGAGTGTGTGTGTGTGTGTGTGTGTGTGTGTGTGTGTGTGTACGCGCGTGTATGTGTGTGATAGCCTGTGCGGATGTTGTCCTCTTATTTCGTAGAAGGAAGGACAGGTTGCTCAATCTTAATTCCAGGAGAATTAGAACTCTACCCTTGAACTTGGCGCCTGGAACCTGATGGAAGAGGGTAACATTATCCAGTCCAGCTCAATCTCATTCTTACTTCTGGCTCTTCCAGCCCCTCATGCTGACACCAAGTGACTGCCACAATCAAGACAGAATGCTTCCACCACCCCCAAAATGTTCTCTGCTGTCAGAATTCTTGACAGACATCAACTGAAAGGCTTAGATGAAAAAAAAAAAATCCCATCCCTTTCCTTGCTGCTTGTTTCACCCTTTTGCCTTCATTCATAAAATGGCACAAAGAAAGCCACAGTTCTCTGCTCCCAGCCCCCATACCTGAGATGATGACTACCAGCACCATTTATTCAGTACCCACTCTGGCCAGGCACCTGCTAGGTGCTTCTCCTACCTCTTCTTACCTGATTGTCATGCCCAATCTGTCTTTAGAGAGACGAGGAAACTGAATCTCAGAGAAGTACCCCACATATGAACAAGGTAGTGTTCTTATAAAGAGAAGGTCCTGACGGGTGGGGGTGGGAATTACCAGGGTGTTCTATCCTATTGCAGAAGAGGGAGTGTGGCAGGGATGGGCAAAGACTCCCTCCTGTCCTGGAGCAGGCAGCTAAGTGACAGGCTTCTCCACTGGAGCAAGGTTCTGTCAGGTCCCGTTAGCAGCAGGAGCTCAGGTAGCAGCCTGGCTGGTGAGGGCAGTGCCAGCCCGCTGACTTCTTCCAGAAAGCTGGCACACCCACTCCCTCCACTGGGTACCATGTGGCTGTCCTGGGCCGGTGAGTATTTCCCCCAAGAACTGAAGGGGAAGAGGCTGAGGGGTCTACCTGAGAGACTCCCTCTGAATCTGTTCTCACACCTGGGCCCATAGCCTGCCATCTCTTTGGTTTTGGTGACATAAGCAACTCCTCTATCCCACCAGAATGATAAAGGGTACAAGAAAAATCAATTTTCAATTTCCAATTGATCTTGTATCTACATGACTACCTGTTTTTTACCTGATATGGGGGAAATGGAAAAAAGGTTAATATGTTCTTTGGGGTATGGTGCTCGGCTCCCTAACCTGAGAGATTTACAGGAACTATTAAAAGGAGTTTTATGTAAGTGTTTACTTCCAGACGCCTCCAAGTCTCTTTAACTCTGGAGCTACAACTTAAGAGTTGCCTCAGCAGAGACTAATATAAAGGAGGGAGGTAGATTTGTGAGGTCAAATCAAAGGAATCTGTTGTGTGAATGACAGAGGATCAGACACCTAATGGTCTGATCACAAAAGGTACCTTTTAGAAATGGCCGATCCCTCTCTACCAATGCATATAGCCAGCTCCTCCAAGTGTGAACTGAGTAACTGTATAAGGAAAGACACAGGAACTAAGCAGTTGGGCCGTCCCTTTGTCTCCTCATGGTCAAACCTGGGACATACAGCTGCCCTTGTGCATGCTAACAACTATGGCTCTTGTTCCCTCAGAATTAATCTTCAAGGACAGTGACTTGGTCTTCTCCCATCAGAAAGGAGCTGCTAGCTTCTCTGAGCAGAGCTCATGTCCCTGCCTCCCCACAGGGAGAATCTGATTGGGTCAGGGAGCGCCCCTCAGTGTGCAGAAACTCCATTGGTTGGAT
Organism: Martes martes; assembly: GCF_963455335.1. NCBI lineage: Eukaryota > Metazoa > Chordata > Mammalia > Carnivora > Mustelidae > Martes > Martes martes. The sequence goes on along the minus strand of NC_137896.1, from coordinate 45,130,180 downwards.
TCCAAGTCCAGCATGCCTGATAGGCAGTCGTTTTCCCTAAAATCCAGCCGAGGTGGTGACTTTTGGCTTGGGAACACAGGACACGGGAACACACACAACACAGGCACAGGGTATGACATCCACGTGTGGAAAGAGCCACTCTCATTACTCAGAAGAGGCTGCAGAGATGGGGTGCTAGGGACTGAAATGTGTCCCCCCAGATTCATGCTTTGTGATCTCCAGCCTCGGTACCTTAGGGTGTGACTGTATTTGGAGACAGGGGCCCTAATCCAATCTGACAGAGGAAATTAGGACAGAGACACATGCAGAGGGAACCCCATATGAAGACAGAGAGAAGGCAGCTATCAGTGAGCCAAGGAGAGAGGTCTCAGAAGAAAGCAGCCCTACCCACACCTAGCTCTCCCAGTTTTAGCCTCTGGAATTGCGAGGAAATGTGTCCCTGTTGCATCAGCCCTGCCATCTGTGGCGCTTTGTTACAGCAGCCAAAGCAGACCGCAGAGTCTCATTGACGGGGACACCTTCTACTGCAAATGTCCTTCTGCCTTAGATTTTGTGTCCTGCATGGCAGGGCTCCAACCCGATGGAACCCCGCTCTCCCTTCCCACGGGCTATCGAGGGTGTTTCTCTGGGCCTCCGGCCCCTGGGCCGTCTAGCAGGTCCTCCCTTGAGCCATGCGGTGACTCACAGCTATGTGGCCCAGCGTGTGCACGAGCCTGAGAGCTTCAGTCAGAGTATTAATGGCGCAGAAGTAAGAGGCTGTAGGTCAGTGAGCGGATCCCTCACTAGGAGGACTCCAGGGCCGGAAGAGTGCTCCATGGGTTCACGCATGTTTCTGAGGCAGACCTCAGAGAGAATACGTCCTGCCCAGGGAGGGAGCTCAAACGCCAGGTGGAAACCCCCAGGGGAGTGCTGGGGAGGATTTGGAGAAATGACAGTTTCCCTGTGTCGGCTTGCTCCCCTGAGCAGTTTTCTACATGGGCAAGTTGCATTCATTCCTGTCTCCCCAGGGCCCGGATCAGGGTTGCTCAAGCTCTGGGTTTCAAATGAATCACGTGGGCTTTTGATAAATGCAGGTTCTAATTTGGCAGGTCTGAAACCTTACATTTCTAACAAGCCCTCAAGGACCATCCTTGGGGTAGTGAGGGCCTAGATGACAATCCAAATGTCTTAGTAAAGTAAATGTCTGAGTTTACTTAGTAAAGTAAACTCAGTAGGTTCCTCAAAAAGCTAAAAATAGGGGCACCTGGGTGGCTCAGTGGTTTAAAGCCTCTGCCTTCGGCTCAGGTCATGATCCCAGGGTCCTGGGATCAAGCCCCGCATGGGGCTCTCTGCTCAGCAGGGAGCCTGCTTCCCCCCATCTCTGCCTGCCTCTCTGCCTACTTGTGATCTCTGTCAAGTAAATAAATAAAATCTTTAAAAAAAAAAAAAGTTAAAAATAGAGCTTCCCTATGGCCTAGCAAATGCACTACTAGGTATTTACCCAAAGAATACAAACACAGTGACCCAAAGGGGCACGTGCACCACAATGTTTATAGCAGCAATGTCCACAATAGGCAAACTATGGAAAGAACCCAGGTGTCCATCAACAGATGAATGGATAAAGAAGATATGGGATATACATACAATGGAATACTACTCAGTTATCAAAAATGAAATCTTACCATTTGCAATGTGTATTATGCTTAGCGAAATAAGTCAACCAGAGAAAGACAATTATCATATGATCTCACTCATATGTGAAATTTAAGAAATAAAACAGAGGATCATAGGACAAGGAAGGGAAAAATAAGATGAAATTAGAGAGGGAGACAAACCATAAGAGACTCTTAACTATAGGAAACAAATTGAGGGCTGCTGGAGGGGAGATAGGTACATGGATGGGGTAACTGGGTGATGGACATTAAGAAGGGCACCTGATGGGGTGCCTGGGTGACTCGGTGGGTTAAAGCCTCTGCCTTCGGCTCAGGTCTTGATCTCAGGGTCCTGGGATCGAGCCCCACATCGGGCTCTCTGCTCAGCGGGGAGCCTGCTTCCCCCTCTCTCTCTGCCTGCTTCTCTGCCTATTTGTGATCTCTCTGTGTCAGATAAATAAATAAATAAATCTTTTTTTTTTTTTAAAGGGCACCTGATGTAATGAGCACTGGGTATTATATGCAACTGATGAATCACTGAACTGCACCTCTTAAAATAATAATACAGTATGTTAATTAATTGCATTTAAATACAATTTTATTTTTTAAATATGAAATAGAATTTAATAAATAATCAGTAGGAAGTCTGCTTCTGGAATGGTTACTGCCCAGAAAACAAAGGCAGAGAAACTTTTAAAAATGGTCTTTGAATCATTTGAGAAATAATGAAGAGCCATATGAGTAAAGTGTCATCCAAAATATATGTTGACTATTAGAGAAGAAAATAATCTTTGCACCATTTTGTAACAGTTCCGTCCCCGAATTTTCCAGATGGAGAAACTGAAACCCCAGTAGGGAAACAGTATGCCCAGTCACACAGCCAGGTACCCCTGCTGCCATGCCCACACACTTCCCACAGTGACACCTGCTAGAGAAATGGCTGACCCTGAACTTATCTACCTTTAACGCTGAGACCATGGGACTATGACACATTTTTTACAAAGCACAAACCTTCAGAAGCCTGTACCAGAAATCAGAAGATGGTTTGTGTCCATGTGCAACTTCGGACAAATACCTTATTCTCCCTGAGCCTGTTTTCCCACTAGTTAAAAAAATGTAAAAAGAATACACCTGCCCTTTGTAATTCAAAAGACATCACAAGGAGGTAGCGGATATGTTGTTGAATCATTTGAAAAGAGAGGGAAGAGTGGGAATCCCATCACACTCTGCTTTTTTTTTTTTAAGACTTTATTTATTTATTTGTCAGAGAGAGAAAGAAAGAGAGCATAAGCAGGGGGAGTGTCAGCCAGAGGGAGAGGGAGAAGCAGACTACCCGCTGAGCAGGGATCCTGATGTGGGGCTTGATCCCGGGATCCTGGGATCATGACCTGAGCTGAAGGCAGTCAGTCGCTCAACCAACTGACCCCCCACGCACCCACATCACACACTTCTCAAGGCAAAGGACTTTGGTGAGGTGAGGGAGGCGGGGTCAGACATTCAGACAATGAGTGAGCACAGAGTGGGTAGGGGATAGACTGGAGGGACAGGCATGAAGCAAGGCGAGAACAAGGTAAAGAACTCTAGGTGCACCATGCAGTGGGTATTTCTGCAGCGAGAGAAATGTCCTGTGTCTGTGCTCACCAATATGGTGGCCACGAGCCACATACGGCTATCAAGCGCTGAAAGTGTGGGTAACAACTGCAGAAATGATTTTCACATTTTATTTAATTTTTACTCACTTAAATTTAAATAACTACGTGTGGCCAGTAGCTGCTGTATTGGACAGGGAAGATCTCAACCATACCTAACATTGGTTTGGCGCTCTGGAAGGAAAAATATGTATTACCCCCTTCGTACCTCCCTATAAAATGCTACTTAACAACATCTCAGTTAACCAGCATTCAGTAGCTCCTCAGTTGCTCTTTCGAAACCTCAGTTCACTTGGAAATGAAGAGCCAAAGTGGCAAGGGTTGGGAAATGGGGTGAGAGTCTGGATGTATATTTATCCCTTCACACACTTTCTGCCCTCCGTCATAAATGCTTCAGTTTGAACAAAATTCCATAAAATATAAAGCGGTTTTTGAAGAAATATGAGGAGTCTTGCTGGATTCCTGACTCTGTGTGCTTGTGTGTGTGTGTGTGTGTGTACACACACCAACTTAGGATGTAGTGGACTGGGGTGGGGGATACTCAGAAATGCCCATTCCCACTTAGGTGAAGGGAGGAATGGAACCAGCTCCCACAAGTTCTTAACCTTTCAGTCACCATCGATCCCTTTGGCAGACTGCCGAACTCTGTGGAAACCTTTTCAGAAGAATACATTTAGGTTATAAAAGAAATGATATTGAAATGTAATTCTACTGTAGATTAAGAGCTCGTGAATTTCTGAAGAGTGACAGTCCCTTTGCTCCCCCACTCCCCATCTCCCATTGGCTGCCTGCTTGACCAACTCAGGGTGAATCTGGACAAGAAGACCAGTCAGGACTTGCTTTCCTCCCTGGAAGGTGTGACATTGGAAGGCAGAAAGACTGCCTTCTGTGTCAGAGGAGTGTCTGAAATCACCACAGACCCCATCGTGGTAAGACGGTAGAGGGACAATATTACCCCAAGGCAGAATTTTGGTCAAAATAGGCACATGGTCAGTGAGGGGCTAGAAGATGGGCTGCTCTGTTTGCTCCCCTGTTAACCCTCCCCAACTCTCACTTCACTTCATCCTGTGGAAAGAATGCCATTTCATGAAATTAGACATGATATCAGTAACAGAAGAAAATAACAAGGCAAACCATAATACCACTCTTCATGCAAATATCCTTTTTAAGTTTACCACGGTGATCCCATGCAATTAAGACAAAGCAATTAGGACCGCTGTTGTCAAGCACTGCTCCCCTCACCGCCAGTTGGGATGAAACCCTAAAGGGTGTTGGGCAATGCACTGGACAGACCACCTATGCAGGAGACACAGGAACGATGACCGTAACCGGGGTAATTAATCAAATGGGGAAACCAGACAAAAATTCACCTTGCAGCAAGAGCTCAGAGCCTTCAAATGCAAAGGGTGCAAAATAAGCAAGGCAATCCATTCTTATCAGGATCTTTACTTTTATTTTTTTTTTAAGATTTTATTTATTTATTTATTTGATAGACAGAGATCACAGGTAGGCAGGAGAGGCAGGCAGAGAGAGAGGAGGAAGCAGGCTCCCTGCAGAGCAGAAAGCCCTATGCGATGTGGGGCTCCATCCCAGGACCCTGGGATTAGGACCTGAGCCGAAGGCAGAGGCTTTAACCCACTGAGCCACCCAGGCACCCCAGGATCCTTACTTTTAAAGACTGTAAAGCTGGAGGATCATACTCTGATTGAGTCCAACTATGTGATTGAAAAGTAAGAGAAGACAATACTAACGTTGCTTTCATAAAGATCCCAAGATAACACACTGGTAACGTTATGTGAGACAGGCATTTTTCCATCCTGGACTTTTTTCTTTCTTTTTATTCCCCCATCATTTACAGGACGTGCATGTATGCCATAATATAACCTTCATGGATTCTGATAAAACTGGTCTTAAAAGCAAATTGATTTCTTTAAACATTCTAACACATCAATTTAAAAGGTTCTTCAGACTTTGCAAGGCATGAAAGTTATTCAAATAGAGTTTATATGAATATTATAATGTATGTGTAGTAATGGTTGCAGTGAAGCTGTTCTTGGCTGTGCCAGGCACTAAAAACATACCTTTACTTTAAATATCAATATTTTAGAGCTTTCTGCTGAAAATTTCAGTGAAGTCTGTTTCTAAAAGGTATGATGGGTTACGTCCCTTTAGGAAACGTAACATAATATGTCCAAGCCACTTTGTACATAATTCAAGCTTTTAATAAGACTCAAAATATCTACCCCTTCCATATAAATAAACAATTTGGTTGAAGTGTGAATAGCCACCAGAACCAAAAATAGTCATGATCATATGATCTCTCTGAGGCACGGGAGGACGGTGTTTTAGGTTTTCACTGTGTATCTTCTATATTGCTTGAATGTTTATTTCAACACACGTGCTAAAGCTTTCACAACAGTAACTCAACAATGGGAGTGAAATGGTTGCCTATTCAAATACACAGATGAGCAGGAAAATAAAAGGCAAGAGTTTGGGACATAAAATTCCTCACTATTCCAAATGATTTTTATGTGAATGAAAATTCCTCCCTTTTATATGACTTCAGAAAATTAAGGATAATTCTAACAAAAACTACCCATCTCTTTAAAAATTGGATTATGAGGGGGCACCTGGATGGCTCAGTGGATTAAAGCCTCTGCCTTTGGCTCAGGCCATGGTCCCAGGGTCCTGGGGTGGAGCCCCGCATCGGGCTCCCTGCTCAGTGGGGAGCCTGCCTCCTCCTCTCGCTCTCTCTGCCTGCCTCTCTGTGTACTTGTAATCTGTCTGTCAAACAAATAAATAAATTTTTTTAAAAATTGGATTATGAGTTCTTTTTTAAAATTTTTTAAAGGTTTTACTTATTTTTCAGAGAGACAGAGAAACAGAGTGCAAGCAGGGGGAGCAGCAGGCAGAGGGAGAAGCAGGATCCCTGCTGAGCAAGGAGCCCAGTGTGGATCCTGGGATCACGATCTGAGTCGAAGGCAGATGCTTAGTCAACTGAGCCTCCCAGGTGTCCCAGATTATTGGTTCTTAATGATCTCAAACTCACCATATAATTGAATACGCCCTCCAAACATTATAGCTAATGCAACTTAGATAAAATTTAAGGAAAATCGCCTTTTTCTTTTAATGCGTACCCTCCTCGCCCACAGCCCCTGCTCCCAAGACCAGGAAATGGTCTCTAGCTTATTAAAAGCAAAGCAGTTCCCCTCGCCCCTCCCCAGTGGCTGCCCCATGGCCTCTGGTTCCCTTAGCCACATAGGCCTGATGTCATATGTCATATTTCACTTCTTTCTTCCTTCCCAAGGAGCTCCACAGTCATAGCACTGAACCCAGTTTCCCAACCCGCTCCTGTCCCAAGTCCAGGCCTTTACACCATGGATCATAGTCTGCTTTCCTGAGGAAAAGAAAGCCCACCCATTTTCCCAGAACCAATTATGTGAAGCAACTAGATCAGTGCCTATTTGCCACGGACTTTGATACACAGTTGTTTCCCTTGATATTAATTTTCTTTTTCCCATCCATATTATTATCTGAATGCTGAGTACTGGCTTTGAAGTCCCACCTCTGAGATCAGCTCATCTGAGTTTAGCCCAAACTTCCTTTTTTCGAGGATGGAGTCATGACTCAGAATCTCTACCTCTGCCTTCCTTGATCTACAGAATGAGTAAGTCCCCAGGAGCCCTGGGTGCAGTAAATGTGATTACGAATGTAGAACCTTGAGCATGGCTCCAGATAAGCAACTTCTCAATGAACGTCAGTCACATGACTTTAACAACTACCAGCTGGTCTTCTCATCTTCTGTTTTTTTCTCAGCCCTGAATGGCTCTACAAATTGTTTCAAGTAAATTTTCATAAATCCAAATTTATACACTCGGGCTTTAAAAAGTTGAATGTCTCCTTGCTATCCATACAATAAATATCCATACAATAAAATTAAGTTTTGAGTCTTGGCTGGGAGATCTTCCCCACTTTCCATCCGTTCTGCCCACCGCTGGCCTTAGCCCCAAAAGTTTTCTCATCTACCTTATCAGCACCTCTTGCCTGCCCTGGTGCCCAGTTTCTAAATTTCTTTAGACTGATGGTGGTGTTGGTCCTTTTTGTCCATTTCACTCTTCAGCCAGGCTGGCCATGACTCAGCAAGATCCGGAATCCCCCTCATGGTAGGCACTTAATCAGTGTTTTCTGGTGCTGCTGAAACAAGATGAGAGGATGCTGTAAAACCCAGGAAGCATGGTGGAAGCTGAAGGTATTACCGCTGTATATTTACCCTAAAGATACAAATGTAGTGATCAGAAGAGGCACATGCACCCGAATGTTTATAGCAGCAACGTGTGTACACACACACACACACACACACACACACACATACACACAATGGAATACTAGGAAGCCATCAAAAATGAAATCTTGCCATTTGCAATGACATGGACGGAACTAGAGGATATTATGCTAAGTGAAGTAGGTCAGTCAGAGAGAGACAATTATCATATGATCTCTCTGATATGAGGGATTTGAGAGTCAGAGTGGGGGATTGTAGGGGGAAGGGAGGGAAAAATGAAACAAGATGGGACTGGGGAGGGAGACAAACCATAAGAGACTCAATCTCACAAAACAAACTGAGGGTTGCGGTGGGGGAGGGGGAGAGGGATTGGGTGGCTGAGCTATGGACTTTGGGGCAGGTGTGTGCTATGGTGAGTGCTGTGAATTGTGTAAGACTGATGATTCACAGACCTGTACCCCTGAAACAAATAATACATTATATGTTAATAAAACAAAAAGAAATGTCACTCTTACATAGATTATTCATCACTGTTTTGATGAAAGAGTTCTGAAGTACAACAGTCAATCCCGTATCCTTGCAGGTGATCCACCTTTGTCCCTGGCCTTTGTCACTGAATGAAACTTTTTTTTTTAATTCAAATTTTAGTGAACATACAGTACAATATTGGTTCCTGGAGTAGAATTCAGATTCTACTAGAGTAGAAGTCAGATTCATCACTTACATACAACACCCAGTGCTCATCACAACAAGTGCTCCCCTTAGTATCCATCACCCATCTAGCCCCTCCCCCACTCCCTCCATCAACTCTCAGTTTGTTCTCTATCATTAAGAGTCTCTTATGGTTTGTTTCCCTCTCTCCTTCACCACCCCTTCCCATATGTTCATCTGTTTTCTTTCTTAAATTCCACATATGATTGAGATTATATGGTATCTGTCTTTCTCTGACTTAATTCACTTAACATGATAAACTCTAGTTCCATCCACTTCATTGCAAATAGCAATATTTCATTCTTTTTGATGGCTGAGTAATATTCCATTGTCTGTATATATGTGTGTGTATAGATACACAGATATCTTCTTTTTTTATTTAAATTCAATTAGCCAACATTTTATACATCTTAGTTTCAGATGTAGAGTCCAGTAATTAATCAGTTGCAATATAACACCCAGTGCTCATTATATCATGTGCCCTCCTTAATGTCCACAACCCAACCACCCCATCCCCTGACCCCTCCCCTCCAGAAACCCTGTTTTCTTCCCATAGTTAAGAGTCTCTCATGGTTTGTCTCCCTCTCTGATTTCTCCCCTTTCCATTTTTCCCTCCCTTCCCCTATGAGCCTCTGTTTTGTTTCTTACAGTTCTCATATGAGTGAAAACACATAACTGTCTTTCTCTGATTGATTTAATTCAGTATAATACCCTCCACTTCCATCCACATTGATGTAAATGGTAAGGTTTCATCTTTTCTGATGTGTGAATAACATTCCAGTGTGTGTGTGTGTGTGTGTGTGTGTGTGTTCCACATCTTCTTTATTCATTCATCAGTCAATGGACATTTAGGCTCTCTCCATAGTTTGGCTGTTGTTGATAATGCAGCAGTAAACATCAGGATGCATGGACACTTTCAAATCTGTATTTGGTAATTGTTTGCAATTATAGGGTAATTCTATTTTTAACATTTTAAAGAAGCTCCATAGTGTTCTTCAAGTGGCTACACCAGTTTGCATTCCCACCGACCTCACTGAATGAATCTTAAATGTTTAGGCTGTAGGAGCTCTAGTTTAGTATGAGTCTTAGGAGTGGTCTGTGCTCAGCTCTCCTGGAGGAGTTACTGGGGGGGGCAGTGAGGAGCACTCTTTAACAAGCTCTGGACCAACTTTACAAATAGTAAAGAGTTTCTGAATTAAAAATGCACACATTTTCCAAACTCCTCCAATATCAGTACCCAAGTGAATCTTTAAACCTCATCACCAGGTTGTATCAGCCATTGTGTATCTTGATTTCTGAAGTTCAGACAATTTTAACCAAAGAAAACACCAGTAGGTTTCCTACTATGCTTTCAAAAGTCAGGATTGGGGATATTCCATGACAACTTGTCCATCGGATGAATATAAGTTCTTTTGCATACATCTCTAACTGCATTTGGCAGCATACCAGTGTGTGCTTGTTTTTACCCAACCAAACAGTGACACATTTCATCATCAGGGAAAAGTATTCTGGTATTTCAATTGGTAGAATCAATTAAGGTAGGAAGAATCCGTTTTGGATAGTTCTATATCATAATTTTTTGAAGAAGTTTTATGGTTTTACATCTTGCCAAGCCAATAAAACCTGCCAAAGCAACTGTATTTGGAAACTTTTTGTTGAAAAGACACTTTTAAATTATTTTTTCTTTGACTTTGTGTTTTGAAATTATCTTAGACTTTCAGCGAATTGCAAAACCAGCTCAGAGTTTCCATCTGCCCCACCCCGCCAACGTTAACCTGTTACATATGACTAGCAAATGACTAGCAAAACCAAGACATTAACATTGGCATAATCGTCCGAAGTTCAGATATCATTTAGATTTCTCTGGTTTTCCTACTCATGTCTTTTTTTGGGTCCAGGACCCAATTCAGGATCCCACTTTCCATTTAGTTGGGGTATTCTTCAAACTTCCCTTGTCTTTCATGACCTTGACATTTTTAAAGAGCACTGCTCAGTATCTTGTAAATGTCTCCATTTGGGTTTGTCTGGTATTTTCTCATGAGATCGTAACTGTGTATTTGGGGCAAGAATATCACAGAAGTAATGTTTGGCTCCTCCCAGTGCATGAGGCCTGGGGTACATAATGTTGATGTGTCTTATCGCTAGTGATGTTAACCCTAATAATTTGGATAAGGTAGTGTCTGTCTGGTTTCTCCACTGTAAGGTTACTGTTTCCCTCTTTGTCATGAACAAATATCTTAGTACATGCAGATATCCAATTTTTCTTTAAACTTTTGCCCTCTGATTTTGGCATCCAGAGAGGACTTTATCTATCGTGATTATTATTGTGGGATGGCTTAGAGGTGATTTTGTACTTCCCTCTTTCACAGGGATACTTTTGAATAGATGTGTAGGCATTTCAAAACAGAGTTCACATATTTGAGAATTTCTTCCCGATATTAACTTCCAAAGATATTAAAAGCTATCTTCAGGGTTTGCTCTGGGTATCTACTCCTCTCCTCTTACCCTACCTGTGATTTCTCACAGTGGAAGTTTGGTCTTATTGAATTTTAAAAAAAAAAAAAGGTAACTTCAAAAATGAAATGCTACAAAAGTGACATTACGAATAGAGAGGGGGTAGAAGGAAGTGGAAATGTTGATGCTGAGAAACCGAGTCCAGAACTCACTTCTCCACCATATTTTTAAATGCTTTTGGGAAACAGGCATAATTTTTAAAATGAGACAAATTCAAAATATGCCTTTGGATATTTATTTTAGTGTTATTAATACTATTAACTGGAAACTTCTGTCAAAGGATATAGCAGTTTGTCCTCAAAACAACTAAGGCCCCAAGCTTCTGCTTTGCCTATTTCCAGGATAGTTCTGAATATTCATGTTCAAGTAGAATATCTTATTCTTTTATTGTTCTCAGAGAAGAAACATGGTCAAGGGGTGAGGGTTGTTTGCCCAGAGATGCGGGGACAGTAAAGCAATCTTCCACTCTAAATATAAAATGTATTAGGAGAAAGAACTTATGATAATGAGTCAAGGCTGCCTAAGGCCCGAGTTACTCAAGCCCAAAGGGAAAGTAAAGGTGGCTGTAAAGACAGCGAGTAGACATTTGAAAAAAAGGAGATTGAGAAAAGCGTTGTTCAAAACATGACCTCCCCAGCTCAGTTGGAATCCAAAGTCTTGAGTCTGCAATAATCGCCTCCCTGTCAGAATGGTCCTTACCTGTCCGGGTAAGTTCTTGATATCAGGAGGGAAGTGATGAGGTGCTGATTTTACCTCCAGCCTCATGAAGGGCTGTGCCTTTATCATCTTTGTCACGAGGAGTGCTGAGGTCGCAATGAGTCAATTTGGGTGACAATTGCTCATCAGCCTTTAAAAGAAACTAAGTTTTAATAATCAAAGTTCCCATTTGTTTAGTATTTACTATGTTCAGGCACTATTCCGAGTGCTTTGTATGTAAGTCACTGAATCTTTACAACATCCCCAGGTGGTAGATACTACTTAGTGCACCCATTTTTCAGATGGGAATATCACATCATGGGAAGGTTGAAGCTGCTTGCCTGAAATTGCACAGTAAGAGGCAGATCTGAGATTCAAGTCCATGCTGTCTGGAGCCAGAGCTGCCACCTTCACCATTCTACAAAAGAAGTGTCTCCTCAGGTGGTATCGCCTTAAAGGGAAATGTTATCTTTTGTAATGTGAAATATCAGTGGATGCGTGGAAGAAGCACCACTATCATCATCTATGACTCAAGATTCCACTGTTAGCTGTTAGAATTATATCTCATGGCCGTCCTACATGCCTATCAGACAGCTCCTCTGGGCCACACTGAAGCCACAAGGGAAAGGTGCACCTTCATACCCGAGTTCAGGCTTACCTGAAACATTAACTCCTTTCCCCACGACCCAGCCTTCCATCAGGGACGGGGCATGGGATCTGAAAAGATCCATTTGTCATCTGCACCCTGTGTTCTGGCCTGCTCCAGACAAAGCCAATCTCAGCTAACATGAGGGCTCTTTTAACAAAAGTACACCCCAAAGCAGACAAAAGTTCCTTTAATCATATCTGGGTAATTATGGAGAAGAGAAAGTCAAAGCAATGCTACTACATGAGATCGGAGATTTGGAAGAAAACCAGAAGCCCCAGCTGTGACTAGGTGTGTTTTGTCATAGGTGAATTTGAGGGGAGAGCAGCTGCAGCTCTACTATCAAGGAGTAGAAATGGGAAAGACAGAGCCCACTGTGTGTCCCCAGACCCATGAGAGGATTACTCTCAGGAGCAGCAGAGCCCCAGGCAGGGAAGACCCCACTAACCCCCTACTGAAAGAGCCACTAGAGTCTGAAAAAAAGAAGGAGGGATTGAAATCTAAGGAGGCAAGTGTCCTAGAGAGGCGGGGGAGAAGGAGACTAAAGATAGCAGTTGGAGGAGGAAAGGGAGATGGGGAGAGGTTGGCCCTGCCCTATCCTTCAAAGGTTTGGTATAAATATCACCTAGATTTTTACTCATGTTTTTTTCTAAGTTTTCATTCTTCCCAGAGTAGTGGTTTTCTGAGTGTCAGGGGAAAGCAGGATCACTGAATTAATTCCATATTATATACAGAACATACTACCACCGAGAGGCCAACTTTGTGCAGGACTCTCCCCCCAGCCAGAGTATCACACCCCCAGCTCTTACTGTTCTTCGTGGGCTTATTTTCATCATCCATATTGACTCGGATTTCTTTACAGTCTCTCACGCATACAGGGTCGCCAGTAGCTTTGGGTTTGGGTTTGTTGGGGTGGGGTATGGCACTGCAGTGACATTCTTTGTATGTGATCAATTTCTAACCCAAACATTCTTGTCACATATTGCCGTGTAACAAATCAGCCCCAAATGTAGTGGCATAAAACACCATTTGATTCTGCTCACAGAGTGTTCTGGTCAGGAATTCAGACAGGGCTCAGTAAGGACCACCCGTCTTTGCCCCTCTTTGGAGCCTCACATGGTCCAAACTGGGATTGGAACCACTGGTGCAGGAAGGCCCCTTCAGAGAAGGCTTCCATTGTTTCTGTTGTCAAATCTGCTGTAACACTAACTACTGGTACTTTGTGGGTGGTCTCACTTTTCACTCTGGCTGCCTCTAAGATCTCTTGGTTGTTGGGATTTTGCAGGTGCACTACAATGTAGTTAAGTGTGTTTTCTCTTTTATCTATCTTAGCAGACAAGGATTGCATTTTCTGTACCTGTGGGTTAATATCTCTTGTCAGTTCTAGAAAGTTCTCAGCCACTATCTCTTCAAATATTACATCTAATTATCTGTTTCTTCTGGAATTCTAATTGGATGTCGGTTATATCTCCCCATTTTATCCTTCATATCGTGTCTCTTTTTCATATTTTCTGTTTGTTTCTCTGTGCTGCATTTTGGGAAATTTCTTCAGCTCTATCTTACATTTTACTAATTTTTTTTCATTTTACTAATTTTTAATTAAGTGTAAACTTCAGCTTTGAGCTCATCCAATAAGTCTGTTTTTTTCCAAAGCCTGAATTTTAATTTCTAAAATTTCTAATCAGTTCTTTTTCAAATCCATCCTGTAATTTTTGTGTTCTTTTATTATTTCTTCATTTTTGTGATGCCTTTTACATGCCTTTATATTCTGCATGTGAAATTTCAGTATCTGACATTGGAGGTTTAAGTCTGTTATTGTTTCTACTGACTCACCCATGGAGAATTTTTTCTTTGTGTTTGGTAATCTTTGATTTTAAGCACGATTTTAAGCTATTTGATCCTTTAATGTGTAAAAGAACTAAGAGCTTAAACTGAATCTTCTTTTTTTCTAGTTCACACTAGAGAATCGATATTGGAGTAATAGAGCCTACAGAAATCCAGTGGTACTAAAGACCTGGGATCACTGTCCCCCCATTCAAAGGTCCCCAGCTTAATCTTGGGACCTCGAGGTTTCATTCCATATCCTGTCAACACATATGTGCATACCCTTTAAGCTTGTAAATGCTGATAATGACCTCTGTGTATATGTGTTCCTAGCATATTCTCCACTCTGGTTTCAGCTCACTGTTGTTTTGCTTCCCACCTCCATTGGAAGTTTCTCTTGCAAGTTACAAGCCCAGCAAAGATATCATTGTTCACAGGAGAAGGGCCTGTCAGGTAGTTGGGTCCACCATATTGCCCAGAGCAGAGACGATTCGTATGTTTCTGTACCTCTGGTTCACACATTGGATAACACTGTATAATACCATATAAGGAGTGTGCTCACATATACCATTGTTCAGCAAATATTCACTCTCTCCTCCTTCTCAACAGAAGTTTCTTCCCTTTTCTGATGTTAGACTTGGTTAAATGACTTTTATATTGGCTTTGGCCAATGGAACATAGGCAGAAATGACAGTGCCCCAGTTCCAAGCAGATGTTCTAAAGGTATTGGAATTTCCTACCATTACTTTTGAACTCCTGCTTGTTGCCAAAATAGGTGTCCAAGGTGCCCATTCCTCCTTCGTTCTGGATCCTAGAATGAGAGCTACACGAAGTAGTGTTAAACCCCATAACCTGAGTGAGAGCCTTTATAGCTGAACCATAGATCTAGAGCAAGGGAAATATACATTTGTTGCTGTGAACCTCTGAAATCTGGGGATAATTTGTTAAGTTCCATTATCACAGAGAAGATGAAAATACAACATATGTGTGTTTGAAATAGCATTGTTCTTTGTGTGTATGTAGAGTGAGGTGGGTGGGGTCATAAGCAACTATTTTTTTTATATATATAAACAACTTTTAGAATCCGAAGTGGAAGGTGATATTTGTTCGTGGTAAGGCCCATTCCTTTGTTCCAGGTGAGACCATTTCAGTAAGGTCCTTCTTTTTTTTTTTTTTTTTTTAAGATTTTATTTATTTGACAGAGAGAGATCACAAGTAGGCAGAGAGGCAGGCAGAGAGAGGGGAAAGAAGGCTCCCCGCTGAGCAGAGAGGCTGATACAGGGCTCGATCCCAGGACCCTGAGATCATGACTTGAGCTGGAGGCAGAGACTTGACTCACTGAGTCACCCAGGCACCCCTTGGTAAGGTCCTAATCAAACTGAGATGAGGCAGGAAAATACTTATTTCACTGTTACTAAATGAAGGCTCTCAGATTGAGATATTAATCTCAATGTTTATATGTTTAATGCTGAAAAATGTTATCTTTATTAGAACACAGACCATCTCCACAGACACCAGCAAGACTGGCACTGGATCTTTTGTTTCCTGGGACTTGAGAACATGGACACAGAGAAGGAAGACAAAGTGGAGGAGATTCTGGTGTCAGGGGATGAGGGTGGAGATCATGAGAGCTAGGCTCAGAGGGAATCCAAGGTGAAGGATCATGGCCGAGGGGACCATAGGAATAGCAGCAGCTTATAGTCCTTTTCAGGTCGTGTCTTTCCTGTATTATAGTTTCCTACATTTCCTTCACAAAAGTTTGCAAGAATTTTAAGTAGTTGTGTCAGCCTTATTTTCTGTTGTTTGGGCATTGCTTTCAGTCCACCCTTTAGGATAAAACATCCTCGGCAAAACTATTACATGATGAAGAAACAACAAGCAGACAGACAGAGGGGATAGATGTCGAAGCCCCATGTAGGCAGCACCAAGTGACCACCAAGCTGCATTTCTAGATTTGGGCATTCCTAGAAATTCTTAGGAAAATAAAGAAAAAGGAGCCGGTGAAAGACAAGGACATTTGTCTTTGGAGATGGGATCTTGGACACTTGTAGTCAGTATTAAAGTTTCTGGCTTTATTTATCTTTTAATGTCTTTAAAGTTTAATAGTCACTAAAAAAACACACATATGATAAGTAAATGGCTTGATAAATTTCTGCAAAGTGAACACATGCATGAAACCAGCATCCAGATCAACAAAGACAACATTCCCGACACCCCCCAAAACCCCAACCCTTTTCCAGTTGCCACCTGCCCAAGGGTAACCACAATCCTGACCTGTAACAGCAGAGATTAGTCTTGCCTGTTTTTGTACTTTATATAAATAGAACTGGTTCTATTTATATAAAGAGTCTTCTTCCACTCAAGAGTACAACTGCAAACTTCGCCTGTATAGTTGCATATAGTTGTGGTTCATGAATTCTCATTGTTGCATTCATAATGTGAATATAGCACAATTTACCTATCTATTGTATCACAGATGACCATTTGGGTAGATTGCAGTTTAAGGCTATTATGAATATTGTTTTAGTGGACATTCTAGTCTTTGTTGAACTGTTGTATACATTTCTGTTGGGTATATACATAGGAGTGGAATTGCTAGATTTGCTTTTTGGGTTTTTTAAAATGTATTTGTTTATTTGTTTTTGGACAAACATCTTTATTTAAGAAATCAAACAGAGACAACTGGGTGGCTCAGTCAGTTAAGCTGCTGCCTTTGGTTCAGGTCATGATCCCAGGGTCCTAGGACTGAGTCCCGCTTGAGGCTCCTTGCTCAGCGGGGAGCCTGCTTCTGCCTGCTCTGCCTGCCACTCCCCCTTGCTTGTGCTCTCTTTCTCTCTCTCTCTCTGACAAATAAAAAGAATCTTAAAAAAAAAAAAAAAAAGAAATCAAATACATAGAGGAGGTAAAAAAATTATGGTAGCAACTTTGCACAAGGGTATAAGACCAAACTTAGAACTGCTTGCTCAAGTTATTCAGGATGGAACAAAATTCAGTGCTCACAGTTAGCACAGAAAATATCTGGTTATCGTACTTGTTTTTGAATGGACATTTACTACTTTACAATAAGATCCCACCTGTTACAGGAGACCACTCTCCACCCCTTGGTGTACAGCCTAAAAAAGCTAAGTATGGGGGCTCCTGGGTGGCTCAGTCATTAAGCATCTGCTTTCAGCTCAGGTCATCATCCCAGGGTCCTGGGATTGAGCCCACATCAGGCTCTCTGCTCAGCAGGAAGCCTGCTTCTCCGTCTCCCACTGCTTGTGTTCTCTCTCTCACTGTGTGTCTCTCTCTCTGTCAAATAAATAAATAAATAAAATATTTTTTAAAAAAGAAAGAAAAAACAAACTGAAGGTTGCTAGAGGGGAGGTGGGTGAGGAGATAGAGTAACTGGATGATAAGCATTAAAGAGGGCACTTGATGGAATGAGTGCTGGGTGATACAGGTAACTGATAAATCACTAAATTCTACCTCTGAAACTAATAATACACTATGTTAATTAAATTGAATTTAAATTTTAAAAAGAATTAAAAATACTTTTCAAATTAGCAATGAACCACATCCTCTAGCCTATCAGCTCCATTCAACTCTAGACATTATTCCCACAGACATCATCACCCCTCTCCTAAATGCACCACACATGTGAGGTCTGCAGTGTTAGCAGCTGTGCTGTTATAACAAGCAGGGTGCCCATCACCAGGGAGCCAGTCAGGTAAATGATGGCAGACCCTTAAAATGGAATATTATAACTGCTTGTAAAAAAGGAATGAGGAGGCTCCCTTTGAACTAATGCAGAAAAGTCTGTAAGATATATGATGAAGTGTAAAAATGCAAGTTGAAGTGTTCCAATATGCTACCATAATAAGGAATAAATAGTCGTATTTGTGTATATTTACATGAAACATCTACATAAGACCCTGGTAGTTATCTTCTGTGGGGAGGAAAACATAAAGACTGGGGAAAAGAATAGGAAGAGAGAATGTTCACTGAGTATCTTTCTTGGTACATTATTCCTTTTGATTTATGAGGTGGATGATATTTTCTGATCGGAAAACAAAGCCTCAAATCTTTCAAATAAGATTGCATTTCAAAGAACCTAGATGTCCATCAACAGATGAATGGATAAAGAAGAAGTGGTATATATATACAATGGAATACTATGCAGCCATCAAAAGAAATGAAATCTTGCCATTTGCAACAACGTGGATGGAACTAGAGGGTATTATGCTTAGCGAAATAAGTCAATCAGAGAAAGACAATTATCATATGATCTCTCTGATATGAGGAACTTGAGAGGCAATGTGGGGGGTTTGGAGGGTAGGAAAAGAATAAATGAAACAAGATGGGATCGGGAGGGAGACAAACCATAAGAGACTCCTAACCTCACAAAACAAACAGAGGGTTGCTCGGGGGAGGGGGTTAGGGAGAGGGTGGTGGGGTTATGGACATTGGGGATGGTATGTGCTATGAAGTGGGTAAACCTGACGATTCACAGACCTGTACCCCTGGGACTAATAATACATTATATGTTAATAAAAAATACAAAATTATATTAAAAAATAATAAAAAAATTTAAAAGACATAATGTGAGAAAGAAAAAAAAAAGATTGCATTTCACATGAATAATTACCTCTCTAGGCAGTTTGCTACTCGTGCTTCTGCTGTATTTGAAACGCAAAGTAATGAGAGACAAGAGGAGCCACACGTTGTACATCAGAAGAGAGAGTACATCAGAAGACAGTACATCAGAAGAGAGAGGTATACACATCTATACACTCACACATCTTCCTATCCCTTCTCACCTTGAGAAAATTAAAGTGTTATTCATCAACAGGACTCTTCATCATGGATTTACAGATACAGTGGCATCTTGGTTAGAAATATTTTTCCAACATTTTAATAAAATTAAAATTGAACCAAAAAAATTCTAGGATAAATGTGTTAAATTTCATAAAACATTTTTAAAATATGGGGGAATTGATGAGCTATGACAACATCTAGAGTGAAAGTTTTAATCCACAGAATGGATCTGAAGTGATGGTTAGTTGGGTGGGCATAATGGAGGAATGAATGGTGTGACTCCTTGGAGGGTGTTCTGATAGGAGGTGAAGATAAGGAAGCTGGTGGGAAAGGCCATGCAGATACAAGCTGGAGGCAGATACAAGCTGGAGGCCCCATGATAGAGAGCTGACACCAATAACTAAGAACAGCCACAGCACAGCTGCAGATGTAGGGTGAGAATTAAACACTTTCTTTCCTCTCAAGGATCTGAGCAATCCATCGTGAGGCTTTAAAGTCAGGGTGTTCAGAGAAAAAGCATGAACTTTTTATTTTTTTAAAAAAGATTTTATTTATTTATTTGACAGAGAGAGAGCACCAGTAGGGGAAGCAGCAGGCAGAGGGAAAGGGAGAAGCAGGCTCCCTGCTAAGCAGGGAGCCCACTGAGGGGCTCAATCTCAGGACCCTGAGATCATGATCTGAGCCAAAGGCAGACACTTAACCAACTGAACCACCGAGGCACCCTCAAAGCATTGACTTTTTATAACTGTGTAAATGGGATGGTCTTTCCAGTCATGACAAAAACCGGAGATCCCTACTAAAATGTCTGGTTGTCAATTTCTCTGTAATTTCATTAGTTTTTGCTTTATCTATTTCAAGGCCATGTTGTTAGGAACATACTGATTTTTATATCTGTATAGTAGACTGTTAACTTTATCATCATCCCTATTTATGTGTCTCACTTTAAATTTTATTGCTGCACCAGCTTTCTTTTGGTCAATTTTTATGTGGTAAGTCTTTTTCTTTCTTCAACTCTATTTATATATTGTGATTACTAAAATATTTTGACTGATATCAAGCCCCTTATATTTTATGATCACCATCCCTTTCACTCTTTGTTTCTGTCTTATGTTGCACTGATAAAATTTTACATGTTCCTGCTTTTGATCCTCTGCTCAATAAAACTTGGGAAGTTTTATTCTTTTAATGATAGCCCTTCAGATATTACCGTGCACAAGTAACTATACATTTTTTTTCTAACAGTTATTCAATCTTTTTCACTTTCTGTAGACCACAAAAATAACCTAGGCATATTTTACCCATTGAATACTACTCAATATTCCCTTCTTCATATTGTTATTATTGTTTAGAATTTGAGTTTTGTCTTTCTTACACCTCAAAAGAGTTGTTTTTTTTTTAGTTGTATAGTCAGTTGATAATTAACTTACCAACATACTTTACCAATTAACAGTAAATACTCACTTTTATTTATTTATTTTTTAAATAAGCACAACAACCAACAGTGGGACTCAACTCACAATCCCAAGACCAAGAGTTACATGCCCTACCACTGAGCCAGCGAGATACCCCATCACTTTTATTTCTTATAGTCCATGATCTCCTATGGTTTCAATTTTATTTTTTACTTAAGGATACCTTTTAAAAAGTTAAGGAGAATCTGAAAGCAATATTTCTACAATTAAAAATATTTTTGTAAAAAATATTTTTATGTTGTCTTTACTCTTGAAAAAGAGGTAGTTTTCCCCTCAGCACCTTGAATATATTGCTATATTGTCTTTAACATCTGCGTAGCTATGAGAATTCTGTTGTCAGTCTAGCCATAACTCTGAGTGGAGGCTCCTCATCACCCAACCCTAAGAACCTTTTTTTAAAGCAAGGTTAAAGTATATAAGGTGAAATGTGTGGATCTTAGGTATAGAAATGAGTAAGTTTTAAGAAATGTCTACATTATGTAACCATGTTGCTAATGATCCAGGACACTTCTATCACCCTGAATCCAGAACCTCAGTACATTTTTAGGACTGTTAGTTCATCCTTGCTCTTCTGTAGCCTCACTATAATGGGTCAAACATGGATTTATTTTTATTTATCATCTTTGGTACTAGAAAGCAACCTTTTGACTCGAGGGCATACAATTTTTCTTTATAATGGAAGTTTTTAAGTTCTGTTCCCTCCAAATACAGTTTCTCTGCCATGACCACCATTCTTTTCTTCTGTATTTCCTATTAGATGACTGTTGGAGTAATTCAGTCTGTCACTTATATCTCCACTGATTTTTCATTGAAGTGCATGTTTCAGATATATGCAATTATTTTCAAGTCTCTATCACTGTTCTACATCTAGGTATGAATTCCTTACTTTTAGCTTACAATTCACTGATTTTTCTTCTCTGATTTTTTTTTTTACTATATGATGATATTTTTATTTTATTTTTGAAATTTCCAACTAATTCTTTATAGTATTTGCCAACTCTTGTTTTATATATGCTCATCTCATTATTATTTATTTTTAAGGATTTGACTCAAGTTCTCCACACTTTTTATAAATGAGTGCTTAAATTCACTGAGATACATGTGCTACATGTTCATAGCAACTTTCATAATTGCCAAATACTAGGAAAAAACTCAAATATTCCTCAAGAGAATGGCTAAACAAAGTATGGTATATTTATACTGTGGAATATTACACAGCAATAAAAAAGAACAAATGACTGATATAAGCAACAACATGAACGAATCTCAGAATCATTATGTTCAATGAAAGAAGCCAGATACTAAAGAACACATAATGTATGTTTTCATTTATATAAAGTTTGGAAAGAGGCAAAAAGTAATCTATGATGATAGAAGTCAGAGTAGTGGTTACCTCTGGTGAGGGTTCAGTATGATTGGAAAGGGACCTTGGAGAATCTTCTGAGCTAAGGAAAGATTTCTATCTGGAACTGAGGGGTGGTTATATATAGGTGCTTACATATGTAAAAATTTATGGAGCTGTACACTTAAGATGATGTATTATATGTTAGTAAACTTCAATAGAAAGTAAGGAAGGGAGGGAGGGAAGAAGGAAGGAAGGAAGGAAAGATGGAAGGAAGGAACAAATGAATGAACGGGGGAAGGAAAGAACAGGGAAAGGAAAGAGGAAGAGAGAGAGGCTGGGCAGGGGATGGAAGGAAGACCCAAGGGAGGAAGAAAGGAAGAGTGAGAAAGAAAGAGCCTACTCCAGGAATGTGTCCTTACTCAGCTCCTGGAGCTGCTAGAAGTGGCTGATCCAAGAGCCCATGTCCTAAGTAAGAAGTGAGGTGTTGAAAGAAGGACTAATTTGAAAACAGGAGACTGGTAAAATTACCATGAAAGCACTGGTCCTCATAAGTACCTCCAGTGATAATGACAGGGCTAAAACAGGGACATCATTTAAAAAGTGGCCAGAAAGAAAAAGGAATTTTCATTCATTTTCCCTGTACCATCACCTGAAAGTCACACTCAGTGCTACTGTGTGTTAAGAGGCATTGGCTCTGTGGTAGTAGTGCTTTCTAATGCTGCGCCCAATCTGCCAGGGGCTGAAAGAGGTCCCGTTCCATGAGGTTATTTGCTGCTGCTTCAGAGCCTCAGAAGCAATATAGAAGCATAGCAATAAGGATTAGGTTCATCTGGGAATGACAGAAAATTCCAAAGAACAGTAGCTTATCTCAGAGAGAAATTTATTCTTCTCTGTCACAAAATAAATCCGGAGGCAGATACAGGAATGGTAGGGCAGCTCCAAAAATTCTGAAGTTCTCTGTTCCACTGTCCCAAAATCACCCTTGTCCTTGTGACCCAAAAATGTGTTTGGAACCCTAGTGATCATATTCATGTTCCAGATTAGCTGGCAAAGTACGAAACAAAAGACAGGGCTCTGGTCTTGAAGGAGTATCACAAAAACTTCTATTCTCAACTCACTGGCCAAGACCTAGTCACATGTCTACATCCAGCTGGAAGGTTGGGAAATGCTGTCTTTTTGTGGATCACATGTTTGCTCTAAATAATATCAAGCTTCAGTTATAAAGGAGGAAGGAAAGAAGAGGTTTGTGGTACACAAATAGCAATCTTCTGCAGAAGTAGATATGTATAATTTGCAATAATTTTCTCCACAGTACACATTTTACCTATTGTTGGTTACCTATTTTATAAGAAACTCTTTGTGGTCATCCATATCTGGGAAAGAAGCTCATGATTGTTTTGCACTTTAACTGAGTCTCTAAAGTTAAGTTGGGCAATTGGGTTGATAACACTATTGAGAAAATGATCTCTATGTTAGCTCTCAAAATCTTAGAGATCAAATGATGCAGAGAAATATTTAATTTTTCAATAAATTCTGGATCATTCTATCTGTATCACAAAGAGCAAGACACCCCATTCCCCTCCGATGAACTCCAATGAAGAAGGCTTAATGTTCATTATTTTCCTGCCTTTTGAAAGAGATTTTACCACCTACCTGCATCACCTTTCCAAAAAAATTTGTTTGGAGAAAAATGTGTATGAGCTGATTAAGAACCAAGGCTTCCATTTACAGGGGGAAGAAGTGGGATTTGAGGGATTTGGGGTCAGTGAAGCTCAAGATGAGTAAAACCCTTACCTCCCTGCACTATGAAGGCTAGCAGAGAAATGTAGCTTTGAGATGGTGGTAATGGTAATATAGTCATGCTTATTACTCTAATAGAACCTGCTGTTGCTCTCCTTGTGTAGGGTTTAATAAAAAAGCCTCCGTCAGGAAATTCTGATGCTTCCCCTTCCTTCGAGGGCAGTCCTGTTAGATAAAGACCAGGCTGAGGCTTGGTTGTCCTTTACCTTTCAGTAGTGGTTATTTATGATTCTTCTGCCATGCCTGTTCTAAACTCTACTGTCGTTTAAGCAAATTTACTTTCAACTCTCCGCTGAGTTCACCAAAGACTCGTAATCCTTGTGCAACTGGCAGGGCTGAAGATTAAGCCACCCTGAGCAATTAAGCGGATCCCAAGGTTCAGCTGGTATGCTGCAGTTTACAATCATTACAGCCGTTTAGCAAGGTTCGACAGCTTACACCCCTGCTTCGAGGGAGGATTTGTGTCCCTCATTAGCATTCCCATATCAGCTAGGATGCTGTGGCGTATGCCACCGGCAGGCTGTGTCACAGCATTATGAGATTAGGCCTGCAAACTTCACCCTTCTGCCACTAGCTGAACCTGCACGCACTCGGTCTCTGAGCAGCCGTACCAGATTTTGAAGGGAAAGCTGGAGGGACTGTCAGTAAGGAAGTGTAAACAACTAAGGTTGATTCGTACGGTTATGGAATTTGAAATTGGGGATTCCATTTTGTACCCACATTTGTACCCACAATGGGGACAAATGAACCTAATATTCAGGATCTCTAATTTGACGTTTGTTTTTTGAGATTTTACTTATTTGACAGATAGAGTAAGAGAGAGAGAGCACAAGCTGGGGACTGGGGCAGATGGAGAAGCAGAAGCAGATTCTCTGTTGAACAGTGAGCCCGACCCTGGGGGCCGGGGGCCAGGAGGGTGGGGCAGCAGGGCTCGATCCCATGACCCTGAGATGATGACCTGAGCCTGAGGCAGACACTCAACCGACTGACCAACTGAGCCACTCAGGTGCCGCCAATGAATTTGGTGCTTTTTAAAAGGGGCCAAATAAATAAATAAATAAACAAATGGGACCTACAGGTATGGTAGCAACATGGCATATCAGTTAACTGTTGCTGAGTGATGAGTGTTCTCAAAGTGCCCGCAGCATACAACAATAAGCACTTATTTAGTGCACAAATCTGCATGTCTGGGCATCAAGCAATCTAGCCTGGCCATGGCCAGAGTGACTTAGCTCTGCTTCCAGTGATTCTGACCCTCCTCATGGGACTAAGTTGGCCCAGGCTTGTCCTTCTCATGATGGCGGTGGGGGCAAGAGAGTGAGTTCACAGCTGCTGTCCAGACTTGTGCTTGAGTCTCATCTGCTAACACTCCCTTGGCCACACCCAAGTCAGCTGGCCAGAGTCAGAATGTGCGGAAGTATACCCTGCACTGCAACGGTACCCTGAAAAGGATGGAACAATGAATCTTGAAAATGTGCCCCCAATTAATGATAAAGAAAGGAAATGAGTCAATGAACAATTAGGTGCCGCATTTTTTTAAAAATTACTATAAGACTGCCAGTTATAGTAAGTCCCTAGAGCACCATGAAATAGTACAGCTGGGACTGAATTTTGGGTCATCTAGATCAATGGCCCTTAGCCTTACTGAAGTGTGGGTTCTTCTCACACATGTGCATCAGTATACAATGTTTTAGAAGCATTCTGTGGCCTCTCTGGAAGCTATCTGTGAACCCCTGGAAATCTGTAAGCCCAGTTAAAATTTTATCTTAAGGCAACCTTCTCATTATGACAGGTGGGGAAACTGAGTTACATTACAATTGCTTTATGCTTCATTGAGCTCTTTAAGCTGGTGTAAGATTTATGCATTCGGTTGAATTTGGTATTTAATCGAGGTGAATACAAACCAGAGTACACAGTCCACTGCTTTAAAACCTTCCGAGGTACCCCTTACACAGTATAAATCCCCACTCCTCCCAAGAACGGATCCCTGCCCACCATCACGACCTTGTTTCCTCTTACCGTCCCTCTTACATGCAGACCCACAGGCTTTCCTACTTTCTCTTGCCAAGTTCCAGTGGCTGTTCCCATTGCCTGCAAGGTTCTCTGCTTGCGTGTTCACTCTGCTCTGTCCCTTGCTTCATTTCAGATCCTGCACAAACAGAGGTCTTCTCTGAACACCCCGTCTGAAGTGCCACCTTTCAATCACTTTTGCTTTACTTAACATACAATCACTTGTGGTTTCTTTCTTCCTCGGGTGGGGTAAAACTACCTGAGAGCAGGGACTTTTTCTTCTTCCCAGACTGTAGCACCGTGCCTGAAAGAGGAGCATTCAAGTAGTTATTAAATGAGTAAACTGACACGTTTACTCTATAAGGCATACATCCACGGAGAAACCCAAAAACGAAAATACATCTGAGTACATTCCACAACCAAATTATAAGACCGCTGTTTTATACAGCTCAGTTTTGTAAAGAAAGTGGAGTCCTTCTACTAGTCCTCTGGGTGAGCTTCACTTAAGAATATCAATGCTTAATACCAAAGTAGATGACATTTCATCAAGTCATACTATGGACCACAGCTAACTAGCCCTATATGGATTTTGTAGATTTTATTATTTAGTAATAGATTCATTGCTACAAATGGGAACCTTGTTCAAATAAAGCTTCAGGGTGAGGACTTGTAACTGCAGATCAGCCAGCACGTTGGCCCCTTTACAGGTGGGTGCCGTAAGGCTTGGTTTCTTAGGGTGTGGCTTTCTTCTGTATTACCTTCTGAATTTGGAGCATCTTATAAAACACCAAATAGAGACAGTGAGTTGGCTGTGAGGAGGTTTTAAGCTACCTTAGCAGTGATTTTTGGAGGCTCTGATTTCAGAGGTTAACAAAGATTTGCTTGGGGTTTATGTGCCGTTTTCCAGAGTCATTCTGAACTGACAGATAAATGTGGAGCCCTTTTGGCTGGCGCCTTTTATGGGTAGGTGCAGCTGGATGAAAATCAGCCACAAAGGAGATCCCGGTGTTATCGTTAATGGTGATTTTGTGTAGCAGATGTTGTCTACATATTAGAGGAGGCTGCTTAATTTGTCTCTTGCAAACATGAAGCCTCTTAAAACTATTATGCACTAAACATTGTCTGGAAAATTCCATTCTATTGTAACACAGTTCTCCTTCAGGAAGAGGAGCAGTTTAGAATTAAGAGAATAAAAGAGAGACTCAAATGAAGGGATACTACGTCCATTACATTTGTGTTTTTAATGATTATGGTGAAGAGAGAGGCCAAAAAAAATAATAAATAAAATAAAAGGACATTATGGCATTGCCAAAGGAAAATACACGTATTAAAAAACAAAAGTCTAAATGAATAGGTACAGAGCAAGTGATGAGAAATTTGAGAGGAAATGGGGTTTTGCCTCCTGTCATTTGCAAGCAAAAATCCCATTGACTTTATTGCCTAAAAATGGAGTGGGTGACGAAGAATTAGAAATTTTGCACACAATGGTAGGAAAGTAATTTCATCTCACCATCTGGTCAGTTCAGACTATTTTTCAGACAAAAGATGAATTATTTGTAGGTACGTTAGACCCTGATTCTCCACACTGCCCACCATACACATGCACACACACTAGTAATAGTCTGATACCATATTTCCCTACCTTTTCTCCTCTCTACAAATATGTGTGAATTCCATGTTTATTTGTGGGCATCTCTAGGCATGGCCTCCTGCATATCATCAAACAAGTGGCTTCAAGCCTTTTCTCACTAACTAAAAGGAAACTTTCACAAGACCACAAAAAGAAGGTTGGAGAAGGTGGAATTGTATACTAATATAATCACTTTGGAAAGAAATTTGGCAGTTTTATCAAAAACTAGAAAGACTTCAAACATTGTGCCCCAAGACTCCACTTCTTGGAACCTATTTTAAGTAATTCAAAATACTAAATAACACATCACAAAATACAAATTTGTGATGGCAAAAATGTCATTAATATAATAAAATAAGAAAGCCTCCCAAACTCTTACACTGTTATACTTACATTAGTATAAATTACCTAATGAAATATTTTTTTAGCCATTAGAATTATGGGTAATCAAGACCAAGAATGAAAACATCTATGATATACATTAAATGAAGAAACAAATGCAAAATTGTATGTATATGATGACTTATATCCTTGTAAAATATGATTATAAAGACTGACAAAAGTATATAATAAAGATACATACTTCTGTAAAAAAAAAAAAAGTCATCACGTGCAATTTTAAGAGTAATTATTTTCCTCAATGAGCTAGTGTATCTTAGAAACAATTATTGAGGGGCACCGGGGTGGCTCAGTGATTAAGCATCTGCCTTTGGCTCAGATCATGATCCCAGAGCCCTGGGATCGAGCCCCGCATTGAGCCCACTACTCAGCGAGAAGCCTGCTTCTCCCTCTCCCACTCCCCATTTGTGTTCCCTCTCTCACTGTGTCTCTTTCTGTCAAATAAATAAAATATTTTTAAAAAGAAGCAGTTGTTGACATATGAAACTACTTTATTATATGTTTGTCATTCCTGGCAACCGTCCCCCCTCTGGCCATATTTTCAGATTGCTCATCAGATCATCAATGCGAATAAGAGGGTCAGTATTTGTATCAGCGTTCACTTCAATTCTAAAAACACCACACTTGTTTCTCCTCTTCACTCAGAGGGGACCAAAGTATAGACGTGCCTTCATCCTATTCCAAGATTCATTGGAGGCAATGAACTGTCCTGTGATGTTTTATCTCATTCACCTGTCAACATAATGATTTCAGGGTGTATCATTACAATCTATACTAAATATGAAGGCTTTTCCATCTTTGATCCCTTTCAGCATTTTAAGTGGAGAAAGTTTGGTTGACTTAAGAGATTAATAAAGACCTCCAGGACTGTTCATACTTCAAAGGTCAACACAAAAACACCTGTGGTCCGCAGGTCCTAAGCATTACCACGATCTGCCAAGGAGCGCTGAAGGCTGGAGACAGACCTGTGGACTAAGAGAGGTCTACCCTCAGAGCCAAACATAATCTGCTATAGTTACAACGCAACTCATTTCTGTTGTTGCTGTCAATGACATATTGCTCAGGTGCTGTAAATAACTCAGCTGAGAGATACATTTATTTTATAATACCTGCCCTTCCCCCACTGAGATGAAAAATCTGTAATTTAAAACAAACAAAACCTTTTGCCACCAGTAGCCTAAGGAGAATGTAAAGGCTATCCAGGAAGTGGGGCAGGACCCAGGTGGAGAATTCCTACTCAAGCCTCATATATGCATGAAGGCCTTATGCATGAAGCCAGCACAAAGCTGTCTTCTGGTTGCTTCAAAAGAATTAGGCTCATTCCCTGTCCTCAAGGACTTTAAAATCTAGTGGAGAGACATAATGCACATGTAACTGATCAAGCAGTCCTTATCAAGAGACCATAGACAGAGATTGTTTTAATTTTTTCCAACCTCTGCTTCCAAGTGGGCTGCATTAGATGCCCCTCTTCTGGTCCTTAACATGTTAGGTTCATGACATAACTTCCCTGGTTGAGTCACTATGGAAAACAGTATGGAAGTCCCTCAAAAAATTAAAAATAGGGGCGCCTGGGTGGCTCAGTCTGTTAAGCATCTGCCTTGGGCTCAGGTCATGATCTCAGGGTTCTAGGATCAAGCCCCTCATCAGCTCTCTGCTCAATGGGGAGTCTGCGTCTCCCTCTGTACTCTCCCTCTCTCTCAAAGAAATTTTTAAAAAATGACCATATGATTCAGTAATCACACTCTAGGTATATATGCAAAGGAAATGACAATATGATGTCAAAAAGATATCTGTTTTTGACCCTTCCTGTTTATTGCAGCATTATTCACAATAGCCAAGGTATGGAAACAACCTAAGTGTCCATCGATGGATGAATAATAAAGAAGAAGTGGCATATATACAGAATAGACTATTACTCAGCCATGAGAAAGAAGGAAACCCTGCCATTTGCAAAACATGGATGGAACTTGAGGCTAAGTAAGTTAAGTCAAACAGAGAGACAAATACTGTATGAGGTCACTTATATGTGGAATCTAAAAGAGCTAAATTCATAGAAACAAATGGTAGTTACTAGGTGGAGGGGGGGTCAGTGTGCGAGATGTGGGTCAAAGGGAACATAATTCTCAATTATGAATAAGTTCTGGAGATCTAATGCACAGAATCATGATTACAGTAAAGAATATTATATTCTTGAAAGTTGCTAAGAAACTAGATTTTAAATGTTTCTCTAAAAAAGAAATAATTACATGATATAATGGAAGTGTTAGCTAATGCCATGGTGGCAATCTTGTTGCAATGTATAAATGTATCAAATTAACATGTTGTACACCTTAAACTTACACAATGTTATGCCAATTCTATCTCAGTTTAAAAAAAGACAACTTCCCCAGTGGCTTTTGGTTATTAAACTCAGTCCATGGATTTCTACTGAATGTTATTTTCTCCCATCCCCACTGTAGGCTTTAGTAGGGACCTTGGCTACATTGAGCATGGGAATATAGGACACGGTAGAAAAGGGATGAAGAGAGAAGGGAGGACTATACCTCTTCCTCAGATGGCAGCAGCTGGCATGCTCTCTCTCTACTGTGTCATCACTCCCCTGGCTGGGAGTACTTGTCCTTGAGGGCCTCAACGAGGCAGGCTCCTTGTACTAGTTTTCAGGGCGCACTTTCTTGGGTAGATTTGAGGGGACATTCAGCAGCACCTCCTCCCAAAGTTTCCTGCTAGAAACTGCTTGCCACTGTCCCTTCTTGCAAGCCCCATCTCTACTGAGTCCTATAGAAGCTTCCATCCTTACTTGGCCTAAGGGCAGGGAGAGCTCCCATTCCACCATAAGGAGAGAGCAGACGACCTGACCCTAGTAACATTTCCCTTCCACAGAGCCCACTCTGGCCTCCCAGAGCACTCCTGAGGCAGAAGTTGAGGAGAGGGCTGGGCTGCCTGTAGGAGGCCTTGCTGGGCTGGGTTCTGGTGTTAGTTGTTAGCTGCTCTCTTCAAAATCAGAACAGTGGCTCCCAACTTTAGTTGCTCATCAGATCACTTTGGAGAGCTTTTGAAAGCTCCCAGTATCTGGGCTAGCCCACCCCACACCAATGACATTGGAAACCTTGGGCAGGGGCCTACAAGGATGGGTTATCTTTCAAAGTTGTTTTGAATATGGGGTCAGAGTCTGGGAGGACTACATTGCAAATATTTATAGCAGAGATTCTCACCCCGGGCTGCACACTGCATGAATTAAGGAGCTTTAAAAATTACAGATGCCTGCGTCCCGCCTCGGAAATTCTGATGTCCTTGGCTGGATACTTGGGTTCTTTTTTGAAGGTACCTTTACCGTTGCAGAGCTCCTGCTGCCTGTGGCTGCATCACAGGATGCCCAGGAGAAGCCGCAGGGGAGGAGGAGTTTCTTCCAGACCAGACACAGTGGTCACCCAGGCCAATGGCCTCATAATAACCCTGTCCAACTTCAAGCAGAACCTCCTCTCCTGGCATGAGTTTCTCCAATAAGTTCTCCTCCCTTTGCCACACTGACTGTCCATGCAATTGCTTCAAACATGCACTGGCCTGAAGAAGAAATCTTCACACCAAAGTCCATGCTTAAGATCTTGGCTCATGAGGAAGATTAAAAAAACAAGCTGCCCTACTGTCAGAAATGTCATGCTGTCTCTTTGTTTACCTCCTGCATGGTAAGAACAGAGGGAGCCCATCTCAAAGCATCATAGGTCTCATCTGCCTGCAGCTGTGCACACCCTACCTCACAAACACTCAGAAATGGTACTAAACTGTGGTCTCAGTTGTCCGATATTATATATATTGTTTCATCTCACTCTAAAACAAACTTATCTGATAGCTTTTCTGGAGGGTTCTGATTACAAATTATAAAGAAAATCTCACAGGTTCTTGGGTGGAAGTCAAGCTTGTAGATGTCCTTCTCTGTTACCTAACTTCTGCTCAACCTCCAAAATTCTCCTTTATTCAAGACCACCTCCTCCTTGAAGCCATTCCTAACCATTCCAGCCAAGACCTACACCTACTGTTCATGAACTCTGATGATGGTTAGGTTCAGAACCATGCAAGTTAATATGCATACTATTTTTGTCCATATTTTTATACAGACATGAAACAGAATGTTAAGAAATTTTTGTTGCCCTAGAACTAGGGGCTGGAGAAAACAGGTTCCAAATCTCAAGCCAGACTGCCAACAGATCTCTCACAAACCATAAGATATGTACACAAAGGTCATCCAGAGGATTCAGCAAGACCTCCACTAGAAGATCTGGAGAGGGACATTCAGACACCAGCAAAGTGACTTTTCACCTGGGAGACTCATCTCGTTTGGCTGTAGAGTCAGGACTTTTCAGGTAACATGAAAATGTGGTCTGAGAGAGTGGGTGACCTCAGGGTAAGGAGCCAAGTCCTGGAGAACAAGATGGGAGGAAAGGTAGAATTCCATAGATGTGGACTCCGAGGAGTTAAAAATTTTTCCAGAATGCTTCCAGATAAAAACTGCACAGTAAACTTTGGACCCAGAGAGTCATGAAAACCAGAATACAGTCATTCAGACTACAAGTGAGGAAAACAAGGGGAAACCACATTTCTTGGGAAGGGAAACACTTATATCCCAGGAAAGAATTCTCACTCATAAAATGTACAACAAAGCCAAAGGTACCAAGGACTTCTCTCCTTCAAGGAAGGAGAGAAAAGGAGAAGCACCAGCCACATCCTAGGTAAGAAGCTAGGGAGTCATAAATGGCATCTCTCTTAATCTTCATTTCAGTCCTTTTAGGATAGATACTAATATTCCTATTTTTACAATCAAAGAAATCAAGGCTCAGGAAAGTTAATTTTTTGAGGGCAGAGTTAGAATTTGAACCCATATCTGACAATATGTTCCTGAAGAACACTTCAACTCTCAGTTTCTTTTGAGGAGCCTCAAATAACTTCTACTTAAAAAATTGTAAAGTTCCAGGTAAAGTATATATCCACAGTGGCTCCCACTCCTCTCCAGGTCACCAGGAGAAACTGGGACAGTGATGCCCTGAATTTCTCAGCAGCACACACTGGTAGTGGGGAGGGGGTCACATCATCTGCATTTAGGACTGGGAAGGAGATGGCAGACCAAGAATCAATAGATACCATGAACAGGAAGATTTGAGAGGTCGGCAAATATGTCCATGTGGGTGAGGCCATTATTTACATTGCCATGGCAATGGCGGTTATCCAGTCTAAAAGAGTTTATTATAAAAATTTCCAAGCATTCAAAAGGAGAACATTCATTGAGCTCCCATATAGACATGACCCAGTCTCCATGGCTACCTAGATGTTGTCACATTTGTCTCACCTGTCCTTTTCTAGCCCCATTTTCTCTTGCTGAAGTGTTTTAAAGCACATCCTGGGCGTGTCATTTCACCTCTCCATGCCATAACATCTCTGAAATATACAAACATCTTGTTGCATAACCACAATGCCAACACATCTGGGAAAAAAATCATTTTCAAGGCCCAGACTCTGATGAGGCAAACGGAGCACCAAGGGGATAAACTGTAAAGAAACATTTCTCTCGGGACCATGCTTTGCTGGGTCAGTGCCTGAGAGTGGGTGTGTAGGCTGAAATACCTGGCTTACCTCATCTCTCTGTCAGCTCGGGTATTTAAAAATTCAGTCTGTAATTGCATTTCCCCTATTGTTTCAAACTTTCTTTATATAGTGGGTTTGTTTATTTGGCATCCAAAGTAGAGCCAGCACTTCCTTTGGGTTGCTGTATCTGTACGCCTTTTACTTAGGACAGTACTCACCCCTTTTGTTCCCTGATCTTGATTTGTCTAGATACTGGGTCACACTCTGCATTTGTCTGCTTATGCCTCATTAATATCTTTAAACTTGTTTCTCTATTCCCTGTATTTTCTATAAAGACAGATTCATGGCGCCAGAAATACATTCAACATCTACTTTATAGAAAATATTTATGTTATTTGTGTTTTTTAATTGATTGGAATGAAATTGTCCATGATATTATCTTAGATTCATGTCCTCTGCACCTGTAATTATATACCCTTTCTTATTTGTAATAGATCTCTGTTTCCTTCTTTCTTTTTTTTTTTGGGGGGGTTTTATTTATTTGCAAGAGAGCGAGGGAGAGATTGAGAGAATGAGTGGGAGGAGGGGCAGAAGGAGAAGCAGACTCCCCATGTGTGGGGAGCCAGATGTTGCGCTCGATCCCAGGACCCTAGTATCATGACCTGAGCTGAAAGCAGATGCTTAACCGACTGAGCCACTCAGGTGCCCCTGAAAACATTTATTGAATTATCCATCTTTTAGCTATTGATCTGTGATGTTTTGCTTATCAAATGTGGTTTTTATGTATAATTATAATCATGTAGCTATCTATTCTGCTACATGCCTAAACCACCTTGTTCTAAGTAGTGTAGCTTTTGAGCATGCTTTTACATTTTATATATCACTGACTTGACAGTACCTGCCTTTTTAAACCTTGCAGCTGAACTTTAGAACTATTTTCTCAACATGCTCAAGCAAAAACCTCAAACTCCCTTAAATAGATTATCTAGTTTGAGGAAAATTAGGTATCATTACCCAATGTAGCCATCTTTCCCAGAAATACAGTGTCTTCATTTATTTGAAGCCTCTTTCATATTTTTCTCATTGTTGACATCTCTTGTTAAGATTAGAGATTTGGTTTTAAAATTTAGATTTTATTTTTAAGTACACTAATCCTGCTACTTGCAATATTTTTCAAATTAAATGTTATATGAATAGTCTTGAAGCTTTCAAAAGGTTCAGTTGATTTTTTTCCTGGTTGGCATGCTCTGTGTATTTCCAACTTATTTCCATAATGTTACCTTTAACTGTCTTTTTTAGGTTCTATCCATACAGGCAAAATATTACAAAGAAACAAATTCAAGACCGAAAGCAAGTTTATATGGATACTTCAGATAAGGAAAGAGAGTGCTGCTTATCCGAACTGGATCACTGGTACAGGTCTTACCTTAACTTTCCATAAGTAGATATAACCTATTAAAACATACACTACTTAACTTTGCAATGATTATTCTAGCTTAATGTCAATGTATCTGTGTAGAATGAGAAAAGCATTAGTTGAACATAACTTTTCTTCAGATGTCTTTGGGTTCCTGTAATAATTCCTATATCAAGTAGTTTCAAAAGCATTTAGGTTTTTCCTTATTTAGACTGAGACAAGTCTGAGTTAATCTGACTGATATTAAAGCTGCTGACAAACACATTTCCTCCATAATGCAAGGATACATATGGTCCATACACAGAACATTGCATTATAGGTTTGCTCTTACTATATTGCATTAGGAATCCCCCAAAATTATTTTGTTTCAGGATTTGGACTTCAAACTGGTAATTTCTTCATTTTGTTCTTGGAGAATGGCAGGCACATATATTTGTTGATATTGAATACACAAGCATCACTACAGGCTTCTTTATAGGATAGGTGCATGAGTTACATCCCAAAATGAAAAAAAAAAAAAGGTCTTCTCAGACATTTTTTTAAAGTTTTATTTATTTGACAAACAGAGACCACAAGTAGGCAGAGAGGCAGGCAGAGAGAGAGGGGGAAGCAGGCTCCCTGCCAAGCAGAGAGCCCAATGCAGGGCTCAATCCCAGGACCCTGGGATCATGACCTGAGCCGAAGGCAGAGGCTAAACCCACTGAGCCACCCAGGCGCCCCTCAAACATTTTTTTAACTTTACATATAGCTGTCCAGTTTTCCCAGCACCATTTATTGAAGAGACTGTCTTTTTTCCACTGGATATTTTTTCCTGTTTTGTCGAAGATTATTTGACCATAGAGTTGAGGGTCCATATCTGGGCTCTCTACTCTGTTCCACTGGTCCATGTGTCTGTTTTTATGCCAGTACCATGCTGTCTTGGTGATCACAGCTTTGTAGTAAAGCTTGAAATCAGGTAACGTGATGCCACCAGTTTTATTTTTGTTTTTCAACATTTCCTTATGGTAATGGTTCTTTCTATCAGAAAGCTTTCATTATCTTCACTTAGCATAAACTAATGTTAAAGATGATGGGAGATTTGTAAAAAGTATACAATCAACATGGCACGTAAGAGAAAGTGTTTTATGAATAGCACTAGTTTTTTATGCCAAATGTTTATAAATTTACATAACTCAAAATGGAGCTTAATTGCCACAGAGACATTTTCCCACAGGTCTTTCAATCTACGCTCCAATTTTCTACCTAGAATCTCAGCAATTGCAACTCTTTTTTGATTAAGTACTTGATTGTGGTCAGTGCTTTTTGAAATTTTTCAACAGTTTGCTTAAATTCCACTTCAGACACACCTCGATCAACGTCTGCATCAACTCTGCCCACTTCCCTGAAACAAATGCTTTCTGAAGAAGGTCTCGGTCACATTTCTCCTTCAGAAAGTGCTAAACATCAAGTCATCT
Organism: Martes martes; assembly: GCF_963455335.1. NCBI lineage: Eukaryota > Metazoa > Chordata > Mammalia > Carnivora > Mustelidae > Martes > Martes martes. Next base: position 45,094,329 of record NC_137896.1, on the reverse strand, counting down.
GACATAGACTCAGGAAAGCTGGACACTGATTGATAAATATTTTAACCAAACACTAAGCAATTCTTTTGAAAGAATTTTAAAGAGGGCAAGCCAGACTTGTGAAAGCCTAATTGACAGGCAGCTCTCCAATCAGAGTGAAATTCCAAATCACCTTTCAACGTTTGCCATACTGATCAATACCATTAGGGATATCTGTGACTGTTTTCTGAATTTCACCTTGATAAGATTCTATCCATGCACAGTTCTCTTCCTTTCACTGTACTTTCAACCTGCAGCCTACAGCCCTCACCCCTACTAAGGACCTTTTTTCCCTCCAGTTAGGAGCAGTGTTTTGGTGATTGGTTGGTTTTTAAAAGCACATATTTTTCTATTATAGATAGAGTGATAGAGTATACATCTCATCTTTCTTTTTTTTTTAAGATTTTATTTATTTTTTTGACAGAGAGAGATCCCAAGTAGGCAGAGAGGCAGGCAGAGAGAGAGGGGGAAGCAGGCTCCCTGCTGGGCAGAGAGCCCTATGCGGGGCTCGATCCCAGGACCCTGGGATCATGACCTCAGCCAAAGGCAGAGGCTCAACCCACTGAGCCACCTAGGCACCCCGAGTATATATCTCATCTTAAGGCCAGGAATCATCTCTATTACCATACTTTGAAGAATTTTGACAGAGATTTTTATTTTACCCTATTTGAATAGTTTTTTAGAAGAAACCAGTGATACTAAATATTTACAAAGGTAAAAATGAGAGGCTTTCCAGCAATGTCCTTATAACTACTAGTCAATTGATAGGCAATTTCAGAATTAAAACATCTTTTGGGAATCTCTATCTCACTCAGTGTCATTATCATCAAAATCATCAACAAGATTTCAAGTATTTGTGGTGTATTTCCTGTGTCAGACCCTGTGATTTGTATTTATATGGATTAAGCTACCCTCTTGTCCTTTCAGGAAGGGGCAATTGTTATTTCCATTTGCAGGTGGGTAGAAGCTGCTCTTTGCTGCACTTCTCATAGACAGGAAGTGGGAGATGGGAAATAAGTCCAGGCAAATGGATAACTGAGCTCTCAAATTTCATCACTCATACACAGCTTTTTTTTCTGTCATGCAGGTTCAGCCAGGAGCCAATGCTTCAATCTCTCTTTCCTCTACCCACTCTATTCAATTACTCCAGTCCCATTGATTCTGCCTTGGCTCTTAAGACCACCCATTCTTGGCTCTTAAATCTCCATTCTCCCCACAGCTGGGCTAGCACCAGCTCTCATCAAATCTTTCCTCCATTGCTGTAATTGCCTCCCTGGCACAATCTCCCTCAGCCTGATCAATCCTCTGCACTGGATCAAAGCAAGATCCCAACCGGCTCAGGTTCCACCAAACAAAAGCAGAGAGTCACTCCCCACTAATGGCAGAATAAGTTTCAAACATGAGAACAGTATTTAAAGTTCTTGGTATTCAGGTTCCAACCCACCTTCCCAGCTTGGTCTGCCATGCCCTCCTGAGAGCCCATGGGACAATAGCCTGAGATCACAAAATTACCCAGACAAGTTGGGACTTCCCTACTCTGTGCCTTTGCTCAAATTCTTCCCTCTATTTGGAATGTCCTCTCCTCTACCCTACATCTGATCCCCATTTTCCGTCTGCACTTTCTTCAAAACCCTGCCCAAGCACTATCTCCTTTGCAAAGCCTTCCCAGTTCCTTGAGTTGGACTACTTGCTCTCTCAGGACTCTTCATACAGGTCCACAGCCCTTTATTCACAGTTGAAAAACTTAAAATGCTCTGAAAACCAAAACTTCTTCTTGTAATTTTGCTGCAAACTTTTCCAGAGATCTAACCTAATCCAAACTGACATGAGACTATTTAGTCTGTACAAAAATTCACATTTCATTTTAGAAGTAAAAAAACTGAGTATGATTGCTGTATGGTCCCCCAGATCCCACTGGAGGTGCTATGTAAAATATGGTATATGTACCATATTGCTTTAAGTTCTGAATTCCATAGCATCTGTGGCCTCAAGGTTTTGGATAAGGGATTATGGACCAGTTTGTATTTCTCCCCACAGTATTTGGCATTAAAGCTAGCTGGTATCATTCACCTCACCAGCCACCTAAGGGCAGAGATTATATTTTCACTCAAATTGAACCAGACACATGTGTGGGTGATATTCACACTCTTCATATAAGCCATGAGGGGCATCAGGTATGAGAGCCCTAAACCTTCTGCGATAGTCACCTATATTTCTTCCTTTCTTATTTCAGGGTGCATAGTTTCCACACTTGTCCAGGACCAGCTCCTTTAATCAGTAGTCTTAATCCCACCCTTTCTTTAGACTTCATTGCTTTAATTATCCCCTATATTCTCTACCTGTTGGCTCTTTTTATTCAATCTATAAGAAAATTCAAGTCTTCCCACATCCTGTTTAAAAACCTTCTGTATCCGCCCTGGTTAAATAAATAAGTAGAGTTTTCCTTATAGTAAGAAACCAACTAATAAATGCAGAAGGAACAATTGTTTTGGAAAAAAATACATTTTATAACCATCATAGTAATAATAATTGATTCAGGCAAAAATCATCAATGGATACTGAAACTAGTAGGTGATTACCTATTAAGGAGTAGGATATTTACATAGTCTCGAAGTATTTTTGCACAAATTACAACTTACAGAAGGAAAACAGTTACTTTACAGTGGAGAAATGTAGCAGATGCTACCTTACCAAGTGATCTAAGTTCATATATAATGACATCATGGGGATGCCTGGGTGGTTCAGTCAGTTTAGCCTCTGCTTTCAGTTCAGGTCATGATCTCAGGGTTCTGGGATCCAGTCCCACATCCCTCTGGCTCTCTGCTCAGTGGGGAGTCTGCTTCTCCCTCTCCTTCTGTGCTCTTGTGCATATGTGTGCTCTCTCACTCCCTTTCAAACAAATATTTTTTTTAATAAATAAAATGACTTCATGTGCCTCTTGATATGATGTTCTGAGAAAAACACAACATCACTCTGGGATATTTCTGCAAGAATTTGTGATCTTGATCAAATTTTGAGGAAACATTAAACCTACACTGAGGGACATTCAATAAAATAACCAGTCTGTACTCCTCAAAAAATGTTAATGCCATGAAAGACAAAGAAATTCTTAGAAACTATTCCAGATGTAAGGAGATATGACAACCAAATGAAATATGCCATCCTGGTTTGGATCCAGAATGGGTAAAAATAGCTGTAAAGGGTATTCTGGGGACAGTTACTAAAATTTGAATATAGAATGCAGATTAGATAATAATATAACATCCATGTGAAATTTCTTAATCTGATTATTGTACTGTTGTAATGGAAAATAATGTTCTTATTCCTAGAAAATACACAGTGAAATATATAGATGTAAAGGGGGCATGATGTCTGTAACTCGCATCATTCATATGTAGAAAGCAAGAGAGAGGATGATAAACCAATGAGGCAAAATGTTCAGAAATGGGGAATGGGGAATCTGGGCATATGGGAACTCTTTGTACTATTTTTGCAACTTTTCTGCAAGTTGAAATTATATCTGAATATAAAGTCACCAACTAGATTCTAGTTTCACCTAAAGCCAACAATTTCTCTTTCTTGTCTGTGATCTCACCCTTATGTTCACCACCTCCCATGTTCTCATTTTATGTTCTCTTAAGTTCCAACTCCAATGACCTCCTTATTTCTCATACATCTTGACCTTCTTTGAGCTTTTAAAAATCCCCAACTCTTCTGTAAAATCTTAACTTCCCGTGGGCTCCACAATACAACTCTTATTTTTACCTACTTTTCTCATCTTTCTGGTATGTTCACTGACTCCTCATCAGGTGGTTTTCCCCCAAGACATTTTCGTTTTCTTTTCTTTCCACTCACCATTCTCTCTCTAGGTATCTCTTCTATTCCCACTGCCTTCTTCCAAGCAGTGAAATCCAGCCCTGCCTCTCTCCCGAATTCCAGAACCACAATATCAATAGCCTAGGGATGAGCTTCTCATGTATGTTCCCAATTTTGCCAAAATTCATCATCTCTTTCCTCATACCTTCTTGGGTAGCCCACATCTCAATCCCTACATTCCGTAACCATTCAGTCCAGCTTAGAAATGCAAGATTGCTTTAACTCCTCTTTCTCATCTGCACTCGGCCATCCCGTCCTCTCCTACACTCTTGGCCTTTAACATGGAACGGGTCCAGCTGCCTAGAAACCTGCTGAAGTGGCTGGTATTAATGACACCATCCAGCCTCTTACTAGAGTGTGGCCCAAATCCCCTAGCATGAGAGTCCCTTCCAGTCCAGGGGAGCCTATCTTCTGGCTTTCACTCCTACCACTCTGTAATATTCCTTATGCCCCAGTCACACTTGGCCTCTCGCCAAACACCAAGCACATTGTATCATCTCATTCCTATACCTATCTTCACATGCTACTCTCTTTGCCCTTCCCTAATCCTCCACACAATGATCCCATTCATCTTTCAAGACCTAGTTTATTTTTTTTTTTAAGATTTTATTTATTTATTTGACAGAGAGAAAAAGAGAAAACACAGGCAGGGGGAGGAACAGAGGGAGAGGGAGAAGTCAGACTTCCTTCAGAGCAGGGGGAGCCAGATGTAACACTCAATCCCAGGACCCGGAGATCATGACCTGAGCCGAAGGTAGTCGCTTAACCAATGGAGCCACCCAGGCATCCAAGACCTAGTTTAAATATCACTCCCACAGGGGCGCCTGGGGGGCTCAGTGGGTTAAAGCCTCTGCCTTCAGCTCAGGTCATGATCCCAGGACCCTGGGATTGAGCCCCGCATTGGGCTCTCTGCTCAGCAGGGAGCCTGCTTCCTCCTCCCTCTCTGCCTGCCTCTCTGCCTACTTGTGATCTCTGTCTGTCAAATAAATAAATAAATAAAATCTTTAAAAAAAAATATATCATTCCCACTACAAAGTCTTTTCTTATCCTTCTTGCCAGATTTAATTAAGCCAGATAATTTTCTGGGCTCCCACAGCACTTGATTTAAACTCTTGTTTTCGTGTGATCTGTAACTAAAGGATAAACTTTTTAGTGCCTGTCCCTACCCATTTTAAACTCCTAAGAGGCAGAGCTACCTATGATTCATTTTTGATTTCTAGTTACTCCCAAGTACATGGTGGGCTCTCAAAAAACGTTTTAATGGACTTTCATTTCCACATGCTGAGATTATGCTAGTTGCCCTGAGACATGCCTAAAAAAGTCTGTCAATATTATTTTGAAGAGCCTTTGTTGTTTCCCAGTTACTGCTCTTCACTTCTTTCTCTACCGCTAATTTTTGGCTCCAAAAATAAAGCTGTGGCTTCTACTTTGGTCCTTACTCCTGCCTGCCTTGCCATCAGGCTAGTCAGGCATCCTGCACTGCCCTAATGTCCCATCTTCCTCTTTGCTGCTCTCTTCTCTGGAATCCGAGCTTCTGGCAGAGCTGGGGTTATACCATGACTTGGGAGAATGGGTAGAGCTAACCATTCAATCCCCTCAAAGACTTTCACTCTATTCTTTTTTTTTTTTTTTAAGATTTTATTTATTTATTTGACAGAGATCACAAGTAGGCAGAGAGGCAGGCAGAGATGGGGGGAAGCAGGCTCCCTGCTGAGCAGAGAGCCCGATGCAGGGCTCGATCCCAGGAACCTGGGATCTTGACCTGAGCCGAAGACAGAGGCTTTAACCCACTGAGCCACCCAGGTGCCCTCACTCTATTCTTTTTTTTTTTTTTTCCTCACTCTATTCTTTTGTCCCGTTCTCAAGTCCCTGTCATGCAAGCTGTGCTCTGCATTGGGTGACTATAGGCCAGATGGATATTGACGTTAAGCTCCTTCTGAGACCTATGGAGCAACTAGTAGCAGCCCTTCAACTTGCAGATGAGAAAATTAAGACTCAGAGGTGAACAGACTTGTCTAAGTTCATCTAAGCAGTTGGCAGCAGCCTTCTGAGTTCAGTGCTATTTCTACTCGTGTTGCCTTTGTGAAGAATGGTTTACATGTCATCACTTAAGATTATGAAACAAGTCTCCCTGTAAAAACCCCATTTCACAACCACAGCTCATCCTATTAGTACCTGGCAGTCATGTTCCAATTTTTGATTGCTGAATGAATTAGATTTCTCTACGTTTGCTAAGTAGGTTTTCGTGTATTGTAAATTATGCAGAAGGACAACGTCTCACATTTGGGAATTGACTAAATATTGGCCCTTATTTTGCCAGATAATTGTAAAATAATAACCACCTGGGAAAAAATCATATATAGCTTTTTTTGTCATATTGTCTTCAATAACATTGGGTTTGATTAACAAGGAGAAAAAGAAGTGAAAATGAGAAAAATAAAGAGGGTTATTTACATCCTGCTTTGTGTGTATGTCGTCAAAAAAGCCGTAATGCAGCACAATTTCAATGATTGTCACAAAATTGGTAGTTCTCAGCAGCACCTATGATTCTCCATTGATCTGATTGTTCCTGGAATTCATTATAAAAGAAAGATAAGGATAAATTTCCTGGGATTATCGTCAAGCGTCTGATTGTATAAGCAACTACCATTTTCAGGTTTTTTCTAAACATAAAAGCACACCAAAGAGAAAGCAATGATTAGGAAGAAATCCAAAGAACATGTTATATTCAAACCTCCTTGTATGTGTCTGTATTTGTTCTGTCTTTAAAATTCAAAAATCAAAGAAGGCAGAAACTATTTATTTTGGAAATCACTTTAACTTAATACTTTCCTTCCTGTAACTCATGTAAATGTTTTCTTCTTCTTCTTATATTTGGCAATGATAAAGTGCTTTTATTTTTTAAAAAAAATTTGAATCTCGGGGCGCCTGGGTGGTTCAGTGGGTTAGGGCCGCTGCCTTCAGCTCAGGTCATGATCCCAGCATCCTGGGATCGAGCCCAGCATCGGGCTCTCTGCTCAGCAGGGAGCCTGCTTCCTCCCTTCTTTCTCTGTCTGCCTCTCTGCCTACTTGTGATCTGTCAGTCAAATAAATAAATAAAATCTTTAAAAAAAAAATTTGAATCTTCTAAGCAATACCTGAGCCATTTTCAAAATAAAATGTCTTCCCCAGCATTTAAAAGAAGTATATCCAGTTAAAAACAGAAGTTTAATGATGCCTAATATGAGTTTAATTATGTGACCATTTGTGTGATGATTTGTCTCCCTCCCTCACTCATCAGTGAGTGCCATTAAGCACAGATGTTCTGGTTTGGGTTCGTTCAGAAACAAGTCCTGAGATGAGGATTTTAGTGCAAGTGGTGTATTAAAAGGTGAACCCAGGAAGGACACACTAGGGACGGAAAAGTGAAAGAGAAAAGAAGGAAGTCAATAAAGGGTGCACGACTAGGCAGGTAACCACTAAGGGCCATTGGGCTCAGTGCTGCTGAGGGCCTCAGATTTGTCCTCCCCAGAGATGTATATACCAACCAACCCCAGTCTGGCATTCCTTGAAGGCTGCTGGGGTAGGAAGGTATTAACTCCTCAGTATTTCTATCCTGAGGCTAAATGAAACCTTCAGAAAAAAGTCAAGGTGCTGGTGGTTAGAAGCCATAATGTCAACATACACGGGGATGATGAGTGTGAAGGGTAAGATGCCAACAGTTTCACTGTGACAGTTTATGGCCATTTTGATCACCTACCAGAGTGTGCCATATAGTGGATGCTCAGTGTGGGAAGGAAGGGAGGGAGAGGAGGAAGAGGGAAGGGAGGGAGGGATCATTTGTTCTTCTAAATCCATATCCAATCTAAGCATCATGCTGAAACTGAATAATTGATGGATAATATGTTCTTAATGTGTCCATTTACTTTATTTTATATATCACTATTTCCTACTACATAGGAAATTTCCTCCCAAAATTTTTGAAGAGAAATTTCCTCCCAAAAATTTTGAAGAGAAAAGAAATGCATTTACAAAGTTAAATGGAAGCTAAGCAGCTGAAGAAAACAGTACAAGGAAGGATAAAAAGTTTGTTTTTTAGGTGATGAGGAAAAATGGGCAAGGGCATGTTTAGAAAGAGATAAGGTTGCCATTGTGACCAGCAGATTCTTAAAATAGAATTAAATCAGTTCTCAGAACTGATATATCAATGATGGAAGAAAAGGAATCATTCTGAGGAGGGGAATAAAGACCAGGCAAAACTATGAAACCTAAAACATTAATCTTTGGTGTATCCCTTTCTTCTCTTCTGCTCTTAATTCCCATGCCCTCATCCTGACCAAAGCCCCCACTTCCACATGCAGACTCTGTGTCAGTCTCTTTTCCCCCATAAAGTCTACTACCCCTACATTCTGGTCACTCCTCATTCTTCTTCCCTTCAAAACATTCCTATTCTACATCCTATAGAGTCCTAGCCTCCATCCAAGCTGGGTCATGCCAAATGACCCTGTATATGAATGGGTGAGACAATGTGTATGATCTCTCTCAAAACCACACAGTATATTGCAACAACCATTTTCCAGAATAAGGTCTTACCCCAAAGTGGCTTCTTCTAACTACCACAAACTTATAAAGAAAATTCTTCAAAATAAGACATAAACCTTCATTGTAGGAATCATTTTAAACTTACAAAAAGCAGAAAAATAAAATAACACAAGTCACTTCTGTACTCAGACTATTAATTGCTATTAACATTTTATGCCCATTTGCTTTATCATTTCATTTCTTTTCTTTTCTTTCTTTCTCTCTCTCTCTCTCTCTCTCTTTTTTTTTTTTTTTTTGACAGAAAGTGAGAGCACGCACAAGCAGGGGGAGCAGGAGAGGGAGAAGTAGGGAGCCCGCCAAGCAAGGAGCCCAAGGCAGGGCTCTATCCCAGGACACTAAGATCACAACCCAAGCCAAAAGCAACCTAACCAACTGAGCCACCCAGGCACCCCTGCTTTATCATTTCTGTCCTATCTCTCACTTGCTCTCTCTGCAAAACTTTTGCCTAACCATGAAAGTTAACATACATCATAGCCCTTTATCCCTAAACAGTACAGCATGTATTTCCTAAAATGAAGACTATTCTTACATTCACACAGGGCAGCTGTCAACCTCATAAGTTTTTATTAGCATAACAATTTATCTAATCCATGTGTAAGTGAATCCAATGATTCTCATAACATTTTTTTCCCTTCTGGTAAAGAATCCAATCTAGGATTTGGTACTTTATTTAGCTGCCATGTCTCGTTAGCCTCTTCTAGCAGGACTTTCCGCAGCCTTCCTTTGTGCTCTATGGCATTGGCATTTTTGAAGAAGACAGTCCTCTCTCCAAACTTTAAGTAGATGCTTGACCCACTACTCTACCCTAAAGATACACTCGCAAAACCACAAAATGTTGCATGCTATTCACTGCAGCACCATTTGTAATAACAAAAGACTGGAAACAACTCAAATTTCCATCAGTAGTGGACTAGTTGATACATGAACATCCATACAATGAATTATTATAATTGTAAAAAAAGAATGGGAAATAAATCTCTATCTCTACAGAGTAGCTTCCAAGATATGCTCCTGGATGAAAAAAGCAAAGTAAAGGTAAGTGTGTATAATATACTCTATTATAGAAAGAGAATACAAAATGACTATCTTTCATATATATATATATATACATATGTCTTCATATATGGACCCTGGATATTTTCTTTTATTATGGAACTATTGCTATGTTTATGTTTGATAATAATATTATGGTTATCTTTAAAAACACACCTTTAAAAAGAAGCATAAAAAGATATATGTCTACTGAAGGAAAAAAAAGATATAGTCCTACTAGTAGACCAAGAAATAGGAGGAAATTCTCAGAGTTCCAAAATAGAGAAATAAAACACAGATGGAAAAATCCATAAAAATGTATGAAATTAATCATGTAAAAAAGAACATATATTATAATTAAGATTTATGAATTAATTAAGGCAAGATTGACTTAACTATTTTTTTAATCATCAGTGTAATTTACCACATTCACAGAATAAAGGAGAAAAACAAATATTTCAATATATACAGAAAAAGCATGTGACAAAATTCAACATATACTCAAGATAAAAACTCTAGCCACCTAGAAATAGAAGAAAACTTCCTCAGATAGATTAAGGGCATCAGCAAAAAATGCATAGCTAACATAATACTTAATAGTGAAAGACTGAATGCTTCCCCCTGAGATTGGAAACGAGGTCAAGATGTCTGCTTTCAGTACTTCTATTCAATATTGGGGTAGAGATACTAATCTTTGGTGTAAGGCAAGAAAAAGAAATAAAGTCCAGAGATTGAACAAGAAGAAGTAAAACTGGGGTGCCTGGGTGGCTCAGTGGGTTAAAGCCTCTGCCTTTGGCTCAGATCATCATCTCAGGGTCCTGGGATCAAGCCCCGAGTTGGGCTCTCTGCTCAGCAGGGAGCCTGCTTCCTTCCCTTCCTCTCTCTCTCTCTCTGCCTGCCTCTTTGCCTACTTGTGATCTCTGTCTATCAAATAAATAAATAAAATCGTAAAAAAAAAAAAGAAGAAGAAGTAAAACTGTATTCACAGCTGTGACCATATATGTAAAAATTCCAAACACATCTGAGCTGGGGAAGGGGAATACTCTACAAAATACAACTAGAACTAATACATGAATTTCGCAAAGTCTCAGGACACAAGGGTAATATGCAAGTCAGCTGTATTTCCATACACTGACAACAATCCAAAAATTAAGTGAAAATATGCCATATATAATAGCAGTAAAATCACAAAAAACTAAGAGATAAATTTAGGTACATGTACTATGTACACACTAAAAATCCTATAGGGCATTACTGATAGAAATTAAGGGCCTAAATAATGTTCATGAAGTGTAAAACTCAATATTGTCAACAAAATTCTAATCAAAATCTCAGTAAACTATTTTGTTGAAACTGAGCATTTTCGTTGAATAGTCCTAGGTCCTTTGGAATTTTGCACAACCCATCCTGGACTCGCTTGAAACCAGTTTCCCATCATCAATGATGTGAAATGAGAGTGGCCACTGTCCAAAAAAAAAAAAAAAAAGTGTAATATTTATAATCTGCCAACCAGACATCTTAATTCAAATTATTGCCTTATTTTGTATATTTTTAATTATATATCTTACTCCTTAAATTTTTGCCCAAAGAGACCTACTGAACTCATACCTGAATTCAATTTTGATTAAGGAAAAAAAAAAAAAAGAAGCAAACAAGTGGTCATATAGAGAATTGTAGTTTGTATCCCCCCAAAATTGAAAGAGAATTCAAAATATTTGTCTATCAAGCCAAAGTTAAATGTAAAAATTATATTTTGCCACAATAAAAAGAAGTGTGATAGAAAAAATTCACGTGAAATTTCAAAAACCTATAAATGAAAATAAAGTTTTGCTACCACCAGTCTTTCAAATAAATAATTGTAAAATATAATGTAAAACTGTACCAGTTATTCAGGTCTAAAACTTAGTAACATAAAAACATAAAAATGGGGACAAGGAAAGAGGAATAAAATTATGCCAAATCTCTTGCTTAATACAACAGACTAATATATGGTGTTTCCCTCTTGTCTCTGAAGACTATGGACGTAAGGGTTAAAATGGTATCTGGGAAACTTAAAGGTCATTATTAGCAGAATTTAAAGCAGGATATATGCCTTTTTGATCACTGAAGATGAACAGAAAACACACACTGTGCATACACAGAACTATCTACAAAGACCAAAAAAAAAAAAAAAGGATAAAAAGCAGAAAACAAGATGACAGAAGCAAGATACTACAATTATAATAATTATGGTTAATTATAATAATAATTAAAATATAGGAAAAGAACAAATTCTCTGATTCAGTAACAACAGTGTGACACCAAAAGGCTAAAAGGTCAGGTCAGTGTCTGTCAGACAGATTCAAAGAATAAGAAAGCAGGAGTACAATATTAATATTAAAGAGATTAGAATTTAAAATGGGCAGAGTATTAGAACAGATAAAAGAGCACAACTCAAAAGTGAATTAGTTTCATGAATCCATACTTTCTGAATAGAACTGCAGCAAAACATACAAGAGTTATATATTTGTAACTTGCATTTGCAAGAATAAATTTACCAAATTTACATATAAACAGGGACAGCAGGAAGTAGGGTAGGAGGAAAGAATCTTTCAGTCAATCTCTCCCTATGTTTGACAGATCAAGTAGACAAAAGGTAATTCTCATAGGTTAGCTTTTTGGAAATGGACTCTAAGACAGAGATTGCATACAAAAGACTTACTGGGGAGTCATCTCAGGAATAACATCTGAAAGGGAATGGGGGAAACAAGATTGGCACAAGGAAAAGTTGAACTATGTTGCAGTCACAACAAAGGCCTCAGCAGATCCTGAATAGAGCTCAGGAGCTGTCACAGTTCTTCAGTAAATTTCCCCAATGAGGCAAGGAAAGCATAACTTTGCATTCTGGTATTTATCAACCAGTCATTGGCTACAGACAGGGAGGGGGCTTAACTTTGGGCAAGAGAGCTCTCTTCAGCTGAAGACAATTTCTTCAGGTTGGAAATCACCACTGCATCCTAACAAGTAAAAAGATGCATAGACTGAAAAATCAACTCTTCTTGGATCAATAAGAGAGGGAAAAACACAAGGCAAACTGTTGCCCCCAAGACTGGAAAGATAGGTAAGTACAGAGTCAGGACTTCCTGGCATAGACACTCACGAGTGGGAGCCAGTGTCAGGGCAGAAACACCTGAACTACAAATGGAGACTTGTTGGAGGCTCAGTGCAGACAATTCTAAGAGTTAAAAGCTCCAGGGGATCCAGTCACAGAGATCCCACAATATTGCGAGATTTACCACTGGCAATTCAAGTAGACTCTTACAGTAAATATCAGAGAAAAATCCCCTCCTGCTTCCAGTAGGAGGAGGAGAAAAGGAATCATTCTGAAATATACCAGACGACTCTGTTCCTAACTAGGACTGCGTTCAGGGGAAACTAGTTAACCTGAGCGTAACCTGCTGGGGTATTATCAGAACTTAACTAACCTGGGGAAGGGGAATACTCAATTCTAGCTGCCTCTAGCAATCCTGTCCCACCTAAGTGGGGGATGGGGGTAAAGGGGACAAAATTGAGAAACACCTGTGAAGTTCGAAGACGAGAGGTACAAGCTCACTAAAAACCTGAGACGTAGGGGTGCCTGAATGGCTCAGTGGGTTAAGCCTCTGCCTTCGGCTCAGGTCATGATCCCAGGGTCCTTGGATCAAGCCCTGCATAGGGCTCTCTGCTCAGCAGGGAGCCTGCTTCCTCTCTCTGCCAGCCTCTGCCTGCTTGTGATCTCTGTCTGTCAAATAAATAAACAAAATCTTAAAAAAAAAAAAAAAACCCCACCTGAGACCTAATCATAGGCCTTATAGAACACTTCCCTCACCTATATCACATCACGAGGGGCCTATTTACCACAGCTCATTTTACCCAGAACATCATGTCAGGTTATTAACAAATTACAAGACACACCAAAAGGCAAAAAGTACAATTAGAAGAGGCAAGGCAAGCATCAGAAACGTACAAGGCAGAAATAATGGAATGATCAGACTGGGAATTTAAAGACAACTATGATTAATATACTAAATGCTCTAATGGATAGTGTAGACAGCATGCAAGAACAGATGGGCAATGTAAGTAGAGAAATGAAAAACCTAAAAAAGAACCAAAAATAAATGCTAAAGATAAAACAACAAAATCAACACAGAAACAGAAATGAGGAATGTGTTTGATGGACACAATGGAGTAAAGAAGCTCTGAGCCTGAGGATATATCAATAGAATCCTCAAAAACCAAAAAGCAAAGAGAACGAAGACTGAAGAATACAGAACAGAATATGCAAGAACCATGGGACAACTGCAAAATATGTAACAATATTTATATAATACCATAACATAACATGATGGCAATACCAGAGGAACAGAAGAAATATTTGAAACAATAATTGACTAAGAATTTCCTGTACTACTAAATTACCATAACACTAAAACATAGATCCAGGAATCTCAGAGAACACTAAACTGAATAAATGTCCCCCAAAACTGTAACTTCATTTTTTATTTTCTGCAGTTGATAATCTAGATGAAATGGACCAATTGTTTAAAAGATGTATCATGCCAAAATTCACACTGGAAGAAACAGATGATCCAAATGGGCCTATTATCTATTAAGGAAAATGAATCAATAATTAACAACCTTCCAAAACAGAAAGTACAAGGCCCAAATGGGGTCACTGGTGTAGTATACCAAACATTTAGAGAAGAAATCATAACAATTCTCTACACTCTCTTTCAGAGTATAGAAACAGAGGGAACATTTCCTAACTCATTTTATAAGACCAGCATTAACCTAATACTTAACCAAAGCTATTACAAGACAAGAAAACTATCAGATCAATATCTCTCATGAACATAGATGCAAAAATTCTCAACAAAATATTAGCAAACCAAATCCCAAAAAGTATTGAAAGAATTATGCATCATGACTAAGTGGGTCTTATCCCAAGTATGCAAGGCTGGTTTTATATTAAAAAATCAATTGATGTTTGATTACATCACATCAACAGACTAAAAAATGAAAAATCACAAGATTATATCAATAGATGCAGGAAAAGCATTTGACAAAACCCAAGACCTATTCATGATAAAAACTCTCAGGAAACTAGAAATGCAGGGGAATTTTCTCAACTTCACAAGTACTATCTACAAATATATTATAGCTAGCATTATATCTAATGATGAAAAACTCCAAGATTTCCCGTGATGATCAGGCACAATGCAAGGCTATCCTCTTTCATCAATCCTTTCAACATCATACTGGAATCCTTGCTAGTGCAACAAGAAGATATAAAACTGTCTTTGTCTACAGATGACATAATTGTCTATGCAGAAAATCCAAAAAAATTTTTTGATAGAAAAAAACTGGAATTAATAAGTGATTATAGCAAGGTAATGGGCTACAATGTTAATAAAAACGCCAATTGTTTTCTTATATACCAAGAATGAAAAAGTAGATTTGAAATTAAAAACACAATACCATTTACATTAACACCCCCAAAATGAAATACTTAAGTATAAACCTAACAAAATATATACAAGATCTATATGAGGAAAACTACAAAACACTGATGAATGAAATAAAATAACTATATAAATGGGAGAGATATTCTGTGTTCACAGATAGGAAGACTCAGTATTATCAAGATGTTAGTTCTTCCCAATTTGATCTATAGATTCAATGCAATCTCAATAAAAATTCCAGCAAGTTATTTTATGTATATCAACAAAGTGATCCTAAAGTTTATATGGAAGGGGTACCTGAGTGGCTCAGTGGGTTAAGCATCTGCCTTCAGCTCAGGTCATGTATCCGGGGTCCTGAGATTGAACCCCACATTGGGGCTCCCCTCTCAGTGGGGAGCCTGTTTCTCTCTCTACTCTGTCCCACCCCATTCATACTCTCCCCTCCAAATGAATAAATAAAATATTTAAAAAAAATAAAGTTTATATGGTGAGGCAAAAGACCCAGGGTCGCTAACACAAAGTTGATGGACTGATGATATGCAACTTAAAGATTTACTGTAGTTGCAGTAACCAAGATAGTGTGTCATTTGTGAAATAATAGACAAATAGATTAATGGACAGAATAGAGAGCCAAGAAATAAGCCATCATAAATATAACCACTGATCTTTGACAAAGGAGCAGAGGCAATACAATGGAGCAAAGAGGTCTCTTCAACAAATAGTGGCAGAACTGGATATCCATATGCAAACAAAATAAAACAAAAGAATCTAGACACAAACCTCCCACCCTTCCAACAATTAACTCAGAATGGATCATAGACTTAAATGTGAAATACAAAACTATTAAATTCCTAGAGGATAACATAGGCAAACAAACAGATGATCTTGGGTATGGTGATATCTTTTTAGATATAAGACTAAAGACATGACCCTTAAAAGAAATAATTTATAAGCTGGACTTCATTAAAATTAAAATTTGTGCTCTGCAAAAGATAATGTTGAGAGAATTAGAAGACAAGCCACGGACTGGGAGAAAATATTTGCAAAAACATAGCTGATAAAGAACTATTACTCAAAATACACAAAAAACTCTTACAACTCAAAAATAAGGAAACAATCTAATTAAAAAATGAACCAAAAGGGGCACCTGGGTGGCTCAGAGGGTTAAAGCCTCTGCCTTCGGCTCAGGTCATGATCTCAGGGTCCTGGGATCGAGCCCCACATCGGGCTCTCTGCTCAGCAGGGAGCCTGCTTCCCCTTCTCTCTCTGCCTGCCTGTCTGCCTGCTTGAGATCTCTCTCTCTGTCAAATAAATAAATAAAATCTTAAAAAAAAAAAAATGAACCAAAGGCACCTCACCAAAGAAGATATACAGATGGCAACTAAGCATATGAAAAGATGTTCCACATCCTATGTCATCAGGGAATGTAAATGAAAAACAACAATGAGATGCACATCTATTAGAATGATCAAAATCCAGAGCACTGAAAATACTAAATGCCGGTGAGGATGTGGAGCAACAGGAATTCTTATACATGGCTGGTGGGAATACAAAATGGTACAATCACTCTAGAAGACAGTTTGCCAATCTCTTACAAAACTAAATATACTTTACCGTAATATCCAGCAAATGTGCTCCTGGGTATTTACCCAAGGGAGTTGAAATTTATGTCCCCACAAAAAACTCCATTTGGATGTTTATAAAAGCTTTACTTAGGGGCGCCTGGGTGGCTCAGTGGGTTAAAGCCTCTGCCTTCGGCTCAGGCCCTGATCTCAGAGTCCTGGGATTGAGCCCCACATCAGGCTACCTGCTCAGCGGGAAGCCTGCTTCCTCTTCTCTCTCTGCCTCCCTCTCTGCCTGCTTGTGATCTCCCTCTGTCAAATAAATAAATAAAATCTTAAAAAAAAAAAAAAAGTTTTACTTATAATTTCCCAAGTTGGAAGCAACCAAGATGTCCCTCAGCAGGTGAAAGGGTAAGTAAACTGTGGTATATCCAGACAATGAAATATTACTCAACACCATGAAGAAATGAGCTATCAAGGCGCAAGACACAGAGGAAACTTAAATGCATATTATTATTAAGTGAATGAGGTCAACCTGAAAAGACCACATACCATATTATTTCAACCACATGGCTCTTTGGAGAAGGCAAAACTATGGCAACAACAAAAAAGTCATTGGTTGCCAGGGATGGAAGGGAGATGGACAGACAGTGCATAGAAGATTTTTAGGGAGGTGAAAATACTCTGTATGGAAATTTGGCATTTTACATTTGTCCAAAGCCATATAATTTACAACACAAAGAGTGAATCCTAAAATAAACAGTGGACTTGGGGTGGTTATGATGTGTCAATATAAGCTCATCCTTAGTTAAAAAAATGTACCATTCTGTTGAATAATAATGATGGGGAAGGTTATGAATATGTGGGGGCAGGAGGTATATGGTAAATCTCTGCAGGTACATGGTAAATCTATCTCTTTCTCAATATTATTATAAATCTAATAAAACTGGTCTTAAAGTCTTTTAAAAAAATTTCAGGGGCGCCTGGGTGGCTCAGTGGGTTAAAGCCTCTGCCTTCAGCTCAGGTCATGATCCCAGGGTCCTGGGATCAAGCCCCGCATCGGGCTCTCTGCTCAGCGGGGTGCCTGCTTCCTCCTCTCTCTCTGCCTGCTTCTCTGCCTACTTGTGATCTCTGTCAAATAAAAAAACAAAATCTTAAAAAAAAAATTAAAAAAAAATTTCAAATGACAAAGCTTACCTTCTCATCTAGCATCCAGAGATCATCTATAAAATTGATTAAATATTAGGTTACAGAAAACACAGAAGTATATTAAAAACATATTTCTTGATGATGTTACACTAAAAGAAATAATCACAAAAGTTATAAAATAATAATCAGTAAAAAAAGTTTTAGGGATGCCCAGGTGGCTCAGTCGGTTGAGCTGCTGCCTTCAGCTTGAGTCGTGATCCCAGGGTCCTGGGATCGAGTCCTGCATCAGGCTCCTTGCTCAGTGGGGAGTCTGCTTCTCTATCCCTCTGCCTGCCACTCTGCTTGGTTGTGCTCTCTCTCTCTGATAAATAAATAAATAAATAAAATCTTTTAAAAAATCGGTAAAAATTTTAAAGCAAAATCCAAAATAATAAAACTAAAATCAAATGGCAAAAAATTGACTCTTCCAAAAAAAAGTTACTGTTACTAACAAACAAAAGTCACTTAAAAATCAAAAATGGAAAAAAAAATAGACAAATACCTTAACAGAAAAGTGAAAAAAGACATGAACATGAACAGATAACTCAGGAAAAAAAAGACTCTTTATGACTAATAAATATGTAAAAGATGTTTGGCTTCATTTAAAATTTTAAATACGAAAATTAAAAAATCAAGATGTCATTTTTTTATTTAGCAGTTTGACAAATATTAAAAACTCATTATTGCCCAAGAGTGATAATCAATCTCCTGCAGGGAGACTGGGGGACAAAGCACCTAAACTAGACTATCTTCCTGGAAGGCAGTCTAGCACTGAATAAAAAATATGCATGCCACATGACTCAGCAATTTTACTTTTATGAATTTATCCCATTGTAGAAGTTTATTTTTTCCTTAAGTATAATTTTCCTGTAAAATTCACTCTTTTTAGTGTAGTTTTGACAAATGCATGCAGTCATACAGAAGAGGTCCTTTACCTCCCATCAAAAAATTCCCTTATTCTTCCTTTTTGTATTCAAACCGTTTCCCCAATATTACTACTGATCTATTCTCTGTCACTATAGAGTTGCCTTTTCCAGAACATCATACAGGAGGTAGCCTTTTAAGTCTAGCTTCTTTCACTTAGTACAGTATATCTGAAATTCCTCCATAGTGCTGGCATGTGGCACGACAGTACCAGCCTTTTTCCATTGAATCACCCTTGTACTTTCATTGAAAATTAATTGACAATATACATGTGTGTTTATGTCTGGACTGTATTCTGTTCCATTGATCTATATGTTTGTGTTTTCACTAATGTCACACTATCATGATTACTTGTAGCTTTATAATAAGTCTTGAAAACAAGTAGTATTAGTTCTTCTAAATTTATGTTTGTTTGTTTGTTTTTTCCACAACCATCTTGACAATTCTAGGCCTTTTGCCTTTCCTTATAAAATTTTAGGATCCGCTTCAATTTCTATAAAAATTTCTGCTGGGATTTTGCTTGAAATTGTGTTGAATCAATTTGAGGAGAAGTGACATCTCATTAGTAGGATCTTCCACTGCTACATGATTCAACTTTCTTTTTTTAGATATTTGACTGCTTACATCAATGTTTTATAGTTTTAGGCATACAGATTCTGAAAAGATTTTGCTAGGTTTATATTTAATTATTTCTTTTCCAATTCTATTGTAAATGGTACCTTGTAAAAACTTAAATTTCTGGGGCACCTGGGTGGCTCAGTGGGTTAAACCTCTGTCTTCAGCTCAGGTCATGATCTCAGGGTCCTGGGATCAAGTCCCGCATTGGGCTCTCTGGTCAGCAGGAGGCCTGCTTCCCTCTCTCTCTTTCTCTGCCTGCCTCTCTGCCTACTTGTGATCTCTATCAAATAAATTAAAAAAATCTTTAAAAAAAAACTTAAATTTCTAATTATTCATTGCTAATATATAGAAATATATTTAATATTTATATATTGGCCTGTATCTTATGATCTTGCTATACTCTTATTCTTATAGCTTTTCTTAAATTGAGATATAATGAACATATACAATTGTATTAGCTTTACATGTACAACATAATATGTATAAATTGCAAAGTGGTTACCATAATAAAGTTAGTTAACATCCGTGGTGACACATAATTAGTTTTTTTCCTTGTGATAAGAACTTTTAAGATCTACCCTCAGCATCTTTCTAGTATGCAATATAGTATAAGTTAATTATAGTCATTATGTTGTATGTTACATATCTAGTGCTTATTCTATAATTGGCAGTTTGTACTTTTAGGTCACCCTCACCATTTCACCCACTCCCACACCCTGCTTCTGGCAACTACCAATATATTCTCTATGAATTCTTGTTTTAGATTCCACGTATAAGTGAGATCATACAGTATTTGTCTTTGTCTGACTTATTTCACTTAGCATATTGCCTTCCATCTATATTGTCATAAATGACAAGATTTCCTATTTATATAGCTAAATTACACACACACACTCACACACATCCTACATATAACATCTTCTTTATCCATTCATCCAATGATGGACACTTAGGTTTCTTCCATGTCTTGGCTATTGTAAATAGTGTTGCAGTGAACATGGGGGCCCAGATATTTTTTTCAAGATAATGATTCTATTTCATTTGGATGAATATCCAGAAGAATTGGTGGATCATATAATAATTCTATTTTTAATTTTTTGAAGACTCTCCATACTGTTTTCCATAATGACTACACCAATGTACTTTCCCACCATTAGTGCATAAATGTTCTCTTTTCTCCATGTTCTTGCCAATATTTTCTTTTTTTTCCGGTTTTTTATAAAAATAACATTTTTATGTATTTTTTACTAACATATAATATATTATTAGCCCCAGGGGTACAGGTCTGTGAATTGTCAGGCTTACACACTTCACAGCACTCACCATAGCACATACCCTCCCCAATGTCCATAACCCCACCACCCTCTCCCTACCACCACCCCCAATCCCTGCAGCCTTCAGTTTGTTTTGTGAGATTGAGTCTTTTATGGGATCTCTCCCTCCTGATCCCATCTTGTTTCATTTTTTCCTTCCCTACCCCCCAAGTCCCCCTTGTTGCTTCTCAAATTCTTCATATCAGGGAGATCATATGATAACTGTCTTTCTCTGATTGACTTATTTTGCTCAGCATAGTACTCTCTAGTTCCATCCATGTCATTGCAAATGGCAAGATTTCATTTTTTGATGGCTGCATAGTATTCCATTGTGTATATATACCACATCTTCTTTATCCATTCATCTGTTGATGGACATCTAGGTTCTTTCCATAGTTTGGCTATTGTGGACATTGCTGCTATAAACATTCAGGTGCATGTGCCCCTGCAGATCACTACATTTGTATCTTTAGGGTAAATACCCAGTAGAGTGATTTCTGGGTCATAGGGTAGAGTTGTCTTGTCTTTTTGATAATAGCCATTCTGACAGGTGTGAGGTAACAACTCGTGGTTTTGATTTGCATTACTCTGATGATTCATGATGATGAACACCTTTTCATGCACCAGTAGGCCATCTGTATGTCTTCTTTGGAAAAATGTTTACTCTGCCCATTTTTAAAATCAGATTATTTGGGATTCTTTTTCTATTAAATTGTATGAGTTCTATACTTGATTTTCTGAGAATTTTCATCATGGTTTTTCTTCTTTCATCTGTCGATGTGGTGCATTAATTACACTGAAGATTTTTAAATTTTGAACTAGGCTGCACTGTCATGAGGTAATTAAAGTATGGAAAAAGGAAGATTTAAAACCATCCTTATTCACAGACAATAGGATTGTGTGTGCAGAGGGTTCAAAATAATCTACAAATACGTTATTAGAATTAGTGCACTTAACAAATTTGCTGGAATTAAAGTATTTATAGGGCACCTGGGTGGCTCAGTCTGTTAAGGATCCATCATCATCCTGGAGGTCTGGAATGGAGCCGCACACTGGGCTCTCTGTTCAGCAGGGAGTCTGCTTCTGCCCCCCGCCCCCCGCTCCTTCTCTCTCTCTCTCACTCATTTTCTCTCTCTCAAATTAAACTTTTTTAAAAAGTAAAAATAAAGTATTTCTATACAACTCTCTTTCTATATACAAGCAACAATCAGAAAACAAAAAATTTTATTCAGTATACAATATATTTAAAAATCATTTTACTAGAAATAAACTTAACAAAATATGTGTAAGATCTTTACACAGTAAGCTATAAAACATTGAGAAACCAAAACAAATGGAGAGACATAGCATGTTTATGGATGGAAAACCAACATGATAGATAAGTCCATTCTTCCAAATTGATCCATTCCAAACACCCTAAAACTTTTTTTAATAGAAGGTGACAAAGTGATTCTAATGTAACTATGTATGGTGAGGGATGGTAACTAGACTTACTGTGATCATCATTTCACAATGTATACAAATATCACACCATTATGTGATAACTAATATAATGTTAGATGTCAACTGTACCTTAAAAAAAGGACCTCAACACCAATATGTAGCAATACCTTTACATTGGCTTTCCTCTAAACCCTGCTCAGCCTTTTATTTTAATCTAAAGGCTATTTTTGAATTTTTTTTTACCTTTAATTCTGTTTCTTCCTGAACAAGTATTTCTGTGTTCTGGGACCTATCAGGTATTGTGTTCACACTGAAGTTGATAGATGGCTTATGGGTGTGTGGTGATAAACCATAGAGAGAATTATGGTATTAATTTCCTGCCTGAAAAGATAGACTTGACTCCAGTGTAGGCCTTCCCCAATACTTTGCAACACCTTGCTTCATATGTCTCTTGATAAACTATAAAATGAATGTTTCCGTTAGGCTAGGGCTGAGATGCAGAACAAATAACACTCTTTATACCCTCTTTTCTTGTCCTTCCACTCCAGCATTTCTTTCTGAAGGTGGAATCGGGTTAACCTAGAAGGGGAAAGAAGTCACAGAAGGTTTGTGTGGTCTGAAGTTTGTGTGTGGAAGTGAGAAGAGGCAGCTGTATTCTCCTTGGTGGTGAAAGTGGTGGTGGTGTCACAGGTCAAATAGGAAGCGCCAGCTGATGTGGTATCTTGCTACTCTCATTCCCATCTATCATTGCATAGTTACCAATTAGTGAAACAGCATAGGAACCCCTGAAACATGTGGCTTTTAGTGATTTTTTCTTAGGGTCTTAGTCATTCATTTGTATGTGATATCAACATTTAGTGAATGATTCTAAAATTTCTATGAAAATGTATAGGGCCAAGAATAGCCAAGACAATTGAAGAAAAGCAAAGTAGGAGGACTTAATCAGATATCAAAACTTATTAAAAAGTCACAGTAAATAACACAGTGTGGTTTAGTGCTTGGAAAGACAAATGGACCAATGGTAGAGAACAGAATCCAGAAAGAGACCCAAACCTATATTTGTGACAAAGGAGGCACAAATTAGAACATTAAATAGTAATGTTGGAGGATCATATTGTATTAAAGTTTAACCTTTTCTTGGAAGCGATGCTGAAAACATGATTATACTGTATAACATTATTTCATCATATTAGTAGTATGTTTACTTTCATAGGGAACAATATATAGTTCTCTTTCAATAATTAATGTGTAGGCATGTTGAATGTAATTTTGTTAGATTATAATGATTACCTTGGTCATATTATAGTACAGGTTATATCAAGATTGTACAGTACTTGCTGAAATTTTCCTGAGTTCAGAGCTTAGTGATTTAATTCCATTTGACTTAAGAAACAATTCTAATCCATGTTAATGCTGATAGCACAATCCCTTTGCATTTTACTAATGAGGTTCTGATTTTAAGAACAGGAAGCCAAATTAGTTTTTTGATTGGAAAATTATTGTCCCTATTTTAAGTAAAATGTGTTCATCATTTTCCAAGAAAGCTGGATCAAAGACTATTAGTTTCTTATTTTTAATTTTTGAGATTTCTATTTTAACAGTTTTTGTATTTGCCAAATATGTCTAGTAAAGTAATCGCTCAACTCCATGAATTTGATCTCATGAAATTCCTGTTGATCTCTCAGAAATCTCCGGTTTGTAATTCCAACAAATAGGATAATGGAATAAAAAGGATTCATGCAGTGAAAGTTGCTTGAGTAGTACCTTGAAAAAGAAAGCAAATTTTTGTACATACAATAAAAACCTACATAGGAAGCATGGAAGAAAGGATTCAAAAATAGTAGTATAAAAACAAAAAGACACAATACTAACTCTTTGAAAACAAATAACTACAAATGGAATTTGTGACTCAAGAGCCTGGTGTATGACGAGCTTTTACACTAGGCAAAACTTAATTATATAGCATAGCATTAAGTGGTGAAAAAATAAGTAATCTTTGATTCTTCAGTTTTCCCAACCAATCATTCAGGCCCTGAAAATTAGTATTGAACATGAAACCAAACTTATCTCAGAACTAAAGAGATTCACAAAGATACATGTAAGTAATCTAAGTCAAAGAACCCACTGAAATCAAATAGCCACTTACACTCTCAACAAAAGCAGGAATATCTAAGAAGTGAATGCTCTGCTGTATCTGTTTGTACTGTTGAAAGTGGTTTCCAAGAAAGACAGAAAATCTGAAAAGCAAGCAGTCAAGGGCAGTAACTGCTGCCTAAAGAGAGAGAATAAAATTACTGACAATGATGGAATGATTTCAGGAGGAAATGAGAAAATCATAGATCAACGAATAGAATTTTTACAAAGAAAAATAGCCATAGTGTCTAGATACTCAATATTGTAGGAATAATGTATTGCTGACATCTGAGTCATAGGACATTAGTAACTAAATCACCAAATAATGGAAAAACTTAGGACTGAGGCATTATCGTTAGAGGAGTATAATACCACCTATATCCATGTGGTTGAGGAAATCATTTAAAATTTGTTTCAACATAAATGTCTGTGCTATCAAGAAGCTCTAGGTTAGGTGTGATGAACATCCACATCATGATTATCTGCAGTTCCTGACACAAATACTCTTATTTTTTTTAAAGGTGTTTGGTTGGCTAGTTGGTAGTTTCTGGTTATTAGCAAGTACATAAACACCTTTCCACATAAACCAGCATTTTGGGGGAGTGTAAATTCTTCAATATACTGGTGCTCCCACCTTTCAGGATATGTACTGCTTGGTGATTAGTGGTTATAATAAGGAATCTGACTGCTTGGTGATTAGTGGTTATAATAAGGAATCTGACCACTATAAGCCTGTAAGCCACACCCCTGCCTATAACCTGTCCCTCTGCCCCACATTAGGGAAAGCTGATAAGAAATCCTGGGTGCTCCCTCCTTTGATCCCAGAAGATTCAAACCAAGCAAGTTCCTGCCCAAACACAGGAACCCTTTCCCCATCTCCATCCCCAACCACAAAAGCCATGCCAGTCTCCCTTCCTTATGCTCTCAAGCCATTTTGGATCTCCTCAGATGCCTGTCCTGCTCTGCTCTCCCTAAAGACCTGTATTATATAGATAATTAAACTTTTCATACCCTCTTGTGTGTGTGTGGTGTCATCAGTCTCAACATCTGAAACTAATTTTTAGAGTGTCCATTCTGTTTCTCAGAGTGGTTACAACAGAAATTAATAACATAATGCTTGCCCAGGTTTCTTTCCCCTTATACAGAAAAATCTAAGCCAATTGGTTAGTTGGTCTAAAAACTATAAAGCTGGTATATATTTGGTCAAGGCTGGAAACAAAAGATTTGTTCAACTTAATAAAAGAGAAACATAAGTTCTATTTTTCATTTAAATTATGAAACATTTGGGGCAATTGTTTAAACAACTGTTGACATACCCAATGTCATCGAACTAGGCTCTTGACTGCACTCAACTTCTATGGTGCTCATAAGATTCTATTTCACCATACCTGTGAAGAAGTGACTTCATATTACCTTTCATTCACCATGGGAAGGCATCCTAATAGCCCTTCCCTTAACAAAACAAACTTCTCATGCTAAGAATATTTTTAAAAATCATTAGGAGCAATAAATACATTAAAATATTTTTAAAATAGTTAAGTGGGAAAAGAGTGAAAAACCAGAAGTCACAAAGGAAAATACCAACACATTTGACTGCATAAAAATTCTAAGTGTCATCCAGCAAAAGACACTAGAATCAAAATTAATAGACAAACTGCAACATATACAAGACAAAGAGTTAATATATTTACTACATAATGAACTTTACAAATCAATACAGAAAAGATGAACACTACAGTAGAAAAAATTATGAACTGACAATTCACAGAAAAAAGTCCAAATGACTATGCAGTATACGAAATGATCCTCAACCCCCCTGAAAATCAAAGAGATGCAAATGAAAATATTAAAATATTCTGTTTCCCATGGCATGGGTATGATGTGAGACAGATGAAGAAAATAATAAAGTCCAGAGCTAGTGAGAGTGTAGGGAAAAGGTGATCCTCATGTACTGCTGGTGACAACATAAATGGTGTTGCTTTCCCAATGGGCAGTGTGTATCAAAATATAAACTCAGTTTTACTTCTAAGTATACATCCTAAGAAAATTATTGTTCAGGTACACAAACATGTACATACATGGATGTTTAGGGATTGCTACTTACAGTATCTGATAATTAGAGCAACATGAATATTTGTCAGTAAAGATCTGAAGTAATCAATGTCATAACTATACAATACCTTTTCATGAACATGGAAAATGCCATAGGAGTAAAGATTATTGTCTGTGTAGTATCACCCCATGTATGTTTTTAAAAAATGCATAAAGGAATGTAGAAGATGACATATCAAGTCTTTAAATGGCTGACTCTGGGAGTCACACCCTGAAATAGAGGGCAGGGGAAGGCATGACTAAAAGCCCTGGGATCATTTGCACAGGTGCCTCCCTAGAAGACTGACATTTGGAAAACAAAACAGAGTAATGAAGCCTACAAGTAAAATCAGCTTCTCCTCTGGCCCCAGCTGGTTGCTGCTCCAAGTGTGGAGTCATTAAGGGTACAGGGAGATGCCTTCCCATTACAGCAGTACCTTCAAATAAGGCACCATGAACACAATGAGTTTGGGTTGCTGAATCAGGAGGCTTAGAATGTTTCTCATTTAGCACCACTGAACTAGCTATTCCTGGCTGTAATGCCCTCAAAAAAAGGGAGATGAAAAGGTCTGTTGTAACACTGGAGTGGGGTGGAAGTGTGTGTTACAAAGTGCTGAGGAACTCTGCAAACCCCCAAGACTGACTTAATGAGTTGTACTCTGGCCTACACAGAGGGGATGGTAAAAACAACCCACTTTTTCAGGGAGGGAGGGGAATAGCATTAAGGAAATGGCAATGGCTTGCCTTTGGGGAGTAGTCAAAACGTGTTAGGCAGAGTCCCTTCAGTGGCACGCTCTGGAAAGTGTCAATTAAAAGAGAGACAGCCAAGGTCTGGTAAGCAGGAAACACCATAGTATAGTGGAGGCAACCTAGTGTGACCCTTAGTAGGTGCAGTAAAGAATTGTCCTATCTGTAAGCCGAGCTGTGGCTTCCCAGAATTTTGTCCTCAGCCATGTTACAGACTGGGAGATAACTATGGTCTGGGAGTGACCATGCTCAACCAGTGTTATGGCAGAGGTGAACATTTCAAAGACTATAGAAAGCTGACCCAATCAATGGTAGAGAATAACAGTCACTGGTGAAGAGAATTGAACGTATCAGGGTTGTCTGGGTCAAGGTAACAAACAAGAACAACTACAAAAACTCTTCTCATTCCTCTCGCTTCCACAGCCACACCTTGGAATGAGGGACTGATTTAGAGCCCCAGATCTGGAGGTGTAGGGAGCAGAGATTTGAGCAGTTGGTACTCCATCCCTTGCTTCCCATACCCCATCACCTCCAACAATAGAGACAATTTAGTTTAGCCCAGCTAAACATGGGCTTGAAGGAGAGTACCTGGAGTACCTGAGAAACAAAATATCTGGTGGAATACAACTCTCGTCAGAGGAACCAAAGATGTCTTGCTTTGAATGCAGGCAAGGGAGAAGCTGGGAGTCCCACCAACTTTGGTACACACTCTGCAACTCAAACTCAGGTCAGACAAGATGAAGTTAGACAAAACAAAGAGACTTGTACTAAGAGAAAGATATTATTTCAGAGAAAGAAATATCTCTAATTTCTTAGTAATGTTTTACTCTTGAATACATTTTTTTTTAAGATTTATTTACTGACAGAGAGAGAGAGAGAGAGAGAGATCACAAGTAGGCAGAGAGACAGGCAGAGAGAGAAGGGAAGCAGGCGCCCTGCTGAGCAGAGAGCCCGATGTGGGACTTGATCCCAGAACCCTGAGATCATGACCTGAGCCGAAGGCAGAGGCTTAACCCACTGAGCCACCCAGGCGCCCCCTCTTGAATACATTTAATATTGAAACAGATTTTTCTCGAAACTAAAAAGTAATTATGGAACCAGAGACAACCAGGATGGCAAAATGGTTTCACTATGATATCTGAAATAGTTTCACATGACAGATTTAAACATGTTAACTTTTTCATTATACTGGCAACATAATTAGTTTCAGGGTATAAGTACCAAAGGTGTTGATCCAAACATAATCTCAGTATTTTAGATTGGAAATATAAATGTCAATGAGTTACAGTTAGACATTTTTAAAAGTCAAAATGTGTGTGTGTGTATGTATATGTATGTATGTTTATGTATATATGTGTGTGTATATATGTATGTATGTATATACATATATATGTATGTATATACATACATATATATATATATATATATAAATCTTTGCTTTGTACTTTTTTGACATGTCACAACTCAATTAGTGGGATAATGATGACCATGCTAGGTCTTACCCACACTAATAAATTTAAAATCCATGAGACTTATCCACATATAGATTAATGAAATAAAGTGAGAGCTCAGAAATTTTACACATGCACCTATAAGATGAATTGATCTTTGTCAAAAACAACAAAAAAAATTCAACAAATGGTCCTCGAATAATTGGATTTCCACTTTTGAAAGTGAAAAAGAAAGAAGGGAGAGATGGAAGGACAGACAAGGAGATAGAAGAAATGACGGAAGGAAGAAAAAAAGTAAATAACTACATCCGTACTTCCTCACATCCTCACAAAAATGGATCAAAAATGGATTATCGGGGCGCGTGGGTGGCTCAGTGGGTTAAAGCCTCTGCCTTCGGCTCAGGTCATGATCTCAGTGTCCTGGGATTGAGCCCCGCATCGGGCTCTCTGCTCACTGGGGAGCCTGCTTCCTCCTCTCTCTCTGCTTGCCTCTCTGCCTACTTGTGCTCTCCATCTGTCAAATAAATAAATGACATCTTTTTTTTAAAAAAATGGATTATAGACCTAAAAGTAAAATCTAAAACTTTGAAAGGACACAACTGAATTTTTTTGGCTAATGGAAATATTCTATATTTTAATTGTGGCGGTGGTTACATGACTCTACGCCTTTGTCAAAGCTCACAGAACTAAACACTAAGAAGAGTGAATTTTAATGTTTATAAATTATAATTTAATTTAAATTTTTAAAAAATTATGAGTGTTAGGAAAGAATCGCTTTATATAAACCTATCAACTCTGCTACTAATGTCAAATGTGACTTGGGCAAAAACCTAAATTTTCTGTGCTCAGTTTTTTAATGAGTATATTGAAGCCAACATAAGTGGTTCCTGGAAAATAAAATGCGAAAATGTATTCATAAATATACCTTAGGTTCATTAATGGGGGAAAAAAAACAATGAATTGTATAGAGTTCAGAAACCATGAATTACATACAATTCAAAAACATTATTATTTCAAAATGATATTTCTCAGCCCTCAAAAACAACTTTTTAAAGACCTGAATTATTTTTTAACCTTTGGAAACATGAATGTTTCTTCAAAATAAAACACTAAGATGTAAAACAACCAACCAAGGTCTTTCCTTCTTTTTCATTAACAACAAAGCTTTTAGTGCAAAAGCAATACAAAATCGCCATGCCACACATAAGCTTTGTATTTGCAGCAAGTATGCCACATACAGCAGTTTCCCAGCCATGGAGATAAATCTTTAAGACATGTTGAGCCTATCTCTTCCCTGAACCTAAGTTCCTGCATAAGGAAAAGTCACTTCACAGGAGCTCGTGCAAAGGCATTTTCTTTCTCTTCTGCTTCACAGGCACCCTGTAAACAATGTCAAGACTGCGAAGCATCACACATACATGCAAGTTTGCCCACGGGGGTCTCCTTTGAAGGCATTGCTACTGCTGGACATCCTGCTGCAGCATCCTGCTGCAGATGGGTTCCAAGCCTAGCCCTTAGCCGCAAGCCTGGAATGGGGTTCAGGACACTTTATATCAGCTTCCTCAAAGGCCATCACCATTCCAAGTGTGTAAATGGATTTAAACTGTATTTAGACAAAAACTTGAAAAAGGAGTAGACTTTTTCTCCTTTGGGAGGCTTAAAAGATACACTGAGAATCAAAAAATATCCTCATCAGAAGCTATGTAGGGCCACCTCTCATCCAAGATAGTTTTTCTTTTACTGCAAGTACCTGAGGATTTGTCACTTAGCATCTGTTTCCACATACTCACTGATGGGAGTAGGAAAGACTTACTGGCATTCCCAAATCAATTCACAATTAGAAATGGATTTTCAAATCATAAACCTATATGTCCAACATTGTTGAATAATTTTCCTAAATGTTCCTTATATTAAGATCTGCCTACATACAGGGTGCCTGGGTGGCTCAGTTGGTTAAGCGACAGCCTTCAGCTCAGGTCATGATCCCGGAGTCCCAGGATCAAGTCCTGCATTGGGCTCCCTGTTCAGTGGGGAGTCTGTTTCTCCCTCTGACCCTCCCCTGTCTCGTGCTCTCTCTCTCTCATTCTCTCTCTCAAATAAATAAATAAAATCTTAAAAAAAAAAAAAAAAGATCTACCTACATATATAAAATCTCCACGAATAGATCTTTTGTTGACATTGAGAACAAATCTAATCTTTCATATTATAACTCTCTAAATATTTGAAGATGGCTTTAATTTTTCATTTAAAAACTTTTATATAGGGGCCCCTAGGTGGCTCTGTCATTGGGCATCTACCTTGGATTCAGGTATTGATCCCAGCATCCTGAGATCAAGCTCCACATCCGGCTCTCTGCTCAGTGGGAAGCCAGCTTCTCCCTTTCCCACTCCCCCTGCTTGTGTTCGCTCTCTTGCTGTGTCTTTCTCTGTCAAATAAATAAAATCTTAACAAAATAAATAATTAAAAAATAAAAATAAAAACTTTTATATAAGCTGGCAATTTGCAAAACAAAAAAGAAGTTATTAAATATACAAAATTCTACAGTTCAATACAGTTTATTTTGTGGCTATGAAGTGTTTAGTTCATTTCACCTCAAACATGCAAAAAATTTGCAAGTCATCACTCTCCGTCCTACAATAAGCAAAAAACTGAACAAATCGAAAAGCAATGGTTTGTACCCATTAGAAAACTGAGGATGCGAGGCTATCTGCCACCTTGAAATCTATCAAGACGGAAAACCTAAAGTGTCACAGCTACCTGCTTACCTGGAGCAGAAATGCTAGAACAATAAACTGGTAGGGACCCTTAAATGGTAAATTTGATAAACTTCTGGAGGCTGAGGGTAAACTAACATTACAGTGATAATCTCCTGGGGGCTTAGCCTTAGTGGGGTCTACACTTCTTGTGGTGGGGAGGGGGTTCCCCACCAACTTTTTATGGTAAAAAGCCAAAAAAGATTCCCTCAAGACAGTGGCAGGGGAAGGGGAAAAGTGACATTGTAAAATACACAAAGGGAATTCCCCTACAAATGCCCTCTCTCCAGGGGAAGGACTTTACCAGGGATCTAGCCAATCTGAAGGAAGAAAATTTCTCCAACTCCAGCCCTTTCTAGGTTTCCCGCCTCACCAAAAATTGTGGGGAGCTAAGAGACACTTCTGAAGTTCGCAGTGAGGGACACGGGCCCACTAGAAGACTGAGATTTAATAATAAGATTATAGAACACTTCCCTCCCCCTACACTTTATCACCACACCATCAGGGCTTCATTTTTATTTTATTTTATTTTATTTATTTATTTGACAGAGATCACAAGTAGGCAGAGAGGCAGGCAGAGAGAGAGGAGGAAGCAGGCTCCCCGCGGAGCAGAGAGCCCGATGCTGGACTCAATCCCAGGACCCTGGGATCATGACCCGAGCCAAAGGCAGAGGCTTTAACCCACTGAGCCACCCAGGCGCCCCAGGGCTTCATTATAATAACAATGGGTTATAGCTAAAAGAGATTCAAGACACAGATTCTGTTCAAGAAAGAGTCCTCAGTTAAACCCTCTAACAACAGGAGAGCCAAAAGAAAGAACACTAGAGAAATTTGAAGCCTCCACCACCCACAGTTACAAATTAAACACAGCCCAAATCCTAGCCAGATTAACATTACAATCTTACACTAAAAGTCTATACAATAATTATTATTACCTGACACATAGTGTTTGGCTATCAAAAAAAAAAATTAAAAGCCATGTTAAAAGACAAGAAAAAGCACAATCTGAAGAGACGAAGAAAGCATCAAAACTACACTCAGGCATGGCACAGATTTTTTTTTTTTTTAATCAGACAGGGATTTTAAAATAATTGTGATTAATATGTTATGAGATCTAATGGGGAAAAATAGACAATAAGC
The DNA here is from genome assembly GCF_963455335.1 of Martes martes. Taxonomy (NCBI): domain Eukaryota; kingdom Metazoa; phylum Chordata; class Mammalia; order Carnivora; family Mustelidae; genus Martes; species Martes martes. The sequence continues at coordinate 45,061,979 of NC_137896.1, read as the reverse complement.
AAGAATACAGAGGTAAGGTAAGATAGAGATGGAAACACTAAGAATTAAAAGGAAAAACTAGAAATCAAAATGACTCAGTGGGGGCACCTGTGTGGCTCAGTCAGTTAAGTGTCTGCCTTCAGCTAAAGTCATGATGCTGAAGTCCTGGGATTGAGCCCTGCATAGGGCTCCCTGCTCAGCGGGGAGTCTGCTTCTCTCTCTCCTTCTGCCCCTCTCCTCCTGCTTGTGCACGCTCTCTTGCTCTCACTCTATCTCAAATAAATTAAATCTTCCCAAAAAACCCACAAAACTACCCAATGGGCTTCAAGAGATGTCAACAGAAACTTCTCAAACTGAAAGTCAAAAAGAAAAAAAAGAAAGAATGAAAAACACAAGACAATCTAAGAACTGTGGGACAATTTCAAAAAGATAACATACACATAATTGGAATACAAGAGGCAGAAGAAATAGAGAACAGAGCAGAAAAAAACATTTGAAATAATAATGGTCAAGAATGCTCCAAAATTAATGGCTGACAGCAAACTAAAAATTCAGGGAGCTGAAAGAACACCAAGTAAGAAAAATACTTAAAAATTTACACCGAGGCATGTAAAATTCAAACTGTAGAAAACCAAAGATAAACAAAATCTTGTAAGAAGTCAGAGTAGGATAGAGGCTAACATTATATTATAGAGGAATAAGGATAAAAATTACAGCAGACTTACTAATCAAAAACCATGTAACCAAGTAGAAAGTGGAGTCAAGTATTTAAATGATCAGCACTGTGGTAAGTGCTACCAGGAAGAGATGACTTATCTGGAGCCAGGGTTAAATAACTGGAGAGACAAGATTAACATATTAAAAACAGGTAATCCTAACAACTGCAGCCATATTTAAAAGGTGAAAATTCCTCACTTTATTTCTCCTACTTCTGCTCCCTGGGTAATTCTTTGAAATTGGTGTGATGCCTTCCAAATAATTTTCCAGGCATATAAACAGATTGATGAAGTTTTAACTATATGTTTAAATACATGCTTCTCTTTTCCTTCCTTCTTTCTTTCACACAATGGTATTATATTGTATGATTTTGCAACCTGCAAAATCATTCGTATCTATTCATGGCTGTGAATGCAGCTGAATTTTTCCCTCCCCCACTCTTTTCAGCAACTACCTGGCATTTTCTTATTGATGGGAATTCATATTATTTACAATACTACAAATTATGCTACCCATCAGGACAATGTGTGTGTGTGTGTGTGTGTGTATCCTTGTACAACATTTTCAGACCAAAGAAACTATCATTTTATACCGTCATCAACAATGTGCCTTTGTAGTCCTTTATTTTCCAATTCTAGATAGAATGTAAATCTTTCTGGGAGAGAGGAATGGCTTCTAATGGCTGTTTTCATTAGCAAATCCCTAATACTTCTGGGGAATGAACACTTTTTCAGGTGGTTATTACTTACTTGCATTATTTCTTTTGTAAATTGTCCATTCTCTATTGGCTTATTTGTTGGAAGGCATTTTTGTAGTAGCAATATTAATCTTTTGCATATGTTACATAAAAAGGGCTCAACATCACTAGGGAAATACAAATCAAAACCACACTGAGATATAACCTCATACCTGTTAGAATGGCTATTATCAAAAGACAAGAAATAACAAGTGTTGGCAAGGATGTGGAGAACAGGGAACTCTTGTGCACTGTTGGTGGAAATGTAAATTGGTGCAGTCACTATGGAAAACAGTATGGGGTTCTTCAGAAAATTAAAAATAGAACTATTATAAATCTAGCAATTCTACTTTTGAGTATTTATCCAAAGGAATCAAAATCACTATCTTAAAAACATATCTATACTCCCATGTTCACTGCCACATTATTTACAATAGTCAACACAAGCAAACAACCTAAGTGTCCATTAACTGATGAATGGATAAAGAAAATTATATATATTTTATATATATATAGTATATATATATATATATATATATATATTTCCATATATATTCAAGAGAATTTTATTCAGCTCTAACAAGAAGAAAATCCTGCCATTTGCAACAACATGGATGGACTCTGAAGGCACTATACTAAGTGAAATAAGTTAGAAAGACAAATACCGAATGACCTCACTTATAAATGAAATCTAAAACAAACAAACAAAGCCCCATTCACAGATACAGAGAAGAGATTGATGGTTGCCAGGGAGTGGGAGCAAAGGGGAATGAACACAGTTGGCCAAAAGGTACAAACTTGCAGTTATAAGATACTTAAGTCCTGGGGATGTAATTTATAGCATAGTGACTATAGTTAACAATACATGTGAAAGATGTAAAGAGATTAGATCTTAAAAGTTCTTATCAAAAGAAAAAAATGTATAACTACATGCAGTGGTGAAAGTTAACTAAATTTATTGTAACCATTTCACAACATATACATATGTTAAATCACTATGTGGTACACCTAAAACTAATACAATGTATGTCAAACATATCTAATTTTTTAAAAAAGAATCCAGCTCTCTCCACTTAATGTCTCCAACAATGACAAAATAACAACAAATGATAAATCTAATTGATAAATCTAACTGTGTACTAGAAACTCTAAGTTGGAGTAGACTATCAGTAAAATGAGAGATCAAGAGGGCTGGGGTAGCCATGAAGTCTTTATGGAAGAGAGAGTTTAAGCTGGGCCTTGCCTTGATGTGTGAATGATATGTGTATTGTTGGGAGGAAAAGAACAAAGACAGGGAGGTAGGACTATGCCTGGAATATCCATGTGATAATAAGATTGACTAGATCACAGGATGTATCCTGGAATTAGGATGGGTCATTCACAGAGAGATGTTGCTAATGCTATAAGTACAATGGATTTTCTAAATGTAAAGCAGGGGAGTCCAGTCCTTCTTTAAAAGATTTGCTCTCATTTTAAATGAAAATGACTCAGTGGAGGCACGTGGGTGGCTCGGTCATTAGCCCTCTGCCTTTGGCTCAGGTCATGATCCCAGGATCCTGGGCTGGAGCCCTGCGTAGGACTCCCTGCTCCCCGAGGAATCTGCTTCTCCCTTTCCCTCTGCCTGTTGCTTCCCCTATTTGTGTTCTCTCTGTCAAATAAATAGAATCTTAAAAAAAAAAAAAAAAAAAAAAAAAAAGATTTGCTCTTTACTTCCCTTAACGCATGAGATCAAGAGATAGGAGCTGGTGGTAAAGTGTCTGGTAAATTGGAAGAGAAGTGGCACAGCCAGCTACACTCTTCCTCTTCCTGCTGGATATTCAGAAAAAGTGAAGATAAGGTAATCAGGTGGCAGCAAACAGCTTGAGATCCACCAATCAAAAGTTTGAGATCTGCTGATCAGAATATCAAGGACTGAGTTTTGAACACAATTTTTTAACTGTGAGCGGCATGAAGCAGAATGAGCATGAAGTCAAAGTGGGAAGAGTAACAGAAACTAAGGAAGTTTTCCAGAAAGTGAAGATGATCACTACCATCAGTTGTAGCACAGAAGTCAAGGAAAAGGTACTAGATAAAATCTTTTGGATTTGACAAAGTTCTGGTGGCTATGTTCTGTTTTACTTATAATGTCCCTCCCTCCAGTTGGGAGCTGTTCTCTATCCTCCTCCTCTCAAACACACACATATCTTGAACCCGATTGTTCTATTGGTAGCTGCCTGTCATAGAATTGCGGCCAAAGTGGACAGCTAAGCCAATGTTAGGATTAAAGTAGAAATGACTCTGAGAAGGGACCCACAGAAAAGGAGGGCCAGAACTATTACTGGTGGTTTCTTTCCACATTTAGAAAACTGATCTGTATAGGAGAAACACCACCAATATACTGAAAGCTATCAGGAAATGAGCGTGCTGGTGACATTTAAATTTCTGGTTCCATTTGTCTCTGACATCCAGCTGCATGCCTATCCTTCTCTGGTGTATAAAACCAACTCCAATGTCATTCAAAACCCCCTCTTCACATAAGCTACTTCAAGGTAGGTTCCTGTAATCTGCAGCCCAAAATAGTTATGAATAATATGAGTTTAAATGGAAATTAATGGCATGAATTCCTATATGGGACTGTATTTTTTTTTAACTTACTAAATTGACAAGTCTAAGTCTGCTAATGGGGGTAGGGGAAATGGGTTCATATGTGGTGACTCTAAGATTTCTAGATCTATCTATTTGACCCCTTAAATATCTCTTAAATCTGTCTTCATTTCAAGGCTGTGCTTTAGTTTAAGCCCTCATATATTTTTATAATGGCCTCTTAATTAGATGCCCTACCTCAGGAATACATTAGTATTCCTGAATCCACTCTCTATACTAATGCCAGGATGACCTCCCAAAACAGTCATCTTGTTCTCTATGGATAAAGTCCAATCTATTTGAGCATGGTATATAAGGCTCTTCATGGTATGGCTCCTGCTGAACTTTCCAGTTGATCTCCCACTAATTCCTAATTGTATCTTATACTCCAGTCACATGCAGCTACTTGCCATTCCTTGAACACTCCATGCTTCCTTGGGCTTGGCATACGGTAGACATTCACTAAGTGTTCACTGACTTAAAATGCCTTTTTGAATATGCTCCTCTGTCTGGAATACCATTTCCACCTTCTAACTCCCCGATCTACAAAATTCATCCCAAACATTACTTCACCCAGGTCAGATTCCTTGATCTTCCCCAACCTATCCTCTCTTCAGACTGAGTTGGGGGTTCCTCCTTTGTACTTTCATAGCCCCTTATGCATAACTACCATAGCACTTTTAAGAATAAATTACAAATGTTGGCTCACTAATCCCTCTCTCTCTTTCCCCCTTCCCTGACCCTACCAGAAGGCTTCATTGAGGACAGAGCCTGTTCTGTCTTCTTCTTTCTATCTACAGCTTGGCATTTTGTGGGCAATTCACAAATGCTTATTGGATACAGGACTGAGTGGATAAAGCATATATTAATGTATATGTGGCAAAGGGCTAAAAGCCATTCCATCTCTATGACAAAGATTCTGTAGTTGTTAGTTTGTCACCCAAACAATACTGGAATAAATTTACATGCAAAACATTGTTCTAGTTACATAGGTGTCCTTCAGTAGCATACCATATGTTGTACTGTAGAGTCTGCATCTAGGGTTTTTAAAAGACATAAACTTTAAGGTATTTCTACACTGGCATAGAACTTTCCAAAGGCAAATTATCTGCATAAGAAACTTTTCTACTTGGTTGATTCCAGGATTATTCGGAAAATTTTCTTCCAAAAGAAAAGACAAAGGTATTTCCTTTGTGCCTGGTGATTCGTGTTTTCCCAAAAGGGAATAATATGATTCAACACTTTGGCTGTATGTCATGAGATAAGAGGAGATAAGTGAAGGGGAGGTGCCAGAGGATGGTGAGAAAGACTCAGTACTCAAAGGAATAAATCTCCTTCCCACAGGTCCAGATCAATTACTATACTAACATTACTTTTCAGTAATCTTCTTTGACATATTGTGGGTTTCCAACCATTGCAATAAAACATAGTATTTTAGAAAATACGTCCTTTTGTTGCTCTCAGAAAGAAAGCAGTGAGAGCAAAACAAAGCAATAAAGCAAACATTTTATGGAACTGATACGTGATTTCATTTATTAAACATATTTATGTTAACCTTCACATTTTTACAGATGAGAACCTTGAGTTCAGAACAGTTAAGTAAAATTTACAGTTTGGTAGAGTAGGATTCAACTGAAGCCTAATTCTAAAGCATAATCACTTTGTATTATGCCATATTCCTCTCAAAGAAAAGTAACAAGAAGAGAAATGCAAATATATTAGAGTTGTAAGCTAAAATTTGTAACTTGAATACTTATATAAAAGTGGTTATCTCTGGGGGTGTCTGGGTGGCTCAGTAGGTTAAGTGTCTGACTCTTGGTATTGGCTCAGATCATGATCAGGTCATGATCTCACAGTTTTGAGATGGACTCCAATAGGGCTCCATGCTAGGCATGGAGCCTGCTTAGGATTCTCTCTCCCCCTTTCCCTCTGGTCTTCTTCCTGCAGTCTCTATCTCTCTAATAAATAAACTAACTAAATTTAAAAATAGTGGTTATCTCTGGATGTATTTTGCAGATTTCCCCCCCTCACACTTTACATATTTCTTGGCTAATTTTCCTTTTGTTTCCTTTTTGTTTTTTAAATGAATGAATGTACTTCAGTAAGAACATTAAAGAGATACTAAATTACATGTGTAAAACTGAACTAGACTAGTAAAAAGGAACTTAATGATTATCCAGTGTTGGTGACAGATGCAGGGAGAAGAGAGTATACCATACACTGCTGATGGGTAAACTGAGATGAACTTTTTGGACAGTAATTTCTTTTTTTTTTTTTAAGATTTTATTTATCTATTTGACAGAGAGAGAGATCACAAGTAGGCAGAGAGGCAGGCGGGTGGGGCATGGGGGGGCGTGCAACAGGCTCAGTGCCGAGCAGAGAGCCCGATGCGGGGCTCGATCCCAGGACCCTGGGATCATGACCTCAGCCGAAGGCAGAGGCTTAACCCACTCAGCTATTCAGGTGGATGCTAATTTCTACCAAAATGTATAATGAACTTACTTCTGACCCAATTTTACTTCTAGAAATCCTGCACAAATATTTGTACCAGTGCACAAGGATCTGCATGTATGTTCACTGCACCACTGTTTGTAACTAAAGGAAGTGGTGAGGGGAAGAGAGAAGGGGAAGGTTGGGGATGGGAGGAGAAGAAAGGAGAAAAGCCTAAACTCATTAACAAGGGACTGATAAAATAACATATAGTAAAACCATATCATAGACTATAACATGATCATTAGAAAGAATAATGAACATCTACGTGCAATGCCATAAGGGTATGTATTTGTACTGACTAGGAATAAATGTATAGACACTGATGTGGAAATTAATATAAAATATAAGTGAAGAAAGGAAGTCAGACTATGTATGTGATACCATTATCTTTTTAAAGTATAAATATAAAGTCTAGGTACATAAAGATATATATATGCCATAGTGTAAAATTACAAGGATTTAGTGACCAAAAAGACTTCTTAATAATTTTAATTTTGGTTGTATTTTGAAATAATATTTGCATATAATGGGTTCAACAAGATAGATTTTTGTTGAATCTCACCTGTTTCTTTTCATTTGTTTAATACGGCTGTTAGAAAATTTAAAATCAGAGATGTCTAGGTGGCCCGGTCGGTTGGGCATCTGACTCTTGGTTTTGGCTCACAATCTCAGGGGTGTGAGATCAGCACTGTGACAGGGTCCATGCTCAGCATGGAGTCAGCTTAAGACTCTCTCTCCCGGGGGTGCCTGGGTGTCTCAGTGGGTTAAAGCCTCTGCCTTCAGATCAGGTCATGATCCTGGGGTTCTGGGATCGAGCCCCACATCGGGCTCTCTGCTCGGCGGGGAGCCTGCTTCCCCTTCTCTCTCTCTGTCTGCCTCTCTACTTGTAATCTCTGTCAAAAAAAAAAAAAAAAAAAAAAGACTCTCTCTCCCTAGTAAATGAATAAATCAATCTTGAAAAAAAAAAAAGAAAATTAAAATCATACATATGGCTCACATTGTATCACTCTTGGACAGAACTGCTCTATATACTTAGATATTATTTTTAGCTTGTTTTGCAGTAAGTTTCTATTACTTTGATAATTTTAGTAATACTAAGCTGACATCAATAATTACTGCCTACAAATCAAATATTTATAATTCACTATAACCTGAGAAATTATATTGTTACTTTTTCTAAGGAAATGATTTTAGCAAGTATAGGAAAGAAACACCTTTTATCACTGCTCTCTTAACTCTACTTATAGTCACGTAAAACTTCCAAACTCTCTGCTGTCCTTATAAAGAAAATGTATACAAAGCAAACATCAAGTTGAATACTAAGTTTATAAACTTTCTCTAGATAGCCATCAAAATAGTGTGACTATGTAATAATAGTCTCATTAACAATAGCTACTCAAATGTTGCATAAATTCTGATCCATCATCAACCTTGCAAAGAGGCAGGAAAGCATTATAAAGAATTTTCTTTGAGATCTCTTTCCCCACTCCTTTTCAAAATATTTTTTCACTTGAATTCACTGCAATGTCAATCATACTTTAAGCTCTCTTCTATTATAACTATTAAATGAAATAAACACTGAAAGTTCATGAACTTGCCTCACACATTAGCAAAAGATTAATAAATGTTCATGATTTAGGATATTAGCCTTATCTTCACCTTACAAATGGGCTATACACTAAAAAGCTCATTAATAAATCAACTGTTTAGAACTTGGCCTGTATTCTCATACATACATATATACATATATATATTCATACACAAACACATTCACAAACATAAAAACATAAACATATATATATAATTTAAAATAATAAAGTGATGCATATATACATATAAAAGTACTGTTTCAAGATCAAGATATATACGCCAAGAGTAAGTTTCTGCTCTGGTATAAGAGAGGCTCTCTTGAGAGGCAGGGCAGGGGGTCATGGGGAGAAGGGAGGGAAAAAATGAAACAAGATGGGATCAGGAGGGAGACAAACCATAAGAGATTCTTAATCTCAGAAAACAAACTGAGGGTTGCTGGAGCGGAGGAGGGTGGGAGGGATGGGGTGGAGGGGTGATGGACATTGGGAAGAGTGTATGCTGTGTATTGTGTAAGACTGATGATTTACAGACCTGGACCCCTGAAGCAAATAATATATTATATGTTATTTAAAAAAAGGAGGGGGGCTCTCTTTCCAATTTTCTATAACGTTCAGGACACTCTTAAGCATTTAGTAATCACTTGACAAATTATTGGTTAATATAATTGTCTATGTTCATTTCAGATTTTTTTTGTTCTGGGGGCTTTTGTATAAAAAGGAGAAAACATAAGACAATATGGTAATAATATATCTTCTTATATTTAGAGGGCTTTATAGAAAATTATAGAAAAAGGTTAGACTTACAATTTAGCATGAAAGGACTGAATTAGATATGATTCTTATAAATCACAGTAACCTAGTTAGCCTCAGTATAAGAACGTTCTAATATCAAACTGTTGAACACTACTGTGGTTTTTAGGAAGTCTTTGAAAAGTATGGAATTCATTCCTGGAATATTAGAAGGCTACAAACCCGGACCATATTATTTTGCTCCCATCTTTCATTCAGTTACCTTAATTAAATTGATTTGGGGCTGGGGTCTCAAATTTTTGAGGAATGGCCACTGTAGTGAGCCAACCTTAAGGAATAACTCCATCTGCTATAGAACTATTAAGTATTTTATAATCAGTGTTCCCTATGTGAAGCCCTCCATGAGGAATTTCTAAGTGAGTTGTTAGGTAATGCCTCTTTCCCTGAGGAATCAGGGTTTTTTCTTCCTAAAAATAAAAAAAAGGTGGAAACTGGCTTTTTCAATTAACCACTGGAAAGCTTCGTGTGAGGTTCAACTACACGAGGTTCAGATTCTCACTAAATGCTAAAAGCACAAAAATATACTTATAAATTGCCTCATGTCCTTTATGAATCAATGTAGGGGAAGAATAAATACATAATTAGGCTTTTCTCTATTGCATCACATAATTAATTCCTCCTGAGTCTCTATGTTAAAATATCTATGTAAGAGAGGGGCACCTGGGTGGCTCAGTTGGTTAAGCATTTGCCTTCAACTCAGGTCATGGTCCCAGAGTCCTAGGATGGAACCTTTGTGTTCCTCGCTCAGTGTGGAGCCTGCTCTATCTTAAATAAATAAAATCTTTTAAAAAATATCTATGTGAGAGAGAGAGAACTTACTGCTTGAACACATAGAAATATAGCAATATATGTGTAGAAGAAAGCTAAAAACTATTCATGATTAGACGCTCTTGGTATGAAAAGTGTTTGATTTTTGTATTTACATTTGTTAACTTACTGCCAAGAAGTTGAAGACAACCTCATGTGGAATACTGAATACACAGAACATTCTCCATTACTCCTTTTCAAACAGGTATAGTATAGACACTCCAGTTTGTTCATTCAAGATCAATGACTGGGTATTAATCATTTCTGTTGGAGGGGACTGGAAGAGATTATGCTGAGTGAAATAAGTCAAGCAGAGAGAGTCAAGTATCATATGGTTTCACTTATATGTGGAGCATAAGGAGGACACTGGGAGATGGAGAGGAGAAGTGAGTTGGGGGAAATCGGAAAAGGAGATGAACCATGAGAGACTGTGGACTCTGAGAAACAAACTGAGGGTTTTGGAGGGGTGGGGGGTGGGGGGGTTGGGTGAGCATGGTGGTGGGTATTAAAGAGGGCATGTATTGCATGGAGCACTGGGTGTGGCGCATGAACAATGAATTCTGGAACACTGAAAAGAAATAAAATAATATTACACACACACACACACACACACAAATCCATGACTGGGGCATCTGGGCGGCTCAGTCAGTTAAGTGTCTGCCTTCGGCTCAGGTCATGATCCCAGGGTCCTGGGATAGAGCCCCACATGGGGCTCCCTGCTCAGCAGGGAGTCTGCTTTCCCCCCCTCTCTGCTTACACTCTGCTTGCGCTCTCTCAAATAAATAAATTCTTTAAAAAAAAATCCATAACCAAATAATCTTTTTTTTGCCACATAAATATTATTTTTCATGAGCAGAGCACATACACAACACTTGGACTTACTAAACCAGGGATTCATGTGAATGATCTCAGAGGACACCGGAAACCCTAGGCTTCTTTTCCATCCTCCAGTGTCTTTAGAAGGCAATTTCTAAACTACCATTTCTACCAACACCCTTTGAATCTCAGCAAATTGTTCATAAGAGCTGCATCAAGGCAGTCTGCCATCAATTATGTTCACAATAGTGGCTCAATCATATATGCACTATCACTGATTATTCTAAGGAAATACTACATTTCAGAGAATTAACTCTAGATGAAATCATCACATATACTAGACTATTTATAGAAAAACACAATTTCATATGTGAAAGTTTTCATTCAGATCTTTCAGAATATTTTATGTCTTCAATAGTAAGGAAATAAAGCACAAATTAAAACAATAATTAAGTATTTCATTATGTAATTCCTAGAATGACAACTATGTACAACATTCAGACTTAAAATACCCTTCACAGTTCATATTTATTTATCCCATTAAGAAGTGAACTTTAAACAACTGTAAGTTCAATTTTAAACTTTTTTTTATTGTATAATTTTATTTTTTTAAGGATTTATTTGAGAGAGAGAACAAGCAGGGGGAGCATCAGGCAGAGGGAGAGAGAGAAGCAGGCTCCCTGCCAAGCAGAGAGCCTGTCACAGGTCTGAGGACCTGATCCCAGGACACTGGGTTCATGACCTGAGGCAAAGGCAGAGGATTAACCTACTGAGCCACCCAGGCACACCACCCCATTTACTGTGTAACTTTAAAGTAATTTGCCCATTGAAGTTTGCCATTTATTCTTATGGCTAAGTTAGTTGTTCCATTTTTTTTTTAATTTTATTCAATATATACACTTTTTATTTTGGAAGAGATTATTCCAAATGTTTTACATTTCTTCTACTAGATAATTCTATATTACCCTGTATGCCATGATAAGTTCCTTTCATTCAAACTGGTACTTATTTTCTTAAGCAATTCTTATTTGGCATTTTTGGCCAAATTTCAATAGCTTTGTAGCTTATAGCATTTTTCTAAAATTTTCATTATTTCTAGTTCAATTTAAAACCAGTCTGAATCACTTTTTCAGTATTAACCTGTTGACATTCCCTGCATGGAAATCAAACTACCTTTTGAAATTTAGTATTCTTTTTCATTTTCAAAAACTTAATAAATACTAGGTTTACTGAAGAGTCAGATTCCATTAGTAGATTACTTCACAAACAGATCACTCAGTTGTTTTCAGACTTTTATCTGTTCTGTTCTCTTTATGGCATTTAATATCTTTATGTCATTTAAAGTAGATTAATGAAATTATGTATATTTTTTAAAGCAAATCACTGAACCAATAATTAAGTTGTTTAAAATCTACCAAAACTTGGTTGTCTGGGTGGCTCAGTAGGTTAAGCGTCTGCCTTTGGCTCAGGTCATGATCCAGGAGTGCTGGGATTGAGTCCTCATCAAGCTCCCTGCTTCGCAGGGAGTCTGCTTCTCCTTCTGCCCTTCCTCCCATTTGTTCTCTCGATCTCTCTCTCTAATAAGTGGGTAAAGTCTTTAAAAAATAAAAATAAGTTAAAAAATAAAATCTACCAAAACTCCTACTGATTTGAGGTGAACGCTAGCCTATTGCTTCAAACACAGTTCTCAACCTAGAATGCAGAGAGATATATACAAGTATCTGCAAATATGTCATCAACATTACTGGTACACAAGACAAAAAAGGATAAAGTTGGGCAAATTATTCTAAAATTATATTATCATCATAGTTACTTCTTCCAAAATGTATATAGTAAAACTAATAATAATAAATGCAACACATAATTTAATAAAATGTCAAAAATGAGAATTTCTCCTTCAAGTGATGGCAACAAATAACCCAATTATACCCAAGTTAGGTGTAAAGACTCTTACCTTCCTTGATAATTACAATTCATTTTGTAAATGTAAGGTGATACACATCTTTAATGGGATTTGCTGAGAGAAAGATTTTACATTAAATTCACTGAGCCCCTTATGAAAAATTGAGGGTATATGAGGAAAAAAGATACAAAAATATGTATTTTTTAAAAAGCTATACATATGCCCTCTAGTCAGGTATATGTAGAGATATGGTTAAACCTTTAGAATGACTAGCTCCTTCCACAAAATAATAGAAATATGTTTTGTCTAAAACTCAAAGGATCCTTTTTTCTTATTAAAGAGCTATTTAATGACATTCCAAAATATGTAAAAATATGTCAAAGATACTGTTCAATGGAAATGCTATTATATTCTAAAAAGTCTTAAACTTTCTATGTAAGCAAGACACAGAAGTAAACTTGTTATTCAGAAATAAAAAATGGGGGTGCCTAGGTGGCTCAGTTGGTTAAGCAGCTGCCTTTGCTCAAGCCTCGGGCTCCCTGCTCAGTGGGAAGCCTGTTTCTCCCCTCTGTTTACCCTGCTTGTGCTCTCTGTCAAATAAATAAAATCTTTAAAAAAAAAAAAAATGAAAAAATATATTTCAAAATTGCCATTGTTTTCACTATCATGTATTTTATTGCTCTAAAAAAAGTTTTAAAGCACACAAAAATTTAAATTTCTACCTCAAGCTCATAATCCCAGGGTGAGAGAATTATGACATACTGGTCAATTTTCATATATTTACATTCCTGATGTAGCCTAATGTTACTCTCTATGGAGACTGTAAAAACTAGTTGTACAGCTTGACTCTAGAAAGGCAGGCTTCTAGTTTTTGTTTTTCAGGAATCAACTGGACCTTATTATTATGATAATTTCAATAACAATATCATCTATAACACCTACCATTTGTTCTCACACTGTATTTATAACCATCAATTTAAAATGTGTTCATTGGTCAGAAAACTATTTTCAATCTAAAGTACCTGAATCTTAAGAAACAGTAACTCAAGGTTTTTTTTAATAGGAGCTAAATTGCAAAAAGTTTGCATTTTGTGGAGAAAATATGAAAGGATGACTGCAGGGATGAGGTGAGGGTACCAAGTTCTCTAGGATCTCCTTGTTCTCTCAAGAAGAGACCTTATATTTCTCCTCAGCCCTAGGCCTTAGCAGCACTTCAGTGTACCATGGAGAGATGGACTGAAGATTCAGAGAGGGAAGTAGGGCAGGGAGGCATGCAAGTACTGCAAAAATCTTACCTCTGTTGTACCCCACTGGAAGAGGGAAAGAGAAATAACAAAGTCACATTAATCCAAGTGTAATATTATCATAAGAGATTCAAAATAATGAAATGAACATTTAAAACAAAAGGCCTTTATCACTAAAAAGAAATAAGAACCAAATTTCAGAAATTGATGGGAATCAGCAAAAAAAATTTTTTTAAGATTTTATTTTTAAGTAATATCTACACCCAACATGAGAATTGAACTTACAACTCTGAGATCAAGAGTCCCACACTCCACAGATTGAGCCAGGCAGGCATCCCAGCAAATTTTTTTTAATTTTTTAACACTTTGGTGTTTTATTTCTGTAACATTTTATTTCCTCTTTATAACCTCAAATTTTGCTTCAAAGTACTATTCTGACATGTTCCTTTATTCCTTCCCTACTGTATTTTAAAGTTACTTACACAAAATGGGAATTTTACCAATCAAATAATTTCACAACTATTTTAAACCAATCACAAATGTAGCAAGTGTCTCATTTCTAAAAGTCACTTACTGTCTTAAATATCAAGCAGAGTGTTATATTTTCAAACACAGTATGTCTTCGTTAGGAAATTTGGGACACATCAGAAATCTGTTTGCTAGATAGAAAAGCAACGATTTAGAGAAACATTTCCCTTTAAGTACTGGCTGGATATGTCAGAAGGTTTCTCAACTTTTCTCGGGGGGCCCCTTTCTCTGAGCTACTCACAACAGCAAATCCCAAATTTGGAAAAGGCTTCTACTTCAGAATTTTTTTTTCCAAATATCTTTAGTCTTAAAGTTAACTAACACATCAGAGATTCTCAATAAATACCATATTTTTCACATTTTTGTCAGAAGCCAAGAGATCCCACTGAAACTTTTTGTCTGGGAAAATTTTCTATCTTTGCCAGAACCCATTTATTTCTTAAGTTTCCAGTGCTAAATGTGATGTGTAAAATTACAAAAACCTAAACTATGAAAAAGGCAAGGTACCAAACCATATAAAACATGTTACCCCTAGTGTGTAAAATAGTCATATGTTTCAAATTGTACAGACTATCCTGGGGGAGGGGGGGAAAAAACAAAACAGCTTCTGAAAAAGGGAAACTGAGAGGCTGGAGGAGAGGAGTAGGAGAGTTGTCTCTTTTCACTGTATTCCCTTTAGTGGTATTTGCTTCTCTCCCCACCCCTCCCCTCCCCAGCCTGCAGCATTGTTTTTAAGGAAAGCAAACTCAACAAAAAACTTCCCTTAAAAATACATTTCCTATGAAATCCAATTTAGTCGATAATATTTAAGAAACTACGGAGTATAAATTTCCATACATAATTGGGACAGACAATAATCTGATGAAGTGAATTTGATGAAAAGCTTTAATGGAATATCAAGTGGACTGTTTTAATTTGTGTCTGTATATAAATGTACATATACGTCCTTTAGACATCATCTGCACGTATCCAAACAGTGTTTCCAGCATGAAAGTATGTCATTTCTAGAATGAGGCACAAATAATTGATAAAGAGAAATGTTAAAGATTGTGATTTTTTTTTTCTTAACTACTGACCTCCAGTGAAAGAGTAACATTCAGGGTATCAAGCTCCCCAGCAGCCAGAAGAGCCTCCAGATATGATAAAGTACTTTTTATTTAAAAATGGGATCCTTCCATATGTAAATGAACCTGTAGCAGGACTCAATACAGCTGAAAAACAAAATAAGCAACAACTTGCAGTATAACCACTTGATGGGAAATGCTAGCCTGTAGTTCTATAAAACAAATTACACTAGATGAAATGTATAACCTGAAAACAGACTAAATAATAACTGGAAAAATGTAATTATAAACACTTCTTCAATTTGGGTAACTAATCAACATGAACATTATGACAATAGGCTTCATTTCTGAGACATGTTTGAACTTGGAAAATAAAATATAATGGTTCACATGGACTTTTTTATCCATAGATGCCATCACACAAGTATTTTTGCTTACCTTGTTGTCTCTGATAAAAGTTTGAAATATCTTTCTACATTCTTTTGTTTAAACTACTACAAGTAAACAATTCAATTTTAATTAAAACAAAATTCAAAGCCAAACTGCAGCTTTCAGGGTTCCAACAATCACCTAAGTACATATATAAATGCTTCTTTGTGTGCCACCAATTTTTAAAAATAGGCAATTCCACTTGCAGGTAAAGAGGAAGACCTAGCCCAAGTGTTTCGAGTTCAGTAAAGACCTGTAAAAGTAGTATCATGTTAAAATTACAGCAATACTAACCATGCTAAGTCAATTAACTGACAACTACAAACAATTCATGTAACTTTGCCTTTTGTACCTTTAGCATTTTTAAATACTCCTCTACACACTTGCCTGGTTGACACTTTGTTCTCACAGATGACCATACTGGTCCCTTCCCACCCCCTCACCCCCAGAGAGGACACATTCTTTGCAAAACTCGTTGAAATGAACAAAACAATGATTAAAACAATAAGAGCAAAACTCTGGAAGACAATCCAACCAAAGGGTTAAAACCAAACAGGAAAAGGAAGAGGTAACACTGTTCTTGCCTTCAAGACATGTACTGTTAAGTTAACCTAGAACGTTTTTCACACATTCTTTTCTTCTTCTTTTTGAACAATAAAAATCTCGCTTAAGAAAGCATACCCCTTGTTCTTTCTCCTGCCCCACCAGTATGCAGGAAAACTTAAAAACTGTATTCTCATCTCCCCATTTTCTTTTTTTAAACTGCAAGATTGTTTTCAAAATTTAGTCACTAAGCTTTGCACACTTCTTTTGTTTTGCCATGTTCAGCATTTGGTGGAGAGTTCACAATGTCTAAGTTCTTTGCTCTGCAGGTAAATTCGCAAATTAAAAAATGACAGTTTTTAAAAAATCAGTTATCTACGGTTTTCTATTTTTCAAGAGAAACGATCTTTTTTAGTGGTTTCTGCATCCATTTCATATTCCTTAAGCAAGTTATATATTTTCTGACAACAACAAAAAGACCCATTTTAAACAGCTAGAAATACTTAGGTTTTGGGTTTTTTTTCTTTCTCTTCTTTTTGATCATGGCAGTGGTAGGAGAATAAATCGTAAATTGAATATTTACTTGAGACAGAGATATGAGGCGGGAAGAGAAAAAAACAGGGAAGGAGGGAGCGAAGAAGAGAGGAAAAAAGCAGCAGCAAAGGAAAGAAAATTGTGAAGAACTTTACAAGAGTAAAATGAACATGAAACCTTCTAACAAATAAAAATGTACCCTCATTCCCTTATCCAACCTCCATCCCCACAGATTAAAAACAGAATACTTACAAGTTAGCATCTGTGTATTTGTGGGTATCTCTGTGTGCATGTTTTCTCTCTTCTTTGGATTTGGACACTTTAAACTAATTTGGAAGTGCCCGTTTGGCTGCTCACAAAATGATGCTTAAGGGTCTAAAGATGCATAAATTAGAAGTCCTGCAATGGCAGATGATGGTCATTGTACCTCATCTCTTTATGCCCTTTTATGGTGGGACCCAAGAGCCTTTTCTTTTTTCTTTCTGTCTTTCCTTTTCTTTCTTTCTCTTTCTCTCTCTCTCTCTTTCAACACTTCAGATGATGAAGCAAATGAGGAGCTGGTCGCTGTAGAGGACCAGGCGAGCCCTGCATAACCCCTGCAGCTCAGCCTCCCATCCCCGATGCCCAAATGTAGTGGACTTTGCTACAAAGTCCCTTTAGGGAAACTCCGGTCTGGAAGGAAAGAAGCGTTGAGTTCTTGACGTCAAGCCCCGACGCCGACCTCGGAGTTTCTAATTTCTGGTGCTCGAGGGTTGGGGTAACTGCTGGGGATGGAGGCGGGAAGGATGGAGAAAGCAGAGGGGGGTGATCTTCTCAAGAAGCAGCCAACTGCCCCCTTTACCTTTTCTGCCTCCATTACGGGGGTGGGGGGTAGAGAAAAAGATGTCAATGACCATTGTTTGCTCGTTTGGGATGTTGCTCCGCCCCCCGAGTCTGTCGTAAACCTGGCGGCGGACTAAAATAAACCCCAGATCCCGCGGCCGGGGGCTCGCCGCGCCGCCGACTCCTCGTCACAGGCGCTGCCGCCGCAGCCGGGGTGGCGGCGACGACCGGCCGCCGCGTCCCGCCCGCGCCCGCCCCGGGCCCCCCTACCTGGCCGCTCGCCGAGCCATGTCGTTGAGCCCCAAGCACACGACGCCCTTCTCCGTGTCCGACATCCTGAGCCCCATCGAGGAGACCTACAAGAAGTTCGGCGGCGCCATGGACGGCGCGCCGCCCGGTCTGGGGGCGCCCCTGGGGGCCGCGGCCGCCGCCGCCTACCGCGCGCCGCCGCTCGGCCCCTCGTCGCAGGCGGCGGCCGTGGCGGGCATGCAGCCGCCCCACGCCATGGCGGGCCACAACGCGGCGGCGGCGGCGGCGGCGGCAGCGGCGGCGGCGGCCGCGGCCGCCACCTACCACATGCCGCCGGGCGTCTCGCAGTTCCCGCACGGCGCCGTGGGCGGCTACTGCAACGGCGGCCTGGGCAACGTGGGCGAGCTGCCCGCCTACGCGGACGGCATGCGGGGCGGCGCGGCCGCCGCGGCCACCGGCTGGTACGGCGCCAACCCGGACCCGCGCTACTCGTCAAGTGAGCGGGGCGGGCGGCGCGGGACTGGGGGCAGGCGGACGGCGCGGGCTTTGCCCCTCGCAGCCCGGGGCGCGCGCGGCGTCCTGGGACCCAGCGGGGGACGCGCGGTGGGTGCGGGGCTCCCGGGCGCGCGGAGGGTGCCGGGACCGGGCTGGGGGCGCGCGGGGGGGGGTCCTGGGACCCGACCCGGGGCGCGTGAGGGGCGCCGGGCCCCCGGACGCGCGGAGGGTGCCGGGACCAGCCGGGGTCCCTGCGGCGTCGCGGGCCGCGCGGTGCGAAGAGCTTGGGGCGGCGGCGGGAGCAGAACCCCGGCAGGCCTGGCGCTCACCCGGCTTCTCCCTTTGGGGCCCTCCCCAGTCTCCAGGTTCATGGGGCCGTCGGCGGGCGTGAACGTAGCCGGCATGGGGTCGCTGACGGGCATCGCGGACGCCGCCAAGACGCTGGCGCCGCTGCACGCGGCCGCGGCGGCGCCGCGAAGGAAGCGCCGCGTGCTCTTCTCGCAGGCGCAGGTCTACGAGCTGGAGCGTCGCTTCAAGCAGCAGAAGTACCTCTCGGCGCCCGAGCGCGAGCACCTGGCCAGCATGATCCACCTGACGCCCACGCAGGTCAAGATCTGGTTCCAGAACCACCGCTACAAGATGAAGCGGCAGGCCAAGGACAAGGCGGCGCAGCAGCTGCAGCAGGACGGGGGCCTGGGGCCGCCGCCGCCCCCGCCGCCGTCCCCGCGTCGCGTGGCGGTGCCCGTGCTGGTCAAGGACGGCAAGCCGTGCCAGAACGGTGCCGGCACGCCGACGCCCGGCCAGGCCGGCCCGCAGCCGCCGGCCCCGACGCCGGCGCCTGAGCTCGAGGAGCTGTCGCCCAGCCCGCCCGCGCTGCACGGGCCGGGGGGCGGTCTGGCGGCCCTGGACGCGACCGCGGGGGACTACGGCGGCGGCGTGCTCGGCGCCAACCTGCTCTATGGCAGGACGTGGTGACCGCGCGGGCGCCCCGGGGCGGGGTCCGGCCTGCGGCGCGGAGGCTGTGTGAGAAACTTCGAGAACGGATGGGGGAGACACACCGAAGCGGACTCTTACGTACACGGCGATCGGAAACTAATGAACGGGTCGTGGAGAGGGGCAGCCTCTGCACGTCTTTGCTGGGGGTGGGGAACAGCGACGGCCCCGGGATTGACTAATACGACGCCAGGAGGCTGTGAGGTGGTGATTTGCTCCTTCAGAAGTTCCTAAATTATTCGAAAAGCTGGCTGAGCCCGCATCCACCACGTTCCTAACCAAAGCTCTCAAGAGTTTTAAAAGTTGGAAACTTTGTTGGTGTTTGTAGCTCAAAAAATCAACCCAGCTTTAATAATGAATTCTTTTTTGGAGTGGAACTTGAGAGATTAATTTTCAAAGGCCTCCCCCTTAAGTGCAATTTCATTAATGTTTGATTGAAAGTACTTTGTAGCTCAAGGTGGATCATGCACATAGCAACATTATTGCAGGGGAATTATTGCCATTTAGGTAATAGAGAAATGAAATAAAAATAATCAAAATAACTGCTTATATGGATTGATAAAGCTTTTTAAGTTTAATGGCGATTTTAAAATGTTTTGATCGTTATTTGGCAAATGAGTGTTTCTATATTACTCTAAAAGAGGATATTTCCTACTGTAAGAAGCGGCTCATAAGAAGGAAGGATTGTAAACTACTACTTATGTGGAATCTGGTCTCCCAAAATCAGCTGATAAAATAAATGCACGCTGTCTTTCCGTAGATCTGTTATTTGCTCTAAGTTATTTGCTTATCTGAATTAGAATACCTTGATAAAATACTGGAACAAGCAAGCAAATTTGCTAAAATTGACATCTATATATTTCAAAGCATGTCAAGAAGGAAGAGAATAGGTGATTTATTGAACTGTAATCAGAATGTAAAGAGTAAGAATTATTTATAATTTTCCCGTCATATTTACAACTTAATAGGGGTTGCACACCGATTTTGTTGGTGTTTTATTGTACAAATAATGTATTTACTCTTTAATATGCCAATTTATATTTCTTATGTTTCAAATGAATATTTAAATATAACTTAAGAGAATCTTAAGTACTTTTTTGGTTAAAGTCAAGTGGTCATTTCTTTTTCACTAAGTTGTATAGGTTTTATTTTGGTTTGGCTCCCCCCCCCCCCCACCTTGCTGGCATGACATGACACCGCAGCTCAGTTTACTCATGATTTAAATAACTGGTATTGGAGTAAAAATACCAAAAGCAAGCTGAAGAATGTTAGCTTATAAAACGAATGAAAATTAAAGACCTGACATAGATGAAGTGTGATTTATAGGTGATCACAAATAGTTAACAGAAACCCTAAAACTCTTACACATTTGAAGTTTTAGAATTAGTTTGAGACTGAAACATATCATTCCACTTCATTGTTTGGGTGTTTTTCTGAATGTACAAAGTAAATCCTTCAGAAGGTGTTTTAGAAATTAAACTTGCACTTTCTCTAAACTGTATTTTACATAATAATAATAAAACTCCAGTCCCTTTCACAGAGGGGAAAAAACAACCACTGGACAAGCAAGGGGATCAGCTTTATCAATGCTATGTGAATGCATTTTTGGGAAAATAACTAATTTTTTAAAAAACTATTTACATAAAAGGAAGTAATTTGAGTGCGAAAATAGTATAAAAATGGTCCAATACACCTACAGAAAATTCTCCCAATTTGGGTTTTTGCATATTGAAAGAACTGACTTGAAATTTTTGCCAAGCTAGCGTAATTACTACTGATATGCCAAATTTCAAAATGCTTGTTTATATTGATTTGATTCCCTCACATCAGTACCAGAATTCTGAAATTTTACTTCTAGGAAATGTGTTCCGAAAGTCCACATGGTTTGCAATATATATACACCTATTACAACCCAATACTTACCAATAATAGCTTATGGACTAAAGGCTCCAAGTAACATGTTTAAAGAAAACAATCTTCATGGACAATTTTTCCATTGATAATTTATTTCTGGAACAAAGAGTCTCTTAGATTAAGTGAACTCTGTATCCAAAAGATCATTAAGAAAAAACAGCCTTCTTTATACAGTATTTTCTAAAAGTGTATTTGCTGTAGGCATGTATTTTTCCCTTCAGCATTCCTTTAAGTAGTAAAGGAACCACTGCCAGAAGTAATCGCTGCAGAAGGCTTAACATCCTACACCCAGAAATGCACAGAGTTTATGTGTGCACATTCTGAAATTAGGATAAGGTTTGGTTCTTGAAACATTGGAATAGAAAATGTTTTTACTATAGAATTCTGCATTCTAATTAATGCAAAGCAAGAGCTTTTTTTCTTCTGTTGCAATTAGTGCTTTGCAGATCTTTTATAAAAACACAAACGGCCAGACTAGGTGAAACTCATTAACTGAAGAGGAGGATAAGTGTCTTCACAACCAAGAGGGAGGGCCGAGGCAGGGTCTGAGTGGAACAAAGCCCTCTCAAAGTTTAGCAGAGGCCAGAGCAAAACTCGGTTCCAGAAATGCTAACTGCAGATGTGATATTTTCCTAAATGTTTTGGGGTTTCACAACAAGCTTATCTTTTCCAGTTGAGGCACAGAAACAAAAACCCAGAATCAAAGTTGCAGAGAGGAACAGCAGGGATTGCAGGTACTTTTCTGTAATCTTCATTGGGATATGAATTGGAGCTTTGAGTGTGTGGCAGTGTGCAATGTTGAAGGCACAGGAATGGTGTTTTGTATAGAAAGCATGGAGGGTGTAACCCAGTTTTCTATTTAAGGTTTTGCTTAGAATTAAAACCCAATGGTCAAAACAAGTAGCCAGACTTTTATCAACACAGATGTTGTGTCCAAACTCCATTCTGCTAGCAATTGTTTACTTTCAATTTAAAGCAAATCAGAAATTCTATCCTGGTCACTAAATGCAAGCACCTTCCAAAGAATGGCTTTGTTAGCTACATTGAATACTGATGATTTAAAAGACTTTCGGAGTAAATTTGTGTACCACAATCACAAAGACCCATGGACTGGGTTTTTAGATATGAATTTGTGCATAAATAATGCATTATGTAGTGGCAGTACAAGTTTCAGATGTTCAAAGCATGAATGATATTGCCCAACCGTTTAACACAACAGTAACTTGTGTGGAAAAAAAAAAGCTTTATGTTGACAATTTCGGTCCAGTTTTTAAAAAAATGCTGCTACTTGCCATGCCCAAACCCAATGAGACAGGGAATTGGGATACAATTTATTTTTTAAAAAAAATTAGATAGTTTTTTTGTTTTGTTTGTTTTTTTACTGCTAGTGAGAATGCTAGTGAGAATTGGTGAGCATCTGGAGAAGATTCAGAGAAAATGGCAGACAGGCGCTGCATTCACATTCCATCAGGAATTTGCTCTCCCTAGTAAGTACTGAGAAAACTTTGTGATTTCAGGATCACTTTTATTTTGTCATTTTTCATTTTGGGGTAGTGGAAGCTTCTGGGAGAGTTTTTTGGTTTCATTGTTTTTGCTTTAGATGTATACCCGCAATTCAATGAAATGTGTACCCAAAAGAGAATGAAATGCCTTTTATTTCATTTTTTTAATCCCTTGTAACCTCTATTTCAGTCGTTGTTTAGGTAACTTCTAATAAAGGTTTAACCACTAACATTGCGTAACTCTAAGTTGTGCTATTTTGCAGTAGTGAATATAGCTCTATTCCCATTTCACATACAAAAATCAAAGCATGTTTTCTTTTAGCCCTCCTTATTCCGTAAATACGAAATCCAGAAACAAGCAACACAAGAGGTTAACTTTACCCTGAGTGGAGGAAAAATCTGTCGAGAAAGGGCCATTTGTTATTTTATTGTTTGTTGACTTTCTTCCTAATTAGAAATAGCAGGACAGTCGATCTCCAGGAAGTCTGGCGAGATCTCAGCTCCCTGGCCCTCTGGAGCGATCAGGAAGAGGCGTCGGACTAGCGGGATGGAGCCTGACAGTTCTCAGCGGTCCGGGAATGAGGAGTCTTAGTTGACTCTTAAGAGAAGGTCTGAACTTCGGATTTCTAAGCTTAGCTAAATTCGGTTACGCTCAGACTTAGAACTTAAAACTGCAGCCTCGGAAGGAAGATCTCCGCTATCCCCTTACAGGCTCGATGTTTGCGTTTCGTGCAGGGAGTTGAGACGGTAAAACGAGCAGGTGAAAAAGCTGCGGCGCCACTTCCCGGAACCGAGGGCTGCGGCTGCAAGGATTCACTTTGGGCCTCGCGGCGGCCGAAACCATACTGCCCAGACTGCGGGTCGGGGGTTTGAACTTTCCTGTGCCCACCTTACTAGACACCGGCGGCTCGCGGGGCTCCCGAGCGGGCGAGCGGCTGGACGCGGGTCGGGGCGCGGGCGGGAGAGGCAGCAGGCGCCGAAAGGAGCGGGTGGATGGGGTGCGCTAACTCGCCCCGCCGGCGCGCCTGCCCGCCGGCCTGGGACCTTGCCTCTGAGCAGCAGCCCGTCTGTCCCCGCCGCGCCAGGCCAGTGGCTCCCGGACGCCGCCACCGTCCCGTCCGGCTGCGATGTCACCGCGCCCCGAGGCCCTCGACTCGGTCGGAGGTGCGCCCGACCTCCAATGCGCCCCGCGGAAAACCAGAGCTCGCAAAACTCAGCTCCACCCCGGCCCGCCCAGACGTCCCGCGCCCTAGGACGAAAATTAACTATAGCTCATTACACCCAATTTGCCTTTGTAACGCCAAATGGCAATCTAATAGTTTGTGGATGGCTTTGTTATTTTAACGTGCATTACCTCATTTGATCCTTAAAGGGAAGACAATTGCTCATTAAGGGCCCTTAGAGCCACAATAATATCACTGTTTCATGTTCTAAGATTTTTAAGCATCTTTAATAGGAGACCCTGAAAACCTGTCTCTTTAGGTAGTATCAGTAGTTATTTAAATTGGATCCATTAACTATTTTTATATCCGAATATGGAGGGAATGCTTATAGCTTTAAATATTCTATTTGAAGTTCTAAGAAGCGTTCATTTGTTGAAATAATAGGACATTTTTCTGGCAGATTCAGACTCGGGGGGGGGGACAAGTTGGAAAGAGAGGAAGGAGTAAGGAGCAAGAGGAGGGAGCAAGGATGAAGGAATGTAATGTAATGTAAGTGAGGGTTCATCTAGGGGGCAGGTGTCCTCCAGGACACCCCACCAAGTTGAGGGAATCTAGCTGGCACAGCTTTTCCATCAGGCTTTTGGCTTAGATGCCTTCAAAATACTTTAAACATTCACTTTCAAATTAAAATTTTTAAACAGTTATATGTAACTGTGTATAAGCCAAACAAAAACAATTATTTTATACACACTCATGACAGCTAAAAATTAAACAAAAACGAAAAATCTGAGAAGATACAGGTTCTGTGGAAGTGTGGGTTTGGGGTATCTATGAAGCTACAGAGAGGACATTTATATGGGCTCCTCTGGAATATGAAATACTTGATTTAGGTGGCTATTCATTTGTAGTATTTGGAACATAGAGAAATTTAAAAGGTGTTATCACTTTAACATATTGTGAAGGTTATAATGGTTGTGTTGTTAATTCCCAGCAGAGAGGCTTTGTCTCAACAATGAAGGACCTTTCTCTATTCACCCATCACCAGCAAAGAACTCAACAGCTTCAAAATACCTTATTTAAGATTAAGGTGGCCTTTTTTCTGCATAGGCTAAGATTAACAAGTGTGCCTTAGTTGAAATATTAAGCAAAAATGTCCTAAATCAGAAGGTCAAAGAAAAACCTTATTCTACAATCTTAGGCTAGAATAGGCAAATGGTAACAAAGTAGCAAGTCTTTACACATGTGTGTAAATTTGTTGTGGCAAACAAATGAAAGTGCATATGGAAGTGCCATGTATGAACAGCAAGAATAAATTTAAGGAGTAAGTGTGCTGACTAGCAAGAAAAAAAAATGAGTACAAACTGAAATTATTACAAAATAATGCAAAAAATATGCTAAGGAGCACAAGCTAAGTAGCTACAAATTAAACTTTTCACCTTTTCTTAAAGATGTAAAACAAGCCTTAAAACTGAAGGACAAGTCTATATGAAATTTATAAAACATAAATAACTTATTGTATAGTTAGCCAAGTCAGTAGCTCACATACTAACATATGAGTTCGCTGGGCTGTCTTCCTTCTTCATTGTTCTTTTGACATCTAATTGTAGAAATGATTGTCTGAAAAAATGTCTTAAAACAACACATGGCCAAGATTTTCATTGTTGAAGTTCTATAATAAGGACACAAGACACCAGAGTTTTCAGTTGTTGTTTTTTTTTTTTTTTACTAAAGTCCAGAAATTTCCATAAGACAAGTACATTAATGAAATGTTTCCAAAGAAATACTGAACAATATATACTCTAGTTAGCTGAGGGTTCCAGCTCAGGAGTTCATACCTAATTCTTGTGCATTAAAAATCAGCATGGATCTTAGATGATCTAGAATATACTGTGTTTTAAAATCCACAGCTGGTTTGATTTTAACCATAATGAAAAACCAGTATTCCTATTCCATCAAATGTGTTTTACAAGCAATAATAAATTCAGATCCACTGTATTATGCAACACACATCTTTGGAAAGCAACATAAACAGTGAGATCAGGTCAGTAGAAATATACACAGTTAAAAGAAATACACAAAGTACTGTAGTTTTATTAAAAACTACTACTTGAGAAAGAAATCTTTCCACAAATAGCATAGAATTGTAGAATGATGAAAGGATTTGGGAAAGCTTTACAAAAGCCTAATTCCAACTGTATCTTCCTGAGGGTGGTGGCAAAGGGTATTTCCTTCCTTCTCTGGGATATCCCTGTAAATAAGCAAAAGCAAGAGTTTATCTTCTGGATTAACACCCCTTCAAAGACATTAATTTTACATCTCTCTGGAAAAACACACCATAAAGAAGCTGAATATGTCTTAAAAGTATTTAACATGGAAGGTCTTTCATAAATAGGTGCTTTAGGTCCCCAGTTTCATGCAAAGCTTGCTATAAATGGTACCACTGAAAACTACCCAAAGGAGCTGTAACACGCACTTAAGAAACTCCTTAAAATGCACACAAATGAACTACAGTTAAGTGACCTGTGTAAAAGACTAGTGGTTCTCAATCTTCCCTGCCACTGCAGTAATTCAAGTCACACTGTGGTAAGATGTCCACATCATCTTTAGACACTTGAAGGAAAAGTCATTTTGCTTAAGCAAGACAAGAGCTTGATAAGTCAGCTGAGGCCTAATGAACTATTAAGTTTAGGGATTTTTTTTTTGTATGTTTAGCTATAAATAGTAGAGTATTAAGTAACACATTAGATTATTACATAATTACTAGTGACATTCACAAAATATCCTAGTAAGCTTACAAATAACATTTCTGTACAAAAAAATTCCCTCACAATTCCCTTTCTAGGCCTCTAGGATTCTGAAACAGACTCGTCACCCCACACCCTGGCCCCGTGTTGTCATTCAGTGGTTTAAATTATAATGAGTATTTGTAGACCATTAAGGCTTTATTTTTAGTCATATAAACTTCATTAAATAGAGTTGGTCATAATTATACTGTTTTTAACAATGAACTTCTGCAATTTAATAGTACTTCAAAACCTGTGATTTAATAAAAAGTATCTGTGAAAAAAGAGAGTGAGAAAAAGAAATGTATTTGTAAAAGGTCCTAAAAGAATTTTAAATTTACCAATTGGTTTGTATCTTCCAAGTGAATAATGATTTTACCTGCTGTAAAAACAGAGAGTTCCTTCCAGGGAAGACCTCCTCTGAAGGAGATGAGAAACCAGAGGAACTGGGCTCAGAAGAACCCAGCAGCCAGGCCACAGCTCTGCTGCCACTGCTGTTTCCCACTTGGAAAATGAGGTAATCGGACTAAAAATTCTCCAGGGTTTCTTCTAGTTTGTAAGTATGTCCCCATTTCAGTAATACTCATTTTGTAGACTGCCTACTATCATCCCATCAACTCTTCAGCATAAAATGGCAAACTACTGATATGCTTTTTAGACTTCTGGGGCTGACAGTAATTCAAAATAAAATTCTATGAACAAATTTTAATAAATTTTAACAAAATTCTCTCAAAAGATAATTAAGATGATAATTTTTTTATAAAGTGAATAGCCTTGTAAGAAGACACACAAAAATGTGTAGAAGAAAAAAAAAAATCTTTCTAAGCTGTCAAAAGAGAGGTCTTACACAATGGGACCGCATGCCAAGAACCTGTGTAAGAAAATTAATATTCACAGCACTGCAAAAGGCCTGTAGGCAACACCAGGTAAGCAATTTTAAAACCACTTCACATCACCACAGGTGCTAAACTCCATGAACACTGCACACACTAAATCGTAGCATTCTGACCCTGTTCTTTGGCAAGGATTTGATTGCAGAGCACGTAAATACTAGCCAGGCGTCGAATGGCTGGGGGGACAAATAGACTGAGGCAAACAGACCTCTGTCTTAAATTCTGCTTAAACTGGATACCTTACAGAGAAGGAAATGAAGCTCACACATGCTAAATAAATTTGTCTAGGAATTGTTATACTCATTGTAAAGCTATTTAAATTTAGCTAAAAAATATGTGGGAAATAATGAAGGAGATATTTCTTTCCATGAAAAGGGGTATCCCAGATGAATCAAGACAGAGGAGACTATTAAGATGAATAAAGGTAACAGCTAAAAGGGTAGACTGTTACTTTCAGCTTCTACAAAATTATCTAGTATGAAATCTAGTTTCTACTACTACAAAGAACATCCTTAAAGGATAAAAAAATGTTTTGGCAACTGACTCTATTTGTGCTAAATATTACTGACCGCTATGATTAAAAGGACTCTGGGGCTGGAAAACCTTTAGCATCTTCAGGGTATAACAGATGTAGTAAGGCACAGACTCACTCTATATACATTTTAAAATGAGGGACCCAAGTTCAGCTGACCGACACTATCAGTATCTCATCCAGAAATGTTTTTAAGAAAATACGGTGTCCTGAGAAGCATGGCTAAGTACCAAGTGTGCAGCATGTTTTTCATCCCACAGCCCACCCTGTATCACCTGTCTCCCTCCACGATCATCGCGTCTGGGTGGATACCCGCCAGGTCCAGCTAACATCTGGTACTGGTTTGGCTGGAAGGCTGCATTTTGGGTTTGGAGCATCCGGTTCCATGGCAGCAGAGGTTCAGCCCCAACGCCTCTGTGGAGAAGTATTATGTCTGCATTATAAGTCAAACCTGTTACATAGCTCAAAGTCTCAAACTGGCTAGCATCATCTCCAACTCTTAGGACAATCAAATTTGCCTGCATTTGTCAAATGGGACATACAGCATCAGAGCAACCTTTATGCCCCTCATATTCAATGTAGTCTAACATGTTTAAGTATCAGCATTTAAAGAAAAGGGATCTAAACTCGAATGAATGAGAAACGTATGACTTAAAATATTTTGTTCATTTTCAACTATGAAATTTCCTTTTTGGACACTTGAATATTTGGACCCAAGATCACAAAGTTGGTTACATTTAAGATGCTATCCAAAGAGTAAACATGTACAAGACAGGAAAATGGGCTTTATTTTTAAAAATGTCTAGACTCGTTCTTGGAGTCCATTCTTTCTAGTTAATTGCAGGTTGCAAATGAATTCTTACTGCTCAGTATTTTGAATCTAGGGTAGGGGACTTGGCTGTTTTTTCCCATCCATTATTCTGCTCAATATGTCAGAAGGTCTGATCGGGAGGAAACCTTTTCAAGTTCTATTGATGCAGTTTTCAATTGACCACGGTGACCTAGCAACATGAGCACTAATTGGCATGGGCTGACTGGCATTTGGTGTACAGTTTACATGGGAACACAAATTCAACAGCTATTATAACCCAGTTTGCCGGCCCGGATTACTAGTCAAAAGAAATGTTTTAATTGTCTTCAAGTGCCTATTTTAACTTTGCAGATACAAAGCAACAGGTATGATGTATTAAATAATAATGTAAAACTGTCACATAAACAATGTAGCCAAGATACACCTTCTAAAGATAATCACCATGTAAGACACAATTTTATCGAGGCATTTTCAACTTCCATTTTACAGAACAGTCACTATAAACAATAAATAGAAGCAAAATTCTCCAATATATTTTAATACCAGATGCTTTGGGGCCATTACAGATTTTAGGAGAAATCACAGAATTTTAAAATTGCTAAAGCACTAACTGCAACCATACCAGCATATGAATTTCACTTCCCAGGTGCTGGGGGTGGGGGGAACAGCTTGAAGTTGGGCTCACTGGGTAATGCTGGGTAATGCATTCTTCTCACAGCTATTCAAACCTGAATCCATCCTCTCTACCCTCCCATTCTCCTTGCCTTCACTTGGAGCTTGCTTTTTTTTTTTTTTTTTATACCAAAGATAATTCTTTTTGTGTGATGACTCAAAGAACAACTCTTTGAAGAACTATAGAGAAGCCAATACTATTCTTCACAGTTAGTGGTGAAACCAGAGCTTTAACCAATAAAATCTGCTGTACTCAAAATAAAAAATATATCTCAGAGGGAATATCCATATATTTAGGGCTTTTATTATTTTTCAGGCTCATTACTAATACAAATATATTTTAGCAAGAGTGTCCCATCTCTTTGGAAAGAACAATTATGCAGAGAGATAGGAATGTTCTCTTCTGATCTCTAAGGAGTGAGGAGTTAATGTTTTGTACTGTAACCAAGGAGGCTTATCAAAACTGGGCCATTAACATAAAACCCACACACCAAAGATGCAAATCACACATTGTATTAACTGTAATCAATTTTTATTTTAAGTTCTGCAATGATCAAACTCACTCAACTGGGCTTCTGGAAAATCTGCTGGTATGGACGATATTATAAATGTAATTTTACATTATTTCATATTCTAAAAATAGGTTAGAAACAAAGCCACAATTTAAAAGCACAAAGTCCTCTTTTTGTTCAAAATAATTACTTAAAATGTTTTTGAAAGATAATTTTTATAAAAATATTTTAATTGAAATTAAATAGAACAGTAAGAAGGACACTATCCTCTTTTGCTTTTTACTGGCAGTCCTTTCTTTTCCACAGGTCTACCATATTTCTATACTAACTGTATTAATTTGCAAGTTGTTACAAGTAAATTTGCCTTCAAAAATACACTTTAAATCTGGGACCAAAGTATTGAGGTTGACACATTTTACCTTTTTTAAATTAGAAGCTATCTACTGAGACAACCTACCTGAGGCATTTGGCATCATTGATGGCAACTACATATATATATTTACATTACTGCCAACATTTGATTCTCTTTTCTTAAAATGTTTTTTAAAAAATTTAATTCCAGTATAGTTAAAACACAGTGTTAGTTTTAGGTGTACAACACAGTGATTCAACAATTCCATACATCACCTGGTGCTCATCATGACAAGTGAGTGCCTTAATTCCCATCACCTATTTCACCCATTCCCCACCCACTTCCCCTCTGGTAACCAGCAGTTTGCCCTCTATGGTTAAGATTCTGGTTTTTGGTTTTTGTCTGAGAACAATATTCTTAAGTTTCAGGATGCCTGGGGGGCTCAGTCGGTTAAGAGTCTGCCTTCAGCTCAGGTCATGACCCCAGGGTCCTGAGATGGAGCCCCACATCAGGCTCTCTGCTCAGCGGGAGCCTGCTTCCCCCTCTCTCTGTGCCTGCCCCTCTGCCTACTTGTGATTTCTCTCTCTGTCAAATAAATAAATAAAATCTTAAAAAAAAATTCTTAAGTTTCTAACTTCCCATTTTGGAAAGTAGCTTGCAATATGAAGTCACTGTGACCAATCTGGATATTTTAAAATTATATATATGGCAGTTTTTAAAGATTTTCCATGACTGACTAAGCTTAATGCCCATAAGTTAAAAAGTAAATGGCCACCTTGGATATGGCCAGAAAAGAGAAGCCCTCCCTGGCAAGAATTACATGCACAACAGGGCAGAACTCAAGCGACGAAGAGAACTCAAATACTCTCTACCATTCACTCAGTTTGAGCTGGCTTGTCTCTATGCAAGAAGGCAAGGGTGGGGCAGTTCCTGTTGTATTTTTTTTTTTTTAAAGATTTATTTATTTTTGAGAAAGACAGAGAAAGAGAGCATGAGTGAAGCAAGGGAGGGGCAGAGAGAGGGAGGGAGAAAGATATCTCAAGGAGACTCCCTGCTAAGCATGAGCCTGAGGTAGGGCTCCATCCCACAACCCTGAGATCGTGACCTGAGGCAAAATCAAGAGTTGGATGCTTAACCCAATGAGCCATTCAGGTGCCCCCTGTTGTATTTTTAAATGAAATGAACAAATGGAGTATAAATACTACCCCAAAGTAGGAAATAATTCAAGAAACAGTGTATTTTAGCAAAAAAAAGTACATTCGACATTTTCTTTTCTAGTAGGGTTCTCAACCAAATACCCAAAATAGTGCAGTGGGCAAGTACTGAACTAATAATAAGGATCAGGAATGCCTGGGTGGCTCAGCAGGTTAAGTGTCTGCCTTTAGCTCAGGTCATGATCCTGGGGTCCTGGGCCCAAGCCCTGGGTCAGGCTCCCTGCTCAGTGAGGAGCCTGCTTCTCCCTCTCCTTGCCACTCCCCCTGCCTGTGCTCTCCCTGTGTCAAATAAATAAATAAAATCTTTAAAAAAAAAAAAAGTAAAACTGGTTCCAGTAAGAATTCTACTACTTACCAGTTGTGTCACATCTCAGTAAAGTCAAAGTGACTACAAGTTTATATTTTCTCCTCTACACCTTGTGAAGTCAGAATGGTTAGACACACTTTGTCAGTCTGTATCTGCTAACAAGCTAATGGACAAATTTCAGGTGGCTGAATTCAAACTGTTTTCTTTGTGAATGTTGTGCTTCTTAAATGACATGGTCTAAGACTTTTCTTATGCTCACATTTAACTTCTGCTTTAAGGTAGGATTTCAAGTTTCCAACCAAAACTAGACCAAAAATGAATGCTCCACAAAACTTGTCCCTAACCTGCTGGGTTCACAAAGACAGTCAGGATACAATACAAATACTTGGCTAGGGCAGAAGAACAAAAACCTGATGGAAATCAGGACAATGGTAATGATCTTAGGAGATCTTTCAGTGTCTAGAGGGAAGCAAAGCCACTGGAAATGAAGAAAGAATGTCTCAAAAGTGGAAGGAGATCCTTTATTTCCTCTAAGTCCCTACAGGTTTACTATAATATTATGTTCACATAAGCATTCTAAAAAGTTCTGTTTGTTCAAGTCAAAGTTTCTTAGTAAAGAATGGTACAGAAGAGAAATAGTACAAAAGAGAATGGTACAAAAGAGAATACAAACTGCTCGACTGCTGTGTACCTAGGTTTCCTCATCTGTAAAAACAACATCTACTTCAGAGGCTTGCTAGGAGGAATAAATGAAGTCTTTTCTAAAGGCATGTTGGCATGTTCACTCACAGTGCTGACACTTCGTAGGCAGACTGTAAAGGTTCGTGATTATTAACGACATGGAAGAGAAGCAAGCAACAAAGTAGGGAAACTGAAAATCAAACTCAACAAACTTAATGCAGAAAGACAGTTATTTAAAATGAGATCAGTTCCAATGTGGTAATTTGTAATTTAGGAAAATTTTAAGCTTTACTCATTTTCTAATTTGTCTGAAAATGGTCCTATCCCAAAGATGTGGAAGGAGGGTATGCTTGGGGCACTATATTGAAAACAAAACATAAATTCAGGCATTGTATCAGTCATCTTGAATCTAAAAAGCAGCTTGCACTAAGTAGTTGCTACTATTAATACATAATTTAGTAACATGATTTCTTTTATCTTCTTGAAGAAAATCACGAAATGAAGTTTGGGAATCTCCAAAGAAAGTTTTCTTAAAAGGGGAGCAACATTTATAATCCTGTTCATAACAACACTTTTATTCATTTCAGATGATCAGACTGCTAAAACAGTAAGAGAGAGGGGAACAAAACAGATTAGAATTGGGAAGGCAAAGAGGGAAGCCTTACTATAGGTTTAATTGGTTTCAGCATTTACTGATGCTGGCAAACCAGCATAAAATGATAGGTTTGAAAGCTGCTCTGTAAAAAATTATTCTACAGATGTTAATATAATTATTCATAATATGCCTAGCTGTCTTGTCATGTAGAAACCACCTGACTTAGGAGCACACAACTTATCAATGAAAGAACATAAGTCAAACATCCCTCGTTATTAAACCATGTCACACTCTTCCTAGTCCCCAGTACTTATTAGACTGCAGATCCCATAATCCTTTTCTGAGTCCCTTCTGCATTTAATTCAGTTCAGTCTTAAGCAGTTAAAGAAACTGTTTTCAGTGGCAACTAATAACTACTGACCTACAGTGACACTGCCCTACAATAGGCTTGTCAGCCCTGAAAAAGTTGTACCAAAGAAGCTGATTAGGACTTCAAGAGGTCTGTAGCAAGAATCAATGGTTGGTCTGTACTAATGCTGTGTTGCCCGCACAGAAATGATAAAAGTGGAACACCATTAGTTATGCCTCATTAAGCTGCACAAGCCTTCTAAAAAGAAATTTGTTTAGCCTGACCAAAACCTAATACAATTTTAAGCTCTCTGTGTTGCATTTTTACAGGCCACCTTAAAACATTCAATAAAATAAAGGCCAAGAACCAAGGGAAGTGGGAAAGTATATAAAGAGGAGTCTTTTAATTCAATGTGTTAGGCATCTATTTTCCTAAAAGAAGCACAACAGAAACTGTTTAGAGGGAAGAAAGTACATTTCAAACCCTGGAGAAAGCCCAAACCTCAAATGTTGATGTGGAAAAATATTTAAAATTCATGTTTGCTTTAATATTACCTGTCAAATCTTTGCTGCTGGAAAAGAGGAGGAGGACCCCGCCAGGAATCCTGTGGCCTCATATCTGGAAAATAAACAGGGAAGGGTCAACAGAAAATCTTAAGTAATCACAACTATAAACATCCTAGAAGAGAGCATAGGCAGTAATTTCTCTGACATAGGACACAGCAACATTTTTCTATATAGGTCTCCTGAGGCATGGGAAACAAAAGCATAAAATAAACTAGTGGGACTACATCAAAATAAAAGTCTTCTGCAAACTGAAGCAAACAATCAAAACTAAAAGACAACCTACAGAATCAAAGATATTTGCAAATGATATATCTGAAAAAGGGTTAGTATCCAAAATATATAAAGAACTGACACAACTCAACATCAAAGAAACTCCAGAATTCAATTAAGAGGTAATCACTATTCAGCTACCCATATTATATTCTTATAAATAAAATTTCTTGAAAAAAAAATCTGAGACAAAATACAAACTAAATAAACTAGCATAATTACACAAACTACAAATGTAAAAAGACACACAATCAACAGGGTCAGTAAATTTTTCATTATTTTTCCTTTGACAATGAAACATAGTTTCAGGAGTTTTAGTCAAACTCCCACATTTCTCTCTTACTACCTATGTATGTGTGCATGAGTATGTAAAGGTATGTTTTTCACATTTTTATTTTAAATGCTGTGCAAAAGAAAGGGATTTATGTTCTTTTCCATAAATACAACTGAAAGAATAGTAACTTCAATAGAAATCCTGAGAATTTCTCCCTAAGCACGGAAACTGGAAGGAATTCTGGCTTACCTAGCTATCACAACAAAGTGGAGGGCACACATCTCTCCAACACAGGCCAGAAGATGCTAATAAAGGGACCACCAACTTTTCCATTGTTTTCTGAGACTCAAACTTCCTCCTCTGACACAAAGCTGAACTGGCAACATCTGACTCCAAGGAACAACTAAATGGCTGCTACTCCTGCACGTAACCGAGCTGAAAGGAGCAGCCCCAAACACCGGTCAGGCAGGCACTCAGCAGCTCAGCAGGTCATGTTAACCAAGTGCTGCTCTGCTCCGGTCTCCAGTCTTGCAGTCACCTTGGCCACCCTTCAGCAGGGTTTGTGTGTGACCTAATTAAAACAGCTGGTTCCAGGAGTTGTCTAATGAGTTCACTGTGTGAGGACAGTAACCTCCTCCAGACTCCTGAGACCCAAGGACAACAAGGCTTACCATAATGTATTCAGACTCACATTTTAATGGAAACACAAACTAGAAACATGCTTTTCAAAATTACTTTCTTAAAGGAAAGAAGAAATGAAAGCTTATCTCTGGTTAGGAACCAAAAAAATGCAATCTGGGTTTACTTTAAAAAGGGGGGGGGGTGGAGAGAAAGATGGAATTATGCTTAAAAGCCCCACAAAGGAGAACATGGAACAAGCAGAGGATCTAGCTGTTCACATGATTACAGTGTGAACAACAACTACTACTGTTTTGGGCTCTCCCCACCTCAACAAGGCTGAGACGTTGACACTTGAAGACAATTTTCCTAAAAAGACAACCACCCTTGGCCAGAGCAGGGGGGCAGCCAAAGCACACTGCGCCTTGGCCAGCACGAAGTGTCCAGCAGCCAAACCCACAATAGATGCTTCTCTTGGAAAGCAGCAGGAAGCCTTCACCACCATTATTTTCATGCAGAGACCCATTCTGAATTGAAAGGTGGCATCTCATTAAAAAAAAAAAAAAAGAAATCTTGCCATTTTCAACAATGTGGATGGATTACTCTAAGGTAATTACTTAAGAGGGTATTACTTTAGGCGAAATAAGTCAATCAGATAAAGACAACCATCATATGATCTCACTGATAGGTGGAATTGGAGAAATAAGGCAGAGGATCATAGGGGAAGGGAGGGAAAAATGAAACAGGATGAAACCAGAG
The DNA here is from genome assembly GCF_963455335.1 of Martes martes. Lineage (NCBI taxonomy): Eukaryota > Metazoa > Chordata > Mammalia > Carnivora > Mustelidae > Martes > Martes martes. The sequence continues at coordinate 45,025,839 of NC_137896.1, read as the reverse complement.
AGGGAGACAAACCACAAGAGACTTAATCTCAGGAAACAAACTGAGGATTGCTGGAGGAGGGGGTGGGAAGGATAGGGTGGCTGGGTTATAGACACTGGGGAGGGTATGTGCTATGGTGGGTGCCGTGAATTGTGTAAGACTGATGTATCACAGACCCGTACCCCTGAAACAAATAATACATGTTATATGTTATATGTTAATAAAAAATCAATAAATAAAATAAAATCTAAAAAAACATAAAAAGGAACGTGGCACCTCTAGTCGATTTCAATTAAGGCCCTTTCCTTCTCTTAAAAGCCATTACTAGCAGAGGCCAACCTGAGGAACACTGCTAAGGAGTTTTCATGCAGTCATTAGATATTCCAAACCTGAATGGAGACACGGGGGTTATCACCACAGAACCCACAGCCAACAGGGAAAGAAGGATCCCTACAGGCCCAGAATGATTTCTGAATCATTACTACAGACCATATATAAACAGGAAATCATAATCATTAGAGGTAAAACCAGAAATTCCTACAAAAACAGCAATGATAATCTGTGTGGTTTATTACTACGGAAAAACGTGAAATACACTTACTTCAACACATATATGATTTTCAACACATTACCATTCATGAGAAAGCAATCTACTGAAAGTAAAATAAACTTTTGGGCCACTTTTTCTTTTTTTAAAGATTTATTTGAGAGAGAGAGCAAGAACAAGAGTGAGAGAGAGACAAAACATGCACGGAGGGGAGGAGGAGCAGGACCCCAATTTGGGGCTAGATCTCAGGACCCTGGATTCATGACCTGAGCCAAAGGCAGACACTTAACCAACTGAGGCAGACACTTAACCGACTGAGCCACCCAGGTGCCCCTCTGATCATTACTTTGTTAAACATGGAAGTCCACTGGTCTATTCAGATGTTGTACAGAAGTTAGTTTCATGAGAACCGGTTAAAATGTTTCCAGAAGTATATTTTATTTTAGTGTCTTACATATATAAAATTAGCTAATTTAGCCAAAGTCAAAAGAAATACAGTGAATTTCATTTGGACCCCTGTCTAGCTCTGTATTTCACATGTCCCAGAATCACTTATAGTCATCCTAGAAACACGCCTCTTTTTACCATGAAGACTTAATTCCGTGATTTTGGTTCCATGGGGTCTCTATATACATGGTATCATCACAGAATACATACTCTCCATGGTACTTGTAGAAGCTTCCACACAGGATCCCTAATAAATTTAAAATCAAGCAAAAATAAGATACATCTAAATCAAGAAAAACCTCAGAAATGTTTCATGAAAATGAAAGGCAGAAAAAAATCTTGTATATTTTCTCCTAGAAACAGTACAAATGGAGGGAAAGTCACCAACATCCAGGATACATATTCATTAGATTCAAATATGCTTCATGTTAGATTAAGCACAACAATATTTCTAAGTGGAATGGGAATGTAAAGCTCATTAAGTACAAATACTGTCTGTAGAGAGAAGGAATCCTTCTTAATAGTCTACCTATGCACCTGCCTAGACAAATGGCAAAAGTCCCTATTTCCATTTTTAGTATGCCAGGTACTTCACACTCTATTTTGCTTTTACTATTTCTCACTTCCAGAATAACTGCTTTCACATAAACTTAGCACATGCAAAAACTACAGTTTTTGTTAAAACTTAAGCAAATTTCCTATGTTGTAAAAATTCTGTCACACACTTACTAAAACATCTCTTGCTTTCAACCAAGAAAAGAAAAATAAAAAGGATCAAAGAAAACCTTCAAGGCTACTTTTAAACAAATCTCTTCATGTGGCTCTGAGAAATATATATAACCCTTAAGTATTCATAAAGCAGAAATATTTCCTGGCTGATAAGTAATGAAGTAGAAGGTAAAACAAACTTATTATCATTCATTTGTATGGCTCTAACAGAAGATCCATTGAGAGGAAGAAAAAAAAATTGAGGTAGTGAATTGCACTTCAGAAAGGTACCAGCGAGAGGAAAAATGACAGTTAATTTTTTCCTTTGGTCTTTAAAAACTTATCCCTTTTCTAAAGCTCTAAGGCCATATAAACCAAGGCTTCACCAATAGCTCCTCAAGTGACAATTTACCTAATCAGTGTGGCAATCACAGGAAAGATTCCATGTTTACTGATTGCACTAATCAAAAATCACTTTCCAAATGCAGCTAATTGACAAGTTTACCAACTGAAATGAAGAGAAGTGACATACTGGGTTCTCTGTGTTACAGAAATGAAATGCTTTATTCACATGGAGTACTCAAGGCTGCACTTGACTCCAGCAAGTTATCAGTACCCAGACAATTACTCATCAGCCAAAAACTGACACATCAAAGACAAATCAAAAACCAACAGTGAAAAACACCTACAGCAGACACAGGGTTTGACCAAATGGCCTGCCTTGAGTGTTATTTTGTGCCACATAAAGAAAATAGCTATGATACTACAAACATTTAAAAAATTAAATGGCTTAGATCTCAATTTTACTGTAACTATTTCTGACCAAATTTCACAGTTCAAGATTCTATAAAAAAGAAAGCTGATCTTTTAATATTTATTTAATGCCCTCATAGCACTTACTGTGTGCTCGGCACCATTTCCAGTGCTTAATAACTTAAACTCCTTTATTACGGATATTCTCTGAGAGGGGTATTCTCAGTACTATTTTAAGAAATGAGGAAGAGGGGGGAGCGGCAGGGATGTCACAGGGCTCCTAAGTGGCAGGGTAAAAGCAGGGGCTATGTTCTCTTAATCACTCTACATGCTACACTATGCTACTCCACAGTTCACATGAACTTGTGCTGTTGGTATAGGTGACTCTCCAGGTTACTTCAGGAAGATCAGAGGAGAGCCACTACCTTAACCAGGAGGCTCACAAGCTTAGGGTTTCAAGAAGGCAGGATCAGGGATTTAAAACTACTTTCAACATTTCAGAAGTTTCGAATTAACATTATTCCACACATCTAATTAGGACAGGAAGGAAAAATAAATGTACTTAACACATGCACTTTGTTTACCATCTTGACAGATTCATGGGGAGAAAATCAGAAAAAAATTTTGGCTAAAACATCTGAAAATGTTAATTAAATATCAGCGGAAGACCACTACCCATCCAGCAGAACAGCTACAGGTGTAAAGACTGACAATACCAAGGGCTGGTAAGAATGTGGAGCAGCTGGACCCTCCCTGCACTGCTAAAGGAATGTAAATTGGTATAAACTGAATTTAACTTGGGAAATGTGTCTGGCATTTTTATTCACGAGAGCTGAACATGCACATGACCCTAGCCTTGCAATTCCACTACTTGTACATATCTACCCATGAGAGATGTTTACTTATGTGTGCCCAAAGACACACGAATTTCATAGCAGTACTATTCCAGAAGCCCCAAACCGGGAACCAACCCAAACACTATCCCAAGGAGAGAGAAATGACGACATAGTCACTGATGGAGCAGGGGAAGCGTGAGAATGAACGAACTGCTGCATAAACAATGCAGATAAATCTCAGAAACAAAATATGGAACAAAAGAGGGCAAATTTTCAAAAAGGCCAATCGTGTTAAGAGTCCATTAAACAAACAGATGAAACAAATCTATGACACTGAAGTCAGGAAAATAATTACCTTTAATGGGCTGGAGTGGCACCTGGGAAAGAACATAATGGGGGCCTTCTGGAGACTGGTCACTTTCTACTTTTTGATCAAAGTAGTGGTTACATGAATGTATTCATTTCACAGAAATTAATCAAACTTCACACTTATGACTCAGAACTTTATATGTTACATTGTAATAAAAAAGCATATGAAGATACATGTATAATAATCCAATTATCAAAAATTGCATGTAAGAATATAATGAAAGAAACTACTGCTTTATTGCAGGACCGTGAGATTACGGGTGTTTATATTTCATTATCTGCCATGTTTCCTTTAATTAACATGTATTATGGTTAAAATCCATTTAAAATGTCACTAAAAGTATGGAGGGAAAAAAAATCAGCTTTCCCACCCTCATAATTTGTTCCCATTTATGCTCCCAGAATTTTGTACTAGTTATTCTAAGCTTTTCCTTTTTTTAAGATTTTATTTTTTTATTTGACAAGAGAGACAGCAAGAGAGGGAACACAAGCAGTGGGAGTGGGAGAGGGAGAGCCCAATGAGGGGCTTGATCCCAGGACCCTGGGATCATGACCTGAGCCAAAGGCAAACGCTGAATTGAGCCACCCAAGCGCCCCCAGTTATTCTAAGCTTAATACCACCTGACTTTTTGCCATATACTTTAAACTTTTTTTTTTCCCATCAAGCCAGAGTAGCCCAAATTCCCCTCAGTAGGCTCAGTTTGAATAGCACATTCTTGCTGATTTTTTCCCCATAAACTTTTTCATTCCTACCATTCCCATTCCCTTTGAAAGTTCCAGCATTAATGCTCAGGTGGCTCAATGTTCACAAGTCACCAGGCAGAGAGGGACACTCATTTCTTGCCCTAAGTCAATCCCTACTTTACAAAACATATTCCCTATTTTTAATGATATAATTAAAAGAGACTCTGACTGAAATAGATTCTAATTAAAGTCACTCCTAAGACCGGTAACAATGGCAAATGAGAGACTCAAGGTAATAAAAAGGGAGAGGTGACCCTACTATTTGAAATAAAATGCACAGATGCTAATCTGGTAAGAGGTGACTGTTGATGAAGATGACAAACTTAAGAACTATAAAAAATTACAGGCCGTGAAAGACATGAAATTCTTAACCTCTGATGTGACCTTGATAAATAAAAGACCTTCCTGTCTTTCTTCTTACTCTTACTGTTGGAGATGGATTCTGCAGGATGAAAGGGAACCTGAGAATGAAGCACTTGGATTTACATGAACACCATACTGAGTGAGTGATTTATTTTCTGTGAAAGCAGTCCATGGTTTTTATAGATTCCCATATGGGTCTATGATTCCCTAGAAGATCTAGGGAATATTTCCCAAAGTGTGGTATGCATACCACGGGTGGTATACAAGATCAGTTTCTGGGGACTGTGAACAAACCTTTTATCTTCATAGTTACGTACTTATTTTTATGTATCTTTGAAAAAATACAAAAAGCACATTAAACTCACAACGTCATCTACTTTTGATATAATCTTATATTTAAAATCAATCAATTTAAGTGGAAAAAAAAAGATTTTAAAAGGTTTTAAGTAGTTGTCTGGGTGATAATCTGGATTATGGTGGCAGCAGGTCCAGAGACTGGGCCTTAGGAAACATGAAATGGAAGGAAGCTACATAATGGAGAACACATGCTTTCACCTTTGCTGATCAAACCTCTCTCCAAATTTCTCAAAGTTTACTAAATGGAACAACCTCAGAAATCCCTCATAACCATCATTTTGAGAAATACCAGCTAACCTAAGCCATAGAGAGTATACTTGGTTCTAGCACTCTGCATCTCATTTTTTTCTTTCTTATTTGGAAGCTATGATACCATTATGGATAGAAGTACATGGTGAAGAGTCATTAAAAAAAAAGGAACTAATAAGGAATGTGTCAATAAACAGCTGGCTTTATCAAAAGCTGGATATGCTTTCACCATTTACTAGTAAAATGTCAGGGCATAGGTGACTCTTCCAAAGTGATTAGACTTCTCTGTTGAATGTGGCATGGCTTGATATATATATATGTGGAAATACTCAGAAATGTCATTTGCTAAATCTTAGGGGGAAAGCAGCTAAGTAAACTACCGCAATAAGCAGATCCCCACAAGGCCCATTAAACTCTGTGCCCTTTCTGTGTTTCACTAAATAGAATAAAACCTCTGAACTCCATAGTTTTCATGTAGTCTTAATATTGTTCCATCCAATGTCATAAAGCCACAGAGAGAGAGAGACAGGCAGAGAGAATACACTGAAAAGAGAGAGAGCTCTAAGACAGAATGAGATCTTCAGAACCAATTTCTTCCTGGATACTGTACCAGGAAAATCTGGGTAGTGGAAAAAAAAAAAAAAAAAAAAAAGTGGGCCTGTAACTTAATTAGCATGAAAACAGTGGTAGGCACATAGGATAAATACTTTCCAACAATCTTCACATTAATCTGGTATTTCTTTGACAATTACAACTTTGGTTTAAAAAGATTTCTAAAGAGCAGTCCCCTCTATTTTTGTTAATTTAATTTGCATGAAATATTTCCAACAATCAGAAAGAAACTTAATAAAATAACACTTAGATTTAACAAAGGTTTAGCATCTTGCCACAGTCACATGTCATGTCTCCCCCACCACCATGCTGTCCCAGTTTGGTTGGGATAATCAGGAATGGAGAAGCAAAGGCTTTATGAAGAAGATGGTTTTTAGAACCCGGCACATGACTTGAACACAGCCACAAAGCTCAAAAAATAACAAAATGGGGACACAATTTAAAATTAATACAAAATCTATAAAAAGCCTAACATTTAACTCCTTCTTCTCCTTTTCCACTGTAATCCAAATGCCATGTAATTATTTTCAATTGGTAACATTTCTGAACCACTTCTATCCACAAAACAGGTTACAAGGGGTCAGGGAAAGGTCAAGATTTTCACAGAACCACGGAGTTAAAGGAGTATTCCTACCTAAAGCAATACCTGGCTTTATCTTAACATGCATCACAACATACAATGTGCATCATGAAAGGGAGATACTGTTGTCTTTCAGTTGATTAAGAGGTTGCAATTCCACATCTACTGCACCTGATTTAACTGCCCCAGTACTTGTATTAATGGAATAAACAGCAATTCACTCCACACACCTCCTTCTGCACAGGTTCACTGTGGCAGATTTATAGATGAAAATAAGAAACCCAATTCAAATTATTCAATTAACTATATACCGCCAAAATAAAAGTATCTGAAAGACTTTACATTCCCTTACAATTCTTCTAAATTATATGTTTTTATAGTCCACTATCTCTGCCCTGATAAAATATGTCTTTCTAGCAATGAGATTAGAAACAAACCTTTGCTGTAATATTTCATTTAGCATGTCAAATATCAATTTGTAAAAACTTACTTGACATAAGTTTTGGAATCTGGGCTTGTCCTCTCAACAGCGGCCTGTATAAGTTCCCCTGATAAGTTGCAGGTGGTGGTGCAGCATTGCCATAAACGCCAGCCCCTGAGCCTCTTGGCATAACATGACTGTAAAAGGATCCCACCAACCAGAAAAAAATTTATAGACAGATCCATCACATGACAGCTGATATAAATTAAATAAATGCTAGTAGTTGTCTCTTTACTACTAGATCTGATAAAGATAATACAAACTTAAAAGATTTATAATTAACAAAGTTCAAAATAGTACCAATGGTAAGGGTGATAGCGTATGTTTGCCACACCAAGATTCTTAACTGATAATTAGTTATTAATTAATTACTTCATGTAAAGAGTGAGTCTACTTTTCTTTTTTGTATCATATTTAAGTTTTGCCCTCAAGGACCCATGCTGTTGCTATCACTACATATACTTCTGCTCTATAACTTGCCGTTTCAATTCTATGAAACACTTCCCTATATTTTTCGTTGTCTTCATAATTATAGGATGTATACCTATTGAGTACTTCACTATGGTGATGTCTCAATTTATTAAACTATTCTTCTCATTTAGTACTACTATTATTAATAATGCACTATAGATTTGGGCATATAACTTTATGCCCTCTAAAATTATTTTCTCAAGATAAATTCCAAGAAGTAGGAATATGGATCAAAGTTGAGAGTTATTTCATATCATATCATATACTGTATTATGTACTTGTTATACTTGTTATATATTATGCATCATATATTGTAATGTATTGATTAACACTTTATTTTTTAAAAAGATTTTATTTATTTATTTGACAGAGAAAGACAGAGAGGGAATACAAGCAAGGGGAGTAGGAGAGGAGAAGCAGGCTTCCTGCTGAGCAGGGAACCTGATGGGGGGCTTAGTCCCCTGGGATCATGACCAGAGCTGAAGGCAGACGCTTAACTGACTGAGATACCCAGGCGCCCCTTGATTAACACTTTAAACAGATTCTGCCATACATTAATTCAGCTAAAACTTTCTTGAAGGTAAAGAGAATGTTTTATTCCTTTGAAAGGTCTATCAGAAAGACAGGAGAACCTTTTAAGAGAAAATAACAGAATTCTCAAATAACACATAAAGCATAAACCAAAGAAAACAGAAGTGAATTTTAAAAATGAAGAGCATAAGAGTATTAAAGTCATTAAAATATTTGCCAAATAGTTTCAATTAATGGTCTCTTCAATATTTGTAGCATAAATACTGACTTAATCCTTGTGAATGATTCAAAAAAAGCAAAACATACAAAGGATAGCAACCTACTACTCACCCCAAAGTCCTAAATGCAGCCTGATCCAGGTGGACAGGCCGCCGGTCCCGATTAAAGCCAAGCTGGGGCTTCCACTGCCGTCCATTGCTGGACTTTTCCCAGTCACTAGGTTTCAGTACTGGTGCTGGTTTTCTGACCATTTGAAAATACAATATTTAGTACTGGGATAAACACTGTTCATACAAAATAAAATGAGATAGTTCATATTTTATAACCGCATTATTGTTACCTTGCTCCTGGAAGCATTACAGCTTTAAAAATGTAGTCTTCAGCAAACTGTGGGTCTTTAAAATTAATACTAGGAGAGAGCAACATACAATTTAACGACTTCATTGTATTACCTTGGCTCAACTATTATGTAAACTGAGGTACTTTTCATGTTTAAAAAGAGTAACTAAAATTCAAAAGTCTTCTCTCCAAAAATTATTTTAATCAATAGTTTCACCAAATAGCTAAGTATCTTTTTCACCAAACTGCTACTAATTCCTAGTACACAGCCTACATGTAACTTTCTCTGTGGCAAAAGCCATGCTCTAGCTAACTGTGGGTGATCAGAGAGAAGTAACAGACACTGCTTCAAATCTTGAGATATTCCAACAGGATACTGGAGACAGGGGGAAGAGGTTTACAAACAACAAAAAGACAAAAAAAGAAATACATTTCATTTTGTTTATTGTGGGGCAAAGACTTACCCTCCAGCATCTTAGGGAAAATTAGTTCTTGTGGCAAGAAAGAAAAGATGCAAATGCCACTAGAAATACTCACAAAATCACAAAGAGAACACAAATAATCTATGGGGAAAAACGTTAAATTTCCTAGTTGGAGCCCTCTACCGTGCTCTCTTAATGTTTCTCTTGTATCAGGAACAGTCACAATTTGAAAACTACACTAAAGGCTTACTGTATTTTTATAAATCTGTACACTCAGACTGTTGAGTATAAGCTGGATCAAGCTTCCTTTCTGGTGGGGTTTGCATGTCCCGAAGGCTGATAAATATTTAAGTTTTCCTTTTGATACAGCAATGCCTCTTCTAGGATTCTGTGTCTGTACCAGGTTTACACCTAAGGATGCTCACGACATTTGTATTCATGCTGAAAAACTAAAACCTAAGTGTGGGATTTAATAGTGAACTGGTTAAAGAAACTATGGTTCTCCATAAAAACGGAATCCTCAATTGACATTTCAATATGTATACAACAGCCTAGGCATATATTCAAAAAAGTAATCAGTGATATGCTCTGTATAATTATCTCCTTTCCTTCTTTGTGCTTTTTATTTTCTAAGATTCCTCCATGATTACACTTGAAAACAGTTTTATTTGAGAGTCCAGATGGGGACCTGCAACTCTATGGTCAAATAATCTTCAACAAAGAAGGAAAAGATATCCAGTGGAAAAAAGACAGTCTCTTTAATAAATGGTGCTGGGAAACTGGACAGCTATGTATAGAAGAATGAAACTCGATCATTCTCTTACACCATACACAAAGATAAACTTGAAATGGATAAAAGACCTCAATGTGAGGCAGGAAAACGTTTCTACTCAAGAAGGTTTTATTGAACTGGTTGACATTTTAGATAGCTAACTTTTTTCTCTTCAAATACTGCCACTTTAAATTATTAGGACCTACTTTCGTAGCACTGGGATTTAACTACATTTTAAGTACACAAAAATAACTTCATTTATAATAAAAATGCTGATCTCAAGAGCAGCTAAACAATACTTCATTTACTGAATCAATTCCTCTTACAATTCACTCTTCACTGGAAACTGTCTTTATCTCAAATGTTCTCTACTGGGCAAAGTGGCTTAGGGCAGTGTTACAGGTTTAAGAGGGTGACAGAGAAAATGGTAGTTAAGTACAGAGGTTCATTAGGGCCTTCCAGGTACAAAGTAAAGACAGAAAAGCAGTAATAAAAAGCAAGACTTGCAACTAGAATGTCTCAAAGCAGTTATCTTTGTGTCAGCAGAGCTTTTCAGCAGTTTACCAAACAAACTTTAAGAGTTCCCACAGCATACACAGTCTCAGGGTGGGCGTGGGGGTACAAATCCTGGGCAGGCATCAAGCTTGCCTCCCCTTCTGATAAAGGAAATAGGAAATATTTAATAACATTTTCATAAGAAAGTGGAAAAGGCAGTAACAGACACAGAAAAGATGCTGAGTCAAAGGATGTGCGTACACATACCTTCCACTCATGTCTTTGTTAATATGGGGTAAAAGCATGTGTGCAAGGGGGAGAGGGAAGAGGATTCTTTCACCTGGGACCAAGGAAAACATCATCCAAGAGGCCATGATATAAAGTGGGACAGGATTGGTTACAGAATGGGAGAGGAAATAAATGCAACCAAAGACATGGAAAGGGGTTCCAAAGGAACTAAGGAATAGCTGTTTAATTGGAGCAGCCTTCTCAACAGGGATCTGGGAGAGAAGCCATCCCTATACAAATGATCTGAGTGATTACATTCTCAATTCTCCCAAGAAAGACACATAACTAGTCCCATTCTAAAGGAATAAGACACAAACCGACTGGTTACATGCAATGAATGCTTTAAGTTTGAGAACTGGCCTGAGGGCCTTTTAAAAATCATTTATTTATTTATTTATTTATTTATGTAAAGATTTTATTTATTTGAGAGAGAGGACACAGAGGAGGGAGGGTTAGAGGGAGAAGCAGACTCCCCGCTGAGCCGGGAGCCCTATATAGGACCTGATCCTGGGACTTCCAGGATCGTGAGCTGAGCAGAAGGCAGATGCTCAACTGACTGAGCTGCCCAGGCATCCAGGCTTTTTTTCTTTTTAAATTTAAGTAGAGTTGGGCATGGAACTGGGCGTGGAGCAAAACACAGGAGACAAACTCATGACCCTGAGATCAGGAGATGAACTCATGACCCTGAGATCAAGATCCAAGCTGAGATCAAGAGTTGGTCACTCAACTGAGCCACCCAGGCATCCCAATGTCTCAGCCTTAACTCCCAAGTGGGACCTCAGTTGAGAAGAGCTAGATTGGAGCAAGCAAGTTTGTGAACAGAAGTGAGCAGGAACATAGGCTGGCCAAACTCGGTTAATGTCATTGAGAGCCTGTTCTGACCACAATGTGAAATCACTTCAGGTAGTCAGTCAGGGAGTAAACATGATCAAGAATGCAACTCAAAAAGAAACTCCTGGCAACAGTGTGTAAGAGAGAAGAAAGAGAGAACCAAAACATCATCAACACAGTCTAGGTAAGGGCCTTCAATAGGCGCTGGAGGTGGGAATGCTGGGCAGGTGAAAGAAATGGCAGGGCTGGAACTAGAATGAAGATCACATTCAGGTGAGGGCTTGAGATGAAGATCTGCAAGTGATGTACAGAAAGATGGAAACTAAATGAAAGAAACAGCCAAGGTAACGAGTTCCCAGGCAGAAGAGAGAACCCCAGGTTCACAGGGAGAATCTCTCCTGAAGGACACTGGTTACAAGAGACATAATAAGACAGATGAAACCGGTGTTTGAGAAAACAAACCCATTTATTTATGAAATATGTGCAGTTTACTGTCAATTGTCCCTCAATAAAACTGCTTTAAAAATTCCGTCATTCATGGTCATGTTCTAAAAGGGAAAAGATTTCCAAGATAATGGGAAAAAAATCTCCAACATCTCCCCTACTTACCCTCAGAACCAAACTCAACAGAGTGATCTATATACTTCATAGGAAACAAACTATTAGGAGACAGAAAAGGAACATCTAAAAATAAGATTGGAGGTCCCTACTGAAGAGACAAGTGATGCTATTTTTGATCTCAAAGATTAAAGCATTCTTTTCCCTCAGATCTTGGAGAATAATTTGAAGACTTATTTTCTCCTAAAATGAGTTAAGCTTTCACTTGGTTCAGGGTGGTTTTTTTTAGTAATTTGTTCCCAAAAATATATACTAAGAACTATTATATTTTTAGAAAATAAAACAAAAGAAAAGCACAACTCAACTGTACTTTTCCAATGTGAAACACCAGCCACAACTTAAACAAACCTTTCCAAAAACTGGGTGGCTCAGTGGGTTGGGCCTCTGTCTTTGGCTCAGGTCATGATCTCAGGGTCCTGGGATTGAGGCCCGCATCAGGCTCTCTGCTCGGTGGGGAACCTGCTTCCCCCTCTCTCTGCCTGCCTTTCCGCCTAACTTGTTATCTCTGTCAAATACATAAATAAAATCTTAAAAAAAAAAAAAGACAAAAAAAACAAAACCTGAAACACATAAACCAGGCAGGAGCCCATTAGTCAAAGTCCCAAAGGGGAACTTTATTGAGACCCAACCTTTCAAAGTTCCTTCATTTTTTTCAGGTTTATGTAATTAAAATTCTTATAAACAGAAAAACTAAAATAACAAAAATGATGTTATTATAATAAAATACATAAATAAAAATAGAAATAATAAAGAGGAAAAACAAGATTAATCTTTGACAATTTCTACCACCAGAAACAAAAGAGCTTAACTGTGGAGTGAGTCAGGGGAGAGAAAGCAGTAACACTGAGATAACACAAAAGCACCTTCAGGGAGGAAATGAGTTAACACAACAGCTTATAGATTCAACAGGTGGCCCCTCTGAGGTAAGAGAACTGTGTTTAGATGTGTACTGCTTCATCTAACTCTGTAAACACAAGCGTTTTTCACCACTTCTTCCAGGTGGCACAGAGCTGACTTACAAAGCGTAGGCTTCTATCTACCAGACCATCATGTCCAGGAGTAGCATAATGGATCCTTCCGTTGGTAGGGAACCTCCCTGTTATTTTAATCACCTAATTGTCATCACAAGCACATTAAGGACAAAATATAAAAACTATAAACCTAAGCATGGTTGAAAATAACAAAACTGAGCAGTGCTTTTATTTGTATTACAAGTAGCACTTTAGACACCATTAGTAAGAAGAAAATACTATAGCAAAGTCTCAACAGAAAAGGAATGGAATGTACAACACCCCTTTCCAACTCAATTCACTTTAAGAATTATCCTTAGAAACGCTATTTTAAGTACTATTACTGCTTGAGTGCTAGCACACTTCACAAAGATAGCAGAAAACTACAAATATCAAGTTACATATTTTTACTCTACCTTCCCCTGACATTCCTTAATTAATGCTAAATCAGCATACCAATGCAAACTGTTCTTGTAAGAAAAACTTCATGATTCATATACTTGACATTTTAAAGCACTTAAGTTTATAGGACTTAAGATATCTTTTCTGACATTCTATCAGAGGAGGCTAACCAGGCAGTGGAAATTAAGCCCTCCCAAGAGCTTTCACCATCAAATCTGTGACTGACTCTATGTATTCCCCTTCCTCTAGGCTTCTGATTTCAAGTTATCTGCTTGCCAACCATGAGTCTTACAAATACTGCAGTAATGGTTACGTTAAAAATTCACATTTTTAGAAAACCTCCTTGAAGAGATAAAATATTCTACCCCTTGCCTGATTCATAGAAAGTCTGAGAAACACTCCTCTGAAGGAACAAGGATTGCTGGAAGACTGGCAAACACTGGGCTTTGACACTATGAACACTATGAACACCTGGGCTTTTACACAGGTTTAGAACTATGCCAGGTGCTAGGAGAAAACAAAACAAAAATAAAATAAAATAAAATAAAACCAAAAACAACCAAAATCTTAATAGTGCTACTGATAAAAATAACATATAAGAATATATAAATTTCAGATTACATTTCAGAAGAGAAGAAAAGCTATTAAAGATAGGATATAAAGGAACGAACATTCCAAACAATGGAAGGAAGGCACAAAAGTCAATGGGATACTCATGGGAAGAGCCTGCATTGAAGGAGGAGGCAGGTGTCCTTGAGGAACTGTGGGGATTCAGGCACAGAGCTATAGCCCTGCCAAACCAGGACAGGCCTTCAAAAAGCAAAGAAGTATAATTCCACTGACAATACAGAGCGAAGATTTCTGAGGAGCAGCAGTGTTTAACAAGGATAAGCCTCAAAGCATATGCCAGTACATTCAGTGGGAAGGTGGAATCAAATAAATTAGCTGGGAGATCATTACAGTAATTCAGAAGAAACTCAAAATAAAGGAAAAACAAACAAACAAAAAAAACCCCCCAAAAACAAAAACCCCTACAACACAGGCTCACTGGGAAGAGCCAGAAAGGAAAAACTGGGAAAAAGAAAATCCAGAACAGTGGTATAGATATAGGAATTAAGGTAGAATGAGAAGCCAAAGCACATAGTGTAAGAGAGCAGAATGTAAATCGGGCAACAGGATGGTCAAGGACAGAAAGGGGAGATCAGCAAGGAGAAGTGATGAGGGGCACTGGACAAAGAAGTCCAGAATGCTGAGTATGAGATAAAACAAAGGGTGTGTGTGTGTGCGCGTGTGTGTGTCTCTACTCCAGATGAATAGAAAATTGTGCCACTGCAGTGGGAAGAAAATTTAATTTTAAGATCATATGAGGTTTTATATATTTAAAGGTTCCCCCCCTCTAAGATTTTATTTGAGGGCAGGGAAGAGCACAAGCAGGGGAAGAGGCAGAGGGAGCAAGAGAAGCAGATTCCCTGTTGAGCAGGGAGCCCAACATGGAATCATGACCTGAGCTGAAAGCAGATGCTTAACTGACTGAGATACCCAAGCGTCCCTATATTTAAAGTTAACAAATAATTAGTCTAAAAATATTACATCTAAGCAAATCACAATGGTGAAGAATGGGATGAGGAAAAATAAGGGAGATAGCTCTGTTCTATTCAAAGTTAAGCTACTAATATGTTGACTGATTTATGGAATCAGAATTGGCGGGGGGAGGGAGATCTCCTAGATCACAACTGACTGTATTTTTCTAAGAGTACTTCTAGGAACTTAAACACTTCAATAACCTCTATCATATGCCTTTTTAACACTACAGGTAAGAGCTATGTGGTAGAAAAACCCATCTAAACTCAACTTGAAGAACTTCTCAAATATGGGATGGAATACTGGATGCATACAAACAGAGAAGGGAAAAAAATGACAGGAGTCAGAACAGAAATAACCAGCAACTGGCACCAGAGCCTGCATTCTCAGATTTTCATTTATAAAGCAATACACAAGACTGGGATGAAAAACAAGCCCCCAAACACACACACAAAAACTGCGATAAACTGGATCAACCTCATTACCCCTCACAGGAAACACTGAAAATTAGCTCGTAAGGTAAAAGTTAATGTGGTCTTTCACAAATCTCCAGGACATTAACTCAAATCAATTTTATTATGAAGTTTTCAACATATGTCTGAATTTGCACCTAGATCTGGTATTTGTCTTGTAAGTTTAATCATCTTAGGAGAACACAATGGATACCAAATAATACCAAAGGCCTCCTCAGGCTGAGAACCAACCAGCCAACAATACTACCACCATACAAACAGAAGTTAGAGGATTTGCCAATTTTGTAATTCTTCCCTTGGACAAGTCTTTCTGTCCTAATTGTAAAGTTAAGTAGAAAAAAAAAAAGTTAAGTACTTCTAGAGGGCTGGGCAGAAAGGCCCCTGAAAACATGCAGAACTGGGGAGCACAAGCAAGCATGTGACAATCCAAAGACGGAACTGGTAGGATTAACTGGCCTGAAGTACTGTTTCAAGGCAGAGAGATCCCATGGGTTAATACAGTGTCCACACTGGATCTACCTGAACCAGACTATTTGTGATGGGTGCAAGAGCATGGCCCACAATTCTAAACTCCACCCTTAACAGAAGCCCAAAGACAGAGAGCCAGAACAAATTACACGTAAAGAGAAATTAAAAATGTGTGTAAAGATAAAAGCAACTAATTTAGAAAGATTTTCCAAATTCACGACAGTTTTCTTTAAATAAAAGCCCCTCTAAAGTGGCAGTAGCTATCTATCTAAATCTATTAATAGGAAAATGAATATGCTCACACTTTACAATGATAAATTTAAATAAACTCCAAAATACTTCTGAAGAGTAAGAGAAATAGTAACAATGTCTGGGAGAGAAGGATTCAGTAACAGTCTTCCCAAGCAGGCTTTTACAAAATCCTTGAATTACTAGGATGTGTTTTCCTTAATCTTGCCTAAAGACTGAAGAAAATGGTAACATAAATCCTGCAATCGAGATTTGTAATTACATACAAGAATTAAGCAAATGAGTAATAAGTGTGTTGGTTTTTATTCTGAACAGTCACATTATATTTTACACATACAGAATGCTGTTATGAAGAAATGCAAGAAATTAAATACAGGGGGATGGGAAGGATGGGGTGGCTGGGTGTTGGACATTGGGGAGGGTATGTGCTGTGTTGAGTGCTGTGTGCTGTGTTGAGTGCTGTGTGTTGTGTAAGACTGACGAATCATAGACCTGTACCCTGAAACAAATACATTATGTTAATTTTTTAAAAAACTGGGGAAAAAAAAAGAAAGAAATGAAATATATTTTTCCAGGTAGCAGAAATGATCTAATTTTAGTTTATAATAATTATTGGTAAACATTTCCGCAAATTTATTCTATCTCAACCAAAATAAAGTACGTAATAGTTTTGTTTTTAAACTCTGCAGGGCCACTCCTGTAAATATAATTAAAATAATCTGTTATAACACAGAGAAGCTGTATGGGTCTCTGGGGTAAAGAGGTCTGTTTGCTCCTACATAGTAAACTACTCTTAGAAACTCCTACTTTCTACCTCCCACTTTCCTAATCCAGGAAGAATTAAGAGGTTGTCAGGGGAAACCAGAAAGCAGAGAAGCAAGCTTGTTAAATCAGTAACCTTAACAATATACATAATTTAAAGTCAAGAGGCTCTGTTCTGAGGTCTGCAACACAGGGACTCTCTAATCTCAAAGCACTGGTGGAATAATAGCTGCCATTTCCTTGTGATTCAGGGATCTTCTTAAACTTATCTGCAAGTTCAGAGCTGTGTTTTGGTCAAACAACATGAATTTTCGAAGACTTACCTGATTGCAGTGTTCTGTGTCAGATCCCGTAACATGGGGACAGGAGAACATACTATTCTAAAGAGAAAGAAGGGAGTAAGTTGTAACCTTTTGGACAAGTGGAATTAAGATGTTGCTTTAGGAAAGAGAAATCATTAAAATGTACCAACAAAAAAATGACACAACCAATTACATCTTTAAAAAAAGGACCCTGTCTTCCTTGCTTGTAATCTCAACAGAAAACTATTATGGGCAAACGGTTCATATCAGAATTTGTAAAGGATACAAACAAACCAAAAAGGGGCACAGGGAAAGGGGCACAGAAGAATAGAAGAGGTACTTGATAAATGAGGGAAACCTAATGGTTAATAAATATACCATATGGCATTCAATTTCATTAGTAATCAGAGAAATGCAACTGTAAGACACAAGATGCCAATAAGAATCCACTAAAGTGACAGAAATTAAGGTCATGACAATCAATTCCAAGGGTTTGCAAGAATGTAGAGCAACAAGATCTCTCACAAACTGCCACTGAGGTTACAAAATAGTATAATCACTTTGGAAAACCACCCATTATCTACAAAAGAGGAAGATACAACCAACCAGCAATTCCCAAACACTGATCTCAGAACCCCTTTAAAACATTTCTAAAAATCAAGGACCTCAAAGAACTTCTGGTTATGTTGGTTATGTGTATCAATATTTACCTATTAAAAATTAAAACTAAGAAATTTCTAAAATACTAATTTAAAGATAACAGTAATAAACCTATTACATGTTAACATAAATAACATTTTTAATGAAAAACTATTTTACAAAGCAAAAAAAAGAAGTGTCATTGTCTTACATTTTTGAAAATTTCTTTAATATCTGGCTTAATATCTATCTTAATAGCTGGATTCTCTTATCTGCTTCTGATTCAATCTCTTGAGATAGCTATCACACTACATTCAGCTTCTGGACAACTCCACTGTACACTCAAGAGAGAAAGAGAATGAGAAAAGCAAATAATGTCATAGCATCTTAGTATTATTATATAAATAGCTGTGAACTCATGGATCTCCTGTAAGGGCTTTAGGGACCCCCAAGGCTCCCTGCACACAGTGATACGGCTACTAGGCTGAAGAGGTGGGCTCTGACCCCAAGTATTTTTATAGTCCAGCAGGTTTTCTGTTGTTTTGTTTTCTTACTATTACTAGAAAATAAAACATTTGGGCAACAAGGAAAAAATGCTAGCTAAACTTCCTCCCAGTCACCCCAATGTGCACAAATGAATGCTTACTGATCTGGAAGAACAGCTTCTTCATCCAAAGAAAACTTTCCTTGAATCCCATGACATAGTTCAGGTGGTACATCCACTGGCTGTGGAAAAATGCATTCCTGATCATAAACCCAAAAGAATGGAAAGCAGGTACTCACACATATATGTGTACACCAAAGTTCATAGTAGCATTATTCTTAAAAGCCAGGAGGAAGAAACAACCCAAGTTTCCATCAACAGATGAATGGATAAAGAAAATGCGGTATATACACACTATGGCCATAAAAGGAAGCCCTGATACATGCTACAACATGGATGAACCTTGAAAACATTACACTAAGTAAAATAAGTCAGAAACGGGAGCGCCTGGGTGGCTCAGTGGGTTAAAGCCTCTGCCTTCGGCTCAGGTCATGATCCCAGGGTCCTGGGATCGAGCCCCGCATCGGGCTCTCTGCTCAGCAGGGAGCCTGCTTCCTCCTCTCTCTCTCTCTGCCTGCCTCTGCCTACTTGTGATCTCTGTCTGTCAAATAAATAAATAAAATCTTAAAAAAAAAAAAAAAGTTGTTTAAAAAAAAAAAAAAAAAAAAAAAAGTCAGAAACAAGAGGACAAATATTATAGGATTCCATTTATTCCATTTCCAAAAACAGATAAATTCAGAGACAGAAAGTAGAAGACAGGTTATCAGAAATAAGGGGAGAGAATGGAGATGTATTGTTAAGGGATAACAGTTTCTGTTTGGGAAGATAAGTAAGTTCTGCAAGTGGATAGTGGTGAATGGCTGCACAACACTGTACATAGATTTAATGCCACAAAATTACACACTTTTAAAATGATTTTTAAAGATTAAAATGGTACATTTTCTTCTTTTTCTTTTTTTTTTTTTTAAAGATTTTATTTATTTGACAGAGATCACAAGTAGGCAGAGAGGCAGGCAGAGAAAGAGGGCGAAGCAGGCTCCCCGCTGAGCAGAGAGCCCGAAGTGGGGCTCAATCCCAGGACCCTGGGATCATGACCTGAGCTGAAGGCAGAGGCTTAACCCACTAAGCCACCCAGACGCCCCTCTTTTTCTTTTTTAAAAGATATTATTTATTTATTTTTGAGAGAGAGCAAGCATGTGCTTTGGGAAGCGGTAGAGGGAGAAGCAGACTCTCTGCTGAGCAGGGAGCCCAATGTGGAACTTGATCCCAGGACCCCAGGATCATGACTGAGCTGAAGGAAGATGCTTAACTGATTGAGCCATCCAGGCACCCCACTTGTTTCTATTTTATCAAAATTTAACAAATGTATTTCTGATGAATTAACCGAATAATTATACTGTCTAAAAGCACTTCATGATGGAAAAAGAGACCATACCTCTGTGGAACCTGTCTGGTAGAGTTCTAAAATGAAGTCATGGAGTGGGTGATGTTTGCCCACAAATAAGATGTCACCTCCAAGACTGTTTCTTTTAGCTGGGGGGAAAATAAGGAAAGAAATAAGATCAAACAATTATATCTGCAAGAGCAACTTTTATGAATAAATAAAATAAAATAAAAAGAAACATCTAAATTTTAAAAACTTTAGTATAAGGTCTACAATAAAATACATTTTTTTATTTCTTAAAAAAATTTTTTATATGACAGACAGAGACACACCGAGAGAGGGAACACAAGCAGGGGGAGTGGGAGAGGGAGGAGCGGGCTTCCCACTGAGCAGGGAACCCGATGCGGGGCTTGACCCCAGGACCCTGAGATCATGCCCTAAGCCGAAGGCAGACAGACACTTAAGGACTGAGTGCCCCTACAAAAAATAATTTAAAAGTGACAGACCTAAATGTGTGAGGTCTCTGTAGAAGAAAAACAAGTTTGACATTAAGGTTTCAAAGATCAAAGACTATCAGAAAAAATTATCACTAAAACATATTTCAATATAGTATTGTAAGATAAGGGATAAACTTATATAGAACTCAATTTCTTACTGTAAGAAATACATAACCATTTCCTGAGCAAACCCAAACAATTTACACCATCTAATAACAAAGACTACTCTAAGGATGGCGGACAGAGAAATTATTTCTATAGGTTTATTATACTGGTATTAAATAAATTTTCCAATAGAGTCTAGCTTTGCAATTTCCCAACACTTTTAACTGTCAGTATTTTAAATGCTACTCTGTACAAATAACATTTCAGGTTAGCAAACTAAGTAAATGCCTTTATTTCAACATAGCTTTTTAAACCAAGTTAACTTATTGGAGGGGATGAAGGGAAGAAGGGACAGAGAGGAAATTAATACACTCACAGCATGGAAAATTAGTTTTGTGTATGCATGTCATGTAAGAATCAAAAAGTCAAGGAGCAGGCACTTAGGTGGCTCAGTCGGTGAAGTGGCTGACTCTGCATTTCAGCTCAGGTCATGGTCTCAAGGTCCTGGGATTGAGGCCCACGTTGGGCTCCACATTCAAAGCAGAGCCTGCTTGAGGATTCTCTCTCTTTCTCTCCCTCCTCCCCTACCCCCGCTCATGCATGCTTGCCCTCTCTAAAATAAATAAGTAAGTGTTAAAAAAAAAAAAAAGGGAATCAGAAAGTCAAAGGATATTCTTGAAATGCTGTTTTTGTGGGACTTTTTTTTAAAAAAGCAGGCTCCACAACTAGCATGGAGCCCACTGTGAACTTTGAACTCACAACACTGAGACCAAAAACTGAGCTGAGATCAACAGTCAGATGCTTAACTGACTGAGCCACCCCAGCACCCCTTAAAGTATTGCTTTTTAATAAATTTAACACTTGTAAGTTTAAAAAAAAAATTGTATTTACTATTTAATTTGGATAATACATTTTAAGAAGCAAAGTTTATTTTTCTTATGAAGAAGTAAAAACCAACGGTTTATGCCCCCTGTATGTGAAATTTGACAAATGGAAAAAAGAGTCTAATATACAGAAATGTAAAGTCTATAAGATACAGACTCAATGTTGAGACCAAGTGGAAGCACAGTTCTTACTCTCTTCTGGAGTGAGGTCTGGGTATACCTCTTCTAGAGCAGCTCGCAGCCTTCGCTCGTCCACAAAAGGCAACAGAGCAACACCTGGAGAAAGAAACGCACACCAACCACTGAGCTATCAGGATCACCCAAATTCCACTTATTACTCGTTCAAATAAACGTTTCTAGTAGAATATCCCTGTTGGTGTAAAAACATTTTGGAACTGAACTCTCTTCAAATCTCAGATGCAAATACTTTCCATGTGTTCAGAGAAGAAGTTTCATGTATTTTCCATCCTTAAGATAGCTCATATGAAAAACCATGTTTGCAGAAACTTAACTCCATGATGATAAAACTTTTAAATTAAATGAACAAGTGGCCACCTGGACACCAGTCTATGTTCTTGTGCCTTACTTATGAGGATGCCCTTGAGCAAGCCAGTTAATCTGCAAAGAGTCTGAACTTGTCCTTTCATCTTTCTAGGACTTGGTTTTCAACTAAAATATTCAGAAGGTCTGTTCAATGTGAATAAATACATGGAATGTCTTCCAGCTCTAAAACTGCACAGCATTCTGTTTTTTACATTTTAAAATGTAATAACTAATTTAGATATAAAAAGTGTTTAAGGACTTGCTTAAGTAATCTTGGGGGCTGGGTAGGATCCAAGCTGTTCATATTCAGGCTGAAAACTGTCCTGAGGAATGTGCTGGAATTAAAGTAATTGTTTAATTTCAACCTACATTCATAATTTTCAAAGCAGCACACCAGTAATACAGTATCTATTTCTAGAAAGATATATGAAGTTATTGAACCACATATATATGTTATACTGTATACAGTAGTCTTTTCACAAAATAAAAAGTGTAAAATAAACAGCAAAGAGAAATGCTAATTAGAGCTAAATAATTTTGAAACTACTGCCAGTCAAAACTGCCACAATTGTGATTGTTCCCTTTAAAATGAGAGAAATGAAAGGTTCCCAAAGTTGTCATTAATTATTTAGCTACCGCATTTTCAAAGTTTAGAAACAGGTTCAATTTCATTATCTAGAAGGGAAATAGGCATTTTTTAAAGTTAAAAAGAAACCAAGTGAATTCTGAAGGGCCTAAAAAGTGATTTCAAGAATATTAACATCTATCACCAAAGTTAGGCTGTTTCACCTACTGGTGAACATTTACATGGAAAAAACGCAGGGAGTTGTTCAAGTTTTATTTAGTCATACACTTAAGACCTAAACAAATTATCAGAAAGACTGTCCTACAATATCAGCTCTAAAAGCCAGCTCCAACTGGTAAGCAACTTGTAGTGCTAATGAAAGCAATAAGGTTACTAAGCAACAAATCAGCCCTACTGGGCAGAATAGAAAGAAATGCCTTATACCCAGATGTGATAAATTTAGTTCTTGAGTGAGCTGATAGTAAAAATGACATTTACAGCTAATTTCTCCTGAGTACTTACTTATTACGTTAACATGCACTACCTCAACAACACAAGTAACCCAAGTAGTGACAGCACTTAGGTAAATACATAGTAGTCACACTCCCTGGGTCCAGATCTTAGTTCAGCCACTGTGTGACTTTGATCAAACGACTTAAAATACTCTGTTCATATATAAAATATGTAGCATTTGAAATGGATATGCTATATTCCTCTTACGTATATTAAGGAAATACTACAAAAACACAACATTGCAAGAGTTCAGTAAATGTCAAAAAACCACCCAGATATATTTTATTTTCTATCATTTTAAGATACATGCAACTTAGGTAAGAACTTAAGTATTACCATTACTTTTAACAAGTTTTAAAGACATGGGGGAATAACTATAACTCCTCACAGTACTAAATTTGACCTCAAAAAAGTTATGTTCTTGCTGCAGTCTAGTAACTGAAAATACTTACATAAAATATAAAAATATTAAAGGTCTGAGTTTCAACTCATCCTAAAATTCATTTGGAATCTCAAGGGCTCCCAAAGAGCCAAAACAACCTTGAAGAAGAAAAGTAAAGTTGGAGGTCTCCCACCACTCGATGGCAAAACTTACTAAAGCTACAGTAATTGAAACAGTTTGGTACTGGCATAAGGATAGGCGTATTAGGCAGTGAAATAGAGATCCCACAAGTAAGCCCTCAGATACATAGTCAAATGATTTCCAATAAGGGTGGCAAGATTGTTCAATGGGGAAAGAGCAGTTGTTTCAACAAATGGTGCTGGGGAAAATGGATATCCATAGCAAAAGAATGAAGATGGACTCTAACTTTACACCCTATACAAAAGTAAACTCAAAATGGATCACAGACCTAAATGTTAAGAGCTAAAACTGTAAAATTCCTAAAACAGGGGGGGAAGCTTTATGACACTGGATTTGACAATGACTTCTTGCATACAACACCAAAAACACAGGAACGACAAAATAGTCCAACAAAAATTGAATCTCCCTCATAATTAAAAACTTTGTGCATCAAAGGACACTATCAAACAGAGTAAAAAGACAATCACAAAAGAGAAGAAAATAAATACAAAATCATATATGAGACTGGTGTTCAAAATATATGAAGTACTCCTACAATATAAAAACAAAAACCGGGGCGCCTAGGTGGCTTGGTTAAAGCCTCTGCCTTCGGCTCAGGTCATGATCTCAGGGTCCTGGGATCAAGCCCCACATCGGGCTCTCTGCTCAGCAGGGAGCCTGCTTCCCCTCCGTCTCTGCCTGCTGCTCTGCCTACTTGTGATCTCTCTCTCTCTGTGTCAAACAAATAAATAAATAAACAATAATAATAATAAAAAAAATAAAAACAAAACCCCAATTCAAAAATGAGCAAAAATCTTGAAAAGACATTTCTCCAAAGATACAGAAATAGCTAATAAGCACATGAAAAAAATGCTCAACATCACCGATAATTAGGGAAATACAAATCAAAAGCACAGTGAGATACTGTTTCATACCCGTTAGGATGGCTATTATTAAAAAAAAAAAATAGACACAAATAAATGGAAAAGATATTACATGCTGATGGGATTGGAAGAATAATGTTAAAATGTCCATACTATCCTAAGCGAACTATATATAAAATGCAATCCCTATCAAAATACCACTGGCATTTACCATAGAACTAGAACAAGGAATCCTAAAATTTGTATGAACTACAAAGACACCAAAGAGCCAAAGCAACCTCGAGAAAAGAACAAAGCTGGAGGTCTCACACTCGTTGACTTCAAACCATACTACAAAGCTATAGCAAGCAAAACAGTATGGTATGACATGAAAACAAACACATAGATCAATGGAATAAAACAGAGAGCCCAGAAAAACTCCCACATATATACAGTCAATTAATCTATGACAAAGGAGGCAAGAATACACAATGGGAAAAGACAGTCTTTTCAAGAAATGGTGTGAGGGAAATCAGAAAGCTACATTCAGAAGACTAAAATGAGACCATTTTCTTGCACCATATGAACAAATAAATTCAAAATGAATTAAAGACTTGGATGTCAGACCTGAAACTATAAACCACAGGCAGTAAGCTGTTTGACATCAGCCTCAGCAATATTTTATTTGGACCAGGTTCTTCAGGAAAGGGCCACAAAAGCTAAAATAAACAAATGGGACTACATCAGACTAAAAAGCTTTTGTTTCAGCAAAGGAAACAATCAACAAAATGAAAAGGCGACCTACTGAATGGGAGAAGATATTTCCAAACCATACATCCAATAAGGGGTTGATACCCAAAACATACAAATAACTTACACAACTTAATACCAAAAAAAACCAAAACAAAACAAAACAAAAAAAACAATTAAAAAATGGGCAGAGGATTTGAACATTTTTTTCCAAAGAAGACATCCAGATGGGCAACAGACACATGAAAAGGTGCTCAACATCACTAATTATCAGGGAAACGCAAATCAAAACCACAAAGAGATATCACCTCACATCTTTAAGGTTGGCTATTACCAAAAAGAAAAACAAAAAAAAAGTGTTTGTGAGGATGTGGAGAAAAGGGAACTCTTACACACAGTAGTGCGGCCATGATGGGAAACAGTTTGGATGTTTCTCAAAAAGTTAAAAATATAGGGGCGCCAGGGTGGCTCAGTGGGTTAAGCCTCTGCCTTTGGCTCAGGTCATGATCCCAGGGTCCTGGGATCGAGCCCCGCATCGGGCTCTCTGCTCAGCGGGGAGCCTGCTTTCCCCTCTCTCAGTGCCTGCCTCTCTGCCTACTTGTGATCTCTGTCAAATAAATAAATAAAATCTTAAAAAAAAAAAGTTAAAAATATAAACACTATGCAATCCAGCAATTCCACCTCTGGATATTTATCCAAAGAAAAGAAAAATAGCAATCTGAAGAGATAAATGCACCCCTATGTTCCCTGCAGCATTATTTACATTAGCCAAAATATGGAACCAACCCAAGTGTTCATCAACAGACAAATGGATAAAGATGTGGTGTGTGTGTGTGTGTGTATACACACATATATATAAAATGAAATATTACTCAGCCATAAAAAAGAGAAGGCTTACCATTTCCAACATCAGTGAACCTACAGGGTATTATGCTAAGTCAAACAAGTTCTGACAGAGAAAGACAAATACCGTATAATTTCACTAATATACGTAATCTAAAAAAACAAAACAAAACAAATGAACAAACAGAACAGGAACAGACTCACAGATAAGGAAACAAACTGTTGGTTACCAGCGGGGAAAGAGTGTGAGGAGATAGGCAAACTAGGTGAAGTGGACTGAGAGGTACAAACTTCCAGTTATAAAATAAGTCAGTCATGGAGATGTAATATACGGTATAGGGAATACAGTCATTAATACTATAGTAACTTTGTATGGTGATAAATGGTTATTAGACTTATCATGGGGATCACTTCATAACCTATAAAAATATCAAATCACCATGATGTACATCTGAAACAGGATACTGTATGTCAATTACACTTCAACCAAAAACACTTAAATACATAAAAGCCATTTACTGAATAAAAAAAGAAAGTAACAAATGTTGGCAAGGATGTGAAGAAATTGTAACCATTGTGCACTACCTCACTTTTCCTCTGGATGATTATATATAGAAAGCAAGACATCTGCATGTTTATATATTTACTTATTTATTCAACACTTACTTACTTATGTACTTATATTTTTACTTTAATGCCTCTTAGCCCTTTCCTTCTATTAATCAAAATACCCTCCACAAAGCACCTTAAAAACAACCTAAGACTCCAACCAATCTACATACAACAAAATATGACCACAGAGCACAATACCTGCTAACTTCAATCAGTGGGCTGCATTTCCCATTATCAATCCACTAAAGCAGTATGAAATTTCCTTTACCACATAAACCCAAAATCAACCCTAAAATCTCATAAAATGATTTTCAATTTGTAAATTATTACTTATCCCTCCTCCCATCTCACAATTCTCTGAGTCACGTTACTGGTCATTTGTACCACAGGAAATAACCAAGCAGGAAGTAAAACATGGTTTTCCCAAATGAGATTATCTTAGAAAAATATACAGTGGAAGCAAAGTTTAAAGTGATTTGCTAAAAGGGCCTTTGGCATGAAATAATAGTTGACTTACTATGTGAGAGACTTCTTTATTGTATTTTACATTCAGTCACCATCACACATTTGCTGAGTGGTAAATAGCACATTAAATTTAGTAGTAATTTAAAAATGACACTCTTGTAAAAACTGTAAACCTGTATTTCTCAGCAACCTTACAAAGTGTTAATGTGCTACTAAATGAAAGCAATTCCCAAGTCCCATTAATTAATCACAGAAAAGACAAAAGAATGATCTATTTTAACTCTATTTACTGTTTATCAGAATGTTACTATTAATCATTGCCAATGCCAGGGTGGATAGAAAAAAAAAATCAAATTTTGACATGCAATTCTTAAAATATTTATCTTTTACAGAAATTCTTTCATCATCTAAATCATGTTCGTTTACAGTTTACCAAAAAGTGGAAACTGTTTTTAACAAAAAGGAATAATGTCTAAATTTTACCTTGCCATGCGTATTTCTTCCCATTCAAATCAATAGCAAAATCTTCAGGGTAGAAGTCAATTATACTAGAATCCTATGTCAAGGAGAAAAGTAAAGATTCAAAACAAAAGTCACACATGTCTGAGTTTTGAGGAATCTGACATTTCTTTCATTCATGTTATCAGGCCTGATGAGAAAATAAGGTTTCATTCCTTTAAAAAATGTTAATAAGATTTCAGGTCATTAATCCCAATACTAAAAGAAAACTAACAATTTTATTTTAAAAAACAACAAAAAAAGGGCATTTTTAAAGAGGAATTTTATAACTGACAACTGTGGACCCAACACAGTCAATGAAGAGTTTACGGACTCCAATGATTCCTATTTCTTGCCTGGCTCTCCTTTCTATCTGGCACACAAAATAAGCTCAGAGATGTCTGAACACTGGTAGCCACCACACATGGCTGGAACAAAAAAAACACAATGACTTACAGGTAGGCTTAGAACAAAGTAACAGTTTTAAGAATTGCTCCTAAACACAAATTAATTTTATTTATACCAGGTAAGCATTCTCACTGCCAAGGAAAGTAGGGGAGAAAAAAGGTGAAAAACATAGAGAAGAACTCAATATTTTCACTTTGTTTTTGGACTTCACTGTTTTAACTATTAGATGCAAAAGCACTTGTGACTAATGTTCATGAAACATGACAAAAACCCAGTTACTAACATACTCAAAATACTAAGACACTAACGGGATCACTCATGAGCTTCCGCCATGATGGAGGTAGAAAGTTACCACTTGCAGCTGGAAAAACTCCCATAAGTTGTTCCAATGGTTTAAACTGCAAGAAAGAAAAAGGTTTAAGATAAGACACACAATTTTTATCTAAGCCAAAATTCTACTAATTTCATGACTCTAAATAATTAAGCTTACTGGTTTAGTGCCCTTCTCAAAATCAGATGGCATGTCTGCAATACCTTCAAAGTCTGAAGCAAATGGTGCATAATGGAATGGATAATACCACTTCCAGGAAGCACAGCCCTAGAATCATAACAAAAAAAAAAACAAAAACAAACAAAAAAAAAACCAAAAACAAAATTCTACGTTCAATACGGACACAGAAAAGCAAATAAAAATTAGAGTATTAGCCTATAAAATACATAACTTCCAGTGTACATTCCATATATTAATTTTTTCCCCATGAGTCCTAAGAGTTGTTTTGATTAACTGAACTTTTACTTTGTCTCAATGGCTCCTTGATTTAAAAACTACTGCAAAGTGTCTTTAATAATCAGTAGTTAATACCAAACTTTGTAAATACAATTTGTACAATACTATTTGGTGAAGATTTTTACCCTTAAAATGTGCTTGGTTACATTTCTTTCCAATTTTACAGCTGCCATTATCAAATAAAATGAAGAGCAGTGATAGCTGGCACTTACTTAGCATATAGATGGGGAAGGGACATCACACTGAACAGTGACTAAATAAAATTTCCGAAAGTTCCATTTTATAATTCCTTATTTTATTTTATTGTGACAATTTTCTCTTTATTATAAAAATATTTAAGTAAACCCATCAAAAAGAAGTTTTTACTGATAGAAAAAACAACTCCTAATATGTATTTTGATTCTATGCCTGAATGAATTAAAATCCTGAGAACAAAAGTAAAACATGAATTTATTATTATACAGTTGACAATGCATTAAATTATACTTTCCACTTAATGACAAACTTCATCTTTTCTTAGATCACACCAAACTTAACTTGCCTTGCTCTCGGAGAATGAAACCAGATATTAACTACTAGTGTTACAATTCCCTATATGTCTACCTAATCTCTCAGCAATCTGACATCTCAATTATCAAAGGCTTTAAGTCAGATACGGATTACTCCAATTAGAATGCATTTCATGTAACATCACTATATTACACGGAAGAAATTGTATCATTCAAATGCCTTTCAAATTCTTACTAGTATTTTCTAGTCTTTGTCCTTTGTTCAGTCATTAGTGACTATTATTTTTTACTTCCAATTATAAAACCACCATACTTAATTATATTAAAGACAAAGTACACTCAACCCACACTACTTGATGCTGAAATCCTTAAGCACAACAAAAATTATCTTTATTTATATATTAACACTTGAGAAGCGTAAAAGCCTTTATAAACAAATATTTAAGGTAATGAATTTCTGAACAGGAAGCTTTAAAAGAATGAGTCTGGATTTAATTTCATTACAGCTCAATAATACACAGAAATTATGATCTTCCTAAAATGATTAGCTAGGTTTAGAGGAAAATATTCTCTCTGTACCTGGTAATAATATCGAAGAACCCAGCAGAGCCCCTCAACATAAGACTGTACAACTTTACGACGGAATTTCTCATCAGCTGCATCAACGTCAAATTTGTTCTTGTAGTACCGCTGCTTCCAACCGGCTTCCCATAGCCTAAAACCCAGGCAAAGCCGGTTCATGTTGAATTAATACTTTCCATAACTGTCCACTGGTTTATCACCCAAATCATTTTATACTTAATATCCAGGTGAAATGTGAATGAGTTAAACAGTAATGCTAACACAGCTTCATTTAATTATCTAAAAAAGCCCACTTTCACAAAATTTATTAAGTCAAACATCAAAAATCCAAACACTATAAAAAAAAAAGAATACTGATGTTTATCTCCCAGAAAAAAAAATACTGATATGATATACATGTATCATGTATTATACTCATATAAATACAAATATTTAAAATAAAAAAAAAAATCCAAACACTAATTCTAGTAAGACCATTATAAAACTACATTTTGGAAAAAGAGAAAAATACTACTAAAGGAGATACTGACCACTTGTTTGCTCAAATTTTAATACTGTTTCACTTGTTTTTTGATTGTAGACCAATTCTGAAACTACACCGTAAGATTCAAATATTGAAGATATTTTATGTAAGTTCCTCAGTTTGTTAAAATACATTTAAACTAAACAAAGCAGTCAACCAAATTACTTTAAAAAGAAAAAAAAAAAAAGATTTGCGGGGTGCCTGGGTGGCTCAGTTGTTACACGTCTGCCTTCGGCTCAGGTCATGATCCCAGGGTCCTGGGATCAAGCCCTGAGTTGGGCTCCCTGATCAGCAGGAAGCCTGCTTCTCCCTCTCCCTCTGCCCCTGCTTGCGTTCCCTCTCTCACTGTGTGTCTCTCTGTCAAACAAAGAAATAAAATCTTTAAAGAAAAAAAAAAAAGAAGAGATTTGCATGGGTAATTTTTTAAAAGGTAAAAAGTGGTTTGTAAAATAACATTCTAGGAACCAGGCAGAAAATTATGTTTATACCAATTCTCCCATCCTTGGGCCTTATCCCTCTTTCAGCTAAGAGTTGTTGGCTTAAGGGAAGGACACATACACACATGTATGTATGTTCTGGTAGAACTCAGAAGCAGGTCAATCAATACACTAAATTATTATTAATCACTGAAAATACATATAAAGAACCACTTTTT
Source organism: Martes martes (assembly GCF_963455335.1). Classification (NCBI taxonomy): domain Eukaryota; kingdom Metazoa; phylum Chordata; class Mammalia; order Carnivora; family Mustelidae; genus Martes; species Martes martes. Next base: position 44,994,850 of record NC_137896.1, on the reverse strand, counting down.
CAAAATGCTTTTTTAAGTACTCATTTTTCATCTTTAAAAGATTTAAAAATAACACAAAGAAGCCAAAGAACACTAAAGAAACAAATCAGGACAGATCAAGAACATCAAGATGATTCTCATTAAGGACTATTTTCCACCATGAGCCACACCTTACTAATTAATTATAGTCATGTTCCAGAATACACCACACCAATTTTAATTCCCTCCCCTGCCCCAATGCATTCACAGAACATCAATTAGGAGAAATATCCTCTATGATGTGGATTATAACTGTTTTACAGAAAATATTAATGAAATACACATCAAGTGTCTCAAGCACTTCTTGACAGAACCATTTCTACCTTGACTATTCTCAGCACTGGGATTACACAATGAAGTACTAACAAATCAATTCAACTATTAAGCTGGTATTGATCAAGATGGCTACCCAATAAAACAGATAACATACTCCAAGAGGAAAATCCAGAGTTGCAGAAACAGAGGATAAGGAAAATGTTCCATCACAAGCCACCACAGATCTCAGAATCTAACATCAAAGGACATTAGGAAAATACAGAACCATACATGACACCTGAGAAGTTTCTCATCATAAATGCAAACATACCATCCATGTCCTATAAAAGAAGCATGAGTTGTGGACCACCACTGTTTAACTTTGAAATATATCATTTTGCTAACTTCTTAATGAATTACAATTGTTAAGATTGTTGGCCTTTTGCATGCGGAACTCAGGGTTCAAATCTGGATTTAATCATACAAGAGATTATTAATCTTATATAATGATCTCAAATTTCTGGATAAAGAATCAAAGTTTCCTATTAGAAATTTTAAGTATATAGCTGAAGGGAAACTTCTTTGTCATGAAATATAATTGTATACATGCACGTTTGTGGTTTTAAAAAATATACATATTTATCTCTTAACTGAATGACTTTTGCATATTTCAATCAAGGAAGAACCTTTCCAATTGAGAAGATTAAAGCAAACTATGTTAAGTATCCAAGTGTAACTGAACTTCCTGTGTTAAGCAGCTTGAAAATTTAATCTCAAAACAGTAACATTCAGATCACATAGTCAGAGCTAAACACCGCATATCTAGCTGATCTAGTGCCTGGTCTCAGAGGGAAAAGTGGCTTGGAGGACAAAAACCTGCACGCATACTAATCTAGATACTTAGATTTAACAGCTATAGCTTACACATCTCACTGGAATTTACTGACTATTCTAACCCTCCACATTAATTACTGGTGGATAAAAAGATCACAGGCAAGCATCTGAAGGCACTGCTGCTCTAAGCTAAATAGCATTAATTAGACAGCATCTATTTCAGCAATTTCATAACAAAGTGTTACCAAAAAATGATTTCACCTGACGTTATCCTCTGGCTCAGGTTCACTGTCACTGTCTTCTGCTTTTCGCTTAATTCCTCCTATTGGAGATGGGGAGCCATCAGAAGTGAAACTCGTATTAGGGGATACTGAAGGACTCTGCAAACAATTATGATATTACAGAAGAAGGATTTAATTATTCATTTCACATAAGAAGTTACATCCAACTGCTATTATAATCATGCTTCATGGTAATACAACTGTTAAAGCTATTAAATAGATATGGTAAGGACATTTAGAAAATATAAAGACTGTTCTTGGCATACTCTACTCCTTCAGAAAAAGAATTATATAGTTCTAAGCTTCCTATGCTTAAACTCAAAAGAATCTGAACATTATTAGAATAAAAATTATTTCAGAAGAAAAAAGAATTTAATTTTATAGATTTTTAAAAATTAAAGGATGGGAATTATTTTTTTCTTCGGTGGTTCCCTCATAATATGAGTTTGTGATCAGTTTCTACCAATCAAACAGCAAAGCTATAAGGAGGAAAATACAAATATATTAATTAGTAATATACAAAACAGTGCTGGTGAGAATGAAGTTAAATGGTAAATGCTCAACCTCACACAACCATCTGGAAAGCAAAAGTTTAACAAGACTCTGTCAGATAACTGCTAAATTATTTTATAGATAATGTTTAAAATTCAAGGTCCAAGTGAAAATGTATTAGTAACTTAGAAAAATGCAAACATTATTTCAAAAACTTGGATACCACTTTAAATTCACTATTATCTTCCATTTGTACCTAATTCAATGAACACAGTGAACACCTGAAAGTATTTTAACATTTAAGTAAAAAATTCAAATTCTCTGCAACTTTAGTTTTATGTTAAGTGACCAAAACCACAAGTGGCAAAAAAAGGTTTTCATGGTAAAGTTTCTCTTCTATTATTCACAGCATATTAGATATTGTGATTAAACTGAATTATTTTTAAACTGAGAGCTTATGAGGCTACTTTAATGATACTATAACTAAAAACTTAGTATGAATGTAGTTCACACTATAGGCCAAAAAAAGTTACAACAAAGCAAAACTGTATTTCTCATAGAGTTTATAACTTACTTTTTAAAAATGTATTAATTTCCATTTTATTCATGACACTCTATGGTCAATAGTGTTCAAAAAAACCAAAACTATAAAACATAAATTCAGGAAGGTGCTATTGTGCTTGAAAATGAGATGAGTATTTTTAGTCAAAAAGATCTGAGTTTGAAATTTCAACTCTAATCTTTACTGGTTGTTTGGCCTTAGGCAATTTATTTAACCTCTGTCAGCCTCAACTTGAAATGGGGATAATGTCCCCTTTGTTGGTTACAGCAAGGATTAAATGAAACGATATGTATAAAGGATCAACAGCAAGATAAAGGTGTGGCATACGGTGGCTCACCTTTCAGTAAGTTAGCACTAATTTTTCAACCATCACTAAATCCATTTGGATTAAATTATGAGAATGATATTCCTATCAATTGTCTAAGTACAGAGAAATTGGGTAAAAAGCAAACTTTCCCAAACTGACAAAAAAGATACAAACTATCTGATAGCAAAAATAATATAACGGCAAGGGAAAACAAAAAGTGGTTTTTAAATATTAAATCTTTATTGCTCTTTTCTGCTCTCTACCAACCAAATCTTTCCTGAACATACCACCCCAAATGATTCAAATCCCTTTTTATTTATTTATTTATTTTTATTTATTTATTAAAAGATTTTATTTATTTATTTGACAGACAAATCACAAATAGGCAGAGAGGCAGGCAGAGAGAAAGGGGGAAGCAGGTTCCCTGCTGAGCAGAGAACCCGATTCGGGCTCAATCCTAGGACCCTGAGATCATGACCTGAGCTGAAGGCAGAGGCTTTAACCCACTGAGCCACCCGGGCACCCCTCAAATTCCTTTTTAAAAAGCTCTTTTTGCATCACATTTTATGAAATGGCCACAGATATAGTCAAACTGTATTTCAGAATGCAAAATTTAAAAACACTTTTATCAGGAAACAGAAGCCAGCTAGTAAAGCATTAAGAGTATAGACCATCAGGTAGACACTACTCAATACTAGATACTAATATGCCCAACAGCTCAAACAAACAAAACAACAATAAATCTATAACTTTAAATTCTCCCTTGAAATGAACTGGTAATTAGGCTTTGTGATTTCCTTAAATTCATAATATTCTAGATGAAAATCCCTCTATGCAAAGACTCCAACAGAAATAATTATGTCAAGGGGAATTAAAACAGGATCAAATAAGCAACCTAATCATCAATCTCTCTATTCCTACTTCCATGGCAGACATTATTAATCAACAATGGGTCTAGTCCTGTGGAGCCTCAATATAATATTGGAATCCTTCTCAAAGCAATCAGAGCTGGCAAAGTGTAAACCTCCCTGCCTTCCTGAGACTAAGAAAAAGCATCAGCCTTTTCTGTTCTATTCAAGTGTCTCATTGCAATCCCTTCACTGACCCTCCATATCCCACTGTTAATGGTGTAAGGAATAAGATAAGAACACAAAAATCAAGCAGAACAAAAAACATAACAGAAACCCAGGCTGCTTCTCTCAGGAGATGCAAATTCTCATGAATTCTCAAATTCCATAGCTAAGGTCCTAAAATTTCAAGATGAGAATTTGCAGGAATATGAATCAGTCTCCTGATATGGCAAAAATTCCATATACAGGATTGCCTTGTAATAAATGATTTGGGGCATCAATAGGGTAACTGTTAGAATAATGAAATATCAAAACTTATGCAATTTCCTTGAATATATCAAAACAAAAATTGACATTAGATATCAAACTTTACAAAATATATTTCCTCTCTTTCTAACACATACACTCTCTTATGCCTACCAGCTTGAAATAAGCAATAGCTTTGATTATTTGCTGTACATCAATTCATTGTCTGTTCCCTCACCCCTGCTGCTGCCCTGCCTTGTGCTCTGAGCTCATGGTGTGTTACCAGTACAACAGGAAGCTACTGGACACACTACAGCCTTGCTGGCTGAGATGATCTGCTTCTTCAGTCTGGATCACCAAGTTCAAACAAGGAGGGATACCAAGTGGCAGATCCATTCAATTCCTGAGTTTCTAAGTACAGAGCAACCAGAATCTGCATAGTGAGAGCTACTTGAAAATATGTATTCAAATCTATTCCATGCCTGAGTTGGAAAGCAAGAATTTAGGCAGTGAGGAATACCTGTATTTGACAGACTGAGGAATATATATAATAAAATGCCCACAGCTGATCCCTGGAAAGAAAGGGGAAAACCCACCTTTCTCTCTTACCCCCAGCTACGAGATACTCGGATGTCCCCATCATGCTTCTAGCACCCAGTACCTTTAGGGGAAGGGGGAAGCACTGTGGCCCATTTGCATTACAGAAACATTGCTGTCACTTAGCTATATATATTTACATGCATTTTCTTTTCTTTCATATCATTTAGATATTTACACATTGATAATCATGGATGCAACAAAGTTAAAAATATCTCTAGGAAAAAGAAATTGAGAAAAACTACCACACAAAACAACTTCAGACTTAGTAACAAAACTCACATACAACCACAAGAGACCTCTGATGGTCTCTACTTTTCAATGCCACGTAAAAGTCAGTCACTTACAGAGTTATTCTGCATCCTCATTTCATAGGCTGCTTGTCTCGGATTACTGGCTACTTGAGAACCTGGTGAATTTCTTGAACCCAAGGCATGAGGGGTTAATATTCCACCAGGAGAGAAAGCTGGTTGATCTCTCTAACATAAGTGGAAACAAATGTAGAAATTAAAATTAAATCACAATACAGTTAGATGACAGGAAGAAAGGATGGCACTGGAATAGAGTCCTCAATGTAAGCATGTAAAGGAGGAACCAGATTTCTGTTAGCATTTACAGGACTGTCCAAAATTTGATTTGATGGTAACTCGCCCTGCAAACAACACTCTGTAGTATTTAATAATAACAGTTCTAAAAGTAAATATAATACACTGTTCTGATACACAGAATCTATTCAAGCCTCAGTAAGCTATTCTATTATGTTTATTGACAATTCAGAATACATTCAACAAAGGATTTCAGGAACATAAAAATAATATAGCAACAAAGGTTAAAAAACTAGTCAAGAGATTGATTTATAGTTAGGAAAACCCACTTTTATTTACCCTTCACCTTGCTAGAATAAACTATTTCCAATTAATTAGAGCTACATAATCATTGCTGGAATCGATGACCATTGTGGCTGACTGGTAAAACATACTTTTTATGCAGATATTGACTGAAAAGAAAATAGTAATACGTAAGGTAGAAAGCAGATATTCCCCTCTCAACCTAACTGGTTTTGAAACTACCTGTAACAATAAATAACTCTACTTTTTTCCCTTCTAAGTTACCCAACTTGCTCACTTCTAATAAAAGGCACTCCCTAAATTCCGTAAGTTTTAAATCCAGTTAAGACAGAAAAATAAGAACTAAAGAAGTAACTATAGAACATTATGCAATGAGGTAAGAAAAGAAATATCACAAGCAAGAAGCAGTGGAGTTCAAAGAAAAGGACTGCTCATCCTGGACTAGGGCCAAGGCCTCAAGGGAGGCCCCAGTGGAAAAGCTAAGATGTGAGGGAGCCGTGAAGTCAGAAATCCACTTGGAGCTAGCAAACGTAGGTGACCCTCTGAGTCAGGAGATGTGGTACATTTAGAAGAGAGCACAGAAAAGCTCAGCGGCTAATATCGGGCCAGATCAGACTACACTCTGCAAGCCAGCCTGAGAGAGAAGTGGCTCTAAGGGGACTACAAAGTCGCTCGTGTCATTTCCAAACAAAGAAACAAGAGTTTCAGGAAGATTAATCTGACAAAGATGTAGACAGAATGTAGTAACTTAAAAGACAGTATAAAGGGCTGACAGTTTTTATTGCAAAAATATCTGATTATCACAAAAAATGTCAAATAGCTAAGCACCCCACACCCATCAAGTGCATCTTTTCAGACTCCAGAGTTTAGAAAAGACTTGACACCAGTATTCTTCCTCTGGGCAAGAAGGCAGCTGGGTAGACATTACACCCCTATCCAACTCCTACAGGATAAGGAATAAAGCTACTGCAATAAACATCTTTCTCCCACACCGTAAACTTATGCTATTGCCAATCTTATGAAATTAATTAAAACTCACCTTCATTCTCTTTCTTTTTTCTTTCTGTCGTCTTCTAAAACTGTCCTAAAAGTATAAAATCCACATATTCTGTCAAATATTACATACACAAAAAGTGCCAGAGTTAAACATTACCAGGAATGATTTGGGAAACAATTCAGGTTTTAAAGGAGGACCCCAGAAACCTAGGTACATTAGTTAAACTAGGCAATGTACTATATGTTCAAAGTGCGTTTTATCAGAACTTTAGATGGATAGAGAGCATTCTAAATGGAGTTTAGATATAATTTAACTGTTCCTCTTAATATTTTCAGATAGTTTTTGAAACCATTTCATGAAAGAATGCAAGAGTCATGACAAAGACTCTTGGTTTTACCCTGGAGCGAATAGGCTGTCAACATGAAGAAGATATAAATAAAAAAATTCTTAAGTTTTTGCTGAATACAGTTAATAACCAAGATAGCCATTTAAAAAAAAACATTAACAAGACAATTTAATAATGAATTTGTTACCCAAAGAGGGCTCAACAGTTTCTAATTGTGCAGCACCCATAGCACCCACTGGGTAAAGAGAGAAGTGGGGCTCTGTGCAAACACGACCTCCGCCCCCACCCAACTGCATGTTCCAAAAAGTCAATCTCATGAAAGAAAGGAAAGAAATTCAGATGTTTGTACTGCTCATTCTGAGCCAACTTAATTCACAGGAAAGGGTCCAGTTTGTATTGATTCTTCCCCTCCACTCATATTCAAAATGTAGTTATGGTTTCAATTGACAGATTTGGGACTGATCTTGTTTCCCACTAACTGTTCGGCCACTCAAAGGCCTCCCTGGTCCAAGAAAGCACTGCTTCCATGTCCAAGATTCCTTGAGTATCAAGGCACTGGAACAAAAGAGGTCCCACAATAGACCAAAACAAGGGCCAGTAGGTACTACACTGGCTGCCATCTGACTAGCTGCACTTCTATCCCTTTCAGGTCAGTAATGCCAAATGCAAAATAACACCCTTACTTAAGGTCTGAAAGGTATACTTTCTTCCAAAAGAGAGGCTGAATGTTGGATGTATGGTGAATGGCTACCCTAAAGCCTCCTAAGATATGAAATCCACCGATTTCTTTAATCAAGCTTTTCTCTCTATCTTTAATTGAAATATTTCTTATCTAGGGTACCAACAAGCTGCAGACAGTGAAAGCCATTAGTCAGTTTTCAGTCCTTAACTGACCATGACTCTTTGGTCTTGAATCATGCTCTTCTCTTGGTTTCAAAACCACTACACTCACCTGGTTCTCTTTTTCCACTCTTGCTGCATGCCTTTGCTCCATGACTCCCCAACCTCTCAATGTTAGTGTTCCTCTGTGCCTAATACTTGGACTTCTCTACTAAGAGTAATCATCTAATCTCATAGCTTTAAACACCATCTATATGGTGATGAGTCTCTAACCAGGACCTCTCCCCATTTAACATCTCCAATTGGCTGTCTCAAACTTAACGTGCCCAAAATGGAATCCCCACCCCCAACTCAGCACCTCCCAGTCTTCTTCGTCAGTTGCTCAGACCATTTTTCAACTGCTTAGACAAAATGCCTTGGAGTCATTGAACTAGCATTGAATCTATTAGCCAATCCAGTGGTTCAACCATCAAAACATATTTAAAATCCAACTACCTCTTATCATCTTCACTGCCACCATGCTGGCTCCCTTGGGTGGCTGCTAAAGAGCTTCCTAACTGGGCTCTTGGCTTCTATCTTTGCCTCCATATAGTCAATATCCTGGGTACATGCCCTAGAGCCTCTGCACTGGCTATTGCCTCTGCCTGAAATGCTCTTCTTGCAAACACCTACATGGTTTACTTCTTCACATTCTCCAGGTCTTTATTCAAAGTCATCTGTTGGTGAGGCCTTCGCTAATCACCTTTTCTAGAACCGCAACAACCCCATCTTTACCTTCCCAGATATTTCTCCACCTGCTTTAATTTTCTTCACAGCACTCATCACTCTAACACAGTACACAGTTCACTTAGTTTTTGTGCTTATTGTCCATTTCAGGAAAAATGTAAGCTCCATGAGGTCAGGAATTTTTGTCTGCCTTTTTGTTTTCCTTTTATATCAATGACACTCAGAATACTATTGGGTACATGAGAAACACTTAATAAATGTTTACTGGATAAATGAAGGACATTGCAAGATAAAGGGCAAACATCAAAGCTTATAAAATAAAAAGCATCACCTTCAACCACTCAGTTTTAGTAACAAATACTGATGTATTCCTTTTCTACTATTTTGTGCTATGAACTCCTTTGGAAATTGGTCAAATGCCACAGACAATTTCCGAGAAAACACATAAACCTAGATACTTTTATACTGAATTTCTGAAGGTTCATATATTTCTATCAATGCCCAACCTTGCTGATAGACATCATATGATGTCAGGAACACCAAAAAAGATCCAAAGAGCTTTAAAATGCCCTCTCTGCTAGTCCAGTTGGAAACCATATTACTTAAGCCTGAAGCACTTTGGTACCTATCAAATCTCATGCATCCTTCTCTAATGCCAAATATCACCAATATTTATTAGTACAGAGTCTGCTAAAGCCACATAAAAGGGCTGTTCTAAGGTTTTTATATCAAGTAGCACATATGTATAGTTTTTTTCTTAAGCATAAATGCAAGAGCCAACGCCACTTGTTCAAGTCTCAGTTCAAAATGGCTACACTGGTAGACATTTGATATCCCAGACAAAGTCAGTTCTGTTATTGGAACCTTACATGTGAAAAATTCTTGCTGCCATAGTGGATTACCGAGAACCAAAGGTTTTGGAAAGAATTACAGTCCACTCACTCTGTTACATAAAATGGTACTGAAAGTTCTAAGAAAGAAACCACTAGCGAATAGTACACAAAGTTGAAGAAAATATTAAAAAATTATATGTTTTAATCTGTAAGAAAATTATGAAGCAAAGTAGCAGTATTTGCTCAAAATAGGCATATGAATTTTTTGTAGGATCAGTTTCTGAAAGGATTGCCTTCACTCTCTAAGAAGCACTATCTGTTAATTCTACCCACTGCTTGCCTCCTTTGACCCTCCCCCACAATCGCCCTCCACCCTGCTTTGGCTCCAGGCTACTGCCCCTCCACCCCACTGACCTCCCAGAGCCTCTGAACCCCTGGCCATGTACTAGGGGCCTGTCCATCTTGCCCTGACAAGTCAAGAGAGCACCAATGGCTTCTCTCTTCAGGGATTTCCTCCCATCTCTCTACAACCAGCTCCCCTCTCTCCTTAAATGTCCATGTTTCTCAACATCTCTATTGGAGGCACTCTCACTACACAAAGGGTCCCAGGGACTTCAAGTTCACACTGACAGCTTGAAGTACCTCCCCTCTACTAAGGGTTCTCAAATCTCCTTTCAAAAGACTTCTGCCTGAGCATTACATAAACCCATCTAACTGCTTCATGGACTTCTACTCTCCAGTGTCGCCGTATGGCGCCTCAAACTTAGTATCTCCAAAATGAAACTCAGTGTCTACCTTGTTCCCCACCTCAACCTGCTCTACCCTAAGCACTTGCTATCTCAGTGAATGGAACCAGCAATCTCCCAACTACCCAAGTCAGAAACCTGAACTTCTTACCAAGTACTCATCCTATCATATGTAATCAATTTCTAAGTGCTTTGTTATTTTATTTCTTTCATGTATTAAATTTCTTACTCAGAGCTGCAACCCTCTGCCTTGGCTGATGCAATCCAACCTTGACCCCCTATACTCTACTACCAGAGTAGAGAATTGCTAAGTCTGAACCTATCTTCCAGGGCATAAATATTTCCTATAAAACATGGCAGCCACGAGTTCAATCCCAGGATTCATCTAGCCTTGGCACCCTCATCTCAACAGCCTACTGATTAGACAGGTGTTTGGATTTTTATCTTTATTAAGATTATGAAGAGAAAAAAAAATTACAACGCAACCACACAGTGTGCAATACATAGTTCCACACAGCAAGCATCACCACCTTTATAAAATAATCAAAGCACTGACCACTCATGATTACATTGGCGTTTGATACACTGTAATGATATAACAACGCACTCAAAGAGGTTAAAAGTACAATTACAGGATCATCACAGCCTATTAGAGACAGGAGCAATTTAGCTACTGCAATAGAAACACTTTACCTCATCATCCTTTCTCTTTTTAAAAATGCTATCCTCAACTTCACCAACTGCTAACATGATCATCTGTACTCTTTGCAGATTGACATAACCACTTTCTGTAAGGTAACCCTGTAAGTGATAAAATACATGTAAAATGATCTTCTTATAAAAGCAAATACTTCTGTTTTGAAATTATTCAAGAGTTAACTTACCCCAGTTTTGTGTACCACATTTTTGTATATGTTAACCAAACGGTCAATTGCACCTTCCCTGCCACCAGGAAACAAATATTACGCATTAGGACCAGTGTGTACTGTAAAGGCAAGAAGGCTAAAACACTAGTTTGAAAACCCAAACAAACACACGTACCTAATTTCTAATGATGGCAAGTGAGGAAGGAAGTCATTTCCCACAAAGAAGCACATGAAGACCCAGTCATCAATACTCCTCTCAACATCAAATGTAAACGGCAGGCTGGCCATGGTGAGCTCTCTTTCCAAATACTACAACCAAGAAGGAATGTTGCCATTAGAAGTTATCAAAAGCCACTCTGCTTTAGAGAACTGTCCCCAATGTTTATTGCTACATACCTCACGAAGAACATTAAGACGAAGGAAGATAAATTCTCCTTCTGCACAAGGAAGACTATCTGCAAGTTCGTCATGCTGCAGGAAAGGGGAGTCAAGATTAAACAAGTCTACTTTAAACCCTGTAACTTTTTCCAACGAAGTAAATATTGTGGATTTCTCTAAAGCAAGATCCATTTTAATATTACAAGAATTACCAAAAAAAAGAGAGAGAAAGAGAACTCCCCAAACCATTTTAAAAATAGAAAATTATCCATAATCCCAATCATACCTGACCAGGGATCAGCAAATGTTTTTTGTAAAAGGCTAGATAGTAAACATTTTAGCCTTTTGGAGACACATATGGTCTCTGTTGCATATTCTTTCATGTTTTGTTTTGCTTTTACAACTCTTTCGAAACATAAATACCATTTTTAGCTCATTGGTCAAATCTGGAGGGCTATAGTTTGCCAACCCCTGACATACATCCAGCCAATATTAAATTTCAAGGTATATAATTCTAGACCCTTCTCTATGAATATACGGTATATTTTTTACCTTTTTTTCCCCACTCAGCATGTCTTTTAAAGAGACACCATATTCTTAATCAGATGAAAACACACTCAAAGGGAGCTGGATATAATTAAGTGAACCCAAAATATATAGGAACTAGGAGTAACTTAAAAGTATCAAGCAAATTAATGTATTTTATATATTGTTTTAAAGAAAAATAATCATTTGAAACAAATACTTCTACAAACAAATCATGTGCAAGAGACATTACTAACTAGGAGACCTAAGCCTCATGTAGACATAGGCTGTATCAGAAATCAGAGGAGAAAGACCAAGTGCATGCATGCTTTTGAATGTGTGTTCACTTTAAAGGGCTATGAAAGATACATTACTATGAGGGCTAACAGAGCAAGTAGGTAATACAATATAGTCTTCCTTTTATCCATTCTAAAAATGAAACAATCTGAATGAATATACTTAATGCCACTAAACTGTAAACTTATAAATGGTTAAAACAGTATATTGTATCTTAAGTATATTTTATCACAACAAAAAATAAAACAGAAAAATTTTAAATGTGAGGCAATTACCATTTCAAAGTTCCTACCTTTCCCTTCTTTTCTCTTGGCAAACCTTCACAGTCTTTGACCTCATGCCCAAACTGATTACAAAGTCCACATGGTTTGGGTTTATTTGGTTTGAATTCTTCTCTAATGATGGTAAAGTTGGGTTCGTGTGTAGCAAGGCCGAGCATAATGAGATCAGCTACCAACCAACAAGGATAAAACAATGAACAGTGAACACTCTAAGACCCTACCACAACCAATGATAAAGGACACCACTGTAACACAAGACACAACACAAAGAAAAGCCGAAACAAGCACATAAACAGAGGTGATAAAGCCAAAAAACCTAAAATTTTTTAGTTCTCAAGCAACAAGCTGTCCTCCAGACACATGGGCAACGAAAATCTTCCATCTTAAAGGTATGCAATATCAAAAGGTTGAAAAATATTTTTTAAATTTAAGATAAATGAACATGAATCACAGATTAAACTTAATACCAATTCCTTCTCAAACATAAAATAAGCAAGATATATTAGAATTTCCAAGAAACCAGGAATAATCCACTACTACATACCAAACCATCAATTAGCTATGGTTTAATCCAAGAGCATCAAATCAAATGGTAAGAAGAAACTTACCATCTGCTCCACATAAGCAATGATGAGTATTTGGGTCATGGTTAGGTTGGGCTAAAGATGGGAGAAAGATATATTATATTTATATAAATATACTTTACACCACAGGAATATCACATTCTACTAAATATTTTCTATATAATGGCTTGGCTTTTTTAATAGAACATATATAAATATTTGTAAGGGAATTTTACCTCTTTGTCTTCTAATATAATCCATGATTTTATGTTCTCCTTCACCAGGAGCACTAGCATCAGATAAAATAACCTATAAAAAACAGTATTTACAGTCAACAAAACAAAGAGGCAACCCACGGAATGGGAGAAGATATTTGCAAATGACAGTACAGACAAAAGGTTGATATCCAGGATCTATAAAGAACTTCTCAAACTCAACACACACAAAACAGATGATCATATCAAAAAATGGGCAGATGATATAAACAGACACTTCTCCAATGAAGACATGCAAATGGCTACCAGACACATGAAAAAATGTTCATCATCACTAGCCCTCAGGGAGATTCAAATCAAAACCACACTGAGATACCACCTTACACCAGTTAGAATGGCCAAAATTAGCAAGACAGGAAACAACGTGTGTTGGAGAGGATGTGGAGAAAGGGGAACCCTCTTACACTGTTGGTGGGAATGCAAACTGGTGCAGCCACTTCGGAGAACAGTGTGGAGATTCCTCAGGAAATTAAAAACAGAGCTTCCCTATGACCCTGCAATTGCACGACTGGGTATTTACCCCAAAGATACAGATGTAGTGAAAAGAAGGGCCATCTGTACCCCAATGTTTATAGCAGCCATGGCCACGGTCGCCAAACTGTGGAAAGAACCAAGATGCCCTTCAATGGATGAATGGATAAGGAAGATGTGGTCCATATACACTATGGAGTATTATGCCTCCATCAGAAAGGATGAATACCCAACTTTTGTAGCAACATGGACAGGACTGGAAGAGATTATGCTGAGTGAAATAAGTCAAACAGAGAGAGTCAAGTATCATATGGTTTCACTTATTTGTGGAGCATAACAAATAATATAGAGGACAAGGGTAGATGGAGAGGAGAAGGGAGTTGAGGGAAATTGGAAGGGGAGGTGAACCATGAGAGACTATGGACTCTGAAAAACAACCTGAGGGTTTTGAAGGGGCGGGGGGTGGGAGGTTGGGGGAACCAGGTGGTGGGTATTAGGGAGGGCACAGATTGCATGGAGCACTGGGTGTGGTGAAAAAACAATGAATACTGTTACGCTGAAAATAAATAAAAAATTTAATAAAAAAAAAAGTTTTTAACACTGTCAGTGCATCCCCAATTTTCTAGCACAAAAATCAATAAAACTGAATAGCTTAAAATAAATTAGGATAATTCCATTAAGACAGTGTTATTAATTAGAAATGTTTCATAAGGTACGTGCTGAACACCAAAATTGTTTCATTGGTTAATTTACTACAGGAATAGAAAAAAATGAAATATTTCAGTCAAATTTAGTCAGAAGAACTGATCACTTTCTAGTATACTCACTGCTACCCAAGGATATAGCCCCAAACCACATAAACCCTGAGAGTAATCAACAAAAAATACCCATTAAGTATAATTTACCATATCTAGTTTATAGCAAAATAGGCCTTGAATTTATTTATTTTTTATTTTTTTAAATATCTTATTTATTTGAGTGAGAGAGTGGGCACACATGAGCAAGGGAAGGGTGAGGGAGAAGCAAATTCCCCACCTAGTAGGGAGCCCAATGAGGGGCTTGATCTCAGGACCCCAAGATCATGACCTGAGCAGAAGGCAGATGCTTAACTGACTGCGTCACCCAGGTGCCCCAACAAAATCTGAATTTAAAATTACATTAAAGTACAAGAAAATTTTACTTAAACACGTAGGAGAACACAGCTATTTTTTAAAGGCAGCCCCATGACTTTAATCTGGCTCTACTTCAATTTCTAACAGTAGAAATTTTCATTTAAAACTTGCTTGCCTATATATACATATTCATATGTAATATAAAATATTATATATGTATTTTTTTTTAAATCATGGGTCCTGTTTTATAGCTTCATAGTGATGGTAAGAGGACAAAATTGGCATTGAGAGAAAATTCAGCAGCCTAAAACTGGACCATGCAGGGCATCCCATCTCTAATAACCCTGGAAGCTTCTCTTTCTTCTGACAGTCAACTAGCATTTTATGGGGTATCAGTCATATCAAAGTACAGCCTAAAATGATCACCCTTATCTTTTTGAAGTACCAAAATGTGAAACTTACTGTCAAGTTTTTCCACCCAGGGTCATTATTTAAACGATCAGCTATGTAATAGCGAAGGCATTTGGCAAGATTGTCCATGAACTCAGTTCCCTAAAATGACAGAAAGAAATAAATTAACCTAGCATTTAGGAGTTAGCAATAGCTGGCAAAGTATGAGACTACTTACTGGTGTAATACAGTTGCTGTCAAATCTTTCTTTTATTTCTTCTGGAGGAAGAAAGCCTCCTAGAGGAAAAAGAGGCAATGTTTTGTTCTCTCCATAAAAAGTCAGGTAAATTACTCAGTATTAAGCCAGAACAACAAAACAAGTCCAAATACAAAAGAAAGGGAAATACTGTCACCTGAGGAACAAATGTTCCCCCCCTGGAGAAGAAAATAAGATTCATCCTCTCAAATTTAATATAAGCTTTAACATGGCCATCAAACAATATATGGTATACAAAAGATACTATAATTACATAGAAATATGGAAATTATGATATTCTTCATAATGCCCTCTGCAGCAGAACACACACACACACACACACACACAGTTTAGGAGTTTTCTTTTGGATAGTAATTCCTGAGATAAAGGTACCTTAGAAAAACAAAATTAAAGTGCTGAGCTTTTTGTTTTTTAAAGATTTTTATTTATTTGAGACAGAGAGAGAGGGCATGCGTGTGCGTGCTCACGAACGAGTGGAAGGAAAGGAAGAAGGCCAAGCAGACTCCCTCTCAACCAGGGAGCCCGACGCGGGGCTCAATCCCAGAACTCTAAGATCATGACCGGAGCCAAAGAAAGATGCACCAACTGAGCCACCCAGGTGCCTGTAAACTGCCAAGTTTATTACAACCTTATATGATAAGAAACAAAATTATCAGCTGCGATATAAATGTCCTATTTGTCCTCTATATCACTGATTAGCTTTTTTAAAGACAAATATATTTCAAAACATCTTCAAGAAAGAAGACCTCTTTAAAATCAAAGACTATCTTTTGTTAAGTACAAACAGACCTTAAGCATATTACAAGCTGCAGCTAAAGTAACTATACAGTCACATGCTTCTAGCAAATTAAAACAGAAAATGTATCCTAATTGTAGGCCTGAGTTGACTACACTATGGTATCCTTTTACCTGCAAAGTACAATATCTTGAGCCAATAAATTGTTGCTTTTCTGGTCTATCATACTGACCTTGTAACAAAACACCAAACAAATCACCCCGCCACTAAAACACCACATCTCACAGACAGAAGTGTCTTAGGAGAGAACTGGTCCCATGGAGTATTTGGACTCCCTGACCTTCCGTCCTTCTGAGACTTCATCAAGGTCCACCTATTTATCCAACAGGAATTTCAAGCTCTGGGGAACTGCAAAGATGATCACACCCCACCCCTCCCCCAAGTCAAGGGAACCCTGGGTACTTCACTGCCTTAGTGCCTGTTGCATATTCCTCTATTAAAGTGTGTCTGACTTTAGTGAAAGCCTGTAAATATGGATCACGTCATCCTGGGCCTCCTTTTACAGACCTTTGAGTTCTAAGGGAAAGTAATAAGCAAGCTACCCAGACTGATTTAAGGAAAATGTTTACAGAATTGTAGCTTTCTAACAGCCCCCATTGAAAAGAAAAGTAAGAGGCACTCTTAATATATTCCTCCTTTACAGATACATCAAAGTTAGCTGAAGAGCTGCACTTGCCTTGAAAGGGGCTGCCAAACAGCTCTCCCTACCAGAATTCCCTCCTTTTATTCCTAGGCTTCCCTTTTACTACAGAGCTGGGAAAAGAAAAGCTTGTTAGTGGAAACGAAGGATTCCATTAACTACTTTTTGACAGTGAACATAAATTTT
Organism: Martes martes; assembly: GCF_963455335.1. Classification (NCBI taxonomy): domain Eukaryota; kingdom Metazoa; phylum Chordata; class Mammalia; order Carnivora; family Mustelidae; genus Martes; species Martes martes. The sequence goes on along the minus strand of NC_137896.1, from coordinate 44,977,795 downwards.
CCTTGGATATTCTAGATCCCAATTAAATTAAAACCATACCTACTATGACAGAAAGCTGACACCTCTTCCCCCATTCTATATACATTTCTTAAGAAGTCCAAGTTCAAGATGCACATTCTTTACCTTTTGCCAATATTTCTTCCCTGACTCGCTGCTTCTCCACTGCTGCTTCCATTCCTTCTTTTGATGCTCTAAACCTTCTGGAACGCTGCTGGTTCATTTTAGCACGTGGTGCCTGAAAACATTATAAGATAGTCATACTATACTATTCAAAATACAGGTAACAAAATCTATCCATTATTTTCAATTAGTCGTTCTTATAAAAATAGTACACTAAAATGGAAAAGTAATATACCTAATATCTAATATATCTAATAATCCTTTCATGACAATAAATCCTGAGAACTTAAATTTGGATAAAGACCTTAAAAGCTGGCCTCAGTCATGTACATGAGTGACATGTAAAATAGACAAACATCCTAATGAGCCACTTAATACTACAGAGCCCACAATCCAAAGCCACTTCTACTGGGCTATGGTGCTTCAAGGCACCCAAGGACAGCTCACTTTACTCAAACACCCAGCCAGCATAAAATCAATAGATACTAGCACAGAACCAGGCTCAAGAAGACCTTATGTCCATGCCTAAAAGGAAGAATGGTCTCCAAAAAAGATTCACCATGTCCCATAAAAACAAAAGAAAACAACTTCTTAACCTGAAGGACCTCAAGGTACTTCTATATCGTATGTCCCACAATAACCACTCTGTCTCTACAAGAAAGCAAAGCAACTAGAAAGGGAACAAGGTTTTAACTGAAAATACTTTTGAATTACTCTGACCAAATATAATTTAAAATCACTGGATAAGCTTGAATGAAATGAACTGGACTCTAAGATTTTGAAATTGCTGAACTGAGTTTTGGGATTGGAAGGGATTCAAGCATCCTGTCTACATAAAATAAGCTATTTTAAATTCTCTTTTAAATAATTCCTTTTCCTATAAAATAAGACCACCTAACCTAACTCTTTCAAGTATCATGTTCTTTGATCTACACATATATTTCAACAAAAACATGTTACACACCTGAGCAAACAAACGGACAGACAGACATACAGACACTCCTACAGGTATGTATACAGTTTATACTTGATCTAGCAGTAAGGGAACACTGGATGTAAAGTGACAGATTTTCTTCAAGACCTTTCACTAATATGAATGGAAATAAGCACCAAATAAGATATTCCTGTTCCCTCTATTCTTCACTGCATTTCAATGCAACTTACCAAGTTATCAAGTAACTAAGATTTTTCATTGCATAAAGAGAACCTCACAGAAAAAGTTTTCTAGATTTTTGGACCCAAAGTTTTCTAGATTTTTAAAATCATTCCATTAGCCACTAGGATTACTAAATCTAAAAGAAAAATAATCTGTTTGTGTATAGCTAAATAAATTTTAGGGTTATGATTTACCTTAATTCTCCTTGCATGCTGATATATAGTTTGCTGGTTATTTATAAGCTAAGCTAGTTGATATGGGACATATCAGCCTAGGTCAGTAAGTTATTGCCCTCTTAAAGTATTCTGAGGACTAGTCACTGCCCATAGGAGAAAATCCAAACTCTTAAGCATGGCAATAAGGCCTTCTCAAGACACTGCTCTACTTCCCCTTCCAATCTAAAACACCTGTAATTGCTCAAATGTGTTAGTGTGGTCAAAGGCATGGAAAGTATATTTACTGGGCCCATTTGAGAAATCCAGAAGCTCTTCAGTCTTCCTATCTATCCCACTGATCCCCCTCCACTGCCCACCAATCTCCCATTATTCTTTATGCTTCAAGAAATGGGACAAAAGTCACCTCCTATCTCTTAGCTCCCTTAGTAGCACTGATTTCCTCTTCCCTCAGTACTGTGCATGTGTTATCTAATACCTATAAAGCCCACGAGTAACTACCTTGCTCATTTTAAGCCCTTCAAAAGAAAGGGTAGTCACCATTATCCCCAGTATCTCACAATATTTGGCACAAAACAGGTCCAAGAAATGTTTGAATGCATGACTGAAGAATCAGGCTGCCTTTCTCAAGTTCACCACAGTCAACATTTTTCGTTATTTAGCTGTCTTTCACTCTAGACACTCGGGAACACAGCAAAAACAAAAACAGAGGATTATAAGCTAACTTTGTATTAGCACTTACCACTCCATCTATTGCCATGTACAGAAGTCGTCTTGGTCTTACAATATTGAAAAGTCTGTCAATGTACTCAAAAATCGCAACCATCATTTCGTCTTCATTTTTTGGTGCTGGTCTATAAGGACAAACAAACAACGTAACAAAATACAATACTCCCCTGTAACTTCTGCTATCAGTGACGAAAATGGATTACGTACTTGTCTTCAGGATGAGTACAGGGATGGATGATTCCATTCATATCCAAATACAGATTATCAAACTCCACATCATTTGGATTTGGTTTACTGGCATCAACAGGGATCTTTACACCATTGCATTCTTTTGGCTACGAGAAAAGTGACAATAATAGTTTGTTTGTTCAAGTCTAAATTTAACATATCCTAGACTCAGTATAAATCCATTTCACTTCTGAACCGGAAGTAAAACAGTTTAAGCCATCTTTAAATTATAAGGTAAGAAATGACTTTACTCCTTAAAGCAAACAAATGCAGATATTTGATCTGTGGAAACTGGATAGTTTCCAACACAAGTTAATCTCAACTATGTGAGGGATATTTATCAAAATCTCAAATTGCTCGGTTGTCCAAGTGAGAAACCATGGGAGTCATCTTAGAATTCTTCTCTGCCCCCAACCCATTATCAGTAAGTCCATCAATCTAACCTGAAAAAAAGGCCTCTCCACTTCATCTCCTCTCAGTCCCTCTGCTATGACAATCCCTGCATCATCACACTTGCCTCAAAGACTGACCCTTACTAGCCATCTGGCCTGCCACAGTATCATTCAGGCCAACCCCATCTCTTCTAAGTTCCTAGAAAACCCTCTTCCATCTCCTGCCTCTGCGTAGTTTCTCCTTCTGTCTTCCTGAAACCTTGCTGATTTTCCACAGTCTAGACTGAGATCAAACGTCACTCATTTTATAACTTCATACACATCCCTCAGAAAACTAACTGCTTCTCCTTCTGCATTTATTTACTTGAGAGAGAGAGAACACGCGTGCACAAGTAGGAGGAGGGGCAGGAGAGGGAGAAACACACTGCCCACTGAGCAGGGAGCCGGACATGGGGCTCGATCCCAGGACTCTGGGATCATGACCTGAGCTAAAAGCAGGAACTTCATCGACTGAGCCACCCAGACACCCCTCAATTGTATTTTTGTAATGAGTATTACCTTTATTTTTTCTTCCAGAGCTTCAGTGAATGATAAGAATATGAGACCAAATTTTTACTGTTAGTAAGTCATTAAAAAAAAAAAGTTCCCATAAAACATATAAAAGCATCATTTGTAACAGCAAAACATTGTGAACTTAAAAGCCATCGTGCACATCATGGATGAGCCTCAAAAACATTTTAAGTGAAAGCCAGTCACCAAAGACCACAGAAGATTCCATTTATATGAAAAATCCAGGATAGATAAATCTGTAGAGATAGAAACAGATGAGTTTCAATGGGGGGGGGGGAGTAATAGGAAATGAATGCAAATGGGTGCAACATTTTTTTTGGGAGTGATAAAATGTTCTAAAATTAGGTAGTGGTAACAACTCTGTATACAAGCCACTGAATTGTACATTTTAAACAGGTGAATTTTACGGCATATAAATTACATTTCAGTAAGACTATTTAAAAAAAAATTGAAAGGTCAACTTAATTAGGGGGAAAAAGAGCCCACAGAATGGATTAATGTTAAACTGTGGATGTCCATATACCAGAATGTCAGACACAAGGGAGAGTCAAAGAAATAAAGGACAGTCACAAATATATTTATACTGAGCCAAAAACAGACAAACAAAAAACAAAACCAAAATCCACCAAGCTTCAGAAGAATACAAACAGTACCATTTATAGAAAGTTCTAAAACAAAAAAATAATAACAGGTATTGTTCAGGGCTGAGTACAACATACACAGTGAAAGCATAAGAAGAAAAGCAAGGGAACGATTTCGAGACGCTGGCTGTTATCCCTGAGAGAGGGAAAGGAATGAGACTGCATTTTAATGTACATTTATAATTGGGAGAAAAGGCAATCACAAAAGGCATTTAAGGGAGGAACAGAGCAGCAGCTTTCAGATACTGCTCTGTACACACATACTTGTCTATCAGGAAAAAGGGCCTGATCAGAAGCAGTGAATAGGATAAAAATGGTAAGGAAAGTAAGAGGTCAATTTTGGTGGTGTCTATTTCAATAAAGGACAACCTGATAAACTCTCCGCTCAAAAAACAAAAACAAACTCTACGAACGCAGTCAGCTATCAACCTCTCCACCTAGCCTCTACACTCCAAAGTCCACACATTCCTTCCTCTGCATCAAGCCAGACACCACTCTCAGGTGAATCAAGACTCACCATCTTTATGCTCCCCAGGAAGTCAGGTTAAAAATATTTTAGACTTGGCCATATGATCTCAGTTGCAACAACTCACATCTGCTTTTACAGAGTGAAAACAGCCATAAACAATATGGCTATGAATGTGTTCCAATTTAACTGTGTGTACAAAAACAGGAGGCCATTGGCTTGCTAATAGCCTCTGCCCTTTGTCCGCAGTACACCACTAGGCATACCGCAGCTCCTCAATGAATGCTGAGTATATAGCTGCATGAGAATTTCTATTTATACTACCTAGAAAATGAAGCATGTTTCAGGGAAGCGGGGAAGGAGGGGCAGGTGGGAGGGAGGCATTAATTTTGGGAAAAAAAAGAGGGCATTCCAGGAATTTCCAGTAAGAAGACTGTGAATATATTTTCCTCTCAGAATTACTGCAGATATATTCAACATGCTAATTACATAAATTTAGAGTTTCTTCAAGAAAAGACTTTGATGCTCAACAAAGGAACTCACTCCTTAAGAGCCTTGCCAAATACTATGCCAATGTGTCTCTTGCTGGTCAAACGGAGATCTTAATCAAAGGGTAGATAAAAGGAGAGCCACTCTGAACCCCAAAATCAATTCATTTCAAATACCTTTTCATTACCTTTTGGATTTTCCAAATGACAGACGGAGCATACACTGCAGCCTTCCCTTTCTAACCCAAGACCATGAGACTAACAACAAACAAACATCCACAACTCAGAATCTGTGGCTGAAAACTCGTGAGGGATATCTGAAATGTGGCAGACTAGTACATCTGACAGCCTAAAACATGCAGACAGGCGCTTTCCTGCCAAGAAGTGGGTAAACACAAGAGGTCTCCAGACCCAGAGAGGGACTCAAGGGACAGCTTCTGGATAATCCATCAGCACCAGCAGCACTAACAGCCAGGAGAGTCAGTCCCCTGCATTCTCCCTCTTCCTTACCACTCAGGCACCACAGGGACCAAGCAAGACGGGTGCTTGAAGAGGAAAGGCAGTGCAGTACCCAGGCTGACTGACTTGTCCCAGAGGAACAAGTACACCTACCCAGAAGGCTGGCAGTCAAGGCAGTTCTTGCCTAGCAAGAAGCCTTCTCCTTTTCATGGAAAAAAGGGTATATATATCCTAAATAGGCAGTTTGAGAAATCATCCTATTTGTTTGATAAATATCTCAAGCAACCAAGGTAAAGAAAATATGTTAAAAAGTAAAGATAGTACAAAGACAAGAATAGTGAGTATATACAAAAAGATACTCCACAGGGGTCCTGGGTGGCTCAGTCCTTAAGTGTCTGCCTTCATTCCGCTCAGGTCATGATCCCATGGCCCTGGAATCCAGCCCTTCATCAGGCTCCCTGCTACGCGGAAGGCCCACTTCCTCCCTCTCCCACTTCTCCTGCTTGCGTTCCCTCTCTCACTGTGTCTCTGCAAAAAATAATAAAACCTTAAAAAAAAAAAAAGATACTCCACAGGTTTTAACATAAACCACTCAAAATTAATTTCACACCAACTTACTGTTTTACTTACCTTACAAGGCTTTCTGGCTCTTAAAACGTGAGGCAGAAACCACTACTTTTAGTAATAGCTAAGTAGATGCAGTTCTGCTTAAGCCTGCCTAATATTTAACA